>NC_064923.1:593241851-594491851 GCF_023897955.1 Schistocerca gregaria | reverse complement strand
TTGAAAGTAGGGGTCCACTTCTTTTGCTTGACTTCTTATTTCTACGCTATGCCTTCTTAGTCAACTTCTAATGATACGCCGTCATCAACAATCAAGGTGTGTATTTAAATTGAATAATCAGGGTTCTGCCTCGAATTCTGGTGCGCCCTGATGGTTTGTTGTCAATGAGACGTCTTGGAAACTTTAATGCCCATGGACAACTGGTATTCCGTATTTAATTGTACACGGTATTTTCTTGGGCAGCTTCTGTCGCCAGCAAGAAGCAACCATGCAAAGCAATTCACATTACTCTCGTCTAGATTCTGAACGTTAACACAAGCACGTTTACCAGTAATATCTTTCGTAAGAGGGACAAAACTTGAACCCCCTTAAGTGGACCATAGACATTTGAGTATATATCGAGGTTGAGTACAAGGCTGTGTGTATTATTCGACTCTTACGTCCTACCTGTTGGGAAAATAGCGTAGTGAGACACTCTTGACAGAAGTTCTGAACCATTCTGCAATTGAACAAACCTGTAATATCAAGCCGGTTCTCCGGAAATTTGGGCAATGCTCTTCTTCTCGCCGGCAGTATTGTCATCTTCTAGAGGGCAGCGTGAGTGCACAGTATGGAGCTGTGTTGCACTTAATGTCTGGACAATGCTGGTCGTTGACAATTTCGGGGAGCATCCTTTCCAAAATGCCTTGGCAGTCTTCGAGTAAAGTTGCAGCATCTCCGTAGCCCAATTTGATATCCTCTCTGTGAGAGCTCCAGAAACTCCATCAACCACAGAGTAGTCCAAAATCGCTGCAGGACCTACTTGTTCACAACAGATCAAGCAGGGATACTGCTGCTGTTAGACTCAGAGTGGTGTCGAAGCGACTTCCAATGCTGCGTACGTGCATGATGATCGTAAGGTGGGCCAGGGCGAGGCTGCTTCGGCAAACGGCCTGGTGTCATCAGTCTGTAACACACTGAAGACGATAACGGACCTGACTATAGTGTTATTTGTAGTCATCGTGGCTACTTCATCGACAAGCCCGTAGCCTGCATATCACCAATAAAGAAATAAAAAGCTATTAAGTGTCATGCATCAATAAAGAAAAATATATGCAAGAATCTATAGCAGTTTACACAACTTCTAAATTAGTGCCATTATAATAACTCGGTGAGCCCTCGCCATATCTTTATTTGCAGCTATGACTTGACTTGTATATCATATCCAACCGATCCACCGCAATATTATCATCGAGTGCATCTAGAAATGAAAGTTCATGAGGATTGTGAGATGGTCCAGGGCGTGGGAGCACTGACATGCCAGCTGGTTTCACCGGCCAATACCACTTTGCTAATTATAGACCAGGTTGTTGTAATGTATGCAGGTTGGCGAATACATCATAGACAGACTAGCCTGGGAGTCTACTCACATTCTTCACATCTGCCTCAGATGAAGATGAAGAAGTAGGAGAAGAAATTAATCACCAGAATGCAGTTATAGTATGAACATACAAATATAATAGAAAAACGTAACTCATCTGAAATTCATACCTGAAATCAAATCAGGGTTCTTATTTATCCCTGATGAACCTTCATTTCCACTATGGCGTTTCATATCTGCTGTTGATTTTGCTGCTAGCAGGTATGAGACGGGAATGACTCCTTGCATCAAAACCACTTGTGTCTGTAGTCAAAAATCACATTCCTTCACTTATTTAAACCAAGAGGAAACGAAGATTCGTATAACGCCATATGGTTTAAGGCAGGATAACACCTGTTCACAGCAGTGTACAGACACTTCTGTCTTACACTGCACCCACCGGTGTTCTTAAAGAAAAGGATTTCATCTGATTGCCCTCAGGTGGACCCAGCATGAGCTGTTCAAAAAGAAGAAGAATGTACCCACACTTCGAGACCTGCTGTGTACGGTGAACGATACCCACAGCACACTATCCACACATCATACACTCGTGCATCTACCAAAAAATAACATACTTATTTCAGTAATGTTTCTTTTGCACTTTCCTGCCGGTGGGAGAGCTGCCCATGTAAGCATCAGGCATCGCTCAGAGTCTGGTAGCTATCACGCTATGCACTCCTTCTGCAGTAATGAAAATTATAACGGAAGGCAGTGAGAATAATAGATCAAACAAATTTCGGGCTTGCAGCCGGTCGTCGTCGTATCTCAAGTGGGCACCTGCCAGTCATCTTCAGGTGAGACATCGCAGACGGCTCACCTGAAAATGAATGACAGGTGCCCACTTGAAATATCGTGCGAAGTATTGAACGATGACAGGCTGCAAACCGGAAATTTGTTTGAACAGTCATTCGCGGGGAAAATTTTAAAATGCCCAGTGAGAATAATATTTTACTCCGCCAGTGATGGCTCTCAAGAGCCATACTGAACATCTAGTAGCACTGGGCAGCCGATTTAGTGCAGAGCCCACCTACGACCCTGCAGGTGTTATCTGGAGATAGAACATACGGCTATATCAAGGAGTTACTACCATCTGGTTTAAAAAATTAATAAAAACGGAATGTTTTTACCAGTGGCACTCTATGAGGAGTGTTTATAAGCCATTCTGTGGTATTTTACGTGAGCAGGTGTTTGTAAACATTCATGGTGGTGTCTGTTTGTTCTATATCGTGTCTCCCTACCACTTTCGCGCAACGACGCCCTGAGCGTGTTTTTTAGGGAATTGACTAGTTTGAACCTGGGACTGTTGCTGGAAAGGAGACGCCAGACCACACATGACATGTAGAATTCAGAAGAGTTCAGTGAGACTAGCGATGATATAATCAAATACTTAATGATCTCAGTGTCAGCTCCACTGCACTCCCTGTAAAAGAATCTTAATACTAACTAAATTCAGTGGAAGGGGTTCATGGCTTTCCTATTTCTCGTTAGCTGGTAAAATAACGTCGAAAAAGCAGTTAAGTTTACCATTGGAAATTTATTCTAATCACAAAACATCGTTTATAAATTGCACTATTGATAAAAGGAAATGTTTTAATACAGGAAGGTAAAAACCAACTGCGTTCAACAAAAATGTGAACGAATATTTCCTGAGTGGGTTTCCAAGATCTACAATGGATCGAAGGATGACCTATGCCATATCACATCTATAATCTAGGTTTAAATTAAGTTTCACAATAGAGAAAACTATAAAAATTGTCTACAGTGACCCTCAATTATCTTTAATTACTTATCTAACTTGTCGTAAATTACAGTGGCTGATGTGGCTTCTCAATAATTATATAACAGAGAAATCATCGCGTTTCAGATTTTTACTTCAAGTGGCAAATGTGAACACCATGAGCTTTAATTGACGATCGACACTAGTATTACGCAAAAAAGCGGTGTAACAGATGAGACTTCTGCAGTTCTGAGTGAAGCTTTATGTGCTGTTATGCGGCATCGCGTGCGTTCATTACCTTGTCGGTGATCGTCAGGGGGCCGGTGGCCGGCGCAGCAGCCATCCAGCTCGCCGTCTCGGAACTAACTCTTTCTCCTTACTACTACTTACCGAAGTTGGTTTAAAAAACTATCTGGCTGTGTTCTCATCTGACCAGTCAGGGTCTCAATGTTAACCTTAAGCTCCGCATGAGGTTGGTGAATGTTTTTGCACGAAGGTGATGGACTTGAGCGAGAGGGATGTAGGCAAGTATTTGATGTTCAGCTTCGTTCGTCGTTCCTTGTTGGCTTTGCAAGTGTGTGTTGCTGTTGTGGAGGTCCCATAATGGAATGGAGCTGTGAGTGCAGAATCTCGTGGTTTACTGGCTTTGTATGCGTGAAAGTCATCGTTATGTGTCCCTGAATGCGGTAGTTTTTCGTTGTAATACTTCGCAGACGACTAGTTTACAATAGGAAAGGGATTTGGGAAGGTATGTTGTCTCTTCTTCACCCATCTTTTTTTTTGGTCTCAATCTTGCGAATCTTCAACTTCTGTTCTTCCTGCTTTTTCTCTGCTTCTTACTTGCTTCTTGGTTCTTGTCTGGGCAGGATATGGAAATATTTATTGATAACTAGTCACTTTGAAGTTCTCCTCCTAGTAACAGTTTGATAAATTGTTTGGGCGAATCACTTTTACTTCGTGGAAGTTTTCTTCAGTTTCGTGCATCAGCGTGCTGTTTAATAGCAGTAGTGTGACTTTTACGCATATCTTTTGCCAGTGGTGGCTTGCCCAAGCGATCTTCTCGTTGGGCCGTTTTTTGTTCGCTCCGCTGAGTGGGGGGCGCCCTGGGGTTTACGAGCGGCGAAAGTGGGGTGTCTTCTTGTCTGTCCATACTGACGTTCGGCGTCCTGTCGTTCGGCGTCCCGTCGCTACAGGGCTGAGGCACTCTATGGTTCCGCTTGGCAGATGTACAGCAGCCCATTTCAGCTACAAGGGCCTTCTGTTGGTCTCACTGTCCTCGTGTCTTGCTAATTACGTCCTTTTCTTTCTTGATACTTCTCGCATTGCAACTTGTGGGTCATTGCATCTGGTCTTTTTTCGGAGTTTTTACAATGGTTCTTACAAAAAGTTTTACTTATAATCATCTAACATATGACTAGTACGTACATTGTTTTGCGCCTTCTTAAAAAGCTTTACAAATTTCGGCTCCCTTTCCATGTTACAATTCTAAGATATTTGGAGTCTTAACATCTACTCAAGAATCCTCAAATTCGTTTTTTACTTTTGTGTAGTTTTGTGGTGTATAGCATTTTAGTATTTCATGCTGCTAGACTATCTACGCTTTATCCATTCACCTTAATCTATGGTACTATTGGTGTTATTACTGAAACTACTTTCTTTTTCCCATCTTCCTCTCTCTTCATTCTTCTTTCTCCTGACGATCTTATCTGCAACATAATCTTGAAGTATTGTGCTGATTATTTACCAGTAATAAAATTAATCTTCAAACTTTTTGATACGGCTCACATGGTGAAGTCCTAAGGTTTTGCCTTTTTTGGGTTCATTAGTTCCACAGCATTATCATGAGCAATTCGACTAATTATGACAGATGCTTTGTATGTAGCATAAAACTTATGTATTTTGTGTTTCTGTCTGCTGGAGAGATGGTGCGTTTTTACAAATACTTTCTGGCCAACTGAGAATGTTCTTTTAATTGCTGTTCTATCTCCTCTTTCTTTTCTTTTAATGGCTGCCTTTCTGATGTTGGAGAGTGCTGTTGCTATGATTTGTTTGTGCTGTCTACGTGGTACAATAGGAAATCTAACGTTTTCTCTGGTTATGTTTGGGGGTTCAATATTTTTAAGTACAGTAACTGGAGGTAGTAGTGCAGTGCTATATGGCATTTCATTTATTACTTCTTGAAAATCTTTGAGGTATGTATCCCAAGTGTTGTGTCTTTTGCCTGCATATAATCGGCATAAAGTGCCTATGTCCTTCATAGATCGTTCTGCTGGATTTACGCTAGGTTTGTACTTAGATATGTAGATGGGTTTTATTTTGTGTTGTTTTAACGTATTCTGCCATTGCACTGATTTGTATTGTGGGCCATTATCAGAAATTATTCATTGCACTCGACTTACTTCTCTGAGAAACTCTTGTCTAAATGCTTTACTTATAGCAAGTCCTGTTGCTCGTTTTAATGGTGTCAGGGTAACATATTTAGAAGTAAGTTCCAAAACGACAAATACGAAAATATATCCATTTTTTGTGCGTCAGAGGGGCCCCATCAAATCTGTTGCAGCTATTTGTTTTAATCTTTTAGGGATTATTGGAAACATAGGTGGTTTGGTTTGGAAAGTGACGTGTTTAGCCCTCATACATTTTTTGCATTTGACTAATACTGTTCTAAATCGTCTTTCCATATTAGGAAAATGGCTTGTTTGTTTTATTTTTAAAAAACATTTCTTTGGTACAAAGTGACCATTACTTAAATGTGTGTACCATATGTACTTATTAATTAGTTCATCTGCGATATAAATTAACCATTCATTCGTTGCAACATTTCGTCTAAAAAATAAAACATTGTTTTTTTACGAGATAGTGCTGTCGAATGTCTGGAAAATCCTTACTTCTCCACTTGTGTTTGATTCCTAGTATTTCGGGATCCTTGTCCTGTTCTTTGCCTATGTTTTTCAATGCTGTCGTAATGTAGTTTTCGAAAGGTGCTTGTTTCATATAGTACTTTGTAAACTGGTCTTCTGCTGCTTCCAAACCTATGTTATTGGATGCACCCTGTGGACATCGTGATAAAGTGTCTGCTAATACATTCGCTGGTCCTAGTATGTGTGTAATAGTGAAGTCAAATTCTTGTAGTATTGACATCCATCTGGCTAACCTCCCATGAGTTAGTTTGGCGGATAATAGAAATTCTAATGCTTTGTGGTCACTGTATACTTTTATTTTTCTTCCGAATAGGAAGTATCGAAAACGTTGGAAGCCCCATTCAATGGCCAATGCTTCCAGCTCCATGACTGAATAGCTTTTCTCGCTTTTTGTGAGTACCCGACTGGCAAAGGCAATTTTTCTATATGATCTTAGCCCTGCCTGTTCGTATTCTTGGAATAACACAACTCCTAAACCTGTTTTCGCGCTATCAGTGGCCATAAAATTTTTTTTGTGTTAGATCAGGATGTGCTAAAATCCATGCTGTTGTTAGTGCGTTTTTCATTTCTAAAAATTCTTCATTGGCTTGTTGATCCCATACCCATGGCGTGTTTTTTCCAGTCAATGCACATAGGCGTGGTGTTGCGAGAGAGTCGATCCAAATAATTTTTTTATAGAATCCGGTGAGACCTAGAAATCCTCTGAGAGTTTTCTTAAGATATGGCGTAGAGAATTCTTTGATTGCCGTTAGTTTTTCTGGGTTGGGCATTACCCCTTTCTCGGAAATTATGTGTCCTAGAAATATGACTTCTCGCCTTCCAAATTTCGATTTTGTTATATTTACTGTGACCCCATGCTCTTTCATGATCTGTAAAAACTGATTTAATGTGTCGTTGTGATGTTCCCAAGAGGGTTCTGCTATAATTACATCATCAACATAACAAGTAATTTTTTGTAAAATTTCAGGACTGAGTATAGTATTAAATCCCGTAATAAACGCTGCTGGTGATATGTTTAAACCAAATGGCAATCGTTTAAACTGGTAACATCTACCGAATACGATAAATGCTTTAAATTTTCTACATTCTGGGGCCAATTCTATCTTAGCACCGTGGAAGTTTTGTATCAACACCTCTCATTTTTCTGGGCGACCTGTCTCAGTGATTATGATTGTGTTGATCTGTCTGGAATTAAGCACTAACCTGATGCTCCCATCTCGTTTTTGTACAATATGGAGCGGACTGTTATATGTTGAGGTAGTTGGTTCAATAATATCGTCATCTAAGATTTTAGATATCTCCTGGAATACTTTATTCCTGTAGCTTAATGGGATTGTATAGGGTGGCACTCTAAATGGTTTGTGCTGTTTTACTTCAAACTTGTACTGAAAGTGCAAATACTCTTCTCGGGTTTGCCGCCGGATTGTATTGCGTAACTCGCACAATATTTCGTCGATGCAACTGCTCGACATCATCAGGTGGTGGTAGCTGCTGTTATCACTGCTGCAAGGTGCTACTGATGATAATCGCACGGCGGCGTGCGATTATCATCAGTAGCACCTTGCAGCAGTGATAACAGCAGCTACCACCACCTGATGATGTCGAGCAGTTGCATCGACGAAATATTGTGCGAGTTACGCAATACAATCCGGCGGCAAACCCGAGAAGAGTATTTGCAGCAGATCCGTCGGGAAAGTATGAAAAGTCACATTTGTACTGAAAGTGTTTAATACTCCCAGTCTTAGATAAAAATACCTTTGCTTTATCTCGTAAAATACCCTCTAATTCTCTTTTACTGTGTTCCGAAATACCTTGAACTTCTTGCAATTTTTCGTCCATTTCTTTATGGACTTCTAACATGAGTTGAGGCGATTCCTTCTTTTGTGCATACCATTATAATTCTTCATCCTCTTTATCTCGCGTCATTCTTAATTGTTTGTTTATAACTGGTATATCTTCTAATTTTAGCTTTTGCTCAAAGAGAAGTGTAACATTCCCGAATGTTACGCTACCTTTCCCCATATCTATTATCGCTCGTCTCTCATTTAAAAAATCCGCACCTATAATCAAAACTACAGTTAGTTTAGGTATAATCACGAAGTTGGCTTCGATCTTTTGACCTTGGAACGAAAGAGTTAACCTTGTTTGTCTCGTAACTTCCGCAGCATTGTTTCTAATAGGACCTCTTACTTTAATCTTACATATTTTCAGAACTGGCAATTCCTCATTGGCATTACACTGCATGAATAAATTTTCTGAGATCGCAGTCAGTTAATCCGCTAGCAATTACAATATTGACTGGGATATGCTTTACCATGGCCTTCACAATTGGTTGAATTTGAAAGGGTTGGTTCTGTTCTTCTTCTTCTTGCATCAACGAATCCTCTACTGAATCATGCATGCGTCTTCTTAGGAATTTCCCTTGTGAATTCGAACTTTCTGTAGGATAATCTTCGACTGCTACTTCTCTCTCTTTTATTTCCTCTTCTCTGTTTCTTCCTTCATTTACGCTTTCTTCTACATCCTCTACTTCTTCCTCATCCTCGTCTATCTTCTCCTTCTTCGTGGCTACTTCCACATAATCGCATCTAAGTGCTCTAATTATCGCTTCATAACTTCCTTCATTATATACGTTCGGTTGTGTGTCCACTCGTAATTTATTTACAACTTCTGTCGACTGTGAATTACCCTCATTGAATTCGCTTTCCCTGGTTTCCATCTCAAATAGCTCTGCAATACTCATTACTTCGTTCTTTCCTCCTACATTCGTTGTGCATGCCTCTGGTAATTCATCTTCCTCGTCAGTATTATCCCAATTAATTTCGTCCCAACACGATATTGTTATTTTCTTGTCTTCGTTTTCATCTGGTCCCTGCGGATTTGTTTTTTTCCTTCTTCTCTTCTCGTGATAAGATTTTTACTTCTCTGTTCAAGGTGCTGCAATTGTCCTGGGTCGGTGCGTCATTCTCTTTGGCATGGGCACTTAGCTGTCAACTTGAACGTTTATTGGGGTTTGGTGGTCTTACCTCCATGTCTTATATCTGTATTCGCTTTTCTTGTTCAGCTTGTTGATAGTGGTTTCTTTGTTGATAATTTGTCGGTCTATTGGCTCTCCAGTACCCGTTCCGGTTGTCGTTATTCCCTCTGTAATAGTTGTTGCCGTTCCTGGATGAATTATAGTTATTGCCATATTCTCTTCTAAATCCATAACCGGTTCTTTGTTGAACTCTATTGTCGTTTCTTGGTGCGAAGTTATCACGTGGTTCGTAATTATTGTTTCTTCGTACTGTGTCTTGTGGATTCCACTGCTTTTTGCTTTCGTTTTCACGTGCGCTTCGTCTTTTTATTGCGTCATCTTCCGAAAATATGAACTCCAGTTCCCTTAGAATAACTTTAAATGCTTCGACGTCATTGCCTCCGCGACCTACTAGTGATTGCTGGTGTTTTAATGGTAGCTTCATCGCGCATAATTTAATCAACTCTCCGTCACTGAATGGTACATCTAAGCATTGATTTTTGTTTGCCATTACTTCGAAAAATTTCACGGGACTTTTCTCTTCTGAATTTTCAAAATATGGTTTCTGTAATAATTCGTACTTCACTGTGTTCTGTGTTTCGCTGGCCCAATATCGTGAGAGAAACTTCTCTCTGAAATCTTCGTACGATCGGCATGTCGCTGCAACATTCTGCATGGTTTCTGCGACTGTTCCTGACATGTGCGCACATATAAAGTCTAATTTGTGTGCTAGCGTCCAGTGTTCTGGCAATCCTACTTGGAATTGATTAATAGAAGTTCGTGGATGTAATGAGTTTCCTTCTCGAAAGTGTTGAAATTTTCTGACTGTGAGGAAATAATCGTTGTCGTACTTCGTCATAGTTCCATATGAAATTCGCGATTCTTCGCTACTTTTGTTTCTGATCATTTCTCCCGTCGTTCTATCCAGTTGTGGTAGATCCATTGGATATTGTCCACTGTAACTTTCGCTTACCCTTGCGTAGTATCGTTGGAGTGGTACGCAATAATTTTCTTCCATCGTTTATGAACGTGTAGCTGAATGCATTGCACTGTACTCTTCGCAACCTGGCTTTCCATTGTCACATATGTTACTTTCCGCCTGTGATTGGAAGCGCAAATGCGTAATATCTTCGTTAATTGCTTGTTTTTCCGGTGCTGTTACAGATACGGATGTGGTTGTAGACTCTGTGCTTGTTCGATCCTGTTCACTATGCTCTTCAATGGTTTGCAGCAACTCAGTTCGCAATTTCTGAAATTGTCGCTTCGTTTGCGCTTCTATTTTGACTATGCGGTTATCATATCTTTTCAGCGCTGCTTTTGTGATACGTTTGTGTAACACACTGTTTTCAACAATTTCACGCGCTGTACCTGCTGCTCGTCTAGTAATTTCGTTTATCTGTTTCTTTAGTTTCTTGACTTCTCCCTGGGTGTTGTTACGTAATGTTTTGATCTCGTCCTGAGTGTCATTACGCAATGTTTATATGTCCGCTTGTACCTTGTCAATGTTTGTTCTCAATTGATTGTGATCTGTTATTAAGTTTTCTATCACTTCTCGAGATTCTTTTGCCTCGTCTTCAATATGACTTAGGTGTAACTAAATTTTTATGTTTTGTTCTTTAATCGCACGCATTTGTCTTGTGGTTTCTGCATTCTGAATTTAAATTTGGTTCGCTATGTCTTTATTTTGCCTTGTCATGATTTCCGTAATTTGTTGTAATAATTCTGCCAGATTGGTGGGTCCTATTGCGTTTTCTTCCAACGACCTAGGCTCTGTGCTTTCGCCCAATTGTTGGTTCGCAACCGATTGCATTGACCTGTGCTGTGACACGTTTCTGCTCGCATTCCTTGTACTCTGTGGTGAGGGAGCTCTGATTACTTGTACTATGGTTCTACGTATTCAAGACGCAAGTTAGAACTCTCATCGACTGTCTCTGTTCTTTCCTGCTCCTCTGTCGTATGCTGACCTAGGTTTTCTGTGCCTTGGCGTACATTATCCTCGTTATGGTGCGTTATATGTACTATTTCTCGCGATACTGCATCGTCTGTTGTACTGTCCTCTATTCTTGTCCATTTTCATGCTGGGTCTCTACCTTAATTCGGTCAAGGTCTCGATCTGCCATTGCTAATCTTTGCATCAGATTTATACTTCAAGTGGCAAATGTGAACACCATGAGCTTTAATTGACGATCGACACTAGCATTACGCAAAAAAGCGGTGTAACAGATGAGACTTCTGCTGTTATGCGGCATCGCGTGCGTTTATTACCTTGTCGGTGTTCGTTAGGGGGGAGGCGGCCGGCGCAGCAACCATCCAGCTCGCCGTCTCGGAACTAACTCTTTCTCTTTACTACTACTTACCGAAGTTGGTTTAAAAAAAAAAAAAAAAAACTATCTGGCTGTGTTCTAATCTGACATGTCAGGTTCTCAATGTTAACCTTAAGCTCCGCCTACAAAAATTCTGTCTATCCAATGAGAAACGTTATACTTTTCGTGGTGGGGCAATGTTTTTAAAGTTTGCAACGTAACAGAGACGCTAATAAGTCTCACTCTAAAACCTGCAGCTGGTGTGGTCCTTTTATCGTTATCGTAAGATCTGTACTGTTCTTCTGGAGGGCTCTATCTTTTAACATGGGCTGGGGGGTGGTCCTAATGTAACAGACACGTGAAAAAGTCTCACGCTAAAATGTGCGGGTGGTAGTCTTAGAGGTAGGCTGGTGACGTGGGTGTCCAGTCCGTCCCATATCGTAGGGCCTTCCAGCTTAACACGGTTTTGCTTATTATGTCAGGGTTTTCATGGAAGGTGTTCGATTTGCCTGACACCTTACATGTTTATAAATCGATTTCCATGTTAAATAATTAAAACGGCAGAGAGATGAATAATGTTTTGTACTAGACTCCGCTCTACCAGTCCCGCAATAGGTAGTTGATTACCTCTATCGGTAGCAATGACCTCTGGGTAAAGACTGTGTGTGTGTGTGTGTGTGTGTGTGTGTGTGTGTGTGTGTGTGTGTGCCTCAGGGGCAGGGGAGGGGTCGAAGTAATTTTTATTCATGCATAGTGTTACTCAAAATGCATACTACAGGAGTAGGCTTATTTGCAATGCCATCCATATCCGCTTTATAGGAAGCTTGTAATTGTTGTCCTGGGATAAAGGTATCGGGAAATGATCCTAACCTTGCTCACTGTAACAAAGAGATATGACTAGTAACTGCACAAACTCCATCTTTGATCATCTGTCTCTAACATCTGTTTATCCATGTCAATGGCAGTAAATTTCACACACCTCATAATTCTGGAGAGAGGAATTGAGAAAAAAGGTTAACGTTAGAAGAAATGGTTATCGAAAATTAGACAAACGCCGACAGTGTCAATATGTGACCCTTCCCCATGCATACTGCAGTAGAGGGAGAGTATGATAGTTTCATCTTGTTCAAATGGTTCAAATGCCTCTAAGCACTATGGGACTCAACATCTGACATCATCAGTCCCGTAGACTTAGAACTAATTAAGCCTAACTTACGTGAGGACATCATACACATACATGCTCGAGGCAGGATTCGAACCTGCGACCGTAGCAGCAACGCGGATCTGGACTGAAGCACCTAGAACCGCTTGGCCACAGCGGCCAGCCTTGCATCTTGTCATCATGTCTGTAAGATCTACAGTCTTTCCACTATTAAAGCATATATGGTGTCATTCCCTCTCTTATATACAGGAAGTTTCGTGTATAGATGTAGATATTGTGATCATTGGTACATAAGTATGTCACGTCTTCAGTGTGTTAGTTGTTTTACCCCTGTGCTGAACAGTCTTTTCGTAAGCACGTCGCATAATTTAATATCTGATGTTTTCTGCACGGTCCTAACTGCACCACTATGTGGAAAACGCCTGTCAGTATAGACTAGTTGTTTTTTGTCCATGTGTCCACACTTCAACACCTGATCTGCTGTCCAGGAGAAAACAAGCGTTAATGACTTGCTCTTGCCACACGTGCTGGGAGGTATCAACCAACCTAAAATCAGATGATTTATATAGCTATATACTAATCGTACAGGGATGAGTGAGGCAATGACAGAAAGCTTTTTAACTGGCTTCTGATACCGATTTTGCTCTAGAATTTAGTATTTGTAGAAGATCTTAATACAAAAGAGACTTTTAACCACCATAGGCAAAAGGGCATCATGAATTCGCAATACCAGTCACCTAGCTAGAAGCCGGAGTTGCAGTGGCACGCCCTGAGACCTGGGATCACTAGTGTTCAGCCACACTACAAAGTCATTTTGCCTAATACAAAACTGGGCGGCCGATTAGCTTGCCAAGATACACGTAACATTACACAATCCAGCCATGGAATCAACACACTATATTTATTCTGAATGTCAACGCACATGACACTAAAGCCAATACTAAAATGCTCAGTTGTATACACACAGCTCGGGTACGATATTTTAAGAGTTGCCCTCCCTCAGGTTGCCCCAACTCCATCCCTCCACCTACATCGGGGAGCAGATGGAGTTGGCGGCAGCAGTGTTGACCGTACCAGACCTGTTGTGGGTGGATCCATTTCCAGACATAACTGCAGATCATATGTGGGTGGATCCATACTAAACATTATTCCAGATTCGTGGAACTAGGTAAAGCGACCCCAGTCATTATCCAGGCTTTGTGTAGGCCTGTAGGGGGATCCACCCTGAACAATGTTCATTGAAATAACGCATAGTGGATCTACGTCAAATAGTATTTCCAGACATCACACATTGTGGATTCACCATGAATAACCCATACATATCGTCAGTGGATCCACTTTTTGAATGCTACGCCAGATTCGATGTGTGTTGTTCCACACTGAACATTATCCCAGAAGTTTTGCACTAATTGATCTAACCTGAACATTTTCCTAGAATTTACACTGATACAACGGTGCTACTTTATGCAAATGGATAAGCCCTGAAAAATATTCCCTGGTGTAACACATTGTGGAACACCACAAATAATATTCCTCGATTTAGCACAATGTGGATCCACTGCTAACCACACACAAAATAGCGTTACTGAGCTGTGTGTGTGTGTGTGTGTGTGTGTGTGTGTGTGTGTGTGTGTGTATGTGTTTAGAACCAAATAACGTCAACACTCATTCTCCATAGCAAGCCATATACTAAATGTGATTTAGTGTTATGATTTGGCACTTACTGTTATGAATGTCGACATTGGGATGAAGTATTGATCGTAGATACAGTGGCTGGCTTCGCACATTGCATCACAGTTGTACGGTAATAAAAACGTCGTTCAATTTTTCCCTAAATTGTAGAAAAATTATCTAAACTGCTTAGAAATTTTGAATGGTTTCTTCGTACTGTGTTCCACAGCGAGTATAAAATTACCAAGTGGCCACATTTTTCGTTCTTCGGGCTCTCTGTATCACATAAAAATCCACTCGTCTCATTCATCTGATTTCGGTCTCAACGTCCGTCTTCAACTAATCAAAAAAAAAAAAAAAAAAAAAAAATGAAAAGAAGTTAAATGGACGTCTTGCTAACACAGAAATGGCCAAAAAACTGGTTGTACGAGACATGGAGGTTTGTGTAATAAATACCGAAACAAAGGAAAAGTTTTAAGTTAATAAACTTGAAACGGTGTCCATTTGAATCTGGGGCATCATGTTTCCTTTTGCGTCAAACTGACGCTCCGCAGTAAGTCAAAGGGAGTCAGAATACATATACGCACTCAAACTTTCCTCACCCGGATCGGCATTCGAGCGTCCATAGCGATGTGTTTCGATTTCAAGTTTCCACTGACAGATATGAAACCCTCCCTTCCACACCGAGGGGAAGAGAAACGAAATGCAAATACTTTGGTAACCAGCGGTATCGCCGAGCAGTACATCGAAAAGTTTTGTTCATCTCTTGGAGGTGCCGCCTCATATGTAAATGAAGCTTTCTCGAAATGGGGAATGCGCTGAAAAAAGATTTTCGATTGCAACGCACAACCCGTAGGCAAGCTGTTGACTCTTTCCTTGTTCTTGCCACTCGTTGAATACTAATCACGCAATCCTTTTAGAAGCATAATTTTCTTATTTTTTAAAGAATTCGTGGAGCCAAAAACAGATTCTGTATAAGAGCTTATGCTTTGATACTCAGTTCCTACTACCGAAGAGAAATTTTCTAATTCTCGTTTTTCACGATTTTCGTTTAGCATTGGCCCTACAACGAATAGGACGAATTACGATTTCGGTGTAATTTGTCACTAATAGTAGTCATCATTATGCAGGAGTAGTAATGTTTTGCTAAACCAAAGTCCTAGGGGAATTTTATACACAAAAGGTAAGGAACAGATCACAAAGTGCACAGTGTGCAGGAGATAATTTATATCTGACGAATGTATGAAACGAACAAAAAAATTTATTAAAAGTCATAAAATCAGCTGCTACATATAGATATTGAACGCAAATGATAAAAAAAACAGCAACCATGCTGTACATTTTTCATAACATGAGCTTATGTGTCTCGTTAACCACTGTTCTAAGTCCAACTTTGTTTTTTTATATTGTAAGT
Organism: Schistocerca gregaria; assembly: GCF_023897955.1. Lineage (NCBI taxonomy): Eukaryota > Metazoa > Arthropoda > Insecta > Orthoptera > Acrididae > Schistocerca > Schistocerca gregaria. The sequence continues at coordinate 594,476,248 of NC_064923.1, read as the reverse complement.
TATTCATCGATCTGTGTAATTCGACGCTACTATCTTCCAGTCTTACTCCTCTGAAGCATGTCATAATACACTGGCTGTCGTCGAATAAAGTGAACCGTCCCTTAATTTTCAGAATGAATCTTTTACTTCTGGTACATTAAAACCGTGTGTGGAACTGGTAATCGAACGAGAAGCTTACCTTCCAAGTCTTGTCCTCAATAGTTCGGCCACTAAGAACTTCATTCGCAAAAAGGCAAGGTGCCAGGTTGGATTCACTAATCGAGAAACCGTTTAATCTTCCAGGAAGCTTCATCTCTCTATTTCATTTCCAATATTGCACAGTTTTGCATGTTTTCACTTTCTAATGTATGCGTAAGTACTACCCGTGCCAGATAAATTCAAATTACGCATTTTGTCATGCTATCTTCGATATCAAACAGTGTATCTACTCAGTAACGAGAGATTAATTACCAGATTCAAGTGTAGTGGAGTTTTGATTTAGTTTTCGTTTCTTATTTCCTTTTAACTTTTAGAATTCACTGTGGTACATGATATGTTAGGAAATAGCGTTCTGGGCAAAGACTCTGTTTTTCTCTTGACTAAAGTAAACGAAGAATGTGTTGCTAACATCTGGTTGGGTGGAGTATCGAAGGACCCCGAGCGCAGACAGGTAGTCCTGCAAAAACGGAAAACACCATGCAGCTTTCAGTGTCAGTCAGACGGTCACTTCCTTGCCGTGTCCAGTTGCCTGACTTCAGGCGCCTGAATTTTAGAGGGAAGGAGACAGCAGTGCGGTATGGACCATGAGATAAGACTGTCACAAAAGGGCGCCATCTTTCAAAAACGTCAAGGCCGAAAAATGAAGACAGTGTGACTTTTAGTCGAGATACAATAGTTCACATCCTCGTGGAAATACGACACAACTTCAGGCTACATGATAAGGTTCTAGCTTGCATTGTTGTGGGAGACGTAAAACTGTCTAGCTAGAGGGGTGAAAAATTTGGGGCACACGTCTACCTTTCGCTAAGTTCGAGTCTGATTGTCCCCTATGTGCTAGTCGCAATGGTGGGAGACTGAAATTGGTCAGGGGGTTTTCACTGAGAGCTACGTCTGCTGTCTGCCCAACTACACTACTGACCATTAAAATTGCTACACCAAGAAGAGATGCAGATGATAATCGGGTATTCATTGGACAGATATATTATACTAGAACTGACTTGTGATTACATTTTCACGCAATTTGGGCGCATAGGTCATGAGAAATCAGTACCCAGAACAACCACCTCTGGCCGTAATAACGACCTTGATACGCCTGGGCAATGAGTCCAACAGAGTTTGGATGGCGTGTACAGGTGCAGCTGCCCGTGCAGCTTCAACACGATACCGCAGTTCATCAAGAGTAGTGACTGGCGTATTGTGACGAGATAGTTGCTCGGCCACCATTGATCAGACGTTTTCAGTTGGTGAGAGATCTGGAGAATGTGCTGGCCAGGGCAGCAGTCGAACATTTTCTGTATCCAGAAAGACCCGTACGGGACCTGAAACATGCGGTCGTGCATTATCCTGCTAAAATCTAGGGATTCGCAGGGATCGAATGAAGGGTAAGGCCACAGGTCGCAACACATCTGAAATGTAGCGTCCACTGTTCAGAGTGCCGTCAATGGGAACAAGAGGTGATCGAGACGTGTAACCAATGGCACCCCATACCATCACAACGGGTGATACTCCATTATGGCAGCCGGCCTGTGGGGCTGTGTGGTCTAGGCTCTTCAGTCTAGAACCGCGTGACCTCTATGGTCGCAGGTTCGAATCCAGCCTCGGGCATGGATGTGTGTGATGTCCTTAGGTTACTTAGGTTTAAGTAGTTCTAAGTTCTAGGGGACTGATGACCACAGAAGTTCCATAGTGCTCGGAGCCCATCCACTCCATTATGGCGATGACGAATACACGCTTCCAATGTACGTTCACCGAGATGTCGCCAAACACGAATGCGACCATCATGATGCTGTAAACAGAACCTGGATTCATCTGAAAAATGACATTTTGCCATTCGTGCACCCAAGTTCGTCGTTGAATACACCATCGCAGGCACTCCTGTCTGTGATGCAGCGTCAACGGTATCCGCGGACATGATCTCCGAGGTCATATTCCATGCCGCTGAAAACGTCGTCGAACTTTCGTGCAGAAGGTTGTTGTCTTGCAAACGTCCCCAGCTGTTGACTCCGGGATCGAGACGTGGCTGCACGATCCGTTACAGCCATACGGATAAGATGCCTGTCATCTCGACTGTTAGTGATACGAGGCCGTTGGGATCCAGCACGGCGTTCCGTATTACCTTCCTGAACCCAGCGATTCCATATTCTGATAACAGTCATTGAATCTCGACCAACGCGACTAGCAGTGTCGCGATACGATAAACCGCAATCGCGATAGGCTACAATCCGACCTTTATCAACGTCAGCTATTGGCATTCCTTTGTAGAAAGCATCACAAATAGGACACCCTCAAACTTGAAAACATGATTACACTGTAGAGTTCTTAATTTATGATATTTACTCAAATGAAATGATGAGAAACGTTTCATGTCTATTGTTTTGCTAGTTGAAAGATTGTTTACTGCACTATGAAACGCCATACGACTAGCGAATGACGTTTCACGCCTTGCTTTGCCTATTTTTTTAAATATCTAGTTTATAGCTGCACTGCAGCATTGGTTACTATAAAATTTAATGGATGTATTAATATAAATATGTTATGCCTACAGATCCAGTAAATAATAACCTTATGATGCACTTTAAAAAAAAACGAAGGAGCTCAAAAAGACATTTCCCTTGACAGGAATTGCAAAAATAATTTTTTTACGATTTGGTAACTTATCTGCTAGCGTATGTTCTCGTGATGCATCACTCTAGTGTTAAGATGTGACATAGGTATTAAACATTTTTACTGTAATATTTTTTCTGCTTCAGCTTTGTCATGTTTAGATATAAGTTATTGCATTTGCTGCTGCTTGCTTTCACAATTTCCATTTTTGTCATTGTTGTTTGTGTTAATTGTTTTGTGCTGCTGGTTTGCGTCGTCCCTTAGTTTAGCATCTGAGCTCAGTAGCTTTAAGTTAGCTTAAGAGGGGGTAGACTATATAAGAAACTAACTATGATGTATTGGTAGAAAAGCATTGAGAAGCTATAAGAAAATGGTCTGGCCAAAAAAGCAGTGTACAGTGGAGAAAAACTATTTTTGAAAGAGGATGTGAACAGAATACAGAAAGCAGGTTTAGATAGGACTTTTTCTGAATAATGATGAACTAAGGGAGATCTCTATGCAAAATACTGCAGTAAAACAAACCCTGTCCTTTCCTTGTGTCATCCCACTATGTGTTTGTGTACCCTTGTGTATTTGTTTTCTTCCTGTCTCTGTGTGCTGTTTCATAGAATTTTTTCTCTTCTAATACTAAGCTACATTCACTACGATGAGGAATACTGTTATCCTCAAATATAATTTGCGTTAATAACATGTTATTTACTTCGTAAAGATGTTTACGCATTATTTATTCTGTTTTGTTCTAATGCTCATGTGTGAAGTTGATGTTTCAAAAGTTATTCTGATCTTTTATGTATGTACTTATGTCATAATTTTTGTAACACTGATGTATTTGTTATTTCGATTCTTTTGTAAAGCCTGTATTACTGTGAACGTTATCTGTACTGTTATGTTCTTTAATGATATATTTTGTACCTTTGTTATTGTATTCTTATGTTATAAAATGGTAATTGACACCAGTTCATCAAATTAAGTAACTTGTAAGTTACATTTCACTGCACACATTTCTGTTGGTCATAGTATATGGACAATATGTGAGAAGTAGGGACTGATAGTGTTTGCACATGTGTTAATAATTCAGTAAGGGAATGGATAACAGCATTGCTGGTTGTAAGGACATTTCAAAAACAATTTTTGTGAGTGCACAAGTGGTGGTTATGGACTTGCTATATTATCCGCAAGACTCTTCAATGGTGATTGTGCGCCTGCACAGTCAAACAGATGGCTGGTGGCCATCTCTACAAGGACTACAGTGGGTCTACACCTTTGATGACCCACCAATACCATTATTTCTACAAGGACTGCTGTGGGTCTGCACCTCTGGTGGCCCACCAATAGTAATCTCTACCAGGACTACAGTGGGTCTGCTCTGTGATGACCTACCTACCGATAGTCTTCAACGTCGACTGACTCTGCTGTGGCCCATTACCTGTCTGCATGTCAAGAGTCAGCACTGTCGTTCATTGGAAGGACAACACTACTTCTTCAAGACTGCTTAGAAATCCACTACTTCCAAATGCAATTTCTTTTATTGCTCAGACTTTGAAAAAAAAAAACCACTGCAATTTTACTGTGATGAACGATCAGGACTGTCTTTATGGACTGTGAGAGAATTTTAGCTTCTGACCAACATTGTATCAATAAGTGTGTGCATTTGATATCTTTGTTATAGTAATTATGAAAAATTTTATCAAATCATTATTGGCCACTGCCCAAAACAATCTGTAAAAATTTTTTGTGGGGAGCGTGGGGGCTATGTAAGTAGGCTCTTTAGGTTTTCTTATTGGTAACGCCGCTTAGCGCTCGGTATGAAAAATCACTGGGTGTGCTGTGCGCAGTCTGTGTTTAGTTTGCATTGTTGTCTGCCATTGTAGTGTTGGGCAGCGGCAGCTGGATGCTAACAGCGCGTAGCGTTGCGCAGTTGGAGGTGAGCCGCCAGCAGTGGTGGACGTGGGGAGAGAGATGGCGGAGTTTTGAAATTTGTAATTTGTAAGACTGGTGTCATGAACTGCTATATATATTATGACTAGTGAGGTAAATACATTGTTTGTTCTCTATTAAAATCTTTCATTTGCTAACTATGCCTATCAGTAGTTAGTGCCTTCAGTAGTTTGAATCTTTTATTTAGCTGGCAGTAGTGGCTCTCGCTGTATTGCAGTAGTTCGAGTAACGAAGATTTTTGTGAGGTAAGTTATACGTGAAACGTATAGGTTAATGCTAGTCAGGGCCATTCTTTCGTAGGGATTTTTGGAAGTCAGATTGCGTTGCGCCAAAAATATTGTGTTTCAGTTTAAGCACAGTCTTGTATAATTTTTCAAAGGGGACGTTTCAAAACGTGATGGTACGCGTTTCTCCTCCTTACACAAGGCATCGCAACAACGTTTCACCAGGCAACGCCGGTCAAGTGCTGTTTGTGTATGAGAAATCGGTTGGACACTATCATCATTTCAGCACGTTGTAGGTGTCGCCGCAGGCGCCAACCTTGTTTGAATGCTCTGAAAAGCTAATCATTTGCAATCTTCTTCCTGTCGGTTAAATTTCGTGTCTGTAGCACGTCATCTTCGTGGTGTAGCAATTTTAATGGCCAAGAGTGTATTTGTTGTTGGTATCTGGGTGAATGGGTGGGGAGGGGGTTAGCAGGGTGGAAATGGCACTGTGTTCTGACTACGCAGATAGGCATAATTACCATTTTAGCGACCGTATGATTTCGGTTTCTGGATGTTAACACCTGGGATGCAGACTCGATAGAGGCACTTCACATTGAGGTTAGCTAGACATACCTTAACCCGAACGATCTTTTCCTTCAGTGACAGAAGAGTACTGTGGGTTATAGCTCGCCAGGTTTAAAACACAGTTTTCGCTCGGTAGAAATGCCAACTTTATCCGGCAGCAGCGATATAGTATGCGGAGGTGGACGTCACAAGCAAGCGGTTTCCTTGGGTTCGTTGCTCACCAACGGGGGGTGCAGTTTTCAGTCGCAGTACATCATCTGCTGCCGCAGCTTCAGATCCAGCCTTGGTAAGAACGATGCTCAGTGTGAAGCACCCAGTTTAGTTTTTGGAAGAGGTAGTTCAATTATAGCTAACTTGTGATTAAATGGTCAATAATATGTCTCTAGTGGAAGACAGATCACGGGTCTGTAGTGGCAAACTTTCACTTTTCTTCTCTTAAACTGTTTTGATTCCAATAAGGAAGGAGAGGCACACTGCAATCAATCGCAGTGCCATTAGTTTTTATTATTCTTGCAAGTCTAGATTTCGACTATAAATAGGCATCTTCAGTGCATTTGAACCATAATTCAACGTACTTGTGCCAATACGTCTCACCATGTGTTCCTGCAGGTGTAAAGGCAGGCTAGTAAAGTTGTATGTGATGTGAAAGGACGAGGTAGATTGTACAGAGTACACGGATTCAAAATGTGTAGAGATGCGAATTTTTTTTCGAAAGATTTCAACGAGACTTCATGAGAACCTGATCATAAATGTTGTGCAAAAAGATAGTGCGTCAGATTATAAGATAGGTGATGAACACATACTTACCGCAACGTTTATATTATTTGACGTCATGGAGGAGGCGAGAAAACAGAAGTTTCCAATTATAACGCAAGGATATAGTACAAAAGCCTCCTAAAAACCACAGTGATCAATCTAAATTTACGTTTGTCTGGGGAAACTAAATACTCGGACCCAAAACGAGCAATTTCATGCCAAGTCAAAAGTAGACACTGTCAATGAAGCAATGGTTTTCTCTGAATTTGACCTCACGATAACGAAATTTTGTTTATGATCCTACGGATAACGAATTGAAGGTAACCCGCCACCCAGATATAAGGCACCCGCCTGTTACCAGGAACAACATTTACCTGTACTGTTTTAAGTCACACGCCTAGAGTCGCCCCAGGGCGTTATCTCAGCCTCTACTGTATGTCAGAACAGGCATCAGACCTATCGCAGACTCAAACAAGTAGTCTAGAATAAATTTTCGTTCTGAAACAGTGTGTGCGCTGACTGGAACTTCCTGGTAGATTAAATCTATGTACTCGACTGAAATTCGAACCTGTCACCACCACATGAAATGCTGTCCAACGTGGGGCAGCTGTTGGGCTAAATGAACCACTACATAACTGGCGTTCAACTTGGGACTGCTGCTAGCTAAATAGATCCTACAAGGTTCAAGTGTAACCAGGCGACTGCTATCAGCAGCATAACGTCCACAACAAGGAGTCCAGAAGATGGTCTTTATTTGTGGACAATTTACAGATGTCTGTTCCACATTCAATCCTGCACGCTGCTGCACCTTACCGGAGGAATGTTGGAAACGTGTGCTGAACTAACCAGTTCTAAACGTCCCAGAGGTGATCCTGTGTGTGTGTGAATTTTGATCTTAACTGTCCTTGGGATCTCACATTATGTGATCATTTTTCCCAAACTATCCCATAGCTGATGTGAAGCCCAAATCAAAAAGTCCAATGACCACGAGGTAAATTAATATTTAACAAACGTAGAGTGTAATTGCCTATATCGAACTGCATATACATAAGAAGCCCTTGGCTGTAGGTAAGGTGAAACGCCGTGGGTGATAAAACTGTGAGGGGAACCAGCCCCCACCAGAAATCATGGACGGACCGTTCGGACACGTGCAAGGGACCATGCCAGATAGACTGGAGAGAGTTTTGAAAGAAGGCGCCTTGGCGCTGGATGCCCCAAAGTCACATTAAAGACTGTATCTCAATGTGTAAGAAAGATGTTTAGGGTTTTATGTTGGTAACGCCACGTAGCGCTCTATATGAAAATCACTGACTGTGCTGTGTGAAGTCTGTGCCTGGTTTGCATTGTTGGAATATTTGCTATTGTAGTGTTATGCAGTTGGATGTGAACAGCGCATGAGCATAACGTTGCGCAGTTGGGGGTGAGCCGCCAGCAGTGGTGGGTGTGGGGAGAGAGATGGCAGAATTTTGAGAGTAAATTAGTAATACTATATATATCATGAACTGATTATATATGCCTTTTGAACATTATGAAGGTAAATACATTGTTTGTTCTCTATCAAAATCTTTCATTTGCTAACTATGCCTATCAGCAGTTAGTGCCTTCAGTAGTTACAATCTTTTATCATCCAGCTGGCAGTGTTGGCGCACGCTGTATTGCAGTAGTTTCAGTAACGAAGATTTTTGTGGGGTAAGTGATTCATGAAAGGTATAGGTTATTATTAGTCAGGGCCATTCTTTTGTAGGGATTATTGAAAGTCAGATTGCATTGCGCTAAAAGTATTGTGTGTCAGTTTAGGGATGATCAGAATAAGTAAAGAGAGAAATGTCTGAGTACGTTCAGTTTGCTCAGCTGTTTGAAAATTAAATAACGTATGAGGTCTATCAGCACAGTATTTCATTAATTTTTCTAAGGGGATGATTCACATGCTGTACAGGGGTAATGGAGCGTATTTTTTCGAGCATTGTGTCTGGTCGGGGGATGCCTTTTCGGCAGAGTCCCACAAAGGCGAAATTGTGGACAGAACTGCATACAAACAGACGTCTTCGAAATACACTGGTTGTTAAGATAGCATTTTAGAAAGTGGAATGGAAATGGAAAACTTGCATCTTAGAAAGAGGAATGGAAGTAGAAACATTCTGGAAACCTTTCACGATTGTGAGACACTAACAATGCACTCTGGTCTTGCAACACCAAACGTTCAATGGAATACAAAAACAACTATCACTGGTCAGCCTAAATAATTTAAAAGTAGGAGTAAGAAACATGGCTGTGTTCCACTCTTACTGGTGAGCGCACGAACGTAGACAGAGGGAGGGAGAGAGTAGGGAGTAGTTTTGGAGAGCCAAGTATAACGAATTTTTGGGTAATAAGAGTAAACAGTGAGACCAGTATCTTCTAACTTCTTAATGAGCTAGACTCTCAATGTTTATCATTCAAAAAGCATAATTATTTGGCACTAGAAAAATACTGGGAACCGAGTCTTTCATGCCGAAAGTACGTTGCGGAAAGTTACTTTTATTTCAGCGTCTTCTCTTGCGAACTTTGCGGCTTGAAATTGGATTTCTGTGTCCTGACAGACAGACTTCACAGACTTGCGACTCGACATGGGGACTTTACTTCCGACACGATACTTTCTCATCCGGCTGAGCTTAGCTTAGAGCCGCTATAGAGCTATAGAGCCAAAGACAGACTTTGCAGCCACTTCAGCCATTGTTTCCAGATTATGAGATTCCGCCACAACAGTGAAAGCTAAGTCATTTTTAACGATGTTCAGTAACTTTGAACTTCATTCTGAAGACTTGCTTGCAGTTAAACGTTCAATATGCTTTCACCTCCGGGAATGGATGCAAACGCATGCCCTTCTGTAGTGTTTCCTATATTTATGTGCTAAATTTTGGCAATCATGGTACGATTTCGACGAACGTAAATGTTTTATCCACGTATGCGTTCATTTTAATTTCACTCCACATTCCTTGTCCAGGTTTTCCTGTTATTTCCAGTGATTGTTGCACCATTTATTTCGAATTATAGTTAATAAACTGAATTACTTGACATTCTTGTTAAATTTAATAGTGTAATGAACTCCTTTATCAATGTTTTCGTAGGTAATGATTTAACAATGTCATGTATACAGGGCCATAATAATATACACAATTGAAGAAATAAAATTCAAGGCACCTCCAACCATACGACAGATTATAAATTGGCGACAATTAGTAAGCAGTAGTGTTGCTGGAGGTTCTTGTATATTGAATCTTTAATTTAATACATTAGTAAGGCCCTGTATATCCGACATTAGCATGTCGTTGCCTACCAAATCAAAGATAAGGGAGTTCGTTCCACTAGGACATTACGAAATGCTCTCAAGTAAGTCCGTTTGTTACCACAAATCCAAAAGAAATGGTTTAACATTCACTGACTATAATAAGTTCATCCTTTGCCCAGCAGGTGATATCGATGGATGACGCAATACTAGCGACGTTACAAATACTTTGTACGTGTAGTGGAAACACTGTGGCTGGTGAGAAACGCGGCATCTTCAGATTGCAGGTCCCGTGGACCCTTCAGTTTGCCTGTTTAAGTCCAAGCAGCCGCAAGCTAAACGTCACTTCCATCCGCTATCTGTTGTGTTATACGGCATGGCCGACTGAAGTATTCACTACTAATCTTCACTAAAGTGATAATTCTTTGGATTGTTTCATCTCAGGACCGGGTGTGCTTCAGAGCTCAGTACAATGACGTCTGCCTACCTCTATTACACTTCTGCGATAGCACGATGTGATACAATTTCGGTCAAGTGAATAACTTTGGCCAACGTAACTAAAGTTGAGCAGTGACTAATAGCTTTTATTTACAGTCGTGGAAAATTCAAGAGGTTGGTCGTTCGATTTGGGGGAAGGGACCAAACAGCGAGGTCATCGATCCCATCGGATTAGGAAAGGATGGGGAAGGAAGTCGGCCGTGCCCTGTCAAAGGAACCATCTCGTCATTTGCCTGAAGCGCTATAGGGAAATTATGGAAAAACTAAACCAGTGTGGCCGGAGGCGAGTTTGAACCGTCGTCTTCCTGAATGCGAGTCCAGTGTGCTAACCACTGCTCCATCTCACTCGGTAATTAAAGAGGTCATTGACACTTATGAACTTTCAACCATTTATTTCGTGTTTCAGTATACACAAAAGGTTCTTAATAAATGACTTCCGTGATCTAAACAAGATAAAACAACATTTTAAATTACTTCTTCTTACTGTATGAATATTATGGGCCTCAGAACTGGTTCTGTTATGGTGACTGCAACTCATAGAGCTAAGAACCAGGTCCTTTCCAGTGTCAGCAGAGAGGACGTGTCACCTCCAGTTCTACAATGTTGTTGCATGATACCGGCTAAAACAAATAACTGTGTGCATAACAGTGAGACCTTCAGATTTAAATGACACTGTCCATCGTAAGAACTCTTGCTGCCAACCATGCATGGAAGCGGTGACCGACATTCAGTCCCTACACGAGGTAGGATAGAGAGCACTTTCAATGTGTAAGTGTAGGAAATATTTGAAAGGAAATCTACAGTTCCATCTTCTGCTGTACAAGCAAAGGAAGTCACCTGAAAACCTTTAGTCGGATTTTGAGTGTTGGTGCTATTTTGTTTCTGTGACAATATTTTAAACTAAAAAAATATTCAAATGTGTGTGAAATCTTATGAGACTTAACTGCTAAGGCCATCAGTCCCTAAGCTTACACACTACTTAATCTAAATTATCCTAAGGACAAACACACACACCCATGCCCGAGCGAGGACTCGAAACTCCGCCAGGACCAGCCTCACAGTCCATGACTGCAGCGCCTCACACCGCTCGGCTAATCCCGCGTGGCATTTGAACTTAGCTACGGTGAACGCTGTATATGCGTATCCAAACGCAGAGTATCGTCGATTACTCATTCGACGTATGGTGCTGTGTACCTCTCTATTGTCCTGACCACCACCATACCAACTAAGATTTTTAAGTTCTTTCTCCAACCTGAAGGGCAGAAATATCTGTTTGACATCCGGCGTCTCGTAAACAATATGTCTTTACTGCTAAATACAAACTGGATGGGACTGCGACGGAGGTTTCCCAATAGTGAATATTTAGGACATTTGGGCATTACCCTTACAACCATGGGACATAACCCAAAAACACTTGTTTCAGCCTGAGGTTTGAAGTCGTGTTTGTTATAATTCTTAGAGGATATTGTGTTGTGTCTGTAAGTTTGTGTAACGTAACTGCGTCGACGATTAACTCGACATGCACTTACATGTACCCTACAGTTGTAGTCACATGGTCTACCAAGCCACTGTACGACATTCTGTGGGTTTGATTTTCATTAATGACTCGTTCTTAACGATGACTGTTTCGGATTCATACGTATAAGACCTAGTGGCACCCGTACAAATATCAACGATATTCCGGGTGAAGCCCACTCCCAATCTTGTTTTTGGACAGACACATAATTATTTAAAATTGAAATTTAAAACAGTCTTCATCCCAATCTTGTTAAAATATTTTTTACTGGAGTGAGTGGCCGGTTTAGGCTCTATGAAAGTGTCATCTTCAGACTCCAGAGCGATGAGTTCCGTCGACCCTCGACGCTCGTGTAACTGCTCAGTTACCTAAACCATAGATAACGGAAGAAATGCTTCATTTGGTCTATGGAAGAAGGAAGTACAAAGGAAAATTGAGGAATACAGAAATACAAATCGCTGTGGAATGAAAGAAATAGGAAGTGCAGCGAAGCTGAGACAAAATGGCTGCATGAAAAAGGGAAGAAATGGAAAAAGAAATGACTGTCGGAAGGACTGACTCAGCATTCAACAAAGTCAAACCAACCTTCCGCGACATTGAAAGCAAGGGTGGTATCATTTAGATTGCAATGGGAATTCCACTGTAAAATGAAGAAGAGAGAGCGGATAGGTGGAAAAAGTACATTGAAGGCTTCTATAGCGAGGGTAGGTTTGTCTGAAGTGATAGAAGAAGAATCAGGAGTCGATTTAGAAGAGATAGGGGATCCAATACTAGAATCAGGAACTATAAGAGCTTTGGAAGACTTACGACCAAGCAGTGGCAGAACCGATAGATATCATTCTATCAGAATTTCTAAAATCTATGGAGGAAGTTGCAACAGAACGACTGATCACGTTGGTGTGTAGAATATATGCGCCTGGCGACATACCATGTGACTTTTGGAAATACATCATCCACACCATTCCAACACTGCAAGAGCTGACAAGTGCGAGAATCATCTCACAGTCGCCTTAACAGCTCATGCATTCAAGTTGCTGACTAGAATAATGTACGGAAGGATGGAAAAGGAAATTAAGGATGCGCTAGATGACTATCAGTTTGGCTTTAGGAACGGTAAAGGCACCAGAGAGGCAATTATTACATTGCGGGTGATAATGAAAGCAAGACAAAAGAAAAATCAAGACACATTCATAGGATTCGTCGACCTGGAAATAGCGTTCGCGAATGTAAAAATGATGCGAAATGCTCGATGGTGCAAGGTGCAAGATGCTCAGCTGTAGGGGGAGAAGTGTAGGTGCATAAGAGCCAAGAGGGAATAATACAAGTGGACGAACAAGAACAAAGTGTTCGGATTAAAAAGTATGTAATACAGGTATGTAGTCTTTTCCCCCGACTGTTCAATCTGTATATCGAAGAAGCAATGATGAAAATAAGAGAAAGTTTCAGGAAGGGAATTCAAGCTGTCCTGAGTGTAAATGAAGAAGAATTACATGATATGCTGAATAGTATGAACTATTTATTGAGCACAGAATATGGACTGAGAGTGTACCAAAAGAAAGACAAAAGTAATGAGAAGTAGCAGGAATGAGAACAGTAAGAACCTTAACGTCAGGGTTGATGGTCACGAAGTAGATGAAGTTAATGAATTCTGCTACTTAGGCAGCAAAATAACCAGTGACGGCGCAGCAAAGAGGATATAAAAAGGAGACTAGCACTAGAAATAAGGGCATTCCTGGCCAGGAGAAGTCTACTAGTATCAAACATAGGCCTTCATTCGAGAAAGAAATTTCTATGAATGTACTCTGGAGCACAGCATGGTATGATAGTGAAACATGGTCTGCGGGAAACCAGAACAGAAGAGAATCAAAGTATTTGAGATGTGGTGCTACAGGTGAATGTTGAAAATTAAATGGGCTGATAAGGTACGGAATGAGAAGGTTCTGCGCTAGAATAGGAGAGGAAATGAATATGAGGGAAACATTGACAAGGAGAAGGAACAGGATGGTGGACCATCTGATAAGACATCAGGAAATGACTTCCCTGGCACTAGAGATAGCTGTAGAGGGCGAAAAACTCTAGAAGAAGATACAGATTGGAATACATCCAGCAAATAATTGAGAACGTAGGTTGCAAGTGTTACTCTGAGATGAGGGGGTAGGCAGAGAAGAGGAATTCTTGGCGGGAACCATCAGACCAACCAGAAGACTGATGACCCCGCTCCCCCTACCCCCCCCCCCCCTCCCCACACACACACACATAGCCAAAAAAGACGGAAGTGTGCAACCGCAAATGCACACACGTGCCGGAAAAGGTATGGGGCGTCCACGGCACTGTGAACAGGTAACATCAGATGGAGCGTTACTGAAGTAATATTGGTCTGTATTACATATTTTAGACTCGTTTTAATTGGTAATAGTTGCTACAGCGGAGAATTGGGAAATGTTCTCAACTTTAATTTTGCTTCTTTTTGTAATGACTTACTACAGTGAAGTGAGAGAACCTTAAGTGACAATGAAACACGGAAATTAAAAAAAAAAAAAAGAGTTCTTTTTTCGGCTACAGTCTTGTTTGTTCCTAATATTTATTGACAAACTTTTTTTCTGATACATGCTGCCATTATGTGCCGAACTGTTGTTAAGAAGTCATTGTTTACAGATTCGGTGGCGTGAGAAAGATTTTTTTCTAGTGGTGTCTGATTAACTTACGAAATACTGTAGCCCATACAGGCTTGATATGTCCTTATCTGGCACAAAGGCCACTCGAACGGGCACAATATCGTCACTTCACATTTTGTGATAAGGATTTTTACTATGGATTGGCTAGAATGTGCCAAATATTATAATATTTCATGTAATTGGTATAAGTCTCTGACTGGAGTACGAAATTTACAAAATAACTTATGTATGAGAAAGTGTACTGTAACTGTTCTTTTCTCTGTGCGTGAACATACCGGAACATAAATTCAGTTTCTCAGAAAGTAAAAAAATTCTTCCGCACTTCACAGAATGGTGTAATAGAACAACAGATTTATAAATAACAGACATATCATGATGGCAAATTTTGCCTAAAAGCGTCGTATCGATAAATATTGAAACAAAAGTGTGACTGGAGCTGAAAAGTAGTAAATTTATAAATACAGTTATACATTCATAGACCACAACCACCGGCACGCAAGAAGGTCTAATTTCATTCTTAGCCACCCCAAGCAGAAGAAGGAGGTTAGTTTTTGCCCTATGATTTACACAATTTTGACTGTGTTAAACAGACGGAGCAGTGTTCACCTTCGGTACGCTAGTGTAGAATGTAGTACAAATTCAGGAGAGTGAAGCACCAGTGTATTTCAGACGTTTCTTTACATTTTTAAGACGACTTCCGGATTCTTCTTTGTGTGAGACGATATGTACCGTATATGTCCTATTCGAAATTCTGCATTCTAATATTTTACTGTTCATGTCGCTTTCACATAATTTCTCATTGATTTGGTCAAACCTTGTATACGTGGTGATATCTCGTGTATTTTCGAATATTTACGAAAGCCGTTCACATTCGTATTATATTGTCATATGTAAATTTAATTTACGCTTTTAAAAGCCCTTGGCAACAAAACCTTCGTTTAAAAACAATTGTTCCTTAATTTAATTGAGTATTTACGTGTAGAATGATATAGCTTTGAGCGTTTTGTGACGCTTAGGTGTGTTATACGTAGAGTGGACCTATTCGGTAATAAACTGTGATCACGGAATGTGTATTCTATAAAATTTCGCAGAAATATCTTTCAAGCAGTGTGATTAGTGCAATATTTCTAACATTTTTTGGTCATTGACCTATGTCTATTGACTCAGCGTTCCAATTTTTAAGATCGCGACATAAACTTTACGCTTACAAATTCAGCCCTTGCTTTCCGATATTGTGTTTTGCACATATTGTAACGATCACATGTTTGCTTATGGTTTCTCAATATATCACTGACAAAATTATTATTTTTTGATACAACATGTATCCTTAAGGACTAATGGCAGTTTGTTTACCTTGTAGCATGTCGAGTCTCGGTTTTATCCTTTGCTAATGTTTACTCTCTGCCTTTGAACATGTAATAGTACCAACAGAGCCGTTTCTATTTAATTAGGCAAAACACAACACGGTCATGTTCACAGTGATATAAGAACATTTGACAACATGTATCAACGAAAACGGTTTCCTTATCTCAGGAAAGAGAAAAAAATCACTGAGTACCATTTCAGGATAATAGACTGGATGAGACAAAATTTAGTAGATGTGTATATATGTGGTCAACACACATGCTGACAAAAAACCGTACAACAGGACGTAATCAATGTAGAGTAGCGAAATTTCAAGAACATATTTGTCTAGGTGACATATTTAAGTGTTTAACAGTGTGGCATTACAGATTAATGTAAGCATGGGATAAGTCAAAGAAAAAGTGAAATGCTGTTACATTAAAAGCCGGTGTAAGCGGCGGAATGCTGAATGCAAGCGTGCTAAAGTGCATGCATTGCGTTGGACAGGTGCCGGACATAAGTTAGAGGGATGGAGTTCCACGCCGTGGTCGGCCAATACAGGAACAGTTAATGCCGTTTGTGGATTACGCTGCAGTCGTCGCCCGCTGATGTTACATAGGCGCTCGACTGCAGACATATCTGGTAATCGAGCAGATCCAGGCAACATGTCGACACTCTGCAGAGGATGTTGAGTTACAACAGCGGTAGGTGGGTGAGTGTTACCCTGTCAGAAAACACACATTGAAATGCGATTCATGAATGGCAGCACAGCTTATCGAATCACCAGACTGATACACAAATTTGCATTCAGGGTGCGTAGGATAACCACGAGAGTGTTCCTGCTGCCACGCTAAATCGCACTCCATAACTCCAGGTGTAGGTCTAGTGTGCCTAGCAGGCAGGCGGTTCGGCTGCAGACCCTCGACTCGTCTCCTCCTAACCAACACACTGCCATCACTGGCACTGAAGCAGGACCAGCTTTCATTAGGAAACACAACACACTGCCTCAGTGCACTCCAATGAGCTCTCCCTTGATACTACTTAAGTCGCAAATGGTGGTTGTTTAGTGTCAGTGGAATGCACGCTACAAAACGTCTGGCTCGGAGCTGTCCTTGAAGTAACCGATTTGTAACATTTCGATGTGTCACTGGGATGTCAAATGTTGGTCAAATCCCTGCTACAGACGCAGTACCATGCACCAGAGCCATACTCCGAACACGATGGTCTTCCATCACTAATAACTCGTGGCTATCTGGAACCACTACCTCCTCGGTTGTAATACGTCGGTCTACAAACACCAGGATCTTAACTTCACTTGCGATTTCCAGCTCTTCACAGAGAGGCTGTCCCCACTAGTTCTTTGTCAGTCAGACCTGACTCACCAGAGTGCAAACTTTTGATCTGCCTACCCACTATGTCTGTAAGTAGGCTGTTGAGGTTTTTTTATTGGTAACGCCGCCGCCACGTAGCGCTCTGTATGAAAATCACTGGCTGTGCCATGTGCAGTCTGTGGCTGGTTGCCATTGTTGTAATACTCGCCATTGTAGTGTCGGGCAGCGGCAGCTGGGTGCTAACAGCGCGTAGCGTTGCGCAGTTGGAGGTGAGCCGCCAGCAGTGGTGGATGTGGGGAGAGAGATGGCGGAGTTTTGAAATTTGTAAGAATTGGTGTCATGAACTGCTATATATATTATGACTGGTGAGGTAAATACATTGTTTGTTCTCTATTAAAATCTTTCATTTGCTAACTATGCCTATCAGTAGTTAGTGCCTTCAGTAGTTTGAATCTTTTATTTAGCTGGCAGTAGTGGCGCTCGCTGTATTGCAGTAGCTTGAGTAACGAAGATTTTTGTGAGGTAAGTGATTTGTGAAACGTATAGGTTAATGCTAGTCAGGGCCATTCTTTCGTAGGGATTTTTGGAAGTCAGATTGCGTTGCGCTAAAGATATTGTGTGTCAGTTTAAGCACAGTCGTGTATAATTTTTCTAAGGGGGCGTTTCATATGTCGACCCTTAGCCGAGGATACCTCACTGGAATCTTCTGATTTTTTTTCTTGTAGTTTGTGTAGTTAGTGTAGCCTTTGTTTATTGCTAGCGCGTAATCATAGAGATAATTTCCTTTGTAGTTGTAGTCTTTCATTGTTGTACAGTAAAACATTTGGGGCATGCATG
This sequence comes from Schistocerca gregaria, assembly GCF_023897955.1. Classification (NCBI taxonomy): domain Eukaryota; kingdom Metazoa; phylum Arthropoda; class Insecta; order Orthoptera; family Acrididae; genus Schistocerca; species Schistocerca gregaria. Next base: position 594,458,495 of record NC_064923.1, on the reverse strand, counting down.
TAGATCGGCACCAAGTATTTCGCAGCTGCCCTTGCAATTAACGAGATATTATTTTCAATGTTATGTTAATGTGTTTTCTTCTTTTTCTCTTCAAATTGTGCTTTTTTGTGTTTTCGTGTGAAATATTGTGACTATAATGGCGTGTGGAAAACGTAATACTACGCTCCAAAGTAAACTGAGAAATGACAGTGAAGACGAAAGCAGTGTGTTAGCGCCACCATGTAATGAATTAACTAATGTTCAAAGTAGTAATCTGGTAATTGTACATAGGGAAATGGAGCGAGCTGCAAACAATGGTGTAGACAGTGAAACAAGTAGTGAACAGGGAACAATTATCGATCGATCAGTCGGCAACAGCTCGCCTCAGGATTCCAAAATGACAGGACACAATATTGCAAATACTGTACATTCAGGTTTTGCGTCCTCACCACTTTCTCAAATAAGTCAAGACACATTTTCTGTTTTCAAACTGCGAATATTGCCGGTTCAAATGCATTGCCGAATAGCACTAAGGAACATGTTTCAGACACCAGTGCATTGTTATTACAATTAATGCAACAAATGGGACAAAAGCTTCAAAAGTTAGACACAATGGAACAAAATCAGAGACAAACACAACAAAAGCTTCAAAAGTTAGACACAATGGAACAAAATCAGAGACAAACACAGCAACAGTTGGACACAATGGAACATAATCTTCAAAAGTTGGACACAATGGAACAAAATCAGAGACAAACACAGCAACAGTTGGACACAATGGAACAAAATCTTCGGAAGTTAGACACCACACTTGAACAAACACGTGAAGATTTAACTACTGAGTTACATAACATTGAATCGAAATGTCAAAAAATCTGTAATGACGTAAAAACACAAATTTGTGAGCATTTTCAACCTATTGTTTCGCGGCATGAAAACTCATTACAGAATCACGAAGCAGCCATAAAAGAATTGCAAACTGTTGTTCGTGAAAATCAAGACACCTTTGCAAGCTAAAATGGACTCAGTTCCATCCACCGATTCGGTTTTGCAACTTGCAAGAACTCAGGAAAACTTAAAGGACACAGTAGATATGATTTCAACACAAATGGACACTCTGAAACTTGGTTCAGAAAAACACACTGAGGAAATGTGTTCACTATCGGAGAAAGTAGCCGAACTTTCGGATCAGTTCACTAATTTATCTACGAAGGTAGATGATAATCTGAATGACACAAAACCGGTAGTCTTTAATGACACAGAAGAGTTCGAACAAATTAGGAAATTCAAACAAAATCAGAATCAAATTAATACGCATCACCAAAGAGAAATCCGGGAAGTACAAGATCAGTTGACACAGGTAATACAAGAATTACGTATTTCAGAGGACACTCGCACTCCAATACGGGAAGAGGGACATAAAAATACGGAACTGCCACAAAATAACAACACAGGGCACTTTGGAGATTATGAAAGAAATTGGCAAAGTACACCGAATTTTGAGATGGAACCGCCGAAACGACGTAACAATGACCGATATGCGACCCGCCGACACGATGATTTTGACTATAAGCTGTTCATTACTACACGTAAATTCAAAACATTTAAGAATTCTGGCAACGACATTCATCCACAAGCGTGGCTCCATCAATTCTCTCATTGTTTTCCTCCCAACTGGTCACTAGAGCACAGATTAGAATTTATGTGTGGCTACTTAGAGAATGAACCAGCTGTAAGAATGCGATCGGTCATTCATGATTGCCACAGTGAAGGAGAATTTTGCCATGCCTTCCTCTCAGCATATTGGTCCCAAGCCACATAAGACCGAGTAAAACATGGCATCATGATGATGAAACATTTCGAACAATATGAATTTTCCAGTCTTGTGAAATATTTTGAAGACATGTTGCACAAAAATCAGTACCTGTCATACCCAGACAGCCTGTCAGAACTCATCCGCATTTTGCTTAATCAAATTGCCTGAACATTTACGGCATATTATTTTGGCAGGCCGTTGCAAAGACGACATTGAAGCTTTTCAGGGACTCTTACAAGAATTAGAAATTGACACTGAGAATCGCGGAACGCGAAAACAGGAACACAACAATTACAGGTCACATCCGTCGCAAATCCGCGATGAAAGAAATAATAACTGGACACGACAAGGCTATTCTCATAATGCAAATCGTGACCAAAACAGACACCACCCATATGACAACCACTGGCGGAGTAATAATAGTTACAGAAAAAGATCGCATCTCCGTAGTAATGAATATCACAGACACAATCAGAGAAACAGACAATACGGGAACCAAAATAATTATTATCACGGGAGACAGAATAACTTCAGACGCAAGTGTCCACCGCCCAGTGATAATTCAGGGAGAAATTCTCCACCACATGACCGACAAACAAGAAATTACAGGAACTACCGACATGACGACAGACGATATAATCATAATGACAGACCTGAAATCCATCAGAACTGGCGAGCTTCAAACAGGGTAGGGCCCTCTCGGCAAGGTGAATTTGTAGAAGTTAGGTCTCCTAATCCCAGTAACGACGCGCGCCAACAAAGAGGTAACAGACAATGACTCGTACTGCAGGCAGCCGCGTGCCCCAGCTGGCTCAGAGAAAAATAACACAAGCTAACCTTGAGCAAAATTCCAGTGTTCTTTACTGCCGTATACCACATGATGATTGACTTCAAGTTGATTTGCTGCATACTGAGGAAGAGTAAAGGTTTACACCACATTTCACATGTAAAACCGTTTATTGAAATATAATCTGCTTTTTAACTTTGTCTTTGCCATAAAACATTTCACTTCACATTTCGAGTATGCTTTGTTACACTGAGAAACTGTTACCATGCAACAATGTTTGAAGTTCACTATCCAGTCTAGAACCTACGGAACATATTTAGACAATATTTACGAGTGCATTGTTATAGTGAACAGACATCACTGTGTTATTTCGTGTGTACATTCTTGCTTGTTAGTTGCACGATTACGTAACGACTATAAGGCTCACATACTTAGAACATTTACCAGTATTGCTAATGAGATTTTAATGCAACATTTTGGTTTACTTGAAAATACATTCTGGATTTGAAGTACTTTCTGTGAGATACCAGATGATACAGTGGTTAGTTTATGTGACAGCTACACGATTTTATCACGACGCTACTAATGAGTGACAATTTACAATGTTGCTTTTGCAATTTATCTGTTTTATATCTGCACAGTTTTTCTGAATTTTTCTGGAAAGTAAAACATGATTTAGTAGTAACGTTTGTGGTATAGCTACAATGAGACAGCCTTTTCTGTAGCACAACAATACGTACAGTACAGTACTTACTTCATCACAGCAATAAGCGTAATAACTAAGATATCTATACGCAAAGCATTTCAATTTCGTTTATCATGAGGTAAGTACATTGACTTCTGTAGAACTTAGCTTTCGGAGGACAATAACTACGACACTTCCACAGAGATTATCTTACAACACGACACACAGTTTAGCGCTACAGTAGACGTATTTGAGTGATTAATTTTGTACTTAAAACATTTATTTTTAAAGATATTTGAAGTACAATGATACAAGGGTTTCCGTGATACATTTCATTCCATTGCTGTAATCTGTAACACCTGAGGATATAATTACATTATTCCTCAGGGGGGTACACACTTACTTTGTGTACCATGTGTTTGGCAAGCACAAGGAGCCCTAGCTAATATGGTATTTGTTTATACAACTTTACACATCGGTACCATATTTCTCTAACACATAAATTACACAGCTATCTGATCATTTAACTGAGAGAGACAAACATTTACTTTACTACATCAGTGACAGATGTTTACGTAATTACACCATTGGATAACTTCACACTTACGAAGTTGTATTTTGTCTGTACTTTGTGAACTGTTCACACTTTTTCGGAACCATTGTGATACTATGAGAGCTTTGAATGACATATTTGGTATGGGATCACGATTTTTAAAGTACGTTTTAGGTAGATGACACTTTTGACATGAACAGAGAATTTTTTTTAGGTTTTAAAATTATTGGAGGAAGCTACGACGATTTTGAGAATTTGACTGAGGTGTTATGATGTTATTATTACGACGACGATGTGAATTATGGTGCTGAGATATGTTTAAGCTGATGCTATATGAGTTATCTGATTATGCTACGTATCTGTTATGATGAAATACTGAAGAAGTGTCAACGAATAAGGTAAGGATTAATGAGTAGTTGTTAGGGACTCTGGTTTGTGAAAAAGGATGTTGGAAACCGAGAATCGTACTTTAAGATTTATGAAATGTATGTAAATGCGTGAATGTATTACAATGCCGACGAAAATTTTTTGGACACTATTATATTTATAGTATTTTATTTTCCACACATTTGTAACGCAAATTCTTGACCTGTGAAATTTTTTGTATGAGACTGCCAATGTAGCGGAAACTGCTGTCATAAATATTTAAGTAAGAAAGGTAAGTGACCTTGACGTAATGCGTTTTGGGCGCCCAGCTGAGAGATAGAAACCCATTAGGTGGAGAAGAAAAAGGGCATTATCCTCGCTATTGACATTCCTTCCTTTGTAGAAAGCATCACAAATACGACACGCTCAAACTTGTAAACATATGATTATACTGTGGAGCTCCTAATTGACGATATTTATTAAAATGCCTAATGAAACGACGAGAAACATTTCACGTCTATTGTCTTGCTAGTTGAAAGATTGTTTACTGCATTATGAAACACCATATGGCTAGTGAATGACGTTTCACGCCTTGCTTTCCCTATTTTGTTTAATACCTAGTTTCTAGCTGCACTGCAGCATTGGTTACTATAAAATTTAATGGATGTACTAATATAAATATTTTATGCCTACAGATCCAGTAAATAATAACTTTATGATGTACTTAAAAAAAACGAAGTAGCACAAAAAGACATTTCCCTTGACAGAAATTGCATACAGAATTGTCTTTTCAAGTACATGGTAATATTTGTTTACAATAAATTTTTGCGGTGCACCACTTTAAATGCATAGACATTAAGATGTGAATAGACACTGTCCTTATCTGCATTGTTGTCTTTAGTGTAACATTTTTTCTGATTGAGCTTTGTCATGTTTAGGTATAAGTTATAGCATTTGCTGCTGCTGTTTGCCATTCATAGTGCTACTGAATGACACTTTGTATTACTAGGTTAAGCCAATTTTATTACTGATTTATTTTTCTTGTTTGCTGCGCATTGCCTTATATTAGTTGTAATATTGCTGCCTTTTTTGCCAATTACCATTTTTTAACATTGCTGTTTGTGTAAATTGTTTTGTGCTGCTGCATTGCCTCATCTCTTAGTTAAGCATCTGAGCTCAGTAGATTTAAGTTAGCTTAAGAGGGGGTAGCCTATATAAGAGAATGATTTGCGATGGAATGGAAGAAATGCATTGAAAAGTTATACGAAAAAAGTACAGAAATCAGGTATAGATAGGACTTTTTGGAAATAATGAAGAACGAAGGGAAATCTCCGAGAAGTAAAGAAAGTTTTGTTTGCAAAATACTGCAGTAAAACAAACCCTGTCCTTTCCTTTTGTGTTATCCCACTATGTGTTTGTGTATCCTTGTGTATTTGTTTTCTTCCTGTCTCTATGTGCTGTTTTCATAGAATTTTTTCTCTTCTAATACTAAGCTACATTCACTATGATGAGGAATACTGTTATCCTCAAATATAATTTGCATTAATAACATGTTATTTACTTTGTAAAGATGTTTACACATTATTTATTCTGTTTTGTTTTAATGCTCATGTGTGAAGTTGATATTTCAAAAGTTATTCTGATCTTTTGTGTATGTACTTATGTCATAATTTTTGTAACACTGATGTATTTGCTACTTCGATTCTTTTGTAAAGCCTGTACTACTACAAATGTTTTCTGTATTGTTATGTTGTTTAATGATACATTTTGTACCTTTGTTATTGTATTCTCATGTTATAAAATTGTAATTGACACCAGTTCATCAAATTAAGTAACTTGTAAATTACATTTCACTGCACACGTTTCTGTTGGTCATAGTATATGCACAATATGTGAGAAGTAGGGATACATAGTGTTTGCAAGTGTATTGATAATTCAGCAAGGGACTGGTTAACAGCATTGCTGGTTCTAAGGACAAATCCAAAAACTTTGTGAGTGGACAAGTGGTGGGTTATGGACTTGCTATGTTATCCGCAAGACTCTTCAATGGTGATTGTGCGCCTACACAGTCAAACAGATGGCTGCTGGCCATCTCTACAAGGACTACATTGGGTCTACACCTTTGATGACCCACCAATACCATTACTTCTACAAGGACTGCAGTGGGTCTGCACTTCTGGTGGCCCACCAATACCGTAATCTCTACCAGGACTACAATGGGTCTACTCTATGACGACCTACCTAACAATATTCTTTAAAACTTCGACTGACTCTGCTGTGGGTTTGCTCTGTTGTGGCCCATTACCTGTCTGCATGTCAAGAGTCAGCACTGTCTTTCCTTTGGAAGGACAACGTTACTTTTTCAAGACTGCATGGAAATCCACTACTTCTGTGTGCATTTTCTTTTACTACTCAGACTTTGAGAAAAACACTGCAATTTTACTTTGATGAATGATCATGACTGTCTTTATGGACTGTGAGAAAATTTTAGCTTTTCACCAACATTGTATCGATAAGTGTGTGCATTTCATTTCTTTGTTATTGTAATTATGAAAAAAAAATTCAAATCTGTATTGGCCACTGCCCAAAACAACTTGTAAATTTTTTTATGGGGAGCATGGGGGCTATGTAAGTAGGCTGTTGAGGTTTTTTTATTGGTAACGCCGCCGCCCCCGCCGCCGCCGCTCTGTATGAAAATCACTGGCTGTGCCATGTGCAGTCTGTGGCTGGTTGCCATTGTTGTAATACTCGCCATTGTAGTGTCGGGCAGCGGCAGCTGGATGCTAACAGCGCGTAGCGTTGCGCAGTTGGAGGTGAGCCGCCAGCAGTTGTGGACGTGGGGAGGGAGATGGCGGAGTTTTGAAATTTGTAAGAATTGGTGTCATGAACTGCTATATATATTATGACTATTAAGGTAAATACATAGTTTGTTCTGTATTAAAATCTTTCATTTGCTAACTATGCCTATCAGTAGTTAGTGCCTTCAGTAGTTTGATTCTTTTATTTAGCTGGCAGTAGTGGCGCTCGCTGTATTGCAGTAGCTTGAGTAACGAAGATTTTTGTGAGGTAAGTGATTTGTGAAACGTATAGGTTAATGCTAGTCAGGGCCATTCTTTCATAGGAATTTTTGGAAGTCAGATTGCGTTGCGCTAGATATATTGTGTGTCAGTTTAAGCACAGTTGTGTATAATTTTTCTAAGGGGACGTTTCATGTCATACGATGTATTCTGCTGCCGCTCATTTGGATCATCCTCATTTCCGTCATATCAGCATGAATTTTTACATTATTGGATCCCTTGAAACGCTGAAACCGAACATTTACCCCAATTTCTCAACGGGCTTCGCCATTTTGTTATGGTTTTTTCTAGTGGCGTGATACGGTACTGTCGCGTGGGGGAGGCGACGGACTACAGGCACTTATCTAGAAGCAAACAGAAGACGAACTACATTTCACTGTTTTTGCGAGTGATAATCAAATCCTTATGACTAGTTATCGTATTGCATATTAAGAAGAAGATGGGGACGTCGCATGTTCACGTGTAGGAACAGTTGTGGTTGTTTTTTAATTAAAACAAAGTAAATACTTCTTGAATCGCTGGAAAACATAACTGTGACTATGTTCCAACTCGTGTATTGGTGACTGTCTAGACTTTTCCAGCTTACGTTACTGTACATTATTTTATCATTCTTGGCTGATGCTTTCATATAGGACGAGAGAGTACAAGTTTTGCATACAATCATTTGACCATATGCACTCCTAAAGCAGAACATTTACCTCGTCTGTTGGCGTTGGTAGTCTGAATAGTTTCCGACCTAACAAAGAAATAACATTTATATCTATGTCTATATACATACTCCGTGAGCTATAGTATGGTGCGCAGTAGAGGCTACCCTGTACCGGTACTAGTCATTTCATTTTCTTTTCCATTCGGAAACAGCGTGAGGGAATACGACTGTCTAAATACTTCCTTACAAGCCCTAAATTCTTATACTTTATCTTCGTGGCCCTTACGCGAATTGTACGTTGGCGGTGATAGAATCTCTCCTTAATTACCCTCAAATTCAGGTTCTCTAAATTTTCTCAGTAGTGTTCTTCGAAAAGAATGTCGCCTTCCCTGATTTCCATAAGAGTTCCCGAAGTATCTAGAAAATATTTGACTTATGTTCGAACCCACCGGTAACATACCTAGCAGCGTACCTCAAGTTAGAAGTCTTCCTGTAATCCGCCTTTAAGTCGACCTGGTGCAGATCCCAAACACTCTAACAGTAGTCAACAACAGGTCGCACCAGTATCCCATTTACGGTCCCCTTTACAGATGAACAACACTTTCCTAAAGTTCCTCCTATAAACCGAAGTTGACCATTCTCTTTCCCTACCGCAGTCCTACCATGGTCATTCCATTTCCTATTGCTTAGCAATGTTACGCCTAGATGTGTAATCAACGTTACTATGTCTACCAGCACACTACCAACACTATATGCGAACATCATGGGTTTGGTTTCCCTACTCATCTTCATTAACTCACATTTCTCTAAATTTAGAGCTAGTAACCATTCATCACACCATTCTGCGAATTTAGTTTTTTTTTCAACAAAACCTTCTTGTAAGTCCTTACACTTCTACTTGCGGTGCTCCCATTTCTTTAAACCGTCCAAAAATGTCTTTCTCTGCAAAAAGTTGTTTACGAAGGACTGATGACCTTTGCATTCGACGAAGATTTCTGTCCTCCTAGCTCAAGATTAAGGTAAGGAAACAAACAAAAACGTGAGTAAAGAGGTTGCCCATGCAGTTGGAATCACAATCCGTGAAGAGCCGTGACATCTAGTTTGCGGCCAGCTTTCTATCCCTAAATGTTCAATCATTATACGACAAACACACTATTTGGATATTTTCATATCCTCTGCTATCTCTGTCACATTAACTCGACTGTTCTCTGGCACCATTTGGTGAATATTAGCAATGTTATCGCCAGTGATTGCCGTTTTACCTTGTCCCGGAAGCTCATCCGCACCCAAGCTGGTAAGGCCCCGTTTAAATCCAACTTCGTGGAATTTCAAGCACGTAAATGATGGTTCAGTTCTCGTAAACAGCATCCAACTCGTGTTCAGTTCTCATATGCATACTGCCCTGCAAAACTGTAAACTAATGACAGCTCGATACTTGATTTTTTTCCATTTTCACAAAAACAGGGCATCAACTCACTATAAAGACTGTCAAACAACAGCGCCTCCAAAATGGCTGACATTTTGGCGGGTGCCTTACTTGGCAAGCGTAAACAAATTCCCGGTATGCATATTACCTTTGTGTGCACCGACCGTTGACAAGATTCCAGATGATGAAGACTACATGGGTGAGGGTCTACGAGAAGGGTATGCATTAATGATTTGACGAAACGGGTGGACAGTAGTATGCTGTTTTGCTGATGATGCTGACGTGTACGGTAAGGTGTCGAAGTTGAGTGACCAGGAGGATACAAGATGACTTGCACAAAATTTCTAGCAGATAGCTCTAAATGATGAAAAATTTAAGTTCATGCAAATTAGTAGGAAACCCTAACCCGTAATGTTCGGATACAGCATTAGTAGTGTCCTGCTTGACACTGTCACGTCATTTAAATATCGAAGCATAACGTTGAAAAGCGATATGAAATGAAACGAGCATACGAGAACTGTGGCAAGGAAAGTGTGTGATCGACTACGGTTTATCAGGAGAATTTTAGGGAAGTGTGGCTCATCTGTAGAGGACACCACATACAAAACTATGGTCTGACCTAATCTGGAGTATTACTCGAATGTCTTGGATCTGTGCCATGTCGGATTAAATGAGGTCCTTGTATCAGCTCCCAGGGGCGAGCTGCTAGATTTGTTACCAGTAGGTCCCATAAATGTTACAGAGATGCTTCGGGAACTCAAATGGGAATCTCTAGAGAGAAGGTGACGCTCTTTTCGAGGAACGCTGTTGTCGAAAATTTAGAGAACTGGCATTTGAATGTGACTACCGTTCGATTCGACTGTCACAAACATACATTGCGCGAAAGGACCAGATACGAGAAACTAGGGCTCATATGCAGGCATATACACTCCTGGAAATTGAAATAAGAACACCGTGAATTCATTGTCCCAGGAAGGGGAAACTTTATTGACACATTCCTGGGGTCAGATACATCACATAATCACACTGACAGAACCACAAGCACATAGACACAGGCAACAAAGCATGCACAATGTCGGCACTAGTACAGTGTATATCCACCTTTCGCAGCAATGCAGGCTGCTATTCTCCCATGGAGACGATCGTAGAGATGCTAGATGTAGTCCTGTGGAACGGCTTGCCATGCCATTTCCACCTGGCGCCTCAGTTGGACCAGCGTTCGTGCTGGACGTGCAGACCGCGTGAGACGACGCTTCATCCAGTCCCAAACATGCTCAATGGGAGACAGATCCGGAGATCTTGCTGGCCAGGGTAGTTGACTTACACCTTCTAGAGCACGTTGGGTGGCACGGGATACATGCGGACGTGCATTGTCCTGTTGGAACAGCAAGTTCCCTTGCCGGTCTAGGAATGGTAGAACGATGGGTTCGATGACGGTTTGGATGTACCGTGCACTATTCAGTGTCCCCTCGACGATCACCAGAGGTGTACGGCCAGTGTAGGAGATCGCTCCCCACACCATGATGCCGGGTGTTGGCCCTGTGTGCCTCGGTCGTATGCAGTCCTGATTGTGGCGCTCACCTGCACGGCGCCAAACACACATACGACCATCATTGCCACCAAGGCAGAAGCGACTCTCATCGCTGAAGACGACGCGTCTCCATTCGTCCCTCCATTCACGCCTGTCGCGACACCACTGGAGGCGGGCTCCACGATGTTGGGGTGTGGGCGGAAGACGGCCTAACGGTGTGCGGGACCGTAGCCCAGCTTCATGGACACGGTTGCGAATGGTCCTCGCCGATACCCCAGGAGCAACAGTGTCCCTAATTTGCTGGGAAGTGGCGGTGCGGTCCCCTACGGCACTGCGTAGCGTCCTACGGTCTTGGCGTGCATCCGTGCGTCGCTGCGGTCCGGTCCCAGGTCGACGGGCACGTGCACCTTCCGCCGACCACTGGCGACAACATAGATGTACTGTGGAGACCTCGCGCCCCACGTGTTGAGCAATTCGGCGGTACGTCCACCCGGCCTCCCGCATGCCCACTATACGCCCTCGCTCAAAGTCCGTCAACTGCACATACGGTTCGCGTCCACGCTGTCGCGGCATGCTACCAGTGTTAAAGACTGCGATGGAGCTCCGTATGCCACGGCAAACTGGCTGACACTGACGGCGGCGGTGCACAAATGCTGCGCAGCTAGCGCCATTCGACGGCCAACACCCTGGTGTGTCCGCTGTGCCGTGCGTGTGATCATTGCTTGTACAGCCCTCTCGCAGTGTCCGGAGCAAGTATGGTGGGTCTGACACAACGGTGTCAATGTGTTCTTTTTTCCATTTCCAGGAGTGTAGAAAGTACTTTCCCCTCGCTCTATTTGCGAGTGGAACAGGAAAGGAAAAGACTAGTAGCAGTATAGGATACCCTGCGTCATGCACAGAACGGTGACTTGTGAAGTATCTATGTAGCTGTAGATGTAGATGCAGATTCTAGGCTCATTGGCTGTTGCATTGCTGAGCGCTGGGTAGTACCACTTCACCTGCTGAGGCAGCGGTAAAGCTCTTGTCGGGAGGGAAAGAAGTGGCTGCAGTGGCCGTCAGACCCTCTAGAAAGGCGTGCATTCCCCGTGCACAGGTGCGCTTTACGGCGGCGCCACTTGCCGAGGCGCTCTTCCGCTGTTTTTTACGGCAACCTAATGTCTTCACCGCGCCGCGCTCTGTGCTCCGGGCCGGACGCTCTGACCTTATTGCGCGCACCGGTGGCGCTCTTAGTGCACATGCACACACACACACACACATACAAACACACACTTTCCTCGCGGCGCAGTACTCTCATGAGAGCAGTATCTTTTGTGAGCCGACTGCCTTTCTAGGAATTACCCGGCTACGTCGTTTGTTCCTCGAGTTTATTTTACGGAGTCCAGCTGGCAGATGAATTTGGCGCCATACTGTACAATGCTGGACACTAAAAGTGCAACTCAAGGAACGATAGAAAACTACGAAATATCCCTATATAGTATAGTAAAAATAACGTGTAAGTCAGTTTGTAGGTTATAAGGGGTTGCACAGAGAGTGAAATTTAGTTCACACTAACAGGAACAGTGTTCTATCCTCGCTGAGCATTCAGTCTAAATGAACTTGGATGCCAAATATGGATACGTTACTACATACTGCTTCAGCTCTACGCCACAATTCATTCCTAGTAGACGCTAGCGAGTGGTGGAGTGCAAGAAACTCAGCAACCCACGTTCAGATGTTTTCGCCGGGTGAGAGATCTGAGGTCATGCAAGCCAGGGAAACAGTCGAACGACCCCTTTACGAGATAGTTCAGGTCAGTAGTGCAAAATACAGTCTTCTATTATACACTGTCCAGTCACATTAACATGACCACCATCTGTATTGGAAGTCAACGTGAAATAACCATTAACAGGCGGAGGGGGGGGGGGGGGGGGGGTGTTTAAAGCCTGTCAGGGAGCCGCACAAAACAGTGAAGTCTTTGCCGTATCGCGGAAACGGGGAAATTTATTTGACGTCCAAAAGGCTACAATGATTCACTTTCAGGCCAAGGGTATAAGCATTTTCCAAACGCCTAGTTAACTGTCCATGTGCCACCGTGGTTAATGTGTACTGTCCACTGCAAAATGGCACTATTCAGTACTGGCACCGAAACAACTGCGGTGCGCCATCGGTCACAACTGACAGGGGTGAACGACAGCTGCAGGAATGTATGTGGGCGGATAGATGTGTAATTGTTGAGCAACTGACCTGTCAGATGAACTGAGGGGCTACCAACAGCGTCTCCTCTGGACCGTTTAGCGAACCTTCTTGCGTATGGATCCGTGCAACAGGCGTCTGATTCATACGACCAAACTGACTGCTGTTTATCAGCAACGAATGCAGGAATTTGCACGCCAGTGCCGCAACTGGTCATGTACTGAGTGACGACCAGTGTGTTTTCTTATGAATCACGTTTTATGCTCCAGTGGACAGATGGTCAATTGAGTGCAGGGCCATGCAACAATCGTGGAATTCCCTGGGTGACCTAGTTATTCTGGAAGGCAGAATGGATCAACATCTTGTGAACCATGTTCATCCCTATATGCAACTGGTTTCTCCTTAACAGGATGGCATCTACCAATAGGACAAAGTAACATGTCACGCCGCGTACACTGTACATGCGTGGTTCGAAGAGTACTGACCTGGTCACCAAACGCCCCCTCCACCCGGATTTATCCCTTTCGAGACCACTCGATCGACCTGTTCTCACCTGGATTCCTAAGCAAGAAACCTAACACAGTCGCCACGACATTGCAGTCGGCATGGCTCCACTTCCCTGTTGGTACCTTCCAGAGCCTCGTTGACTTTCTTCCCGCAGGTCTTGCAGCGGTCCACGGTGCAGTAGGTGGTTATTCTAGTATTCGACTGGTGGACACATTATTGTGGACAGTGTATAAGCTAACGTCACGAAGACCCTTAATGTAGGGCACAGCCGCCAGCCGTTAAATGTAACGTCGGTCGTCCACATTATGAACTAGCCAAACAAGAAGAGATCGAGTTGTGCACATAATGTGAAAATGGTTCAAATGGCTCTTAGCACTATGGGACTTAACATCTGAGGTCAACAGTCCCCTAGACGTAGAACTATGTAAACCTAACTAAGAACATCACACAAATCCATACCCGACACAGGATTCGAACCTGCGACCACAGCAGCCGCGTGGTTCCGGACTGAAGCGCCTAGAACAGTCCGGCCACAACGGCCGGTATACATAATGTCACTGCATAGCATCACGACAGGTGCAGGAACCGTATGACGATGACGAAAGTAGTCTGGCAGTGTTACATGCCGTTGTAGCCTTCACACTTGATATACCCAACGTGATGCTGTACACGTAACAGAGACTTGTCGTAAAAGGCGATGTGGTACCATTTCTGTGTTCGTTTCTGCCTTTGGACGCACCATACATACAAGTATTCCTGCTAACACGTCATAGGAAGCCGCAACTATAACCACCGTGCTGGCAGTAAGTGGTCCTGGAAGTGTCATCGGTGGGAATGCAGTGACGCCTCTAGATCGATTCTACACAACTGAGAGGGGCATGTCCTGGAGAACTGTCCTCACTCTCCCTTTCCCCACCCCTCTCGTCTCACATAAGCCACATTCCATCCCAAGCGAGACCCCTTGATATGACGTAACCACGCCACCCTCCCGTGTCCAGTAAGAGCCCAGTACTTTACCAGTCATTAAAAACAAACAGCCAGTCCGTATGCTCCCCAGAGCCGCCATCTTGTCTTATTACCTGCAATTTTTCATCTACACTCTAATACATAATAGACGAGGCATCACAGGGGAATTTTGCAAATGGGAAGGTAATCGGCAGATGTGATGTAGATGTACAATCAAACCCGATTTCAGAAAAAAATGTATGGTTTAATCAAGAGAAAGAGCTTCACAAACTGGGAAAGTCAGCAGTCGTGGACTGTGGGGCTGGTCCCGGCGGAGGTTCGAGTCCTCCCTCGGGCATGGGTGTGTGGGTTTGTCCGTAGGATAATTTTGGTTAAGCAGTGTGTAAACTTAGGGACTGATGACCTTAGCAGTTGAGACTCATAAGATTTCACACGCATTTGAACATTTTTTTGAGAAGTCAATTACACGTTGGTCCACCTCTGGCGCCTATGCAAGCAGTTACTCGTCTTGGCAATGATTGATCGAGCTGTTGGTTGCCCTCGTGATGGTTATCGTGCTAAATTCTGTACAACTGGCGCACTACAGCGTCAAATTGCCGAGCTGGTTGGAGTCCCTGACAGTAATGCTCCAAACGTTCTCAGTTTGGAATGTTCTTACCGGCCAAGGTTGGATTTAGCAAACACAAAGTCAAGCAGCAGAACTTTCACCATGTGAAGACGTGCGTTCTCTTGCTGAATTGTAAGCCCAGGATGGGGAGCACCGAAGAGAAACAATACGGGTCGTATCGCTGTGCTGTAAAGATGCCACGGATTATAACCAATGGAGTCTTGCAATGAAATGAATAGGCACCCCACACCATCAGTCCTGGTTGTGGAGCCGTATGGCGGGTGACACGTTAGTATCACCACTTCACAGGGCTTCTCCAGATAAGTCTTCGCATGGAATCTCATTGACTGCAGCATAATTGTCTTCACTAATGAGTCCAGCTTCGAACTGTGCTATGGTGACCAGTCTGTGCAATGCGAGACAAAGCAGGCATTATAGTTGAAAGTGATAGTTCAAGGAAGCGTGGGAATGCTACATTCTGTTACTCGTACGTTTCAAGAGTTTAAATACTAACATTCAGAAGTGCAAATATTTATATCGTCTGGTATTAACTGACTCATCAGATCTGCAGAATCCTAAAATAGGTGGATGTCCTTCGCGAAAACCAGACCTCTGCACCTAATCATGCCTTTGTAAGACGACAATGAAGTCAACTTCAAGACAATCAGCTGAGTAAGTTACATTTGAATAAAGAGAATATGCTACCTAGTGTAAATTCCAAAAAATAAAAATATCATCCGTTTCCGGACAAGTTGTTGGGCAGACAGCAGTGAACTGATATGTTAGATGTTGTCCACTGAAAAATAACAATTTAGCTTTACTACCTCACCCTACTTAACGTAATAAGTACTGATGTGTTTCTGAGTCAAATACTTTTAGGAAATCAAGTGCTTTGGGGGTATGTCATGCAAGAATAGAGGTAGTTAGGTTTCGCATGACCGAGGTTTTCAGAACCTATGCTGATTTTCTACTCTGAAATCGTGTCAATACCTGCGGAATCTTTAGAAGTATCACCATTCAATTTATGTAAAGAAATATGCCGTAGACGTTTTGCAGCGCACGCGAATTACTTATACTGACTGTTCCTTTCACTCGCTGAAGGCCACGTCATTCCCCCAGTCTGTGGCCCTTGGCAGGTCGAGAGATCAGTTCATAATTTGCCTTTGTTATTTACAAACTTGAGTAGCCTACTACACAAGAAAACTAAGCAAGCAACACCAATATTAGCTCGGGAGTTAAAAATGCGGTTCACTGTGGGTTTCCGTACAGCATGAATACGTATCATTTTCAGAAGGACACTCCTGCGTACCGTAGCTAAGGCTAAAAATATATATTTCCTGCTATTAAAAACACAGAGTCTTCTACACGCTCTGTAACATCTGTTACGATATTAATTGCAGCAATTCTGTCAGGAACGAGCTAAGGATGAAAACTAACAACAAAATACAACAACAAACTTCAATACATTAGTAACAGCGTCCCACCCTCCAACCCCCAAGGTGACATCATGTTAATGCCGTGTAACACGGCCACTAATCTTGATACTGCGATCCATTCGGTAGGAAGAGAGCCCGCCAGCTCCTTCAGGTTGCAACTGTTTTATTTTATTTTCTTTCATTTGTAGGAGAATTGTTTGACTATTCTTAACTTTAATGTGTGTGTCTGTGTTGAATGCGTACCTGAACAATGCAACTAATGTGATTATGCAAACGCTATGTGATAAAAAGTGTCACCCAATCTATCTAGCATTGTGTAGCTGTATTACAATCGACTTTCATCAAAAAGAAATCAAAATCCTAAAATTATATACTAAATAAACTGTCGTGTGAAATTCTGTATTGTGTAACGGAGTGGACAGTTCTACAATGCGTGACGTCACAATACATGTCTTGCAATCCCTATACAGGAGCCGGAGTAAGAGTGCTGCATAAAATTACAAGCTGAACTTTGAAAAAATAATTGTCCCAAATACCTATTAAAATGCCCTGTAAATTTACGTATGCAAACTGAGTAAATAAAATTCCAATCATTAGATGATATACACCAGCATGTAACACGGCAGTGTAAAACATGAATGTCTGCATAAGATCTAAAATCTGAACTATATTTCACCTAAACTGACCCTGAAGTTAATTTTGAGTGCAATGCTTAGTTTTCAATGGCCTTACTGTGCCCTGACTGTGTCGTTAAACTGACTAAACAAAGATTTCATGACTTATCTAGTGTCAGAGGAAACCCAATACTCTTCGAAAGCGGTGAAAATTAAAATGCAGCGCAGCAGCAAACCAGCTAGAGAAAAACATTCTTATGTGCAATGCAAAAACGTAATTATGATACGCACATCATGCTTTATGTTTTGAGCGACTGCGTTCCGTTTAATGACACACGGTGACACGCGACCGCAAAATTAAACTTTTGTGAGGAGACGGCAGAAGGAACTCCACTCACTAAATGGTTGAAAAGAAACTAGCACTCAAAATTGTATTACGAACTTCACTCCTGAACAATTACAACCACCTTTACAAAAGTCACTTCTCTTAAGAAACGTGACTGGCATATAATACGTTACTGAAACAGTAAAGTACTGGTGAATTTACAACTCTGAGTCCAAGCTATGTGAACAGATAACTTAAGTTGATCAGTGAATAAAAGATCACGCTAAATACTTTCCTTTCTCAAACTCATAATGAATTAGGTGCGAGCAAGCAATGCAGCGACAACATTACGTGAATATCTTCACACTTCTCATTTCAATCTCCACAAAATCATATTTTCAAAAACCAACAACCTCTGCGTTTGCATCTCTTTGTTCTGCTAGTTATTTCCAGACCGCTCAGCAGCGTGACCAATACCGGACTCTCTAAACTACTTCCCAATGACTCCTACACTGGTAACTTGAATGGTACTGACAACAACGGTCACATTCTGAGCACACGCATGTACTCAGAACCTCTGTGGCGTAACAAATCGACTGCTGAAGATTTTCGTTTGAAAAATATCCATTGTACAAATATGGAGTACAACAAATCGAATGAAAAGAGAGCTCTCATCACTTTCATTGAGTACAAAAACAAGGCTGTTAACCTCAGAAGGTATGCGATAGTAACCTAGTCTGCCCCTAGTTGCCATAATCTGCTGAAGCCGCTGACTGATGACTACATCTGGTAGAGCTATTGTATTGAGAGGATGGTACGTTTCATCTGCTGTTGCCAACAGTCCAAGAAATTTTCTATGGGACGCGGATCGGGTGATAACGCTGGCCAATCGAGACGCGTAAGGGTGACGAGTGTTCGTTAAATCTGGAACTAGTATGTACAGCACTATAAATACGTTTGTTGTCTTGTTGCAAAACTGGAGTGTTCACAGTATACTCGCCATGAAGGTGTAGAATAACGGACAACACCGAAAATGTTGAAATATACCACCTGGTGCAGAAACGCAGGCACGATACGGAGCACCACCCTTCCCTCCACCCCCCTTTGCCGCCCCTCTCGCGACATCGCTGAACCACTCTTCACGCTAAGCACAGCGTTGGACCGTCTGCGCACTGATAGCTTTGAGTCTACTGAACAGAGGTGAAATCGAGACTCGACAGACCACACAACACGCTTTCTGTCAGCGACTATCCAGTTTCTGTGTTGTTTTCACCCACAGCGAGCTAACTGACTCCGTTGTTGGCTGCAGTTCCCTTCGTAGTGCTCACTCGGAAACAGATTAAGCGGATCTGCATTCAGCGGTGATTCTAGAATTCAGTCAAGGATAGGGGGGGGGGAGGCTAATTGGGGGGTGGGGGGTGGGAGGGTGTTTAGGGGAATGGAATATCGCTTAACAAAAGGACAGTTAGGGTCCTCTAGCGGCAAAATGGTAAAATTTTGTGTTGCTTGAAGTAGTTTTTGTTAATGTTACGCAAATAAGTCTTTATTCGTATCAAAGTCGAGAAGCTTCGTTTAGGAGTGGTTGTGGTGACAGAAATAGCCCCAAATATTTAATGTAAAACATATACATTTGGGAAAAACTGATTGTCACAGTTCCTTAAAGCTTCAGATGCTGTTCCAGGTCTTTTACTTTCATCAATCCACTTTTCCTTCCATAGATTCAGCTCTCCTTTCATTAAAAGTGAAGAACTTCCCAAAAACTGTTCACATTTCTCGGATGCCCGGATCACTTCATCCTCACTGTATTTTAAACAGTATGCAGGAATAAGACCTTCAAGTGGTAATATGGTGCGTAAATCTTGGGTATTGTCCGCACTTCAATGCGTCTACAGAATGTGTGTGCTCGGCAAAATAGTACGACTTGACCCAGGTGTTCGGTGCCTTCGAGGTTTTTGTCTGGGTTCAGCAATTTAAGTGTTTGGAGGCGTACCCGGCATATTTAGCTTTCTTGATTACTGTCAGTGGTACGCTAATATACATCCAATGTATATTAATGAATAATAAGACGCCCATTTCAGGTTAAACGATGTTTATTGGTTTATATAGAAAGTTATTTGTCGTTCTTATTTTTTTGTTAAAATGTGTTTGAATTACATTGCAACCTGTATTGCGACGTAAGTATCAAAAAATGATTGAATCTGTTGAAGTAATATATTCGCTAATTTCTGAAGTCATTTTATTCAGTGTAATACGCTCCTGGAAATGGAAAAAAGAACACATTGACACTGGTGTGTCAGACCCACCATACTTGTTCCAGACACTGCGAGAGGGCTGTACAAGCAATGATCACACGCAAGGCACAGCGGACACACCAGGAACCGCGGTGTTGGCCGTCGAATGGCGCTAGCTGCGCAGCATTTGTGCACCGCCGCCGTCAGTGTCAGCCAGTTTGCCGTGGCATACGGAGCTCCATCGCAGTCTTTAACACTGGTAGCATGCCGCGACAGCGTGGACGTGAACCGTATGTGCAGTTGACGGACTTTGAGCGAGGGCATATAGTGGGCATGCGGGAGGCCGGGTGGACGTACCGCCGAATTGCTCAACACGTGGGGCGTGAGGTCTCCACAGTACATCGATGTTGTCGCCAGTGGTCGGCGCAAGGTGCACGTGCCCGTCGACCTGGGACCGGACCGCAGCGACGCACGGATGCACGCCAAGACCATAGGATCCTACGCAGTGCCGTAGGGGACCGCACCGTCACTTCCCAGCAAATTAGGGACACTGTTGCTCCTGGGGTTTCCGTCTCCATGAAGCTGGGCTACAGTCCCGTACACCTTTAGGCCGTCTTCCGCTCACGCCCCAACATCGTGCAGCCCGCCTCCAGTGGTGTCGCGACAGGCGTGAATGGAGGGACGAATGGAGACGTGTCGTCTTCAGCGATGAGAGTCGCTTCTGCCTTGGTGACAATGATGGTCGTATGCGTGTTTGGCGCCGTGCAGGTGAGCGCCACAATCACGACTGCATACGACCGAGCCACACAGGGCCAACACCCGGCATCATGGTGTGGGGAGCGATCTCCTACACTGGCCGTACCTCTGGTGATCGTCGAGGTGACACTGAATAGTGCACGGTACATGCAAACCGTCATCGAACCCATCGTTCTACCATTACTAGACCGGCAAGGGAACTTGCTGTTCCAACAGGACAATGCACGTCCTCATGTATCCCGTGCCACCCAACGTGCTCTAGAAGGTGTAAAGCAACTACCTTGGCCAGCAAGATCTCCGGATCTGTCCCCCATTGAGCACGTTTGGGACTGGATGAAGCATCGTCTCACGCGGTCTGCACGTCCAGCACGAACGCTGGTCCAACTGAGGCGCTAGGTGGAAATGGCATGGCAAGCCGTTCCACAGGACTACATCCAGCATCTCTACGATCGTCTCCATGGGAGGATAGCAGCCTGCATTGCTGCGAAAGGTGGATATACACTGTACTAGTGCCGACATTGTGCATGCTCTGTTGCCTGTGTCTATGTGCCTGTGGTTCTGTCAGTGTGATCATGTGATGTATCTGACCCCAGGAATGTGTCAATAAAGTTTCCCCGTCCTGGAACAATGAATTCACGGTGTTCTTATTTCAATTTCCAGGAGTGTATGATACTCCATTGAGGGAGGGGGGGGGGGAGCTATAGCCCCGATAGCCCCCCCCCCCCCTTGCCACCGCCCCTGTCTGCATTTACTAGCAGCAGCTTCATCAGTCGGGTTAGTGTTTAATAACCGACTGCCACTGGAAGAACATGTCACTCCTCTATGATCCCTATCTTTTCGCAACTCTTTATAACCATTATTCTTACGCTATGTTACATGGCAGCGAGATGTATACCGTTCCTTGCTGACACGTTGGGCAGTCTGGGTTGGTAAACGAGTGAGTAGGGCAACCAGGAAAATGCAAATCTTTTCGCTGCCATGTTTCAAAGCAGCGGTCTGTCTTGATATGTATGCCTGGCACCTGTTCTTCAACATTTACAGTACTCCAGTCCGACGAACGTACTCATTTAAGTGGACCACTAATACGTATCAAATGAGGTGGGGTGGCGATATGAACGCCGGTACTGGTTGTTTACTATCAACACACATCACTCCAAATCGAAGAATATTTTCTATTAACCATGTCACTGATACATTGTAAGGTGAGCGTGTCATCTGCAACATCCTTAAGCTGTGTCGGGCCAAGAACTAAGAACAGAGCACAAATTTGAGCGATGATTTTTGTTCAGAAACGTCCATGTTATTAAGGTTTGACTTATCTTTGTTTTGTTGTGAAACACCCGTTATAACTATCCTACCACGGTCTTTTATCTCACTGCGTACTCTTTGAAGCATGTAGCCCCCAAGGTGTCTACACCGGATATGGTTCAAATGGCTCTGAGCACTATGGGACTTTACTTCTGAGGTCATCAGTCCCCTAGAACTTAGAACTTCTTAAACCTAACTAACCTAAGAACATCACACACGTCAATGCCCTAGGCAGGATTCGAACCTGCAACCGTACGGTCGTGCGGTTCCAGAATGTAACGCCTAGAACCAATCGGCCACCCCAAGGCGGCTGCACTGGATATCCTGGCTGTATTTTAATGAACTAACATAAAAATATACATTACGGTTGTGCAGTGTAAAACTAATTATATTTTCATAAACATTAATTTCAAGAAACACAAATATGAGTGGTACTAAGTGCAATAACACATGAGTAAATTTTAATGTACTATCAGCACAAAAATGAACAAAAAAATCATTCAATACTGCTAAGAGAGAGAAAGTCATATATTTGGAAATAAAATAGCTTTAGAAACAAGGGATATGTTGTTTTACTAGGTGCTTATGTGGTCATAGTGACTCCAGCAGAACTAGGAATGGTACAACCTAACAATTAGTACAAAAAAAGTGGGAAATAACATTTTCAGTCAAGCTAAAGTTCAGTATACAGCTGATCAAAATAACATTCACCATTTTAATTTCAAAATGTCGCATTCAAGAAACAAACGAACAATTTAAATTGGGGTGACAATGACCACAGTGGTACTCAGTGCAAAAACTAATAATGTATTTTACAGTGTTCTAACATAGAACTGAACGAAACATCTTTGTGTGCAATTGACTCAGAGTGAGAAAGTCGTATATTAAAAAAATAGTTTTGAAAACAAGGGAGATATTAAGTTGGTGCAAAAGTTCATAATATTTTTGTTTTACATACTGGTATTCGGGCTGCTGTGAGTTTATTTATTGATCGTCATTTTTTATTTGTAGTTCACTGTTGCTATTCAAGTTTACATGTGGTCATTTTTCACTTGGAGATTGTGAGTGGTGCTGTGGACGCTATAAAACGGGTGCCATTTCTTCTTTTTGAGTTCAATAGTAAGGTGACAACAGTGGAGGCAGCCCGAAAAATTTGTACCGTGATTGAAGATCCTGTCATTGGACAGTGCATGGCAAGAATTTGGTTTTCTCGTTTTAAGGAGGATCCTTTAGACATTAGTGGCTCTCCTCGTCCAGAAAGTACTTCGGAATTTCACGAAGATCGTTTAAACGCATTAATCAACAATGATCCACGTCACGGTACACGATAACTGGCAAATGAACTGATCATTCCACCATAGTGCGACATTTGCATGCAACAGGGAATATTTAAAAATCGGATGTATGAGTACCGCATGCTCTAAACTAAAATCACGAAAGTCAGCAGTTACAGGTGACGAGAAATGGTGCCTTTACGTTAACGTACGGAAAAGAATGAAATGGTTGGGCCCAAACAAAGCAACAATTTCCCGTACAAAGACCAGTACGCATCCACAAAAGATAATATTAAGTATCTGGTGGAACTGCGACGGTGTAATGTACCATAAGTGCTTCCCCGACGTGTAACCATCACTGCTGACACTTATGGTCAAAAATTCTTATGTTTTGCAGACGCATTCCAAGAACAACGACCAGGAAGCCTGCACAAAGTAATCCTACTTCACGGTAACGCCCGCCCGCATTCTGTTACATGATGGGAAGTCATCCCGCACCCACCTTTCTCAACTGATCTTGTGCCCTCAGATTTTCAACTTTTCCGTTCTCTGTCGAACGACCTTCAAGCTACTTTCTTCCTCGATGAAATTGCGCTCCGAACATGGCTCGACGAGTTCTTCGCCTTAAAACTACGTGATTTCCACAGTCGCAGAACCGAAAAGTTACCCCAGCGATGGCAGACTGACGTAAATAGTGAGAGGGAATTAATTACTGATGACTAAAGTCTCATTTATGTGTAGCTGTGGTGTGTTATAAAACTTATGAATAACACTACGAACTTACGCACCAATCCAGTATCTACTTACAATCTACTTACAATCAGTACACGAAGAGTCTTTTTCAGCAGTTTTCGTTCAATAATTAATTCAACACCTTTTTTTCTCGGCCTGTGTTGGCTAAAAAAAAATCCAGAATTTGTAGTGGAAAATCGTGAAATATTCTTGATTCAGCCCCTAGAGTTTCATACTTTCATGAAATTACGATAGGTAGCAGTGTTATACGTATCCTTCAAAATAGCCTCTGTAACGGAGTTGCGTTCCAAACAGAGAGCTGTCATTGAACTTCTTTTGGCGGAAAAACAGAGCTTCTCAGACATTCACATCCGCTCGCAAAATGTCAAAACAGACCTGGCAGTGAACAAAAGCACGGAGAGCCGTTGGGTGTAGCCTCTGTCATCATCGCAGCGAAGTCGCGCAAACCCGTCCGATCTCCGACCGCCCACACGCAGCTATGACTCCTGAAATGTTGCAACGTGCAGACTCTCTCAATCGAGGTGATCAACGGATCACAATCGAACACCTCGCTGCACAACTGGATGTCTCTCTTGGTAATGCTGACTCATTTGTCCACAAGCTTGAGTACTCAAAGGTCTGTGCCTGCTTAGTTCCTCGCCACCTAACAGGAGACTTGGAAGAGCAACGAAGACCCTCTGAGTGGAGATGCTTGCTCTGTTTCAGTCTGACCGTGACAGATTTTTGGCGAAATTCATCATAGGCTATGAAACATGGGTTCATCACCGAACCGGAAACAAAACGCCGCACCACATCTCCTCCGAAGAAAAAGTTTAAACCCGCACCCTCAGCCCGTAAAGTTATGGCGCGGTCTTCTGGGACTCTGAAGGGGTTTATTATGTTTTGTGTAGTCCTTCATTGTGCAACGATTAATTCTGACGTGTATTGTGTTACCCTCTGTAAACTGAAGAAACGACTTCAGCACGTTCGTCGCTATAAATATGCAGACGAATTTCTACTTTTCCACGAGAACGCAAGGCCTCACACAAGTCTGCACACCCCAGCGGGGGTCACAATACCTCACCGGACTGTTCTTCCTCGTCCACCCTACGGCTCGGATGTCGCACCTTCCGATTTCTACCTGTTTGGCCCTATGAAAGAGGCACCCTGCGGGAAGTAGTATATCGATGATGGGGAGGTTACTGATGCAGCAAGGATTTGACTGCGACGTCGACCAGTAAAGTGGTACCATGAGGTCGTAAAGGCGTTGCCAGTAAGGTGGCGTAAGGCCGTCAGATTGAACGGAGATTTTGTCAAAGATGGAGATTTGTAGCCAAAAGACGGGGACATAATATGGTGTACTGGAATCCTCAACAACAATCAACCGGCTTTTATAAAAAATAAAAAAATAAAGTTGCTTTCCCAAGAATTGTCCTATTTCATGTTGGCAGGCTGTAGCAGCAACCGGTTTAAATGTATTTCAGAACATAACTATCTCGGTTGCGAAATTATTTAATGTCAATGACACCGGCCACTGTGGCCGAGCGGTTCCAGGTGCCTCAGTCGGGAACCACGCGACTGCTACGCTCGCAGTTTCGAATCCTTCCTCGGGCATGGCTGTGCGTGATGTCCTTAGCTTAGTTAGGTTTGAGTAGTTCTAAGTTTAGGGCACTGATGATCTCAACTGTTAACTCCCATAGTGCTTAGAGCCATTTGAACCATTGTCGATAGCGCGTTTCACTCTTTTGGGGCATCATTACATTGTTTACAAAACATTCAATCAATCAATAAGATACAATTTGAGAAAAAGGGTATGGTCCTATATTGCACGGCTAGGCAGACAACTTGAACTAAAGTAATAAAAACTTATGTAAAAGTATCTGTATAAGTGACCTATCAGTTATAAAGCCACATGTAATGTAAAATAGACACTAAAGGAAGCGGATATGTAACCTATCTGTCATGAAACATCTAAATCATGAAGTGGACCTAGTGAAAGATGAGAAACAGCCAAAATAACACCGAGAAAGTACCAAAAAAATTTCTTTAACCAATTGTTAGAACCTAATTTAGGTTATCATATGTATGATGATGGGAAATATTTTTAAAATGACTTAGACAAAATTATTTTCTGTAGGTTCAGTAGGAAGCGTTCGGGAATTCCCGCTAATAACAATATTCATACTGCAAGTGGCTCTTCCACCTGGTGCAGCGGTAACAGGGAGCGTCCAATGTGGAAATAAAAATGATTTCTTAGAGACAAAAGTGTAAGGATAAAACGATATCCACAGATTTAGTGTTACTATAATATTTTAAAGGATATCATCTTGGTTTCGCCTGTCAGAATTTTCATTCTCGATTGCAATTTCGGCTTTAAGCCATTTTCAAGCATACAATTTTGTCATATGGTTTAAGGCTTGAAACTGGCTAAATCTCCAAATTCCAGTCGCCAAATAAAATTCTAAAAGCTGAAAGCGAGAAAAAATATAGAAGCTATGACCCCCTTCTCGCAAGAAATTAATTAACTTTTTGTTTTACTTGAAAAAGAAATCACGAAAAAAAAACGCCTTCAAGGAGGGCTACCCACTTTACTCACCAACAATTGAATGAAATCCAGATGAAATTTTAGAAAACCTTTCAGAACACCAACTGTTAACTGCTGTATGAGTTTCATTTCCATACCGGAAATAATTTCAGAGATCTAAAATCAACTAAAAGCTGAAATTTAAATCTTGCCATTAGAAGCAAAATCCTGAAATATTACTACTTTCTTCTAAAGAGTGACCCGATTTTAACTTATAATAATATGGAGACAAATGTCACTAGGTAACTGAAACAGGGCTAGATGTAACCGGCTTGGTCCAGAGTTTCAGAAAAAAATCTTTTAGATTTTGCTACGAGTGCTGACCTGGACGTGCGCAGTTTCCTCAATGCCATCGTGCCTCAACGTTGGATAGGGCGTACAGGAACGCGAGTCCTGGCCTTATACACTTGGCCCTTGACTTAACACCATGGGATTTTTTCCTGTGGGGATATGTTAAACAATGTATTTAGATTCCTCCCTTACCTCGTGACATTGATGAACTACAAACCAGATGATCAGCTGCTGTAGCTTCCGTGACAGAAAACACCTTACGCTCAGTTTGGTATGAATTCGGCTATCGGCTAGATGTTGTCCGTGCAGCCAACGGAGGACATATTGAATATTTATGATGGATTTTTATAAAGTTCTATCTTTTGTGAGTAATTTAATATGCAATTCGTTAGTGTTAAGCCCTTCTTCCTAATAAATAAGTCTATTTAAAATAGGGTCATTCTTTTTGGGACGCAGTGTACATCGGATGATGGGTTATAACAATTCGTTCGTTGCTAAATACTTCATTAAAGAGTATTTTGTTACTAACAGTAGAAGTTTCGTACTATTTCAGTTTTCAAACAGGAATTACTCTTTTTAGTTGTTCTACATGAACGCTTTCGTGCGCCCCCGGTAGCTGAGTGGTTGCCGCCACGGTAGCTCACCGTGTTCGGTCAGAGAGCCGGTTGGCCTCTGTAATAAAAAACTGAGTGGAAGGATCAACCACCGAACTTGAACAGGATCTCTTGCGACGTCCGAAACGACTAAACACAACGATCAATAACGAACAAAATGCAAAAAAAAAAAAAAAAAATAAAGAAAGAAAAAGAAAGTGGTCAGCGCGACGGACTGTCGTACCATCGCGCCCGGGTTCGATTCCCAGCTGGGTCGGAGAATTTTCTCTGCTCAGGGACTGAGCCCCCATCAACACGCAAGTCGCCGAAGTGGCGTCAACTGAAAAGACTTGTCACCAGGCGACCGGTCTACCCGACGGGAGGCCCTAGCCAAACGGCATATACATTTACACTATCCTGTCAAAGCGACTGAGTATGTGAATGCAACATGTATGTGACGTAGAAATCTTGAAATTTCTTAATATAACTGAGTGTGTGAATCGTATAGTGTAATCGAGTAGTGAGTCACATATAAGGGGAAAACAAAAACATATAAACAATAAAACACAACAAATT
Source organism: Schistocerca gregaria (assembly GCF_023897955.1). Taxonomy (NCBI): domain Eukaryota; kingdom Metazoa; phylum Arthropoda; class Insecta; order Orthoptera; family Acrididae; genus Schistocerca; species Schistocerca gregaria. Next base: position 594,430,654 of record NC_064923.1, on the reverse strand, counting down.
ACTGGAATTTACTTTGGTTACGTCACACGACACGTTCACCCAATATACCATTAAACGCGTTTATCTGTAACTCAAGGAAAAACTTCATAGATTTGGTACTAACATAATAACTAGTTTTAGAATAAAAACGAATCACAAAAATTTTTTTTCACAAAGCGAATTCTCACGTAACTGTGCTCCAAAATATGACAGTCGTAGGTATGAGTCTCTATGAAGGAAGTTCGTCATAATGGCACTAACTTGACTAGAAGAAGGAATCGGTTGGTAGGAAATGTTCTGCGGCACCAAGGGCTCACCAATTTGGTATTGGAGGGCAGCATGGAGGATAAAAATCGTAGAGGGAGACCAAGAGACGAATAAACTAAGCAGATTCAGAAGGACGTAGGTTGCGGTAGGTACTGGGAGATGAAGCTTGCACAGGATAGAGTAGCATGAAGAGCAGCATCAAATCAGTTTCAGGACTGAAGACTACAACAACAATAACATAATGGCACTAAATCCAACATTTCCAGATGTGGGAGAAGTAGCACAGACAAATCCCTCTCCACTCGGCGGGGTCCCGTTGACAAAGTACCACTTCGCAGTGATGGCAATGAGTACAGTAGTTGTTCGTTGTCGTCCAGGCGACGTCTTCCCGATGCCGATGCCGGGAGCCCGTGCGGCGCAAGCCTAAGTAGTCGTCTCGCGGAGTGACACTTGTTTGACTGGTTCAAACTCAGTTTGGCGGAGGGACGAAATAGTTCGACCTGCGTACGTTGATGAGAGCTGCTCATGTACCTTGGAAAGGGTGGTCCCCCTTTCACTCGTGTCGCCCTCTGTTGAGCTTTCCGCCTCGAGCGGACTGTGAAACGTCTCCTTATAAAAATTATGCATGACTGTGCTTAAACTGACACTCAATATTTTTAGCGCAACGCAATCTGACTTTCAAAAATCCCTACAAAAAAATGGACCTGACTAACATTAACCTATACGTTTCACAAATCGCTTACCTCACAGAAATCTTGGTTACTCGAACTACTGCAATACAGCGAGCGCCACTACTGCCAGCTAAATAAAAGATTCAAACTACGGAAGGCACTAACTACTGATAAGGATAGTTATCAAATGAAAGATTTTAATAAAGAACAAACAATGTATTTACCTTAATATCATCAAAAGTCATAATATATATAGCAGTTCATGACATCCAGTCTTACAGATTTCAAAACTCCGCCATTTCTCTCCCCACATCCACCACTTTTGGTGGCTCACCTCCAACTGCGCAACGCTACGCGCTGTTAACATCCAGCTGCCCAATACTACAATGGCAGACAACAATGCAAACTAGCCACAGACTGCACACAGCACAGCCAGTGATTTTTCATATAGAGCGCTATGTTGCGTTACCAATAAGAAAACGTAAACAGCCTACTTACATAGCCCCCATGCTCCCCACAAAAAATTTTACAAGTTGTTTTGGGCACTGGCCAATACAGATTTGAACAAAATTTTCATAATTACAGTAAGAAAGATATCAAATGCAAACACTTATTGATACAATGTTGGTCAAAAGCTAAAATTATCTGACAGTCCATAAAGACAGTCCTGATCGTTCATCACAGTAAAATTACAGTGTTTTTCTCAAAGTCTGAGCAGTAAAAGAAAATGCACACGGAAGTAGTGGATTTCTATTCTGTCTTGAAGAAGTAGTGTTGTCCTTCCAACGGAAAGACAGTGCTGACTCTTGACATGCAGACAGGTAATGGGCCACAACAGAGCAAACCCCCGCAGAGTTAGTCGAAGTTTTGAAGAATATTGGTAGGTAGGCCCTCACAGAGTAGACCCACTGTAGTCCTGGTAGAGATTATGGTATTGGTGGGCCACCAGAGGTGCAGACGCACTGCTGTCCTTGTAGAGATAATGGTACTGATGGGCCATCAGAGATGGAGCCGCCAGCAGTGGTGGATGTGGGGAGAGAAATGGCGGAGTTTTGAAATTTGTAACACTGGATGTCATGAACTGCTATATATATTATGACTTTTGATGATATTAAAGTAAATACATTGTTTGTTCTCTATTTAAATCTTTCATTTGCTAACCAAGATTTTTGTGAGGTAAGCGATTTGTGAAATGTATAGGTTAATGTTAGTCAGGGCCATTTTTTGTAGGGTTTTTGAAAGTCAGATTGCGTTCCTATAAAAATATTGTGTGTCAGTTTAAGCACAGTCTTGTATAATTTTTATAAGGAGACGTTTCAACTGGAGCGCCGCCGCCGTGATACACGTTGGGCGATTAGCTGTTGGCGCCTGTTCCACTTGTCGCCACAGAAACTACCATGCCTAATATGGTGAAGGACAACCGTTGACGTTCAAAACAGCTCCCAGTCATCCCAGAACGGGAAAGTATAGATTCTGTATGGTCTTCATGAAATCTTATACCATTCTTCCAGCAAAACAATGGAAAGTTCTTGAAACGACGGTACAAGTGGATAGAGATTACACACCCTTCTCTCCACAATGGAACCGCAACGCTCAGTAATATTGAGATATGGTGACTGTGGTGACCAGGGGTGATTTGATAATTTATCATGCTCACAAAACCATTCCAGGATGATGCAAGCTGTGTGAATAGAGGACCTGTCATCCCGGAACCAAGCCCCACCATTGGGGAACGAACAGCGTACCAAAGACTAGACCTGATCAGCCAAAATGATCAAATAATCCTTGTCAGTAACGCGAAGTTATGAAGTAACTATGGGGGCCATGGATACCGCTATATGTCTACCCAAATTATCCTCGAAGCTAGATGCTCAAAACAGTGTAAAACAAGACTCATCAGAGCAAATGACACTTCCATTGGTCGATAGTCCACGTTTTATGACTTCGGCACCACTTTTTCTTATTAGGAGCATTTGCATCGCCGATGAATTGGTTTGGAATTGCAGGTCTCCCTGAAATTCCCATTTTATGGAGCTTCCTTCACGTTGATTTGCTGTTGACAGGTATGGCGAGTGAGACACTCAGTTCTACAGCGACTTTTGTAGCTGACATCTTCTTATTTTTCGTCAAAACCCTCTTCAATTACCATCTTTCAGGAACACACAGCACACATTTAGTCGACGTTGTGACATAGCGGATGATGTTTTTCAGCTTTCAAATGGTTCAAATGGCTCTAAGCACTATGGGACTTAACTGCTGAGGTCATCAGTCCCCTAGAACTTAGAACTACTTAAACCTAACTAACCTAAGGACATCAAACACATCCATGTCAGAGGCAGGATTCGAACCTGCGACTGTAGCAGTCGCGCGGTTCCGGACTGAGCGCCTGAACCGCTAGACCACCGCGGCCGGCTTTTCAGCTTTCACTGCATGCTATATTAATCTAACACACTATGCCTTTTTAAACACCAAAGAATACGGCTCCCCTGGTTGCAGAAGCACCTGATATACAAGCACCAACGTTTTGCTTACATTCGAATACTCTGAGCCCAGACATAATGCACTCACAACTACACAGAACACTGTTCTGGCTAAGGCTGACACAGGTTACTGAGGACGATGCACTCGTGCTATTCATGGTCAAACACAACAGTGGAACTCGCAGGCCAGAATAGCGTCTGCATTTACACTGAAGAGCCAAAGAAATTGATACACCTGCCTAATATCGTTCAGGGCCCCAAGAGCACGTAGAAGTGCCACAACATGACGTGGTATGGACTCAACTAATACCTGAAATAGTGCTGGAGGGAACCTACACCATGAATCCTGTAGGGCTCTCCATAAATCCATAAAAGTATGAGGGGGCGAAAATCTCTTCTGAATAACACTTTGCAAGGCATTCCACATAGCTCAATAGTGTTCATGTGTCGGGAGTTTGGTGGCCATCGGAAGTGTTTAATTTCCGAAGAGTGTTCCTGGAGCCACTTTGTAGAAATTCTGGACGTGTGGGGCGTCGCGTTGTACTGCAGGAATTGCCCAAGTGCTTCCGAATGCACAACGGACATAAATGGATGCAGAGGCTTATGTACGTGTAAACTGTCAGAGTAGTATCTAGGTGTGTGAAGGGTCCCATATCACTCCAACTACATGCGCCCCACACCATTAAAGGGCCTCCACCAGATTGAACAGTCCCCTGCTAATATGCAGGGGCTCTGGATTGATGAGGTTGTCTCCATACTCGTACACGTTCATCCGCTCGATGCAATGTGAAACGGGACTCGTCCGACGAGGGAACATATTTCATGTCATCAACAGCCCAATGTCGGTGCCGAGGGGCTCAAATAAGGCGTAAAGCTTTGTGTCGTGGAGTCATTAAAGGCACACATGGGTCTTCTGCCCGCAAGTCCTTATCGACGTAGATACGTTGAATGCTTCGCACACTAACACTTGTTGATGGCGCAGCATTGAAATCTGCAGTAATTTGCGGACGGGGTTGCACTTCTGTCACACTGATCGATTCTCTTCAGTCGTCGTAGATCCCGTTCTTGCAGGATCTTTTCCAGGCCGCAACGATGTCGGAGATTTGATGTTTTACCGGATTCCTGTTATTCACGGCACACTCGTTAAATAGTCGTGCGGTAAAATCTTCACATCATCGATGACTCAGAGATGCTGTGCCACATCACTCGTACGCCTGCTATAACACCACGCTCAAACCCTTTAAAATCTTCGTAATCTGCCATTGTAGCATCAGCAACCGATCTAACAATTGCGCCAGGCATTTGTTGTCTTATACGAATAGGCGTTGCTGACCGCAGTGCCGTCTTCTGCCTGTTTACATATCTCTGTATTTGAATTCGGATACTTATACCAGTTTCTTTGGAGCTTCAATCTATGTTTAAGCATGCATTTCTCGGGGTGTCCCAGATTTTTTTATATCCCTATATCTAGCATGATGTACATAACTTAAAGTAGTCAGTTTACGGATCGTAGTAGTTGTAAGTAGGCTGTTTACATTTTCTTATTGCTAACGCCACGTAGCGCTTGTATGAAAAATCACTGGCTGTGCTGTGCGCAGTCTGTGGCTAGTTTACATTGTTGTCTGCCATTGTAGTGTCGGGCAGCGGCAGCTGGGTGCTAACAGCGCGTAGCGTTGCGCAGTTGGAGGTGAGCCGCCAGCAGTGGTGGACGTGGGGAGAGAGATGGCGGAGTTTTGAAATTTGTAAGAATTGGTGTCACGAACTGATATATATATTATGACTATTAAGGTAAATACATAGTTTGTTCTGTATTAAAATCTTTCATTTGCTAACTATGCCTATCAGTAGTTAGTGCCTTCAGTAGTTTGAATCTTTTATTTAGCTGGCAGTAGTGGCGCTCGCTGTATTGCAGTAGCTTGAGTAACGAAGATTTTTGTGAGGTAAGTGATTTGTGAAACGTATAGGTTAATGCTAGTCAGGGCTATTCTTTCGTAGGGATATTTGGAAATTAGATTGCGTTGCGCTAAAGATATTGTGTGTCAGTTTAAGGACAGTCTAGTATAAATTTTTCTAAGGTGACGTTTCATATGTCGACCGTTAGCCAAGGATACCTCACTGGAATCTTCTGATTTTTTTTCTTGTAGTTTGTGTAGTTAGTGTAGCCTTTGTTTATTGCTAGCGCGTAATCATAGAGAGAATTTCCTTTGTAGTTGCAGTCTTTCATTGTTGTACAGTAAAACAGTTGTGGCATGCATGTAAATTTCGCAGCTGCGCTTGCAATTGACTAGATATTATTTTCAGTGCTACGTTAAAGTGTTCTCTTACTATTGCTCTTCAAATTGTGCTTTTATGTGTTATTGTGTGAAATATTGTGACAATAATGGCGCGTGAAAAACGTAACACAAGGCTCCAAAATAAACTGAGAAATAATAGTGACGACGAGCGTCGCTTATCAGCACCATTGTGTAGTGAATTAACAGACATTCGAAGTAGTAATTTGGTAATTGTGCATAGGGAAATGGAGCGGGCGGCAAATAATGGTGTAGACAATGAAACAAGTAGTGAACAGGGATCAATTATCGATCGATCAGTCGGCAACAGCTCGCCTCAGGAATCCGAAATGACAGAACACAATATTGCAAATACTGTAGACTTAGGTTATGGGTCCTCACCGTTTTCTCAAATGAGTCAAGACACATTTTCTGCCTGTCAAACTGTAAATGTTGCCGGTGAAAATGAACTGCCAAAAAGCATAGAAAAACAGATTCCAGACACTAGTACATTATTATTGCAATTAATGCAAGAAATGGAACAAAATCAGAAACAAATGGGACAAAATCTTCAAAAGTTAGACACAATGGAACGAAATCAGAGACAAACACAGCAACAGTTGGACACAATGGAACATAATCTTCTAAAGTTAGACACAATGGAACAAAATCAGAGACAAACACAGCAAAAGCTTCAAAAGTTAGACACAATGGAACAAAATCTTCAGAAGTTAGACACCACACTCTAACAAACACGTGAAGATTTAACTACTGAGTTACATAACATTGAATCGAAATGTCAAAAAATCTGTAATGACGTAAAAACACAAATTTGTGAGCATTTTCAACCTATTTTTTCGCGGCATGAAAACGCATTACAGAATCACGAAGCAGCCATAAAAGAACTGCAAACAATTGTTCATGAAAATCATGAGACCTTGCAAGCTAAAATGGACTCAGTTGCATCTACCGATTCGGTTACGCAACTTGCAAAAACTCAAGAAAACTTAAAGGACACAGTAGATACTCTGAAAATTGGTTCAGAAAGACACATGGAGGACATTAGTTCATTATCAGAGAAAGTAGTTGAACTTTCGGATCAGCTAAATAATTTATCTACGAAGGTAGATGATAATCTGAATGACACAAAACCGGTAGTCTTTCATGACACAGAAGAGTTGAACAAATTAGGAAATTCAAACAAAATCAAAATCAAATTAATACGCAACACCAAAGAGAAATCCGGGAAGTACAAGATCAGCTGACACAGGTAATACAAGAATTACGTATTTCAGAGGACTCTCGCACACCAATACGGGAAGAGGGACATAAAAATACGGAACCGCCACAAAATAATAACACAGGGCACTTTGGAGATTATGAAAGAAATTGGCAGAGTACACCGAATTTTGAGATGGAACCGCCGAAACGACGTAACGATGACCGACATGCAACCCGCCGACACGATGATTTTGACTATAAGCTGTTCATTACTACACGTGAATTCAAAACATTTAAGAAATCTGGCAACGACATTCATCCACAAGCGTAGCTTCATCAATTCTCTCATTGTTTCCCCCCCCCCCCCCCCAACTGGTCATTAGAGCACAGATTAGAATTTATGTGTGGCTATTTAGAGAAGGAACCAGCTGTAAGAATGCGATCGGTCATTCATGAAAACGTTGGCAGAGTAGTAATAATTACAGGGAAAGTTCACCTCTCCGCAGTAGTGACTATCACAGAGACAATCAGAGAAACGGACAATATGGGAACCAAAATAATTATTATCAAGGGAGACAGAATAACTTAAGACGCAACGGTCTAGCGCACAGTTACGATTCAGAGAGAAATTGTCCACCACGTGACCGACAAGAAAGAAACTATGGAATCTACCGACATGACGACAGACGATATGATCGTAACGACAGACCTGAATTGCAGCAGAACTGGCGGGATTCAAACAGAGCAGGGCCCTCTCGACAAGGTGAATTTGTAGAAGTTAGGTCTCCAAATCCCAATAACGACGCGCGCCAACAAAGACACAATAGGCTATGACTCATACCGCTGGCAGCCACAAAACGTACTTATGAAACTGACGACGCAGGTGCCGAAGGTAGTAATTACGTTAAAATGGAAGACATTAGGGACATATTACTCCAGGAACACGACGTAAAACATAACAACATTGCATATCCTGTGATTCAAATTACTGTAAATGACGCAAAATTTACGGCAGTACTTGACTCAGGCAGTCCCATTTCAGTAATTAGTGAAACAGCTTTTAGCAAATGCAACAAATCGAACGATTGCCCCACACATCCGTTACGCAAGATTAAATTACAAGGTGCAGTCATTGGAAAAAGTGTAGATATACGCCAACAAACCAACTTAGAATTCTTTTGTCAAAGCCACAGCTTCTCTATGAACTTTCTTATTGTTCCATTATTGTCGACAGAAGTTATACTGGGAGTAGACTTTTTGAATGAATACAAAGCAATCGTAAACTTTCACGATGCTGAAATAAGTTTAGAGAAAGAAGGTAAGTCAATAGCTTTGAAATTTGAAGATTGGCTCTCAAACCATGACGAGGAAATTAATCGGCTTTACCTTCTGTTAGACAACAGTTCGGAATTTTCTACGGAACTAGACACTAACAGTCGCTCTGCAAGTACTGACAGGGATGATATCGACGGCACAATTGAAAGTAATGAGTTAATTCAGAATAAAATTCAAACAATTGAGAATTGTAATGACACTGATAGGCAGGACCTTTTTGAGATTTTACAAGCACATTTGACAGTTTTTACTCACAAAACAGGAACAATCAAGGGATTTCAATACCAATTTCGTGTTCGTGAGCATACTAAATTTTGTGTTAGACCATACGTAATTCCAGCACATTATAGGGACCGTGTTAGAACAGAAATACAATCTATGCTTGACGACGGCATTATTGAGCCTGCAGTAAGCTCATACAACAATCCATTACATATTGTTGAGAAGAAAAATGGATCGATCAGGCTTGTCTTAGATTCGAGACAAATCAATACTGTCATTATTTCTGAAACAGACAGGCCGCAAATGTTGGAAGAACTTCTTCAAAATTTTAATGGTGTAAAAGTGTTGTCTTCCATTGATCTCAGATCCAGCTTTTATCAGATCGAACTTCATCCAGAATGTAGAAAATACACTGCTTTCCTTTGTTTCGGCGTTTGTTATCAGTTTCGGAAACTTCCTTTTGGTTTGAACATTTCCTCAGCAACATTCATTCGCGGGCTAAATTCCATATTACCTGAGCTCTTAAAACGTCACATCGCCTTATATGTGGACGATATTCTGATAGCAGAAGCCTCATGGGAACAACATAATCGCATCCTCAACAGCGTGTTACGTATTTTTGCAGAATCTGGAATTACAGTTAACTTGGAAAAGTCTGAATTCGGTAGGACAAAAGTGAAGTTTTTGGGACATATTATTTCTTCTGAAGGCATTCAGCCGGATCCTGAAAAGTTAGAAGCAATCAGAGACATTCCAGTTCCATCCACAAAAAAACAAGTCCGCAGTATTCTAGGTCTCGTAAATTTTTACCGTCGTTTTCTGAATATGCAAATTCTAGTTACACCAAAACATTGTTCTCTCACTGGAAAAAATACTATTTGGAACTGGGACGAACAAACACACTTGGAATTCAATTCTTTGAAAGAATCGCTACTTAACGCGCCAATAATAGCTCATCCAGATCTGTCACAAGATTTCTGCCTTAGCACGGATTCTTCTAAAGTCGGTCTTGGTGCCCATTTATTTCAAGAAGCCATAGAAAATGACACTAACGTTCAGAAAATCATTGCTTTTGCTAGTCGAGTGCTAACAAAATCTGAAAAAAAATTATTCCGTTACTGAATTAGAAGCTTTAGCTATCGTTTGGGCACTTAACAAATTCCGTTTCTTTCTTTATGGTAAGCACGTAAAAGTATACAGTGATCATCATGCATTACAATTTCTTATGTCTTCAAAATTAAATCATGACAGGTTAAAACGTTGGGCATTCTTTCTGCAAGAATTCCACTTCACAATAGTCTACATTCCCGGCAAGGAGAACATTGTTGCGGACGCACACCGGCTGGGCTTGAGAAAAGTAACACAGAAAGCAACCTCGAGAAAAATTTCAGTATTCTTTACATTCAGAAAGTCGCCTTTGAAAACTTCATCACCACATCTTTAAAGAACATTGCTCATGAACAAGTTAAAGATCCGATTTGGAAAGACATCAAAAGTAAATGGCATGAAAAGACACACACACAGATTCGGCATTATTATCTGGTTAGAAACAACATACTGTTCAAACGATGCTCTGTTGATGACAAGCTATGGGTACTTTGCATTCCAGACGATTTTGTTAATAAGCTCATTTGGTACATTCATTTCAGCTATGCACATTTTGGTCCACGAAAGTGTTATCATATTCTTCGAACGACTTGTTATTTTAACAATATGGAAAAGAGAATTCGAAGAGTCTTGTCTATTTGTAAACTTTGTCAAAAGGCGAAACCATCTATGGTCTCGCATCGTGCTCCGTTGTTTCCTATCATTCCTACTAAATTAAAAGAATTTGCTGCTGTTGATCTCTTGGGACCGCTTGTTAGAAAATCTAATGGATTTTCGTACGTTCTAGTCGCTGTTGAACTTACTTCAAAATTTGTTTCTTTCACTCCGTTACATAAAGCCACTGGACGGTCTGTATCCATCGCCTTTGTTAAAAATTTCTTACGTGAAGTTGGACACATTAGTATAGTCATTTCAGATAACGGACCGCAATTCAGATCTGCTGTTTGGTCACACATGCTTCGTAACCATAAAATCAAATCTGTTTTTATTTCATTGTACTCACCACATTGTAACCTGTCTGAACGGATTATGAAAGAAATCAATAAGCTTTCCAGACTTTATTTCACAGAAAGCATCAGCATTGGGACAGATATTTACACTTATTTCAAAACGTGCTGAATGAAATGCCTCATGACTCCACTGCCTTACCACCTGTTCTTGTACTGAAGAATAAAGAACCACCGAACAGAATCAGAGAGCTTGTACCTTTTCCGAATACGCGTAAACTTCGACACAAAGACATTATTGACTTGGCTATTAAAAACATAAATTCTGCTGCAGACAAAAGGAGAAAATTACACGGTAAATCAAATGCAAAGAAATTATATATTGGTCAGAAAGTTCTCATTAAAGCTCATTCATTGTCACATAAGAAGAAACACTTAAGTCACAAATTCTTTCTAGTTTACAATGTACATTGCAGAATCCGACGTATACCACATGATAATTGCGTTGAAGTTGAAACTCTGTGTATTAGGAAGAGTAAAGGTTTACACCACATTTCACATGTAAAACCGTTTATTGAAAGATAATCTGCTTTTTAACTTTGTCTTTGCCATAAAACATTTCACTTCACAATTCTAATATGCTTTGTCACACTGAGAAACTGTTAACATGCAACAATGTTTTGAAGTTAACTATACAGTCTAGAACGTAGGGAACATTTTTAAACGGAAATTACGAATGCATTGTTATAGTGAACAGACGACACAGTGTTGCTATTTGTACATTCTTGCTTGTTAGTTGCACGATTACGTAACGACTATAAGGCTTACATACTTAGAACATATACTGTTAATGAGGTTTTAATGCAACATTTTGGTTCAGTTGAAAAGACATTCTTTATTTGAATTACTTTCTGTGAGATTAAAGATGACTTAGCGTTTGGTTTCTTTGATAGCTACACGATTATATCACGACGCTACTAATGTGTGACACAATTTACATTGTGCTTTTGCGGTGTATCTGTTTTATATCTGCACAGTTTTTCTGAATTATTCTGGAAAGTAAAACATGTTTTAGTGGTAACTTTTGTGGTATAGCTACAATTAGACAGCCTTTTCCATAGACAATTAGACAGCCTTTTCCATAGCACTGCAATACGTTACAGTATAGTACTGTCTTCATCACGGCAATAAGCGTAATAACTAAGATATTTATACGCAAAGCAATTCACTTCCTTTATTACGAGGTAAGTACATTGACTTCAGCAGAACTTTGCTTACAGAGGACGATAACTACGACACTTCCACATAATTATCTTACAACAAGACGCACAGTTTATCGCTACAGTACACGTATTTGAGTGATTAATTTTGTGCTTAAAAGATTTATTTTTAAAAATATTTGATGTACAATGATACAAAGGTTTTCGGTGATACATTTCACTCCATTGCTGTAATCTGTAACACCTGAGGATATAATCACATTAATCCTCAGGGGGGTACACGCTTACTTTGTGTACAATGTGTTTGGCAAGCACAAGGAGCCCTAGCTAATATGGTATTTGCTTATACAACTCTACACATCGGTACCATATTTATCTAACACATAAATTACACAGCTATCTGATCATTTAACTGAGAGAAACAAACATTTATTATACTACATCAGTGACAGATGTTTATGTAATTACACAGTTGGATAACTTCACACTTACGAAATTGTATTTTTTTCTGTACTTTGTGAACTGTTCATATTTTTTCGGAACCATTCTGATACTATGAGAGCTTTGAATGACGTATTTGGTATGGGAACATGATTTTTAAAGTACATTTGAGGTAGATGACACTTTTGACATGAGCAGAGAATTTTTTTTAGATTTTGAAATTATTGGAGGAAGCTACGACGATTTTGAGAATTTAATTGAGGTGTTATGATATTATTATTACGATGACTATGTGTATTATGCTGTTGTGGTATGTTTATGATCAATAAGCTGTTGCTGTATGAGTTATTTGATTATGCTACGAATCTCTTATGATGAAATATTGAAGAAGTGTCGACGAATAAGGTAAGGAATAATGGGTAGTGGTTAGGGACTCTGGTTTGTGGAAAAGGATGTTGGAAACCGAGAATCGTACTTTAAGAGTTATGAAATGTGTGTATATGCGTGAATGTATCACTATGTTGGCGAAATTTTTTTGGACACTTTTCTATTTCAAGGATTTTGTTTCTACATATTTGTAACGCAAATTCTTGACCTGTGAATTTTTTTATATGAGACTGTCACTGTAGCGGAAACTACTGTCGTAAATTTTTCAGTAAGAAAGGTAAGTGGCCACCTGCATGTAATGCGTCGTGGGCACCCAGCTGTGCGACTGTTGCCTGGAAAAAAAGCCATTAGTGTGTGCCTTTCAGAGGCACAGGTAAAAACAAAAGGGGTGTCATTATCCTCGGTATTAACATTTCTTTGTAGAAAGCGTCGCAAATACGACACGCTCAAACTTGAAAACATATGATTACACTTTGGAGTTCTTAATTTATGATATTTACTGAAATGAAATGATGGGAAACATTTCATGTCTATTGTCTTGCTAGTTGGAAGATTGTTTACTGCATTATGAAATGACTTATGGCTAGCGAATGATGTTTCACGCCTTGCTTTGCCTATTTTGTTTAATATCTAGTTTCTAGCTGCACTGCAGCATTGGTTACAATAAAATTTAATGGATGTACTAATATAGATATTTTATGCCTACAGATCCAGGAAATAATTATGATGTACTTAAAAAAACGAAGGAGCACAAAAAGACTTCCCTTCACAGGAACTGCATACATAATTTTCTTTTCAAGTACTTGGTAATTTTTATGGCAGAATAAGTTGTGGTGCACCACTTTAATTATATAGACATTAAGATGTGAATCGACATCTCCCTTTTCTGCACTGTTGTCTTTACTATAATATTTTTTCTGTTTGAGCTTTGTCATGTTTAGTTATAAGCTTTTGCATTTGCTTCTACTGTTTGCCAGGCATAGTGCTACTGAATTTCACTTTGTATTACTCTGTTAAGCCAGTTTTATTACGGATTTATTTTTCTTGTTTGCTGCGCATTGCCTTATATTAGTTGTAATATTGCTGCCTTTTTTTGCCCATTTCCGTTTTTTTATCATTGCTGTTTGTGTTAATTGTTTTGTGCTGCTGCATTGCCTCGCCCCTTAGTTTACCATCTGAGCTCAGTAGATTTTAAGTTAGCTTAAGAGGGGGTAGACTATATAAGAAAATAATTATGATGAATTGGAAGAAATGCATTGAGAAGCTATAAGAAAATGGTTTGGCCAAAAAAGTAGTGTATAGTGGAGAAAAACTATTTTTGAAAGAGGATGTGACCATAATACAGAAAGCAGGCTTCGATATGACTTTTTGGAAATAATGAAGAATGAAGGGAGATCTCCGAGAAGTAAAGAAAGTTTTGTTTGCAAAATACTGCAGTAAAACGAACCCTATCCTTTCGTTGTGTTATCCCACTATGTGTTTGTATACCCTTGTGTATTTATGTTCGTCCTGTCTTTATATGTTTATCTGATAAGACTTATGTTGTAGAATTTTTCTAATACTCAGCTACATGAACTATGATGAGGAATACTGTTATCCTCAAATATAATTTGCATTAATAACATGTTATTTACTTTGTAAAGATGTTTAAACATTATTTATTCTGTTTTGTTCTAATGCTCATGTGTGAAGTTGATGTTTCAAAAGTTATTCTGATCTTTTATGTATGTACTTATGTCGTATTTTTTGTAACACTGATGTATTTGCTATTTCGATTCTTTTGTAAAGCCTGTACTACTACAAATGTTATCTGTATTGTTATGTTCTTTAAAGATGTATTTTGTACCTTTGTTATTGTATTCTTATGTTATAAAATTGTAATTGACACCAGTTCATCAAATTAAGTAACTTGTAAATTACATTTCACTGCACACATTTCTGTTGGTCGTAGTATATGGACAATATGTGAGAAGTAGGGACTGATAGTGTTTGCACGTGTGTTAATAACTCAGTAAGGGACTGGATAACAGCATTGCTGGTTCTAAGGACATTTCAAAAACAATTTTTCTGAGTGCACAAGTCGTTGTCATGGACTTGTTATATTATCCACAAGACTCTTCAATGGTGATTGTGCGCCTACACAGTCAAACAGATGGCTGGTGGCCATCTTTACAAGGACTACAGTGGGACTACACCTTTGATGACCCACCAATACCATTATTTCTACAAGGACTGCAGTGGGTCTGCACCTCTGGTGGCTCACCAATAGTAATCTCTACCAGGACTACAGTGGGTCTGCTCTGTGATGACATACCTACCGATAGTCTTCAACGTCGACTGTCTCTGCTGTGGCCTATTACCTGTCTGCATGTCAAGAGTCAGCACTGTCTTTCGTTGGAAGGACAACACTACTTCTTCAAGACTGCTTAGAAATCCACTACATCCAAGTGCAATTTCTTTTATTGCTCAAACTTTGAAAAAAAACACTGCAATTTTACTATGATGAACGATCAGGACTGTCTTTATGGACTGTGAGAGAATTTTAGCTTTTGACCAACATTGTATCGATAAGTGTGTGCATTTCATTTCTTTGTTATTGTAATTATGAAAAAATTTTTCAAATCTGTATTGGCCACGGCCCAAAACAATTTGTAAATTTTTTTGTGGGGAGCATGGGGGCTATGTAAGTAGGCTGTTCAGGTTTTTTTATTCGTAACGCCGCCGCCACGTAGCGCTCTGTATGAAAAATCACTGGCTGTGCTGTGCGCAGTCTGTGGCTAGTTTGCATTGTTGTCTGCCATTGTAGTGTCGGGCAGCGGCAGCTGGGTGCTAACAGCGCGTAGCGTTGCGCAGTTGGAGGTGAGCCGCCAGCAGTGGTGGACGTGGGGAGAGAGATGGCGGAGTTTTGAAATTTGTAAGAATTGGTGTCACGAACTGATATATATATTATGACTATTAAGGTAAATACATAGTTTGTTCTGTATTAAAATCTTTCATTTGCTAACTATGCCTATCAGTAGTTAGTGCCTTCAGTAGTTTGAATCTTTTATTTAGCTGGCAGTAGTGGCGCTCGCTGTATTGCAGTAGCTTGAGTAACGAAGATTTTTGTGAGGTAAGTGATTTGTGAAACGTATAGGTTAATGCTAGTCAGGGCCATTCTTTCGTAGGGATTTTTGGAAGTTAGATTGCGTTGCGCTAAAGATATTGTGTGTCAGTTTAAGCACAGTCTAGTAGAAATTATTCTAAGGGGACGTTTCACAGTAAGATCATTATTTCTTCCCGCAAGACAAGTAATGAGAAGATAAGTATGAGTTTATTTCCTTTCCTAGAAGTGCTAAATGTGGATAGTGATTAAATTAGGAATTGAAGACTACTGAAGGTGTGAATGTTCCCTGCGAAGAACTATAAAAGCTGGTTGGCTATAGTATGTCCCATGCCATTCATAACCAAGAACGTGTGCAGTTTCTGGGGAAGAGAAGGATGTGCACGGGTTTGTCCAAAGTGATGTTAATTGTAATCTGGTTGCACGAGAATCTATGTTCGTATGTCCTTACAAAAATACTGAAATTTACTATTGTTAAGTTGAAGAGCGTTTCAGAAAATGATTGAGATCCGGCAAAAAAAATAGTTGTCTGTTAGTTTCCAGAGTTTTAGAGACTTTTATGTCTTTCTTCCGACGGGCTATAAATTCCGAGTGCTGTGCTACGCAGTCGTAACTTGAATTACAGAATATTGGTGAACTGTGTAGCACTAAGTGAGCATACAAAAACTGGTGACTGTCGTTGTAATTTCAGTACTCTCGTTAACTGTTAAAAGTTGCTGAACCTTAGACAGCAGTTGGCGAGTTCTGTACTTATGCTGGCTACTAGTGAGAGGAAGTGAAACGTAAGTGAGAATGACGTTATAAACTATGAGCAAATATATGCTTTTATTGTCAGAACTATGTGATAGGGTGGATGTGGAGCAGAAAGTGTATCGTTAAAATGGAATCTAGGACGGACATCTGAAACAAGAAACTGTTTTATTTAGCAGCCTCAGTTACATCTGTACTAAAGAACCCTCTTTGCAGCGGGAAACAAATCGTTTTGTGCACTCTTCTGACACTTACAGTGCCGACTATCTGATAAACTGCTGCATAATGTTTAAAAAAGGAGGAAAAGAAGATTAGAATTTAACGTACCACCGATAATGGGATCATTAGAGACGAAGCATAAACTCGGATTAGGAAGGAAACTGGGTGTGCCTGTTCTAAGGACCTATGGAGGCTTTTGGCTTAAATATTTTAGGAAAATAACGGAGAACCAAAATGCAAGTCTAATGTCCTAACCAAAGTACCGTCTCGCTCGGTCTTTTAATATTCTCAATCAAGTTATATGGCGCTTCAGTGCGGGCTGTGGTTCTAATAAAACTCACGGAGATGAGAGATCTACTTCCAATGTAAAAGAAAAGAAAGAAAGATGACATCGGCAAATTACATCAAATACTACGTCCGTTCCTGGAGTCGCTCTCGCTGAAACCACGTATATGCCGACCATGATGACGTCTGCCAAGAATGTATCACATATCTCCTACCAGAAATAGCTCATCATTTAGCCAGCGCTTCATTGAATTTTACGAATCAATCTCCTCCTCCCCTACTTTGTTTAATTCATTTTGCCTTCCCATTGCTCGGTAGCGGTCTCACAGGAGACTTTGTGTGGTTATTGGAGCGTTGCGGCAACGCCGCTCAGAGCTGCCTGCGACCGCAAGCGCTGTGGGCTGCGATATCAGCCGGAGAGTAATTTATCACGGCACAGTTGGCAGCGGAGCGCGATTGTGTGTTCCGCCTAACTCCAACCGCGGCTGCTACGCTCGCTCTTCCAACTGTCTGTGGGGAAAGGGCGGCCCCTGCGTTCCCCAGGCTTTACCAAGAACTTCCCACGGCCCTCAGTAGAACAGGCCTTGTTACGTTGTAAAACAAGACGAACTTCACGTAATCGTATAGTATTATCGTTAGTGTAGGAAC
Source organism: Schistocerca gregaria (assembly GCF_023897955.1). Taxonomy (NCBI): domain Eukaryota; kingdom Metazoa; phylum Arthropoda; class Insecta; order Orthoptera; family Acrididae; genus Schistocerca; species Schistocerca gregaria. The sequence continues at coordinate 594,413,102 of NC_064923.1, read as the reverse complement.
GGTATTAATAGTGAAATTAGTATATGTTTTAAGTATAACGTGTTCATTTATACTTTATCGAAACGCGAAGCACCGCAGCTTACCAAGAGGAAGTGATTGAAGACACAGTTCGTTGAGCATAGGCAGAGCCATCTGTTGGACACCGGCGAAAGCTATCATTTTCCAGCGCGAAGGACGCAGATCAGTTGAGTGCGCGATGCCGGTGAGTGCGGACAACGGAGCTTGTACGTCCGAGCCAGCTGACTCACAAGGGAAGCCACAACGTTTGGAACGCCGATTTACTTTAAACCTCGTCCACTGGTAGTACTCCGTGAGGACAACAAAATGTGTAAGCAGTAGCAAGTACTGCTGAAGCGTTATTGAGAAAATCGCAAGACAATTTCGGTGGTCAAATATATATCTGTGCGTGGCCATTTTTGCCATAAAGCGGCTGCAGCCGAGTGGTGCTCAGCGTGTTCGGTCATGACGTTAGCTACCCTTTGTAATAAAGAAAACTGAGCGAACGGATCAAGGAACAAACTGAACGGGTGTCATCAGAAGTCCGCGCTGAACAAATACGACGAACAATATAGAACAATTTTTTTGTTTTAGTGTTTGGCGTTCAAGCCGCTGGATCGCTGGATTGAGTTCCATTCGTCAGTTTTTTTTTTTTTTTCAACACAGTCATTTGCTTTACTATTTAGATTACAACTGATATAATGGGAAAAATACGTGTAATCGGATGATCTTTCATTAAATTTACAATGTTGTTTGGCAGTCTACTAATTTTTATTACCACAAATAATGTAATATTCATAACTATCGATTAGTAAACGACCAAACGCATAAGGTGAGACTGAACACGTATGCTTGTCCGTGTCTTCAAAACTGTTCGTATTTAATGGAAAGAGAACGAGAAATCGCTTCTCGGCAGACGCTACTAAAATACACTCGATACTGCATAACCAATTATCAGCGCCGATTTTCAAGGAAATACTGCGTTATGCATGGTTTGCTTCCAAATTATCGTCTGAAAGAGAGGTTTTTGACAATGTTAACGAGATTTGTTTTTCCACAGAAAACGTCAAAAGACTTTGCGTACGCGGAAACGTAGCATTTATTCAATGCAGCTGTTGCCGTTTAACTTCATGTTTTCCACGTTTTTACGAAAAATACCTCCATGCAACTTGTACTCGAAAGCGACAATTAATTGTACATCTTTCAAAAGCCGTCTGTGCAGGTCAAACCTTGGAGGTATCGAGTCTTTTCGGGCTCCTTCCGGGTATAAGGGATTTCTCAAATCACGGACAACCATACGTTTTCAGTATCACCTTATGCGTTTGGTCGTTTACCAGTCGATAGTTATGAATATTACATTCTTTGTGATAATAAAAATTAGTAGACTGCCAAATGATATTGTAAATTTAATAAAAATTCATCCAATTACACGTATTTTTCTTATTATATCAATTGTAATATAAATAGTAAAGTAAATGACTGTGTTGAAAAAAAAAAAAACTGACGAACGGAACTCAATCCAGCGATCCAGTGGTTTGAACGCCAACCACTTAAAAAACAAAAAAACGAACAAAAAAACATTTTGTTCTGTATTGTTCGTCGAATTTGTTCAGGGCGGACGTCCGACGATACCCGTTAAGTTTGTTCGTTGACCCGTTCGCTCGTTTTTTTTTTTTTTTTTTATTAAAAGCGTAGCTAACATCATGAGCGAACACGCAGAGCTACTGTGCCGGCACCACTTTTTTTTTTAGTCTCATTTTTTCCTTTTCGTTCGTTGTATCTGCTCGGTGCGGACGTCGCAAGACACCCGTTTCGGTTCGTTGTTGATCCATTAACTCAGTTTGTTTTATTACAGAGGGCAGCTAACCCTCTGACCGGAAACGCTGAGTTACCGTGCCGGCTATCACTCGGCTTCATGCCGCCGCTTCATGGTAAAAGTGGCCACGCATAGGTGTATATTTGACGACCGAAATTATCTTGCGATTTTCTCAGTAACGCTTGAGAGGTACGAGCTACTGCTTACACATTTTGTTGTCCTCATGGAGTACTTGGAGTGTACGAAGTCGTGGCCTCGCTCGTCAGTCGCGTCGAGGCCGGCCGCTGGGGCCAGCCCGCCGGCCGTCCCGCCGGGCGCCCCTCCCCACAGGACGGATTCAATGGCGACGACCCCTGCAACGACAACGGATTCTGAAAGTCAACATAACGAGGACAGGACCACGGGAGCGCTATGCGAATGCAGAGCGGAGGACACTATACGTCAAACCCCTATGACGAGAGGCATCAGATAACACACGAAGATCGGCAACAACGGGAACTAAGATGTGAAATACAACACGTGATTCTGCAAAGTCAGGAAGTATACGACAACCGCACTAGTGCAGTTCCTACTTCACAGCCTGAAGAACAAGCAGACGACCTGGAAAAATTTTATCCACCAGAAGACGACGACTATATGGAGGGAGTCTCCTCTGAAGAAATTTTGACCTTGCAGCCCGCCGACGAAGAGCGCGATTTTTCACTAGTTCTCCAAAGAAAACGACTCTACGCTACTCCTAAGCGTAACAACTCTCAGAAGCGCCAACGTCCAGAAGATCTGGAATCTTCCAACCGTTATGCGGCTATTGTGACGGAAGATACTACGGATGCTCCTCTAAGTAGGCTGTTTAGGTTTTTTTTTTTATTCGTAACGCCACGTAGCGCTCTGTATGAAGATAACTGGCTGTGCTCTGTGCAGTCTGTGGCTGGTTGGCATTGTTGTAATACTCGCCATTGTAGCGTTGGGCAGATGGATGTGAACAGCGCGTAGCGTGGTGCAGTTGGAGGTGAGCCGCCAGCAGTGGTGGATGTGGGGAGAGAGATGGCGGAGTTTTGAAATTTGTAAGAATTGGTGTCACGAACTGATATATATATTATGACTATTAAGGTAAATACATTGTTTGTTCTGTATTAAAATCTTTCATTTGCTAACTATGCCTATCAGTAGTTAGTGCCTTGAGTAGTTTGAATCATTTATTTAGGTGGCAGTAGTGGCACTCACTGTATTGCAGTAGCTTGAGTAACGAAGATTTTTGTGAGGTAAGTGATTTGTGAAACGTATAGGTTAATGTTAGTCAGGGCCATTGTTTTGTAGGGATTATTGAAAGTGAGATTGCGTTGCGCTAAAAATATTGTGTATCAGTTTAAGCACAGTTATGTATAATTGTTCTAAGGGGACGTTTCACTCCAGAACGTATGGACCAGACTAGTGATTTGAATCTAGAAGGAGATAAAGAGGGGACAGATGGCTCTCATCGGAACTCAGTATCTAAAGTCCCACACATTACTACACTACTGGCCATTAAAATTGCTGCACCAAGAAGATATGCGCATGTTACACGGGTATTCATTGGACAAATATATTGTACTAGAACTTCCATGTGATTACATTTTCACGCAATTTGGGTTCATAGATCCTGAGAAAACAGTACGCAGAAAATCACCTCTGGCCGTAATAATGGCCTTGATACACCTGGACGTTGAGTCAAACACAGCTTGGATGGCATGTTTAGGTACAGCTGCCCATGCAGCTTCAACAGGACACCACAGTTCATCAGGAGTAATGACTGGCGTATTGTGATGAGCCAGTTGCTCGGCCTCCATTGACCAGACGTTTTCAGTTGGTGAGAGATCTGGAGAATATGCTGGCCAGGGCAGCAGTCGGACATTTTCTGAATCCAGAAATGCCCGTACAGGACCTGCAACATGCTGTCGTGCATTATCCTGCTGAAATTTAAGGTTCCACAGGGATCGAATGAAGGGTAGAGCCACGGTTGTAACACATCAGGAATGTAATGTCCACCATTCTAAATGCCGCCAAAGCGAACATGATCTGACCGAGACGTGTAACCCAATACCATCACGGCAGGTGATACGCCAGTATGGCAATGACGAATATGCGCTTCCAATGTGCGTTTACCGCGATGTAGCCAAACATGGATGCGACCATCATGATGCTGTAAACAGAACCTGGATTCATCCGAAAAAGTAACGTTTTTGCCTTTCGTGCACCCAGGTTCGTCATTGAGTACACCATCGCAGGCACTCCTGTCTGTTATGCAGCATCAAGGGTAACCGTAGCCATAGTCTCCAAGCTGATAGTCCATTCTGTTGCAAACATTGTCGAACTGTTCGTGAGGATAGTTGTTGTCTTGCAAACGTCCTAATCTGTTGACTCAGGGATCGAGACGTGGCTGCACGATCAGCCATGCAGATAAGATATCTGTAATCTCGACTGCTTGTGATATGAGGCCATTGAGATCCAGCAAGGCGTTCTGTATAACCCTCCTGAACCCACTGATTCCACATTGTGCTAACAGTCATTGGATCTAGACCAACGTGAGCAGCAATGTTGCCATACGATAAACCGCAATCGTGATAGGCTACAATCCGACCTTTATCAAAGTCGGAAATGTGATGGTAAGCATTTCTCCTCGTTGCACGAGGCATCACAACAACGTTGCACCAATCGACGCCAGTCAGCTACTGTTTGTGTATGAGAAATCCATTGGAAACTTTCCTCATGTCAGCACGTTGTAGGTGTCGCCACCGGCGCCAGCCTTTTGTGAATACTCAGAAGAGGTAATCATTTGCATAAATTTCGCGTTTGTAGCACGTCATCTTCGTGGTGTAGCCATTACTGTAGGCTACATCTCGTGGTCGGGCGGTAGCGTTCTCGCTTCCCACGCCCAGGTTCCCGGGTTCCATTTCCGGTGGGGTCACGGATTTTCTCTGCCTCATGATGGCTGGGTGTTGTGTGACGTCCTTAGGTTAGTTAGGTTTAAGTAGTTCTAAGGTTTAGGGGACTGATGACCATAGATGTTCAGTCCCATAGTGCTCAGAGCCATTTGAACCATTTTGAACCATTAGTGTATTTACTGTACCAAGAACTACATGGAAATCAACCGGATGCTGAAGGCGAATATTGATGGCAGTCTTAAGGCCATCTACCAACGAGACAGGATCAAGTATCACTTTGACTCCTATGAAGATCAACGATGGGCCCGTATCTTCTTTGTGTCGAATGACATCCAGTTTGTTACACATCAAGCCGCAGAGGACAAGGACCTCAAAGTGGTTGTAAAACCTCTACCTGCCGAAGTTATGGAGGAAGAACTGAAAGATCCAGTGCTAGAGAAGGGTTTACCGGTCATCAACGTCCACCAGTTTAAAAATCGAGACGACAACGCCAATGAATTACGATCTCAAACTGCTTACTGTGTCACGTTGACAGCCCAAAAGGAAAACTACAAGATTTACGACATCAAATACCTTCTATATACTAAAGTCGTTATTGAAACCTACAACAGACAAGAAGGTCTTTTTCAATGTCGCCACCGCCAGCGATTCGAACATACAGCTAATTATTGCAGCTTGCCTGCTCTCTGCGTTCGATGTGGAGAGAAACACAGATCATCAGCATGTACTCATCCCAGAGGAGCTCCACTGAAATGTGCGAACTGTGAAAAGAGCCATCCTGCCACATGGCGTGACTGCCAGAAGTACCAGGGACTTATCAGGAAATCTTCGGTACAGCCTTCTCAACGGAGTACTCTTGTAGTACGGAACTCCAACCTGATGACACACCCGCAGCCATGCGTCAGCAAATATTACAAGGAGAGCCGCCGGCCACACGGCAGCCAGTAACACAGCGTCATCCTGAAGCATGCCCACCTCAACAACACCACCAGCATTATTCATACACCCACGCAGCATCACCACGATGACCGGAACCGAAAACCTGCGTCTCACCAGCACATTTGATGGAATCCATAGTTCCAGGGCTCTCTGAAGTCGCCAAACTTCTCACCGCCGTGCAGCAACAACTAGTGGGGATCCTTTCTTTACTGAAGGCCTTTGGAACACCTGAAGATGGATCGCCCTCGGACCACGAGAGCCCTGAAAATCTGTATATAGAACGCCAATGGACGGAAACACAAGAAAACAGAATTCACTGAATTTTTACAACGTCACAAAATCGACATTGCACTTGTATCAGAGACGCACCTTCGTCCAACAACTGAGCTCAGATTCCGTAACATGTACGTCTATAGAACGGACAGACAAGGCGAACGAGGTGGAGGGACAGCAGCTCTGCTTAAAAGGGAACTGGGACACCATCATTAAACTCTACCACACCTCCAACATCTAGAGGCAACAGCAGTAACGGTTTGATCGGCGGCAGGAAACATCACTTTCATCGCGGCGTACAACAGCCCTTGCAAAAACCTGGTGCCAGATGGCCTACGGAGTATCTTCACCAATTTTGACAAAATCTTCCTAGGAGGTGACCTTAATAGCAAGTACGTCGAGTAGAATTCCCGGCATGAGGACCCTCGTGGGCGAACTGTGATTGCCATGAAAGAAGAACTGGGCATCACAGTCCATGGTCTATGAGAGCTCACACGGATTCCTTACTTTGATCGGCAAGAAGCGGACGTCTTAGACAATGCTCTCATTAAAAACATTGAGACGAACCTCCAGCTCTGCACCGTCGACGATTTTTCATCTGACCACCGACCTGTTCTGAGCATAATGGAAAAACGCAATGGCTAACCTTCCGCCCCTCACCTCACAGACTCTGAACTGGGGTCAATTTCGGACACATCTTGAGAACAATATCCGCCCGACGCAGGACGCTTCAACACCGGAAGCCATCGACATCGCCGTACAAACTTTGATGGAGAGGATAAAGGTAGCCAAACGGAGGGCAACTACTCACACGGTCTACCCTGTAGTAGCTTTCGACGAGTTCCCGCCTCTACTCCAAGAACCGAAGCAGGGGACGTTGGCTTGGCTATAGAAACCCGATCGATCGACGAGAAATACAAGCCTTAACACGAGAACTGCACTGCAGAATGGCCGAGTGGCGACAGCAGTTCTGGGAAGATAAGATGAATGAATTCTTACTTCGAACCAAGAACGAATGACAAGTGGTCAAGAACATACAACACCAGAGGCCACCTAAACGAGCCATCAGATGACCAGATGGCCTCCTGTACGACGAACTTGCCTGGGCGGAGCTGTAAGCTACAACTTACCAAGAACAGATGTCTACACCAGCGACCCCCGTGAACGACGTCCGCCTGCAAGAACAGGAAGCCGTTGTTACAGCAGAATGGACTGCTTTTCGTACTACGTCTGTACAGAGCCGCTCACAACTCACCACACCAGCAGAGATACGGAAACTTATACGGAAGACTAGGAATAACGCGCCAGGCAACGACTCCTTAAGCAACACCGATTTGAAACAGTTGCCTAGGAAGGCAGTTGTGCTCCTTACCTGAATTTTCAACAGCTGTCTCCTGCAGGGATATTTTCCAATGGCATGGAAGAGGCTCGAACAGTTCCAATCCCAAAGCCGGGTAAAGACCTAGCAGAACCCAGCAGTTACCGGCCAATTAGCCTTTTGCCGACCCTTGGCAAGGTGCTCGAGAGGGTGCTGTTGAAGCTCCATGACACGCTTACTGCGCATGATGTTATACGACCCGAACAATTTGGTTTCAAGGACAAGTTATCTGCCGAACTTCAACTTCTACGGATCACCGAACGGTTTCAACAAGGATACAACAAGCAGCACTTCACGATTGGTGTATTCCTTGAAATTGAAAAAGCTTACGATAAGGTGTGGCGGCCCAACCTTATCGTCAAACTACATCGCACTATCCCTATTGCGGATTGTTAAATTGGACTCATAGACAACTTTCTGCCGGACAAGAAACTGTATGTCCGCTTAGACGATGAAAACTCCGCAATGAAACGGCTCTCCGCAGGAATTCTGCAGGTCTCTGTCATTTCGCCTCTGCTTTTCAACTTATATATAAATGACATCCCAACAGTCCCTCTTGTTACGGCGAGTTTTTATGCGAACGGTACGGCCTTTCTGACGACTGGACCACACTTGCACCAAATAATCTCTTGGATGCAAAGGCAATTTGCTGTTACGGAACAGTGGGCGCTACAAAATAAGATAACTATCAATCTGACGAAGACGGCAGCCGTTATGTACACACGGAGGAAACCAGTTCTGAACGACGGGCTCCAAATAGCTGATCAATTTATCCCATGGTCACCGGGAGTGAAATACCTCGGTGTCCACCTTGACAAAAAAATTGCTCTTTACTCAGCATACTGACGATAAGAAGATGGCAGCCTAGAAGATGGCCAGGTCATTGATTCCGTTCCTGAAGAGTAAGGATCTCAACCCTAAGACTAAACTAAAATTGTAGAAGGTAACGGTGGAACACACAATGTTATATGGCTCCACCACGTGGGGAACTATGTGCGTCTCCAACTATAACAAACTCCAAGCGCTGCAAAACATTTGGTACCGATGGAGCACAGGATCTCCATGGTGGACAAGAAACGTCGACATCGGCACCGCACTCCATGAGACCACCATACAAGGGAAGGTCCATGACAAGGCCCTACGAGTTTTTGACAAAATCATAACACGAGGAAGCACATAACAGCCTAGACACATCTCACCCTCCACAGGCGATAGACATCACCAAAGACAGCAGGCTAAAGGACCCATTGAGTGCCCAAGCCTAACTGAATGTGTAATAAATGAAGTGTTTTCCTTTTATCCTTACATCCTGCCCCAGAAGAATAAGTCATCAAGGATGATCTCTTCAGCGCACACTACACAGTACTTAAAAAAAAGACGCAGGTCGCCGGTTATCATGCAAGACCTCTGAAATCATGAGGTCGAGGACGGGTCAGCAAGAACTGATAGCCATGGGCGTACACAGGTAGTGGGCGCCTGGGTAGGATGCCCCTTCAACTAGAAAAAATTATCTTCACAATCCGAACCCACATGGTGCCCCAGTACGCTGATAGACGTACCAATCAGTGTCATCCTTTAGAAATATTGCACAGTTAATGGAAAAAAAGCTGTAGAAAATCAGAATATGTAATAGAAAACACAGAACAGCAAAAAGCTTACCCAGAAACATTTGTTGTGAAATTCGAAACTATTTCCACATTTACTGCGAAACTAATCATTTGCCACCCCCCCCCCCCCCCTCCCCACAAGCCCACTATGTCAGATCGTGGGTACGCTCTAGCTGTGTATCGGTATAAGTACTGAGAATAGTTCCACACGGAGACTTGTGCTAAATAGACGTTTTTAGTTGAGCAACAAAACTAGAAGTATATGTACGTATACAAGAGTACTAAGGGTAAAATGTCGCTTTCAGTCTTAAATTCGGCCTGTTTTAACTGAATAGACATTGGCTTAAGAGTCATGTTAACGGTTAGGAGCTCATGCTCGAAACAGGAGAAGGTTCTTTGCTCTTGATTGGTATGCAAGCGACGGAAGGGCTCTGTTTCACAGAACTTATGTATTTCTTTGAGATGAACTTTACTTTATGTTTGAAATTGATTCTACTTTAGAAGTTATCAAGTATAGTTGAGTTCGTTGTTTATTCTGTTACAATACAAGGACTAAAAACAAAGAGGAAGCACATATGTTTATGAAGTTATCGAATCAGATTCAGTGTACTGGTATTTAAGGCAATGGAAACATATTAATAAAATGACTTTTCGTTAATAACTGTAGGAACGGAGAGAGCGTTTCTAAACTAGCACCTCAGTACACTGAGGAGGAAAAATGTATCACTAACTCACAAAATACGAAAGTCCTTAATCATGCTTCTGACACATAAAAATCAGTTTTCCTGTTATAAATCTTTAAAAAGCATTAGTAGAAGGACGCTAATTTCGGATGGAGGTACTGTTAAATTTCTTGAGTACAATACTGTTCCATGAAACTTATTTAGCCATTTTATTTATACCTGAAGTGAAAAATTTCATTGTGACACGTGACTTATTGATGTACCTAACATATCCAAACGAAGGTCTAACTGTAAATATTACCTATCTCTCTAGCTTACGAAGTATTTGATTTTGAAATTAAAAGCATTCCCGTCTAGAAATGGGAAAAAACGACCGATTAAAACTGGTGCCGGCATTTCGATCTTGAATAACCACTATTATTTGGTATTTGGTTGGTCCCGGCTGTAGCAGGTGTTTACAGTTTTGATTAATAACTGCATAAAAAGATCGGCATATAAATTTTTCATAGCAATAATGCTCAAACATTTGGAGTTTTACTGAAAGTGTTTTTAAAAACGAGTAATGTAAAGCGATCAGAACTATTTTCATAAAACACCTACGGTTAGAAATTAGCAATAAATACATAAGATTCAGTAAAGAGTTTTAGAGACAACGTACCTGTTGGCATGCGGCATGGCCCATCACACGGCACGCGAGTACGTGCAGTGTAAGACTCGCCCCCATCTGGAGCGTAGAGTGGTATTTCCCTGTCATCCTCCGGCGTTACTTGTATGCTGAATGGTACTTTGGAAGTATTTTACCAAGTCCGATAGCAGTGAAGTACAATGCTCCATTTGTGAGTGAAGTACAATGCTCCATTTGTTTTAGAAGATTAAAAATGGAAGGAGGCACAAAACACTTGCGACATCAGTCAAGGAGAAAATATCCATAGTGTTCTTGGAAATGAAGCTAAATTTGATGATATGCCTCTAATTTTATTGGCGTGCTATAAACCACATATCATAACTGAACTCTTGATTTTATGCTTGCTTCAGGACGAGAAACTAATACCACCCAAAGCTAAAGAAGCAAATTATCTATTTCTAAATTCGCACTATCATGGCGTCCGTCTCTTTCACTTTCGCATTATTTGCGGGAGACAGTGAGACCGGTTTCCGCTGCTGCCTCCGCCCCACATCGATCGTGGTATCATACTCCTCACCTTCATTAAAATTTTTCTAGTTTTGCTCGAATTCTCTTTTTATTACTGAAAGTATTAGCAATAGAAAACCGAAAATCATTTATTTCAGAAAATGGTTACTTTGAGCTGCTTTAACAGACAGGTTAAACTGGACACGAAAAGAACCGGTGTAACCGCAACCCAATTACTCCAGTGATAACCACCATCCTAATTTCCGACAACGTACATTTATTTCAAGAAAGAAATGTTGTAATAGAATACGTGCTATACACGCTACTTCAACGACAAAGTTGGTTGCTGTGTGTATGATCCCTACAACTTTCTTTAACATATTACTATGCATGCTGCGAATTCGGTTACGATTTCTACGCTTGCTCCTTGACGTACGGTGTGAAGGACTATAATGCAGGAGGGAGGCGCTTCAGATCCACTTCCGGCCTTACGTATCTAGAGTTTCCGATAGTTCTCTAAATCGCTTTACATATACTACATCTACATCCATACTCCGCAAGCCTGACGGCGTGTGGCTGAGGGTACCCTGAGTACCTCTATCGGTTCTCCCTTCTATTCCAGTCTCGTATTGTACGTGGAAAGAAGGACTGTCGGTATGCTTCTGTGTGGGCTCTAATCTCTCTGATTTTATCCTCATGGTCTCTTCACGAGATATACGTAGGCGGGAGCAATATACTGCTTGACTCTTCGGTGAAGGTATGTTCTCGAAACTTTAACAAAAGTCCGTACCGAGCTACTGAGCGTCTCTCCTGCAGAGTCTTCCACTGGAGTTTATCTATCATCTCCGTAACGCTTTCGCGATTACTAAATGATCCTGTAAAGAAGCGCGCTGCTCTCCGTTGGATCTCCTCTATCTCTTCTATCAAACCTATCTGGTGCGGATCCCACACTGCTGAGCAGTATTCAAGCAGTGGGCGAACAAGCGTACTGTAACCTACTTCCTTTGTTGTCGGATTGCATTTCCTTAGGATTCTTCCAATTAATCTCAGTCTGGCATCTGCTTTACCGACGATCAACTTTATATGATCATTCCATTTTAAATCACTCCTAATGCGTACTCCCAGATAATTTATGGAATTAACTGCTTCCAGTTGCTGACCAGCTATTTTGTAGCTAAATGATAAGGGACCTATCTTTATATGTATTCGCATCACATTACACTTGTGTACATTGAGATTAAATTGCCATTTCGTGCACCATGCGTCAATTCGCTCAGATCCTCCTGCATTTCAGTACAATTTTCCATTGTTGCAACCTCTCGATACACCACAGCATCATCTGCAAAAAGCCTCAGTGAACTTCCGATGTCATCCACCAGGTCATTTATGTATACTGTGAATAGCAACGGTCCTATGACACTCCCCTGCGGCACACCTGAAATCACTCTTACTTCGGAAGACTTCTCTCCATTGAGAATGACATGCTGCGTTCTGTTATCTAGGAACTCCTCAATCCAATCACACAATTGATCTGATAGTCCGTATGCTCTTACTTTGTTTATTAAACGACTGTGGGGAACTGTGTACTTCATATAAATGCTGGGATTTTTCCTTTGAAAGAGTATGGTCTATTTACTTGTCCGATCAACCTTTAATTCAGATTTTGCTCTCCGTCTCTAATGATCTCGTTATTCTTCCTTCCTTCTTCCAATGCGCACTGGGGACCAGAAAAAAGGTTGCACGGTGCTAGTGAGTTCGCACTGTCTGCCCACATGGCGGGTGTTGCATCAGAAGCGAGTCAAACTGAGAAGAAGGGGACTGTTCCGTTGCCGTCGAGGTAACTGAAACCTGGTCATTGTCTCAAATGAACAAAAATTGGGGAGAGATCATAATCAAGCAAACCGGCTTGCTGTTCACCTGATGTGGTTTAAGGTAACAAATGCACTATACGTTTATGGTCAGACGGTACTTTGAATCATGGTACACACAAATACGAGTCCAGTGAAATAGCCACTCCGACTCCTCCTACATCTATACTCTATAAGACGCCGTGTGTGTGTGTGGCGGATGTACTTTCTGCTCCTCTGTCAGTTCCCACCCTCTTCTGCTCCATTAAATGTATTCGCAATCACGAATATGGACAATCATCAGCTGTAGAATGGTGAAATGCCTCGGCCAGCAGCCCGGAGCGGATTAGGTTGTGGAAAGGGGTCAAAATTAAGTTCCTGGCAGTTGCATTCAACATACAAATTTCATTTATCAACACACAATATTACAACAAGAATGCAAAACACTCGAAACTTTAACTTACCTCCTTGAGTAACTTTCGAGCACTGTGTAATGTTCTTTAGTAGTTAGGTATTAGAGGAACTACAAGTTATACTTGTTTGTACCATATAAATTGCTAATGACAAGGTAAATTGCATCTTAACGAAAATGAACGAAATGTGACTTCTTTTAATGAACTCATCCTTTATTTAAAATGTTTATAATATATTAATTTTGTGCAATAGCTCATATATTACTGCTGTCCCCTATTGTTTTTTATGTATGGTGTGTTATATAGGGCCTGAAGATGGCGTTGACTCGAGGTCGAAACTAGTAGCCACATGAATATGAAATCTTAAGTACAGCTGGAGGAGTTCCATTTTTTAATAAAAGGATGTAGAAGAGGTTATGATAATTACTAAACTGCAGGAGCATCCAAGCAAAGACGCCGTAAATAGTATCGCTTATTAAAGTTTATAATAAAACAAACAAACCCAGTCCGAAAAGGCCTTGAAGGTCCAACGGTTCCGACCGGCCGCCCTGTCATCCTCAGACTTTAAGCTTCTATGGATGTGGATACAGAGGGGCATATGACCAGCACACCGCTCTTCCGGCTGCTGTCGATGTTCGTGACAAATGCCGCTACTTCTCAGTCAAGTAGCTCCTCGGCTGGCGTCATAAGGGTTGGGTGCACCCCGCTTTCCAACAGCACTCGGCATACCCTGACGGTGATCCATCCTAGTCATAGCCAAGCCCGACACCGCTTCTTCGGTAATCCGACGAGAACAGGTTTTACCACTGCGGCAAGGCCTCTGGCTAGTTGAAGGTTACAATGCCCTGGTAGCATCAGGAACGGAAAGCTGGAGGACACTGGAAGTGAATAGCGTCCTAAGTTCAGGTTGGAATACCTGCCGTAAGAATGGATTACTCGCCAAAGGTGGTGGCGTACTCATTGCAGAAAAGAACCGCGCAGTTTCTAGCGAGGTCATCGCGGATATCGAATGTGAATTAATCTGGGAAAAGTTTAGCATGAAAGATTTTTAAAAAACAGTAATCGGATGCTTTTGTAGATCTCCTGGCTCAGGAGCTGTTGTGGTGGAGCACCTCACAGAGAATTTACAGAATGTCGTCAGTAATTTTCCTGTTCATGTTGCTGTAATGCGGTCTGGCTTCAGACCGCCTATTATAGACAGGTAGAGTCATACCATCAAAACTCCGACACAGACAGAGATTACTGTGACATTACCTAGATTTTCTTGTCCAAAAATAACTTTGAGCATATTATTAGACAACCATAGCGTGAAGATAACGTCTTAGACGTTCTAGCAGCAAACATTTGTGAACTGAACGAATCAGTTGACGTAGAGAAAGATATCACTGATCATAAGGCTGCAGTAGCAACTATGACTACGGATTTTACAATAAATATCAAGAAAGGTTAGAAGATATTTTTGCTTAGTAGAAGCGGCCGGTTGTAAATTGCAGTGTATCTGAGTAGTCAGCGCCACATAATCAGTGCTGAGGACGAAGATGTGGACCACAAATGGAAAAAATTCAAAAGCATTGTTCAGTATGCCTTAGACAAATATGTTCCGAGCCAGACCCTAAGGGCCGGGAAACTGGTAATTTTTATTGATTGCTCTACTTTGTAGTTTCGTTCGTGGCTTGCAAACGGTCCATAACGTCATATCCACTTTGAAAAGTGTCCGTTCACTCAGCACTTCCATTTTCTCTGCATTATACCTTATTTTCTATGGATATTTGTTATACTCTGTGGCCATGTGGCTCTGCTCGTTTGAACAGAGTGCGCCATTACATTACTTTTACGGCCTCTGCGCTGACTCTGTGCGGTGAAGTCGAAGAGACTTTGTGCTGCGTTTTGGTATTGAGAGGAAGGCTCTCATTGTCTGGCGGAGGTCCACGCTATTGTGCAGATACTACAATGCGTGAGGAATCGGGTGAGATCATTATAATTTATTGGCTGTGGTGGAAACCTCGTTTTTGTAGCGGTGTTAGCGTGGCACTGCTTATTGAGGTCGTTCCGCGTGTAGCAACCGGAGCGCGTGCTTGGAAGAAGAGCAAATAGATTGCCGATAAGCAACTCTTTGGAGCTGGTTACTACATCAAAAAAACCTTAGTTTAGTTGGTGATACTGTAACTTCAAAGATTTTACCCTCTCATGGAGAATAAAAGTTAGTTTTTCAGTCAGTTAGAATGATGTGTTACTAACACGATTTTTTTCATAAACTTAAATCTTGGAATTATAAGTTCAAATATTAATAAGGGACTGTAAAGTTACCTTCCTTTATTTACTAGCCACACACTGCTTCTAATTTATTTCTGTCGGTTTCATTTTACCACTAATCTTATTATTCTTTGCTTTCACTCATCTGAGTAAACCCATATCACTGACGTCAATTTACAGTAGGATTTTGGAGCATTTACTTTACTCGAACATTATGAATCACCTTGAAGAAAATGACTTATTGGTACATAACCAACACGTATTAAGAAAACATCGTTCTTGTGCAAGACAGGTAGCTCTTTGTTTCCATGAATTAATGAGTGCTGTCGACAAGGGATCTCAGATCCATTCCATATTCCTAGATTTCCAGAAGGCTTTTGATACCGTTCCTCACAAACTACTATCAATCAAATTACGTGCATATGGTATATCGTGTCAGTTGTGTTACTGGATTCGTGATTTCCTCTCATAGAGGTCACAGTTCGTAGTGATAGACGGTAAATCATCGAATAGAACAGAAGTGATATCTGGCGTCCCGCAAGGTAGTGTCATAGGCCCTCTGCTGTTCCTGATTTACATAAATGATGTAGGTGATAATCTGAGCAGCCCCATTAGATTGTTTGCAGATGACGCTGTAATTTACCGTCTAGTAAAATCATCAGATGATCAGTTCCCAGTACAAAATGATCTAGAGAGAATTTCTGTATGGTACGAAAAGTGGCAATTGGTGCTAAACAAAGAAAAGTGCGAGGCCATTTACATGGATACTAAAAGAAATGCGATAAATTTTGGGTGCACAATAAATCGCACAAATCTAAGGGCTGTCAATTCGACTAAATACCTAGGAATTACAATTACGAGCAACTTAAATTGGGAAGACCACATAGATGGTATTGTGGGGAAGGCGAAACAAAGACTACTCTTTGTTGGCAGAACACTTAGAAGATACGACAAAACCACTAAAGAGACAACCTACGTTACACTTGTCCGTCCTCTGCTGGAACATTGCTGCGCGGTGTGGGATCCTTATCAGGTATGATTGACGGAGGACATCGAAAAAGTGCAAAGAAGGGCAGCTCGTTTCGTGTTATTGCTTCATAGGGGTGAGAGTGTCACTGATATGATAAGCGAGCTGGTGTGACAGTCACTGAAACAAAGGCGGTTTTCTTTGCAGCGGGATCTCTATATGAAATTTCAATCACCAACTTTCTCTTCCGAATGCGAAAATATTTTGTTGACTCTTTCTACGTAGGGAGAAATGATTATCATAATAAAATAAATCAGAAACGGAAACATTTAGGTGTTCCTTTTTCCCACGCGCCATTCTAGAGTGGATTGGGAGAGAAGTAGTATGCAAATGGTTCGATGAACCCTCTGCCAGGCACTTAAGTGTGAATTTCAGAGTAACCATGTAGATGTAGAGGAGTGTGCCACGTTGTTTGGGTGGCATTTCGTTAAGTAAACGACGCACGTGTTCTCTGACAGACAAGCACACGGCTGCTGGGCTAGTACTGGAAAATATAATAATAAGTAGTCCTGCTATGCATGCCATAGACTTCAGGTGACCGCCCGCAGTGACAGCGTGGTTCGAAGCGCCTGGTCACGGATTGCGTGGCCCTTCCCGCCGGGCATGGTGTTTGCGTCGTTCTTGGCATAAGTTAGTGTAAGCAGTGTGTAAGTCTAGGGACCGATGATCTCATCAGTTTGGTCCCCTAGGAATTCATTCACACACACAACACTCTTCACGTGCTGATGAAGATAGGTCGATGTGTGCTGCATTGCTGAATGCTGTTTATGAGGTATGCTTTGGTGAACTCTTTTCCACTTAATTTGCGAGTCAGGCCGTGTTATCAATTTGGGGCATTACAACTATACATTCTACATGTTTTGAAATTGTCAGTGGTCGAATACCACTACTTGTCCGGGTAGTCTACACTTTTAAGCACACGCACCCTCAACTTCTAGAGGAACATTGGGTTTTTTGCATAGTTTATATGATTCAGTCAGTACCTTGTACAATAAATAAAGGAGCCTGTCTGTGGAATTTTACATCTTGTCTGTTTCCATTTTTTTAAAGTAAGATATTAATCCAATTTCTTGGAGCTGTCTTTTTCTGTAGATATTCTTTAAACTTTTTAGTAACCTTTATATGTTACTTTACCTCCGACTAACGACATTATTTTCATCTCAAGTGGTTTTTGTGCAGCTATCTGGCTTGTCTGTGATGCTAATCATCTCTTGAAATATTCCATTTTCGGTAGCTAAGGAAATGTTCAAATTACCTAGGATTTTCTCCTTGTTGTTAGTTACTATGCCAAGAGCCCTATTAACGGATGAAACATGATGTATACCTAAATAAAATTTGTCTTTTGTTTTTTTCTACTCTTCTTGCTTTCAATTGTTACTCTGTTCTAAAGAACATTTCAGGCGTGATCGGGACACCAGTGAATGTAGAAATACTTTTTAAAAACTGTTGATTTTCCAGCACCATCACACACTATTTCAACTAGAAATTATTAGTTTTAGTCGTCACCAGCTACCTTCAGATTATAAGAGTAAGCAATAGTTCATTCGTAAGCACTCTGAAGACACCATATTCAATACAGAATCTAGCAGGTAACTGGTCAGATTCCTACATCAAGGGTCTTCGGTTGTTTAAACAGTTCCTCGTAGACGCGCGTTTGGGTTTTGTTCCAGGAACCAGTTTCAGAATTTTGGGGATATTTTTGATAAAAATATAGGAGCTAACCTCCTTCGTAAATATATATGGGGTGGTCCACTGATCGTGACCGGGCCAAATATCTCACGAAATAAGCGTGAAACGAAAAAACTACAAAGAACGAAACATGTCTAACTTGAAGGGGGAAACCATATGGTGCTATGGTTGGCCCGCTAGATGGCGCTGCCATAGGTCATATGGATATCAACTGGGTTTTTTTAAATATAGGAACACCCATTTATTATTACATATTCGTGTAGTATGTAAAGGGATATGAATGTTTTAGTTGGACCACTTTTATCGCTTTGTGACGGATGGCGCTGTAACAGCCACAAACATATGGATCACGATTTTAGACGAACAGTTGGTAACAAGTAGGTTTTGTAAATTAAAATCCAGAACGTAGGTACGTTTGAACATTTTATTTTGGTTGTTCCAATGTGATACATGTACCTTTGCGAACTTATCATTTCTGAGAACGTATGCTGTTACAGCGTGATTACCTGTAAATATCACATTAATGCAATAAATGCTTTCAATTATTTCCGTCAACCTCAATGCATTTGGCAATACGTGTAACGACATTCCTCTCAACAGCGAGTTGTTCGCCTTCCGTAATGTTCGCACATGCATCGACAATGCGCTGACGCATGTTGTCAGGCGTGGTCCGTGGACCACGATAGCAAGTATCCTTCAACTTTCCAAACAGGAAGAAATCCGGGGACGTCAGATCCGGTGAACGTGCGGGCCATGGTATGGTGGTTCGACGACCAATCCACCTGTCATGAAATATGCTATTCAATACCGCTTCAGCCGCACGCGAGCTATGTACCGGACATCCATCACGTTGGAAGTACATCGCCATTCTGTCATGCAGTGTAACATCATGTAGTAACATCGGCAGAACATTACGTAGAAACTCAGCATCCATTACACCATATAGATTGCCATCGATAAAATGGGGGCCAACTTTCTTCCTCCCATAATGCCGCACGATACATTAACCCGCCAAGGTTTCTGATGTCGCAGCCATCGTGGATTTTCCATTGCCCAATAGTGCATATTATGCAGGTTTACGTTACCGGTGTTGGTGAATGACACTTCGCCGCTAAATAGAACGCGTGCAAAAAATTTGTCATCGTCCCGTAATTTCTCTTGTGCCCAGTGGTAAAACTGTACACGACGCTCATAGTCGTCGCCATGCAATTCCTGGCGATTAGAAATAAGGTACTTGTTCAATCGATGTTGATGTAGCATTCTCAACACCGACGTCTTTGAGGTTCCCGATTCTCGCGCAGTTTGTCTTCTACTGACGTGCAGATTAGCCGCGACAGCAGCTAAAACACCTACTTGGACATCATCATTTGTTGCAGGTCGTGGTTGACGTTTCTCATGTGGCTGAACACTTCCTGTTTCCTTAAATAACGTAACTATCGGGCGATCGGTCCGGACGCTTGGATGATGTCGTCCAGGATATCGAGCAGCATACATAGCACAACCTTGTTGAGCATTTAGATCACAATAGCCAGACGTCAACATGGTATCGACGTTTTTCCGCAATTGGTAAACGGTCCGTTTTAACACGGGTAATGTACCACAGAGAAAATACCGTCCGCACTGGCGGAATGTTACGTGATACTAGGTACTTAGTCGTTTGTGACTATTACAGGGCCATCTATCACAAAGCGAAAAAAGTGGTGCAACTAAAACAATCATATTTCTTTACGTGCTACACGAATACGTAATAAAAATGGGGGTTCCTATTTTTTAAAAAAAACGCAGTTGATATCCGTTTGACCTACGGCAGCGCCATCTAGCAGACCAACCGCAGCGACATCTGGTTTCCCCCTTCAAGCTAGACGAGTTTCGTTCTTTGTAGTTTTATCGTTTGATGCTTATTTCGTGAGATATTTTGCCCTGTCACTATCAATGGACCACCTTGTATAGCTCAAGGCGTAAACAAGTACTAGTAACACGTGATATCTGCCTCGAAAGTCACCGTGGGTTTCCCAGAATTGCGCTTTATATTCCCAGCAATGTTATTAAAGGATGGGTGCAAAAACTGGTCGCCGTCGGGCCGCCATGCTTGTCATGAACGACACCGAAACGTCGTCGAGAGCAGGGAGGGAGCCAACACTGCCTCCCTGCCCTCCCTTCACCTCCGCTCCCCTACTATTCTTCCTACCCCTGCCACCTGCTTTCGTCTCACCACCACGTGCCGCTTTACAATCAACTTATCGCCGTCGCACCTAACTTAATTTCGGCGACGTATTTTCTCCGCTGGCAAATTTCTTGCTGCCGTAGGACGGCACACGCTGACATCTAATCTGACAGCCACCACCGCACCGTCGCAGCTCCCTCGTGACGCCAGAAGCATACTTGCCGATTCTATTTCTAGCAGAGTCATGTGGAAAGTTTACTGTCGTACCTAGATGACATCACGTATTATGGCTGTCTGTATGTAACGTTATATTATCAAGCAATTGTCTTCGTGGAAGAGAGGAAATGAGATACAAATTGGCCCACAATATCATTAGCACATTATTCTCAGAGAACAAAATAATAATTACTTCTTCAACAAAGTGTCTTAATTTTTCTCACTTTCTTCCTCATCAGTTCTGCTCCACATTCCAATATCAACAGCGCACAAATTCTATTCGTTTATAATTTTTGAACATATTCTACCGGCTTTGTCATAATTTAATTGTTATATATACATGAAACCATCCTGCACTAGTTGACATACTCTATATGTCAACTGTGAAAAAATTAATCCTGTCAGTCTTAGTAACTCACTACATACACCGCCCGTACTACCCCATTCATAAACATAACTATCACGTAATAGGGGAGAGAGTGTGGCAGATGTGATACGCGAATTGGGATGGAAGTCATTACAGCAAAGACGTTTTTCGTCGCGGCGGGATCTTTTTACCAAATTTCAGTCACCAACTTTCTCTTCCGAATGCGAAAATATTTTGTTGAGCCTAAACTACATAGGTAGGAATGATCATCAAAATAAAATACGAGAAATCAGAGCTCGAACAGAAATGTTTAGGTGTTCGTTTTTTCCGCGCGCTGTTAGGGAGTGGAATGGTAGAGATATAGTATGATTGTGGTTCGATGAACCCTCTGCCAAGCACTTAAATGTGCATTGCAGAGTAGTCATGTAGATGTAGATGTAGATTTAGATAACGATACCAACACTATTATCATCCATTGGAGCTAATCATCTCATCAATAGCTTTTGTCTTCTTTCTGTTCTTTCCTGAGTAATTCTTATTGCATCAAACTTGCACAGTCAATCTCCTGCATTTTGTGGATTCCCTAAAACATATTTTACCTCTGCCAATCGTTGTTATTTTCATTATTTCGAGCTGACAGATTTAAAAAATAGTTAAAATTGTTCTAAGCACTACGAGACGTAACATCTGAGGTCATCAGTCTCCTACACTTAGAACTACTTAAACGTAACTAACCTAAGGACATCACACACACCCATGCCCGAGGCAGGATTCGAACCTGCGACCGTAAAAGCACCGTTCCGGACTGAAGCGCCTAGAACCACTCGGCCACAGCGGTCGGCTGACAGATTTCAGGAATTGTCGGGCTTATTCAGATCATTTCTCGTAGTTATACAGTAGCTCGTCTTAACCACGCTATCAGTTTGATACGATCCATGCACCAAATGACATTAATTATAATTTAATGTTATTTATAAAATTGCTGATGAATCACACAACACAGTGCTGTGTTACATCTTGTTTCCTGTATATTTTTGTGGAAAAATTACATATATAAAACTTTATAAACAACGTATTGAAAAACATATTTGCAATTCACTCATATACCGTGTATTTTCGTCTCAAAATGATTTATGCCGGCTTGTTTTTCTAAGAAGTTCAGGTATTGTATGCATAAATGACTCCTGTGAACTCTTCGCTAGTGGAAGATGTGGATAGGAAACTGATGTAAGTGGAGAAAGTTTGTTTGAGAAAAAAAACATTATAAATTATCAGATATTGCTCGACAAGGATGAAAGGTTACCTGAAATTGCTTCTGTAGTTCAGTGCGTGGAAGGCAGGTATTTCATAGAAAAAAAAAGCTCGCACCAGTCATTTTGAAATTTACGTAAAGGACATGTGACTTGTAGAAATGTATTTCAACACGTTGGGCTTATAGTGTTTAATCTACATAACAACAAGGGTTGAACTCTACCATCTGGGAAAAAACATGTAACATATCACACTGACCTGTGGTTCACCAACCACATTATCAATAAGAAAAATTTTTTTAGTACTTCACAGTTAGTTTCATTTGATGCGTGGTCATACATTCAACATGAAACACGATACGATAGCCTCCAGTGTACCTAAGTTATAATAAAAAAGGAAAGACCCTAATGTGGCAAATATGAAAGAAAGCATGAAGATCAACTAGAGCAACATTATACTATGTCGTGTCCCATGGTAGTGCCGCAACGTTGTGTGAAGGGCCATGTTGGGTGCCATACAGAAAACAATTTAACAAGCCAGCCCATATTAATAGTGAATTTATGCTTAGGGGATTCCTGCTGTATGCTTAAGGAACTCAGTTTATTCAATTATCTTGCTACCAGGCTGGTTAGTGCAACCAATTAAAACGTGTTACAGTGTGCATAAAATCATAAAAAAGTTTTATAAACGTAATAACGGAATATGGGATGTGTGCAATGGAACATTGACGTCGATAAGTACGTTCATTCAAGGGAAATGAACATGAACAAAAATGACAATATATTTACCATGAATTACTGAGGTAACAGAAACAACCACTGAATGGCTACTGAGACAGTAAGATTCTACCAGAACGGTCTCCCTAGCAAACACAAGGGACATACGTTGTGTCGCATTATAAGTCTGGTTTACAGCGAAAACAGAGCAGTCAGTGTATTGGACAACGATGCATTACGTAGGTGCAAGTGACTCCTATTTTCGATCATCTGTGCGCGCCATAAGCCGTCTCCACGGCAATATATATAAGCAACACAGACAGACAGTGACAGGGCTACCATCTCAAAGCAGCAGCAACAGTCAATGAGACATCTGCACTTCGCCAGTAATCCAAAAAACAGCATTCTGTGTCCCAAGATTTCTTCTCCAATGCTCCAAGGAAGCAGGAATGTATGAGCGTGTGTTGTCTCCACTTCTTTTCTCGGCTTTCTCCCACATTTTAATCTCATTGGTTCATCTGTGGTCTGTTATGCAAGGCAGTGGGGGATAGGATCCCATTTCCTTACTGATAAATTTGTTCTTTCCTGCTGCAATTGTTGTCCAGAGAACGATGATAACTGTGCCAAGTGAATGGCTGAGCGTTTAGAGAGGTACCCCAAGCTGTCTGTTAAAATTTAGCTCATAGGTGTTTTCCAAAAACTCGTCTTAACGGTACGCCTTCCTTTCCACAAGCTACGCAGGTAGCTATCAGTTTGTGTGGTGCACTCAAGAGTCTTTTTAGATTGTATGACTCGCAATCCCGTCCAGAAAACAACAGCTGTCGAATTCTCAGAAGTTAACAGCGTAGGATACCAGGAAATACTCTACGCAAGCAAGATTGTTAAAATCGTGGTGGTTAACTGCTGAAATCAATCTGTATATTGAGCAAACAGTAAAGGAGACAAAAGAAAAATTCGGAGTAGCAATTAAAATCCACGGAGAAGAAATGAAAACTTTGAGGTTTGTCGATGACATTGTAATTCTGTTAGAGACAGCAAAGGACCTTGAAGAACAGCTGAACGGAATGGACAGTGTCTTGAAAGGAGGATATAAGATGAAGATCAACAAAATCAAAACGAGGATAATGGAATGTAGTCGAATTAAGTCGGGTGATGCTGAGGGAATTAGATTAGGAAATGAGACACTTAAAGTAGTAATGGAGTTTTGCTATTTGGGGAGCAAAATAACTGATGATGGTCGATGTGGAGAGGATATAAAATGTAGACTGGCAATGGCAAGGAAAACGTTTCTGAAGAAGAGAAACTTTTTAACATCGAGTATAGATTTAAGTGTCACGAAGTCCTTTCTGAACGTATTTGTATGGATTGTAGCCATGTATGGAAGTGATACATGGATGATAAATAGTTTGGACAGTAAGAGAATAGAAGCTTTCGAAATGTGGTGCTACAGAAGATTGCTGAAGAGTAGATGGGTAGATCACATAACTAACGAGGAGGTATTGAATAGAATTGGAGAGAAGAAAAATTTGTGGCACAACTTGACTAGGTTGCTAGGGCATATTCTGAGGCATCAAGGGATCACCAATTTAGGATTGGAGGGCAGCGTGGAGAGTAAAAATCTCAAAGGGAGACCAAGAGATGAATACACTAAACAGATTCAGAAGGATGTAGATTGCAGTAGGTCCTGGGAGATGAAGAAGCTTGCACAGGATAGAGTAGCATGGAAAGCTGCATCAAACCAGTCTCTGGATTGAAGACCACAACAACAACAACTGCTGAAGCAATTCTAAAGCACTCCTAAAAAGTAGTGAAGGTCACATAACACTAGGCATAGAAAGATATTTAAAACCAAAAATTGACAACAGTGAGATTTTTAGGGAAAATTTACACATTTATGTAAAGGGTAGGCTAATGGAAAATGGAGGTAGTATGTTATTCCCTGCTTCTCTTTACATCAACAACAGGCCAAAACCATGCTTCTAAACTCCTTGTATCACTCGCATCATAATGCCGCCAACTGCATTTTTGTTGCTGCATCAGGATCGGGGTCATTCACAAAATCCAAATAGTGCCGTAGATCCCAATTAGGTAGAAGGGATCGATCAAATTGGCTAATCCAGGCCTTGGGATACACTCCTCCACACTGATCTCTAAATATCTGAGAATTTTAAACGGAAATTTAATGCCAAAATCAAAAGGTCAGTGTTTTATAATAAGGGAGAAACCTTTTTCATTTGGCCTCATTTCACTTATGTTCCTCACTTCTAGTTCCCTCATTTCCTTGGTCCTGATTTTCAGCTGCTCTACAGTTTCACCCAAGGGCAGTTCATGTTCACGGACCTTCGACTTATTCACTCACTCATCTCCTCTATCTGTTCCACTAATTTTTATGTGTCTCATACAACTTCAAGACGGTGTACCACACAAATTTGTAGCTGCAAAGCTGTCATCTGTCCCAGTTTGAGACCTATATCCGTCAACTTCTCCTTTCTTTTCGCCAACATCACTCTTGTCACCTTTTGCGATTGTCCTATCTCCTCATCTTCTACTTAGTGTCTTATGTCCTATATCATTTCCTTCTGCATGTCACACTAGCCATTCCATTGCGTTGGATGAAAGGCGTGCTAGGGTCACCTGAACAAGCATCCGAAAGTGTTACAGCGTTGATACTGTCACTGACTGCCACAAAAGAGCCGGCAGAGGACGCATCCACTCCCACATTCTGCTAAACTATTTTTTTCTGTTTTCCTAAATTTCATTCCTACTTTCTTCCCCATGAAGTCCTACTTAATCACTTACTTTGATATGTCCTGCACTTGCACTTCCTGTCTGTTGCTAGACATTGGCCCCTTTACCACGCGGAGTTTATCAATTTCACTTTTCATCGTGACCGTTTCATCCCTTCCTGCCTTATCACGCTTCTCACAAATAAGTACATTTGACAACTTCCATTTACAGTGTTCCTTCACTTTGCCTTTCTCCTCTTTCTGAAACTTATTATTTCATGCTCTATTTTGGTAACTGTCAAGATTAGAGTGGTCGTGAACATCCCCCAGCCTGAAATATTGAATTTTGCAAATACAGTATTCAAAAATCAAGCAACTAACAACCAATAGGATGAACCCTTTGTAGGGAAGCAGTCTACTCACGCCGTATAAAATTCACAGCAGTTTTTCCTTCGTGTGCCAGCCAGTCCGCTGTAACTAGCTCTGACGTCATAAATGTTGCGCAATACTTTAAAAGTGAAGTAAATAACCTGAAACTTTTCTAGCATGTCAGGAGTAATACTAAACCAATATGTGTTGAATATCAGTTCAATAGCTTTAACCACTTTCGAAATTTGGACGTTTTTCTGTAAAAATCATTGGCACAACAGAAAAGAGCTAGAAACTTAAAAATTTATATTTAGATTCCTTTTGTATAATAATTTAGTAGAAACAGTATTCTGGATCTCACAAATTAAAATTTTGGTTGAAATTCCTGATTTTCTGATTTTTGTCTTAGAAATTAAGGAAGCAAGATAGATTAAGTAGGGGAAAAAATAAATCTAGGATGTTTAAATTTAAGTAGAATGGAGATCCGCTATAATCATAAAGATGTGAGAAGTTTCAACTGAATAACTATAAAACTATAGCGAAGCGTATCTCCAAAGGGCAAATACAGAGCTCGTCAACTGTGTGTAGTGTAATTAAATTAATTCTCTCGCCCAGAATATTTGACTGAGCCACGTCAGACTTTTATTATGATTACTTACCTGTGTGCTGATTGCACATTTAAATTGAGAGCTTCATCGGCCATCAGCAAAGAAAGCAATGATTTATTCGATAACTTAAAGTGGTGCATTACTAGCCCAGCGGCTAGTCGGGACAGCGGATTTAATCAGGCGTTCCCTTAGCCGTCCGCACCGCGGATTTATATATAAAAACGCTGCGCGAGAAAGAAAGGCCCCAGGTTCTCTCCAGACGCTGATCAGCGCACCACCTGTGCCGGGAGTCGCGTCGCGTCGGTATCATTGCTATAAACAGCCTCAGATGCCATAATAAGTTACTCGGGATATGCATAACCACAGAACGATGAAATCGTTTTCGAGTGAAATGTTAATTCTGGGATGACTTTAATGCTCTATCTTCAGTTCGCGTATGTCGTATTTTCACGTGCCGCCGCGGGACAGACATTCTACCATTATTTAGCGTGGCGTTTGATGAACATTATCATCAAATTATGGTGAGCATTCACTTAAGCATTTAATTTGAACAGTTATAGTTGCATCAGCGCAGTAGACTCTGAACTGCTCTGGTAGTTGGATTGTGTGGATTCTTTTGAGTCTGTGACTTTCAGAATATAGTGAACCTTTTAGAGTGAATCGTTTTTGATTATGAATCCCAGACAATCTCCTAGTTCCTCAGAAATATAAGCTGTAACTATAAGTGTATTTCTCAGATGAAGTGGGCACTAGGAATTCTAATTACAGGCTTCAAGTTTTGTTAATCACTTTCTGGTTGCCAATATTGTAGTTAGAGAGCCAGTGTTGATAACGGCAAACAACAGCATTAAATAAATCAAAGGAACATTTCATTAACAATTATTTCCACCCGCCACCCCACATATGGTGCATCGGTGGGAAAGACATTCCACATTCATTTTAATAACAATAAATTCCATACGCCGCCCCACACCTTCCACTGAGACACTAAATCCTTTGTGCAGCATTATGAAATACATCAAATAAGTTGGCAACTCGTTGTAGCTCCAAATGTCTACCAGACTTCTCGGTGGCGTTGCCATTTTGCAACTGGTAGTAATTAATGAGTTTCCAGTTTCAAGCAACGCTTACATTATTCTTAGGGAGACACCCCATCTATGAATGTTACATTTCACTTATGTAATCCAAACAGATGCGTCATCTTGGTTTCATATCTGCTTTTCCTGTCCTTTTCAAGCAACAGGCAGTCCCAAATTCAACCACGTCATTCCTCACAAACTCCAGAAAGCTGTCCATACTGCCTGCATACTGAACAACAACCTAGTGTAAAATGATTTCTTGGTGCCAGACGCCCAGTCAGATTGCACTATGCATACCTACGGATGTACAGACAACCATCCGTTTTCTTAGTATTACCTGTAAATTCCTTACGGATTTTCGCAAGTCTTCATCGACGGTTCCACCCTTTATTCTCCGAAACTGACACATATTTATTACTACGTTACTCAAACTTCATTTTTGTGTACACTAATTTGTCACGCACGAAACTGATGTTCACATATACATGCCATATCAACACTGTCTCAAATACACACCACATCAGAAAACACTATCAAAATTTGCAGCGCACTATCAGTGCCGCAGAAAACAACTAAGCAGGCATTCACGAACATCAAACAAAAAAAGTTGAAAATAAACAAATATGAATTATATAACTACTCCAGCCACTTAAATTACTTCTCCACCCAATAATGAAGTTCTTAAATAGCGCACTAAAAAATTTCGCCAATCTTTTGAACAGAATATCATTAACCTTTTCACAATATTTAAATTTTCTTTTATTCGTTGCCAGTTCTGTAATCAAACTCCTCATTACATACAGTGCTAACGATATCGCCACAGTCAATACGATCATCAAAAGCACGGAAAAAGACCGAAACGAAAGAAATGCAATATAATAAGACGTAAATTTAACTGATGCACTCAGAGAATACGTAACGGTAAGAATACTGATAATGTCCACAAATTAATGCAAGGCTGAAGATGTCGAATTTAGTCCTAGAGGAAAGAATCCAAGCAGGTTCCACCTATTAAATGCGAGACTCCTGACGAGAGTCGAGCGTAGGAACCGAAGGCTAGATGAAAACTATGCCTGCGATCTGTAGCAAATGAACCCTGCCGATTTTCAGGACGCCTGCCTCCAAACCAAATGTGATGAGCCATACCGTACGCAGTGGAAAGGAATAGTAAATTAATGGCCGTGATAAATGAGTTGTGGGTGTGATCCGTGCTAAAATTCATTATAACGGAAAGAACTGAGGGGTTCGTCTAACTGCTCAAATTAAAGGTGGTTCAACTTTGAGCAACATTCATTGTTATAAAAAATACGAATGGAAGGAAAAACATTATTTATGAATGAAACAGTCACTTGTCCAAAAGAGATAAGGGGAGATTGGATTACTTTGCCCTCACATTATTCAACTAATACTGAGCGGGAAAGGGAAGGGGAAAGTATTAGGAACTGAACACGAGATTCACCAGAAAGGATTAAACACCCAGTTCCGAATCGGACAAGTAACTGCATCGATAATTGTAAGGTAAAACTCATGCAGAAACACATCTGCGTGAGTCGTAAGCGAGCCATTGAACACAACAATTCTAAACCAGAGCTCCTCAGCTTTACGATAGCACGAATATCACTGACTCGACAATATTACCCCACAATCTCACTGGCAGCGCGAACATACCGTGATGCTGCGGTTAAGAGCTACACTGAAGCATAAGTAGTGGCACAGGTCAAAGATAAAACCATCTGCAGTCGAATTGCAGCAGCAGAAGTGCCCGCAGAAGTCTGGGTGAAGGGTTTGTCCAAGAGTCCGTGCCACAGCCTGTCGAAGAGTCCTCAAAAAGAGACTGACCAAGATGATGCTCCTCAGAGGTCTACACAGATAAGCAGCCAGTAACTCTGTTTCCCAATACACTTGCCTTCTCCAAAACGTTTGCTTAATCGCTAACCAACCTCTGAATTTAGCAAGTTTAAACAAAATGTAATCGAGTTAAAAAAATGGCTCTGAGCACTATGGGACTCAACTGCTGTGGTCATTAGTCCCCTAGAACTTAGAACTACTTAAACCTAACTAACCTAAGGACAGCACACACATCCATGCCCGAGGCAGGATTCGAACCTGCAACCGTAGCAGTCGCACGGTTCCGGACTGCGCGCCTAGAACCGCGAGACCACCACGGCCGGCTGTAATCGAGTTAAATCAAATATTGCTGGGAGGGGGGATTAGTTTGAGAAATGAGAAACTGGAGGTCATAAAAGAGTTTTGCGTTTGGGGCAGAAAATAAGTGATGATGGCCAAGGTAGAGAGGATATAAAATGTAGACTGGCAATGGCAAGAAAAGTATTACTGAAGGAAAGCCATTTGTTAACATCGAATATTCACTACTAGCCATTAAAATGGCTACACCACGAAGATATCGTGCTACAGACGCGAAATTTAACTGACAGGGAGAGATGCTGTGATATGCAAAAAGAAAAAATGGCTCTCAGCTCCCCAGAACTTAGAACTACATAAACCTAACTAACCTAAAGACATCACACACATCCTTGCCCGAGACAGGATTCGAACCTGTGATATGCACATGATTATTATTTCAGACCATTCACAGAAGGTTCGTGCCGGTGGCCACACCTACAACGTGCTGACATGAGGAAAGTTTCCAACCGATTTATCATACACAAACAGCAGTTGACCGGCGTTGCCTGGTGAAGCGTTGTTGTGATTCCTCGTGTAAGGAGGAGAAATGAGTACCATCACGTTTCCGACTTCGATAAAGGTCAGATTGCAGCCTATCGCGATTGCGATTTGTCGTATCGAGACATTGCCTGATCTCGTTGGTCGAGATCCAATGACTGTTATCAGAATATGGAATCTGTAAGTTCAGGAGGGTAATACGGAACGCCGTGATGGGTCCCAACGGCCTCGTATCACTAGCAGTCGAGATGACAGGCATCTTATCCGCATGGCTGTAACGGATCGTGCTGCCGCGTCTCGATCCCTGAGTCAACAGATGGGGACGTTTGCAAGACAACAACCATCTGCACGAACAGTTCGACGACGTTTGCAGCAGCATTGACTACCAGCTCGGAGACTATGGCTGCGGTTACCCTTGACGCTGCATCACAGACAGGAGCGCCTGTGATGGTGTACTCAACGACGAACCTGGGTGCACGAATGGCAAAACGTCATTTTTTCCGATGAGTCCAAGTTCTGTTTACAGCATCATGATGATCGCATCCGTGTTTGGTGACATCGCGGTGAACGCACATTGGAAGCGTGTATTCGTCATCGCCATACTGGCGTATCACCCGGCGTGATGGTATGGGGTGTCACTGGTTATACGTCTCGGTCACATCTTGGGCACTTTGAACAGTGGACGTTACATTTCAGATGTGTTATGACCCGTGGCTTTACCCTTCATTCGATCCCTGCGAAACCCTACATTTCAGCAGGATAATGTACAACCGCGTGTTGCAGGTCCTGCACGGGCCTACCGGATACAGAAAATGTTCGACTGGTGCCCTGGCCAGCACATTCTCCAGATCTCTCACCAATTGAAATTGTCTGGCCTATGGTGGCCGAGCAACTGGCTCATCACAATACGCCAGTCACTACTCTTGATGAACTGTGGTATTATGTTGAAGCTGCATGGGCAGCTGTACCTGTACATGGCATCCAAGCTCTGTTTGACTCAATGCCCAGGCGTATCAAGGCCGTTATTACGGCCAGAGGTGGTTGTTTTGGGTACTGATTTGTCAGGATCTATGCACCCAAAATGCGTGAAAATGTAATCATATGTCAGTTATAGTATAATATATTTGTCCAATGAATACCCGTCTATCATCTGCATTTCTTCTTGGTGTAGCAACTTTAATGTCCAGTAGTGTTGTTTTAAGGGTTAGGAAGTTTTTTCTAAAGGTGATTGTCTGGAATGTGGTTTGTATAAAAGTAAAACACGGATGACAAACGGTTAGGAGAAGAACAGAAGCTTGTGGATAGTTGTGGTTCAGATGGGTACTGAAGATTAGCTGGGTTGATCCTATAACCAATGAGGAAGCACTGGACAGAACTGGGAAGAAAAGAAATTCGTGGCCTAAGTTGACTAAAAGAAAGGACCGGTTGGCAAGATAATATAAGACATCAAAGGATCACTAATTTAGTGTTGGAGGGAAGTGAAATGAGTATAAACTGTAATAGTGAGCGAAGAGACGAATATAGTAGGCAGGGTCGCAGTAGTTATCTGGAGATGAAGAGGCTTGCACAGCATCGTGTAGTGTGGAAAGGTGCATCAAACCAGGTTTCGAACAGCAGACAGCAACGAACAAAAAATTAACCGTTTGGTTTAGACTACCATTATCAAAAAATGTTATAGCTGAGACCAATGCGAGCAAAGCCAAGCATCATGCCCTGACTCCCATTTTCTTTGCGTTTCTTAGGTGTTGACCAACACCAAAGTGCCTCCCACTCTGTACGACTTGAGGCGGTCCAACGATCTCGGCGTCACGGCAACACAAAGATGTGTCGGCACCTGTTCGAAAAACTGGCCATACATTCCGCGAGTTAGACACTCCCACAGTCCTGGCAATGTTATCTCTTTAGTAGGCCCCCAGCAGTCAGTTCGTTTATGACTAGCTTATGGCTTGTGGCCAGCAAGCGACATAGAAAAAAAAATCAAGTGGCGTAATATCTGAGCTTTTAGGGGGGTGGGGGGCAGCATTCCAGCGACGTGGGATCCTACGACCCAAGAAATCTCTTACAATATTCGAAAAATGGCATGCCGCACCATCTTGTTGAAAGATCACTACACCAGGACGTGGCACAGGGTACAGCTCCAACATGTCTACATATGTTGCTGCATAAGCTGTAGTCTCCGTAAAGAAGACTGGGTCTATAACATGTCCTTCAACAATCGAAATCACACCTTCATTTTCGAAGAGTCACGTTTGCACTTTATGTGTGTGTGTGTGGGGGGGGGGGAGGGTTAGTCCCCTATATGCGGCTATTGTGCGTGTTTATCGTGTCAAAAGTGTGGAATGTAGCCTCATCCGACAAAGAGGCGAGATCTAGTAACGCCTCGTTTTCATCCATTTTTGCAACAATTACCTCCACGAATGCCTTCCGTCGGGGCCTTACCACAGGCTTGATTTTGTGGCGAAGCTGTAGTTTGCACGCTTTTGGACACAACCTTTTATGGGCGACATCTAGCGCTGTCGAACAAGGTGACTGTGTAAGTGCCGACTTACTTGTCGGATTGACTTACGAGGACTTTGCTGCAAACACATTAATTCAACCGTAGTCTCTGCCACTACTTGCTTGACATGATGGCCCGACATCGAAAGGAACGTTGCCTGAAGCCATTTGAGCCATTTCTCAATTGTTGCGTAAGTTAGAACATCGTCATTTGGACGGAGTTCACACTCAAGTCCGTCTCCTTAACTGAGATTCATGCAGAGGGCCCGGTTTCTATTTTCGGCCAGATTCGAGATTTTATCCACTCGGGGAATGTGTATCGTGCTGTCCTCATCATCATTTCGTCATCACCGCCACGTATTTTCATCATTACCTGAAGACACTAGCAATTCTGCTGCCGATCTTCCTCGGGAACTCGCGGCCGACAGTGACATACGATCGCTTCATTTCAGTCCATACTCACGTCGAGAACAACGTTGTACTAGTGCAACAAACTTTGACTCCGCGAGAGGAAGCACACGGAACACATTGTGCGGTGACACTCACGTGGCTGCTGGACGCTCGTTTAGCTGTACAAAGCAGTTACACGCATGCCCACCCGCTACCAACAGCTGCAAGTAAATACAGAAAAGAATTTGAGTTACCGTACTTGTAGAACCAAACCACCAATAAATATCTCAACTACGTCCCACGTTCTTACACTTCATATTATTCGTTTAACCTGGACACAATGTATTTACATTTTTGTACGTTCAAATTTCCTGCACCATTCATCGGTCTTCAGCAGGCATGTATTTCACTAGTGTTCTAGTGTTGCAACCTTCCCGTAGCCAACAAAATCGTCCACGTTAAATGTCTTGGAGCTTCGGACTGTATGTACTATATCGTTCATTTACACTATAAACAGTAATCGCTCTATAACGTGACCTTGGAGTACTCCATAAACTGCCTTTCCATATGTTAAATTCGTCCCACCGAGAGAAGCCTATTTTCTCTCTCCTAGAAAGTAAGGTCTCTGACAAATGCTCCATCGTCACATGGACGAATGTGGCATGTTCAAGGGTGATCTAGAGACAGACTCACCCAAGCAAGAAGTTTCATGGTCGTATGTCGGTTTATTCGAGGTGATAACTAAAACTTGATGACCAGCCTCGTATACGAAAGGAGAAGAGTTAGGAGGAGAAGAAGAAGAAGAAGAAGAAAAAGAGGGATATTGAAGGAGAGCGTCCCGACATGGCTGTGTAGTGGTGCGGGAGCACTGCTGGGCCATTACACTTGTACTGCAGTTTCAGCGAGGACCTCCTCCAGATGCTCGGTCACAGTAGGCGTTGAGTTGCTGGTCGGTTGGCGTCGCGCCATTTGTAACCGGCTGACTTACGGTACTAGTAGAAGCAAACCACCAATAAATATCACAACTACGTCCCAAGATCTTACACTTTATATTACTCGTTTAACGTGGACACAATGTATTTACATTTTTGTACATTCAAATTGCCTGCATCATTCATCGACCTTCAGCAGCCCTTCCTGTATTTCGCTACAGTCTTCTAGTGTTGGGACCTTCCCGTAGCCAACAAAATCGTCCACGATAAACGTCTTGGAGCTTCGGATGGTATCCACTATATCATTCATTTACATTGTACACAGTAATGGCTCTATAACGTTCCCTTGGAGTACTCCATAAATTGTCTTTCCATGTTCTGAATTCGTCCCACCGAGAATAGCCTATTTTCTCTTCTAGAAAGTAGGGTCTCTGACAAATGCTCCATTGTCACATGGACAAATGTGGCACATGCAAGGTTTAACATCTAGAGACGGACTCACACAAGCAGGAAGTTTCATGGTCTCATAATGCTACTTATAATCCGTCTTGATTGCAAATTTGTTATTCATATGACCGGTTTCGGTTCATTCAGAACCATCTTCATATCTGATATTTCAGTTACAGGAGCAAACCGTCCAAATCCAGCAACTTTCACATGCTGCGTGAATGAACCGAAACTGGTCATATGAATAAAAAAAATTGCAATCGAGACGGATTATAAGTAACATTATAAAATCACTGATTGCTGTTGTCCCATCAGACATTATGTCTGTTTTTGCAAAGTTTCATGGTCGTATGTCGGTTTAGTCGAGGTGATGATTAAAACTTGATGACCAGCCTCGTATACGAAAGGAGAAGAGCAAGGAGAAGAAGAACAAGAACAAGAAGAAGAGGAAGAAAAAGAGGGATATTGAAGGAAAGCGTCCCGACATGACTGTGTAGTGGAGCGGGAGCACTGCTGGGCCATTACACTTGTACTGCAATTTCAGCGGAGACCTCCTCCTGACGCTCGGTCACAGTAGCCGTTCAGTTGCCGGTCGGTTGGCGCCGCGCCATTTGTAACCGGCTGACAAACGTCGTTCTGCTCACGGACAGACTCCCACCTCCTGTCCGTCCTCTGAGCACAATAGAGAAAGAGAGAGAAAGAGAGACAGAGAGAGAGAGAGAGAGAGAGAGAGAGAGAGAGTGGGCATGGACGCCGGGGAGACCCACCGCGCCGTGTGGCGTGAGGAATGAGAATCCTATGCGGCGCGGAGCGGTCCGCAGCTCACCAAATTCATAGAAAGGAGGTCTTACAAACGCCGGGATATCGGAAAAGCGTAAAACGCGAATATAAACGCGTTACTGGGTATTTTACGGCCGGGCTTAGCCGATATCGCGGCGGCTCCCCCAGGACGCAGGGCGGTCACTTTTCTGCTCGGAGGATTTGTTTTTATTTGCATCCGAGGGAGACCGCCGCTTGGAGCTGGTCTGAATAAAGAAAAAAGTGCCTTTAGCTTTTTCGTTCCGCCTCGATAAAAACGTCTTGTTATACGGTCTCCTGCGTATCTAGCCACAAATTCAGACGTTCCCAAATTTTAGGCTAAAATGTAATGTTCTTCTCGTAAATGCTTTCACAAAGTCTCTAAGAAAACGGACACTGAGGCATACAAATCTACGGACTTGTTTCGTATCGATTTCATCAAATGGCTCTGCTATAAACTTCTAAATCTCACGTTTGGTTCAGTCTGGTGATTCACATACACTGGTACAATGAATCTGATTTGTATTCTGTAACAGCTCAAGATTTTCTCCCACCACTTTCCACATGTACATTTTTACGCAGTGCCAAAATGTACAGCCAGTCTTACAGAACACACCTCTAGTTGTAATGACTTGGTCCAGTAAAGGTTCATGTCCAAAACGGACTCCGTAAGCACTGATACAAGCATCAAATCGCCATCGCATGGTATCTTAAATGCGATGATTGATACATCCCTGGGCTATCTACACTACTGGCCATTAAAATTGCTACACCAAGAAGAAGTGCAGATGATAAATGAGTATTCATTGGACAAATATATCATAGTAGGACTGAGATGTGATTAAATTTTCACGCAATTTGGGTGCGTAGATCCTGAGAAACCAGAACCTACAACAACCACCTCTGGCCGTAATAACGACTTGATACGCCTGGACATTGAGTCAAACAGAGATTGGATAGCGTGTACAACTACAGCTGCCTATGCAGCTTCAACACGATACCACAGTTCATCAAGAGTAGTGACTGGCGTATTGAGACGAGCCCGTTGCTCGGTCACCACTGCCCAGACGTTTTGGTGAGAGATATGGAGAACGTGCTGGTCAGGGCAGCAGTCGAACATTTTCTGTATCCAGAAAGGCCCGTACAGGACCTGCAACATTCGGTGGTGCATTATCCTACTGAAATGTAGGGTTTCACAGAGATCGAATGAAGGGTAGAGTCACGGGTCATAACACATCTGAAACGTAACATCCACTGTTCAAAGTGCCGTCAATGCGAACAAGAGGTGACGGAGACGTGTAACCAATGGCACACCCTACCATCAAGCCGGGTGATACGCCAGTATGGTGATGACGAATACACACTTCCAATGTGCGTTCCCCGCATTGTCGCCAAACACGGATGCGACCATCACGATGTTGTAAACAGAACCTGGATTCATCCGAGAAAATGACGTTTTGCCATTCGTGAACCCAGCTTCGTCGTTGAGTACACCATCGAAGGCGCGCCTGTCTATGATGCGGCGTCAAGGGTAACTGCAGCCATGGCGTCCGAGCTGATAATCTATGCTGTTCCAAACGTCGTCGAACTGTTCGTGCAGATGGTTGTTGTCTTGCAAACGTCCCCATCTGTTGACTCAGGGATCGAGACGTAGCTGCACGATCCGTTACAACCATGCGGGTAAGATGCCTGTCACCTCGACTGCTAGTGATACGAGGCCGTTGGGATCCAGCACGGCGTTCCGTATTACCGTCCTGAACCCACCGATTCCATATTGTGCTAACAGTCATCGGATCTCGACCAACACGAGCAGCAATGTCGCGATACGATAAACCGCAATCGCGATAGGCTACAATCCGACTTTTATCAAAGTTGGAAACGTGATGGTACGCATTTCTCCTCCTTACACGAGGCGTCACAACAACGTTTCACCAGGCAACGATGATCAACTGCTGTTTGTGTATGTGAAATAGGCTGGAAACTTTCCTCATGTCAGCACGTTGTAGGCGTCGCCACCGGCGACAGCCTCGTGTGAATGCTCTGAAAAACTAATCATTTGCATATCACAGCATCTTCTTCCTGTAGGTTAAATTTCGCGTCTTAGCACGTCATCTTCGTGGTGTAGCAATTTTAATAGCCAGTAGTGTAGTATGGTTTCAGAGCCTTCCAACACTTAAGCGTGTTGTAGTACACAGCTTCTCACTACCCGCACAATTAAGAGTCGAGCTGCTGCCACCGTCGAGAACAGGTATCCCATAGCACAGTAGCAGTGATGTAGTTCAAAATCCGACGGCCTTTGGAAGTCCCGGGAGGAGAATGGTTCCATCGCAAACATGGGCAGTATGACAGAGTACGATGAAACATACTACAGAGGCATAGGGTAAACATATCTTACCGATTAGCTGCACAATAAGCAGATACAATGAATACAGTGCAGAAAAATTTTAGTTACGGCAACAGCTTCTCGCTACAACAACCGTATTGAAATACATTCGCAATCAAAAATAGGAAACTAGGCTAGCATTTGCATTGAAAATTAACTGGTTAATTCCAAGTAAGAGGTTAGCAATTAAAATTATTCGCCTGTAATGAATTGAAGCAAGCTATACGGGACTATCACCAATGAAATAAAACATATAATCAGCTACGGTTAATTGCATGCATAAATTGATGAGGAAGTATGCAAATATTCTGTCAAGGATCGCATGATAGAACTAACATGAATAACAGCACAGTGATAGACCTGGAAAAGGTCAAAGTTAAAATTCAGTAGCTTGCGCACAAATTAATGTTGTTATAAAACATGCGAGCGATGTTGGTTCGTTATCACTTGAACGTAATCCTTCCGCTCTGTACATAACAAAAACTCATCACACTGTAGCAATGTCGTAAGAGTACAGTTGATTATATTCATTATTTAATGGTTGCCTAACAATGGAAAAATTGTAGGAAATTAAAGAATTCAAAATGTAAGTGAAAATAGTAAATATAAAAATTTTATTAGCTTTAGTCAAGCGAATAACTGACAACAAACAGCACAGAGCAATGTTCTTAAAAATGAACTAAAGAAAAATTACGATAAGGACTCTGAGATTTGTGTTTTACTGGAAGAATGCAAAAAGGAAAGGAATTAGACTTCCCAATGTAGGCAGCTCGCAGATTCAAGATAAAAGTTACAAATATTAAATAAAAATAATTGGGCGTACAAGCTGCATAACAGAATTAGAGAGCGCTGTTGGTTGGATACCAAAATATTGCCGATAACACCGACCCTCCAATAGTGGACGATGTATTCCCTGCGGAGTGAAAAAGTCTGAGATATAAACATCTCACTCTTATCACAACCAGGACACTCACGGAAGCTGAATTTAGTACCATCGATGAACTGAAACGTGCAGGAAACAAAACGGTCCCCAATAAAGCCACAAAACGCCATGCATCCAGAAGAAACACCCTGCATTTGACCACCTGCGGGCAATTAGGACTGCTCTGAACTGCATCCAAATAGACCATGGATGATGTGCAGACGCTCTGCACAATTGGGTCAAATATTCATCACCATTGCGTGACTGTGGTGCGGGCAGTTGCTCATATTCTGTCACCAAGCTCCACCTGTGCCAACAAGGATCCTTTTGAATATCTCTCCATAGCGACGAGTTGTGAGATAATATGTATAAAGGACCTTAAATTTTGTATACAACTGTTGTCATTTGTGTTGCTGGAGAGTTGAATTTAAATGTTGACATTTAGTAGTTTTGTAATGTTTGTATACGTAATCCAATAAAATATATAACAATAAGTTAATAACAGGATTAGACAGTTGCAACCTGCTCAAAAGATAAACACAGTTTACATTTTCCAATTACAACGGATGGGCATCACCCAAATGATACGAGAGCGAACTATAACAAATCAAACTTCTCTCTCCTGAAGTTTCCACAATTCCCAGATACCAATTCGATGGCTGACTGAATGTTGCTGTTATTGTGATGAAAAAGAATGTCTCTTCACTCATGTAAAAGAGGGGGAAAGAAGTAGAAACGTCCAGCTCAAGTCGTACAGAAATATACATTAGAGTGTTACAGGGGCTAAACTGTCCACTGTAAAGTCTCTAGACTGCAGGGGAAGTAACAAGCTTTCTCTCGTGGCCTTGGCACAGCCGCTAGGCAGCTGTCTTTGATCTACAGATAGAAAGGCAAATTTCACACTAAGTATCCGCAGGGGATCTCTGTGGCGGCCGGCGGTAGCATACCTTTAGCAACGGATTGGGGCCAGAAACTGACCATAATAACAGGACCTTTCCCCGGAAACTTAAAGCTTACCAAGAGGCTGAAGTTCCCTGCTTTTGAAACGA
The DNA here is from genome assembly GCF_023897955.1 of Schistocerca gregaria. Classification (NCBI taxonomy): domain Eukaryota; kingdom Metazoa; phylum Arthropoda; class Insecta; order Orthoptera; family Acrididae; genus Schistocerca; species Schistocerca gregaria. The sequence continues at coordinate 594,373,535 of NC_064923.1, read as the reverse complement.
AACGATACAAAGCCGTAGCAATCCACTCTAACACCCTTCCAGCAGGAAATCGGAAACCTTAGATTTCCAGCAAAGGAACCAAGGTCAAACAATAAATTATCGGGACCGATGACCTCAGCAGTCCCTTAACAAATAAATAAATAAATAAAAAAAATTCGAGCGGCCGTAGTAAAGGCGAAACAAAATCGTGAAGCTATACGTGAAAGTAATTTTAAACTGTAACTAATAAGACAGTTTTATTTTATTTTATTTTTTTTCGTGTGTGGGAAATCAACAGTCTCCTGACTGGTTTGATGCGGCCCGCCACGAATTCCTCTCCCTGTCAGAGTAGCACTTGCTACCTACGTCCTCTATTATTTGATGAATGTATTCCAATCTCTGTCTACAGTTTTCACCCTCTACAGCTTCCTCTAGTGCCACGGAAATCATTCCCCGATGTCTTAACAGATGCCCTATCACCCTGTACCTTCTCCTTGTCAGTGTTTTCCTCCTATTCATTTCCTCTCCGATTATGCGTAGAACCTCCTCATTCTTTATATTACGTGTCCACCTAATTTTCAAAATTCACCTGTAGCACCACATCTCAAGTGCATCGATTCCCTTCTGTTCCTGTTTTCTCACAGTCCATGTTTCACTGCCATACAATGCTGTGCTCCAGTCGTACTTCTCAGAAATTTATTCCCTCTATCTTTCATACTAGTAAACTTCTCTTGGCCAGTACTGTTCGTTTTGCCAGTGCTAGCCTGCTTTGATGTTCTCCTTGCTCCGTACGTCATTGGTTATTTTGTTACCTAGGTACCTGAATTCCTTAACTTCATCAGCTTTGTGAAGATCAATCCTGATGTTAAATTTCTCGGTGCTCTCATTTCTGCTACTTCTCATTACTTTCGTCTTTCTTCGAATTATTCTCAGTCCATATTCTGTACTCATTAGATTGTTCATTCCATTCAGCATATTATGTAATTCTTCTTCACTTAGTATAACAATGCCATCAGAAAATCGTATCTTTGAACCTTTCTTTCATTTCCATTATGGCTTCTGCGGTGTACAGATATAACAGCAGGGGGGAAGATTACGTTCCTGTCTTACACCCCTTTTAATCTGAGCACATCGTTCTTGGTCGTCCACTCTTATTATTCCCTCTTGGCTCCTATTCGTACTGTACATTACCCGTGTCTCCCTATAGCTTATCTACTTTTCTCAGAATTTCGAACATTTCGCATCATCTTATATTCACGAACGCTTTTTCCAGGTCGCCGAATCCTATGAACGTGTCCTGATTTTTGTTTAGTTTTGCTTCCGTTATCAACCTCAACGTCAGAACTGCCTCTCTGGTGCTTTTAACTTTTCTAAAGCCCAACTGATCCTCATTTATCACATCCTCAGTTTTCTTTACCATTCTACAGTATATTATCCTTGTTGACAACTTGGATGCATGAGCTGTTATGCTGATTGTGCGATAATTCTCTCACGTGTCAGCTTTTGCAGTCTGGGATGTTATAAAAAAGGAAACGGGGAGAGGCAAACAAACGCAGAATAACGTACTTCTAAGGGAGGGGGATAAGGTAATAAATGATCCACAACACTTAGCAAACTATGTAAACGAGCATTTTTCAAGTATTGCAGAGAAGTTACAGCAAAAATTCCCCAAAACAAATATAACACCTGCAAAAATTGTTGCACTAGATACAATGATGTTACTTCCAACCACAGAGAATGAAGTCAATAAAACTGTTCAAAAGCTAAAAAATAAAAAGTCAGAAGGCTTAGATGATGTACCAATGTGTGTACTGAAACAATGCATAGGGATTATACAAGGCCCATTAACAAATATAATAAATGAATCCTTCACATCAGGGACATTTCCAGAGCAGCTAAAACAGGCAAGAGTTGTACCTTTGCTTAAGAAAGGTAATGCAGAAGACATAGAAAATTACCGGCCCATGTCCCTGCTGTCAGCATTCTCAAAAATAATAGAAGCAATTATGAAAGACAGATTAATGAATTATCTGAATAAATACAATCTTTTAAGCAAATCACAGTTTGGTTTTCGAAGTGGCAAAAATACGGAGTCAGCCATAGTAGAATTCACAAAAGTTGTACTTAATGCTCTTGATAAAGATGAGTGTGTCACAGGCATATTTTTGGATCTTTCTAAGGCTTTTGATACAGTCGACCACAAGATTCTATTAAATAAATTAGAAGCATTAGGAATAAGAGGGGTAGCTAATGACTGGTTTCGATCATACCTAACAGATAGGGTACAAAGAGTAGAGATAACACATACTTCAAATAGATCTAAACATTTAGTAAAATACTTATCAGAACCAAAACATATTAATATAGGGGTTCCACAAGGTAGCATATTAGGACCAATACTATTCCTGATATACATCAATGACTTTCCCAGTAGTGTTACTCATGGTGAGAAAATTCTCTTCGCTGATGACAGCAATATTATAGTCACTGAGAGAACAAGAGAACTCCTTACCGAGAAAGCAAATGAAACTCTCAAGGAAGTTTACGATTGGTCAATAAGCAACAAATTGACATTAAACATAAAGAAAACTAATGCCATGAACTTCAGTTTGAAGAGGAAAAATGACAATGTTAAATTAAATGCAGATGGCACCTCTATAGACTGTGTAACAAATGCAAAATTTCTAGGAATGAATATTGACTCTCAGCTGAAGTGGTGCGAACACACAAAGGTACTTGCAAACAGAATGTCATCAGCATGTTATGCCCTTAGAATTCTATCATCTGTGTGTAACATGCACTGTCTTTTAGTTACATATTATTCATATGTAGACTCAATTCTTAGATATGGCATTCTTTTTTGGGGAACAAATCCACAAAATATGAACACAATTTTCAAACTCCAGAAAAGACCCATAAGAATAATAACCAGAAATAGTAGTCGAGCTCATTGTAAAGATCTGTTCAAAACATTGGGAATTTTAACTGCTCCATGTGAACACATTTACCAGTCAGTTGTACACATCAAAAGTAACATTGGCAATTACTGCACAAACAGCTCTGTCCATGACCATGCAACAAGAGATAGACTCAACTTACATTTACCAAGAAAAAATAAACATAAAACTCAAAACAGCATTTTCTACCAAGGAATAAAACTGTACAATAAATTACCAAAAGAGATTAAAGAAATTTCAAAAATACACTTATTTAAGAAGGCAGCTAAAAAGTACCAGTTATGCAATACATTTTATACATTGAAGGATTACTTAGATAAAGCAGAGTAGGGGTTTGATAAAAAAATGTTATACAAACAAATAATAATAATAATGATGAATATAAAACATCCAATATTCCACATAACACCTTAACTTTATTATTTTTCTTCTTTTTTCCTTTCTAGAGACACTCTCCCCTCAAGCTATGCATAGCACAATACTAACACCTCTTCCTCTTTCTGAGCTCAACATCTCACTCATTATGAAGGGATGCTGACTCAGTTTTTCAGGATAGCAAATGGGAACTTGCAGTACAGAAAATGGCCTAAGGATCACCTGTGTGTGTGTGTGTGTGTGTGTGTGTGTGTGTGTGTGTGTGTGTGTGTGTGTGTGTGTGTGTGTATGTGTGTGTGTGTGTGTGTATGTAGTGAGTGAAGTGTTATGAAACAATGTGTGTATAGTGTGTGCAGTGACTGATAGTGAAATATGAGTGAATAGTGTGGCATTACATTATTTAATGAGTTAATTGTAAATAAATTATTGTATACCAGGAGTAAAATCTAATGATTGTCTCTAACTAGAAGTCTGTAAATATATGTGTATAGGAATTAGCTTATTGTAAATTGATCTAAGCTTGTAAATACTTTGACATGTCCTATATCCTTGTAAAAAGAGATCTACAGATGAATAAAACTACTACTACTACTACTACTACTACGAAATTGTGTGGATGACATTTTTTGGAAAGTCACACGGTATGTCGCTAGAGTCATACATTCTGCACACCAACGTGAATAGTCATTTTGCTGCCACTCCCCCCAATGATTTTAGAAATTCTAATAGAATGTTATCTACACGTTCTGCTTTATTAAGTCCTTTAAAGATTTCTTAAATTCTGAGTCTAATTCTGGGTGCTCAATCTTTCCTAAGTCACCTCCTCTTTCTTCTTCTATCACATCAGACAAATCTTCCCCCTCATAGAGGTCTTCAATGTACTATATACCTATAGCCTTAGAGAACTTCAGGCGTGTCTTGTCTTCCCTTAGTACTACTGTGTCCTTCTTTATTGTGCACCCGTAGTCTAGCGTAGCGCCTTTGATCAGTAATCAAAAAACGTCCTCTAACCTAGGTTCTTGATTAATAATCACCATTGGCGGCCGAAGGCATCCGGCATAGGAAATTAAACTTTCCCGTCTCCTCTATATCTCTTTTGTTACTCAACCTTCCCTTCTACTATAACCTGTGAAACCTCTCCTTAGGATTTCTATCTATTACTTAATAACAAATGAAATCTTCCCTTTGAAATTTATTCTCTTTCTCGATCCTCGCATACAAATTTAATTGCTGCTTATTAAAAGTTATTTTCTGCTTATTTTGACGAAACATAGAAAGTGTCGTCGTCGTGGGCGTCAGTAGTTATCTGCAATAACCCGAAACTCTTCCTTGCCGTTTTCACTGTTACCGGATCGCCATCTGACTGCTGTTATATTACTTCACAGGTTGTGAATTCACAGTTTTTGAAATATGAAAGTACATTTTGACAAACTATGTCACTTTCAGTGACTTCAGTATGTTTGGTAATGTGGTCGTCAGTTACGAGTCATATTGTCAGTCGACTATATATTGTGTTTGAGTTGTGTAGCACACATCGTCATTGGTATTTAGGACCAAACATTTGTATATTACGTTGAGTGCGAATCGGTATGCTGACATTTGGTTTGATATGTTTTTCCTATGTATGATGTAAAAGATATCAGGTGCAATGCAGAAAAAATATTTCGAATAGCAAAGTACATATAGTAAGCAATTTAATGTGGTTCCTCCATCCGTAATGCTGCGCCGCGCTGTGTCACCTGTCATCAAAATAAACCATTACTAAATTATATTCCTTACATACTAACAACTTCATTCTCCTCTCTTATTTGTACCTTGTTTCATCTCTCTGCATAGCCTATAATAAAATATTCATTGTTAATAATCATCAGCACACGGCATGACTTCAATATCTCTCTGTATTATCTATAACAAAATATTCGTGGTTAATAATCGTCAGCGCACAGCATGACTTCAACATCTCTCTGCATCTGGGAAATCGCGTCAGCTCTCGGCATGACCTGTAAAGCATTTATCCACATTTCTCCATACTCAATACTTATATTATAATTAAAACTACGTTTATTTTGCTGAACTATGACAACAGTGCTGCATGCACGAGTTAAAGAATACATCTAATTCCTTCTACTGTATGAAAATTATTTGTACGTGTTATACATTTCCATTTAAAGTAGTCCTGTTAATTGCTTCACTTACCTTACATAATGGGAAATAAATGTCCTGCGAGCACGCTTCTAAGACTGCTATTAATGTTCAGTGTATTTATCTGCGGTCGAATCGAGGTAATCTGTTGTGCACGTAAATAACCCATTAGTAGCTCATTGTATTCGGGCTTGCTGGAATGTGTCAAAAAGCTCATTGTTATACTCTGTCTATTTGTATCCCTGTAAGAAGGTTTTTCTATTTTAAGAATTTCTTTATGTTTGACATATGATGCGTTCCTCTCGATTTGTTTGTTCTGAGTGTCTCAATGTGTACTACATTAGCGTGCGGAATATTTCGAATTCTGTACGCTCCTGCTTATGGAAGTTCAAATTTTTTGCATCGGTTCTTTCCTTTATGTGACAGATAATGGTTACGGACTAGTACCTTATCGCCAATCTCGTACATGCGTAATCTACTCACCTGCTACTGCTGTATCTTTCGACGATATGCAGCTCGTTTAATGCTCGCTAATGCCACGTCTATTATCTCACAATGACGAAGTCTACGCTTCTTTGGAAATGTAATCATTTCAGTAAGTTTATTCGGTGGGTCTTTATTTGTCAGTATTACAGTTGGTGATAGCATCGTTGACTCATTAGGTATTGCATTTATTGCTACATGAAACTGTGAAATGTATTCGTCCCATGCTTTCTGTGGCAATAAATTGTACATAGTTTCCCGATCTCTTTCATTATTCTTTCTGACGGATTAGAAGAACTGTGATATCTTAATATGTAAATTGGTGTTATGTTCTTACTCCCTAACACTTGTTTCCATATGTCTGACCTAAATTGTAGTCCGTTATTTGAAATAACCTTCTCTACATGTCCTACTACTGATAGAAAATCTCTTACAAATGCTCTTGATACTGATCTAGCTGTTGTTTTCTTTAGTGGAGAAAATGTTACAAATTTGGATGTCAGTTCTACGGCTACTAGAATATAACTATAACCTTTACTTTTTCTGGGTATTTGACCGAAAAGATCTACTGCTGCCATGTGTCTTAACCGGTATGATGGGCTACAGTGGTGAAATATGTGATACTGTTGATAATTTAGCTTTCTGACATATCTTGCAGGATGCTATAACTTTGCGAATGTGTTTTTCCACATTGTTGAAGTGACAATTTTATCGAAGAATTAGAAAGCATTTCCTAGCTCCGTAATGTGCATAGCGTAGGTGCGTATACCATATGAATTTGTTTCTGATCCCTTCTGGAATGGATAAAAGCGAGTTGTTGACGTCTGGGTATGAGCGAATAAACAGAATATATTGATGTATAGTGTAATTATGTCTGATTTTTGCGTTGCTATTGTCTCGCCAAAGCGTTAAAATCTCTTTCAGTGTTTCCTCTTTCTGCTGTTCTCTTTCTATGTTCTGTAATGCTGATGATATAAAGTTTTCAAAAAGTACTTGTTTGATATACATAATACTGTGGTTGTTGTGGCAGAAAGTATTTTCTTTCTCTAGTCGTTTATGCTGAATAGATTTCGATAGTGCGTCGCCCACAATATTCTGCGTGCCTGTAATGTGTATAGTAGTAAAGTCGAACTTTTGTAGATATAATTTCCAACATCTTAATCTATCATGCGTACGTTTTGCTGATAATAAAAACTGGATTGCTCGGTGATCGGTATATACTGTGGTGTGTCTTCCATATAGATAATGACGGAATCTCTTAAATGCCCATACTACGCATAGCGTCTCTAATTCTACTGCAGAGTAATTGCTCTCTGCTGGAGAAAGTATCCTTCTTGCAAACGCAATATGTTTAACGATTGTCTTACCGTCCTCCTCTACTTCCGGGAAAATATGTACTCCTAGTACAGTAGTTGAACTATCTGTTGCCATGGAAGGTTTTGTGTTGGGTCAGGATGTGATAACAAAGGTGCGCTTAGTAACGCTTCTTTCAAATTCTCGAATTCAGCTTCAGCGCCTTCATTCCATGACCAAATTGTGCTTTTACTTGTGAGATGGTATAGCAAGGGTGTGTCTAACGCTTTATAAGAAATGAATTTTCTAAATCAATTAATAAGACCTAAAAATTTCCGAAGTTCCTTCTTATTTGTTGGCACGTCGATGTCTTTCAATGCTTGCAATTTTTCGGAGTCTGGTGCAATACCTGTTTGTGAAATGATATTACCTAGAGATTTTATTGAGGCTTTTCCAAATTCAGATATATGGAGGCTTATAGTTACTCCGTTCTGCTCGAATGTATTCAGTAATTGTTGGAGGGTGTGGTTGTGCTGTTCCCAGGTTTCTGCTGCGATTAGAATGCATTACTACATATGTAGTAATTTTGTTTTTAATATCCTGTGGGAGAATTGTGTTCATGCCTCATATAAAGGCTGCAGACGAAATCGTTAGTACAAACGGAAGTTTACAAAATTGGTAACATTCACCAAAGCAAAGGAATGCCGTATACTTTCGGTAATTTGGATACAACTGGATTTGCCAAACTCCTGATTTGAGATCGAGGGTGGTATATATAGAGTAACTCTTTTAACGTCTGTGGTCGGTCAGTTTCTGTAATGATTATTTTATTAACCTCACGTGAATCTAAAACTAAACGGAGTGATCCATCCTTCTTTCCAACGATGTGTAATGGATTTATATATTGGCTTGCTGCTGGTTCAATTATACCCTGATCAAACATTGCTCGTAACTCTTTCTTAACTGCTTCTGTGTATAATGCGGAATTGGATAGTGTTTTGCTTGGAAAGTCTCGTGCGGTTTCGCCTGAAATTCGTACATAAATCCTGTCATCGTTCCTGGAACATTGTTAAAAACTGTTTTATGTTGCACAAGAACATCTTCTAATTCTGTGCATTCTGTGTTGTCTTTTGCTGTACTGTTTCCAATCTTACCTGTAATTGTCTCAAATACATTATAATCCTGTTCCTCTGCCATGTCGTAATTACGTGTATTCGTGTATAGTGTGAGGTAACTATCGTTATCTTTAGAATCTGCAATAATCTCGATCCTGTGCATATTTTGTTCTTCTGAGGATACTTTGTAATCTCACTACCACTTCACTGTCTTCCTTCTTTAACGTTAAGTATGACGATTTAAAGTCAATCTTTGCGTCGTACTGAACGAGAAAATTCATTCCTAAAATTATATCAGTTGTTAAACGTGGAACTATCCAACAATTGCCGTGGAAAGTTTGCCCTGCAAAAAAAAAAAAAAAAAAAAAAAAAAAAAAACGTAAATTGGGCCTGTCTTTTGACTTCGATGTTTTTTCCTGGAAATGCTCCCTTAGCTTTAGTTTTGTGTAATGGGAATACTGGGTAATCATTATTGCTATTGCATCTGTTAAATGTGTCTTCGTTAATTACGCATATTGGTGAGCCTGAATCAGTTATTGCTAAATCATTTTGTGACTTTAAACTTATCTGGATTATTGGGTGGCATATAGTTTTCTCCATTCTAGGTTTTTTGTGTAACAATGTGTCTCGCACGTCGTCGAATATAATGGCATACTCTGTCGTTATCTTTTCTCTGTCCTCATCCATAGTGTCGTCTTTTAGAGATCCTTCACAGGCTATCTCTAGTCATAAATGTTCTGGCATTTCATTTTCTGTTGGGGATTGTTGTTTGTTTTCTATTGCTGTACTGTTCTACAGTTTTGGTTATTAGCGGTAGGTGGTGGATGAAATCTTGTGTGTGGTACATTCATACGATAACTTGGTTGTTGTGCACTGTTTAAATTTCTATGAAAATTATCATTGTAGAACGTTCTTTGCCGTCGGTGTTCGTTTTCTATCCTTTTGTGGTCATAACTGTGGCTATACGGCGAGGCACGCGTGTTTTTCTGAAAAGGCTGTCTTTGTTCGTTTTGTGTATTTTGCGGCTGACCCATGTAATTGCTGGCACCTGAAGCATTTTCTAGGCGATGAGTCATGTGAGAGTTTGACCGGTTCGGCATTTCCTGTCGTATATGCGTCGTGTTATTTGGATGGCTTTGCTGCTGTCTTGAATTGTAATGTACATTGTTGTTATACTGCTGTTCATTAAATCCCTGTGTATATTCTCGATTAAATTTTTCATTTTCGCTGCGAAAGCGTTTATTATGATTGTTATTGACAAATCGTGTTTGCTCAAAATTAGTATTGTTTGTCTGGTTTGCGTTATGTCGTGAAATCTGCCTGGTGTACCTCTAGCAATTGCAGGATGTCTCTTAATGCGTACACGCTGTCCTTTTGCTGGCCTGTTAATAATGAAACTTTTAAATCTCTGAGGAGTTTGGAAATACACAGCTGTATTAATGCGGATTGACTATATGGCTCATTGAGGTATTGGTTTTGTTCAACCATATACCCGAAAAATTGTGTGACGGTTGGTACAGTAGAATTCTCGAAATTTGGTAAACTAATTAGTAGATCTTTAATGCTACTCTGTGTGGTATCTGACCAATATGCTGCTAGAAATGCTTCCTGGAATGCTTCTACTGAAAAATACTGTCTAGCAACTGGTCGGATTCTTCTCGCTGGTTCCCCTTCAAGAAAACTAATAATAAATTCTAGCTTATGTTGAACTGGCCATGATGGTGGATGTGCCGCATTGAATTTTTGGATCCAGTCCATTGGATGTCTTTGCGTCCTGTCGTTTTTAAATGTTTTAATCTTTCTCACTGAAAGAAAATGCTTGTGGTCGAAACCGTCATGTCTTTGTGTGTAATTATTTTCGTAATATTGTGAATATGAATTTATGTGTCTTTCTGCCTGGTTAAGATCTCTTACTCTCCGAAGTCTACCGACATTATATGTATTGTGCATCTGAGGCATGTCGTAATGGTGTGTGTTCTGTTCGAATTGATAGTTTGAAGTTGGTTTTTGTGTGTCAGCTATCCTTTGCTGTAAAGAATTGATTTTCGAATGTAACAAATTATTACGTGATTCTAGGTCTGCGATTGTTTGTTGCACATTTGTAATTTGCGTATCTTTACTATTAGAAAACTGTTGAACTGACACCGGTGTAGTATCATCTGATTTACTGTCATTGGTAGTATCCAACAGGTCTATTCTTGTAGTGAATTCGTTGATCTTTTCTGTCAATTCGTTTCGTAATTTATGATTACTTTTGGTTACTTTCTTAAAATCTGCTTTCAAATTGTCTGAATCTTGATTAATTTCTATGTGTTCCATTTCGTCAGTTAGTGTCAGAACTTCTTCTGTTAATTTGTCCATAATAGTCTGGATTTCAGTGTCTGTGTGTGTGATTGGATTTCCGTGAGCCTCTCTTGTATTTGAATATTTGTCTCCTTAACCGTTTCGATTTCTTCCGAAATCGAGTGTATGTGATTGTCCACGTAAGTTTTTCCCCGAGCAAACACTTCCTTTTTGTCGTCCTGTCTCAGTTTATTAATAGTTTGTAATAGTTCTTTTCGTTCTTTATCCTGCGAATGCACCAGTTTGCGGTGACATATCAAACAGTTTTCTGTGTGATTGTTAAAACGTTCATCAATGTGAGCGTTTTCTTTAGAAAAGTTCTCTGTCATTGCTTCTCGTATGCTAACCGCGAATGCTCTTGTTTATCAGTTATTTCTTGAATCTTCGAGTGTAATTCTTGGTTTGATTTTTCAGCGACTACCTTGATTTCGTTTTTAGGTCTACTGATTGTTGTGCCCTTCTGTTAAAGTTTTGATTCATGTCTTGTCTCATTTGTAGCACAAACGCCATCATTGGACCCATTTCGGATTGACTTGTGTGTGTATTTGTATTCGTTGTTGAAGGTTGTACATCTGTGTTCATTTGAACATCCTCAGACGATTGTAATCGTGTCACCTCTTCCATGGTTTCGGAATTTTTGTCAATAAAACTGGGGTATCTGCTACGCAATTGCGTATCTGTGTACTGTTTGAATCTGTTTCGGCACGTCATGGAGTCACACTGTTTGACTGCATTATAGTGGTTTCGTGACTGAAACTGTTATGTCTGCTACGCGTATTTTGTGGCTGTGTAGCGTCTGTTGTATTTAAAAACAAATTATTTTGCACCAATGTCTCAATATCAGTTGGCATTTCTGAAGTCGATATTATTACTACTACTCTCGAATGTCTGTTCACCTAACGTCTCACTATCAGGTTCTTCACACGTATTATTTCTGTCAATTACTGAGAAGAATTTTTCGTCAGTATTTTCTACACTTTGATCACTTTGAGAACGAGTAATTATCCTGCGGGACATTTTCTACAGTTAGCACACGCAACAAAATGTATCACTGTTGAAAGCGGATTCAACACTGCACGAACACTTTCCAACGCAGAATCAATAGAGCAAACAGAATTGCCTATGGGCTGTGATTCAAGGTATACAGTTTACTATAAGCATTGCTCCACTTAACACTATCTTATTCAGACAATTGCCAGCGTCAGTATATTCATTTTCACAGTAGATTCACTGAAGATTCTTACTGATTGGATGTCGCCAAGTGAAACCTATCCATCTCCTCCACATCTCTTTTGTTACTCAACCTTCCCTTGTACAATAACCTATGGAACCTTTCCTTAGGATTCCTATCCCTTGCTTAATAACACATGAAATCTTCCCTTTGAAATTTATTCTCTTTCTCAATCTTCGCATACAAATTTAATTGCGGCTTATTAAAAGTTATTTTCTGATTATTTCGACGAAACCTAGAATGTGTCGCCGTCGTGGCCCTCATTTGTTATCTGCAGTAACCCAAAACTGTTCCTTACCTTTTTTACTGCTCCTGGATCGCCATCTGACTGCTACATCGAACTGAGACATGAATATACTTACTCTGGTTTACTATACTCTGGTAACTGCTAGTGGGCTGTCGTAATAAGTGGATGTATTTATCACCAAAGCTGACGTTATTCTTTAATAGCAAAGCTGACGTTATTCTTTAATTAATTTGACTGAAGTTACGTAATTCATAGTTACACTTTTTCTTGACAACAATAAAATTTTTTCAGAGTTTTACGTTGATGGTTTTTGGGATGGATTATAATCAGTAATGCAACATTGCTGGCAAAAATTAAAAATATTCTGAAAACGCTTCAAATATTTACTGTTGGTAATGAAATGATTTTACAAACGTCCAAATGGAACTTACTTTCTACAATAATGTTACAACTAGCATTGCGCAAACAGACCTTCAGTAGTCTTCAGTTTCGCAAAGAAAGTCATTCAATAATATTAGTTCCTCTTGTGATAATAGTTAGTTGATCTCTCTGTACATCCGTTTATAATCTCTTGTAAATCATAGGTGGTGGCTGGCAGGCACACCGCTCCTCTCAACCTCTCGCCTCAGTCCTGCTACCAACTCGCTTCACATCGCGCTTACTACTGACTTTCTACGAACGCTGAAGTGCGGTCTCTCCTGCCAACAATGCTTTCTGGTGCAGACAATCCCTGATACCATTACAAAATGTATCAATGCGTGGCCTTTCTCGCTCGTTTCTTAAAATGTATCCATATGCGGTCTCTCACGCCCTTTTTAAAATGATATCAATTTGCGGCCTCTCTTGCCAACAATACTGCTACCACAGTTATTTCCAACATGACAAATATTAATTATTCCTACTTAATCCTACTAATAAAATATAAACATCTTTCATAAATTGTGGTTTGACAATAGACAATAGAAATATACACGTCTTACAAAGTCAGCCTCATTCTGCCAACGGCCTCGTCAAAGAGGGCGGAGGTAAGGACAAAGGTTCAGGGCACCCTCTTGTTCTTGGGAATCAGCAATGATCAACGGCATGAGGATGCAGCAGGTAATAAAAAATCACTGCATCAAAGACACGTAACGTGTATCCACAGGACATGTGGCTAGTCATTGGAAAAATGTCAAGATGATCTCTCCATTGGCAAAAGATTCCGGAATAGTCTCCCATTCAGATCCGCAGGAAGATACTGGCAAGGGGGCGGTGACCATCAGAAAAAGATTCAATAATCAATGGAAGGATAATGTTCTAGAAGTCGGGACGTGGAATGTCAATAGCTTGAGTGTAGTAGGGAAGCTAGAAAATCAGTAAAGGGAAATGCAAAGGCTCAATCTAGATACGGCAGCGGTCAGTGAAGGGAAATGGAAAGAAGACAATAATTTCTGTTCAGATGAGCGTAGGCTAATATCAACAGGAGCAGAAAATGGTATAACGTTAGTGGGATTCGTTGTGAATAGAAAATTAGGGCAAAGAGTGTGTTAAAGTGAACAGTTCAGTGACAGGGGTGTTCTCATCAGAATCGATAGCAAATCAACACTGACAACTATAGTTCAGGTGTACATGCCCACGTCACAAGCTGAAGATGAATAGATAGAGAAAGTATACGAGGATATTCAAAGGGTAATACAGCACATAAAGGGAGATGGAAGTCTAATAGTCATAGGGGACTGAAATGCAGTTGTAGGGGAAAGAGTAGAAGAAAAGGTTACAGGAGAATATGGGCTTGGGAGAAGGAATGAGATAGGAGGAAGACTGAATTCTTTAATAAATTTCAGCCACTAATAGCGAATACTCTGTCAAGAATTACAATAGGAGGCTGTGTACTAGGAAAAGACCGGATGATGCAGGACGATTTCAGCAAGATTACATCATGGTCAGACAGATATTCTGCAGTCAGATACTGAATTCTAAGGCTCACACAGGAGCAGATATAGACGCATATCACAATATAGTAATGATGCAGCGTAGGCTGAAGTTCAAGAGATTGGTGAACAAGCAACACAGAAATACTAATCCTATTTTAATAATCAGTGTATCGTTGGAAGCTTGTTGGGAAAAGGTATTAATTGTACCACTCAAAATTATACACTACTGGCCATTAAAATCGCTAGATCATGAAGAAATGCAGATGATAAAGGGGTATTCATTGGACAAATATATTATACTATAACTGACATGTGATTACATTTTCATGCAATTTGGGTGCATAGATTCTGACAAATCAGGATCAAATTATACACTACTGGCCATTAAAATTGCTACACCATGAAGAAATGCAGATGATAAACGGGTATTCATTGGACAAATATATTATACTATAACTGACATGTGATTACATTTTCACACAATTTGGGTGCATAGATCCTGACAAATCAGTACCAAGAACAACCACCTCTCGCCGTAATAACGGCCTTGATACGCCTGGGCATTGAGTCAAACAGAGCTTGGATGGCATGTACAGGTACAGCTGCCCATGCAGCTTCAACATAATACCACAGTTAATCAAGAGTAGTGACTGGCGTATTGTGATGAGCCAGTTGCTCGGCCACCATTGACCAGACGTTTTCAATTGGTGAGAGATCTGGAGAATGTGCTGGCCAGGGCAGCAGTCGAACATTTACTCTATCCAAAAAGGACCGTACATGACCTGCAACATGCGGTCGCGCAATATCCTGCTGAAATGTAGGGTTTCGCAGGGATCGAATGACGGGTAGAGCCACGTGTCGTAACACATCTGAAACGTAACGTCCACTGTTCAAAGTGCCGTCAGTGCGAACAAGAGGTGACCGAGACGTGTAACCAATGGCACCCCATACCATCATGATGCTGTAAACAAAACCTGGATTCATCCAAAAAATGACGTCTTGCCATTCGTGCACTCTGGTTCGTCGTTGAGTACTCCATCGCAGGCGCTCCTGTCTATGATGCAGCGTCAAAGGTAACCGCAGCCATGATGGTCCACGCTGCTGCAAACGTCGTCGAACTGTTCGTGCAGATGGTTGTTGTCTTGCAAAGGTCCCCATTCGTTGACTCAGGGATAGAGACGTCGCTGCACGATCCGTTAGAGCCATGCGGGTAAGATGCCTGTCATCTCGACTGCTTGTGTTACGAGGCCATAGGGATCAAGCATGGCGTTCCGTGTTATCCTCTTGAACCCACCGATTCCATATTGTGCTAACAGTCATTTAGTCTCGTCCAACACGAGCAGCACTGTCACGATACGATAATCCGCTATCGCGATAGGCTACAGTCTGACCTTTGTCAATGTCGTAAACGTGATGGTACGTATTTCTGCTCTTTACACGAGACAAGACAACAACGTTTCACCAGGCAACGCCGGTCAACTGCTGTTTGTGTATGAAAAATCGGTTGGAAACTGTCTTCATGTCAGCACATTGTAGGTGTCACCACCGGCGCCAACCTTGTGTGAATGCTCTGAAAAGCTAATCATTTGCATATCACTGCATCTTCTTCCTGTCCGTTAAATTTCGCGGCTGTAGCACGTCATCTTCGTTGTGTAGCAATTTTAATGGCCAGTAGTGTAGTTTCATATAACAGACTGCTACAAAAGCACCCAGTATTATAATTAGGTAATTAATTAGTTTGTAATCAGGTACCATTAAGAAATATATTTACACCCAACAGGATGTCAACGTATAGAGTAACATCGGACCTTCAAAAGGTATATATGCACATTTACGTAGGAAAAGTAAGAAACAATAACGTCAAAATTATATATGTAACTTACGACATTACGGTAAAAGATATCACCATCTTAATGCTGAAATAGAAAGTGTATACAGTTCCTTCTAAGTTCTACACCATATATACAGCCAATGGTTTACAGATCTTTGTCTTATGAGACCAGTTTTTAAAATTGCGGGCAGCTTTAAAAACTATCACTCTCATGACCCAATTCACGTAGAATCAACCAATTAGTCTTGTTCGTTGCACTGGTAAAATGCGTTCTGACGCTGGTATGCGACGGCAGAGGATAAGGAGGCGAGACAGTATATGTGAAATTTAAAATTATCCTGGCGATTTACATGTTGGAAGAGATTTCAAGATTGCAGCCGACCGTCGTAAACTCCACTCTACGATATTTCGACTGAACACAATGCCAATCAGCTACAGGAAAGTCCTCGAAGACAGTCTATAGTCGGGAAGCTGCGACGGCTCAACCCAATTGGTTTCATGGATGTTATAGTTGCGGGACAAAGTTGTACTGTGGTTTGGGCGGTGACTCTTCCAAATTCATTAGTTCCGTTTTGTCTCTGCTGTAAAGTTGATCACTACTCAAAGTTTTCGACGTTAGCTTTGCATGTGATTTATTAGAAAACAAGTGCTGACCAGTGTTCACACTTATGAATATTATAATTCGCTGATAAGAATGAGACTGCGAAACATTGTCAGAATTTCTGTAACATAATGATTCATTTTTGTTAAATGGACTTGAGTATGAACTTAAGTGTAGAGTGTAACTGATTTTCGGTGTCCTATAATGTCATTACATATCAAAGGCACTCATTTCGTCTGGTCGTCTTTGAAGCTGTAGTTTGGGATCCTTGTCATGTAAGATTAGTAGAGCAAAACCAAGCTGCTTAACGTTGTGTGTTTGTTTAGTAAACTGCATGGAGTGAGAGCTCCAAGAAGATATATCCTCCTCGTGAATTAAGGATTTTCTTATACGTGGGTGGCTCAGAAAGTAATGCATACCATTTTTTTTTCTCAGCCGAAAACAATTCAACGAATGCGAATCGTTACGTATGTATTATCTGAAGTCTCCTGAGTTAGCGCACGAAGTTTCCGTCACTTCCGACAGATAGCGTAGCTTCTGGGCAGTTTCAAAATGGCATCTGTAGTTGATGTATTTTATAAGCAACGTGCCTTTATTGGATTTCTCACTGTAGAGAAAGAGACTGTGGGGAGTATTCACAAACACTTGTGCAAAGTCCACGGAGCATCTGCTGTCGACAGAAGTACAGTCAGTCGCTGCCGCGCGTAGTGGCCACGCGGTAGAAATGCAGGCATCGTCGTTCACGATGCAGAAGCACTAACTAGTCTTAACGCGTTTCTAAGGTACATGCTTTCACCAACAAGAAACGCAGGAATCTCCACTGGACGAAAATCGTTGGTGTAAGTTCATCCATGCAAACAAGCTTTTCGTGCCAAGCGGATTCTTGTGTTAGGGAAAGACTAATAATGAAGGCTTGTGTCTTCGAAACTAGTAAAATATAATCTTCTAATACTGTGTGTGGTGGAGCCTACAATTTCATTTCCAAATTTAACACAAGTATGACCTCGCAGCCATCGTGAAATCTCACGAAATAGCAATGGCAACAAAGTTAGAGATTTGTAGGTAATGTAGCAGCATTCCATAATTTACGAATGAAACAGGAATGTGAAAAGTGGCTGTGGCATCCCCAATATGTAGATCTGGGCCGTTTTCCGAAGTTCACGGTATGCTCGACAGCCCTTTGGTGTTGTTAGAGGCGAGTGAACCGAATAGTGGGGCCGGATTTCACCGTTTCCACTCGCTCTCTTCCCGTTACTACCAACACAAACATGGCAGCATACGAAACAGACAGCCACATGTGAGAACCAGTTACAATTTTCAAATGAAAGCTACTGATGTGTCTAGTACAGTCAACGCGTATTACGTATACTGTACGTCACACAATGTGCAACCAGAATATCCACCACACTTCCCGAATATTTATGATGAACAGTTTTCTGCGGTAGGTCTGATCCCGTTTGGTTGGCAGTTCACCGGGCCACATGTCGTAAACAGGGCACCGCGCAACGTTTTTTAAACTTTGACAGGGGGCATTTACCTGCTGCGATATTTTATGTGCAGCGTTCCAGGTACCCAACGCTACCAAATATCAGCCAATGCGAATATGCCCAAAATAATGGTGAAACGGGTCATTGGAAAATAATAAAAAATTTAACACTGCAACCAAGACTACTTGTCCCTTCACATCACACGTTGTTGCTTGTTGTAACAACCACATTATGAACTGGAGAAAGTGTGTATTACTTACTTTGACTAAGGCTCTGAGATACAGACTTCAAGTGCGAAAACACCTCATGTACTTATAATTGTATCTTCCATTCCCACTCGTTCCTCGATCTTTTTGAGTGTTTCTCTGCGTCCCCAGTTAATCCGTTAAGGATCTTCGCCTTACGTACGTTTTCGTAGCGAAATTGCAAGTACCACTGTAGTCAAACTTAGTGTGCTCACTGATGATGTACATGAACAACATGGAAAAAAATGGACAAAATATGAAGGACAAATTTATCTGGCAATGAATGTTAAATGCCTGGTGATGATGGGGATAATCATAATAATAATAATAATAATTTTGCAGTGAACAAATGGTGTGTCGTGGGGCGATCACTCTGTTTTTAAAATAATTGAAAATGTAAGCCTGCGCGGAATAGGGCAGTAATGATGCCGACCGTTGTTAGACGAGCAGTGCTAGTTTCATCTGGTGGCTTCAGTTTTATATTTTATGGAAAAAACGACCATGAGAGCAGGCTTTTTATTATTTTTTAAATTACCTTTCGCGGGCAAGTGCTCTACCAGCTGAGCTACCCAAGCACGACTCACGCCCCGTCCTCACCAGTTTGGAAGCTAGAAGACGAGGTACGGCGGAATTAAAGCTGTGAGGAGGGAGCGGGAGTCGTGTTTTGGTAGCTCAGTTGGTAGGTCACTTGCCAACGAAAGGCAAGGTCCCGAGCAAGAATCTAGGACCGGCACACAGTTTTAATCTGTTAGGAACTTTCATATCAGCGCACACTCCGCTGTAGAGTAAAAATTTCATTCTGTTTCCATCGTTGTTTTAGAACTTAAAGTTTGTTAATGGCTGCAAATGGTCTCTAAATATCTGAACATAGCCATTTGAAGTCAATGAGTCACATAAACACAATCCACAACATTATGGAACCACCACCAGCTTGCGCTGTGCCTTTTTGACACCTTGAGTCCATAGCGAAGTGGGATCTGCGCCACATTCGAACCCTGCCATCAGCTATTACCAACTGAAATCTGGTCTGATCTGACCAGCCCATGATTTTCTAGTCCTCCATGGCTCAGTCACGACCCCAGCAGAGGCGCTGCAGACGATGTTGTACTGTTAGCCAAAGGCTCTTGCATCGATCGTCTGCTGCCATAGTCCATTACCGCCAGATATCGCAACACTGACCTAATGAATACGTTTGTCGTAAGTCCCACATTGTATTCTGCGGTTATTTCACGCAGCGTTGCTTCTCTGTTAGTACTGACAGATGTATACAAATGTCGCGGCTCTCGATTGTTAACAGAAGGCTGCCGGCAGCTGCCTTTTTCATGGTGAGACGAGATACCTGAAATTTGATGTTGTAAGCACCCTCAGGGCTCGGTGGATCTCCAAATGGAATGTCTCATGCTGTTCTGCGATCAAAGTCTATTAATTACCTTCTTACAGCCGTTATCAACTCGAAAACCCATTCACTTGAATCTCCAGAATACAAAAGACATTTCCGCCAATGCACTGACCTTGGATACCTTGTGTACGAGATACTACAGCCATCTGTATACATGCATATTGTTACCCCGCGACTTTTGTTGCATCAGTATATTTATATTTACCGACCGACTTACAGAAAACACCGCACAACACCGCGGCGCCAGTGTCACTCCAGGCGGTGCCACAGTCACGTGCCATCTGAAAAATGTTCTTGTATGCATCCGACGGGCGTGTACTTAACGAATCACAGCCCACA
Organism: Schistocerca gregaria; assembly: GCF_023897955.1. NCBI lineage: Eukaryota > Metazoa > Arthropoda > Insecta > Orthoptera > Acrididae > Schistocerca > Schistocerca gregaria. The sequence continues at coordinate 594,353,555 of NC_064923.1, read as the reverse complement.
GCCAGCCAGCCGCTCCGCCATTTCCAAAACGAGTCGTTCTGCGAGCTCCGACACCAACCATCTCTGTGGGCAGCCAAACCCGCAGGATCGCCATTCTCAGCAACTGAATCGCCTCGCCGTCGCCTGCCACCAACAACAGCATCGTGAGTCCTGCGACCTACGCTCCACGATCTCACCGGGAAGCCTACTCTCACACACTGAAGACGATCTCGCTGGATGCCGCCTGCCTTACGTCATCAAGCTGCTCAGCTGTCACCAGGTGCTGACATTGCTCACTTCGGATCCCCGCCTCATGAGATTCGACAGTTCAGGAGCGCTATGAGGAAATCTTCCTTCAGTGATTACATCTTGACTCTGTTGAATCTTCTTAGTAGTGGATATCTCTCTCTCTCTCCGTCCGAACATGCCTTAAAAGGCCCAACGGTACCGGCCGGCCGCCGTGTCATCCTCAGCCCACAGGCGTCACTGGATGCGGATATGGAGGGTCATATGGTTCAAATGGCTCTGAGCACTATGGGACTTAACATCTGAGGTCATCAGACCCCTAGAACTTAGAACTGCTTAAACCTAACTAACCTAAGGACATCCATGCCCGATGCAGGGCATATGGTCAGTACACCTCTCTCCCAGCCGTATGTCAATTTACGAGAATGGAGCCGTTACTTCTCAGTCAAGTAGCTCCTCAGTTTGCCTCACAATGGCTGAGTGTGCCCCCCTTGTCAACAGCGCTCGGCAGGCCGGATGGTTACCCATCCAAGTGCTAGTCCAGCCCGACAGTGCTTAACTTCGGTGCTCTGACGGGAACCGGTGTGACCACTGCGACAAGGTCATTGGCAGTGGCGGATATAGTATGACCTTTTTTCTTTTTGTCGGTGAAGAGCTCTTTATTTTGCTCTTGCTATCAAGCAGTGACTCTTTATTTTCCTTTCACTGTTGTTCCATGTTAACTGACTTAATAAACTGTTGTATAGAATTACTAGTGGTACGTCAGTAAGTGTTCTTCCCTTGTGGCCTACAAGCGTAAAAGCTTACATCTTCTAATTATCTGTGTATCTCTGAGAACGTCTTACACTGAGCCTGGGGTTTTGTTTCTTTCGATTTGTGGCAGCTCGCATGGCTACTGCACAGTTTCTCCTAGAAAGGGTGAAATGAGCAAGCTGAATCTTCTGTTAATGGAAAATGCATACTTTACTGTATTGATAAATTGAACCTTACCACGAGAGATTACGGCTTACGCTGAGACTGGGCTTTTGTTTCGTTCGACTTGTGGCAGCTCACATTGCTACCGCACAGTCTCTTTTATAAGGGAAAGGCTAAAATGAGGTGAGCAACCTAAACAATAACTTTATCTTGGAACTTCTCCATTTGGTCCGTGTTTGCAGAAAAAAACAACAATATCAGAAACCGAGTCCACCTTGATGCAAAACACAATGTCATTCGTTTATTTCTGTATTTTCCCAAACTAGTTTCGGCGACAAATATCACCATCATCTGTGGGTTTTTTAAATCTAAAACATGCAGAAAATAGCATGGTCATACAAACAGAGTGGCACATTATTACATTTTACTATTCGTTTTTTTAAATATAGTTTTCTATGGATACTTTCATATACTTTATTTATTGCATGAACAGCATGTCTCTGAGAGCTATTGCGAACAGAAAATATGTCGCAAACACCGTCAATTACAGTTGTAGTTCCCGTAAAACTTGATTCTCCAAAACGTAAACGAACAAACGAAATACACTGAACTTGAAAAACACAAAACGAACATATCACTTCTGAAAACATTACATCCAACACTTTACATCACCACAGTAAGTATTAAAAATATTTTTAAAAAATTTCTTATGTGTTCGGGCACATTTAAGTCATGTCTAAGGTGACGCGGATGCTGCATCAAAATCACTATTTCAGTTTTGCTACTGCTGTATTTCAAAGACGTTTAGCATTAAAATTATTTATATTTGAAATATGCATAATTTATGTGAAGTTTGGCATTCGATGTTCACTATAAGTATAAAAAATCTGTCCTTTAATTGAAAAAAGCTGTTCTTAGTGCGTCATCTAGATGTGAGTCTGTCATCGGCCTTTATTCTTGATGATGCTCATAGATGAAAATGTTATCTTGTAAATACATGTCGAGCCACAGCAGGAACAAATTCTCCAAGTGACACTAACGAGCATGGGATGTTTGTATCTGTCCATCAGAGTCCTGATGTTTTAAAATTTCTATTTCTGCTTGCTCAAGATACTTGATCATATTTACCATTTACTGCTTCCGTAACTCAATTCAAACCTGAGAAATGTAATAGGGAATATCTTTTTAAATGTGCAGTCTATAATTTTGGTTTCCTTTGGGAAGCATTTATCGTACTTACCATGGGTGAAATGTTTCGAATTTTACCCTTGCAACTGGAAGTTTAATCAATTTATTTTTGAGGTGATATCTGCCGGTAACCCTAAATCTAGGTGCCATGGTATCTGTTGAATTTCCTGACAAAATTGCTCGAAGATGATTTCAGAACGCATCTTACCCCATTTACATGACTGCAAAATATTTCCAGAGATTTCTCCTTGCTAAACCAAGATACGTCCGCTTGGATAGTTATGTCACCGTGCTCAGAGTGTGATATATTGAAAAGATTTCTGAGAAATCGCTGACTTGTAGAAGTTTGCCTCAGGAGTTACGACTTTGATAATATAGACAAAGTTCAAAACCTTTGCTTATCAAAATTCCTAGAGGCTGATACAGTGATAAGTAAGATATTTTGAAAATGAATCATCTTTAGGTGAAAAAACAAGAATCCCGTTATTCTTTCCGGCCATTGATAGCGCCGCATCTGTCGTTTTAGCTACAAGTTTAGAGAGTGAGAAGTTGCTACCTTTCCCAAATTTCAGGAATGCATTTAATATGTCTTCTCCCTTGGTATGTGCATGAAGTGACAGCACTTTTACTAACTTTCCATTAAATGTAAACTAATCAAGAGTCGTTCTTAATAAATAAAAACAACTCTCCAATGCCGCAAGCGAAAAATGTTCACACTGTTGCGGGTCCTTATATGACTGAGAATCTAAATTTTGAGAAATCTGTTCAACACGTCTAGCAACAGTTTTACGAGTGAACTAAGGTCCATTCATAGATTGCGTACATGCAGATTTATCTTTGTGACCATCTAACAGAAATGTGGTGACACTGTTCACTGCTTCTTTGCCTTCTTCCCCGCCACTGAAAACTTTTTTTTCTTTTCTCTAAAGCATAACAGACGTAGCAAGAGACCATTGTCAAGTTACTATTTTGCTGATCTGGCTTCGTAAATAAAATTTTCTATAATGTTAATTTATATTTTATGTCTCGATGTTTTCATAATTAAGAATTAACAGGAAGTCACTATTACAGTTTGTGATTTGTCAAAAAATAAGACTCGGTGTTATTTTTCTTGGGAGTAAATACAGTGCTGTACACAATAAACACACGGATTTACCTCTGGATTCGACAGAACGATACTGCTTCCGCTATCACTTCGAATCTTGTAAGATCTTTGTCTTTCAGCCATATTGAAAGTAATTCATCACGCACAACCCGTAGCTGAAGCTACACTCATAAGCTGTCATGTTATACCGGATAGAGCAAAAAATATTGGACAGGGAAAAACTACCGGTACAGTCAACAACGTTCCAAAAGAGCGAAGTAATTATACGCGGACATGGTTTGTTGGAATTACAGGGACTCTGTCTTCAGTTCCCAACAACTGAGGTATAATATTTGTTCAGGGAAATAATGGCTACTACATTCAGTGTACAAAAACAGTTTTGTTCTGAAATTTTAAACACTGGAAATAGTTGGTGTAAAAACTGCCTTATAAAGGGCACCAGGAATACACGTCAAGGACATCATGCAGCCAGTGGGCACCGCGGTGGAGAGTACTGCTGTAGGAGGAAAAAGTTGTCTTCCAATGGTCAGTGCCAGTAGGCACTTGAAAGTTGCAGGTGTTTCTAGTAGTTGTAACTTTAAATACTATTTGCTGCGATCCTTCTTACGAGGAACTTCCATACTATAGATTAGCGTTGAAAGCACTGCACTCTTAATCTGGAGGGACTGAATTCAACATCCCATTACGGGAAGTTCTCAGAACTTGTCAGACAAGGCATAACTTTCACGGAGTACACTACAGAACCAGCATACCGTCTTCTGGAAATTGAAATTGCTCGGCTACCATAGTGATACGAACAAGCTCTTAACTATTTCCAGTGAGGCTAATACAAGAGTTGCAACTACTGCCAGCTACAGTGTAAGAACGATGTTAGCCACTGTCAATAATTATTTCATAGCGGTGACACAGCTGCCATCAGGATCGTTACATATCTGAGGCTCCTTTCAGTCGTGTTACAAATCGAACCTGTGGATTTCATATGTGTCACGTGATAAATCATAATGGCTGCGTTCTGCTTCTACGTCTGTATCTACACTCTGCAAACCACTGTGAAGTGCATGCCAGAGGGAACGTCCATTTTCCCTTCCACTCACGTACGGAGTGCAGAGAGGATGATTGTTGAAATGTCTCCGTGTAATTAATCTAATTTAGTCCTCACAATCCTACCGGAGCTGTACGTACGGGGTTGTAGTATATTCCTAAAGTTATCATTTGAAGTCGGTTCTTCAAACATCGTAAGTACGCTTTCTCGCGATTTTTTACGTCTATCTTAAAGAGTCTGTCAGTTCAGTTTCTTTAGCATTTCTGGACACTCTACCACGAATCGAATACACCTGTGACCAGTCAGTCGTACGTTTCAGGCCTCGAAGAGTCCACGTGCGCTCTTAGGTTTCTGTATCCTAACTATGTGTAATGTAACTATTGCTAAATCAAAACATGTGCCAAAAAAAGGATATTTGTTTCGCCAAAAATTCACAAGACACGCTCCTACTAGCGTCTACATTTGAAAATCATTTTTTAAACCCTTATAAAAGCGTTTCATGTCTACATGACTTGCTACAACATTAATTGACTCCGAAGTGACGCTTGACGCCCCTCTAAAATCTGAAGATATTTCTCTCCCTACGAGTTAAAGAGACTTGAAGTTGTAAAGTGAGGTACAGACATGTATTTAATAATAGAATAAAGCTACCTGAGGGCTACCGCTTTTTTAATTTATGTTAGTATTAACTTAAAAGTGTTTTCCCTCGCACATTACACATGTTTCAATACATGTTAATTTGGCGCCAATCATACTTCAGTTCACAATCATTTCCGCAAACCTGTTTGCCACTTTAGCGAAGTAATACAATTGATATTTCAATTAAATTTAAAAGATTGACAACTGGTGTGTAGGGCGTCCTGACTTATAAAAATTTTCTCGCCGACTTCAAAACCGGTCCTTGGTTTCACGGTTCTACAATATTACCAAAGTCGAGAGCAATTAAATATTATGGTTTATGTATTGGTAATATTAATATAGTTGATGCGTTTCTGTTTCAGTTGCATGTGTAAAAAAGGACCTTTGGTCCTCAAACATCTGTTGAGTAAATGTTACTTATCAAAACAGTTGTTTAACGGAATTTTACTATTGCTCAACAGATTTCTTTGTTATGCATGATACAGTTTTGGGATTATTTAAATAAATAGGTCCTCCATGCAACCCGTTATCGAGTTCAGTTATTATATACCCTTAATTCCCGGTAGAAAAATGTGGGGTGTGAGCTAAACTGGTCACAACTATCGAAATATAAATTTCGCACAGAAATTTTAAAATACAGTATCAGAAGGGCTGAATGGCATCTAAGGAATCAGAAAGCAATTGTCAATGTTGCGCTGCTCTCGTAAATCAGTGCAATACACTTGGTAAAAATTTTAATTAAGGTCCAAAGAGTTTCGTGTTAGCTGTAGCGAGCAACTTCCCTTAAAAAACGAAATTATGTCACACCTTACTGATAACTTATTAATCGTTAACAGATGCTGCATACAAATGAGAATGAATTGCTGCTAGCTGCTTCACAATTGTGAAGTTTACCGCTGCCCTAGGAGCTACTGTGTAGACATCATCCCATTCCGTTTAAGAGGATGAAGCAGACCCATCAAACCATCTGTCCGTCAGATGTTAATAACTGTCTGACATTCAATTCGAATACATTGTAGGTGCTTTCACTTGTACAGTGTGCGTCATATTTGTCACTATTAAACACCCTCACAAGTGTCAGTTTCTAGAGATAGAAGCTGCCGCGAAGCTGTAATACACTCCTGGAAATTGAAATAAGAACACCGTGAATTCATTGTCCCAGGAAGGGGAAACTTTATTGACACATTCCTGGTGTCAGATACATCACATGATCACACTGACAGAACCACAGGCTCATAGACACAGGCAACAGAGCATGCACAATGTCGGCAGTAGTACAGTGTATATCCACCTTTCGCAGCAATGCAGGCTGCTATTCTCCCATGGAGACGATCGTAGAGATGCTGGATGTAGTCCTGTGGAACCGCTTGCCATGCCATTTCCACCTGGCGCCTCAGTTGGACCAGCGTTCGTGCTGGACATGCATACCGCGTGAGACGACGCTTCATCCAGTCCCAAACATGCTCAATGGCGGACAGATCCGGAGATCTTGCTGGCCAGGGTAGTTGACTTACACCTTCTAGAGAACGTTGGGTGGCACGGGATACATGCGGACGTGCATTGTTCTGTTGGAACAGCAAGTTCCCTTGCCGGTCTAGGAATGGTAGAACGATGGGTTCGATGACGGTTTGGATGTACCGTGCACTATTCAGTGTCCCCTCGACGATCACCAGAGGTGTACGGCCAGTGTAGGAGATCGCTTCCCACACCATGATGCCGGGTGTTGGCCCTGTGTGCCTCGGTCGTATGCAGTCCTGATTGTGGCGCTCACCTGCACGGCGCCAAACACGCATACGACCATCATTGGCACCAAGGCAGAAGCGACTCTCATCACTGAAGACGACACGTCTCCATTCGTCCCTCCATTCACGCCTGTCGCGACACCACTGGAGGCGGGCTGCACGATGTTGCGGCGTGAGCGGAAGACGGCCTAACGGTGTGCGGGACCGTAGGCCAGCTTCGTGGAGACGGTTGCGAATGGTCCTCGCCGATACCCCAGGAGCAACAGTGTCCCTAATTTGCTGGGAAGTGGCGGTGCGGTCCCCTACGGCACTGCGTAGGATCCTACGGTCTTGGCGTGCATCCGTGCGTCGCTGCGGTCCGGTCCCAGGTCGACGGGCACGTGCACCTTCCGCCGACCACTGGCGACAACATCGATGTACTGTGGAGACCTCACGCCCCACGTGTTGAGCAATTCGGCGGTACGTCCACCCTGCCTCCCGCATGCCCGCTATACGCCCTCGCTCAAAGTCCGTCAACTACACATACGGTTCACGTCCACCCTGTCGCGGCATGCTACCAGTGTTAAAGACTGCGATGGAGCTCCGTATGCCACGGCAAACTGGCTGACACTGACGGCGGCGGTGCACAAATGCTGCGCAGCTAGCGCCATTTGTTGGCCAACACCGCGGTTCCTGGTGTGTCCGCTGTGCTGTGCTTGAGATCATTGCTTGTACAGCCCTCTCGCAGTGTCCGGAGCGAGTATGGTGGGTCTGACACACTGGTGTCAATGTGTTCTTTTTTCCATTTCCAGGAGTGTGTATGTCTGCCTGCAAACTTCTCATTTCATATCAGGAACTTCATTTTTCTATTAATTATGAAGTTAACGTTTTTTGTTCGAAAGGGAAGCTGCTTATAATAAGCGTTTAACAGAGAGAAAAAGAACCACTAGAAACGAATTGTGGAGCCGTCAAATCTTGTGCACAAATATGAAGGCTACAACGACTGTAGAACCCGACATTGTCCAGTGTGCAGAAAGGGATTTAGTCCCTTGCAACGTGTGTGTTTGGAGTGGTCACCCGTACTAACTGGAAGCGTGATGGAGAAGTGTTTCTGCTACAGAGTGTGAAAAAGCGACCTGACACTGAGGTGGTTCCGATGATCCTTGACATTTGTCTCGGACGACTGCGGTAGGTATTTGAGCGATTCGTTTTCGCGTCTACGAGTGGTCAGCAGCTGTTAACAACTCGTCTCTGTTGCGCAGTCTACACCTTACATACGTCACATCTAACCAGCTCCAGGGACTTAACGAATTTCATTGCTGTGTCATTTTTATGATTTTTTCTGGTCTCCATCATACACTATATGTAACTTCATATGTTCACATTGTTGTCCTATTCTGTTTACTAACGCGACTTGTGAGATCGTAGATTCATAAAACACTTAATGAATAAATAAACAATTTAGCGAAGAAATCAAGCGTAATTTGTGTTTAACGTGAACAATATAGACATGATACTTTATGTGTACAGGGTGTTAACAATTAAACTTTCGGTGCTTGAGAGGCTGTTCGTAGAACAGTGAAACTTTGTGGAAAAATTTGTTAGGATATTCAGAAGAGAAATAACGAGTAGACCACTGAAAGAAACATACATTCATTCCCACATGAGGGGGTAACATTTATTACTTGTGTACCATGTTGATATCCCAGGCTACAAATGTTGCTCGACGTGACGATCATCTGCAGGTAAAGTTTTTAAGGATACCATTTCACAATTTTCCGAACGGTGAACCGCGGAATGTTCAGCTGCCATGACGCAGCTCGCACACTGCTTGAAGAGTGTACATTCCGTCCGGCATTCTCAGCCGTAGCAACAGCAACATCCTCAAGAATTTGTGGCACAAATGGCTGTCAGCTTCTTCCAGGAGCAATTCCCAAATCGTCAGTTAATTCTAACTTGCGAATCATGTTCTTCGACACTGGTGCAAAAAGAGAATCTCTCCGTATTTCTTTACTGCGTCTACACTCACGTTGAGCACTAAGGCTATTGCTATTATTTCGATGAAACAGCTTGGCGAGTAAGGCCCTGCTCACCTAGTGCAGACGTATGTTGATGCTGCAACTGTAATGCATACTGATGCTTGTGTCTCAACCCTACGTCCCGTACCAACTGCCGCGCCTGACGGCAAGTCATGACATTAACACTACTAACAACGCAAATCCTGTAGCGCACAGTCTGAACACCATTGCTATGAAGTGTGGTACCCGTACAGTAAATAGTTTTCCATATATAATAGATGAAAGAAAAAGCGAGCCGACTGGAGTGGCCGTGCGGTTCTACGCGCTACAGTTTGGAGCCGCGTGACTGCTACAGTCGCAGGTTCGAATCCTGCCTCGGGCATGGATGTGTGTGATGTCCCTAGGTTAGTTAGGTTTAAGTAGTTCTAAGTTCTAGGGGACTGATGACCTCAGAAGTTGAGTCCCATAGTGCTCAGAGCCGTTTGAACCATTTTTTTTTTATGAAGAAGCGAAGTTTTATTACAACTACTCTGTGTATGAATTGAAAAGATACCTCTTAGAAGCAGATTCTAAAATAAAAGTTATTTGTGCAGTTTGGTTTTTATCAACTGTAAAGTGCATTTTTACAAGGAGGGCTTGTTCATTTTAATGTGCAAGGATTATCACATCAATAACTACGTACTGAAGATTCAAAGAAGGAGAAATATTTATTCACGGCTTGAGTTTCTTCATGTGAAGGAAGAATTCTATTTGCTGTGACTTTTTTGACCACATCTAGAAGCTCTGTACTACTATGAGGCGACTTAAGGAAAAACGTAGCTGGTGGATAAGACTGACGTTTATCACAGTCGTCATCCCGGCTCTGTGTATCCTAACTTTTAGTGTTCAGAACCTCAGTTGGCAGGAACGGATCTCTTTTAAGGATTACTTTGTTGTCTGTCTGTCTGTCTGTCCGTGTGTCTGTCTGTCTGTTCAACTCCTTTTTCTCAGGAATGGGTAGGGGTATAAAGCTGAAATGTGTCACATACTAAGGTTGTGGTTCATTCCCCGGGATAAAAATGCAAGCTTCTAACTCAATCCAAACAGAAGATACGGCCGCCTCAATTTTTCTCTCAGGAACAGGTAGATGTACCAAGTTGAAATACGAGTATATGTAAAATACTAATGTCTACGGTTTCCTGGCGCAGTCTATAATTTACGCTTCTAAATGAATGCAGTCAAGACGTACGTTCATATATGTCTCACACTTTGACACTCGATAACTCACTGATCAAAACCTAGATATGAAATATGCTAAAATGTGGTGGTTACAGGTGATAATACGACAATTTCCTATCACATTGCTGCCAACTATGATTCGATTTTCTCCTACTACAACTTGCGAACCGGCATGCTGGACGTGAGGGGTAGTAGCGGTCGCCCTGCCAAGTTTACATGTGGCCCTGCCCTCCAACAGTGATGGTGCTACCCGGCACTTTCGACACCATGACATTTGATGTCGAAGAGTTAGTGAGAGCTATTTTTGCCGTCTGGCGTCAATTATTTCGAGGAGATAGAGCAACGACGGCAGTAGCAGTTCAGAGAAAGATGCAAGTATGTTCCGATTTTAAACATTGCAAAAGCTTGTAAATTCATTTGTCTGCTCTCTTCCCTCTCTTCACTTGGTGGTGTTCCACATGTTTTTCTTCTCGCTTCTGGTAGTAATAGACTCCAAAAGAGATGGTGCTGGGTCCTGAGGGTGAGAAATTATCTCACCAGGAGGCGATCCAACAGTCACTCGGTCAAGTCACTCAAACGCAAGCAGACAGTTTAAAATTACCTACGGAACTGTAGATGATACGGGAGGAGAGAAGGAAACATTTCCCTCACACTATGTCCCGACCAATCCTTGATGTAAGCGCAGCCACGTTAGTTGCAATTTCGGGTAAATCAAAGGAAGATATTTTGGTGTTCATGGACAACGCACACACAGCCGCAAAGTTAGGAGAATGCAACGATTAGAAATTGTTGAATACGGCTCGATTAACGTTAACAGGGAACCCAAGGGAGTATCTTCAGTGCGATAAAAAGTTGTGGAATGGTCGTTATTTCCAGGATTTGCAGGAATGAGCCGGCCGCGTTGGTCTCGTGGTTCTAGGCGCGCAGTCTGGAACCGTGCGACTGCTGCGGTCGCAGGTTCGAATCCTTCCTCGGGCATCGATGTGTGTGATGTCCTTAGGTTAGTTATGTTTAAGTAGTTCTAAGGTCTAGGGGACTAATGACCAGAGCAGTTGAGTCCCATAGTGCTCAGAGCCATTTTTTGCAGGAATGATCACTGGTAGGATTTTCGAGGAAAAATACGTCTATGTACTAATGAGAATTCCAGTCGCACATGACTATTAAATTTTCGTCTCCCTTCACTACCTGAATAATTTCTTTTATCTCATCATACATTTCTTCAATTTCTTCGTCATCTGCAGAGCTAGTTGGCATATAAACTTGTACTACTGTAGTAGGCATAGGCTTCGTGTCTACCTTGCCACAATAATGCGTTCACTATGCTGTTTGTGGTAGCTTACCCGCACTCCAATTTTGTTATTCATTATTAAACCTACTCCTGCATTACCCCTATTTGATTTTGTATTTATAACCATGTATTCATCTGACCAAAAGTCTTGTTCCTCCTGCTACCAAACTTCACTAGGACAAGGGAGAGAAGAAAACATAGTGGGTGAATATGGATTGGTGGAGAGAAATGAAAGAGGAAGCTATCTGGTAGAAATTTTGCACAGAGCATAACTTAATCATAGCTAATACTTGGCTCAAGAATCATAAAAGAAGGTTCTATACATGGAAGAATCCTGGAGATACTAGAAGGTATCAGATAGATTATATAATGGTAAGACAGAGATTTAGGAACCAGGTTTTAAATTGTAAGTCATTTTCAGGGGCAGATGTGGACAATCTATTGAATATGAACTGTAGATTAAAACTGAAGAAACTGCAAAAAGGTGGGAATTTAAGGAGATGTGACCTGGATAAACTGAATGAACCAGAGGTGGTAGAGAGTTTCAGGGAGAGCATAAGGGAACAATTGACAGCAGTGGGGGAAAGAAGTACAGGGTAGCTCTGAGGGATGAAGTAGTGATGCGCAGCAGAGGATCAAGTAGGTAAAAAGACGAGGGCTAGTAGAAATCCTTGGGTAACAGAAGAAATGTTGAATATAATTGATGAAAGGAGAAAATATAAAAACGCAGTAAATGAAGCAGGCAAAAGAGAATACAAACGTCTCAAAAATGAGATCGACAGGAAGTGAAAATGGCTAAGCAGGGATGGCTAGGGGACAAATTCAAGGATGTAGAGGCTTATCTCACTAGGGGTAAGATAGATACTGCCTACAGGAAAATTAAAGCGACCTTTGGAGATAAGAGAGCCACTTGTATGAGTATCAAGAGCTCAGATGGAAACCCATTCTAAGCAAAGAAGGGAAAGCAGAAAGGTGGAAGGAGTATATACAGGGTCTATACAAGGGCAATGTACTTGAGGACAATATTATGGAAATGGAAGAGGATGTAGATGAAGATGAAATGGGAGATACGATACTGCGTGAAGAGTTTGACAGAGCACTGAAAGACCTGAGTCGAAACTAGGCCCAACGAGTAGACAATATTCCATTGGAACTACTGACGGCCTTGGGAGAGCCAGCCCTGACGAAACTCTACCATCTGGTGAGCAAGATGCATGAGACAGGTGAAATACCCTCAGACTTTAAGAAGAATATAGTAATTCCAATCCTAAAGAAAGCAGGTGTTGACAGATGTGAAAATTACCGAACTATCAGTTTAATAAGTCACAGCTGCAAAATATTAACGCGAATTCTTTACAAACGGTTTTGCGGTGCGGTCGCAAAACACAAACACTAAACTTATTACAGTGAACAGAGACGTCAATGAACGAATGGACAGATCATAACTTTGCGAAAATAAAAAAAAATAAACTTCTCACTCGAGGAAAGTCTTAAACTACAGACCTCCCGTTTTTTTACCAACTTTTTTTTTCTTTTAACTTAAGTAGGTCAGGGGACAGGGTGGACAGGGGTCGTACTTGGAGGCCTGGCCACGGTGTCCCTGTCTCCTGACAGGATAAGGGAGAGGCAGCGGGAAGGAAATATTGTACATTGTAATTTTTTTCTTATTTATTCATTTAATTTTAATGTCCCAAAAGAAAAATCAAATATAAAAAAGAAGGAAAAGAAATATAGGCCGAAGTGACATCCTCGTCACTTCACTGGGAGTAAATCCTATCCCTCGAAACAACGTAAACCTGGGACTCCCCACCGCTTCCGGGGCTTATGAAACATGCTGCCTAGAAAGTTCGCAAAGTGCGTTTTATATTCAGAGTGCCGTCGGATGATCTCGTGCTGCTCTAATAGATAATGCCAATAGTCCATGCCCGATATCAAGGCCCGCGAGAGCACGTAGTGCGATGCGTGTCCTCCAATCCATCGGATCGCCGATGTTTTTTGTGAGGGGGGAAAAGACAGAGTCAGGGAAAAATAAAGCGTCCGTCGTGATCGTGGATTTGTCGGTGCGTCGGAGGAGGGCCATGATGCGTTGCGTCAGCCGCCAAACATCCGTTGCCTCACCGCACTGCAGAGAATATTCGTCGGTGTCCTGCATGCCACATATAAGGCAGAGCGGGGAATCTACCATGCGAATGTCGTACAATCGTTGGCGGTTGACGGTCTCGCGGTTTATTAATGTATACCATGACGATCGCGCTGCTGTGATGAGGAGAGGTGTATGGACAGATCGCCAAATCTGTCGCCAGCTTCGTGTAGGGTGCTTAAGTTTCTACAACATTGCTGCCAAGATGACGCCGCAAGTATCGATATATCTCACGGGTAGTGGGGATTCTTGTAGAAGGTATCTGTAACTGCACGTAACTAAAATCAACAAAAAAACGCGCGACGTCAGAAAACGAGGGCGAGATTGTGCCTACCGCCACCGGTGGTTCAAAGGACGTGGAAAGAAGCACATCCAGGATGGCCGACGTGATGGCATGTTGCCGTTGGTTCCAAGTTCGTAGCGTCGCTCGCACTTACAGAGCTAGAGCCTTGTTCCGCACATCCGTGAGGTTAAGTCCTCCAGAATGGTGGGGGAGAGTTAAAGTCTTGTATTTGATCTTAAACAACATTCCTTGGCTGACATAGTACCCAAAGGCCGCCATTAATCTATCAGCAATACCATGTGGCATTGGCAGTATCTGTGCCAGGTGCGGCAGTCGCGAGGCCAGGTGAACATTAGTGTAGTCCACCCTTTGGAGCAGGTCGTGCGTTCGGAGTGAATTGTTGCGTATGTGGAGTCGGACGTTCTGGAGGAGACGTCGATAGCTCGCCGCCGCTGATTGCCGTAGCGATCGGGTGAACAATACACCAAAGCATCGCAAGATGTCCACCGTCGCAAATGGACTGTGCAGAGCGTCCAGCCCTCGACCGATGTGCATGATCTTGGTTTCATTCATGTTGACCCTGCTTCCCGCAGCTACTCCGTACGTAGTAAGAAGGGTAACCACCTGACTTACTTCGTTCTCCGACCGGAAGAGTATCATCACGTCGTCGGCATATGCACGACACGTGAAGGAGCTCGCACGGAGTCGGACGCCTGTTAGAGTCCGTCTAAGAGTCTGCATCAATGGTTCTAGCGCTATTGTAAACAGTATCATCTACAAGGGACATCCCTGCCTAACTGAGCTGCAAACAGGAATCGGTCCTACCTCCCTGCCATTGATTCTCACCGTCGAAGAAGCGCAGCGAAGGAGGCGCATGAGGACGGCAATAAAATCCTGTGGTATCGCCATGCGTCGCATGGTCGAATCAAGGAAATCATGGTTGATCATGTCAAAGGCACTATCAAAATCCACCGATACGAACGCCGCTCGCATGCGACAAACTTCCGTCAGGGAAATTATGTCACGGTATTCGCCGAGGATAGAATGTATGTTGCTCCGAACCCCCAGACAAGCCTGGTCTGGTGGTATTGTCTTGGATATTACAGTCTTGAGCCTCGCCGCCAACATTCGCGCAAAGATCTGATAATCAGTATTGAGATTCGTGAGCGGTCGAAATTGATGGACGCTGACATTCGCTGTCGATTTCGGTATTGGTACAAGCAGTCCCGCCATGAACTGCGACGGAACGTCCGTGTCAGGGCTCAAGAACTCATTATACATCAATACCAACTGGGACATCATTAAATCCGCAAATGCGCGGTAAAATTCGAGTGTCAACCCATCTGGCCCAGGGGATTTATGCACAGCACCCTTCGCGTGTGCGCGCCGGATGTCATCTTCCGTTAGGGGTTCCAACAGCGCTTCTGCATCCGGACCATCCACCTCCGTTTGCATCTGTCGCAAAATTTCTTCTCCTGTCCGATTGTCCGTCAGCGTCCGAGTGAAAAGGCGGGTGTAATGCTCCAGAAACTCAGCAGCAATGTCCTGTTGTGACGTCAAGGGCCGACCATCGTCATCATGGAGGACTGTGATTGGGGATAGGCGATTACGCGCATGTACCTTGGACACATGATGCATGCCAATACGTTCCCCATCGACGTTGTCCAAGCACCGACCACGGATCGAAATTCCCTCCAGTCGACGTCTCGTGATCGATAAAATGCAGGCATGAATGCGATGGACTTCCGCTTGACGCTCGGGCGATGGGGCGCTGGAGGACAGATCGCGGAGCACCATGTAGTAATAATCAAGTGTATCTCTGAGCCATTTCGCTTTTTCCTTGCCATACATTATGAGAGCTCTTCGTATCGCCGGTTTCGCACACTGCAGCCACCATGAAATAACCGTACGGTGCAGCGGCAGACGGCGAGTGCAAGTCAGCCATGTTTCTTCGATCCGCTGGCGACGTTCGAGATTCACCAATAAGGATGAATTAAGTTTCCAGGAACTACGACTCCGCCAGACCCGCTGCCGTGGGAGCGTTAACGTGCAGAAATATGCAAGGTGATCCGTAAAAGCTGTGGGCCAACGTTCAGCAGCCAACACGTGATCTCTTAATCCGTCAGAAACATAAATCCGATCCAGCCTGCTCGCCGAGTGGCTAGTAAAATACGTGTAGCCCGCTCGCTGCCCATGGATCTTTTCCCACGTGTCCATTAGGGCCATGTCCCGTCAGATCGTGTTCAATGCGTGGCAGGAGCTGAAATTAGGAGTTTGATCCTTCGGTGCGAGTACACAGTTAAAATCCCCCCCTACCAAGATGTGGTTATACCTTCCACGGAATAGGGGGGGGCAATCTCCTCCGAGTAGAATCGTGCACGCGCCTGGCGATTGTCAGATACGGAGGGTGCATAGATGTTGACGATACGAATGCCGTTTACGGTCATAGCCAAACTCCGAGCCGAAGGTAGATAATCGAGGTCACACATCGGAATCCCTTCCCGGACCAGTATCGCTGTGCCACGTCCTCCATCAGGAGTCGGCGCTAGATAAGTTTTGTATCCATGCACGTCGAGAAAAGCAGCATTGCAGGTTTCCTGCATCAGCAGAATATCAGCGTCTGTGGCGTAAATCATGTCCCGGAGATGTTGCATTTTTGCAAGCGAACGTGCGGTGTGAATGTTCACTGTGCCCACCTTATATGCTTGGCTCGTTGTCGTTGTCATGCTCGTGTCATGTCATCGAGAACTCCAAGGGCTTTAGTCCACTATTCGTGCTGAGAGGGGTGCCCGCCAACGCGTTGCCCTCCTTTGTTGTCGTTCCGTGATGTGCATCCTGTATGTGAGTGGTCATCATTTGGGGGTGGCAGTTCCTGTATGTCTTCGACTGGTTCCGCCCAATCCCAGTGGTCATCGCTTTGGCGATCGCTGTTTGCGTGCCCTGCCCTCTGCTGCCTCACTGTGTTCGTCGATCGTTCGTTGGTCTGTTGCCGGCGCCACTGTCTCGATCTCTACTTCCACGCCGCGTGCTACATGTGAGTTTTCGGAAGGGTCCTGCCTCGAATGACGTGACGTGGGTGTAGGGACATTCTCCGAGTCACCTCCATGCTCCCGTAACTCGGTCTGCTCTTGCATAAACACTTCCTTGTCACGCTCCGCATTTGGCAACACCTCCCGGCGGGCCACCGACACGTACGTCATCGGCAGTTGCGTGGGAACTTCTTGCTGTGACGCTTCTCCATGTGGCAGCTGCACGACGCGGCGTTGGATGCACTCCGAGCGGATATGTCCTTCTCCACCACAGCCAGAACAGGTGCGTGGCTGTCCATCGTAAATCACAATAGCTCGATATCCTCCAATGTATAAATAAGAAGGGATATGTTTAGTAAGGACGATAGGCACCTGTCTGACGCCGTTTAGCACAGGATAGGTGCTAAAACTTGCCCAGCGTTCAGGCGTGTGACTAAGTACCGTTCCATACGGTGGCAGCGATTCGGTAACCATCGATTCTGGCACCTCAAACGGCAATTCAGAGATCCGAATGACCCCCACACCCAATCTTGAAGGAGCTACTGTGACATCGCTGATATGACCATCCGAGTGTCGAAATTTAAATCCTCTTTGAGCAGCGGAGAGAGTTCTTTCACACGCAGCCTCATCGGTCATCTTTACGTACATTGTGCTGCTTACAATGAACAGGTCTATTCCAATGAAGTCTGCAGCAGGTCAACGAACTTCTTCCCTCAAAAAACGCTCTATTTCGAAAGCTTTTGGCCTGGCAAATTCGTTGTCGAACGTAAATTGGAGCGTAGTCTTTCGAAAATTGTGTGCCATGGCGATCGAGTCAGACAACAACACGCTCGAGTATCGGCGATGTAAACACTTCCTCGTCCACGCGCGCCCGCGGCCGGGACAGCAGGTCCGTGCCGCGCCACCGCCTGAAGCAGACTGTCCCGTTCCGCTGCTGTTCACGCTAACCACGCGACCACGGCACCCCTGAGCTCTTAATAGCCTGGCTGTTGCCTGTCTTGCGCATGGACAACTCAGTTTGTATATTTTGATTTATTTTTTTAATAGTTACACACAACTTCTTCCTGTTTTCTCGATTGATCTGTGTTCAGTTTTTCAAGGGCTATCTACTGTACCAACTTATAACTAAATCTGAGGGGGGTGCGATGGGGAGGTTCCCTTGTTAGCTGGCTTGGAGGAAGGAGGATGGGGTCAGGCATGGGTACAGCGTGTTTGTTGTTTTGGCGCGTCCGTTGTCCGTTACTAACAAGGGGAGGCGGATTTCTGGAAGCTTGGTACAATCGTAGTACTCCATGCGGACAACATAATGTGTAAGCAGTAACACATACTTCTCAAGCGTTACTGTAATTGTAAAATAGCAAGATAATTTCGGTCGCCAAATATATATTTGTGCGTGGCCATGTTTACCATGAAGCGGCTGGCTGCAGCCGACTGGCGGCGGTAAGGTAGTGCAGCGTGTTCGGTCAGAGCGTTAGCTACACTTTCTAATAAGAAAACGAATCAACGAACAAACTGAACGGGTGTCATCCGACGTGCGCCCTGAATAAACTCTACGATCAATACATCTACATGACTACTCTGCAATTCACATTTAAGTGCTTGGCAGAGGGTTCATCGAACCACAATCATACTATCTCTCTACTATTCCACTCCCGAACAGCGAGCGGGAAAAACGAACACCTAAACCTTTCTGTTCGAGCTCTGATTTCTCTTATTTTATTTTGATGATCATTCCTACCTATGTAGGTTGGGCTCAACAAAATATTTTCGCATTCGGAAGAGAAAGTTGGTGACTGAAATTTCGTAAAAAGCTCTCGCCGCGACGAAAAACGTCTATGCTGTAATGACTTCCATCCCAACTCGTGTATCATATCTGCCACACTCTCTCCCCTATAACGCGATAATACAAAACGAGCTGCCCTTCTCTGCACCCTCCCGATGTCCTCCGTCAATCCCACCTGGTAAGGATCCCACACCGGGCAGCAATATTCTAACAGAGGACGAACGAGTGTAGTGTAAGTTGTGTCTTTAGTGGACTTGTTGCATCTTCTAAGTGTCCTGCCAATGAAACGCAACCTTTGGCTCGCCTTCCCGACAATATTATCTATGTGGTCCTTCCAACTGAAGTTGTTCGTAATTTTAACACCCAGGTACTTAGTTGAATTGACAGCCTTGATAATTGTACTATTTATCGAGTAATCGAATTCCAACGGATTTCTTTTGGAACTCATGTGGATCATCTCACACTTTTCGTTATTTAGCGTCAACTGCCACCTGACACACCATACAGCAATCTTTTCTAAATCGCTTTGCAACTGATACTGGTCTTCGGATGACCTTACTAGACGGTAAATTACAGCATCATCTGCGAACAGTCTAAGAGAACTGCTCAGATTGTCACCCAAGTCATTTATATAGATCAGGAACAGTAGAGGTACCAGGACGCTTCCCTGGGGAACACCTGATATCACTTCAGTTTTACTCGATGATTTGCCGTCTATTACTACGAACTGCGACCTTCCTGACAGGAAATCACGAATCCAGTCGTAATCAATATCAATATAAAAATTTTTAAAGTGGTTGTCGTTCAAGCCGCTGCGTCGAGTTCCGTTCTTCAGTTTTTTTTTATTTTCAACACAGTCATTTTCTTTACTATTTACATTACAATTACTGTAATGGGGAAAAAAACGTGTAGTCGGATGAACGTTTATTAAATTTAAAATGTTATTTGGTAGTCTACTAATTTTTATTATCACAAATAATATAATATTCATAACTATCGACTAGTAAACGACAAGCCGCATAAAGTAATACTGAAAATGTATGGTTCTCCGTGTCTTCAAAACTGTTCGTATTTAATCGAAAGAGAACGAGAAATTGCTTCTCAGAAGACGCTATTAAGACACACTCGATATTGCATAACCAATTATCAGCGCCGATTTGTAAGGAAATACTGCGTTATGCATGGTTTGCTTCTAGATTATCGTCTGAAAGAGTTCCTTGAAAATGTTAACGAGGGTTTGTTTTTCACAGAAAACGTCAAAAGACCTTGCGTATGCGGAAACATAGCACTTATTCAGTGCAGCTGGTGCCGTTAAACTTTATGTTTTCCATGTTTTTACGAAAAATACCATCCTGCAACCTGTACTCGTAATGTCGAAAGCGACGATTAATTGAATATCTTTCGAAAGCCGTCTATGCCTGTCAAAACTTGGATGTAATACGTCGTTTCGGGCTCCTTCCAGGTAAAAGGGATTTCTCAAATCACGGACAAGCATACGTTTTCAGTATCACTTTATGCGTTTGGTGGTTTACTAGTCGATAGTTATGATTATTACATTATTTGTGATAATAAAAATTAGGAGACTGCTAAATAACATTTTAAATTTAATAAAAGTTCATACGATTACACGTATTTTTCCCGTTATATCAATTGTAATATAAATAGTAAAAGAAAACGACTGTGTTGAAAATAAAAAATAAAAACTGACGAACGGAACTCGATCCAGCGATCCACCGGCTTTAACGCCAACCTCTCCTGTTTATATATATATATATATATATATATATATATATATATATATATATATATATATATGGCGGACGTCCGATGACACCTGTTCAGTTTGTTCGTGGATCCGTTCGCTCAGCTTTTTTTATTAGAAAGGGCAGTTAAAGCTCTGACTTGCGCTCGCCAATTTCAGCCTTCTCGGCCTGGCTTCTATGCTATTAAAAGAACGTTTAACACAAAGGACGCTTCTTCTACACCAAGAAAGGAAAACGTGTTATCACTGCAGTGGAAAGTTCAAGGTGGGTTGCTTCTGCGGCAAAGGAAACGTTTCTTTACTTGTTGATGACTCTTTGCTGCAAAACTTTTATTTTTATCGTGTTTTGTTGTTAATTGTTTTCTTAACTTTTTTAATATACAAAAAGTTTTTTTTAAATTGTTTGTTTCCACTATTCTTTGCGTGAGACATCTCGGCTTGTTGACGGCGCTCAACGCTCGTCTTCTCGAGGGTTGCCTATTATGGTACACCCCGAGCATATAGCTTGGTCTCGTTTCTTTTTCCCCGTTTGTATGTGATCTCCCTTGTCGGTAGTTGTTCTCTCTTAGCACTGAGTGCCCAATTGCTGGACGCCACACACTGGAACGTTATTGATAGTCGGACGCAGTGCTTAATCTACTTCGTCGTTCCTTGTTCGTTTTTTTTTTTTTCCTCCATCGTCGTTGTCGTTCATAGTGTCTTTATTCTCAATGCTGGCATATAGTTCGCGAACTTTTGTCTGTATTTGTCATCCTTCATCAGCAGTTGCACTTGTGTGGCTAGATATACTCTGTTGCCCTGGTAAGATGGCGCATCTTCGGCTTGAATTAGGTAATGCAGAGTATGTCCTGTCAGCCATGTCCATATATTTTTCTTCGTGATGGGGTAGTAAGTGCCATCAGGTTGCAACACCGATGTCATGGAGATTGTCTGTCTAGCTGTCCTGCTGATAGAGGCAAGGTTCATTCAGCACCATTCCCAGACCAATTTATTTTCTCCGCAGACACTTCTGTGTAGCAAGTTGTCTATGAGGGCACACTCTCCACATCTGTCTGTTGCCGACAATCGTATTCTGTGTAATTTTTTTTCGTAGGTGTGGTCTCATTAACTACTTTATACCACGTTGATCTGATATTTGTTCCGAGCACTTTGTTGTGGATGTTCTTCCAGATCTGAGCCCAATTCCGTAGGGGATATTTCGTTTCCATGCGGTTTATTCTTCCACCAGTATTCATTATCCGGTATAGTTGGGCGGTTGTAAGGTCCTGTATTGATGCGGTCAGTTTCGCTCGGAGGTAACTAACTTCGAGCAGAAACATTCTGATGTGGTTCACTTTGTAGTGGGCTTCCCCAGGTTTGTCGGAATTGCCATATTAGTAGGTGTATACATCCGTAGGGCCATATTGAGCGCGTTCTCTGGGTAGTCTTGAAACAGCTGAATTGTTCTCCGTATAAAAAGAGCCTTGCATTTAATTTCAACATCTATTAGCCCTATGCCCCCTTTCTCTGGTGGGAGAGTAATAACATTAATTCCCACTTTGAATATTTCGCCCCTCCAAATATACCAACCAATTGCCGTCATTATTTGCTTGGAAATGCTGTTGACCACAGGGATTGTCTGCCCTACATACCACATTTTCGAAAGTATCATTTTATTGATAAACTGCACTCTTTGTATGAGGTCCTGTTCTCTGCCTTTATTTTGCTGGGGACAACCTCTCGTCATAGCCAGAAGCTCTTGCCAGTTGTCCGTAGCACTTTTCAGAGGGCAGCGGCTCATTCGTATTCCAAACAGCTTCATACTCTCGTGTGGTACATATGGGCAGTTATCATCGATTCTAAACCCTCTTCCGCTCGGCATTAGTTTAGTCTTGCGATAGTTGAGCTTTGAGCATGAGGCTCTTTCATACTCCCGTACACTATTAGTGACTTCTTGTAAGTCTTGCTCCGAACGTACAATGACACTAACGTCATCCGCGTACGCCACACATTTTACAGTCGTCGAATACAGGGTTAAGCCCTCAAGTGTACGGTTGAGCAACCGAACAAGTGGCTCAATGGCAATGACAAAAAGAGGCATTGACATGGGGCACCCTTGTCGTACAGATCGCTCAATAGTTATTTGCCGGGAGAGTTGCCCATTGATGACGATCCTAGAGCAAGCAGAGGTATACATATTTTTGACCATCGGAATAAAACCGTCACCAAAACCTAAATGGTTTTGCACTGTCTATAGCTAAAATTGTAGCCTCCGGTTGGGTAATAGCACTAAAGGAGATGATCTCCCTATAATCTGCGAGACTTCTAAAGATCGTTCGACCAGGGACGGCTGCTGTCTGGCTATCATGTATGATTTTATGTAAAACATGTTTAATTCTAGCTGCTAGAACGCGGGCCACAATTTTGTAATCGGAGTTGAGGAGGGAAATAGGACGAAAGTTATTGACATCATCTGGTGGGTATTCTTGGGGGACGAGTACAATTAGACTATCACTGAATCCTGCTGGTAGTTGCCGACCTGCTTTAATTTCATTACATATGTTCAGAAAGCAATGTTCGAGTAAATACCAGAATTGTTTGTAGAATTCAATGGGTAGGCCATCTGCCCCGTGCGATTTATTACCCTGAGCCTTCCTCAAAGCTTCCCGAAGTTCTTCCTCAGTGACATCACTTAGTAATAGTAGTCTGTCCGTCTCGTCGAGGGTTGCTGTAAGGCAGTTTTTCATGGTCGTAATTGCCTCGTCATTCGTGGGCTCTGACATGTACAACCGTCGGTAATAGTCGGTTATATATTCCTTTATCTCATTCTGGGTTGTGGTGACACTGCCATCTTCTGTTTTTAATCTGTGAATAAATTTCTGTCTTCCGCGGCGTTTTTCTTTCGCAAGACGGAAGGAGGATGGGCTTTCGTCATAGGCGCTGTTACCATCGCGAGAACGTATTTTAATTCCTTCCAGTTTTCGTTTCAATAGTGTTAGCTTCGCCTTAATCCTTTTGATCTGTACAGAGTTCTCCTGTGTGACATGAGGAGCAGAATACAGCTCACGGAGACATCGAAAATAAAATTCGAAAAGCTCTTTCTGCTGCCGGCTCCTTTCATAGCTGTAACTTTTCAAGCAGTTGATAAGTTTGGGCTTTGCGCAGCGTCACCACCACAGCGTGACGGACGGGAAAGTTTGTTGGCGCCGTGAGTAGAGATCCCATACTTCCTGCACCCCTTCTCGTAAACCTTGATCATTGAGTATTGAAACATTCAGCTTCCAACCTGCTCTGCCACGGTACGTTCCCTGCCGTACCATTCGGATTGTACAGTGATAAGCCTCGTGGTCGGAGATGTACAACGGCCACGTCTCCGTTGCAGAGATCTTGTCCCGCATATGTTTTCCTACATAAATTCTGTCTAGTCGGCTGGCAGTTTGAGCGGTTAAATACGTAAAACACTGTCGGTCCCCATTCAAGATTTCCCAGGTGTCTTCTAGGTCCATCAGTCGAACAGTTTCGGCAAGTGTTGCACAACCGTTAAAGTTCAGCCATTGGTCTTTAGGCTTTAAAACACAATTAAAATAGCCGCCGATTATCACGTCCTCCTCATTCCTCTGTAAAAGATACAATAAGTCAGTAGCGTAAAAATGTGCTCTGGCAGCTCTATTTTGATTCCCCGAGGGATCATAGATGTTTATCAATCGAACTCCATTAATAAGGCACGAGATTCCTCTGCCAGACTCTAGTCTTTCCACATCCGAGACAATTATACCCTCTTTGAACAACAGAGCTGTGCCCGAGGAGCAATCTGGGATGGTATTAGTCAGTACGTCATACCCAGAAAAGTCAGGTAGGACATGGTGAGCCACCTCTTGCAGCATCGCGATGTCTGCAATAGCTATACAAATAATCGCGAAGACTGTGTATCATCTGCTCTGAAGTTACTTTGTTTATGTTTACAGTGACTATCTTGTAGTCCTGAAAAGGAGGCATGAAGTTCTCTATGTTAAAAGTCGCTGACCAGTCAGCAAAAGCATGATGTCGGTGAGGAAATTAATACGTATCCGAATCATCGTCTTTTCTCAGATTCGTTGAAAGCTTTCGTGTCACAAGTAATTCTGCTCTCCCGGCTGGGATAGCCTCCTTTGGTGGTTCAGACGTAGTCAGTGTTAAATACTGCGATGGAGCTCTGTATGCCACGGCAAACTGGCTGACACTGACGGCGGCAGTGCATAAATGCTGCGCAGCTAGCGCCATTCGACGACCAACACCGCGGTTCCTGGTGTGTCCGCTGTGCCGTGCGTGTGATCATTGCTTGTACAGCCCTCTCGCAGTTTCCGGAGCATGGTGGGTCTGACACACCGGTGTCAATGTGTATATGCACTCCTGGAAATGGAAAAAAAAACGGTACATCCAAACGGTCATCGAACCCATCGTTCTACCATTCCTAGACCGGCAAGGGAACTTGCTGTTCCAACAGGACAATGCACGTCCGCATGTATCCCGTGCCACCCAAAGTGCTCTAGAAGGTGTAAGTCAACTACCCTGGCCAGCAAGATCTCCGGATCTGTTCCCCATTGAGCATGTTTGGGACTGGATGAAGCGTCGTCTCACGCGGTCTGCACGTCCAGCACGAACGCTGGTCCAACTGAGGCGCCAGGTAGAAATGGCATGGCATGCCGTTCCACAGGACTACATCCAGCATCTCTACGATCGTCTCCATGGGAGAATAGCAGCCTGCTTTGCTGCGAAAGGTGGATATACACTGTACTAGTGCCGACATTGTGCATGCTCTGTTGCCTGTGTCTATGTGCCTGTGTTTCTGTCAGTGTGATCATGTGATGTATCTGACCCCAGGAATGTGTCAATAAAGTTTCCCCTTCCTGGGACAATGAATTCACGGTGTTCTTATTTCAATTTCCAGGAGTGTATATAGTTGACGACCGTAATTTACTTTTGTGATATTCTGAGTAACGCTTGAGAATTATGCGCTACTGCTTACACATTTTGTTGTCCTCATGGAGTACTACGAGTGTGCGAGGTCTGCAGTAAATCCGCGTTCCAAACGTTCTGACATCCCCTTGTAAGTCGAGACGTGAGGGCCAGAATTGAGTACGCGTGGATTACGCAACATCTTCCTAGTGGAGTTTTCAGCCGTCCCCTGCTGTGGCTTCTTACTCTAAACTGTCCTTTCTGGTAATACGTCAGTTACCGCCGCTGCATGGTCTGATCTAACGAACGTGCCTGAGTATTGCAGCAGCATCTGACTATTTGGTGAGCGTATTTTAACATATTGCTTGGTGATTTGCGAACAAAGGTTAGCTACCGTTTGAAGTGGTTTTACAAATGGTTCAAATGGCTCTGAGCACTATGGGACTTAACATCTATGGTCATCAGTCCCCTAGAACTTAGAACTACTTAAACCTAACTAACCTAAGGACAGCACACAACACCCAGCCATCACGAGGCACAGTAAATCCCTGACCCCGCCGGGAATCGAACCCGGAACCCGGGCGTGGGAAGCGAGAACGCTACCGCACGACCACCAGATGTGGGCGTGGTTTTACAGCCACGCTATCTTGCGCACTTTGCCTGGTGCTAGCTTGTGCTGAAATCGACTGTCGAAGTGTGGTACGATGCTGAGTCTCTCGTTTGATAAGCCTACATAATTAGGACCTTGAGGAATCTTTAAATATTAAAACGTGTTAATGTTTAGAAGTTGTCCCTGATGGTTAAGTTCGTTCTGCTGAACTGTTTCCTCTGCCTGGGGCCCAGTTGATATTTTGCTGTAATAAGCTATTTCCGTTTATGGTTTTCTAGAGACTTCCTTACTGTGTTGTTGACTATAAAGCAGTTGTCATTTTGTGGAAAATGGATTGGTTCTACGAGGCCACGGTTAAAAAAATTAAAGGCCTATTTGTCTTAAGCTGTAGTCGTGTTGTTTAGAATGAGAACTAAAGAAAACATTTAGCCTTGTGATTAATATGTGGTTTGTGTTTCCTACATTTCCATTGGCCTTTTATTTTAAGTTGTCTGTGTATTACAGGATATTTTACTGTGTGTTGTACAGGTGGGAGCTCCTTTTTCTTGCAGGTTGCTCACATTGTCGGATTTCCGAAATTGTTCAGGGAATTCGGGCAGGTACCTGTAGTCCCGAGCGTTTGCTTTCTTGCAACATTTACCACACATTTTTTGTTGTGATTCAAATCATCATGTTTGAAGTAAATTTGGCGATGAGTTAATTTGGTTGTATCAACTGGTATCTCAAAAGGATGCCAAATTTCTGTTTAACTTGTAAATTTTTAAAAGGCTCCTGACCTTTTTTTCTAACTTGTGGAATTTAAAAAAAATCTTTATTTCAGCACAATGCAATATAATACATTGTAACCCACTATCTAAGCTAATTAGTGGGACTTACTATTAATAATTTTAATTTTAATAACCAACAGCCTCAGTTGCACCGTTTACTTAGAATTTACCTAGGTTTCAGACGGGAAAACCCTACCTTCTCCAGAATAACAGTAACTACTGTTCGTCCATAGTGGACATGGTCAAGCTATGTTATTAAAATGGTTATTAAAATTAAACTTGATATTTATACAGTTGCTGACAGGGCCGCGAAATGTTGAAGATATTATAATTAATACATCAACAGATGCAGCTACATGCATTCATTGGCTCAAATGGCTCTCAGCACTATGCGACTTAACTTCTGAGGTCATCAGTCACCTAGAACTTAAAACTAATTGCACATAATTAGCCTTAGGACATCACACACATCCAAGCCCGAGGCAGGATTCGAACCTGCGACCGTAGCGGTCGCTCGGTTCCAGACTGTAGCGCCTAGAACCGTACTTCCACTCCAGCCGGCATACATTCATTAGTGGCTGTTACTATGGAAAAGGATAGTATGTTTAGTATTCTACGCTACATAAAAAGTTGTAAGTTCTGCACCGTTACAGGTGTGCCAGAAGATATAATCCTACTGTTGCTGGCCTGCCCACCGAGCTGTTGCCAGTGGGCGTGCCCTGACACTGGGCTGGGCCAAATTACTTGCACTCGCTGCAGTCCCTATCGTGTTAGTAGCTGTTAATTGGTGTTCTGTTCTAAACTACTAGTACCTAACATCTAAAATGTAAGTGCTGTTTTCAAATTGATGTTGTTGACACACCTGCCTCCCTGATCCAGGAGGGCGGCGGATCGCGATTGTACCGGCGATCGGTCGTTCCGCACTCGGCGGTACTGGGCAGATGCGTCTTAGTCTTAGTCGGTTCTTTTCATTCAGCGACCAGTACGGTACCTCATAAACTCCCTCGAGTTCTTTTGTGATACCTCGTTTGCCAAGGTGTTGAAAATCTGAAAGGTATCGTCGCGTCTTAGTAAGGAAAAGGTGTCACGGTTGGGTAGTTGTTGTCGTAATCCGGTTTGCCGCATCGTTGTATATCGGACGCTCATAGATCACGTGATCAGGAGTGCCTTCTTCAGCGCCACAGTGACATGTGGGTGTAGCCCGTTTCCCAAAACGAGGAAATCAAAGTGCAGCAGACCCCTCCTCGGCTTAAAATAACCCATCTACAACCTTTCCCTGACGTCAGGCAACAGTTGAAAGACCCTCCGCCCCGTGTCCTCTCCTTCTGATTGCAAATGATTCACCTAATCCTACCGCCATAATCTCCCTAGTCTTTTCAATTTTTCCTTTGGTTTCCCAATACCATGCTGCCCGTTCGCGGATCCTAATGTCTAGAGGACATAGCCCCACCAACACCAGTAAAGCCCTCCCCCCCTACCTCACAGAGTTGTTCTGTACGCCCCAACAGAGATATTCCGCTGCACCCTCCTCACAGCCATGGCAAGCATAACCCTTGTGAGCCTGTGCGCTCAAACTCCCACCCCTGTGTCCTACTATTGAGGTTAATATACTGTTGTGGTAAAGTTGATTAAGTCTGGTGGAAAATGGAATCTTTTGTGCCCAATGTTAATTAGATTATTTAAAATTTCCAAAGATCGTTGGGCTGCTGCATCTATATGGATTGTGTAGTTCCATTTTTCGTCTATGATTACTCCTAAATATCGTGTCTCACGGTGCCGAAGAACTGGTGTTCCCTCTGTCCTCACAGTGGGATTCCTAATTAGGCTGCATTTAAGCAGTAAATATGTTGACTTATATGGTGCGATCTCCATTTTGGATTTGTGGCACCAATCAGCAAGTGATGTCATGGCCCATTCCTCTTTAGGTTCTAAGTCCTCGCGGCTACGTCCATCGACCAGCAGGAGGAGGTCGTCCGCGTAGGCTATCACGTCTAAGTAAGTTGTAATTCTTCCAGCAAGGGCTCCATATATATATATATCCCAAAAAAGTGGCCCCAGGACAGATCCCTGTGGACACCCCTTGGTGAATGTTTTATCTATTTTTCCGCTTGGCGATGATAACCAGACCTCCTTCTCCTCACAATAGCTCCTCAGACAGCCATAGAGTGGTCTTGCACTCCCCTTCTCCCGCAAGCAGGAGAACACCGAAGGCCAGCACACGCTGTCGAAGGGCCACTGATATCCACCATGATGCCCGCCACATACTTATGATGGACTGAGCTGCAGACGAGTGTTACTAAAACAACGATAAACTATCGGTTAATCGATATCATCTGCACTATAGTCACTATCAGTTGTATGATTTAAGAATCGATAGTCCTATCATTGATAATGTAATTTTTTTTTAATTGGCGCCTGAAAAATTGACGGCTCCTATCACCTCCATGGCGTTTAGAATGCAAAGGGAAAGTAGTTTGTATGGAGGTACTTAATCAGCATCAAATATGGTGGCGCCTTAGCCAGTCTATGTTGTTTATAAACTATGTACGTAATAGATTGGTCGCGTTGGGGGACGGATCGTGAGAGAGAGAATTTTCTTGTTTGCCTTCCAATGATGACAACTGACGGTCGTGCGCATCCAGTACCGAACAGATGCTTATGGCAAAAACTCAAAGGTAAATAAGATGGATTCGTGAATGTGCATTGTACAGATTATCATCTTCAAATGTGTGAACTTACTTACTTGTAACAAGAAATACAAATGTAACAAATCAGTTAGTAGAGGCGAAAATGATATTAAAAAGATTTTCAAGCGTTTGTGATTGTACTGTATAAAATATTTTAAAATAAATACAATTATTATCGTTATTAATTTAAGCACACATGTCACTGTCCTTTTCTGTTTCTGAGACCTCATTGTACTTATAATTGTTTCCTGTTGCACATGTTAATGTGTAAAGTGAATCGGAACACAAAACAGTGACGCTGTCCTAATGCCCATACGTCAGTTCTGCTCTTGTAGAAGCAGAAATATCATTCATACGTTAATTTCCCGTATTGTGTTCGGTTAGCGAAGCTTTCTCGTTCAAGGACACACCCCCTACCGCAAAACAGAATATAGTAAAGGCAGAAACCATCGAGTGTCAAGATTTTTATTTGTAAGGTGGCTGTTTCACCCTGTTTTGCCAAGTGCATCAATTAAAAAAATACAAGATTGTTTCAAAGCACAAACGTTTTCCAAAATTTTGTTGAAAACAAAGGCTGTTGCGACTTCCTATCTTAAATGTACACTAGCCAGTGACAAACTGCGCAATGTTCAAAAAAGAGCAAACAAAAAAGAACTGAGATTGACACAAGAGGTGGCGACCGAATGGAACAGCTCATGTCACACGCTCAAAAGAATTTTGGAAGTGCGAAGTGAGTTTGAGATTGCGATAAATGAAAGTGCAAAAGTACTTTCTGAGCTCACAAGAGAAAATTACTTAGCTATACAAGCCGTAATAATTCTTATTGAACCTTTTGAGGTAGCAACAACAAAAATATCAGGGGAGTCATACATCACTGCTTCCGTAATTATACCTCTTAACCGAGGTAGTGCTGCAATATTTACAGACTGGGATAGCACCTTAGCAACTAATGAAGGACAAAAGTTTCTGGATTCCTTGATTAAATCAGTTAATGAAAGAGTGAAACCATTTAAAACATTGACTGTTAATATGATTGTGACATTAGATCCTAGGTTTAAAAAATCTTGTTTCAGGACATTTCAAGAGGCAGAGAACGCTGCACAAGTACTTCAGAAAGAGTACGCTCCGGATCGCATCAACTACAAGAAAAATACCTGAAATAGAAGTATCCACGAGCAGTGCTAAAATGTCTACTGATACGTCTGTCAGTTTGAAATCGGATGATCTACATTTCTGTCTAATTAGCATCAGTATAACGTCGATATCATCACACCAGTCAATGATTCCATAATTGAGCTACATCAATCTTTCGAAAAACCTGTAACAGACACGCTTGCTTGTGTATCAGAATATTGTGCAAAATCTAATAGTTTGCTGCGTGAAATGGTCATTAAATTTTTGTGATGTCCAGCGACTTCAGTTCTTGCAGAGATGGTTTTCTCCAAGGAAGGATAAATTATTAGTGAAAAACACAACAGACTAAAGGAGAAGAATTTAAACATCTTACTTTCATCTTTTAATGATGTATTTTAAACAACAGACTGAAGGACAAAAATTTAAATACCTCACTTTTTATAAAATAAAGTTTGCATATCTTATATTGTCGTATTTTATAAGGGGATTGCTTCAGATGATAATGACACGAAATATTTGTCAGGATTTGTAAGCAGTGGGTCCTTGAGGTATGGCAATACGCGAACTCGAGAAGTAAGTCTAAACAGTTTTATTAACAAAGGCTGATTATGAAGTACGCACTGTGTCTGACGTTATAAGACCTGCTAATTACGGTCGTATCGAAAGGTTCCGCGGTGAGCTAAGAAAAGAGACATATTCGCGCCCAAGGACACGCTAGTTAATACTATATGCTGCGGAAGGCGGCCAGTGGCGTACTCGCTGCTTCTTACTCCGGGCGGACACCGCGTTTACTGGCCAAGCATATTGTCAGCATTCCAGATAGGCCGGCTGCCAAGCGCGTGTTACGTACCGTGCAGCAGCGTGCAACCTGTAGACCCTTACAATTTTAAGTAATAAGGATTCTTAGAAAGCTATTTCTCATTTGAAATATGCACAAAACAATCGGTAGTTAATCGATACATCGATAGTTTTCAGAAATACTGTTGGTAATATAGGATGTGCCAAGTATCGATGTTTAAGTAACACTACTGGTGACGTCGGCGGCCAGGGCGACGGTGTCAGACGTTGATCGCCCGGGCGGAAAGCCAAACTGTCTGTCACTCATCCCGCAAACCACCCTTTGTGCCGCAAGTATGTCAGCTAACAGCCTCTCAAATATTTTCCCCCGAAACATCTAGGAGTCATATTGGCCTATAGGACTTGGCTTTCATTGGATCTTTATCTTTTCCCTTCTTTATGATGACAACATTTGGCGTCTCCCAGTTGTTTGGGAATTTCCAAGCGTCAAGTATTCGTTATAAAGCCTAGCAAGAGGTGCAGTTAGCTGAGGTGCGAGGAACTGCACCACCTCAGGTACAATAAGGTTTGTCCCCGGAGCCTTCCCGTTTTTTATGGACTTTAAATGTGCTGCCAGTTATTCCTCAGAAAACGGGTGCACCACGGTGTTGTTGGTGTACTCAGCAAGATGATCCCTGAGGATCTGCACCTGCATTTCCGTGTCCTCTTGCTCGTCATCATCTGGCAGCAGAGTCCGAAGAAGGACCTCATCGGTGTCCTGCCAGGACTCTACTATCGCCGGCCGCCGTCCCTGATGGTCGACGGAACCGTAGGAGGTCTTACTTTTTCCTGACCAGCTTATAGGGAACCCCCCAAGGGTAAGCAGCTAACAGATTAAGCACATATTTTTCCCAGCTCCTTATTCTTACCTCCTTTAGTTCCTTCTGGAACAACTCTTTTGCGTCACGATACCTTTGTAGCCAGAACTGTTTTTACTGCCAGGTGACACTTCGCTGGTAGTATCTTCTCGGCCTTCTTACAGACTAACGCATACGTCCAAGGTAGGCAGTCCATGGGGGTTGGGAGCCCGCAACGGCTCTCTTTCTGGTTGGCACAGCAGCGTTCACTGCTATAACTATTGATCCCACCGGCAGGAGCGGCATATTTATCCACATTTTCGTCACCCTCTGGCAATGGAGGAACTTCTCACTCCCA
Organism: Schistocerca gregaria; assembly: GCF_023897955.1. Taxonomy (NCBI): domain Eukaryota; kingdom Metazoa; phylum Arthropoda; class Insecta; order Orthoptera; family Acrididae; genus Schistocerca; species Schistocerca gregaria. The sequence continues at coordinate 594,321,095 of NC_064923.1, read as the reverse complement.
AATTTTGTTTTAACATGCAAAATCTGAAGGACCTGATATAATTTTATCTGTTTTTGCTGTTTGACTTGTGAATATTTAAAAGGTTACAAAATTCTGTTTAACTTGTGAAATTTTTTAGCGCAAAAAAATCCTGTTTAGTTTTTGAAATTTTAAGGAGTTACTAAATTGTGTTTTACCTTTATTTTATCAGTTTGCATTTTAAGAAAAGGAAATGAGCACAAAGGAAGCCAGACATTTCTGTGTGTTTTTTTATTCTTCTGTGGTTAACATTAATACACTCCTGAAAATGGAAAAAAGAACACATTGACACTGGTGTGTCAGACCCACCATACTTGCTCCGGACATTGCGAGAGGGCTGTACAAGCAATGATCACACGCACGGCACAGCGGACACACCAGGAACCGCGGTGTTGGCCGTCGAATGGCGCTAGCTGCGTAGCATTTGTGCACAGCCGCCGTCAGTGTCAGCCAGTTTGCCGTGGCATACGGAGCTCCATCGCAGTCTTTAACACTGGTAGCATGCCGCGACAGCGTGGACGTGAACCGTATGTGCTCTTGACGGACTTTGAGCGAGGGCGTATAGTGGGCATGCGGGAGGCCGGGTGGACGTACCGCCGAATTGCTCAACACGTGGGGCGTGAGGTCTCCACAGTACATCGATGTTGTCGCCAGTGGTCGGCGGAAGGTGCACGTGCCCGTCGACCTGGGACCGGACCGCAGCGACGCACGGATGCACGCCAAGACCGTAGGATCCTACGCATAGCCGTAGGGGACCGCACCGCCATTTCCCAGCAAATTAGGGACACTGTTGCTCCTGGGGTATCGGCGAGGACCATTCGCAACCGTCTCCATGAAGCTGGGCTTCCGTCCCGCACACCGTTAGGCCGTCTTCCGCTCACGCCCCAACATCGTGCAGCCCGCCTCCAGTGGTGTCGCGAGAGGCGTGAATGGAGGGACGAATGGAGACGTGTCGTCTTCAGCGATGAGAGTCGCTTCTGCCTTGGTTCCAATGATGGTCGTATGCGTGTTTGGCGCCGTGCAGGTGAGCGCCACAATCAGGACTGCATACGACCGAGGCACACAGGGCCAACACCCGGCAACATGGTGTGGGGGGCGATCTCCTACACGGGCCGTACACCTCTGGTGATCGTCGAGGGGACACTGAATAGTGCACGGTACATCCAAACCGTCATCGAACCCATCGTTCTACCATTCCTAGACCGGCAAGGGAACTTGCTGTTTCAACAGGACAATGCACGTCCCCATGTATCCCGTGCCATCCAACGTGCTCTAGAAGGAGTAAGTCAACTACCCTGGCCAGCAAGATCTCCGGATCTGTCCCCCATTGAGCATGTTTGGGACTGGATGAAGCGTCGTCTCACGCGGTCTGCACGTCCAGCACGAACGCTGGTCCAACTGAGGCGCCAGGTGGAAATGGCATGGCAAGCCGTTCCACAGGACTACATCCAGCATCTCTACGATCGTCTCCATGGGTGAATAGCAGCCTGCATTGCTGCGAAAGGTGGATATACACTGTACTAGTGCCGACATTGTGCATGCTCTGTTGCCTGTGTCTATGTGCCTGTGGTTCTGTCAGTGTGATCATGTGATGTATCTGACCCCAGGAATGTGTCAATAAAGTTTCCCCTTCCTGGGACAATGAATTCACGGTGTTCTTATTTCAATTTCCAGGAGTGTATATGGTAATAAGAATTTTGTGATAGAGTTAATAAATGTTCGTATGTGTTAATTGTTATAAATGATGTTCGAACCTTTAAAGTCTGTCGCTTCCTTCCAAATCAACCAAAACGAATGTAGCGTGCTGCAGAATGTGATAAACCTTTTGCATTTGCTGTATGTTTTCGTCTTCTTCAAAGGCAAAGAGAGAAGATGAAGCGGTAGCCCATCATAGAGCCTATGCCTACCGTCATGTATTTCTGACTTTCAGTTGTTATAAAACATTTGATTTTTTCAGGTACCAGTAGGAGGAAGGAAGGATTCGTGCTCAGCTAGTGAACGAGTGAGAAACACGCCATTTTTTGCGAGTAATTGTAGACCGCAATTTTGGGGTCGCTATGAATAAGTATGTATTTCATATGTGCACCGTTTAGAAAAATACAGTATTGTTTTGTTAACAGAAAGGTCGTGTGACTTGTTATTTCAAATAGTACAATAATTACAAGAGCTGAAACCCACCTGTGTTCTTTGGAAAATTACGAAGATCCGATGAGCTTAGTGGGAACACAGTCAAGACTTCAAAGGTGAACACGGCGACCAAACGTAGCATTATAAAGAATCGTAAGCACAAATCTACAGCAGAGAAGGAAACTACTTCGCCCTGCAAAACAATATGAACTAATACGAACTTATTTCCAGGCATAGCTCAGCTTATTGTGCTTGTCATTCATGCCGAAAAATTAATCTCACTAATTCAGTACATTTTGAAAAGCCACGCATTTCAACATTTTATTTTCATCTACTCCATTATTTTATTATATTATAAGAAGTAAGTATTCATTTTGGTCAAAGATAAAGTAGCACGGCATCTAAAGCTGGTGCAGCGTATGTAAATTCCACGAACCGAAACTATTAGAGACTGCCAGGGTATTCAATTAGAGCAGTTCCACTTAGTACACAATTGCCGATGAGAAACTCAAAAGTCTTCCTTAAGCAGCGACGCAGCAGGGAGCTTAAATTGCTTCCCAATTGTTCCGATGCCTGCAGCCTCCATTTCCTCTGCAAAGCGTCGGGAATCCTTTTGGCGCAGCGAGAGGACAGAGCGCTTCTGCCTGGCGAATAAAGGGTTCGATTAGCTATTCCATTACGCCGGCTGGTCCTCGATCTGTGGCCGCCAGCTGGTGCCACGCCTGGCCGTCGCCAGATAGCCGTCCGTCTGTGTACGTGCGTAGGTGTGTGTGTGCGCGCGCGCTTGTGTGAGTGTGCGTGTACACACGGAGGCCACGGGTCTCGCACGTGCCGCGCTAATTGGTTTCCGACGACGGACCTCTTTTCAGAGGCGCCGGACGGGAGCGGCCGCTTCAAAGGCGGCGGACGTGAATAATCCGCGAGGAGGCGCCCGCTTAATCAGGCGGACGCAGGTGCTGGCGCCGTAATTAAAAGGAGGCGGGCCGACGCGAGGCGTCGCGCCGCTTTGAGGAGCGCCGCTGGCCACTTGGGCGCTGATAAATTCCGCGCTCATCCGCTGCCGCGAAACTGTGCGGACAGCCCGATCCTGAAAGGGGCCCGCACGGGTGGGACCACTCGCGCGGAAAACGAGACGAGGACGTCGACGACCCCGTTTGCTCCGGCGCGAGTTGCTGCTGCCCAGAAACACTCTCCTCCCCCCCCCTCTCACTCTCTCTCTCCCTCCCTCTCTGTGTGTATGTGTGGGTGTGTGTGTGTGTGTGTCGTTCAGCTTGACTTCTTTATCTCCACTCTGTCCCAAGGACGGGATAAATGTCCACTGCACTGAAAGAAAATACCCCTTTCATTCGCCGGTACGGACATAGTTACAAAAGTCGAAATAACCTTTATACGAAGTTTATAGCAAATATTTTTGTGAACATCCTGTTGGCGAGGGGAAAACTCTGTAGAGAGGTCGGAAGAGTTTTCCGAAAAAAGCCTTTGTAGACAGCATCGATAAAACGTACTTAGACAAGCTGAGGAATAGAAGGCAGTCATCTACAATCCTTACTCATATCGCTCATATCGTATACAACTTTTTAAAAATTAACAGAAACATAGAGTTCTGGAGAAGCGATCTTGGTCGCTTTAGCGCAGATGCGTGGAGAAACTGTGATTCCATACCATCAAGGGACGGAAATAAATTTTGTAATTATTTACAAGTGAACCTATCCGAAGGTCACACTTCGATTTCGATCAGCTTTGAATATATTGTAGTGCAGAGCGAAATAAGAGACGCGAATCTCTTAGGTAGGTACTTGCTGTTGACACTTTGGCAAAAATGGGAAAAGGAAATGCTTTCTGGTAGAGTGGAAGCTAAGCCGTTTTTTGTAGCTTACTTTAGGAAGTAAGTTTGATCGTCGTAAGATACAGACCCAGAATTGATTGGTGAGATCCCTACAGTGCAGTAAAGCTTGCGACCTGGAGGAGTTTAAAGTCTATTTCTCGGTTTTTACAGTTAGGAATTTCTTCTGCTCTAATTTATTGTTTTAATTATTAAATTTGATAGTAAATGATTGAGCATATTCTAAACGTCGCTTTCCTTCTGAAAACCACTCGGAATTCAGCCAAAAGGATAGCCGAACGTTCCATTACTCCAAATCTTGATTACTGCTATGCATTGTAAAGGTAGGAGGCTTACCAACATTACCCATGTTATTTAAATCTGTACACGTTGTGTCACATGTTTAGCGTTGGACTTCTTACCGAGTTCCTGCACTTGTCTCATTTGATACAGAAAACTCTTCCAAACCCTAGTTGGAAACCAGAGAAATCATAGATCAAATCTCACATCACACGACATTCATATAACAAAGTGAAAACGGAAGTAACAAGTATGCTCAAATTGATCACTGTACAAAATTACTTCAAGTTTGACGATGAATATTATGTGCGAAGCCATGAGATCCTCAGTACCAGGAACCTTCCCCAACAATATATCAGTCAATCAGAAAACATGTATTAGAAAGGACAGCCACTAACGAAAGATTCAAAACCATCTTTTGCCACAGATATATGAATGATATTATTTGTCAGGTAGATGAGTCCAAGGAGGAAAATGATCAATCACAAATTAACAAGCACAATAGAATATGAAGTTCGCACACGATTTAAAAAAAAATGTTCAAATAAATTCGTTTGCCGTAACAATAATAAAGGCAAATATGCTTTCAACATATAAAGAAAACCAATTACTCACAGACGCAATAATGCATTTCACATCCTACCATCGCCATAACCCGTTGATAGCTGCACTAAGGTAACTAAGAATAAACTAGATTCAACTCAACAAGAGATATTATGCATATTAAATGCTTAGTATCTCAAAAGTAGCTGCGGACAATTTGTGTGATACTGATGTACACACAGCGCCAATAAAATAAAATTAAAACACAGCTTCAAGGCAAACACAAGACATTCGGAATGTAGGGATAATACACTCCTGGAAATGGAAAAAAGAACACATTGACACCGGTGTGTCAGACCCACCATACTTGCTCCGGACACTGCGAGAGGGCTGTACAAGCAATGATCACACGCACGGCACAGCGGACACACCAGGAACCGCGGTGTTGGCCGTCGAATGGCGCTAGCTGCGCAGCATTTGTGCACCGCCGCCGTCAGTGTCAGCCAGTTTGCCGTGGCATACGGAGCTCCATCACTGTCTTTAACACTGGTAGCATGCCGCGACAGCGTGGCCGTGAACCGTATGTGCAGTTGACGGACTTTGAACGAGGGCGAATAGTGGGCATGCGGGAGGCCGGGTGGACGTACCGCCGAATTGCTCAACACGTGGGGCGTGTGGTCTCTACAGTACATCGATGTTGTCGCCAGTGGTCGGCGGAAGGTGCACGTGCCCGTCGACCTGGGACCGAACCGCAACGACGCACAGATGCACGCCAAGACCGTAGGATCCTACGCAGTGCCGTAGGGGACCGCACCGCCATTTCCCAGCAAATTAGGGACACTGTTGCTTCTGGGATATCGGCGAGGACCATTCGCAACCGTCTCCATGAAGCTGGGCTACGGTCCCGCACACCGTTAGGTCGTCTTCCGCTCACGCCCCAACATCGTGCAGCCCGCCTCCAGTGGTGTCGCGACAGGTGTGAATGGAGGGACGAATGGAGACGTGTCGTCTTCAGCGATGAGAGTCGCTTCTGCGTTGGTTCCAATGATGGTCGTATGCGTGTTTGGCGCCGTGCAGGTGAGCGCCACAATCAGGACTGCATACGACCGAGGCACACAGGGCCAACACCCGGCATCATGGTGTGGGGAGCGATCTCCTACACTGGCCGTACACTTCTGGTGATCGTCGAGGGGACACTGAATAGTGCACGGTACATCCAAACCGTCATCGAACCCATCGTTCTACCATTCCTAGACCGGCAAGGGAACTTGCTGTTCCAACAGGACAATGGACGTCCGCATGTATCCCGTGCCACCCAACGTGCTCTAGAAGGTGTAAGTCAACTACCCTGGCCAGCAAGATCTCCGGATCTGTCCCCCATTGAGCATGTTTGGGACTGGATGAAGCGTCGTCTCACGCGGTCTGCATGTCCAGCACGAACGCTGGTCCAACTGAGGCGCCAGGTGGAAATGGCATGGCAAGCCGTTCCACAGGACTACATCCAGCATCTCTACGATCATCTCCATGGGAGAATAGCAGCCTGCATTGCTGCGAAAGGTTGATATACACTGTACTAGTGCCGACATTGTGCATGCCCTGTTGCCTGTGTCTATGTGCCTGTGGTTCTGTCAGTGTGATCATGTTACGTATCTGACCCCAGGAATGTGTCAATAAAGTTTCCCCTTCCTGGGACAATGAATTCACGGTGTTCTTATTTCAATTTCCAGGAGTGTTGAAGGCTACCAGCAAACAAATACACAAAACACATTAACACAATTACAACACCACACAGAAGCAAAAAGCGTGATATATTATGACACACAAACTAACACAGAGATCGTACTAAAGAACGAGGGCCTCCATGTAGCCCACAAAACTGTGCAACACCTCTAAACAAAATTAAGCTAATAACCAACAATCCTAAGAACTAAATTCCAAGAAGATGGAATTTTCAAACTCTAATGTCAAAGTTGTGATACAGCATACATAGGAAAGACATTCATGTACTTTAGAACTTGTTGCAAATAATATATCGGACGTTGGAAGTACGAAACTATCGGTTCCACATTCGCCGAGACTTTACAGCACAACCACCATGTCAGCAACACTGAATGAGGCATGACATCATCAAAGTAAACAAAACAACAAATGCGTAAATGATTGGTCTACGAAATTTTGAGGTTTTACCAACCTAACGCCCTTCATAGTAAATTCTTGAATTACGCATCCTCGGTCTGGATCTTCACGATGCAAGATCAACACTGTGCTTCCAGAAACCCACCTGCAGTTCCGTAACCATTAAAATTCGAGCAAACGAATGACGTTGCTAGTACTTTTAAACAATGAATCTGAGCCGTTCATAGCTCATGTTCATGCCATCTATTATTTAACATCTTGTTTTTACCGTACGGCGGCCTCGTCAATTACTGGTGTCACTGGATTGCTGTCTTGCCTGCCCGTGAGTGGCAGCACCAGCGCGTATCTATATTAGGCCTGTCGTATTGTCTTTGCTGGACGGCTATTACTTCCCGCTCGTCGTGTGTCGTGAGGAGTCTTCGTATCTGGAGTAATTGGAGCTGGAACGCGGCAGAAGTGCAGCCGGGACGTCGTAGCAGTCGGGGACGGAGCGCTACAAAGAGCGTTAGGCAGACTCTCGCGACACAGGATGAACTGTCCGACGGACGGAGATGACAGCGAGATCGACAGTTGGTCGGTCGTTCAGTTGGTACCCTCTTCGGGTAAAGTGTATTTGGTCTTATGACCATTTCTGGGCCTCGTCACTGCGTCATCTCGTTGGACGTGGTTCGGTTCCTTCTCGTGCGGAGACGTCGTGGCCAATGGGCACGAGTTACCACTGCATGGTTGGGTCCGAGTCAGTGTACCCAGCTCGCAGTGTATTCCAGTTCCCGACGGATCGCAGACGCAAATGGTTTGAGTGCCAACGACCTTGGTTGGTTGGTGGTCGGTCGCATGGCCGGACGACGTGTGTTTCGTCACCAACCGTCCTTCGGGTTTGTGTGTGTGTCCGCCGGTGATTTATTCTAGTTGTTAATCAGTGATTCGTTTTACGAGTGTTCGAGTTTCTTGTGGCAGTGTTTCATGCAACACTGTGTACTCAGTGTCATTTCGACTGAGCAATGCCTTAAATGCTGTAATTCAGTCTGCGTACTGCAGTAGCCGTTTGGTCGGCTGCGACAGAGCAGCGAGTGTGTGTTTTCTTACCGAGTTGATGCTGTCCGCCACGGCGTGTAGTTCTACAGCCGTTGGCACATCCATGAATGTCAGTAGTTCTTGTGCCTTGGCTTATTAAGAAACCAATATTTGAAGACGATTGGTACAGGTTTCTTCGCCTCGCTGGCATTTTGCTTGTAGTGTTTTTGGTCTGGTGGCCGAAATCAAGTAGTTGGTTGGTTCGTCGCCTGTCTGTCGGTTGGGTTGCCTTCCGATTTAGAGATCACGCTGCCTGTCTCGCCTAAACGGGAGTTAGTGTTACAACTCCAGGCCGACTGTTGGAAACTTCTGAGCGCCGATCCGTGTCCGTTACATAGTGACTTCCTTGTTTGAGTCTTAGTTATTTGGTTGATGTGTGGCCTTCAGCCGAGGAATTAATGTTCCTGTCTTGTCCTTTAGACGTAAGATTGTAATTCCTTGTACGGGGCTTTCAGCCGAATTTTATATCAAATCTTTGCATGCCTTAAGCCGTTAAATTATTGTGTTAATGTGTGGTCTTAAGCTGAGTACTAATATCTCTTAAATTAATGACCGTCTTGCCCTTAAGGCTTGAGATTGTAATATTTATTTTCTAAGAAATGTTTTAAGATGGGGCCTTCTGCCTTTTGATGGAAACTCCTCTTATTGCTTAATATGCGACCTCCAGCCTAATCCCATTAAATTATATTGCTAGATTGAAGATTCAGAAAATATTCTTGGGTGAAACATCCAGAAGAACCTTGTATTTCAATTTTTCTTAGGCCTTGTGTCTTGGATATTGAATGTTGCCTTCAGCCGATCTAAAGTTAACCAAAGGAGGTCGATTAAAGTTTTGAGTGTTTTACATCCTTGTTGTAATATTGTGTGTTGATAAATAAAGTTGTATGTTGAGTGCAACTGACAGGAACTCATTTTGACCCCTTTCCACAATCTAATCCGCTCTGTCCTGCTAGCTCAGGCATTATACTCTTTGCCGCCACTGAGCTTCACCGTAACGGGCTTCTCAAGGCACCCATAGTTTGCACTATCTTCCTCCTTTTTATCTATAATATATTTTATATAATTTTTTACGTCCAGGAAAATATAACCACGATCCCATACCTTATTAATCCAAATGAAATTGCGTTTTCAGTTAACTTTTGATCAACAAGTAAATGTAGGTGACAGTTTTTCCCGCGACCAACGTCACTCAAATTATGCATATTCCTCAGATTGAAGGTGTGGTCGTATATCCCTAACCCCTTAACCTGGGCACTATGGTAGAGCAAACTGGCAAAACAGATCATCGTGCATGAGTCACTTGTTCCCTTCTATAATTCCGTTCTAATTGCTCTGGTGATCTCACTAAGCATGGAATCGAATCCCTACTACACCGACGGAAAAAAAAATTCCAACACCAAAAACTAATTGACGTACAGTAATGAAATTTAGGGAATATGTTTATCTAGGTAGCAAATGTAACTGATTAACATTGCAAGATCACAAGTTATTGTAAGCACGAGATACGCCACTGCAAATGTGAAATGCAAGTACTTTAATAACAGGTGTAATCTGCAGGATGTTGAATGTAAGCATGCAAACGTGCATGCATTGTGTCATAAAGGTACCGAATGTCAGACTGTGGCATGGAGTTCCATGCCAGTTGGACTTGGTTGGTCAATACAAGTGCAGGCACGGTTAATGCTGCTCGTTGGAGACGCTGGAGTGGTCCGATGTTGTCTCACCTGTGCCCGATGGGATACGGACCTGGTTGTCCATCAGGCCAAGAATAAATAAAGACATCCTGTAAAGCCGGTTTATTTACAACAGTGGTACATGGGCAAGCGTTATACTGTTGGAAAACACCGCACTGAATACTCTTTGTGAATGGCAACACAACAAGTCGAATCACCGGACTAATGTTCACATTTTCATGTCTGGGGTAACCATGACAGTGCTCTTGTTGGGATATGAAAGCGAATCCCAGACCAAAACTCCAGATGTAAGTCCAGTGAGCGAAGCAAGCAGACGAGTTGGTTGCAGGTCCATCACTCGCACAGATGGAGAATCAGCTTGACACCAGTGAAGTAGTAAATGACGGTTGGTTAGGGTGAGTGGAATGCATGCTATAGGACATGTGGCTCGGAGCTATCTTCGGAGTAAGCGATTTGTAACAGTTCGCTATGTCACTGTGGCACCTACTGCTGCTCAGAGCACTACTGCAGATGCTTTACGACGCGCCAGAGCCATACGCCGAACTCGATGGTCTTCTTTTCTCGGTTTTGCCACGTGGCCCAGTTTTCTTACGATCGTATATTCTTTTGACCACCGCTGCCAGCAATCATGTACGGTGGCTACATTCCTGCCAAGTCTTTCTGCAGTATTGCAGGAGAAAAATCGATCAACTCGTAGCCCTATTACATGACCTCGTTCAAACTCTGTGAACAGTTGATAATACCATCTCTGTCGCCTTAAAAGCGGTCTTGAGTGACATCAGTTCACCACGTCCAATGTCAAAAGTTACTATGCCTCAGAGCCGTTACAGCGTGTATTTAAAGCAAACCTGATTTGCATCATCATGCGACTGACGTGAAATATCAATAGATATCATCTTTCAGATGTAGAAACACGCCTACAAACTTTCGTCTATTCTACATAACTCATTCTTGGTGCTGAAGTTTTTTTTTTTTTGTCTGTATATGAAACAACAACCTTAATAAATCCATGGCCTGCTTATTTAGGAAACAACTTTACCACGAGAATAGTGCATCTCTTACTCCACTCACGTTCATTCCTGCCTTAATAATATCACTAAAACAAAATTCCTCCCAAATTTAACATTAATTACCTTCTGTCGTCGCATTCTAACAACTATCCCACGTAGAAGAATATCACGTAACCAAGATCTACCTGTCATAACCACGACTTAAATTCAGACGCAGGATTCCGTATATCTCACTGACAAGGAAAGATAGACACTGCATGTATAACAAAATTATTCCATATTAATCGTACGCTAAATTCTGATCTCAGTTAGCTCTCTATTATCCAAAGCCGCTATCGTTACTCACTACATGGTAGCACTTATGTTGGCCGCCACTATCAATAATTCAATCCAAATGTCGTAGGACACTGAACCTTTGAAAATAGGAAAATAGAACTTCAGACAGGAACAGAAGCTCTTGAAATTTGGTCCTGTAGAAGAATGCTGAAAATTTGATAGATGGATCGAGTAACAAATGATGAGGTACTGATTCGAGTCGGGAAGAGAAGACGTTTATGTCATAATTAGGCAAGAACAGTAAATCGACTGATAAGGCATTTATAACGTTATTCCAGAAACAGTCAGCATACAATAAAGGCGAGAGGCGAGAGGGAGAGAGGGGTAATTTGTACAGGTAGACCAACGGTTGAATATAGGAAGCAGTTTGGATTGGATGTGGGGCACAGTGGTTATGCAGAGCTGAAGAGATTCTGCATCTACATGCATATTCCGCAATTCACGCTTAATTGGCTGGCAGAGGGTTCATTGAACTACTCTCACAATAATTCTCTGTTAAAAGTGGTTCAAATGGTTAGGAGCACTATGGGACTTAACTTCGAAGGTCATTAGTCCGCTAGAACGTAGAGATACTTAAACCTAACTAACCTAAGGACATCACACACATCCATCCCCGAGGCAGGATTCGAACCTGCGATCGCACCGGTCGCGCGGTTCCGGACTGTAGCGCCTAGAACCGTTCTTCCACTCCTGCCGGCATACATTCATTAGTGGCTATTACTATGGAAAAGGATAGTATGTTTAGTATTCTACGCTCGCCCATCCCGGCCGGCAATTCTCTGTTACTCCAATCTCGAATAGCGCGCGGGAAAATCGAACACCTATATCTTTCCATGCGGACTCTGATTTCCCTTATTTTATTACGACGATCATTTCTCCCCATGTAGCTCGGCATCAATAGAATGTTTTCACATTCGAAGGAGAGAGTTGATGATTGAAACTTCGTGAGAAGATTACGTCGCAACGAGAAACGCTTTTCTTTTGATGATGTACACCCTAAATCCTATATCATGTCAGTGACATTTTCTCCCCTGTTTCTCTGGAATACAAGACTTGCTACTCTTCTATGAACTTTCTTGATTTAATCATCCTATCTGCTAAGGATCCCACACCACGCAGCAGTGTTGCACATGATTCACTAGTGGGAACAGCTGTGTCATACCAGTCTTAGGATCGAAGACAACAACACTCAGAACAGTGATAAGAGCGTAAAACGGTAACATTACCGTGCGCACAAATCTGTAACGTAATCATTCTATAACCTACTGTAAAGACAATGAAAAGCAAATAAGATGTGTTGAAGAGCATATAAATTAATTTTTGCAATAATGAACTACGTGAAAGGAACCTGCTCGTACCAAACGAAAAATTACTCATGCTTTTATTCAGCGAAACAGCTTTCCATTGTCACTTGAAGCCACTAATATGACACTTTCCCAGCCGTTATCTACGTCACGAAATATCTGCATTTTCTGCAAGTCAACATTCGGGAACGACTAACTTTCTATGCTGCTCTGATTTTCGGCTGGGCTGACATGGTACATAGCTGTCTGGCGGAGCATGCATATGCAAATCGGAAGTAACGAAATCCGAAAAACACATTCACGGCTGCTGTGTTCAGCAGCGTCGTATGAGCGACGAAATTAAAACGAGTGTTTGTAACAAAAATTGGTTTACGGCTCTGGGGGCCGAGTTATCAAGTTACGGACCGGGAACTCCATCTGGTGAGTCTAATTAGGAACAGTTCCATTACTACGGACACACGGAGGCTGATGAAATTTCCGGAGTCCGTACCTGTTACAATTAAAACAAATTATACTGGACAGGAAGTTCGTGCCGCTGAATACGGTAGCAGCTCGAAATTTTCGCAAAACGAAGCAACAAACGAACTTATATGCGATTACTTTGTAACGCTACATGTCAATATGAAGTTTTCTGGATTAATCTAAATAACTAAATTAACTATAGTCTGGCTTTATTGATAACTCACAGAATTATTTTCTGAGTATATTGATGTGGAAGTCTTCTAGCTATCTCCACAGCTACTTTTAGGAAGACAGATCGTACTTGCAACAGGTGTTGAGTACTGCATAATGTGTATGAAGAATTGGGTGTTTGGTAGAGAAATTTTGCTCAAAAACGCTTTGAAGCGCTACTTTTCTGAAACTTCTCTCTTCATACCAGATAATGCTGGACACAAAAAGCCGAGGTAGCTGGGGCAATGATTAGGAACTAGGCTCATATTTGGGATGACGAGGGATCAGATCTTTGTTCGGTAATCGAATTGTAGATTTCCTTGTTTTACCTTAATCTCCTAGTTGAATGTCTCTGCAAGTGGTTTGCCGATTTCCTTATATGCCCACCGGTAATCTCTAGTGACCTCAAAGGGACGTTAAATCTTATTATAAACAATAAAAATCGTAGCATCATGAAGTAGTCGCAGAGACATCACATAATGTACATCACATACAATGTTGAGCCGAAACATTATGAACACTTGTTTAATAACAGAGCGGTCCTTATAAGGGACGCAGTGCAGCAGCCATTCTGCTGTGGCAGGCATTCAACAAGTCTTTGGTAGGTTTTCGGAAGAGTACGGTACCAGATGTCTACTCACAGGTGAGAGAATTCCTGTAAATTACAAACCGGTGGTTTGTGGTGGCGGGACCGGCGCCCGATAGCATTCCTGATTTCTATTGGGTTCAGATGACGCCAATTTGATAACTTAAATATCACTGTACGTTCACTAAAATGTCCCTCAGATCACTGTAGTACTATTCGGGCATTATGGAAAGAACATTTATCCTACTGGTAGGAGCTGCTGTCACCGCGGAGGGCGTCACTCATGAAAGGACTAGAGTGGTTGGCATTAATGTACACTTAGTATAGTCTGTCGGCAGACTCATGAGCTAGCAGCGCTCCTGGTGGAGGAAGTGGCCTTTCCGGAAGGCCTTTGAAACTGTCGTACATGCACACTCAGTATCACGTGCTCGTTTCCTGTCCGAAAGTGTTCTGCAGCACACTGTAATTTAGGTTGATTCTGATACTGCGAATCGTTTCGGTAGTTCTACGACGCTGTTGCCTCCATCTAGTACAGTGGTTGACAAACCTCCCCCCTCCTCCCACGTTCAGCAACAATAGCACCTTACTAAACATGAGAACGAAAAAGAATTTTCTTTGAAGGGCCGCGCGGGGTTAGCCGAGCGGTCTCAGGCGCTGCAGTCATGGACTGTGCGGCTGGTCCCGGTGGAGGTTCGAGTCCTCCCTCGAGCATGGGTGTGTGTGTGTTTGTCCTTAGGAAGTGTATAGGCTTAGGGACTGATGACCTTAACCGTTAAGTCCCATAAGATTTTACACACTTTTTTTCTTTGATGGCTTTTATTTTTTAAATGACGGTATATAAATGATGTTTAGCTTTCTTAGGTGTGTCATTAAACCATGAAATAATGAGTCCGTGAGACAATCCCTACCGCTTAATTTTAACATGATTTTTTAATATTTATAGAAAGATAAAGTAATTCTCAGTGCACCGCGAGTGTACTTATATCTCCTCCCCGGAACAGAAAGCTAATTATTCATATTGATGGTAGATACTTATTATGAAACACGTATCTTTCCGCACCACTCCCTACTGACATCTGCTTCATTCACACCCGGCAACCCTATTTTATGAGCAGCAAAGTCAAAGAGTGTACACTGCACCTATTGCTTGTGTATCACTAGATTCCTGGACTCGTTCGCCCTGAAGTGACAGAAACTGGAAGGCTTTAGCCAGGCAATGCTTTCCATCCGACCAGTGTAGTAGCCATTTCATAATTACAGTTGTGTTGTGATCTCAATTAGATCTTTTATTGTAGAGAAGTAGATAATGAAGCAGTTTCTGGTCCATTTTGGAAACCACATACAACCCGGAGAAGGCACTTTCTTGAGATATTTAAACATATATGTATCAATTCTACTGTCACAAATTGATGATAAAAAGCGTATGCGCAGTAGGTGTACTGTGCGAGGAGCAAGGAAGATGTTCATACACTCGTTTCACAAGCTGTAACCTGCAACACGCTGTCTCACGCGTTAGTGCTAGTATTTGAATAAAAAAATCGTAATTATTGGTGACTTGCGTAATGAGTATTAAAGTTATACGAAACAGTGATGATAATAATAATAATGATCTTTTGAAGATAGTTCACTTTCGAGACCCAAACACCACTGAAACTTTTTTTTTACCCTTAGAATATTTCATTTTACCCTCTGGAAGTAATTACCCTCAGAACCAAACTAATCTAGTGAGTTCGTGAACAACTTGCATTCAACAGTTTATGAACAAATCAAAGTTACCCGAAACTTCCGACACAGGTACATGACACGAGGCAATTTACGTGATAACATCATGACCTACTGCTCTGATTGCGATTTGGCATTCTATCAGAGTCACTTCTCTCTCCACGATTTCATTTCGGGGCCTCCAGGGCGCTCCTCATCTCCAGCGTAATCGCGGCCTTCTGTGAAACGTCAAACGATTGGTTTACTCATAGTGGACTGGCCACAGTAATATTTAACATTTCTAAAATCTTGTTGTAGTCTATTCCGTTCTTCTAACAAAACTTAATACAAAATCTCTAATCTAATTTTATACAAAATCGCAGAAACTATCAAAGTAGCTGTAATCTTTTTGACAGTTGACAGAGGATAAATATCCAACATGCTAACATTGTAAAGACACATTTCATACATGTTTACCAGCACAATGACAAAAACATAATATGTGGAATTAGAAATTTCTCGTTACATTTCAAATACTTACGCACAGCAAAAATTGTTGCATCTCAACGCGGCCCCTCAAATAAATCTTCTACCTCTTACTAGAAACATAAAATAAAAATAAATCTAAAATTGTACATAATGATTGCACAATATAGTGTTCTAAATTGTATAGGAAAATATTCGTCGTTATAGGAAGAGGTGGTTGATGACATGCTTTCATCTGAACAGGTATTCAGTTCCATATTGTAGTCCATACGCGAATCTTGACTTCCGTTCGTATGTTAATATATTTTATAATGTTCTGTTTCAGAAGAAGACAATCATCTTTAGTATTCCTTACGGCGTTAACGCATTTATCTAAAATAAATGCATCCAGTACACATCTGTACACTTCGTCGCCACAGAGTTAAGGCGCGCGCTGCGGCTTGGCCGATACAACTTTCTGAAACAACATGCAGAAGCGCCTTGTGACTTAGGTGAGTGGTCAAAGTGGGGAATCGCTCCCTGTCTCATGAGTTTGCTGACAGACTATTCGATTACTACCACAGGTCCCCTGGAGACGCAGGTCAATATTCCTGTCATCATAATATGCCTTCACTGGCCTCCTACGTGGCGTGGTGAATGTTTCGAGAAGCTGTTCATTGGGATGAGGGCGCATCCAGGCACGAACACCGACGTGGTGTACCAACAAACACAGCTAATCCGACCAGGCGACCTGGCTCCATTGATTCACGGTTCAATGCCGATGATCCGTTGTCAGCTAAAGTTGTCATTGACGATCACGTTGGGCCAACCTGGGCACACGTAAAGGTCGTCTGCTGTGTTGCCCCAAACTCATCAACGTGCTCAGAGTTGTTCGTTCCTAGGCGCCGTTTGTCCGTGTCGCCTACGTCAGTGGATTTCCCAACTTCTGGCCAGCACTGTCGCTGTAATGACTGCCCATTGGTCTCTCCTTCACTACACACAGTTTCCGTACTGTAACACGTGCCCATAACTCCACCAAGTGGAATTCATTCTGCCGATTGGCAGTGATCACAATTTTTTGGCTCATGATCATATGTGAAATAATGATACCGGTACACAAGTAAATATTCACGCAAATCCAAACCAATCATTTCCACGAAAGTTCCTTTCAAATTAAACATCTACACTGTACTCCATTAACTAGTGAAAATAAGAGTGAATATAACTTTTATTTCAACAGGAATCTACGTTTCATAACTGATATCTTGAGAAGTGTTGACTAAACGTGTTCCGTAAGCAACTGACAAAGCTAAGGAAGAATCACTGTGATTGATGTTTTGCTGGATTACAGTGTCGGTAATGTGCCAGCCCTGGATTGGATACAATTTCGCGATCTACTGCTTCCCTGAAGTGCCTTTTGATCTGCAAATGTCAACGATGATATACTGAAAAATAATGCCTCCGAATTTTATATTCTGCTCTCAATATCCGTTGAGATAGTATATGCCATGCATACCACTCAGTCGAATTTCACGCTTCGCTGATGCAAACTGCAACGCTCTACCAATAGACGGCTCATAACTGCAATGTTTAACATGGCACTGAATGACGCACCTTTGTTGGTGCGTCAGAAACAGCGTTCGGTAATCTAGTTTACAACCACAAAAAAACATGTCTCCAATTGAAATCCATACAGTACCTCGATAAGTTTGGAAACATCACTTTATAACAGACTATGGAAAGGAAATACATTATAAAACGGCACTTTATTGTCTCTAAGTGGTTATTAAGCTCAAACAATGCTTAGATAAATGTAACCATTAAATATTTTATCCCTCAAAACAGGCGCCCTTGGCTATAGTCACTGCCTTGCAAACTCTCGGAATACAATGGGGAAATTTTACCAGGGGTTTAGTAGCAGTTAGTTTCCATTCTTGTTGCAGGACCTCTCACACGTGTGTCCCACCAATGATCGCCATATTTTTTATCTCCTGTCCAATCATCTCATAGTAGCTCGATAGGGTTACAATCAGAGGACTGGTTAGGCTATTTCCTGTTTTGCAAATTTTCTTCAACCTCTAGAAACGTCACATAGTTTTGACACAAGCAGGATGTATGTTTCGATTCGTTGTTTTGCTACAAGACAAACCCTTTCGCAATCAGACTCAAACAAGATGTCTTAAAATGTCGCTGCAGAGTGGCATGACAATTCTTTCAGTTCCTTTTTTCATTTACTTTTACTAAATCTCATTTTACTTATTCCCTCCAGAAGGTCCCCATACCGTCAGAGAATCCCTCACCGCTTCAGAGTTGGAATTACACACCGAGGATTCAAGAGTTCATGGGATAAACATTGATGACTGAATACCATTTGCTTTGCAAACAGGGTCTTCGTAATGTTAACTATAGCTTCCAGACGGCGTTCTGGGGTACAGTTTAATCTAACACGCCGGGGTTTCATTTAATGTTTATAAAACAGGGTTAAATGTATAAGATATCCATAAGCCACTGAAATTCCTGTTTTTTAGTCGTTTACATTTAAATTTATTTATAGTTTTAAAAATCGACTCTCAAATCTTAACATACGACGTGTGAACTAATTTTCATCGGCTGACGTTGACGTCATGTGGCTCTTGCGCGATCTCTTTCACTCTATTTCCCCTTGATTTCTCAACCATAAGCAGCAGTTTTGCGACTGGGGTCAGCACAGCTGTTACAAGCATCATCATCTTCAGCCAAATGGGTAACGATACATCATTTTAATGTACACTCTTTTTAATGTTTTGTGACTTCCCTATGTAAATCACCATTTTTAATTCATGTCTTCATAATGCGTTATCTGAAGTTGGTCTACTACTAGAGGTCGACACCAGTTGCATTTTTAATAAATGACTATGTGACCAAGCCTGCTTTCTACTAATTTCTCTTATTGAATGTTACTAAATTATGGTAGGAATAAGGAATAACACCGTTACTTATTAGTAAGGTATCCTTTTCTATTTTCATGTCTTGTGTACATGATTTGTGAGGTAGATTGCAGTAGAAGTATAAGGGGATCTGTACTGTTTCAGAAAGATTTGTTAGTGTATTGAGATTCTACGCTCCAAGAGAGTAAAGATCATTTGATGGGTGATTTATAAGAAGTTACGTGAATGAAGAGGAACTAAATGTTTATGATGAAGAGATATGTACTCCTGACATTTGTGACATGCTGTTGAAACTACACCTCGGGAGCACTGGAAGTGTTTTAACCGGTAGCCGAGAGTGCTCTCGGCTACCTGTTGAAACACTTCTAGTGTATCTAGGGTGGTCCATTAATAGTAAGCGGGACAAATATCTCACGAAATAAGCACCAAACGAAAAAACTACAAAGAATGAAACTCGTGCAGCTTGAAGGGGAAACCAGATGGCGCTATGGTTGGCCCGCTAGATGGCACTGCCATAGGTCAAACGGATATCAACCGTTTTTTTTAATAGGAACCTCCATTTTTTTATTACGTATTCGTGTAGTACGTAAAGAAATATGAATGTTTGAGTTGGACCACTTTTTTCGCTTTGTGATAGATGGCGCTGTAATAGTCACAAACGTATAAGTACGTGGTATCACGTAACATTCCGCCAGTGCGGACGGTATTTCCTTCGTGATACATTACCCGTGTTAAAATGGACCGTTTACCACTTGCGAAAAAGGTCGATATTGTGTTGATGTATGGCTATTGTTATCAAAACGCCCAACGGGCATGTGCTATGTATGCTGCTCGGTATCCTGGACGACATCGAAGAGTCCCGACCGTTCGCAAGATAGTTACGTTATTTAAGGAAACAGGAAGTGTTCAGCCACATGAGAAACGTCAACCACGACCTGCAACAAATGATGATGCCCAATAAGGTGTTTTAGCTGCTGTCGTGGCTAATCCACACATCAGTAGCAGACAAATTGCCCGAGAACCGGAAATCTCAAAAACGTTGGTCTTGAGAATGCTACATTAACATCGATTATACTCGTACCGCATTTCAATACACCAGGAATCGCATGCCGACGACTTTGAACGTCGTGTACTGTTCTGCCCTTGGGCCCAAGAGAAATTACGGAACGATGGCACATTTTTTTCACGCGTTCTATTTAGCGATGAAGCGTCATTCACCAACAGCGGTACCGTAAAGCAGCATGTAATATGCAGTATTGGGAAACGGAAAATCCACGATGTCTGCAACAAGTGGAACATCAGCCACCTTGGCGGGTTAATGTATGGTGCGGCATTATGCGAGGAAGGATGACTGGCCACCATTTTATCGATGGAAATCTACATGGTGCACTGTATACTGATTTCCCACATAATGTTCTACCGATGTTACTACAAGATATTTCACTACCTGACAGAATGGCGATGTACTTCCAACATGATGGATGTCCGGCACATAGATCGAGTGCGGTTGAAGCGGTATTGAAAAGCATATTTCATGACAGGAGGATTGGTCGTTGAAGCACCATACCATGGCCCCCACGTTCACCGGATCTGACGTCCCCAGATCTCTTTCTGTGGAGAAAGTTGAAGGATGCCGTCCGGTGTGGCCGTGCGGTTCTAAGCGCTTCAGTTTGGAACCGCGTGACAGATAAGGTCGCATTTTCGAATCCTGCCTCGGGCATGGATGTGTGTGATGTCCTTAGGTTAGTTAGGTTTAATTAGTTCTAAGTTCTAGGCGACTAATGACCTCAGAAGTTAAGTCGCATAGTGCTCAGAGCCATTTTTTTTAGTTAAAGGATACTTGCTATCGTGATCCACCGAACATACCTGACAACACGCGACAGCGCATTGTCAATTCATGTACGAACATTACGGAAGGCGAAGGTTGAGAGGAATGTCGTTACACGAATTGCCAAATGCATTGTGGTTGACGGCCATCATATTGAGCATTTATTGCATTAATGTGGTATTTACAGGTAATAACGCTGTCACCGCATGCGTTCTCAGAAATGATAGGTTCACAAAGGTACATGTATCACATTGGAACAACCGAAATTAAATGTTCAAACGTAACTACTTTCTGTACTTTAATTTAAAAAACCTACCTGTTGCCAACTGTTCGTCTAAAATTGTGAGTCATTTGTTTGTGACTACTACAGTGCCACCTATCACAAAGCGAAAAAAGTGGTCCGACTTAAACATTCATATTTCTTTACGTACTACACGAATATGTAATAAAAATGAGGTTCCTATTTAAAAACCCGCAGTTGATATCCGTTTGACCTATGGCAGCGCCATCTAGCGGGCCAACCATAGCGAAATCTGGTTTCCCTCTTCAAGCTAGACGAGTTTCGTTCTTTGTAGTTCTTTCGTTTGAAGCTTATTTCGTGAGATATTTGGCCCGGTCACTATCAATTGACCACTCTGTGTATATTTACCAGAAAGAGGGGCCCCACAAAAAGTGATTTCGAAGAAGTATTTGTAAATCATGCAGTAGGATGAAAAATTGCAGATAACATCACGAAATTCTTATTAGGTAATGTTGGGATGGGCTTTGGGGTATCAGTAAGTGTACTGCCAGACCAAATTTCCAATGGGTCGCTATCTTGAACAAGAACTTAACTGCTGTTAAGATGTCGTAGACTGCATTAGAGTTCATGAAAACTGTTTGTGTGGGGATGTGGGTACTAGACCTGTACTGATTCTACTTGTACTGATTCCATTACGATTTTGTGAAACCTCATATTTTCGGTCCTAAGTTACTTTACATGGATACACATAGCTTCATCTGTTGTGTTAGGAACTGTGATCCATATTATGTAATCAGGTGCCAGGGTGAAGAATTTTACACGTTTTCATACATGGTCTACAATACTTATGGTATTGTTCCACACATCAAGTAGGTTATTGTTCTAATGATTGTGGAGTCTATGGGTCTAATATCCAAGATGTATAAGACGTATGCATACTACACATTGGAAGGTGCCACCCTGAGGTGAGCAAAGGATGTGCATCAAGTAGCATTACAAACCATCGTTACTGAAGGCGGTTTGAAATGCCTGTACAGAAGTGTTCACAATGTTCCAAGGCTGCCGCCACACATGATACAGCAAACTAGTATTCGATCTTGGCCCATGAGGTGTACACTGTACTGCAGTGTACAATTGGTTTGTCAACCAACACTTGCCTGTACTTCATGATTCATTTTTATGAGAGTGGTGTGTGAATGAGAGAGAGTAAATGCGTATGTGGAACAGCATGACTCATTTGTCACAGTATAAATAGTTTTAGTGTAAATGTGTGTGTGTGTGTGAGTGTATATACATAAATAAATATGTCCACACCGCATTCGTCAATGTTGTGCTCTATGTGCATCTACAAATATTTGCACAACAAGTTTCCCTGCTGCCAACCAGCCAGTCTGATTAGTTTTTAGTGGAGATAGATCTCAGTCGATGTCAAAAATATTCTCATCCATTGTTACCATGCTCTGGGAAATTTTGTTAATATTCTGAACCTGCGATTCTGTGCCCTGGGAAGTTGTAAAAAATATTCTCAACCAGTCCTATCGAAAGATTCAAATATTGCCCATCAGTGCTACTGTGGATGGACTGTGGCAGGTTTTTGTTATTGTTAGTAATTGTAATAGGGTCTAAGTGGAAAGTATCCCTAGATTGAAAATATTAGAAACAAATAGTATCAAGTCATATTTATTGGTATCTCTGCATCGAAATACACTCCTGGAAATGGAAAAAAGAACACATTGACACCGGTGTGTCAGACCCACCATACTTGCTCCGGACACTGCGAGAGGGCTGTACAAGCAATGATCACACGCAAGGCACAGCGGACACATCAGGAACCGCGGTGTTGGCCGTCGAATGGCGCTATCTGCGCAGCATTTGTGCACCGCCGCCGTCAGTGTCAGCCAGTTTGCCGTGGCATACGGAGCTCCATCGCAGTCTTTAACACTGGTAGCATGCCGCGACAGCGTGGACGTGAACCGTATGTGCAGTTGACGGACTTTGAGCGAGGGCGTATAGTGGGCATGTGGGAGGCCAGGTGGACGTACCACCGAATTTCTCAACACGTGGGGCGTGAGGTCTCCACAGTACATCGATGTTGTCGCCAGTGGTCGGCGGAAAGTGCACGTGCCCGTCGACCTGGGACCGGACAGCAGTGACGCACTGATGCACGCCAAGACCGTAGGATCCTGCGCAGTGTCGTAGGGGACCGCACCGCCACTTCCCAGCAAATTAGGGACACTGTTGCTCCTGGAGTATCGGCGAGGACCATTCGCAACCGTCTCCATGAAACTGGGCTACGGTCCCGCACACCGTTAGGCCGTCTTCCGCTCACGCCCCAACATCGTGCAGCCCGCCTCCAGTGGTGTAGCGACAGACGTGAATGGAGGGACGAATGGAGACGTGTCGTCTTCAGCGATGAGAGTCGCTTCTGCCTTGGTGCCAATGATGGTCGTATACGTGTTTGGCGCCGTGCAGGTGAGCGCCACAATCAGGACTGCATACGACCGAGGCACACAGGGCCAACACCCGGCATCATGGTGTGGGGAGCGATCTCCTACACTGGCCGTACACCTCTGGTGATCGTCGAGGGGACACTGAATAGTGCACGGTACATCCAAACCGTCATCGAACCCATCGTTCTACCATTCCTAGACCGGCAAGGGAACTTGCTGTTCTAACAGGACAATCCACGTCCGCATGTATCCCGTGCCACCCAACGTGCTCTAGAAGGAGTAAGTCAACTACCCTGGCCAGCAAGATCTCCGGATCTGTCCCCCATGAACATGTTTGGGACTGGATGAAGCGTCGTCACACGCGGTCTGCACGTCCAGCACGAACTCTGGTCCAACTGAGGCGCCAGGTGGAAATGGCATGGCAAGCCGTTCCACAGGACTACATCCAGCATCTCTACGATCGTCTCCATGGGAGAATAGCAGCCTGCATTGCTGCGAAAGTTGGATATACACTGTACTAGTGCCGACATTGTGCATGCTCTGTTGCCTGTGTCTATGTGCCTGTGGTTCTGTCAGTGTGATCATGTGATGTATCTGACCCCAGGAATGTGTCAATAAAGTTTCCCCTTCCTGGGACAATGAATTCACGGTGTTCTTATTTCAATTTCCAGGAGTGTATTTCAGAGAAGGAGGTCGGTAGTTCGAGCACTAGCATCTTCACGCCATCGCACTGCATCGCCAATGTTTGGTAATGAGTATTCTTTTTATGCTCCTCTGATTTTTCCAGCCCTCATGTACAAAGCTGCTATCACAGATTCGACTGTATGTTTACTTGTTTTCTGATCGATGTCCACATCTTATCAGTTGTATGCATTGTGCATACATTCACACAAATACACATACACAATTCACAAGTGATGGGAGGGAGGGGAAGTGGGGTAGAGGAGGGAGGAGGTGGAGAGGGGGAGTGAATGGGGTGGTGATGTCGTCAGTGCCCCATGCACCCCCTCCCCTCCCATAGAGAGGAGGTGGTAGGACCACAAAAGGACAGTCACCATCTTGAATAAATTTGGCTACAATGCAGACTTCACAAGGACAAACATTTTGCCCCTAGTTGCGTGTTTCGCGCCAAGCCCGAGAACCATGCCCCACATTGGTCATCGATCATTAACGTATTTCTTTATCACTGCACCGAGCGAGGTGGCGCAGTGTTTAGCACACTGGACTCGCATTCGGGAGGACGACGGTTCAATCCCGCGTTCGGCCATCGTGATTTAGGTGTCCGTGATTTCCCTGAGTCGCTCCAGGCAGGGGCGGAATGGTTCCTTTGAAAGGGCACGGCCGGCTTCCTTTCCCGTCCTTCCCTAATCCGATGAGACCGATGACCACGCTGTCTGGTCTCCTCCCATAAAAACAACCCAACACTTTATCGCTGTACAATGGTAGCGACAGGCTACATGTTATAACATATCGCGGTGAAGATTACAAGAAAGCAGGGAATATCTTGCATGTACCTGTAACTATTTCCGTTAGTGGAGAAGATGAAGCGTTACGAGAGTGAGCGAATGGCTATTTTATGGTCATTTCCTCTTTAGGCGGCGATCCGTAAAATTAAAAGACGATCAGCTCTTCATTAGAGCAGTGTAAACAAATTCTTGCCCGCACAGGGGCCTCTCTAGTGATATGTAGTGAGAAAAGAAACGAAACAGAACGACATTCTGCTGGTCTCGGTTGCCTAACTCGCCACATAGTAGTAATATTTTGATTGTAGTAGTTAATCTAAAGAGTGTTTTGAGTGTTAATGAGTGCTGAGTGAAACGGGCACTATTCGATATTTCTCTGTCAACCCTGCTCCATTTCCTAATAATGTGATGCTCATACAGCAATTATAAGAGACCACATAAGCTCCCCGGGGTCAATATTTGTAGTAATCGAATGTATTCCATTTTTCGACATGTGGTGAGCCACATGCCTATCCTTATCAAACATTTTTCTTCACATCGACGTTTTTTGAGACGACAACCGAGTCTGGTCAACCTTCACGAAATTCACTGCTGACAGACGTATGACGACGATAAAACGTCTTTACACCTATTGGAAATAGTCATTTCTGAAGGTTATCCGTTGCCAAAACCTGACGAAGCTGTGCCAGCAATTGTTGTTCAGTTAGGCCTTTAAGAAACAAAACCATCTAATGATAACTTTCAGTTGAAGCTTCTATCTGTCTACTACATTTTTTATTTATCCGCTGATAGTCAACAAACTATACGGCCTTTCTCCAGGTTGCCATTTATTTAGCAAAAAAAATTTGAATGTTAATGTCACGTTTTAATAGTGCCATCAGTTGTTAGTTATAACTATTTAAAAGGACCCTCATATGATTAATAAGGTCAGTAGGCGTAATGTCCACGTTTCGAAATCTGAGAACCTCTGCATTCATTTTGATGCGGGATATGATAACAAAGAAATAAAAGAGTTCAGCAATGATTGTAATCGATTGGTGGTTGGACAATTCTTCTTTCACATACATGACTCAAGGTAGGCGTGTATTTTCGTTTGCTGATGTATTGCCTAACGCTACAACTTACGACAGAGGAAAGGGAATAGCAGACGATAATCTTTTTAACAAAACGGTATATCTATCTCATTTCATTCGAACTTTACGGAATCCGTTTATTATCTCCAAGTACAGGGTGACAATTATTGAAGTATATGAAAAAAAAGGAAACGCAAATTAGTTACAAATTACGGCGTGCGTAAACTTTATTAAGCATAGAAACGTCACTACAGATATTCGGATTTAGGTCGTAATTTTATGTTCGATATGCCTGCCATCATTGGCGATGATGTGGCTTAGACGAATAACGAATTTCTGCATGACACGCTGAAATGGCGGAATATCAATGCTGTCGATGACCTCCTGAATGACTGTTTTCAGTTCAGCAATGGTTTTGAGGTTATAGCTGTAAACTTTGTCTTGAAAACTGCCCCACAAAGAGGAGTCGCATGTGTTCAGATCCGGAGAATATAGCGGCTAATTGAGGTCCATACCAGTGGCTTCTGGGTACCCCTGAGCCAGAATGCTGTCTCCAGAGTGCTCTTCCAGGGCATCAGACACTCTCCTGCTTCTATGGGATCGAGCTCCGTCTTGCATGAACCACACATTGGCCAAATCAGGGTCACTCTGGATAATGCGAATGAAATCATCTTCCAAAACATTCACGTAGCGTTCGGTATTCACCGTGCCATCAAGGAAAATCGCACGGATTATTCCGTGACCGAACATTACACACCACACAGTCACCCGGTGAGGGTGAAGAGACTTCTCGATCGCGAAATGGGGATTCTCAGCCCCCCAAATGCACCAGTTATGTTTATTGACGAACCCATGCAATGAAAGTTGGCTTCGTCGCTAAGCCAAATCATGATGCACATACTTATTCCCATCATGTCTCACGGCCAACCGTGCAATTTCAACATCCTAACGCAAACCGTTCACAAGTTGTGCCGATTTTATTTCAGATAGTAAAATAATTGTCACCCTCTAACTTTTTTTCTGTTTGATCACTTACCTGGCACAGTGCGCCAGCACAAAATTACTCCCTGTGGGTTTTTGTAAAAGACGATATTTATGTACACCTTCTTCCACCGAATGTACGAGATCGGGAACAGTGTACCTCTGCTGCTAACACCACACCAAATCTAAGCGATTTACACATGATACAGCGAGTACATTCAGGTCTCTCTAAAGCACTGTCTGACCATTATTCGTAACTGCAATCAGATATTAGGCAGTACCGCTTCCCCTCTGCCTCCCTTCCCCCCTCACCACCCACCGTCATTGATGTTAATGCTTAACTAAACTTAAGAAAGTTTTGGAAAGTTATTTTTAAAATGACGGAAGGTAAATTATATTTAGTTGTTGCAGATATTTTATTGTCAATGGCTTTGTCGCTGTGGTAACACCGGTTCCCGTCAGATCAACGAAGTTAAGCGCTGTCGGGCTTGGCGGGGTGCACTCAGCCCTTCTGAGGCAAATTGAGGAGCTACTTGATCGAGAAGTAGCGGCGCCGGTCAGGAAAGCTGACAATGGCCGGGAAAGAGGTGTGCTGACCACATACTCGTCCATACCCACATCCAGAGATGCCTGTCGGCGGAGGATGACACGGAGGTCAGTCAGTACTGTCGGGCCTTCCGAGGCCTGTTCGGTCTGAGTTTAGTTTAGGTATTTTATTAAACCACATATTAATGAGTCGGTGAGACAACTATTTCTAACAACCTTTTTTTTATAGAATGACAAAGCAGTTCTCAGTGCATCGCGAGGGCCGCCTACTAGCCCTTCACAGAAAACAGAGCTGACTATCCACATTAACAGTGGCACTTTTTACAAAACAAGCTTCCACTAAATCACTCCTATTCGCAAAAAAATGGTTCAAATGGCTCTGAGCACTATGGGACATAACTTCTGAGGTCATCAGTCCCCTAGAACTTAGAACTACTTAAATCTAACTAACCTAAGGACATCACACACATCCATGCCCGAGGCAGGATTCGAACATGCGACCGTAGCGGTCGGGCGGTTCCAGACTGTATAGCCTAGAACCGCTCTGACATCCTATTCCAAAAGATACTTCTCTCACACTAAACGTCCCTAGTTAAAATCAACCAACTTCACTCGCTGATATTTTCCTAGTTATAGTCAACCAAATTAAATTCTTTGCACTACACTTACTGTTTGCAAATCCCTTGATTACTAGACTCCTTATTTCTGAAATGGAAGGAAGTGGAAGACTTAAGGCTGCCAGAGGTTTGTTTCCGACCATTTCCACTAATAATAATAATAACAATAATAATGCTGATACACCCAACACCAGTCT
Organism: Schistocerca gregaria; assembly: GCF_023897955.1. Lineage (NCBI taxonomy): Eukaryota > Metazoa > Arthropoda > Insecta > Orthoptera > Acrididae > Schistocerca > Schistocerca gregaria. The sequence goes on along the minus strand of NC_064923.1, from coordinate 594,292,984 downwards.
ATTAGCCATTATGCAGTTATAGTAGCGTTGTACTGTCAGTTATTTCGTTTACTGTTGGGAAGCAGAAAATGAAGCAAATTCTGGTTTATTGTGGGAATTACACAGAAATCAGTGAAAGGATTTTCATGGAACATTTAAGCATAAGTGACATACCTATCTTATAAATTCTTCATCTGTGTGCCCATAGTGTCCATAGTTGCTTTATAGCTCTTGAGGGTACTTTTTGTTCTGTCGTTGCAACTACAAAAATGCCAAATTTTTTTCACAAGAGGTATTTCCCTTTATTGAGGTAAAGCATCACCAGTGGTCTGTAATTAAGTTACTTACACTTTGATTTGCATTTATATCGAAAAACAGTTCGTTAAGAATATACTGATTGGTACTTGCGGTGATTTTCGGTTGATTTCTCGCTTACATCGGGAAGTGCCATTTGCTAGCACATCGCTGTTTTTCTACTTTAGACACTGATAATTTTGGTCTAGTTTCTAGGTGTTCTGCAGCACTATGCATTTCTTATGCTTTTCCCAACACACTTTTATGCACACCACTGTATTCTGCTTGTTTTTTACTTCAAGTATGTGTTGTGGTTTGTGTTCTGTAGTGTTGCCAATGTAGCTTTTCCACTACTTTGTTTTTGATCTACAACATTTTTTAGATTTTTATTATTATTATACGTATGTAATTCTATTGAATTATGTTTCTGTATATTTATATACTGTGTAAGGGTAGAGAAGAAATAGTGATGGAGGGTTTCTTTTGTTTGTTTATGGAAAGAGGAAACCATGTTGAGTGGACCTGTTTATTTTGTGTTAATGCTTTTTGCATGTGGAAATTTTCTTGGAAAGGGAAGAGGTGTCTGTCTTTATCAATTTCTATGATATTCATATTGTTTTCAATATTGCTTGGTCTGTGGTGTTCTTGATTTAGACGATCCGCAAATGCTGAGTGATTTGTCCTTATCGGCGGCAAGGCGGTGAAAAGTGGGCGAGAAGAATCAACTCGTTGCCACATGTGGTCCTCAGTCAGCATGCGTGGCACCCATCTTGCGCACACCTTCCGGTAGTTCAATGTTTCCATTAAAATTCTGTGAGCGGTGTTTCGGGAAACCTCAGGAACCAATGTGCAGAGATCATCCAGGGTGATCCACCGATATTCACGTATGCTTTCCTCAACCTTCAACATTGTCTCATCAGAGATTGATGGTCTCCCGCTCCTTTGTTCGTCGTGAATTTCGGTCCGACCAGCTGCAAACTCTCTACACCACGTACGAACATTTTTGACATCCATGCACGACTCACCATACATTTCCGTCAATTGGCGATGGCTTTCAATCGGCGCAGTGCCCTTTGCGTTCAAAAGCCGAATAACTGCGCGCAGTTCGCACCTGGCGGTAACATCCAACGGGAGCTCCATTCTCAACGGCTGCCATGCCAAGACAGCGCCTCAGAGCGGCGTGTTTACAAACAGCGCGTGAAGCACTCTTCATGACATGTATGAATGCAGAGTCTCGCGGCGATTACATTGAATTAAATGTTCTCGGGTTTCCAACCACCTCAGTTGCTTAAAACAACACGAGCTTTCGGCCAAGCACTCCTTGGCCACTTGACAACGGCCAATGAGTGCTTGGCCGAAAGCTCGTGTAGTTTTAAGCAATTGACGCTGTTGGAAACCCGAGAACATTTTATTCACTCTTCATAACAGTGCGACCAACTGCCACACAAACAGAGTTCTGTACTTATAAAAAATAGGAGACGTTACTTTTCGGAATACCTTCGTAACATATGTTTTCATGCAAGGAAGTGAGCAAGCAAAGAGTAGAGACTGCTGACATTAAGGGCACTTAAAAATAAAGTGAAATACAGATCATAAAAACACTTCATCTGGGTATCGGTATTAGTCATCTGAATTAGAAACACAGGAAAAAACAATGTTACAGCGAATCAAGTAAACGAGGTCTAAATTTAATGTGAGAAGTACAAAATCAACGCACGTCTTCCAATAGAAAGAACTCATCCTCTCTACAGAAGGTCTTTGGTGTGACGTCATAAGCGCGTGACTGCGTGTGAGATCGCTCTCTCAGTTTTCATATATTTTTATGTTTCAGATACATATTTTAACGGTTTTTGAGATAATATTTTACTTTATAAGTGACTTATTAGTGGTTTCTTTATTCACCTCCGCCTTTCTTGTGTTGTGACCTGATATTTGTGAGTGTTTCGTATCGAGCAACTTAACCTCTTACCTGTGTTTACATTCCGCGCTGACCAGTTGCAGCTGTAGCGGCGTATCGAAAGCTAAGCACTCATTAATTGTTTGTGTATAGTGGTTTATTTAGGAACTTTAATAGTCTTCAACCGGTGTTCTTGGTGTTTTCTGGTGAAATAATTTCAGAAGAAATTTTTGTGAACTGTTTTCAGCTTTGTTACTGTGTCATTAGACGTTTGATTTTCTTTCTGTGTTAGTCTTTGTTATATTCTTATTTGCTGTTGATTAATACTGTTAATAATAGTAGTTACTTACCTTGTAGAGTAAGTTTGCGATTATTGTAGTCAGTTTTTTTAACATCTTTTTATTGTACTAGCGGAGCTTAGAAGAAGTAGTTTTCTTGTTTCAATAACTGTAAAATTTTACCATGAGTGAGAAGTGTGGGCTTTGCCGTAGGTTCGTGAGTAGTGGATTGCGGTGTGAGACTTGTTCGAAGTATTTTCACTGGGGGGAATGCAGTGCGGAAGCCAGTGGGCATTCTGGTGATATCCTCTCCTGGAACTGCAGGTTATGTAGCAAGAGTAAGTTGATAGAGGAGCAGAAGCGTAAGATCTGTGCCCTTCAGGTGCAGTTGAAAAACGCACAGGAATAGCTAGATAGGATGAGGAGGGAGAAGGTGGTTGGGGAATGGCTGTTGGCAAGAGATCTGCTAGGAGAAGGAGATTTTCAGATAGTTTTACTATTGGCGTTTGCAACAGATATGACCAACTGTCAGAGTCTAGTGGAGAGGAATTGCTAGTAGCTGTAGATCTAGAAATTATGCAGCAGACCTCAGCAGTTACGGTGGCTAGGACAGTTGCAAAGTCTAAGAGAAAGAAGAAGGTTCTCCTGTTAGGTAGTTCTCATCGTAGAGGTGTAGGCCAGCAGTTGCAGGAAGTGTTGGGTTCAAAAAATGGTTCAAATGGCTCTGAGCACTATGGGACTTAACATCTATGGTCATCAGTCCCTAGAACTTAGAACTACTTAAACCTAAGTAACCTGACATCACACAACACCCAGTGAAGTGTTGGGGAGTGAGTACCAGGTCACCAGCATTGTGAAGCCTAATGCAAGATTGGCTCAGGTGACTGTTAACATAGGGGGGCTATGTAGAGATTTTACTAAAGAGGATCAGGTAGTGATTGTGGGTGGGGCTGGTAATAGTATTGATAGGGATGGGGAGTATGACATAGATGGTGACCTGGAAAAGATATCTACTCAGACTGGCAACACGAATGGGCATCATTTTGTGGAACTGTTACAGCGTTACGATCGGCCTCATCTTAATACAGCCGTCAAGCGTAATAACATGAGGGGAGGGAGGTTGCGCTGATGACAGAAAGCATGGGTCGCATTTCAGTGATGTCGGTGGAGTCTATAAGCAGGACGGGTTTAGAGGGGAGGTTGCCAAAGCTTATAGGTGACAGCATAGGTGGGGGTGGTGGGATCACTCATGGGAAAATTCCTGTACTAGTGGGTGTTAGAGCTGCACCTTTTTTAGATTGAAGTCAGCTGATAGGTATTCCTCCTTAAGGGAAGTCTCTCTAACAGAGAAACCACTTCCGACAAAGCTTAGGTATCCGAGTAATGAGGGAATTAGTGTATTTCATCAAAATATACAAGGTATTAGAGATAAAGTTAGTGAACTGCTTATAGATGTTGACTCTGAAATTATTGGTATATCTGAACACATCTTAAATAAGGAGATAATTCAGAGGCTTCCTTTACCAGGATACAGGTTGGCTGGCAGCTTTTCTAGGAGCTCTTTGCGGTGTGGGGGAGTAGCCATGTATGTGAAGAACGGTATCCGATTTGAGTCAATTGATGTTTCAAAGTACTGCACTGAAAAGGTGTTTCAATGTTATGCAGGTTGTGAAGGAATGCCTCGGCCTGGTGGTGAAGAAACGCAGGTAGGCTGTGGAGCGCTCCTGCAGCGTAGCGGCGCGCCCACAGCACTTTGAGGACAGGGCGGCACGTCGCGCCAAGATGAAGACAAACGTTTACCGAGACGCGGTGCGTGGGACGAAGCGGGCGTGTCCCTCCCAGCAGAGCGGCAATTAGTGGGCCAGCCAAGGCCCCACATTCCTCACGGCGGCGCAATTACGTGCGCGTCCTGCGCTTTGTGTGTTTATTCTGCCACCCGCCCTCTCCCCGCAGTCTGCGACCACTTTGCGTCCTGTGTGTCCAGCAATCAGAGGCACAATTTCCGCCTCACAGACGCCCGGCTTCTATTCTGTAACAACATTATCTTGCTCCTCCCTTTTCTGGATTCCCCAACTTGTTTGTCCAGAGTCATTCTATGTACACCTTGTACAAACGTAGGGCGATGATCCAATGTTTCGCTGTTACGTGGTAGACCACAGATAAAGCAAGTAAGTGTTTCAAGCTAAACTGGTTCAAAAAATTGTTCAGAAGGCTCTGAGCACTATGGGACTTAACATCTATGGTCATCAGTCCTCTAGAACATAGAACTACTTAAACCTAAGTAACCTAAGGACATCATACACATCCATGCCCGAGGCAAGATTCGAATCTGCGACCGTAGCGGTCGTGTGGTTCAAGACTGTAGCACCTAGAACCGCTCGGCCACCCCGGCCGACAGCTAAATCGGCCTAATAACTTAATTTGATAGCAGTCGTTCAGAAACCTGGCAGGGCAGAAGAGTAATTGCACAGCTCCCTTCACACAATGACCCAATGAACATTAAACACAATGTAAGTCCTAACAGATTTCCACATATCTGGCACTGTTACTCTTTTACTTTTGACCCTAAATTCTTTATGATTTCGAAAAAGGAAAATGTCATAATGCATAGTTCAGTGGTTCACGAAAGTCGCGTGGTTGTTCTCCACAAAACGTCTTTGACTCGCTAAGGAATATTGTACCTGTCCGTAAGTGGAATAAGAGCGTTCTGTCGCAGAATCTTCACCACCACCGTGTACTACAGCGATCACAGAAACATAGAGACAACGCAGACCATTCGTCCACCTTTTGTAATCGTATCTTATGTCTCACAGCCGTCCATAGAACTGCACCAGCTGATGCCTGCCGGCCAGTGTGGCCGAGCCGTTCTAGACGCTTCGGTCCGGAACAGCGCGAGTGCTACGGTCGCAGCTTCGAATCCTGCCTCGGGCATGGACGTGTGTGATGTCCTTAGGTTAGTTAGGTTTAAGTACTTCTAAGTTCTAGGGGGCTTATGACCTCAGATGTTAAGTCCCATAGCGCTCAAAGCCATTTGAACCACTTTTTTTTTTGGCTAATGCATAGTGATACTAGCACTTCAGGCACACTTTCCTGTAAGAGAGGAAAGTCCATTGTACATGTTCAAGTAAGGCGATTATCCGAAGGTGGAGAAAATATTCGGGTAAAGACTCGCATTCAAGAAGGAGAGTGCACCGTGAGCGAAACGCAGTAAGTCTCTGACAGACTAGGATCAGCAAAGGTCCAAGGTCCAACGTGACGCCCACTGTCTGGCAGCCCATGCGATGCATCTACCTTATTTACTAATAACACGGAGAGCCATCACAGATGTCTATGAACGAAAGAAGTGACACCCGAGCATAATTTACAGGTCTTCGTATATCCATATTTAAAACGGACGACTTGTGATGTCAGCTGGTATAATAAATGTTAGAAATGGCGTAGTTCCTCCAGCTGTATTAAGGTGTTGGTTTTATTGGCAATTAGTTGCGATGTTGTTACACCATCTTCAGGCCCATACTTGTTGACAGTAACCGTATGTGTCTAACACTAGTAGTCAGTGGTGAGATAGGCGTGTTCCATGAGGAAGGCAGGTAGTAACTGAGTTGCCAATAAAACCAACACCTCCATTTAGCCGGAGGAATTACGTCACTTTTTAATATAATATTCAGGAGTGATCACACGTTAAGTGCTCACCAACATGATCTGTTACCCAACTGGCCTCAGGAGGCAGTTTTATGAATGCATCTGCTTATAGACATTTGATGGTATTCATCACACATTCTGAAACAGGTAACTGGTGATACGGTACTGCTTCAAACAGCAACACTGTCTGCACGTTTCGCTACAATTTCCATTATCAATAAATCATCCTCACGGTAGAGTAGTTCGAGTGTATGGCTAATCAGGGCCGTCTTCACTGGGAAGGAAGAAAAGGAAGGGTGATTACGTTTAACGTCCCGTCGACATCGAGGTCATTAGAGAAGGAGCACAATCTGGGATTGTGTCAAGGATGGGGCGGAAACCGGCCGTGCCCTCTCAGATGAAGCATACCGGAATTTGCCTGGAGCGATTTAGGGAAGTCACTCAAAATTTAAATCTGGATGGGCAGTCACGGGTTCGAATGGTCGTCTTTCCGAGTGTGAGGTCTCTGCGCCAACTCACTCAGTTCTTCACTGGGCTGCCGTGGTTGAGAGAGCGAACAGACTTTGCTTAACTCGGCGGAAGTTGCGGAAGATGACCACTGGTTCAAAATGGTTCAAATGGCTCTGAGCACTATGGGACTCAACTGCTGTGGTTATTAGTCCCCTAGAACTTAGAACTACTTAAACCTAACTAACCTAAGGACATCACACACATCCATGCCCGAGGCAGGATTCGAACCTGCGACCGTAGCAGTCGCACGGTTCCGGACTGCGCGCCTAGAACCGCGAGACCACCGCGGCCGGCATGACCACTGGTACCTGATGTAGTGACACCATGGCCGTCTGCTGAGTTTGTTTCACAACACAGATTTTATGCGGCTGAGCCCACTCTCGCATAGACCGCGAAGTTGCAGAGCGGTCAGGTGTGATATATGTCCTCTAGTTACACCTACACTTAGTGTTCGTTGCGACATGAATAACCAACATGTATCCTTACCGGTGTGGTAGGGTCGTGGAGCTGTTAGGTCTCACACTGCGAGTGGCCTACAGCTTTAAAACGGTTGAGGCAAGTGCAGGCCAATGGAATCCCAGCCGCCTAAATGGCGTGAAATACGGCCCGAAGTCCGCTCACGTCTGTGCTCAATGTCACAAAACAGAGCTGTGCTCGTAATCCGACTTGGAAATATACCTGTATAAGCAGACAAAGTTTTGATCATTAATGAGGATTTGAAATTTTGTATCTGTGCAAGATTTCAACATCAAAGGAAGATGAAATTGTACTGTTCAATATCCCATCGACGACGATATCGTTATGGACAAAAGGGAACCAGTCCTAGAATAGCGACAGCGCTTCACTACTGATTACACCAAGCATGCACGCAAAAGTAAACTTTGTTTGCCCGATAACTTCCAAGCATACGTCTAAGAAAATTTTTATTTTTAGATAGTAAATGTACCTCAGGAAAGTTTAAGATCAACACAATTGTGGGTATCTACTCTTTTATGTGTGTGTGTGTGTGGGTGGGTGGGTGGGTGGGTGGGTAGGTGGATGTGTGGGTGTGGAAGTACAATCTAAGTTCTGAACCATTTCAGTGCAGTAATGTGTTCATTGTAAATAAGTATTTTAGTAGTTGTATTACACATTTATTACCTTATAAATAAATAAATAAACTATTTTATTTAAATTGAGTGCATTAGTATTTGTGAAATGACTCTTTCATATAGCGTTCATTAAAAAATGACGATCATTCCACTTGGGACTTGTGGAATGGTACATTAGTTTATTTGTTTTAGTTGTAAATATTAGTCATGTATTGTTGTTTTTCTGACATGTTCTACATCCAGGAGGACCTCCTCACTACGGATCAATTGGAATGAAAGTAAATCTAATCTAATCTAATCTTCCTACGTATGTGCACTTTAACTCTTTACAACCAAAAACCACACGTCTTTTATATATCTTTAAAGTGTCGGTGCCTTCACACAGTATATTTAGGTAGGTTACAAGCTCTAATACACAAACTATTAAATGTGACACGTTTTGAGAGATATGTTCTAATATGGCTTAGGCACTGTTCCGGTTATGCCATACTGCCCGCATCTGACAAGATTTAATGCGTTTTATTTCGCACATGGATTCTTACTGCGAGATTTCACATTGTGATGTCGCAGAACCTGTCCTGCTGCGCGCTCAAGTTGTCAATTGCGTGACACATGGGATCCGATTATCAGAGGAGAATCTGTGGAACGTGGCGAATACGCTTCCTGGTGGAACAGAAGCCGACGTTGTGCTGGAAATTTTCCAAATACTGTCTCGATTACCTTAAAAAAGTAAAACACCAATTGGTCATATAAAACACAAACAGAAGTTCACCAAAATGTGCTCACTTTTCCCAGTCTGACGCACCCAGACTTACAACTAACACTACACCCAAGACATGTTTGCTATTATAACATTGAGGGCTATGAACAGGTCATAATTAGAATTCTTTGGCCGAAAAAAGATTGGACAGTGTCTGATGACTTGCAACGAGTCTATACCCAAATCCAAAGGCATATTTGACAGAAACGAGTCCACCATTGCTAAGGCAATAAGATTCCCACTTAACACTATGAGAATGGAATTGTCTCCATCTCGCTTGGCAGCTGACTCTCTGTTTTAGGACAGGCATGCGGACGCTACGTGTTTCAATGCTGATGGTAATACTTCGCTTTCACACAACAATGCGTTCTTTCATCAAAGATATAAGGCAATATATGCAGCTGCATAGTTATGGTCTAAGACATTTAAACCTTAGGTGATAGCATCTACGTAAAACAAATAACTATCTCTATTGAACTAAGAAAATTTGGAAAGAGAATGTGATTCCGAAAATTTTTAATTACTTCAATACTAAAACACAGACAAAGGTTAAAATTAACTAAAATGTCGCCATTTAAAAGGTATCGTTTTGTTCAGGGTACAACGTCTGTTAGATACAGAGTTCGGTATATCTACCAAATGGTCGAATCGAGTCTGTAGAGTATCTGGAGGCACACACATAACACACAGAACTTTATAAATCCACGGACTTGATGCAGTACGCCATTTACCTTTTGTATTATTTCTTTACTCGAGTTTTGTGTACCTGTCATAAAGCTAACATCTTATTACGTAAGAGGCATATGTGATTGAGCCGTGCGTGGCTCGTGTTCCCGCTATCATGTATTCTAGACGCTGTTTTCAACATACCTCCATCTCACTACGTTAATTTCAATTACTACTGCAACGAAATGCAGCGGATAGGCACTTGGTGCATGGAGTGGCAACTGACCCTTAACATAGACAAATGTAATGTATTGCGAATACATAGAAAGAAGGATCCTTTATTGTATGATTATATGATATCGGAACAAACATTGGTAGCAGTTACTTCTGTAAAATATCTGAGAGTGGAATGATAATATAAAATTAATTGTTGGTAAGTCTGGTGTCAGGCAGGGATTCATTGGGATAATCCTTATAAAATGTAGTCCGTCAACAAAGGAGGTGGTTTACAAAACACTCGTTCGACCTATACTTGAGTATTGTTCATCAGAGTGGTATCCGTACCAGGTCGGGTTGACGGAGGAGATAGGGAAGATCCAAAGAATAGCGGCGTGTTTCGTCACAGGGTTATTTAGTAAGCGTGGTAGCGTTACGGAGATGTTTAGCAAACTCAAGGGACAGACTCTGCAAGAGAGGCGCTCTGCATCGCGGTATAGCTTGCTATTCAGGTGTCGAGAATTTTCCTGAAGGCATTATCTCTCTTACCCCTCCTGAGATAAGCCTCTACATCCTTACATTTGTCCTCTAGCCATCCCTACTTAGACATTTTGCACTTCCTGTCGATCTCATTTTTGAGACGTTTATATTCCCTTTTAGCTGCTTCATTTACCGCATTTTTATATTTTCTCCTTTCATCAATTAAATTCAATATTTCTACTGTTACCCAAGGATTTCTACTAGCCCTCGTCTTTTTACCTACTTGTTCCTCTGCTGCCTTCACCACTTCATCCCTCAAAGGTACCCATTCTCCTTCTACTGTATTTCTTTCCCCCATTCCTGTCAACTGCTCCCTTATGCTCTCCCTGAAACTTTGTATAACCTCTGGTTCTTTCAGTTTATCCAGGTCCCATCTCCTTAAATTCTAACCTTTTTGCAGTTTTTTCAGTTTTAATCTACAGTTCATAACCGATGTATAGTGGTCAGAGTCCACATCTGCCCCTGAAAATGTCTTACAATTTAAAACCTGGTTCCTAAGTCTCTGTCTTACCATGATATAATGTACCTGATACCTTCTAGTATCTCCAGGCTTCTTCCATTTATACAATCTTCTTTTATGATTCTTGAACCAAGTGTCAGCTATGATTAGGTTGTGCTCTGTGCAAAATTCTACCAGGCGGCATCCACTTTCGTTTCTTACCCCCAATCCATATTCACCTACTACGTTTCCTTCTCTCCCTTTTCCTGCCGACGAATACCTGTCACCCATGATTATTAAATTTTCATCTCCCTTCACTATCTGAATAATTTATTTTATTTCATCATACATTTCTTAAATTTCTTCATCATCTCCAGAGCTAGTTGGCATATAAACTTGTACTACTGTGGTAGGCGTGGGGTTCGTATCTATCTTGGCCACAACAATGCGTTCACTATGCTGTTTGTAGTAGCTTATCCGCATTCCTATTTTCCTATTCATTATTAAACCTACTCCTTCATTACCCCTATTTGATTTTGTGCTTATAGCCCTGTATTCACCTGACCAAAAGTCTTGTTCCTCCTGCCACCGAACTTCACTAATTCCCACTATATCTAACTTTAACCTGTCCATTTTCCTTTTTAAATTTTCTAACCTACTTCCCGATTAAGGGATCTGACATTCCACGCTCCGATCCGTAGAACGCCAGTTTTCTTTCTCCTGATAACGACATCCTCTCGAGTAGTCCCCACCCGGAGATCCGAATGGGGGACTATTTTACCTCCGGAATGTTTTACTCAAGAGGACGCCATCATCATTTAACCACATAGTAAAGCTGCATGCCCTCGGGAAAAATTATGGTTGTAGTTTCCCCTTGCTTTCAGCCATTCTCAGTACCAGAACAGCATTGCCGTTTAGTTAAAGTTACAACGCCAGGTCAGTCAATCATCCAGACTGTTGCCCCTGCAACTACTGAAAAGGCTGATGCCCCTCTTCAGGAACCACACGTTTGTCTGGCCTCTCAACAGATACCCCTCCGTGGTGGTTGCACCTACAGTACGGCTATCTGTATCGCTGAGGCACGCAAGCCTCCCCACCAACGGCAAGGTCCATGGTTCGTGGGGGTAGGGGGCTCCTCATAAAGTTTACAAAAACTGTGTCAAGTCTTTACTACTGTGGACAAATGATAAACGAAGAGATTTAAACTTTGAAGTGCCAACGGTGTTAGCCAAAAAATCACCATAACGATTGTTATCTTGCATTGTCAATGGAAAAGTTTTCAATCGCTACAAGAAGCAAAAGTGGGTATATCCCCATTTAGACTCATCAAGGCGGCCTGTGCCACACAGCGACGACATTCCTGTACCAGTGTTCACCACTCTGCCAAAACTACTTCCTTTAGAAGATAATGATATGTGGACCTGAACAGTAGTACTGGTGAATCTGTATACGAAGGAGGTTCCACAAAATATCAGCTCTTCAGTCAGGAAGAGCTTAACGAAATCTTGGCATCTAGACTAAATGAGAGGAATTGTCTACAACCAGGAACTAAAATCACAGCTTACCGGACAAGAGAAGATCTAGTTCCATACTTCAGTCGAGATGATGTACTAGTTTAGTGCAGAGACATCCCTGGTTTACTACTAAAAGTGGGACTACCAAAATATCAAATTCAAGACTAGAGGCTTTTTATCGATTGCTCAGCGAGAAATTTAAAATGTGTGTTGCTGCATAATAATAACTGCTGTGCATCTATTCGAATTGGCCACTCTACAAAACTTCATGAGTGATACGAAAATATCCAGATGATTCTCCAGAAACTTTGTTACAGTCAATACCAATGGTCTATCTGTGTTGATTTAAAAATGGTTACCTTTTTACTTCGACAGCAAAGTGGATACAAAACGTTCCCTTGCTTTATTTGCATGTGGGACAGTAGAGCGAATGATGATTACTGGGAACAGGTTTTCTTGGCCATTAAGAGATAGCGTTACTGTAGGAGCAGCTAATATCCTAAAAGAACCATTAGTTGACAGGGACAAAATCATTCTTCCACCACTTCATATCAATCTTGGTCTAACGAAGCAATTTTTGAAAGCATTTGATAAAAATAATGACTGTTTAAAATATATAAGCAAATCATTCCCTGTACTCAGTAATGAAAAATCAAAAGCAGATATTTTTGATGGTCCCTAATTTCGGAGTTATAAATTGCATCGAAGCATCTGCCTGTTGTGAAGGATTTCTTGGGTAACCACAAAGCACATAATTATGAGGAATTGGTGCAAAACGTGTTCAGAAACTTCAAAAGCGTGGGGGCTAATATGAGCGTCAAGATTCACTGCCTCCACAGCCATCTTGATAGATTCCAGACAATCTAGGTGATTACAGCGAGGAACAAGGTGAATAATTCCATCAAGATTTTCAGGTGATGGAAGAACGATAGCAAGGTAGATGCGACAAGCACCTGATGGCATACTACTGCTGGAATTTTCGGCATGAATGTCCCTGAGATCAACACAAGAGAAAATCACACAGGGAGAGTTTTCCTTATGCTAACTGTAATGTTTTTAAAATACTGTCATTTCATTTCTTTTTCTATTCCGTGCATAATCAAGAATGAAACTGTATTTTTGGGATCCTTTTGATATGTTTTTCTCATTTTCATTTGACTGTGTACAGAATGTGTTTGAATTAATATTTTATCTACATATTGTACATTACCACTATAAATAGAGCCAATCTAGCAACATGAGTGACATTTCGAATTCAGGGCCACAAAGTTACCCTAATTCACTGTCAATTAATTGGTAACAAAATCACTGTTGACCAGTGTTATCTCTGAATCAAAAGTTGACTATACGTTTTTGCTAGTGCGGTTGAACTGACTGGTTTACCATCTGAAGAATCCTCTGGATATTTTCGTATCACTCATGAAGTTTTGTAGAGTGGCCAATTCGAATAGATGCACAGCAGTTATTATTATGCAGCAACACACATTTTAAATTTCTCGCTGAGCAATCGATAAAAAGCCTCTAGTCTTGAATTTGATATTTTGGTAGTCCCACTTTTAGTAGTAAACCAGGGATGTCTCTGCACTAAACTAGTACATCATCTCGACTGAAGTATGGAACTAGATCTTCTCTTGTCCGGTAAGCTGTGATTTTAGTTCCTGGTTGTAGACAATTCCTCTCATTTAGTCTAGATGCCAAGATTTCGTTAAGCTCTTCCTGACTGAAGAGCTGATATTTTGTGGAACCTCCTTCGTATACAGATTCACTAGTACTACTGTTCAGGTCCACATATCATTATCTTCTAAAGGAAGTAGTTTTGGCAGAGTGGTGAACACTGGTACAGGAATGTCGTCGCTGTGTGGCACAGGCCGCCTTGATGAGTCTAAATGGGGATATACCCACATCTGCCTCGTCATCACCAATCATGACGTTAAGTTGTCGCTGTTCTCATTTCTGCTGCTTCCCATTACTTTCACCTTTCTTAGATTTACTTTCAGTCCGTAATCTGCACTCATTCAAATGGTTCAAATGGCTCTGAGCACTTAGGGACTTAACTGCTGAGGTCATCAGTCCCCTAGAACTAAGAACTACTTAAACCTAACTAACCTAAGGACAGTACACACACCCATGCCCGAGGCAGGATTCGAACCTGCGACCGTAGTGGTCGCGCGGTTCCAGACTGTAGCGCCTAGAACCGCTCGGCGACGCCGGCCGGCCTGCACTCATTAGACACTTCGTTCTATTCATCAGATCCTGTGATTGTTTTTCATGTTCAAAGAGGAAGCAAGGTCATCAGCGAATCTTAACAATGAGATCCTTTCTCCTTGAATTTTAATTTCACTTTTGAGCCTTGATTTTCACTTTCAGTGAGGACAGAAATGTCATCAGCGAATCGTAACACTGAGATCCTTCCACCTTGAATTTTAATTTCACTTTTGAGCCTTCCTTTTATTACCGTCATTTCTTCATCGATGTATAGATTGAACAGTAGGGGCGAAAGACTACATTCCTGTCTTGCATCCCTTTAATTCCGATCATTTCCCTCTTGATTTTTCGCTCTTCGCTCTTTTCTCTTGCGTATATTGTATATTAATTTCTTTCTCTACAGCTTACCCCGTATATTAACCGTTTTTCCCTTTAGGGTGTCGAAAATCTTGCAACATTTTACAATATCGAAATCTTCTTTCAAGGTGGGAAAACCTTTAAACATGTCTTGATTTTTCTTTAGTCATCCTTCCACTATCAACTATGACGTCAGAAATTCCTCTCTGGTGCCTTTATCTTTCCTGAACCAAACTGATCGTCATTTAAGATACCTCCAATTTTCCCTTCCTTTCTATTAGCAGCTCGTGTTCTAGTGGCTCACGTTGCTGCCTCTGGATCACGGGGTCCCAGGTTCGATTCCCGGCCGCGATGGGGTTTTCCCTGCCCAAGACTGGGTGTTTATGCTGTGCCCATCATTACATCATCATCGTCATTCGTGACAGTGGCTACATTGGACTCCCTAAAGAATTGGACTGTGAAAAAATTGGAACTTCCATTATTGTCTATATCATTCTTGACAGCAAGTTGGATGCATGAGCTGTTAATTGATTGTACGATAATTCTTGCACTCTTCAGCTCTTGTAAATTTCGGAACTGTGTGGATGATGTTTTTTTCGAAAGACAGATGTTGTACCGTAAGTACCATCTGTTCTACGTACCTACGTGAATAGTAGCTCTATTGCGTTTCCTTAACGATTTTAGAGATTGTGATGGGACGTTATCTATTTCTTCTACCTTATTTATCCTTAATTCTCCCGAAGCTCTTTTAAATGCTGATGCTAATCCTGGAGACCCTATCTCTTCTATATCGGCTCCTATTTCTTCTTCCATCAGATGAGATAAGCCTTTCCATCTCATAGAGGCTTTCAATGCACTCTTTCCGCCTATCTGCTCTCTTCTCTGCATTTAACAATGGAATTTCCACTGTCCTTTTTGTGTTACCACGCTGGCTTTCAGTTTCACCGAATGTTGTTTCAGCTTTTCTGTATGCTGAGCCTTCTTAGAGAAATGCCCTCTAAACTTTGGCTCCCTCGGTCCAGAGAGCAATTTCACTGCCCTGTGTCTCCGCATCGTCGATTAAATTCCAGTATCGATTGTCGATGGGCACGTGGGTTTAATTTGTTGGTACGTACAGGATGAATTCGGAAAGTATTCCATTCCAGTAACTGAAATACCTATCGTTCTCAGCCAAACGAATTTCTGTCGGCCTCACATGTCTGTGCTTCATTCATTTTTCCGCGGATATCAAAGAGTAATATGAAATACAGTTTGCAAGAGAGACCAGTTTCGCGAATCAGCGTTTTCGAACGAAATACCATGCAGATACAGTGAGATAAATTTGAGATCGACGTTCCTACTAAATTTGCATTGACTTGTAATTCAGGTTATTGTAGCTAATTTACTGAATATCTATCACACAGTCAAAATCTCTGTAGAACGAAATTAAGGAGAGCCGGGAATGACTAGTACTATGCAGCATGGATTACTGTTAAAAAAGGCCGTTTTCCTTCCGGATCCATTGAAACTACGTTCTACTCTTCTGAAGATTAATAGTTTTATACACCACATCGTGTATCATTTCGGGTATGTAAATATTTTGTTGGATTCTGATTCATATCCTGAAATATAATACATAAACAAATGTTCGTATACTTGCACAGTTATGTCTGTCTTGCTAATTGCTCTGTTGTTTCCCATCTCGAATGATGAAATTGATATTTGCTCATCGTATATTATTCGTTTTGATTTCTTCGTACTCTTATTGTTTTCAGTCGGTCGCGTTACCATATATTAATTATAACTTTTCACATCTTCTCCAGTGCACTTCGGAACAGTTTTGTTAAGTTCAGCATTCTCTTTTGTGTTCCTATCACAACAATTTTCTTAGTTTTGCCTTTCCTTTATCAGCTCACTCGTTTCTTCTGATACTTTCTTTTTGTTTGGCTTCTTCACACTTACCTATTTTGCTATTTGTCTGAAACAAAGATAGGTATATTTTGTCACTCACCCCTTGTAGAGCCCCGTTCCTTTACAACTGCTGCAGGTCGGAAAACTTTTGGCTCTTAGCCTGTATGCTAGTCAAATTACGATGTCCTTATGTTACCAACGACATCATCCCTGTTTTACTTGGTACCAGACACAACGCCGGCCGCAGTGGCCGTGCGGTTCTAGGCGCTTCAGTCCGGATTCGCGGGACTGCTACGGTCGCAGGTTCGGATCCTGCCTCGGGCATGGATGTGTGTGAGGTCCTTAGGTTAGTTAGGTTTAAGTAGTTCTACGTTCTAGGGTACCGATGACCTAAGATGTTAAGTCCCATAGTGCTCAGAGCCATTTGAACCATTTGAACCAGACACAACAAATACATAACACGTGCGAACCTATGTAGATGTAAGTATGTATTTTCAGTTCTGTATTATGCGTCTACGTTTAACTGTATTTACTAACATTGAAAACTAAGTGCACAATATTCAGGGTGACATAACAAGTTTTATGGAGCATTATTTAACTAAGATATTACTATCGGTCCTGAGACATGGTGATTTGCACAACCGTATTGCATCAGTTTCGTAACATCACACATTAGATGCAAGTAATACAAACCACATGAAGATATTAATAACTTCGTACACACTCATACCAGAAAAAATCAATAAAAGCTATCTTTATAAACTTAATGAAAGCCAGTGCAATACATAAACACAGTAGTTCAATAATTTAGTTGTCAAGAAAATTTAGTTATTTCTGTTTCGAAATGTCCACAGATGTGGCTTCTGGTAGCACACGGTTCGATGTAATTAGACTGTTGCCCATTACAATTGCAGTAGACAACTAGCAACAAACTCTAATGCGTATGAAGTGCACTGCACGCTCCTATAGGTAAAATGATTAGCATCTCAGGACAAAAGCACAAAGTATCTAGGAGTAACGTAATCTACATTCTGTATACAGTGGAATTCAAAGGTAACTATATACTTCGTGCACGTAATGTATGCACCAAAATAAGAGTAAAACATCAAACAAACTTTTGTCTGAAATTGTTTTATTTCAGATTTATGCATCAGAGTCAGGAGCACAAATGCAACACAAACAATAAGAAATTATTTCTTCTCGGGAAGCGACACGAAGGAGCTGAAGTGCAGCCCAACTACGTATTGCACGTTTATCTCAGGACATGTTGAAAATTATGTCCATGTTGACGAAGACAGTAACGTGCTCGATTTCTTACCGCTCTGGGAATGTTGCAGACGCCGTACTTCTCATTCTGCACTGTTGCCCAACTATTTTCAGTTCGCTGCTGTAGTTGTGCTAGATTCTCATTTGCAACACTCTACTCGAGCTCCTTGAGATAGACGCAAAAACAGAAGTCCAAGAGTTGGGGCCTGGAGAGATGATGGGCCGAGCATCTGGTGAGGCACTACCTATCCAGTTACTGGGAGAAGCAACTCTGAGATACTCTCTTACCTACCGACTCAAATGTCAAGGGACAATGTCGACAAAGCAACATCAGTCGATATGCAGGCGAACACAACACGCTAAAGGCCTGTATTACCTCATAATGTAATGGCTACCACAAGGGAAAGTACGCGTCATAACCTGGAAATACAGTGCAACCTCGCATCGCAAGCGTAATTCGTTCCAGAAACTTACTCGTGGGGCGAAACACTACTTAATGTAAATTACGACAATGTGTTCCATGCAGAAAAAAGTACTAAAAGTTATATATTGTTCATGCCATTAAATTATACATACAGTATTATGTAATTTATTATTCACGATACATAACTAATTCTTTTTTTTAACTAGGAATATATCTATAGTTATTGAGCCGTGGCGAGCTGGCGCCAGTCTTATTTTGTTCGTGTATTGTTGAGATCAATTGTGGCTGTGGTAAGCTATCTTTACTTTCCGCGCGTCTTTTCTTGCGGTTTGGCAGGCGAAGCGGGTTGGTAACCCTGGAGATCTCGTGACATTCGCGGCGAGACGAGTGTCAACCGCTGCCGAACAAACGTGATGACCGTTACACACAGTGGTGTGACATTGGTTGGGCGTTTTGCCGACATGGGCAGCTTGAAGATACAAGTTCTGCGACTTCGCTGGGAACAAAATTTGAAGGGAAGCGTTGAAGCTGTGGAACCCGCTCCCTCGTGTTGTGTACCTGCTATGGAGTGACTCGTCGCAATTGTTTGTTCACCGACGCACTCAGAGATTTTAAACTGTATCATTATGGTGAGACTTTCATAGTAGAACCTTAAGACGGCGTGGAAGAGTTCAGTTAGCCTAGTTAAATGGTGGACGTTATTTGAAAATTTTCTGAGTTTACTAGCGCTTTGTCTCTTTTGCAATAAAATGATTTTATGTTGCCGTTTTTAAAGCCTGCACTCTATTAATGCAGTTCTCAGTGTGTAAGTAAGTCAAATATTCTGCCGAGTTTTTCTATGTTTCAGAGTTATTGCAATGTGATTCGCGCAGAAACTCCCCTTGGCGTTGAGTGAAATGTCATTCGAGGTCTAGGCTTGGCAGTGTTTAAGAACCTGGCCACTACCGGAGTTGTTCACATATCGCCTTTCAACATTTAGTATTTGTCTTCCTTTCCGTCAAGGCGGATTAGCGGTATATATATATATATATATATATATATATATATATATATATATATATATATATATATATATATATATATGGTGTTACAAAAAGGTACGTCCAAACTTTCAGGAAGCATTCCTCACAAACAAATAAAGAAAAGATGTTATGTGGACATGTGTCCGGAAACGCTTAATTTCCATGTCAGAGCTCATTTTAGTTTCGTCAGTTTGTACTGTATGTTCTTCCACCTACGCTCAATGGAGCACGTTATCATGATTTCATTCGGGATACTCTAACTGTGCTGCTAGAACATGTACATTTACAAGTACGACACGACATGTGGTTCATGCACGATGGAGCTCCTGCACATTTCAGTCGAAGTGTTCGTACGCTACTCAACAACAGATTCGGTGACCGATGGATTGGTACAGGCGAACCAATTCCATGGCCTCCACGCTCTCCTTAACTCAACCCTCTTGACTTTCGTTTATGGGGGCATTTGAAAGCTCTTGTCTACGCAACCCCGGTACCAAATGTAGAGACTCTTCGTGCTCGTATTGTGGACGGTTGTGATACAATACGCCATTCTCCAGGGCTGCATCAGCGCAACAGGGATTCCATGCGACGGAGGGTGGATGCATGTATCCTCGCTAACGGAGGACATTTTGAACATGTCCTGTAACAAAGTGTTTGAAGTCACGCTGGTACGTTCTGCTGCTGTGTGTTTCCATTCCATGATTAATGTGATTTGAAGAGAAGTAATAAAACTAACTCTAACATGGAAAGTAAGAGTTTCCGGACACATGTCCACATAACATATTTTCTTTCTTTGTGTGTGAGGAATGTTTCCTGAAAGTTTGGCCGTACCTTTTTCTAACACCTTGTATATATATATACCCTGTTAGTATATGAACTTTTTTTCTTAAATATTAGGTACTGGCAACTGGTCAGCCCTGGAACTCCATAGCTGCTGAGTTCCTTGTGCAGTTTTTTCTAGTAATTCTTGTATTAACACGTCTGAGCAAGTGAACATTTATTTTTTTAAATGTCAGATTTTTATTGTAGTTTTTTTATTATAGTGGTTCTGTCATGTTATGTAATGGTATTATCTTAGCTTCGCATTAGTGTAAAAGTGTTATTAAGTCACCCTTTACGTGTAACTGTTTTCATTAGGTCTGTTTTGAGGGAAGTCCTATATGGGGGTTTCATGTTCTCAAGTTTGTTAGTAACTCTGTTTTCTTAATTTAGAATTGTTTGTTAAAGTATTGAGTACGTTGGGTTTCTAACTGTATTTGCAAAGCTTGATCTAGTGACTCGTCCACAGTAGTCAATTTTTTTAAAGCGATAATGTCAATAAACTGCCTTAATTATAAATTGGGACTACCAACCATGATTCCATCCCGCTTCCTCTTTTATGGTATTTAAGATATGGTGTGTAAGTGAGGTACTACTAAGGAATCACGTATAAGTCATTTGTTTCTGCCGACGCCTCAACACGTAGCGAAAATGCGACACAGCATTATCCACAAATAAATATGTAGCGCACGTAGTCACTGCTGTATTGAGGTGATGATTTTCAGTATACGGTGTAGCCGATTGACATGCGTTCAGCACTCTCTTATTGCCCCAGAAGATTGCTGCTCTGCTGGTACCACCTCCTCCTCCTCTGATGAAACACACTGCTAGTCCGTAAGGTCGTCGGTGGTTATTTCTTGGTCGCGATCTTCCACAAGCTCATAGATATCATTGTTATCCACTTCTAATTGCATGCTCTTGCTAAAGACATAATGTCGTTGACTATAGGCTTCACAGGTACTGACTCAAATGCCTCAGTCACATTCGATAGTGCTTTCCGGCCAAAGCTTCTTCCAACCAGAAGTGACAGTTCTCTTCGTAACCCCTTCCCACCCCTTTTACATCATCTTGACACAGGCAACGATGTTGAAGTAATATTTCCAAACCTGTCTGAGAGAGATTGGTAGGTTCAGTGAACTCAAAGCAATGCTCGGAGAGAGATTTAGTGTATAGTTTCTTAAAGTTAGAAATAATCTTCTGCTCCATAGGCTGGAGTAACGGAGTGGTGTTGGGAGGCGGAAATTAGATCCTGATCAATAGAAATTCTTCAAGGATGTGGTCTTTAGGGCCTGGAGAATGAGCAGGTGCATGGTCCATTACAAGAGAGACATGGAGTGACAGATTCATCTCAAGCAAAAATATTTTCACCGACGGACCAAACACTTCACAAGTCCAGTCACAAAACAGATCAATTGTCACCCAGGCCTTGTTGTTAGACCCCCATATCACATTTAACCTGCTCTTCCTGAAGGCTTGTGAAGTTTCTGAACAAGCAGCGGTTTAATTTTAAAATCGCCTCTTGCATTGTCACAGAATGGCAGTAGGGGACGGCCTTTCATTGGCTTGTGACAAGTCAATGTATTGGGCCTTGTTGTTAGACCCCCACATCACATTTAACCTGCTCTTCCTGAAGGCTTGTAAAGTTTCTGAGCAAGCAGCAGTTAATTTTAAAATCGCCTCTTGCATTGTCACAGAATGGCAGTAGGGGACGGCCTTTCATTGGCTTGTGACAAGTCAATGTATTCTTCTCTGCTGTTATAAATGTACTCTTCAGCATCTTTTTCTAGAGTAGACCAATCTCGTCACAGTTAAGAACAGATAACCCTCAGAATTAACTGGCAACTTGAAACTGCTAATGAAGTCCTCTGCTGCCTTTGTGTCGAAGCTGGCTGCTTCGCTGTGCCTTGCAACGCTGTGGATTCTGGTTCTTCTCTTAAACTTCTCGAACCATGCACGGATTCTCTTAAACACTTCTTTGGCCGCTGATGATACTGGCGTTTTCGTAACGAAGTCGGCGAAGATCATTCTCGCCATCTCACAAATGATGTTCTCGTTAACCCTTAACTCACGAGGTGACTTATCTGTAATGTATACTATGAGGTGCGGTCTCTGAGACCCCAATCTTTAAACCAGGATTGAAAATTTAATTTATGTTATATAACATTTATGGTTACTACTATGTATGTTTTGATTAAATACGCCTTCTTGATTTTATTGCACTAGATAAAACCAACAGTATTTTATTTTTGTATCAAGCAAAAATCACATACTTTCGTGAAGCTTTCTCAATAGTACACAAAACGGACTGTTAGAGAATTGAATTTTACATTCTGAAAAATTGTGGTCTCTCTGTAGAAAGCAAACTTTCGCACAAAACTAAATTCCGGTTTTTAAAGATGTATATAAAAATTGAACTCGATAGCAATAAAAGAAAGGCTGCAAAATTAATATTCAGTACTCAGATGTACATCTTTCTTTACAACCACTCAGAACACTTTTAATTTTAGCTAACACTAAGTATTTGGTTGGAGAAACGAAAGGTCCTAGTCTCTACTAGTCGTCTTCTTGCGTCTTTATATTCGGTAACATTTCTGCGGAGATGATTAAAGTCTGCACATAAAAAAACATTGTGTGAAAAAAGTTTAGAAAAATATGTGATCACAAGCTGCACTAAGTTGGTAGCAGAAAGAGCGCTAAACCCAGAAGTACGTACTACAGACATTGTTCACATACCACTGCAGACAGTGAAAGGTGTTCGTATTGTTGAACGTTTCCACGCCGCGCGCGAATGGCTGGTGACGTCACACTAAAACGTCGTCATTCGTTATGCGAAACATCGGCTGTTAAACGAGTTATTTTCTTTTAAATTTGTTTTGCTCTTTACGCCAGTTGCAAGTTGAGCGAGGTCTCACTGTTAAGCAGTTTCAGACAAAATTTTATTTAATATTTTATGCTTACGTTGATCCGTATACTGCAACCGTGAAACGTGTAAGGTTACTTTTATTACCCTGTATAAGGAAAAATTACCCACTGGGTTTCTCCTGCAAAAATCACATTTGACATTTTAACAATTTTTTGAACCCTGTCCTTAAGAGAAACAGCGATCGTTAAATTAATGCAATGAAACAGTTTGGATCACATGCACAGGGTGCAGCCAACTGGAGGTGGTTGTTCACGTCGGTACCAATGATGTGTGTCACTTGGGATCAGAAGAGATTCTCTCTGGTTTCGAGAGGCCAACAGAAGTGGTAAAGGCTGCCAGTCTTGCTTACAAGATGAAAGCAGAGCTGACCATTTGCAGCATAGTGGACAGGACCGATTGCGGACCTCTAGTACAGAGCCGAGTGGAGGGTCTGAATCAGAGGCTCAGGCGGTTCTGCGTCCGTGTAGCTGCAGATTCTTCGACTTGCGCCAAAGGGTGGTTGGGTTTCGGGTTCCGCTGAATAGGTCAGGTGTCCACTATACGCAGGAGGCGACTACACTGGTTTCACGGGCTGTTTGTCGTGGAGAGGGTGGTTGCTAAAGTTAGACGGTCTCGGGAAAACACGGGAATGGCTGCAGTCACAAAGGGTGCAGTTTGAACACAGGAAGAACGTAGATACAGAAACCATTGGTATAACAGTTGTAAATTGTCGTAGCTGTGTTGGGAAAGTACGAGAGCTCCAAGCGCAAATAGAAAGCGCTGATCCTCAAATCGTTATAGGCACTGAAAGTTGGCTAAAGCCGCATACAAGCTCGACCGAAATTATTGCGAAGAACCTAATGGTGTTCCGAAAGGACAGGCTAAACACGGTTGGCGGTGAGGTATTTTTTGCTGTTAGAATTAGTTTAACTTGTCGCAAAATGGAAGTAGATACTTCCTGTGGGTTAGTATGGGCAGAGGTCATTGTTGGCTACTGGAATGAAATAATAATAGGATCCTTTTACCGACCTCCCAATTCTGATGATACAATTGCTGAAAGGTTCGAAGAAAACTTGAGCTTGATTTCAAACATGTACCCGACTCATACGAGAATACTTGATGATGACTTTAATTTACCCTCGATATCATAGCGAAAATACATGTTTAATTCCGGAGATATGCATAAAATATCGTCCGAAATTGTACTAAATCCACTCTCTCAAAATTATTTCGAACAGTTAGTTCATGAGCCCAAGCGAATAGTAAACGGCTGTGAAAACTCATTTGACCTCTTAGTAGCAAATAACCCTGAGTTAATAACGAACATCAAAAGGGATACAGGGATTAGTGAACACAGGGTTGTCGTAGATTGAATATTGTAATCCCCAAATCCCCCAAAAATAAGCGAAAAATATACCTATTCAAAAAAGCAGATACAAATTCACTTGACGCCTTCCTTAGAGTCAATCTCCACACATTCCAAATTAATAATATAAGCCTAGATCAGTGTGGCCTGAATTCAAAAAAATGGTATCGGTAGAAATTGAGAGATTTATATCAAATAAATTAACAAACGACGGACCTCATCCTCCTTGGTACACAAAACGAGTTAGAACACTGTTGCAGAAACAACGAAACAAACATGCCAAATTCAAACAGACGCAAAATCCCCAAGATTGACGATCTTCTACAAAAACTCGAAATTTAGCGCGGACTTTAATGCGAGATGCTTATAACATTTTCCACGACGAAACTTTGTCTCGAAAACTGGCGGAAAATCCAAAGAGATTCTGGTCGTACGTGAAGTATGTTAGCGGCAAGAAACAATCAATGCCTTCTCTGAGCGTTAGCGACGGAGATACTATCGGACACAGCGCTGCCAAAGCAGAGTTACTAAACACAGTCTTTCGAAACGCTTTCACAAAAGAAAACGAAGTTAATATTCTAGAATTCGAGAATTCGAATCGAGAACAGCTGCCAACATGAGTAACGTAGAATTAAATATCCTGGGAGTAGTAAAGAAACTTAAATTACTAAATAAAAACAAGTTTTCTGGACCATACTGTATACCAATTAGGTTCCTTTCGGAGTATGCTGATACATTAGCACCATACTTAACTATCATATACAACCGTTCACTCGAGGAAAGGTGCGTAGTAGGAGTAATCCACTAAATTACAGGCCCATATCGATATGCAGCAGGATTCTGGAACATATATTGTGTTCAGAGATTATGAATAATCTCTAAGAAAACTGTCTATTGACATACAGTCAACATGGGTTTAGAAAACATCGTTCCGGTGAAACACAACTAGCTTTTTAATTGTATGAAGTGTTGAGTGCTAGTGACAAGGGATTTCAGATCGATTCCGCATTTCTGGATTTCCGGAAGGCTTTTGACACTGTACCACACAAATGGCTTGTGGAGAAATTGCGTTCTTATGGAATATCGTCTGAGTTATGTGACTGGATTTGTGATTTCCTGTCAGAGAGGTCACAGTTCGTAGTAACTGACAGAAAGTCATCGAGGAAAACACGAGTGATTTCTGGCGTTCCCCGAGGTAGTGTTATTGGCCCTTTTCTGTTCCTTATCTATATTAATGATTTGGGAGACAATCTGAGCAGCTGTCTTAGGTTGTTTGCAGATGACGGTGTCGTTTATTGAATAATAATGTCATCACAACATCAAACCAAATTGCAAAACGATTTAGAAAATATATCGGAATGGTGCGAAAATTATCAGTTGACCCTAAATAACGTAAAGTTTGAGGTCATCCATATGAGTGCTAAAAGGAACACGTTAAACTTCGGTTACACGAAAAATCAGTCTAATCTAAAAGCCGTAAATTCAGCTAAATACCTTGGTATTACAATTACGAACAAGTTAAATTGGAAGGAACACATAGAAAATGCTGTCGAGAAGGCTAACTAAAGACTGCGTTTTATTGGCAGGCCACTAAAAATTTTAACAGATCTAAGGAGACTGCCTACACTACGCTTGTCTGTCCTCTTGTAGAATACTGCTGCACGGTGTGGAATCCTTACCAGATAGGACTGACGGAGTACATCGAAAGAGTTCAAAGAAAGGCAGCTAGTTTTGTATTATCGCGAAATATGAGAGAGAGTGTCACAGAAATGATACAGGATTTGGGCTGGACATCATTAAAAGAAAGGCGTTTTTCGTTGCGACGGAATCTTCTCACGAAATTCCAATCACCAGCTTTCTCTTCCGAATGTGAAAATATTTTGTTGACACGGAGCTACATAGGGAGGAACGATCACCACGATAAAATAAGGGAAAGATACAGGTGTTCGTTCTTTCCGCGCGTTGAACGCGATTGGAATAATAAAGAATTGTGATGGTGGTTCGAAGAACCCTCTGCTAGGCATTTAAATGTGATTTGCAGAGTACCCATGTAGATGGAGATGTATGTTGTTTGTATTTCGTTTAGTGACCGTTCCGGGACACTCATCTCGAGCGGCCTGCTCCATGCTACAGGAACCTGCTCTCACCAAGGAGGAACAGTTATCTGACGATGGTCTTACAGAAAACCGAAATCGATCACCAAACGAAATACATATAACGTACGTACGATCAATACTATTTTTAGTGATACAATTTTAACATTTTATATTTGTTTGTTTGTGAGAAGAGTATTGTGTCCCTTCTTCGAAGAAAAAAAGTGTAAGGAGATGTGGTGGAATTCGACAGCGGCAGTGTCGTATCGAGACTGCAGTTTACTGTTCCTGTATTGTGCTCCATGGGTTAGTCGGGATCTCATGATTATCATGAATTGAATCTATGTGTTGATGAGGGTCGTATTCATCGTCAAGTAGAATCTGAAATAAAGCAAATTCCATCCGTACACACCCTGAAGGCCCAAATGCACCGACCGGCCGTCGTGTCATCCACAGACCTTAGGAGTCACAGCATGCGGATATGGAGGGGCATGTGGTCAGGACATCAATCGCTCTCTCGGTCGCTGTCAGTTTTCGTGACCGGAGTTGCTCCTTCTCAGTCAAGTAGCTCCTGAATGGTCCTAATGGCAACAGCACTCGGTAGACCGGACAGTGCTCCATACAAGTGCTAGCCAAGCCCGACAGCGCTTAACTTCGGTGATCTGAAGCAATTTGGTGTTGTCAGTGCAGCAAGGTCGTAGGTACTAGAATCTCAAGGGCCCCACATACTGTATTATGCGCTTGGATGTGTAGGATTGTACAGGCTCATAACACGCCTTTAGCCAGAAAACAGGTTTCTTTGCACTAAGACAAGTAACCACGGGGACAGTGTTGTGACGTCTGGAGCACCGATGCTGTCATCACGTGTGTGGAGTCTCTGAGCAGAACGTACGTTACCATAGTCACATGGGCAGAGAACATAGCGTAATAGGATGATGTGCCAGTGGGTGCACAACATGATCACCACTAATTTGGGCAGCAGCAGTTAAATTTTTCATATGCTAAGGGCAGTGGCTGTGCTGTATCTTCGAGGTCACCATGAAGCGATCTTTTAGCGGGAAGACACAAGTAATCTTGTCGCTTTGTTGTCCAGACCTACCTCGGTACAGAGTTGTTTAACTGTTGTCGAGGCCATATCACTCAACCGTTGAAAATCTAATCATAGGTAGCAGAAAGACTGGCAAGCCACCACTCGACAGATACTGCGATTGATGTACTCTGAACCTTCGTGATTGAAGCAGCATGGCATGACGTATCTGTATCTATGACGCGGATCAGAGCTATCGTTACTGGCCGAGGTGGTAAATAGTGAATTTCGGCATTCTGTGTAGCCTCAAATCGCCGACAAATTTAACCGTATGTTCTTCCTGTTATGCTAAATATTCGCAATATGTAAATTTTATTTATTTGCTATGTTTGTTGGTTATAATTATAATTATGAAAACGGAGTTTAACCATCATCTGTTTTTCTTTGAGCATTAATATCTACCCATGTCGGTAGTGGACCATCTTCACAGTACACAAAGCAAAAATTGATTGAATACATACATGATTTTCTTTTTTTGTCTCATTACGTTAAATGCTGTTACGTTGGGCACATGTTGTGTTCCATTCTTGTACCTCGTATGACGTTTTCAATTTTCTATCAGTCAGAAACCTTGCCGAAGTGGCTACACCGGTTCCCGTGAGATCAATGGAGTTAAGCGCTGTTGGCCGTGGCTAGCACTTAGATGGGTGACCATCCAGCCGCCATGCGCTGTTGCCATTTTTCGGGGTGCACTCAGCCTCGTGATGCCAATTGAGGAGCTATTCGACCAAATTGTAGCGGATTCGGTCGAGAATACCATCATAACGACCGGGAGAGTGGTGTGCTGACCCCACGCCCCTGCTAACGGCATCGTCCGCTGAGGATGACACGGCGGTCGGATGGTCCCGGTAGGCCATTCGTGGCCTGAAGAGGAATTGCTTTTATCAGTCAGAAAAGAAGCTGATTTATGTATTCACCTAATCTGTTTTTGTCATGTAGTGTGTGAAGTTGGTCCACTACCGAAAGCGATAGATAGTAGGTTTCAAATAAAAAAATCAGATGGTCAGTTACTTAACGGCTATTGAATGACATCTAACGAGAACCATTAAATATACTCTAAGACAGAGGACACCAAGTTTTCAGCTCGTGGGCCTGGACCCCCCCCCCCCCCTCGTGCACCAAAGTAATCAACCTTGTTTCACACTCTTCCATGGCCAAACCACGCTATCTGATCGCGAGGAGAGGGAAGATAGCAAAACTGTACTGATTTTTAATGACGGTACAATCGCACTGCTTGGTACTTGGTTCTATATTTCACATACCGCAACAACATAGGTCACAAACAAAACAAATTTTCAGTATTGTTTAATTGTTTTTGGTGCGCTGAAGACATTTTAAAAATTTTATGTGGTCAAACCTTCGGCATACGGACAGACATAGACAGTTTCAATATGTTTCGATATCAGGTAGCCACATAATTGTGACTTATTTATTTTTATAATCGAAAAAAGTTCATTCACACACCTATGTCGACCGAAATACTGTAACACTTTTGCAACTTCATTATGGAAATTTGGAAACTCTACCTGAGGAAAGCAATGTAGACGTCCAGGACAGTCTTAACGTAAAATGATTGGTCACTGCAACTCGAATCACCTTGCAGATCGGTCAGTTACATAATGCGCTTTCAACTAAAATGGCAAACAGTCTGTGGAAAGTAGCCTTTCAGTTCTTTCAAAGCCATGATAAATCTTTGAACTCCGCATTTTTTTTTTTTACGACAGAGAGCTTATGGAACAGGAATATCTTTGTCAGAATGTGTCCCTCTACGACGCGATTTTCTTTTTAAACGCATCCCCATCTAATCAGGAAGAAGTTACCTTGCAATATCTTACTCTAGGCAGAGTGAAACAAACTCCATTTAAATTCGATGTCTGCACTCCTTTCAAGATGTTCTAATTTTCGATTCAATTCCTTCGTCCCTCATAAATTCAACAACCACGGGATTTAAATCGAAAAAAAGTCCCAGCTATACTCCTTGACTTAACCAATGTACTTTGCAGTACTGTAACCATTGAAAACTGTTGCAACTGAAAGTGTAATAACAGGGGAGAACCGGCGGCCTTGGTGCTCAATGCAGCGCTTGGCAAACACAATGACAGCTAGTACAAACGCTCGCCGTGTGCAGGCGGACATCATGTTGCTGAAATGTAAGCCCTGGACGACTTGCCATTAAGGGCAACAAAACGGGACGATGAATATCGTCGACTCACTCCTGTGGTGTGGTATGCAGGGGTTGACAACCAAAACAGTACTGCTATGTAAAGGAATGTCACCACAGATCTGCTTATAGGGCCATATGGCGGGCGACATTCAGGTTGGTATCCCGCTGCTGCCCCGGGCGTCTATAGACACTTCTACAGTGGTCATTGGGCTCAGTCAGAAGTGGGACTCATTACTGAAGACAATTCTACTCCTGGCAGCATAACTTTGGCCGCCCTCCCCCCCCCCCCCCCCCCCCCCCGTACTTCCTAACAACCACGGGTGCGATGCCATTTCATTTCATAGCAAGTCTTCTTTGTTGTTGTTGTTGTTGTCGTCTTCAGTCCTGAGACTGGTTTGATGCAGCTCTCGATCCTACTAGGCCTATATCCTGTGCAAGCTTCTTCGTCTCCCAGTACCTACTGCAGCCTACATTCTTCTGAAACTGCTTAGTGTATTCACCTCTTGGTCTCCCTCTACGATTTTTACTCTCCACGCTGCCCTCCAGTACTAAATTGGTGATCCCTTGATCCCTCAGAACATGTCCTACTAACCGGTTCCTTCTTTTTGTCAACTTGTGCCACAAGCTCCTCTTCTATACAATTCTATTCAATACTTCATCATTAGTTATGAGATCTACCTATCTAATCTTCAGAAATCTTTCTGTAGCACCACATTTCGAAAGCTTCTATTCTCTTCTTGTCCGAACTATTTATCGTCCATGTTTCACTTCAATACATGGCTACACTCCATACAAATACTTTCAGAAACGACTTTCTGACACTTAAATCTATACCCGATGTTAACAAGTTTCTCTTTTTCAGAAACGCTTTCCTTGCCATTGCCAGTCTACATTTTATATCCTCTCTACTTCGACCATCATCAGTTATTTTGCTCCCCAAGTAGCAAATCTCCGTTACTACTTTACGTGTCTCATTTCCTAATCTAATTCCCTCAGCATCACCCGACTTAATTCGACTACATTCCATTATCCTTGTTTTGCTTTTGTTGATGTTCATCTTACACCCTCCTTTCAAGACACTGTCAATTCCGTTCAACTGCTCTTCCAAGTCATTTGCTGTCTCTGACAGGATTACAATGTCATCGGTGACCCTCAAACTTTTTATTTCTTCTCCATGGATTTTAATACCTACTCCGATCTTCTCATTTGTTTCCTTTACTGCTTGCTCAATATACATATTGAATAGCATCGGGGAGATGCTACAACCCTGTCTCACTCCCTTCCCAACCACTGATTCCATTTCATGTCCCTCGACTCTTATAACTGCCATTTACTATCTGTACAATTGTAAATAGTCTTTCGCTCCCTGTATTTTACTTCTGCCACCTTCAGAATTTGAAAGAGAGTATTCCAGTCAGCATTGTCAAAAGCTTTCTCTAAGTCTACAAATGCTAGAAACGTAGGTTTGCCTTTCCTTTGTCTTTCTCCTAAGATAATTCGTAGGGTCAAATTGCATCACGTGTTCCAACATTTCTACGGAATCCAAACTGATCTTCCCCGAGGTCAGCTTCTACCAGTTTTCCCATTCCTCTGTAAAGAATTCGCGTTACTATTTTGCAGCCGTGGCTTATTAAACAGATAGTTCGGTAATTTTCACATCTGTCGACACCTACTTTCTTTGGGATTAGAATTATTATATTCTTCTTGAAGTCTGAGGGAATTTCGCCTGTCTCATGCATCTTGCTCACCTGATGGTAGAGTTTTGTCAGGACTGGCTCTCCCAGCGCTATCAGTAGTTCTAATGGAATGTTGTCTATTCCACGGTCCTTGTTTCGACTTAGATCTTTCGACTTAACTCTTTCAGTGCTCCGTCAAAATCTTCACGCAGTATCATACCTCCCATCTCATCTTCATCTACCTCCTCTTCCATTTCCATTATATTGTCCTCAAGAACATCGCCCCTGTATAGACCCTCTATATACTCCTTCCACCTCTCTGCTTTCCCTTCTTGGCTTAGAACTGGGTCTCCTTAATTTTCCTGTAGGCAGTATGTATCTTAACCCTCGTCAGATAAGCCTCTACATCCTTACATTGTCCTCTGGCCATCCCTGCTTAGCCATTTTGCACTTCCTGTCGATCTCATTTTTGAGACATTTGTATTCCTTTTTGCCTGCTTCACTTACTGCATTTTTGTACTTTCTCCTTTCATCAATTAAATTTAATATCTCTTCTCTTACCCAAGGATTTCTACTAGCCCTCTTCTTTTTACCTACTTGATCCTCTGCTGCCTTCACTACTTCATCCCTCAGAGCTACCCATTCTTCTTCTACTGTATTTGTTTCCCCCATTCCTGTCAATTATTCCCTTATGCTCGCCCTGAAACTCTGTACAAACTCTGGTTCTTTCATTTTATCCATATCCCATCTCCTTGAATTCCCTCCTTTACAGAATGAAATTTTCACTGTGCCTCAGAGTGTGCGCTGATATGAAATTTCCTGGCAGATTAAAACTGTGCGCGGAACCGAGATTGCCTTTGAGGGAAAAGTGCTCTACCAACTGAGCTACCCAAGCACATCTCAGTACCCGCCCTCATAGCTTCACTTCCGCAATTGTCGGCGAAAGGCGAACGGGACGAGTGTCGATCCACCATGCGATTTTAATCTTTCTGGAAGTTCGGATCACTTTTGGTTGTCATCTGTGTCACCCTTACAGGACAGTGGTACGTCGAGCGTATTCTACGCAGAGTTTTGTTGCCCATCATGTAAAGTCACCTTGGGCCTACATTTCAGCATGGTAATGCCCTCTCCCACATGGCAAAATTTTCCACAGTTTTCCTTCGTGCTTGGTAAACACTACCTTGACCAGCATGGTCTCCACATCTCTCCCCAATAGAGAATGTTTGGAAAGTAAGGGGCAGTGCCCTCTAACCAGCTTGGAATTTTGACGGTCCACCGCGCCAATTCCACGGAATGTAGCATGATATTCCGATATTCCTCAAGAGGACATCAATCACTGGCAGGACGAAATAACTGCTTGTATAAAAGCCAGAGGTCGATCAGCGCATTATTGACTTTCTCAGTTTCTGACGCTATTTCTCTTGAGCAAACCATCTAATTTTTCTGAAATTTAGTCATTTGTTTGTCTCTACCTACAACACATCTACCGATTTACGCCCCACTCGGATAATTTTTCCGTAATGTGTAGTTTTCTTTTTTCTTTTTTTATAATGCATAATTTTAATTGGCCAAGAGGGATTCCATAACAAAAAATTTACATTATGCGTGGGATGCTACTTATAGCTGTAATTGAGTTATTTATGTGTGAAATAAATCTGAAGCCAGAAATAATGTTACTTACAACCTTTTTTCACATGTGAAGTTACGTAATTCATAGTGCTTTCATGCAAGCACACCTAAGATAGGGGGCATTTGGAAAAGAAATCTGTTTTGCGACATCTATTATCAGTTGGTAAAATATTTAGGACTTTGTTTCGTCTCTTTGTTGTCAAACAATTTTGATAATCTGTCAGACAAGCTGCCTTGACTTGTGTTAAAATGTCTGTATGTACTGTGGAAGCAACACTTAATATCTGCGAAGGATATGTCTCAAAATGGGTCTGAGCACTATAAGACTTAACATCTGTGGTCATCAGTCCCCTAGAACTTAGAACTACCTAAACCTAACTAACCTAAGGACATCACACATCCATGCCCGAGGCAGGAGTCGAACTGTAGCGCCTAGAACCACTCGGCCACTCCGGCCGGCATTTGTCTCAAATTGTCAGTTATCATTGCACCATCGACCTGACAAAAAGTACAGAAAAGACGACTAATTAGTCTGTTGCTGAAGATTCCTGCAGTATTGGCATCTTCTAGATTTAGCTTAACACGTCACAAGGAGCACAACACATAAAACGCAAGCAGATTCGTAACATATTGTAACATTCAGACTAACTATCAAGTTTGTGGGTTCTTTACTTTTAATTTATGTCGACTAAGACAACGTACATTTATCTTCTTCCACTACTTGATATTGGCTTAACTTTTCTAACAGTTTCAGGTTATGATAAATGACATTATTCCGGGATCTTAGTGAACATGAATGTGTCTCAAAGGAAGAAGATGCGACTTTAAGTGTTATTGTTTTATTATTAGTAGTATTAGTAGCTGTAGTAGTATTAATAGTAGTAGCAGTCGTCTATTATCACATCGTGGGGTTTTGTAGTGGGTGGATGAGAATTAATCAAATTACGCTGGGCTTGGCTGCAGTTAATTTTCTTATTGGGTTCACTCCACAATCAAGATTCAGTGCTCACACCCGGCAGGTGCGGAGTGACCGTCGAAATCGCGGTGGCTGTGCATTTGTGTAGTCCTCTGCGGCTGCGAAGCTCCCCACTCGGTTGTGGAGAACTGAGGCAACTGTTCCAGAACTGAAGGCATCATCTGCGCGACGGAATGTCAATCCTAAGGGCCCGGGTTCGATTCCCGATTGGGTCGGAGATTTTCTCCGCTCAGGGACTGGGTGTTGTGTTGTCCTAACCATCATCATTTCATCCCCATCGATGCGCAAGTCGCCGAAGTAGCGTCAAATCGAGAGGCTTGCACCAGCCGAACGGTCTACCCGATGGGAGGCCCTAGTCACACGGCCTTTTTTTTTATCTTCAGGGCGACTGTCAACACTGGCCAAGCGATTTGAACGGCATAAGAGACAACGAAAGGAAATCGAAAAATAAATTAAAGGGATGTTTACTCCACAATTCCTAGTAAGTAATGAAGTCTTTCTTAATCGAATGTGGTTTCCGAATTTTCTGCGTTAGGCCTACATCAAAAGATGTGAAGTTGTAGATATCTATTCAACAGTGTAGCGTTCTTCTTGCCAGAAGAAGCGAAAATACTGCAAATTGTCGATTCAAGATAGTTGGATGAAACTTATGAAGTAGCAGATACTGAGATTACTTTACTATTCACTAAGTTTTCGCTGTCAGTTCTTGTTTAACATTTCCTGGCACACCCTCTCTGCCTGTCGTTTCGTCATATTTGTTTCTCAGTTCCTCATCGGTGGTCTGATTGTGTTTCTTGCCTGAAATCACTTCATTTATTTGATGAAAGTTTTAGCCACTGTTCCTGAAGAACTGGCCTAGGTGACTCAGCTCGTGGAGCAAATTAACAGCGTCTGATACCATTTTTGAAGCTGGGGGAGAGGCATCCATATCGTACGGGCAGACGAGGACGTCGAGGAAGGGCAACGTGTTGACTTTTTCTACCTCCTCGGTGAACTGAATGTTACTGTTATATCGTTAAGGTGTTCCAAGAAATCGTCACGTTTCCGAAGTCAGAGGAGCCTACTAACAAACGTGTCGTCAACGTATCGAAAGAAACAACTAGCATTTAATCGTTCCGTTCTAAAGCAATATTTTCAGAACTGTCCATGTAGAGGTTTGCAACAGCTGTAGCTAATAGGCTTCTCGTTGCAACACCGTTTGTCTGGTCGTGGTAAAGAAGATAAGTAGACTTACGAGTGTGACTAAATAGTTCGACCGCGTCATTTATAAAGAACTGGGATGCCAGATCCAAAGAGTCTTTAATAGGCACATTGGTAAACAGCAGCACCACAAGAGAACTGACAATAATGTCAATACTTTGCTTACCAAGCTATAGAAGCTATGAACAAAGTTTCTAAATCGAGTCGCACACCGAATATTGGTCGAGTATCCGTTGTTTACTGTATAGATGATAGCATCTTTCTATTATTACAAGTTATCCCTTCATTTCCAAAAATCTGTCAACGATCTGTGATCTTTATTCTACAACTGTTAATTTTAAATCATTGCCTTCTGCAAAACACTAAATGTTCGTCTTTCGTGTTCTTAACCCAAATGCGGTTCAGCGACCACTGCTTGTGTAACCTCAGTAGGTCTAATTTGACTTCTGCAAAAAATGAATTAGTTTTATAGGTTAATTTTAGGTCTAACATGCGCATCTGGTTTTGTTGTGATTACAGAAATTCAAGTGCATAATTTTAACTTTCATGTAAGAAGTTGGTATGCTGTTACGTATTTTATACGCTGACAACGTGGTATCTGCAGAATGATTTTTTAAGTCTCCTTTGGAAAGACTCTTACGAGCAAACGTCCGTAGCTTTTCGCACGCTCATTTCTTTCTGCATAAGCAAAACTTTTCTTGCCGGCACTCAGGGAGAATGCACGCTTTGTCCTGGAGACATGCGTCGCTTCACGTGCTTATGAATGGGAAGATGAATGGCAAAAATATTTAAATGCTGCAGGAAGACCGCGAAAGGACGAGGACCGTTTGTGACTGAATTTTTTTTAGAGGAGATGTGAGACAGACGTTGGATGGCATATCTGCCACAAAGTGGGCTGCCAGTGCTACCAACAAACCCACTGCACTTTGCTGCCATAAAATCCTGCGAGCCATGGGTGACAGGCAATACGCTGTTTCCCTATTCATAGAGTTCTAGAAAAAAGCGTATGACACTGAAGATTGTCATTGAAGTCCGATCTTATGGAACAGGTTCTCAGATATGTTAGTTGCTGGAAGACTTTTCCAGTAATAGATACCAGTACATATTTTTGGACGGAGAGTGTTCATCAGAGACTCAAGTACCATCAGGCCAGCCCCAGAGAAATACGTAAATGATCTGATAACGTGAACAGCAATCTGCGAGTTTTGCTGATGACACTGTAGTGTATGAGAAAGTTCCATCGTTGTGTGACTGCGGAAGGATACAGGATGACTGGCATGATGAATGAACAGCTTGCTCTGAACGTAGAGAAAATTTAACTAAATGCAGATAAGTGGGAAATTTAACCCTAAAGAGGAGCTTGTGCAGCAGCGGACAGGTCCCAGAGGCAGACAGATTTAGTTTATCCATTTACATGCTAGATGGCAGCAGCTTACTGTTCTGCAGATGCAGAGACACACGTGTGTATGTTGCTACTCATTTCTCTTTAGTCATTGTCAGTGGAGAGAGAAGATTTGTTAAATGAACATCCATTGTTTCTGCTACTACGCACGTAATCTTCGTAGGGTAAGTTTAACGAAGCTATTATATTGTTGACTAAAATGTGCATGAATGAAGAGTGAGACAGCGTTCCTTTTTCACAGAAATTTGCATATATTTGAAGACAAGTAAGTTTTTTTCTTTCATTCTTCAGGGCTTATTGTTGTCAGCACGTCACCGTTAAAGAAATAAAAATGGTATGAGGAGACAATGAAGAAAGCTGTCGTGGCGTATTAGCTGGAGAATTCAGGATCACGGAAGCAGCAGGGTTCTTTCCTGAGAGCTCGGTAAGAGAACGCCTTCCTGCCCTTAAAAGAGGGGAATGTCTAACAGTGGTACCTTCTTGGGGCAGATTTAAAAACAACTTTCACTGGTTAGTTTGACAATGAGTTAATCAGACATCTTAAGCAATTAGGCCAATGTTTTTTGCTTCTAAGCAAAACAGAATTTAAAATCTAATTTATGATTCAGCAGATCATTTGAAGTAACCATATCAGGTTAACAGGAACGAGAAGATTGCAGACAGAAAATTATTTCGGAGCTCCAAATTGTCCATAAGCTGCGTGGAACCCGTTAGTCTTCAAGGAGCACAAGGTTTCAACAAGGACCAAGAGGGTGTTTTTTGGGCTACGTTGGAGAAACTACAGGGCAAGTACTCGCTCCCACCAAGCAAAATGAACGAATTCTAAAAGTTTTATCTATTAAGGGCTCATAGCAGATCAGTCAGCACACTTCCGGTGAAAATGGACGGAGAATCGCAATAATGCTTTGTATCAGTGCTACCAGGGGTAACTCTGTCCCTCCTCCTCTTTATTTCCGAGGATTCGTATGGATCCACAGTTCATGAAAGATGCGCCAGTCAGAAGCATCTTCGAAGTGCAAGAAAGTGGCTGGATATGTGTTTCTGACATCATTTGTAGGAAAAGGTAAAATCTTCAGAAGAAAATCCAGTTCTAAGCATCCTGAATAGTCACATTACTCTTCGAGTTGTCGTATATGCCAAGAAACATCACGTTCATATGCTTAGTTTGCAAAAATGGCTATAAGCACTATGGGACTTAACATCGAAGGTCATCAATCCCCTAGCCTTAGAACTACTTAAACGTGACTAACCTAACGACATCACACACATCCATGCCCGAGGCAGGATTCGAACCTGCGACCGTAGCGGCAGAGTGGTTCCGGACTAAAGCGCCTAGGACCGCTCGGTCACACCGGCCGGCACTTAGTTTGCCCCCACACACTATGTATAAGCTCCAGCCACTTGTCTGTTCAATCACGAAGCCTTTCAAAACAGCATTCAGCACAGAATGTGAGGTCTGGACGTTGGTGCCAATGATAACTGGTAAGGATATTTCGGGATTGGTTTCCTCTGCTTTCTCCAAAAGATGCAGGATGAAGCTGGCAAAAGTAGGATTCCAATGCACCGGCGTTATCCACTAAAGAAGAATATTTTCACAGATACGGTTTTCCTTTCGTTACTGAATACCATAACTGTATCAGAAAGAGATACTTCGGCAACTGATGATTCTGATCAGCTTTCCCCTGCGATGCAAATGGGTAATGGACCTTTAGGTCTAACTCTCACCAAAACTTATCGATATGGTTGTAGCACTTATCTCCAAAGACTTCCGAAACGCCACCCAGAAAATCTGCCCTATGACTGATGATTTAAAGAGGAATATCGTTAAAAAGAGGAGAAGAAGAGAAGGTAGATACTGGCAACTACACCAATCAAACGACAGCTTATAGAAAAAGAAGAAGAGAAGTTACTCAATACACAGAAAAATGTGAGATGTTACTGGAGCATGTAAGTAGAAAAGTTCACAGAAGCTATCGAAACGAAAGCTCGATTTTGTTAACGAAGGTGAAGGCAGGACAAGAAGAACAGGTATGACGCACGGTGTCTTACTTGCTCATACTCCACCCGAAGAGACCATTAAGGCCCAACGGTACCGACCGCTGTGCCATACTAAGTCCACAGGCGTCATTGAATGCATATATGGAAGGGCATGTGATCAGCACATCGCTATCCCAGCCGTTTATCAGTTTACGAGACCACAGCCGCTACTTCTCAGTGAAGTAGCTCCTCAGTTTGCCTCACAAGGGCTGAGTGCACCCCGCTTGCCAACAGCGCTCCGCAGACCGGATACTCAACCATCTAAATGCTAGCCCGGCCCGGCAGTACTTTAACTTTGGTGACCTGACGAGAATTGGTATTACCACAGCGGCAAGGCCGTTGGCAGTGCTGCAAGGTACCCTCCTCTATCGACCCGTATGGTAGCTTGTGGAATACTTTAAGTGTAGATGTAGACGTGGAACATGTAATGATTTTCTTAGCCAATCACCTTACCGTCATTGTAACTGACGATGAAATATATTTGTTTATTCTGTTATTACTGTCGCCAGTGTAAATAAAACAGTTCATACCAATACCAGAGTAAACTCAAAACAGTTATATGCCGTCAGCTGGAAGAAAAGAGTAATATTTGAATTGCCATACGATTCCCTGTTACTATAACCTGTAACACCGTACAAGATCATAACCTTAGTTTTGACTGTTCTGAAACATTCCCCTGAACCTTAAGTGAAAAAACCCCATTTGGCTAATGCAGATTTCATTGTGACAAGGAAATTTCTCATTCTGCAACGGAATCATTACATCATTTAACATTTAACATTACATCATTTAACACAAGCTATATCAAGACAAAAAAATTTCATGCTGCTACTCCCTATCTGTGTCTCTGAATTACACCTTACAGGTGTAATTCGAGTATTGCAAAAGTATATGCTCTTTGTATCTTACAACACCTAATAAATGGAAAAGGTTTGAGCTAGTGTTACAGCAAA
Source organism: Schistocerca gregaria (assembly GCF_023897955.1). NCBI lineage: Eukaryota > Metazoa > Arthropoda > Insecta > Orthoptera > Acrididae > Schistocerca > Schistocerca gregaria. The sequence goes on along the minus strand of NC_064923.1, from coordinate 594,253,690 downwards.
ATATTAAAGTTCCTGTCACTGCAACCATTTACCTTGAAGGTCCACTGCAACACGAATTTACCTGGCTAGCTGAAAAATTCGTTTAAAAATAGGAAAGCTCCATCACTGCTCAAGACATTTTATTTTCTCTTTGTTTGAAATGTGGCGAAAGAGAAACGAATGTCGTTGATTATCGTAGTTCTTAAGTGGACACTTGTTACAATTTAAATATATGCGTCAGAGGAGTGAAAAATAAAGAAGTAATGTTCCCAGGTTACATGAATGCCGAAAATATATTGCCCAGAAAATGAATACAAAATCTCACTTTTAATATTTAAGCGTCCTTCAATGGAAGACGTGACTTTACTAGGCCGTACATATGCAAAACACAAGGAAAGTTATGCTGCCTTGTTATTAACACCCAAGACATTATTTAAGGACTAAAATACTAATTGGAAAAATCAACTTAGAGATCCAGATGACTGAATAGAAAATAGACATTGATTTGTACGTGTTTTGAAACTGCCCACGCTGAATACGACTGCAATGTATCTGACCTTATAGATAAATCTTATGTTCTACATAACAGAATTACATAAATGTAGCACAAGCAAGTGACCCTTGTAACACCCCAAATATAGAACCCGTAATGACCACCCTTTTGTTACAAAAGAAATAGCAAAATTAGTCATCCTGACAGTGACGGCAGCTACTGACAACAAAATTTACACTCTTGCCAGTTTGATTAACAGGGATGTTATGTACATACTAATGCTTATCATAAAGAAACGACTGAATGAAAGAACAGCATGTGACACGAGACGGAAACTTTAAAGAAAGAATTCAAACATTATTATTTACGAAGGTTAAAGCCCAGACCATAAATCGATTAAAGATAACATTTATACTAAAAGAGAGTTGTAGCCGCTTCGAGCTGTAAATTCGCTGTGACAACAATGTAACTCGGCAATGGAGATGTTAACTTCACTTCCCTCTTGTAATGGCTCTTAGCACTATGAGACTGAACTTCTGAGGTCATTAGTCCTCTAGAACTTAGAACTAGTTAAACCTAATTAACCTAAGGATATCACACACATCCATGCCCGAGGCAGGATTCGAACCTGCGACTGTAGCGATCTCTCGGTTCCAGACTGCAGCGCCTAGAACCGCACGGCTACTTCGGCCGGCTTCCCTCTTGTATTCAGCAACATTAGTACGCATGTTAAGCGCTGCTAGATTGTTTTAAAACTAATTTGAAGTTTAAAGTTTTACGATATAGCCTGGAAAAATTAGAAGTCGGATTAAAGTAGGCTCATCTTTACCGTTAGACAAATAACGAGATTTTGATATGTGTGATAGAAAAGTGAATCGTGTGATTACTGATTTGTGATGGGACTCAGCCCTCGTGATACGTAATAGTCACGAACTTCAAAGGACACAGAAAGAGACTGATCGCCGACATGAACTCGATTATTAGACTTGAGTAGGCTACAACTATACGCAATCACGAAGAAATTACAATTTAGCTTTGTTATCAGAAGTCACAGTGAAATTCAGGATTAGTGATGTCAACGGACTTAATTCCTTGAATGACATATCTGTATGTGTGAGCTCTGCATAGGGACAGACAATAATTACGAAGAACAATAAACCTTAATTGAACTTTAATTCTCCGTGTCGCCTACATTATTTAATGGAAATTTAAAGTATATATGTGGAACTGACTGACTGCCTAGTGACTTAGTGATAATTTAATGTGAACAGCAATAATTTTACACCAAAATGAAGACGCATTCTGAACGTTGTTGAAGGGTATGTTAACTCTGGAGTTACGTCGTGCAGTTGTTGATTACGCGACGTATCGATGCCTTGACGACTGAATAATAATTAACAACTTAATATCCTCGCAAAATTCATAATGTGGCCTCAGCTTGGGAGATGGAATGATGATTCAAGACACTATTATTTAACGTTTGAATAACCATTCTCAAGCCGGGCATAAGAAAAATGGTTCAAATGCCTCTGACCACTACGGGACTTAACGGCTATGGTCATCAGTCCCCTAGAACTTAGAACTACTTAAACCTAACTAACCTAAGGACATCAAACAACACGGAGTCATCACGAGGCAGAGAACCGGGCATAAGAACTATAGTCAGCAAGTTCGAGTAAACTGAAGGATCTGTAGTGAACACGCAACGGACTTTTGGTTATTTCAGGTCAATGGAGGCATCGCGTAATCGAGTGGTGCAGTAGCTACATTTATAAGTGAAGAAGATGGACAGACAACGAAAACAATTGCATTCATTACAAGCAAGGGCGGCGCAGACACTCCGGCGTGCTGCGCCATCGAGACAGTGATATCATTTTCGAGATACAGTATATGAAAATAACCAAACCACGCGAGGAGTTTGTTCTTTTTCTGATAGTTACAGATTGGCGTTGTCGTGATCGACGGACGCCGTTCCATCTCATCTCGACTAGGACACCCGTCACCATCTAGCCGAGAGAGAGAACCGTGCCACACCATCTCAACACAATATCAGACGATGTAGGTTGCCTATTTCTTCATCGCAAGAGAAAGCTTCAGTACTAAACAGATCAGCACAACCTCACTGCACCGTGCAGAAGAACAGAATGGTGCTTTATTCACCAACCGTCCAGCCACACTCTAATCAGTTCTTCCAGCCATACACTCCTATTGACTAGTTGACTTCAGTGTTTAGTCAGCTAGCTCAAAGAAGCTAATAGTCTTCAGTAAAAAATAAGGTACAATAACAGACGGCTATACGACTTCAGATTGTTTGATACAAACAAGTGCCTGCTATGCGCGAGTTTTTGTCATAATATTTCAGGAGGATACACGGATATTATAAGCACAACTCTCCTAAAAGCATCCACAGTGTGATGCGTTATTATTAGTCACAATTTAACTTGGTTACTCTAGCGTCGTCGCGTGTTTTGATAACGGCCGTGAGTGGCTAACAGCAATGATATCGTAATCGGGTGGTACTTTACAAACTACACGCGCACGGCAGAGGTCAACTACATGTTTATGTGTTTACGTGTTTACCTCTGTCGTGGAGCGGTCGTGTCTGGGCACTTTACTGTACGCAGCCATGCCTGCGCACCACAATTAACGCCAGGCGGTCGGCAGGATACTTGTGAAGATAGTTTTTGGATTTGGTCTTTAACATTACATGCGACAGCCAGACCATTTGTGTCATGACTAGCACAACTCAAGAGGATTTAGTATAAGCCAGGTATCGGTGTGAGTTGCCTACTTTATTTGTTAAGATGCTGTGGCTTTATCCTAATTTCCTGTTTTGTTTAACTGCATGCAACCTGGAGATGTTTTACGAACGAAACCGGCTGTAGCACAGTAAACGTGTGATAATACAACTGAGGTGGTCTCCGTTAATCATTGTCATTACCACGTAACTGTCATCAGGTGGTAGTTTTTTCTTTAAATGTTAAGAAGATTTACGTAATTACAGTACTCCCTGTGCCTCTTGTGTCATTTAGACAGTGATTACTCATGCCGAAACATTCGTTGCACGCAGAGGTTTCTGTCATAATGAAGAAATTTTTCCCTATAAGAGAAAATTCAGTGTAAAATTTAATTACATCAGGGACTACGAAACGGCCATTCAGTAATTATGAGCGAATGGAATGTTCCAGAGTGACCATAATTTCTACATCTACATCTACATGGATAGTCTGCAAATACGACATCACTAGTAAAGTAAAAATAATGAGGGAGTATACCGGCAGCCTTATACCTCGGAAGGTATTTTCCTCGTTGCGAAATGTGCCTTAAGTATATCTATCCAGTTGATGTAGTTGTGACGAGTGTTTGCAGACCTTAACCGTTGTATTTTTTACATTTAACGCGGACATGTACCGATGAGACAAAACATTATGACCACCTATTTAATTGCGTGTTGTTCCAAGTTTCAAGCACAGTACAACAGACATCCTGCATAACACAGATTCTTCAAGTCCTTGAGAGAATTCCAGAAGTACACTACTGACCATTAAAATTTCTACACTACGACGATGACGTGCTACAGACACGAAATTTAACCAACGGGAAGAAGATGCTGTGATATGCAAATGATTAGCTTTTCAGAGCATTCACATAAGGTTGGCGCCGGTGGCGACACCTATAACGTGCTCACATGAGGAAAGTTTCCAACCGATTCCTCATATACAAACAGCAGTTGACCGGCGTTGCCTGGAGAAACATTATTGTGATGCCTCGTGTAAGGAGGAGAAATGCGTACCATCACGTTTCCGACTTTGATAAAGGTCGGATGTAGCCTATCGGGATTGCGGTTTATCGTATCGCGACATTGCTGCTCGCGTTGTTCGAGATCCAATAAGTGTTAGCAGAATATGGAATCGGTGGGTTCAGGAGGGTAATACAGAGCGCCGTGCTGGATCCCAACGGCCTCGTATTACTAGCAGTCGAGATGACAGGCATCTTATCCACACGGCTGTAACGGATCGTGCAGCCACCTCTCGATTCTCGAGTCAACAGATGGGGACGTTTGCAAGACAACAACTATCTGCACGAAAAATTCGATGACGTTTGCAGCAGCATGGACTATCAGCTCGGAGACCATGGCTGCGGTTACCCTTGATGCTGCATCACAGACAGGAGCGTCAGCGATGGTGTACTCAACGACGAACCAGAGTGCACGAATGGCAAAACGTCATTTTTTCGGATGAATCCAGATTCTGTTTACAGCATCATGATGGTCGCATCCGTGTTTGGCGACATCGCGGTGAACGAACATTGGAAGCATGTATTCGTCATCGCCATACTGGCGTATCACCCGGCGTGATGGTATGGGGTGCCATTGGTTACACGTCTCGGTCACCTCTTGTTCGCACTGACGGCACTTTGAACAGTGGACGTTACATTTCAGATGTGTTACGACCAGTGGCTCTACCCTTCATTCGATCCCTGCGAAACCCTACATTTCAGCAGGATAATGCACGACTGTATATTGAAGGTCCTGTACGGGGCTTTCTGGATACAGAAAATGTTCGACTGCTGCCCTGGCGAGCACATTTTCCAGATCTCTCACCAACTGAAAACGTCAGGTCAATGGTGGCCGAGCAACTGGCTCGTCACAATGCGCCAGTCACTACTCTTGATGAACTGTGATATCGTGTTGAAGCTGCATGGGCAGCTGTGCCTGTACATGCCATCCAAGATCTGTCTCAATGCCCAGGCGTATCAAGGCCATTATTACGGCCAGAGGTGGTTATTCTGGGTACTGATTTCTCAGGATCTATGGACCCAAATTGCGTGAAAATGTAATCACATGTCAGTTCTATAATAATTTATTTGTCCAATGAATACTTGTTTATCATCTGCATTTCTTCTTGGTGTAGCAATTTTAATGGCTAGTAGTGTATGTGGCACCAGAAGTCTACCCAAAGGCCAAGCAATTCCCGAAAATTACGGGATGGTGGTTTACAGATACGCAGCTGGCGCCCGACATGTGTTCCAGTGGATACAGATCACGCACATCTGCTGGCGAAGACGTCAATGTGAGTTTACTGTAATGCCCCTGAAACCACTTTAGTCGAATCTCACCTTAGACCACCGGCAGTTATCATGCTGGAAGGTGTCATCGCCGTAGAGGGAGACTACAAGCATGTAGCTGGTTTGCATTAATTTCACGCAGTTCATGCCATCGATTACCACCACAGATTCCATGGAAGCCCAACTCAATGCACCCCATAGCATAATTCTGCCCTTTCCACCTTGCATCTATGGCGCAGTGTATGTTTCGTGGGCCATTCGCATGTATGACGGCGTGTAAGGACGCAGCTATCGACCTGGCGTGACAAGAAATGCGATTTTTTCGACAGGCGACGCGTTTCTATTGAGCCACGATGAAAACTTAGTGATGCTGTGCCCATCGGAATCATAACTGATGACATCGTTAGGTCAACACCAGGAACTCGTAGATGTGAAGTGTGATGTTGACCTCCATGATCAAAAATGGCCTTTGGACGGTGTGCTCCGAAACACTTGTGCCTGCACCAGCACTGAACTCTGTCGTCAGATCTGCTACAGATTTCTGGTTATCATGGTTTACACAGTGGGGGATCCTCCGACCTCTACAGTTTGTGATGAGCCGTGGTCGTCCAATTCCAGACACCCTACCCGTTATTTCACCATTCTCCAACCACTTTCCATTGATGCTCACGACAGTAGTACGCCAACAGGCCACCAGCTTCGCCATTTCACCATTTCAAAGAAGCTCGTTTCCAGCTTCAGCGCCACAACAGTGTGCCCGCTCTCAAAACCTCTTACATCAGTGAATTTCTGCATTTGCAGCCCGTATCGTTGCTACAACGACTGCCCATCCGTCTTGTTGTGGTTCGCAGGAGAGCCAACACCGTGTTACTAGAGGAGGCCGAAAGGCACGCGTTTTAGCTCACTTATGCTGGCGTGAGGTCTGTAACGGTACAAGGAAATTAGAATTTAGAAAAACGGGAGTAGCTGGTGGAATACTTAACTTTAATCTATTAATGGTGAACGTCGCTCTTTACGGTACATGATTCACAATATCAGTAGTAACTGAACATGGCGACTTGCTAGGTCGTAGCAAATAACGTAGCTGAAGGCTATGCTAACTATCGTCTCGGCAAATGAGAGCGTATTTAGTCAGTGAACCATTGCTAGCAAAGTCGGCTGTACAACTGGGGGCGAGTGCTGGGAAGTCTCTGTAGACCTGCCGTGTGGCGGCGCTCGGTCTGCAATCACTGATAATGGCGACACGCGGGTCCGACGTATACTACCGGACCGCGGCCGATTTAAAGGCTACCACCTAGCAAGTGTGGTGTCTGGCGGTGACACCACATTCCTCCCCCGAAAATCGGCGTACGGTTGTGGCATAAGGCTTCCGCCCGCCGTGGGTAGAACCCCATGTTGACGTATGCGACGAGGTGGGGAGCCTAAAAACAGGCGAGGCTGTGACACCTGCACCCTGCCATTCGGACCGCGGGGAGCTAGGAAACGCCTGAAAACCTGCTCCAGGGTGCACGCCAACATGCGGTGTATGCGCCCGTAGAGAGACAGGAGGGGCCGACGGGTCGACCTCCATCGGGCCGGGGCACCCGACGGGTGAAGACGACATGTGGTACGGAGCGGGCAAGAGTTCCATGTCGGAGGACAACTAGTCACGGGAAGCGATCGGCGGCGCGTGACCCAGAGAGGCGCCCGCGGGTTGCAGCGACGCGTCCACTGCGGGCGTCGCCGGCGGTGGCGGCGGCGCGTCGCCATGGGGCAAAATGGAAGGCAGCGTCGGTAACACCTGGGGCTGAGGCGAGCCAGTATATGGGTTCCCGGGGCGCTAACCCGACGGCACCTTCGCTGAAAGCAGACGGCGGGCGGCAGATCCCATGAACGGCTGGTTGAGATGCCGACGCATCTCACCAGAGGCCTCCAAAACCAGATACATAGCGCGTCAGAGGCAGCGAAGAATGCACCCTTCGAGCCAACGCCGTGAGCCTCGATAGTGGCGATAGTAGACAACGTCGCCTGGAGCAAAAGCAGGTGTCTGCCGCTGCACAGGAACCTGATGCGGCGGATTTGGCAAAAACATCAAGGTTCGATGATGACGACCGTGGAACAACTCAGCCGGCGAGCGACCATCTCGGGGCTGAGAGCGATACGAGGACAAAAAGAACAATAACGCGTCCTCCCGAGAGTGTAACTCTGTTAACTTCAACATCTGTGACTTGAAAGTCCTGACCAATCGTTCAGCGGCACCGTTTGACTGTGGCGAAAACGGCGCGGACGTCAGACGTTGAATACCATTGTCTTTGCAGAATGACTGAAATTCTGCGGACATGAATTGTGGGCCATTCTCGGAAACAATAGTCTGTGGAAGACCTTCAATGAAAAAGATAGCATATAATGCTTGGGTGGTGGCAGATGACGTCGTGGAAGACATCCGGACAACAAAAGGAAAATTATTGAATGAATGTACCACAACCAACCATCGAGCATTCCAGGATGGACCAGCAAAATCGATGTGTAATCGTTGCCAAGGGGAAGAGGCTTTGGGCCATGCAAAGAATTTACGCGGTGGTGCTGATCGTTGTTCGGCACACACCATGCAAGAAGAGCACATATTCGTAATCGCGGCATCAATTCCGAACCAAGTACAGTGCTGACGAGCAAGTTGCTTCGTTCTCACTATACCCCAATGTCCTTGGTGCAGAAGCTGTAATACAGAGGACTTCAACGAACGTAGGACCACGACCCTGGACTGATCATTATCAGAACGCAACAGCAAAACACCACGTCGTACAAAAAGTCTCTCCTTGTGAGCAAAAAATCGGTGAACCAACGGGTCCCCGATCCGTGACTTTGACAATGGCCATTGCGTAGCAATAAAACGCAGAACGGGAGTAAGGACAGGGTCGGCAGCTGTGGCTGTAGCTACACGACGAAAATCAATCGGAAATGAATCGACCACGTCAGCGGTTTCCGCATCAATGAACATGCAAGCAAGTTCGGAGGAATCGAATGCCCTATCCTCAGCAACAGGCAAGCGGGACAACGCATCGGCGTTTCCGTGCTTAGCAGTGGACCGATACAAGATATCGTAGCGGTACTGCGAGAGGAAAATAGACCAGCGAATGAATTTCTGTGCTGTACGTGGAGGTACAGGATTGGTCGGATGATAAAGCGATGTCAAAGGTTTGTGGTCTGTGATTATGGTAAAGAGACGACCATACAAGAAATCATGAAACTTTGTAACACCAAATACGAGAGCCAATGCTTCTTTCTCGATATGTGAATAATTTCTTTGCGCAGACGAGAGCAATTTGGACGCAAAGGCAATAGGGCGAACGTGCGATCCATCTTTGTGCGCAAGCAGAGCAAGGATCCCGAAATCCGATGCATCTACCATCAACAAAAGAGTCTTCTGGGGATCGAATGGCGTAAGGCAAGTATTGGAAAGCAACGCCGATTTCAACTGGCGAAAGGCATGTTCGCATTCCGTCGTCCAGACGAACGGAACCCCCTTACGGCGTAAGCGATGAAGCGGAGCTGAAATGGAAGAGGCATGCGGCGCATATTTATGATAATAGTTGATTTTTCTCAGCACACTCTGTAGCTGCTTCAAAATCTGCGGCGACGGCAAGTCTTGTATGGCACGGAGGTGCGTTGGACTATGATGTATACCTTGGGCATTGAGTTCATTTCCCAAGTATGGCAAGTCACGAGCAAAAAAACACACATTTGTCCTTCCGCAAGCGAAGACCATTTTTTCGCAAGACCTGAAATAATGTTCTGAGATTGGCCAAATGTTCTTCTTCCGTCTTTCCGGAGATGACAATATCGTCCAGATAATTTACTGCAGTAACGACCGACGCACAAACAGTTTGTAGATTTGCTGAAACAAAGCAGGGGCGGATGCACACCCTAATGGCAGTCGTTTGAATTGATACAACCCAAGATGCGTGTTAACCACCAAAACGTGGGCTTCGTGTCTATCTTGGCCACAATAGACAATATAGAACAAAATAAGATTAACAAAAAAAAAAAAAGGAAAAAAAGATGGATAGAGCGTCTACCATGTAGGCAGGAGATGCCGGGTTCGAGTCCCGATCGGGGCACACATTTTCACCTATCCACACTGAGGTATATCAGCAACACCTATTGGCAGCTGAGGGTTTCGATTAATTATCATTTCTTTCTTGTATTAACCCTCTATAATAAAAAAAACTGTGTGAACGGATCCACGGCGAACCTAAATGGGTGTCATTGGACTTCCACCCCGAAAAAATTCAACAAACAATTTAGAACAAAATGAGATAAAGAAGAAGATAGCTGAGTGGTCAGTGAGACGGATTGCCGTCCTACGGGAGCGGATTCGATTCCCGGCTGGGTCGGGGCATTTTCTCCGCTCAGGGACTGGGTGTTGTGCTGTTTTCATCATCATTTCATCCCCAACCGGCGCGTAGGTCGCCAATGTGGCGTCGAATGTAATAAGACCTGCACCACGGCGGCCGGACCTGCCCCGCAAGGGTCTTCTCGGCTCTTGACGACAAATGCTCATTTCCATTTCCAATGGTAATGTGTCTCCTGGTCGACTGAATCATGAGTCTTATTACACCAGTTCGCCTGTCGTGCCTGGATACGGTGTAATCCAGGTATCCCTTCATGACCGATGTCTTCCCCGACGGCGATGGCATCTTTCAGCTGGGTAATATTATGTCAAAAAGCCAACTTCGTCGTACAGTCGTTTGAGGAGCTTTTACTTGGCATCCAGACCGTAGTTTGGCTTAGTTATAGCTACAAGATTTTTTTCTTTGCACACATAGGTTATCGTTTGGACGTGCAGAATATAGTTTTAAGATGGTTCATTGAATATTTACAATAAAATTGAAAAGTAGTTGAATATTAGGATGTATCTCATTATTTGTAAGATAGACAGCTTTCTCTGATGTGGAAAACTGGTTGACATTTTGTGGTTTTCCTTGTGTCACTGTTTCCGAAATGTAGCACTCTAACTGCCATTTTCTGTTTCTAGAATGTCATTTGTTTACGTAATTGTGCCCAACTTTCTCCAGTTTTGCTTTCACATGTTATTTCTGTTACAGATCTAAGTTCTCTCTCTCTCTCGATCCTCTCTCTGTGTGTCTGCATGTAGATTTTTTACTTTATTATTTATTTTCACACCCACACTCACCCAATCACCCACCCACACTCACACACACACATACACACACACACACACACACACACACACACACACACACACACACACACACACACTCATACATGGGAGAGAAATAGGATTTGTGACCATCTGTTGGGATAACTATTACATGTTCAATCAGTGTAAATGGTGAGCAGTTACACAGTCATACTATCTGGGTCATTCTGTTGTATCTTATTTTAAGCCTCTTATTTCCTGCACGCGGTTATTTTATTGTAATGCTAGGAGATGTCTTTCATTATATAGTCTAACTTCGTGTCTTTCTCTCTTGCAGTGTTGTGGATATTTTCTCATAAATGATTTGCAAAGGTTGAGTGGCTTGCCCCATATTTCCTTGCTCTGATGTGTTCTCTGCAATAGGTGGTGTATGTTCTGCTAGTCTGCCCTGCATACCCTGTAATACTTCAGGACGTCCATTAAAGATGCCTTGTAACTAAGTTGAAGAGCAACTAGATGCTCAAGTAAAAAAAAAATGTGGATCACGCAAGAGGCGTTTTTCTTTCGAACCGCAGTAATTTATACAGAACTGCTACGAAAATGCCTACCACAAGAAACTTATTACTTTGATGTCTTGGAAAGCAATTTCGCTTCACCCGAACCCAGTAGATCTCACATGAAGGGCTTATTTCAATAGTAGTACAAGTCCATTTCCTCCACTCTCCTGTCTATAATACTTCTGAAATTGATGAGCAAAACAAAGAGAAAGAAAGGTTCCTCTCTAGCAAGAAGCCACATGCTTGAATATTTCTGGTATCTCAACTCCAGATTTCTCAGTGCTCATTTAACTTTAGGACTCTGTATCTTGATATGAACAAAAATGGACTTGTACAACTATTGAAATAAGCCCTTCTTATGGGGGACACTATTGGGCGTTAGCTCCACGCCCGGAAGCCATGGTCCCGAAATGACGAGGCTGCGTCGAGTAACTGGCAACGTGCATATAAGTTGCTTATCGCGAAGTGTAGAAGTATTTCGCATAAGGCAAGTACAGTTTTAACTTTACCATTACAGCTTATGGCGCAGTCACCTCTGGAGAACTTCGTATTCAGACCACGTGTTTCAAAGGCCTGAAGAAATGATTCGCTACACAAAAAGGAATATTTATCATATTGTGCACCAAAGTAGCATACAAAACTAGCGATCGGGCCCGGATTGACACAAGTAGCATCTCGTATCTATCGCCAGACAGCTTGTGGCAGCGTATCGTATTCTGTCACTGCTTAGAGTTATGACTGAATATCGTCACTTTCGTATAACTTACGCGATGTAAGCAGCAGACGGTAGGAAAGTTGTCAGGGGGTGTGAATGTTATGTTTTCCATATTAAATTGCCGTTTGAAATTACATCTCAGGCGCTTCAGTCTGGATCCGCGCGACCGCTACGCTCGCTGGTTCAAATCCTGCCTCGGTCATGGGTATGTGTGGTGTCCGTAGGTTAGTTGGGTTTAAGTCGTTCTAAGTTCTAGGGGACAGATATTAAGTCCCATAGTGCTCAGAGCAATTTGAATTGTAAACTAAGAAAAGTTGCTGAAGTAGTTTTTCAGATGAAGGTTTACCTGTAAAGCAAAACATATAGTTTGGATTCGCTGGGCTTTCGCTATGCAGTAGTTTTCTATCTATTTCAGAGAAACTATTCATTCAAGTATTTGATTATTTCAAACTGTAAGCCTCACATCACGGCCTGATGACGGGATAGTTACATTTTCGTTATTGATCACATTTATTACGACACGTCAGAACTGAGTACGTCACTGCCCATTGATCGAAGAATTTTCAGTTAATTAAGCTTGCGAATTGCTATTTCTAATCGGAGGGAAACAGAAGCGCCCACTCTGAAACTGTTGTCATATTTCGAAATGACTGCATCTACGTCATTGACAGGTGAATGCTAGGTTAAAAGGCAGAGCACCGAAAATCGACCCAGGCTTGATTAGATCCTACAGTCTTCCAGCTTCCAACCACATAGTCTCCATCGCTACACCACCATACTTGTGGAGGTAAGGAGACTGTTGGTAAGTGACAATGGAACTACAACTTTAATTATCATATTTCATGCAATTTTCGGAAATATTTATAAATTACATACAAAAACCATCCCCATTAATCACTGTATCTGTTAGTTGAAACCGGGTGAAAACCCAAATTGTAGTTCCAGAGAATAGCCTGATTACACAGACGGACGCCAGCAAACGACATCAATTAAAAAATTATATATATAATTAAATATAATAATTAATTAAACATTATTATTTGAAGTTGCTTGCTGGTGTCCGTCTGTATATGCAGGCTAATCTCTGGTAATTTCTGGAACCGCAGTAGGGATTTTGATCCAGTTCATCGCTTGTAATTTTTTTATTTATGAATTTGGCCAGCTATGGACCGCATAGAACTTAAGACTTATGGTGTTCCTTTTTCTTCGGTTCTTCCCAGAACTTCTTCATTTTCTCGTCAACTGCTCGTCGCTGCTCATCTGTCCACACTCTCTTCGGTCAAGATTTTGGCTCATCTTCTTCACAGTTTGCGTTTCCTATCAGTAGCCTGGAGTGATTCCTGTCAAGTATTATTTCTTCTGTAACACCTATTTTGTTGGCGTCTTTCTTTACTACTTCTATCCATCCTACAGTTTTTTTCAGCTGACTAACTTACTTAAAAATTTTATTTGTAATCCGTGTTCCTTCCATTCTTTCTAAATGTCCATAAAATTTTAGCCGTCTCTTTCTCATTGTATCTGTGATCTTTTCTGTATTTTTGTATAAGTCTTCATATCTCCTTTTAATCCACCTATTTCCTTGTTTTTCTCAGGACCTAGAATTTTTCTCAGTACTTTCCCTGTCTTTTTTCTAGTTCTCTTAATTCGCCTTTCTTATTCAGTGTTAGGCACTCTGATCCATACGTTGATTGTGTCCTAATAACTGAATTATAATGTTTAGTCCTCGCTTGTATGGATTTGATTTCTTATTGTAGTAGTTTTGTGTTAATTTATATGCAAATTCTAACTTTTTTATTCTTTATTTATTTGTTTTGTTATCCAGTCCATTGGCTTGGATCCATTCCCCCAGGTATTTGAATCTATCAACTCTTTTAATTTTTCCATACTTCGTTTTCATAAACATTTTTGTATTATATTGGTGTTCTATATACTCGGTTTTTCCATGGGATGTTTTTAGCCTACTCTTTTCAGCAATGTCGTATAACAGATCAAGCATAACTGTTTATTCTCTTCGGTTTTCAGTAGTCAATGCCATATCATCTGCAAAGTTTAAACACTCCATTTCAAATTTGTTCTTTCCTTGGCCCATGATTATACCCTTTATGCCTCTGTTTTTTAATGTGTTTTCCCATGGTTTTACTATTTTATCTCAAACCAAGTTAGAGAGATTTGGGGACAGTCCGTCTCCTTGTCGAACTCCAGTTTTGATTTTGAATGGTTCAGAAATTTCGACTTGAAACTTAATTCTTGATGCTGTACTCATCAGCGTTTGTTCAACAACTCTTCTGGTGTTTTCATCTATCCCTGATTCATAAAGTATATGGAATAGTGTTTGTCTGTGAACTAAGTCGCAGTCCTTCTTGAAGTCTACGAAATTAACTACTGTATTGTTATTTTGTATAGCTCTCACTCTCAAAATCGTTTTTAAATTAAGAATCTATTCTGCACATGATCTACCTTTTCTAAATCCTGCTTGATAATCTCCTATATTAGATCCTGCTTGTTCCTCTATTCTATTTGAAACTGCTTTAGCAAGTATATTGTACGTCACTGGTAATAAGGATATGCCCTGTAGTTGTTGGTGTCTGTTTTATCCCGTTTTTTATGAAGGGGATGAATCAATGCTTGTTTTCTGTCACTGGGAATGATTCCTTTTGTCCAAGTGTCTTTAATTACTTTGTGAATTTTCTGCCATGCAAATAAGCCCCCTAGTTTCCACATTTCTTCTACTATCACATCATCACGTGGAGCTTTGTTATTCTTCAATGCTTTGATCATCTTTTCAATTTCTTTTACTGTAGGTGGTTCCGATGGTGGATTTTCATGTTGTGGTTTTTGAAATTGTAATCTGTCATTAGGATTTTCACAATTTCATAGATTTTCAAAGTATTAAGCTAAAATTTTGCAGTTCTCTTTAATGCTTAAAGCCATTTTTCTATTTTTATCTTTAAAATGTAACCATGGTGACTGGAATCCTGTTGTAACTGCTCTGAATGTCTTATAGAATCCTCTAGTGTTGTTCCTTTTAAAGTCTGAATCCATTTCTTCTAATCTGTCTCTATCATATTTTCTTTTAACTCATCTGATGATTTTTGCTGTCTCTTTCCTTTCTTCTTTAAACCCTTCCCAGTATTCATGTTTCTTTGTACTGTTCCATTTTTCCATGCCTTTCGTCGATTGACAATAACTTCATCACACAGCTCGTTCCACTATCTGTGTTTTAGTTCAAAGATGGTTCAAATGGCTCTGAGCACTATTAAACCTAACTAACCTAAAGATATCACACACATCCATTCCCGAGGCAGGATTCGAACCTGCGACCGTAGCGGTCGCGCGGTTCCAGACTGTAGCGCCTAGAACCGCTCGGCCACTCTGGCAGGCTGTATTGTGGTATTCTTCGTGGTTTTCCCATTTCTTTAACTAACTTTAGCATTGTTTCTTTAATTTTTTCCAATCATCCATTTTTCTTGTGTTTAGTATGTCACAAAATATGTCCTGATTTTGCATGAGAAATTTAGTCTTTACTCTTGGAAATCTTCTTGGTTTTGGTTTAGGTTTGTTCGGTTGGAACATGTTCTGTATTTCAGTCAGATAATGGTTTGAGTCTATGTTTAGGCCCTCCCTCACTCTGACATCCAAGTTTTCCTTGTAGTTGCGAGTCGTTATTGCCACATGATCCAACTGATATTCACCTTGATTTGGATTAGGTGATACCCACGTTTTTTTCTTTCTTGCAAGTTTCCTGAAACAAGTCGACATTAGTTTTAGATTAAATTGTTCACAAAAATCACGAGTCTTTTCCCATTTCTGTTGGTTCTTGCATGTGCTGGATAATCTCCAACTACTGATTTAAATTTTATTTCTTTGTCAACTTGTGCATTAATGTCACCCACAACATTTTTTATATGTTCTTTTGGTAATATGGATGTTTCCTGTTCTAGTATTTGCCGAAAATCATCCACTTTGTCAACATTTATTCTGTTATGTTGGTTGATAGGTGTACGTGCATTTATAATAGTGTAACGTTTATGCCTGACTTGAACGTCAGAAATGAAATTCGTTCTGATGGGGAGCTAAAATTAGTTATTGATTCCGTAAGTTGCTGTTTGACCATAACATAGTCGTATTACTGGAGTTTTTATGCCTGGTTTTCCTTTGTAGAACCTGTATCCACCAAACTCAAATGCATTTTCATCCAGACACCTTGTTTCTTGAAGTGCTAATATAAGTATGTTGCGTTGATTGAGTGTCTATTAGCTGTTTTAGTTTTCCAACTCTCGCATGTGTGTGGATGTTTTTTCTTGGATTTTATCTTTGATGAAGTACTTGGAAGCTCCGACTCTTCCTTACATGTTGTTCTAGGCTCTCCAGATTCCAAAGGCCTAGTCTCAACGCCATGAATAGCGATGGAAGATGGTTGCTTCCTGGAGTAGTTTTCCTTTTGAAATTTACCATCATGTCTTAGGTTAAAGTTTGGTTTGGGGAAAGGTAGTTGAACACTGTGACGATAAAAATTCAAGCATTTAGCTTAGAATTATAAGTGAGGCCGCCACTAACATGTTGGACAGACGCCTTTTGTAGCCGCCCACTGTGGGAACAGCCGCTACAGTCTGGTGCTTTTATACAAAATCCTGCCTCTTCCGCCAGTTCCGCCGTTCTGATGATCTTCATCGCCGTCTTCGAGAGAGAGAGAGAGAGAAAGGGGGGGGGGGGGGGGTGAGCAGATCCATGTAGGTACAGCAAATGTTTGTAACGAGGATGACTCGATGACCACGTATGTATTGTATGTAGTCCTGATCACTGCCTTTCTACATGTACAGGCTGTCCTTGATTGTTTGGTGGGGCACAAACTCAAAATTAAATGGTAACATGGTTTCAGTGAAAGAGCAAAATGTAAGAGGTAAAGTAGGTTCACAGGTGGCAGCTGCCACTCCTTTGCTCTCTGCAGATCCGTGTCGTATGCGATGGGTCACATATCAACTCCTGGCGGTCCAGGACGGAAAACTCTACAGCTTTCACCGCAAGTGCAGTCGGAAACGAGATTCTATCCATTGCTGAACTATAGAGTGACTCTCTTCACGAAGTTGTTCCATCCTAACGACCAAAGGCATATTTATTACATAGAAAGGACAAAGGCCGCTGAATACCAATGTATACATTCTGGAAAGGTATGAAAGATGATGCAATAAGTGAAAATGGACTAGATTCCTTTCATCCCTGAGAGGAAAACCTGTATTTTTAAAAAGACTGTGTCACTTTCACCTGTAACTGACTCAAAGATATACATCTCTTAACTATCCTTGGCAGGTATACAAGCTGTGTCTTGTACAGTAGTTCTACAAATATCAACCATTGCAAAACTGGCAGAAATGGTGCTATAGTTTTACTGTATTGCTATGCATTTAAGAAAGATGGTGGCGGGGTAACGCACCATGTCATCAGCAGTCCACCACGTGATACGTCAGCCAATAGCGTCATTACAGCACGTCTGTTTGTACTGTACGCTTCAGGTAGCCTGTGAAAGATGAAGCATTTTTTGTGTTGTTTTAGATTAGGGACGGAGAATGCACTTAGCCATTGTAGTGTCCATTAGCGATACCATAAATAATTAAGAAACAAACAAAGATGTGTTTCAGAACATAAAAATGGCGTGAGTCAGAAGCACGAACAGTGTCCCAATGTTACCAGGGTTGGCAACGTCTGAAGAGTGAAGCAACTGGAAGGAGAAGGTGAAACGAAATGAAACAGCTCGAGTATAGATACTATTACAGTGGATACAAGACCGAGAGAAATTTACAAACAACTTAGCAGAATGAGTCCACTTACCAATATTACGTTGCATCCCATCTATTGTGGGTTGATATGCTGATTCTTCAGTTGGATAAGGTGTCACAAAGGTATTCTATCCTCTGCTGAGGTAAGCTCGTCAACAAATTTAACTAGTCCTTCATATCCTGGAAGCTGGCCAAGTGACAATGTTGATGTCCTAGCTCGTAATACCCTTGCTCTGAGAGAGACCGATCTGGGGATTTTGCTGGCTACAGGAGCACCCCAGAGTATGGAGAAAATAGAGAGTGGGGGCTCCTCATGGTTACAAAATTCATTCAAGATGGCGGATCCAAGATGGTGTGATAGATATAGCAACGCTGCAGTGATTTCATGGCGAGAAGTTCTAATTTTGGCAGGAAAAGAAGTCAATTGCACTACCTCCACTAATCTAACCCCCACTTCCCTATCTACTCCTTCCTCTACCCCATTCCCCTCCCCACAAAATGGCAGGAAGAAAATGGCAGAAAGTTCAAATTCCATCAGGACAGTGCAACACACCACTGCTACCTCAACTAACCTAAGAAAATGGTGGCAAGAAAGGTCGCTTGGGCTACCTCCACTAATCAAAGTAATCCCATCGCCATCTCTTCCTAGGAACTGGCATGAAAAGGCCTCACCCTGTACTTGATAGCATGGCCATAACTCTTTATTTTGCAAGCAGTCTTTATTTAAACAATTACAGTCAGTACCTCCATCCAGTGTGTTCACCATGAGATCTGGAATGCAATTGACCTAGTACACAGTCCCAACACCAGAGGACAGCGTCGCCCCTCCTGTGATGTAATCCAATATGGTGATCGAGAGGGGAAAAATGATGGGAAAATGACTCAGTCATCCACTGGGCTGTCAGATAGGATGGACGTAAGTCTTTATTTTGGAGGCTGCTTTTATTTAAGCAATTTGAGGCAGTCTCACCATTCAGTGCGTTAACCATAAGATGCACAGTCCAACTGATCTAGTACATAGTACAACCACCAGAGAGGTCCATCATCCGTCCCGTGATGTAACGCAAGATGCCACTCTGCAGGGGACAAATTGCGGGAAAAGAACTCAGCCTGTCCTGGGCTGCTTGACAGAGGAAGGAGTGTACTTTATTTATTTTTGGGACAATTTCTTTAGGGACAGATGTGACATAGTATATTTATTACACTAATACAAAACACTCTCTCTGACGTGCTTGGAGTCATAACACAGTGCACATATACCTGCAAACTACTAGTAAATAATGCAGTACACTGATATACAGACATGCAAACAACTCGTGAATTACCGAAATAACGCAGTACACGGCATACAGACCTGCAACCTACTCGTAAATCACCGATATAACGCAGTACACTGATGTATGGACAAACAAACAACTCATAAATTAACGAAACAATGCAGTGCACAGCATACAGACAGGCAAGCAGTTAACTGTCAAAAAATAATGCATGTGTAATGCTATGCAAACATACTGACAACACTTAAATGGTCAAAAATAATGCAGTGGACAAACACTCACTGAACGTAAAAAAACACTTTTGAACTACCATGAACCGTGACATACACTCCTGGAAATGGAAAAAAGAACACATTGACACCGGTGTGTCAGACCCACCACACTTGCTCCGGACACTGCGAGAGGGCTGTACAAGCAATGATCACACGCACGGCACAGCGGACACACCACGAACCGCGGTGTTGGCCGCCGAATGGCGCTAGCTGCGCAGCATTTGTGCACCGCCGCCGTCAGTGTCAGCCAGTTTGCCGTGGCATACGGAGCTCCATCGCAGTCTTTAACACTGGTAGCATGCCGCGACAGCGTGGACGTGAACCGTATGTGCAGTTGACGGACTTTGAGCGAGGGCGTATAGTGGGCATGCGGGAGGCCGGGTGGACGTACCGCCGAATTGCTCAACACGTGGGGCGTGAGGTCTCCACAGTACATCGATGTTGTAGCCAGTGGTCAGCGGAAGGTGCACGTGCCCGTCGGCCTGGAACCGGACCGCAGCGACGCACGGATGCACTCCAAGACCGTAGGATCCTACGCAGTGCCGTAGGGGACCGCACCGCCACTTCCCAGCAAATTAGGGACACTGTTGCTCCTGGGGTATCGGCGAGGACCATTCGCAACCGTCTCCATGAAACTGGGCTACGGTCCCGCACACCGTTAGGCCGTCTTCCGCTCACGCCCCAACATCGTGCAGCCCGCCTCCAGTGGTGTCGCGACAGGCGTGAATGGAGGGACGAATGGAGACGTGTCGTCTTCAGCGATGAGAGTCGCTTCTGCCTTGGTGCCAATGATGGTCGTATGCGTGTTTGGCGCCGTGCAGGTGAGCGCCACAATCAGGACTGCATACGACCGAGGCACACAGGGCCAACACCCGGCATCATCGTGTGGGGAGCGACCTCCTACACTGGCCGTACATCTCTGGTGATCGTCGAGGGGACACTGAATAGTGCACGGTACATCCAAACCGTCATCGAACCCATCGTTCTACCATTCCTAGACCGGCAAGGCAACTTGCTGTTCCAAGAGGACAATGCACGTCCGCATATATCCCGTGCCACGCAACGTGCTCTAGAAGGTGTAAGTCAACTACCCTGGCCAGCAAGATCTCCGGATCTGTCCCCCATTGAGCATGTTTGGGACTGGATGAAGCGTCGTCTCACGCGGTCTGCACGTCCAACACGAACGCTGGTCCAACTGAGGCGCCAGGTGGAAATGGCATGGCAAGCCGTTCCACAGGACTACATCCAGCATCTCTACGATCGTCTCCATGGGAGAATAGCAGCCTGCATTGCTGCGAAAGGTGGATATACACTGTACTAGTGCCGACATTGTGCATGCTCTGTTGCCTGTGTCTATGTGCCTGTGGTTCTGTCAGTGTGATCATGTGATGTATCTGACCCCAGGAATGTGTCAATAAAGTTTCTCCTTCCTGGGACAATGAATTCACGGTGTTCTTATTTCAATTTCCAGGAGTGTATATTACGCTGGGTCTTGCTTAGGGAAAACTATGCTATCGAACGGTTACGTCGTTAGGTCGTGTAGAGAACCAAAGTGTTTAGGATCTTGGGTAGTGTTGGCTCTGCCGCGTGGAGTGCGGCCAAAGCAGAGTCTGGCTAGAGTAGGGCGGTGGAGCGGGTGTGTTGAGTGACGCTCCCGCGAGTTGCCGCGCTTTCGAGGTTTTGCAGAGTGTAATTGCGCTCAACTTGTTACGATAGTTTCTGGCACGGTGTCGCGGACGGGAAACATTAGCTGGCACACAGTAAGAGCCCGTTTCGCCTGGTGACTGTGTCGAGAAGAAGGCGCGCCAACATACAGCTTCTGCAACAGCGACAGCAGACAATAAGCGATTGTCGCCACCTCCTCGATCGACGACTTCAAATCTTCAATCAACCAACAAGGAAGACTGAAAGCACGTAAAGTTTTTAAATTGTATGGCAGACCTCAGCTTTTCAAACTGTTCTATTGCATCACTAAAATACAGCAACTTTGCATGAACCTTTGTTGCTCATTGTCCCAGTTGCATTACCAAGCAAGGTCCCTTCCTTTTCCGAAATGAATCCGTGTGTCGTTGATATTCAAACGACAGCATTGAAGTAATATCATTCCATTTCACTGCTTTAATTTCAAAGTTGAGTTAAAGTATTCATAGCTGGCTGCAATATTTAGATTACATACGCACAAACTGAGAGCGCAAGTTTTGTTACCATTTTTTATCTTACCTCTGACTGCAGCTCAGCTTGGTAGTACTAAATTTTACTATTGTCAATTGCTCAACATCATTAAATTCAAGTTCAAAGTTAAATCTCTTATTTCTAAACTGCATAGATTCAAGTAGCTTTTGAGAGGATTGTTGAGGTAGCCCAAGACTAGCCTTATTTTATTTTATTTCACAATGCTTCAGAAACAAAGTTCACTATTAATATCAGTCACTAAATTAACTTTCAATTCTCCGGTTTTATTAGTTCTTTTGCTAAATTAAGTCAGAGTGTAGCGAAATGCATTAATTCTGACAAACGTTCAGTTTTCGTACAACACATTTCAACCTTCAGATGCCACGCTTTTAGTGCTAATTATATGTGCATTAACCTTTTTTTCAGTTATTTTAGTAGTTGTCCATAGCACTGGTGACCGTAATTTTCCCCATATTTCAAATATCTAATTAACGCCAGTTAATTGTTAACGTAACGACCGAACATTTACTTCCTTTATTAACTTTAACTTTTCAAAACTAATTTACATCAATTTCATTTAAATTTTTCCTTTCATTTAGATGAAACCCTTTCCTCCCTCTTGCTTTCGCAAATTTCTATTAGGTACACGCCGTTTAATTTTTCACTGTCATTGAGGTCGATAAGTGAGGGGGAGGTTATAACAGCAATCGGAGGAATCAGTCGAAATGGAACGCAGAGCCATTAGCAACTCCGTCACTGTAACAGAAGTGTTTAAATGTAGAGGTCGTCAGTCACCTTCAGGGTGCAGTTTGGGAACTCTCCACAACACCGCCAAACTCTTCCAGTTTCCTTAAGTTGTAACTGTCGTTTATTTAAAATCATCCAATGTGTGTGGTGTGTAATGGTAGCAGCACTAATACCAAAACTTATACTGTGTGACGCCTAATTTTTTGTGAGAAGCAATGGATCAGAAAGTGTTAATGCCAGTTTAGAGCCTGACACAGACCTCGAAGTTGTCTGACAGCAGAAGACAATGATACAGGATCACAGGAAGGGTCTCTTAAACATATAGTATAGTTTGTGGAATACAGTCATCCTCCTACAGTACACATGTTGAATCTTTAAACTAGTCTGTCCAGTTGATCAATACCTGTATATTTAATAGGATCGTCACATGTGCTCGATGCATTTGTTTCCAGCACATGGGAGGAGAGAGATGCGGTAAAAATCTTCTATCGGATGAAGTTAATGGAACTCTTTATTTCGTAATTTTTCTATGTTGGATGGTTCAGAATAGTGAAGGTAGTATGCTGGGCTGATAGACGTGAATAGGCACTGAGGGACACGGATCTCCTTGGGACTGTAATATCTCTATGTAATTTGGGGACACACCACAATGCAGTAGCAAAATCCTCATCCTTTTCCCAATTCGCATACTGTCTCTTATACTACTTACTGCTGCAGGAGCAGGTTTCATTTGGTACTTGCCTTACATGTCATATACTGTTGGCTGAGCTTCGACAATTTGTTCCCATTTCCACTGAATGGTCAAAACATTAACCTGTCGCACTAACTGAGATCACTCTGTTTCTGCACGGGTTGCAGAAGTTGATGGATATAGCTCTCTCCGACTTCTGCTCAGTTCCAACTTAAATTGGAACAATGACATGCACAAAGCTCCAGAAATGGCAGCAGTTGCAAGATGTGTAGGGACTACCTAAAACCATGTTGGAATTTTACTGTAGTAGGCAGGTTCGAGAAAAGTGACTCGTTTCACAATATAACAGTGCCGGAAATATGATTCACTACTGCCTCTAATCATTAAAGGTCCTCTCCATGGTTTCCAATGCAGGTACGTGGTTGAATGGAAAGACTTGATCCCACGTCATAGACATCATTTCTAGTGGATAGCATTACACTAGAGATCTGAGAAACCTGTGTACATTTCTTACGACCTCAAGCAGAATACCATCTACTGTTCGCGATATTTCTCAATCAACCATCGCCTATAATCAAGTGGATATATGGCGGAACCTCTGACATGGTATCGAGACAGAATAGATTAAAATTCTGGAGAAATATCTAGCGGTAGCATGAGAGAGTTTCAGATAGCGGTTTCACATACGGCCTTCCTTAGCTGAATCACTTTTAAAATTCAGCGATTTTATCACGAGGTTGCATCATGGTTTACATGTAACCGCCGTACTGGTCTGGTAATATATATTCCTACAATCACCGTCTATATTCAGTGTTGTGGTATTTGTCTCAAAAAACCAATTCATGCAGAGGTAATGCCATACCTCGATTTTTAAAGTCAGTATAGCTTTTAACATGGATACTTGTGTGCACCTGTAGAACGATGACTGCTTGTGATAGTAATATGGTCGAGTTTTTGAATACATGGAAGTTTGTAAGTCTCTCTTTCTAAGACACAGTGGTGCCACTCGCAAGAAAAACGTATGAGACATGGCCACCCATCGTTGATTTTCGCTCATTATTATTTCGTATCTCCAGCAACCAGCTATTGGTTGAATTATTATACTTAGTAGCAGGGGATGCGTGATAGATTCGTCTTGAGCATCAGGCTTATAAAGTATGTGTTTACATTCCGATATGTGCAATGGAAATGACTATGGGCAGTCGTAAGGAAGGTATGGAACTGACGTGGAAAACTGTGATAGAAAAGGGAAGAGTATGTCAAGACATAAGAATGGTATAGATATTTCTCCTCCAGAGCCACACCCATCAGCAGGGTGTATTTCCAATACTTCACTCATTGTCGAATGTCGTTAAACTGAGAAATGATTGTAATATTTAATAATAAGTACAGTGATAAAATATATATGTGGCTGATGTTCCTATAATGATTTTCACGCTAGGGGCGCTTGTCATGTAGCGCTAGCGGCCTGTGGCGCTAATGATTGACGTTTCTGGCTAACGGTAGAAGCTGTCCAAATGGAAAGTCCTTTTGGGGTATAGGAATGTAGCTGACTCAACCGTGTCGTCACCTAGACATCCAAATAGCGAACTAATAATTAGTGTATGTTGGACAGCTTGCTTGATCACTTGGAAATTTGAGAAGATACAATATGGACGTGTGTTTGCACTGTATCGTTATTCTGTCCCATGTAAATTGTCTGATTGACTGGTTCTTCATATTTCTCGTCTTTGTTTAGCTGAGAGAACATCGATTGTGGTTTGCGCATCTAGCAGGTGAAAAAAAGGTGGAAGACACGTTTTCTGGTTCTGTAGACATGAGAAACACCTTAGTTGACATTGTAAATCATAGGGATGATTTGCAATCTGTTACATCACCGACATCGGTATTCGCAAGTGGGGGTATTAGTTTCCTCTTTTTTTTCCTTTTTTCATGTAATGGTCTTTGGAGAAGTGATAAGTTTCTAGTTACTCAGTAGTTTAAAGCATGCTTCACCTCACTAAAGCTACAGGTTTATAGAAAAATAATTTCCAGTCAATGCCTATACAGTAGTTTAAAGCATGCTTCACCTCACTAAAGCTACAGGTTTATAGAAAAATAATTTCCAGTCAATGCCTATACAATTATGTTGTGTGAGAGATATTGCTATGCAAGCGATATTGCTATGTGCTTCATATCGAGAAGCATCGCGCCAATGGTACAATGTTTGGGCAAACTACGTGTGAAAATGCATGTGTTCTTGTCATCCCCAGAGTATTGAGATTGGTGCAGACAGGAACCCGTCTTTGTACAACAGTTTGAAGTGTGACTTCAGTTTGCTGAGAGCACTCTGGTCACTCATCAGAAGCGGGTGACTTGTGACCGCCAGTTGCGGAAAAGTATCTAGCGCTACGATGAGTATATTCGGTCGCGGTGTTTGTACTAGTATCTGGCGATCGGTAAGTATATGAATGATGCAGAAAGAGCGATACAAATTGTGTGTTTACTACATCTACACAGAATACAGTGATATACTGTCGGATTGGAGGTCGATTTCACACTCTAATATTCAAGCATCCGTCCTCAGTGACAGAGCAGTGTAATCGATTAAGAGTCTTCTCGTATGTGACAATAAGTGTGCCACTTTTGCACGGTTTAACTGTCAGTGCAATATGGCGATCTGTACAAAATACTTTTACTGCTGAAAGTCTCGACTGAAGAAAACAATAGCGGACGGTGCTCCCACACCAGCAGCAGCGGCAGTTTGAAAGGTAAATTCAGTGACAAACAGGCTGTAGCGTTAGGATTGCTAGGGAGAAGGCAATATATGTAATCCTATAACAGATTTCTATAGGGCCTCCAGAGGTGGGATTTGCCTGTTTTTTTTACATAGACATGTGACATCAGTATGACATTGAGAACCTTTTAGCTGTTATGGAAACATCTCTCTTAATGCTCGACCTGCATCGCAGCTATGCGTCATCTCGCCAGCAACTGTACCTAGGTGAACATGTATTTTGACAGGAATTACTCAGGTGTCAAGTATGAAAGGCATGCCTCCTCTTGCTTGCAGGAGCTGAATGGACACCTGTGCATGGCTCGGCAGCTGGCGGTGGCGTTGTCACTTCGTGGGGGCCGCTAGCGCGTCCCGACTCCTGTGAGCGTGTGCAGTAGTGTCCTATGTGGTTCAGTGGACAGCTGATGGCGGGCTGTTCGTGTGCGTGTCGGAGCTCTGTTACATCTGTATAACAATCGAAGAACTCTAACTGTAGACGTGACTTTCACCTGCTGGCTGTCGTCAGCAGTGGCGGTGGCTTGTAGAGGCATTGACACATGCACGCATTGGAGCCTCTGATATGTCGTGCAATGAGTGTTTGTGCACTGCATTATTTTCAGCTGTTTAAGTGTTGTGGGCGTGTTTGCATAGCATTTCACATGCATTATTTTTTGACAATTTACCAGTTGCTTGCATGTCTGTATGCTGTGTACTGTACAATTTCGGTAATTTACGAGTTGTTTGCTTGTCTGTGCATTGGCGTACTGCATTATTTGGGTGATTTACGAGTACGTTGGAGGTCTTTATTCTGTACTGCGTTATTTTGGTATTTTACGAAATGTTTGCGTGTCTGTACATCAACTGCATTATGTACGAGTATTTTTCAGGCCTGTAAACTGTGTATGGAGACCCCAGGCACATCAGAGTGAGTGTTTTGTATCAGTGTAATAAATATTCTATGTCATATCTGCCCCTAAAGAAATTGTTCCAAAAATAAATAAAGTATAATCCTTCCTCTCTCCAGCAGCCCAGAACAGGCTGATTCCTTTTCTCACTATTTTTACCCTCCAGACCGCCATCTTGGATTATGTCATGGGAGGGATGATGATGCCCTCTGGTGGTGGTACTGGGTACTGGGTCAGTTGGACTGCGGACCTCAAGGACACTGATGGAGGTACTGCCTCTAATTGTTTAAATAAAGACTGCCTGCAAAATAATGTCATACAACCATCCTACTGAGTGCAGAATGAGTCCTTTTGCCACCTTTTCTTAGGAAGAGGTGGTGGTCGGATGACTTAGGTTAGTGGACGTAGCACAAGTGTCCTTTCCTCAAGCTATTTTGTTAGGTTGGTGGATGTAGCTGTGGTTTGTTGCATTGTCCTGCTGAAATTTGAACTTTTGCCATTTTATGGGGGTGGGGAAGGGGTAGGGGGAGGGGAGGTGGTGGGTGAGGATGGGGTTAAGTTAGGTGAGGTAGCCCAGTTAACCTATCTTCCCACCAAAATCTGAACTTCCTGCCAAGATGTCATTGTCAAGTTGCCATACCTATCACCTCCAATTTGGACCCGCCATCTTGAATAAATTTAGTAACTATGGAGAGTGGGGTGACGCTCTCATTGTTCCACTTCTCCTCAATTGCACGAAGAGATACGTACTAGGTGGGTATTAGCACTGCACTGCTCAAAATTGGCACCACGATACCACCCCACGAGAGATAGCACATTGAGCGAGATGTCGCAGTTGTTAGCACACTGGACTCTCACTCGTGAGGACGACGGTTCAAACCCACGTCTGGCCATCCTGATTTCGGTTCCGCGGTTTTCCTAAATCGCTTCAGTCAAATGTTGGTTTTTCTGAAAGGCCATGGGTGATTTCCTTCCCTATCATTCCCTAATCCTAGCTTGTGCTCTGTCTCTAATGACCTCGTTGTCGGCAGGACATTAAATACTAATCTCCTCGTCGAGAGGCAACACATGAGTAAGCAGGACTGTTGTACCATCGGAGATCCCTTAATCCTTACCAACAGTGATCAGAAGTTTTAACAGGTCGTTTTCCATTCCATAGCACCGGGCGTAATGCCACTGTGCCTCTCCAGAACATGGGAAGATTGGGTTTTCTCGCAATATCCCCACAGTGCCCCTGCCGAAGGTCATCTGTGAAGTGCAGAACCACAATTCATCGCTAATAGTTGCGATTCCATTCGTTACCAGTACATGCTTCCTGGTTACGGCATCATTCTAAATGCAACAATTTGTGTACCGGTGTTAATGGCAGTCAAAACATGGGACGATAAATCCCTATCTTGAATGCAGCTAGTCTCCGACGAATGGTGCGGGATAAAAGAGTGCTTCTGGGGGTTCACTACTTGTGCTCAGGTGGTAGGCACAGATTTGAAGGGGTTAGATGTGTATGGCGCGCAATACTGAGATCCTCCCTTGCGGTTGTCAGTCGAAGGTCAATCAGAACCGAGACGACTAGTATCCCTGCCCCACGCAATCCAAAATCCTGCCAATGTTACATTTAAATGTCGCACATGTCTGGATACAACACTGTGGAGCGTTACTATGGGACTGTATACAACGTCTGTTGGGTTCTGCTAACGCTGTCTCACACAAGTAGGAGAAATTGGGAGGGGGGGGGGGGGGCAAGGCCGCGTAGTGGTGTGAAACAGGTTGCCCTGTTTCTGATGTCATTATTTATGCCCTCTGGTGGAGACACACAGAATTACACTCCATTAGATAAGAAGGAAAAGCGATCTCATTCACGTGTTGTTGCTGTTTAGTTTACCGTGCCTGCGAAGGAGAGTTTGTTTTACAGTATCAACTGAGTCATGTCCTTTTGCTTGTAAACTGCAATTATTTCATATCCATTACAATTAAAAACGCTATTTACCCAGGATTATTACATGATTAGTAAGTATTGGGTCAAATGGCTCTGAGCACTATGTGACTTTACTTATGAGGGCATCAGTCCGCTAGAACTTAGAACTACTTAAACCTAACTAACCTAAGGACATCACACACACCCATGCCCGAGGCAGGATTCGAATCTGCGACCGTAGGGGTCGCGCGGTTCGAGACTGTAGCACCTAGAATCGCTCGGCCACACTGGCCGCCTTAGTAAGTATTAATGAACTAGGAAACAACAAGGATTTGGTTCAACAGCTTTTATAACCTCCACACTCTCGGTAAGACGGCGTACGTTGAGAGGAAGATATCGAGTAGTACCTGGTCAGTCCTTCGACATTGATTCTATGGATGAAGACAATAAAAGACCACTGGAAGGTCAACTGCTTGTGCTGTGTCGACTTATTTTAAAATACAGAAGAAAGTTGGATTCACCATGGAAAGTGTCTTTACTGGTCCCATAAAAGCAGCAGTGGATCACATGGTGGAGATTGTTACTTTATATGTGAATAATACTGTTAGTTAAATTATATTTCAATAAACATTTCTGATACATTTCCACTGAAAATCTGGTGTTCCTATATTCCAATTAACTTAAATGTACCTACTGTTATCGCGCAAATGTGGTAAGATGGCGTGATTTTAATTATTCTGGAAGGTAACCTCTTGTTATAAAAGTACTGAAGCGATGATTTTTTACGACTAATATAATGTACTCAATTTTTTAAAAAATATTATTTTTACTAAATTTCACAATTTCTAGGTTAAATAGCTTAACTCGAAAGTATCTCGGAGTACAGCGACGCGATTTTAACGTAGTTTCCCTTACGTAACATCTCCACGCCCTTAACATTGACCACTCAACGTCTGACTGTCCGTGATCCTTATAAAGATGTTAAAAAAACATCGAATACTTGGAGAGGTAATCCTAGTAACAACACTAAACACGAACAAACCTAACGCACTGTGATGTCCGTTCTGCTGTCACGGAAAACTGAATCTACGCACAACGAAACAAAAGCTTTGCATCACTTTGGTTCCCAGAGTTCCGGAACCTTTACGGAAAATTGGAATAGAGATCAACGTAAACATCATTTCCTCCCTTTTCATTGCTGATGAAAACCACACATTGCATGTTGTACCACCATTCACCGAGACCTTCAGAGGTGATGGTCTAGATTGCTGTACACACCGGTACCTGTAATACCCAGGAGCACGCCCTCTCGCATTGATGCACGCCTGTACTCGTCGTGACATATTACCCACAATTCATCAAGGCACTGTTGATCCCTATTGTCCCACTCCTGAACGACGATTCGGCGTAGATCCCTCAGACTGGTAGGTGGGTCACGTCGTCCATAAAGAGCCAAAGAGCCATTTTCAATCTATTCCAAGCATGTTCGAAAGCCTTAATGTCTGGAGGACATGCTGGCCACTCCAGTCGAGCGATGTCGTTATGCCGAAGGAAATGATTCACAAACTGTGCCCGATTGGGGGGGGGGGGGGGGGGGTAGGGGGCGAATTGTCGTCAAAGAAGATGAATGCTCGCCAACACGCTGCCGATATGGTTGCACTATAGGTCGGAGGATATCGTATAGCCGTTACGGCGCCTTCCATGGCCACCAGTGCGTCGGCCCCACATAATGCCACCCCAAAACAGCAGGGAACCTCCATCTTGTTAGACTCGCCGTACAGTGTGTCTAAGGCGTACATTCTGGCCGGGTTGCCTCCGAACAATTCTCCACCGATTGTCTGGTTGAAGGCATATGCGACACTCATCGGTGAAGAGTACGTGATTGCAACCCTGAGCGGTCCTTTCAGCATGTTGTTGGGCCCATCGGTACCGCACTGCATGTTGTCGTGTTTGCAGAGATGGACCTCGTTATGGACGTCGGGAGTGAAGTTCCGCATAATGCAGCCTATTGCGCACAGTTTGAGTCGTATCACAACGTCCTGTGATTGCGCGTAAAGCATTATTCAATATGGTGGCGTTGCTGTCAGGATTCCTCCGAGCCATAATCTGAAGGTAACGGTCATCCACTGTAATGGATTCCTCCGAGCCATAATCCGAAGGTAGCGGTCATCCACTGCAATAGCAGCGCTATCGCGGCCTGAGCGAGGCACGTCATCGACAGTTACTGTCTCTCTGTATCTCCTCCATGTCCGAACAACATCGCTTTGGCTCACTCCGAGACGCCTGAACACTTCCTTTGTTGAGAGAGCTTCCTGGCACAAAAGAACAATGCAGACGTGATCGCACCGCGATATTGACCGTCAAGGCATGTTTGAACTGCAGACAACACAATCTGTGTACCTTCTTCCTGGTGGAATTACTAGAACTAATCGTCTGTCCCACCCCCTCCGTCTAATAGGCGCTGCTCATGCACGGTTGTTTACATCTCGTCTTTAGGGGGGTTTAGTGACATCTCTGAAGAGTCAAAGGGACCGTGTCTGTGATACAACATCTACAGTCAAGGTCTATCTTCAGGTGTTGTGGAAACTGGGGTGATGAAAAACTCTTTTTGATGTGTGTAAAATAAATTACATATCCGCATTTGTTGTGTAGATGCACGAAGTGTCAGTGACATCTGACCACGTTTTCTGGGAGCTTCACTGCTTTTTTTTTTCCTTTTTTTGTCAGGAGTGTATCTTCCAGCCCTGCGTTCTTACTTCAAAAACAAAATAATCTCAGGTGTATGTGCACGGTAGCTGTGAATTAACAGATTAGACGCTACCAGTCATGTCTCTACACTGCAGTTATTCGGAAACGGGCAGATATGAGTAGGAAAGAGACCAGTCTCATAATCATACCCGCAAGTAAAGATGGATATGTTCAATTAGATGTTTGTTTGAAGACAACGTGGCAGCCGCAACTAAAGACGAAACAAAGGATATGCACTCTCTACCGAGCGCGTTCGTCACGGGACACAGGGCCATTTTAGCCGGGCAGGGGGTGGCAGTATTCGAGTCACGTCGGGGCGAGGCGTAAAAGCGACACAGCGCCGCCGCCGGGCCTCCTGCACCGACGTACTGCGCGTTTTACTACTGACTTTACAGTCGCTGCACCGGTGGCCGCTGTCGCCGGACGTGGGAACGAGATGTGTTCTGACAGATTCAACAAGCGTCGCGTCCTCCTCTGCCGAGGCCGGAAAGCG
Organism: Schistocerca gregaria; assembly: GCF_023897955.1. Taxonomy (NCBI): domain Eukaryota; kingdom Metazoa; phylum Arthropoda; class Insecta; order Orthoptera; family Acrididae; genus Schistocerca; species Schistocerca gregaria. The sequence continues at coordinate 594,221,990 of NC_064923.1, read as the reverse complement.
TCATCAAATGTCACGCTGCTTTGCGCTCCTATTGTTCAGCCATTGTCTCAGTGTCTGTTTATCCGGCAGAGAGCAATTTATATCTTGAAGGTGGGAATTTAAGGAGATGGAACCTGGATAAACTGAAGGTTCCAGAGTTTCAGAGAGAGCAATGGGGAACGATTTACAAGAATGGGGTAAGGAAATGCAGTAGAAGAAGAATGGGTAGGTTTGAGAGATGAACTAGTGAAGGCAGCAGAGGATCAAGTAGGTAAAAAGACGAGGGCTAACAGAAATCCTTGGGTAACAGAAGTGATACTGAATTTAATTGATGAAAGGAGAAAACACAAAAATGCAGTAAATGAAGCAGACAAAAAGGAATACAGACGTCTCAAAAATGAGATCGACAGGAGTTGCAAAATGGCTAAGCATGGATGGCTAGAGGACAAATGTAAGGATCTAGAGGTGTATGTCACTAGGAGTAAGACAGATACTGCCTACAGGAAAATTAAAGAGACCTTTCTAGAAAAGAGAACAACTTGCATGAATATCATGAGCACAGATGGAAACGCAGTCCCAAACAAAGAAGGGAAGGCAGAAAGGTGGAAGGAGTATATAGAGGGTCTATACAAGAGTGTTATTCTTGAGGACAATACTATGAAAATGGAAAAGGATGTAGATGAAGATGAAATGGGAGATACGATACTGCGTGAAGAGTTTGACAGAGCACTGGAAGACCTAAGTCGAAACAAGGCACCGGGAGTGGACAAAATTCCATTAGAACTACTGATAGCCTTGGGAGAGCCAGTACTGACAAAACTCTACTATCTGGTGAGCAAGATGTATGAGACAGGCGAAATTCCCTCAGACTTCAGGAAAAATATAATAATTCCAACCCCAAAGAAAGCAGGTGTTGACAGATGTGAAAATTACCGAACTATCAGTTTAATAAGCCACGGCTCTAAAATACTAACACGAATTCTTCACAGACCAATGGAAAAACTGCTAGAAGCCGACATCGGGGAAGATCAGTTTGGATTCAATAGAAATATTGGAACACGTGAGGCACTACTGACCTTACGACTTATCTTAGAAGATAGGTTAAAGGAAGGTAAATCTACATTTCTAGCATTGGTAGACTTAGAGAAAGCTTTTGCAAAGATGACTGGAATACTCTCTTCAAATTGTGTAGGTGGTAGGTGTCAAATACAGGAAGCGAAAAGCTATTTACAATTCGTACAGAAACCAGAAGGCAGTTTAGAGGGGCATGAAAGGGAAGGTGTGGTTAGGAAAGGAGTGAGACAGGGTTGTAGCCTCTCACCTATGTTATTCAATCTGTATATTGAGCAAGCAGTAAAGGAAACAAAAAAAAAATTCGTAGTTGGAATTAAAATCCATGGAGAAGAAATAAAAACTTTGAGGTTCGCCGATGACATTGTAATTCTGTCAGAGACAGCAAAGGACCTGGAAGAGCAGCTGAACGGAATGGACAGTGTCTTGAAAGCAGGATATAAGATGAAAATCAACAAAAGCAAAACGAGGATAATGTAATGAAGTCGAATTAAATCGGGTGATCCTGCGGGATTTAGATTAGGAAGAAAGACGCTTAAAAAAAAGTAGTTAATGTGGTTTGCTATTTGGGGAGCAAAATAACTGATGACGGTCGAAGTAGAGAGGGTATAAAATGTAGACTGGCAATGGCAAGGAAAGCGTTTCTGAAGCAGACGAATTTGGTAATATCGAGTATAGATTTAAGTGTAAGGAAGTCGTTTCTGAAAGTATTTTCATGGAGTGTAGCCACGTATGGAAGTGAAACATGGAGGATAAATAGTTTAGACAAGACGAGAATAGAAGCTTTAGAAATGTGGTCCTACAGAAGAATGCCGAAGATTAGATGGGTAGATGACATAACTAATGAGGAGGTATTGAATAGAATTGGGGAGAAGAGGAGTTTGTGGCACAACTTGACAAGAAGAATGGACCGGTTGGTAGGGCATATTCTGAGGCATCTAGGGATCGCCAATATAATATTGGAGGACAGCGTGGAGGGTAGAAATCGTAGAGGGAGACCAAGAGATGAATTCAGGAAGATGTAGGTTGCAGTAGAGCCGGCCGTGGTGGCCAAGCGGTTCTAGGAGCTTCAATTTGGAACCGCGCTGCTGCTACGGTCGCAGGTTCGAATCCTGCCCCGGGCACGGATGTGTTTGATGTCTTTAAGTTAATTAGGTTTAAGTAGTACTAAGTCTAGGGAACTGATGACCTCAGATGTTAAGTCCCATAGTGATTAGAGCTATGCGAACCATTTTTTTTTTGTTTTTTGTTTGCAGTAGGTATTGGGAGATGAAGAAGCTTGCACAGGACAGAGTATCATGGAGAGCTGCACCAAACCAGTCTCTGGACTGAAGACCAACAAATTTCACTGACACCATTTCTGTGTCTGTTCGCTTATTAAGAAAAGAAGTGGTGTGCTAACTTTGTGTGTAACCAGCATTGTCCCCGTAGCCTCTCCATTTGAGCAGATAATCTCTACAAAATTAGAATCTGCAAGTATGTATGTCTAAATCTGTCGGAGGCAGAACCTTTCTTTTACGTCTGGACTGTGTAGTACCAACATCGAAAGCTTTTCCCAGATAGGTCTAGCAAAGTGCGCATTTTGGAGCCAAAGCATTACGCTGCGGACGAAACCCCGCCAGCGTCGAAAAAGGATTGGTCCTTGCGGCAGTCTGCTCTTGGCTGTATTTTCTGTGCCAATCAGGGTGCTTCCCGCTTCTTCTTCCACTGAGAGTTAGGTGATGTCCATCTCCTTTCTAGGACTGTTGATATTTTTAAAAATATCGGGAATCCGTTACATCGATATTTAAGAAAATATCATTATCGGTCCACGATAATTGATCGATATACCACCAGAAAAATATCAAAGTACCGGCCAAAAAAATATCGGCTGCACATTGTAAAAAAAAACTGCCAGTTTTAGAGCTGTATATTACATGTTGATTGATTATTAGATATTCTTCACATGAACATGCTAGCAGCTTGCTTATCCCACTTAGAGCAAAAACTGAAAGGAAAACGTTTCACTTTCATGCTTGGCGGTAACCGCCTTGCTAACAAAGGTAACTGCATGTAAGTGGCACAACAAAAGGTGTCCCATGGGTCCCTGGTTCAGTTTCGTCACATATTGGATTTGTCTGGAACACTCCATGTCGAATTCCCTGCTTTTTCATTTCTGCAAACGCCAGCGATCTAGTAGTTGTAGTGTCAAAATTGCGCGGTGATGTTAAACGTGCAGTTTCTGGTGGTAACGCCGAGCGCCGATTACGTCAGCATTTCCTCGAACGTCTCTGCGTGCTACAAAAAACAGTCTTGTAATTTACGTTTTTGTTCAACAGTTTTAGCAAACTTATTTTAAGAATGCCAACTTAGCTCACTGGCAAGAATTAGCAGACTAGTTGCATTAAAAATGGTTTTTTTAACGCACGTGGTATGCTATTCCTTCACGTCGGATTTCTTGTTACTCCACTTACACCACCATCCCCCCAGTACAACCGAACTTCTTGTTTAAAAAATGGTTCAAATCGCTCTGAGCACTATGGGACTCAACATCTATGGTCATCAGTCCCCTTAAACCTAACTAACCTAAGGACATCACACAACACCCAGAGGCACAGAAAATCCCTGACCCTGTCGGGAATTGAACCCGGGAACCCGGGCGCGGGAAGCGAGAACGCTACCGCACGACCAAGAGCTGCGGACGGACTTTTTGTTAGTGCGATCTATACTAACTGTCAAAGAGAAAGACTGGACTGATGGACGTTCAAAAAGTAGTAAGACGTCTTCACAGAGTCAAAGTAAAATTATATTCTACTACCATTTCAAAAGAACAGCTTCAAGTATTTGCCCGATAAAGCGAACATATGCTGCGTCAGCAACATTATTAACCTGATTTCTAACCTACTTTGCAAGTGGTGGTATTGTTAGAAAGTCCTGCTGCCGAACGTTGGAACACTCCTTGGCGTAAGTTTGCTTCGCTTGGTGCGGATTTCTTCGTATCCATAATATTAGAACCATTTCATACATTTCGCGGTTTATTCGGGAGTGCTTTTTAGTTCGTCCCGTTTGGTTTTTTAAGTAATTCCCAAGAGTAATTCTTGACCTGGTACTTTGACTTTGTTCATGCCAAGGGCGGTCACACGTCATCTGCAGTGAGCTTCATTCCATTAACAACGTTCGCGTTTTGCTCAAGAATTTTCATCCATTGAATTCAATGGAACTGCAATTTGAACTAGATCGCCTCCAGTCTCTTATTAAGTGTGAAATTTTTCTAGTAGCGACCCACACGTAGATGAAATAATTATGTTGTGTGAGCTGATTACCCCACCACGTAGGACACCAAATATCGAATAATATCACTCGACCACTTTGATGATTACATATTTTACCAGTTTTTGTGAAAAGTCTCTGACTTTATGTCTGTGACATCTCTGGCTCACCCATATAGTTTCAACAGTGATAGAATGAACTGTTTCTCTTGTTTTGCTCAGTTACATATGGTCTCGTTGTATAATTAATGAAGAACTATCATACTTTTTCAATTTTTCGTGTCCTCATCCTCGAGTTCATTACACTGGTTTCCCTTCTTGAAATTTGTAATTCAAACGTCGTCATTAGTGACTGTAATTTCATCGTACCGTTCCTATCACAGATCATATATTTTGATTCTGGGGTTAATCATAATAAACTGGCAGTATCTGTGATATTTGTTTTAAGAAGATTGCACTTACCTTACATTTTTCTGCTTCCTAGCAGAAGATAACGACGAAGATGTTTAAATTCAATATTAGAGTTAACAGAGTTTATAATAGCACGCCATGTCTACGTGTAGTCGGACCGACTCCATGAAAGCGTAAATTAATATGAGAGTTTCCTTTTCATAAATATTTGAGGTGAGACGGCATTGCGCATATGGCAGACGTGGGCAATGCATAGTTATGTGAACTGCTCGATCCATACCATTGGTGAATCAGGACAAATACTGCAACTCCACGTTACATGGTAGATTGCTTGTCTACCCCACATAAATTCAGTCATAGAACTTGAAGTTTTTTCGTACAAACTGATGGGCATAAATCATAACTCGCATTGAACTAGGTATAATACGATTGTTAATGACACGGATGGGTAGGCAACATGCCGCAGAAGGACCCTTTCAGGAACGGAATTTTAACAGTAAACGGCATCTCTCTTGTAGCCCCTGCTGCTGGAATTGGATGACCATCACCGTGACGCTTAATATGTGAATCCACTCTTTATTGAATCTTCTGTATTTCCTGTTTCAATCGTATGCAGTAAGTGTACCAGACTGCCAAACAGTACACAGATATCGGTCAAATCAGAGTTTTGCGAAATTTCTCCTCTGCGGACATATACTTGCTGGTGATACTTCCAAAGAGTCTCAGTCTTCTATCTCCCATTCCTACTATTTCCAGTGCTTTGCTTTCCTACCACGCAACATGTTCATCGTAGTTTAACACACAACACGTCCTAGTCAAGGAAAATACGAGGCTGAGTCAATAAGTAAGTCGCAACTGGTATAGACACATCAGAGACGTGTGTACCAGTCTGAAATTTACTTTCCTCTCCAACAGGCTCCACTTAAAATTAAAAACTTATCGCTTCCCTAAAAAAAAGTGTTAAATTCTGCAGAGTAAAATTCTTGTTGCAGCTTTCGCATCTAACCAGTGATCTATCCCCTAGGCGGGGAAATTGTGCAGTCACTGAATAAACAGGGTGGCCAGAACGGTTTTTATTTGTGATTTTTCTTTTTATTTCGTCTTTTGATGAATGTGCGCATCTTATTGAACAAAAATTTCAATGAAACGCAACTCTAATCATACAAGTGACGGATTTAGTAATGGCCGTGCTTTGCGGACAGTCCCTTGGCTCACAGAAGCCACGTTCTTCTTGGCAGATTCTTCCTCAGAAGACGAATTCACTGCCACCGCCTATAGTCATGGTTATAATTTCTTGTAATTTTACTGATATATCATGTATCTTTATATGTTGCTCCTATTATCAGACATCTATTTAAATCCATTCTCTGTTCATATTTCGGTAGAAATGGTCTGAAGGTGGCCACATTCTGACAGAAACCGAGACTGTATTTGATCTATTTTTAAAGAACTTTGAGACAGATCGCTATTTGATCATGAGAAATATTCACAAAAATTACTAAAATTTATTGAAATTCTACATCTTTATTCTTCACGTTTATATATTTATTTCTCAACATAGTCACCCTGGCAACGAACGCGTTACTCCCAATGAGAGACTAGTTTGTTGATGTCACGGTAGAATGTTCTACTTTGTTGGAGAAAACACAACCTCACCTCTGCTTTTACCGTTGTACCCCTGTCAAAGTTAAGTCCTCGAAGATGTTCTTTAAGGTTTTTTAACAGATGCTAATCGGATGTGGCGAAGTCGTGGCTATGCGGAGGATAATCAATGACAGCGAAACCAATGCGATCGATTGTGCATGTCGCAGCGCTTTGCATGTGGTCGGGCGCTATCATGTTGAAGTGGAGGTAGGGATGCCTCCACCTGTGGACGAACTCTTCGAATTCACTCTTTCAGTTTTCTGACGGTCTCGCACTCACCGCTATAGTTTCGGTACACACCGCCACGTCTCACGTTACAATTTAGGAACCCTCTAGTGGCAAAGGGTTGAAACTTATGTCAGTGACGCGGAAAATCCGAATGAGTAATGTGCCTAACATATAATACCTCAACCGATATTGAGAACAGAATAACAAATTCGAAAGTAACTTTTCAGCACGCCCTCGTATTTGAGAAACAACAAATAATTGTGCGAGACTGAGACTGTGTTGAGGCGTTAGAAGTGACACCCAGTCTTATTCATCGGTAACAACAAACAGAAATGGCCGTTAGTGTGACATGTTACAGAACAATCAGTCACGACTACAATGACGTACACGGTTAATACGTAATTATCAACAATCTAAGGCGTAATATATAGCAAATAAGGTGAGTTGTTGACGAAGTGAGAGGCGAAGGCGAACGAGGTTCAAAAATGGTTCAAATAACTTTGACCACTATAGGACTTAACACCTGAGGTCATCAGTCCCCTAGAACTTAGAACTACTTAAACCTAACTAACGTAAGGACTTCACACACAGCCATGCCCGAGGCAGGATTCGAACCTGCGACCGTAGCGGTCGTGCTGTTCCAGACTGAAGCGCCTAGAATCGCCGGCGGTGAACAAGGAAGTCTTCATATCTTGTTTGGGTCTGCCGTAGTGTGGTACTAACAGATTATACTCTTGAAGGGCAAACGGTTACAGGAGCTTGCCACCGAAATCCCTTGCAAAGGTTGTGAGAGGCCGTCAGGACGAAACGCCGCGCGGAAGCTATTTTAGTGGGTACAACCACCCAGGCTGCTCCTTTGTGCAATGAAATATTGCGTCACGTCCTGTATTATTCTGACATGGCAGCAAGTGGCATGTTCCTCTCTCCTCGAATGAGAAACTCATTGCGTGGACGCCGTTTTCAGAACGACAACGAGGTGAGTTTTAAGAAGGAAAGTGTCCCGAATAGCCAAATTGCGGACTTCTACAGACAATGTCTTCGCGAAATTATCCACCGTCGAAAAAAATGTGTCAAACCGCAGTGTCAATATGTAGAGAAAGATTATCTCCACAAGTAAGTGCCGTGGTCCCTGCCTGATTTTTATCTTTTAAAAAAACAAAACGGGTGAAAAAATCTGGTTACCTAACGCCATGTGTGCAGAGCAGTATATCAGTTACAGTAGAAGAAATTAAAACGTTGTTACAGAAGTTTGAATGAGATTTCTGTGCCCCTTTATTCTATATCTGCATGGATTACGGTTTTACGCGAATCATCACGCAGAATTTATTATTTTTGCGACCTTTACAAGTCTATTTTTGTGCCAAAGGAATAAGCCTTAATAGAGAAAAGCTACACGATTCGATGTGCCTAGAACCTCGAAACAGAACTTTTCACTTTCAAGCAACAAAGCAGACTCTCGATATACGTTATAAAGTGTCAAAATTTTAACCATCCGTACTGATGACAACATTTAACTCATAACACAGGGGCGAATCCCAACTTAGTTTCTATAGTATTGCCCTGAGATTAAAGCTGACTTTGAGAACTAAGGAACTGTTGCTCCGGAAACTATTTCATGTGAGGTTTGGAACTGAATTACTTATGCGAAATTGAAACACATTTTAAAGTTTTACTTTCCTTCAAAGAAGTCACCAGTACGCCTGTTGATATTTTAAAAATTATTGGGAATCCGATATATCGATATTTCAATGAATATCATTATCGGTACTTGAAATATCGAAGGCAGATTCGATGAATCGACATATTGAACGAAGAAATAACGGCATACCGTCTTTTAAATATATCTGCTGTACGCCGTAAATATACTGCCGTTTTTAGAGTTGTATATTTAAATACTGATTTATTATTAGACTTTCTGTACATCAACAAGCTAGTAGCCTTTTTTTATCCCCCTTAGAGCAAGAACTGAAAGGAAAACAATGCATATTCACGCTTGGTGATGTCCACTTTGCTATCTATGGTAACTATGTGTAACTGACACAATAAAAGGTGTCCGATGGGTCCGTCGTTCGGTTTCGTCATCTATTGGATTTGTCCGGACCACTTCATATCGACTTCTCAATTTTTTTTTTTAATTTCGTTAAATTAGTTAAGGCAAGTGATGTGCTATTTCTTCACATAGGAAATCTTATTCCATTTGCTTCACACAATCAAAGAGAAAAACTGGACGTGATGAACGTCAAAAAGTAGTAAGACTCCTTCACAAAGTGAAAGTAAAATTATGTTCTACCACAGTTTCAAAAGAACAATTTAAAATATTCACCAAAAGCTGCCAAATAGGTAATCGGTGCTGCCCTTTCGATATAGATTTTTGGAAAGAATACCGATATATCGAAATTTTTTCAACAGTCCTAGTCACCAGCACTGTATGAAACACCTTTGTCAGCAAAGCAGTGCCAGCTGCGTTCATAGTTTGAGTCATTAGTCTTCTGAAATTCAGAGAACAACTTTAGGTAACCGAATACTATCACTCTCAAATAACGAAAGCAGTGAACAGCAGGGAAGTTCTGAGGAGGCACCTATGTTATCTGTTTCCTATTTAATCGGAGTCTGGAGTGACATCTCCCCACAATGATGGCAGCAGCCAGCTGCCACAGCACCAGCTACCATAGCACCATTTTGGCGCGAGTAACAGCCATTCGCCAGCCCCTCGACAGCAGTGCCAGGGCGGCCGCCCGACTGCAGTGGAGTTCGGTGTGAGATACGGCCACTCCGGCACGAATGACATTTTCTGTGTGACCTTTTCCCGCATTTCCCAGCATAACATCGCTACGAAGTACTTCAGCCACGTAACATTGACACTATGTACCCTCTCCGGTGAAACATTGATGCTGTCACTTTGTTTCAGAAGCCCATTGCGAATACAGTTTCGAGGGAGTAGATCCAAGGCTTTTTGTTGCCTTCTACATCGGCGTTAATGCACAACAGATAGGTCTGAGGAAACAGTTTTGTTGGTACCATAGAAACGAAACAGTATCTAAAATTACAAAGGAAACTTTTTAGAAAAATTCTTGGCAAATGCATGTTTCTGTTCCCAGAATGAGATTTTCACTCTGCAGCGGAGTGTGCGCTGATATGAAACTTCCTGGCAGATTAAAACTGTGTGCCCGACCGAGACTCGAACTCGGGACCTTTGCCTTTCGCGGGAAAGTGCTCTACCATCTTTTTTGTTTTATTTATTTATTTCTTTAATTTTTATAACATTTTTAATATTTTTTTCTTTTTGTATTGTATTTATAGAATTATTTTTGTTTCATTACAAAGAAAGATCCTACAACTGCCGTAGCCGAGCGTCCGAGTCATCTCCTCGTCTGTTGGGAGGGGTTCCCCCCTATTCCGTCCGTAGAGGATCAATATGCTCCAGGATTCTTCTTCATTTTCAGCGTCTCATACCCGGAACGCCCCAGTGAGCAGGAGGATCCGCAAATAATGAACCTAAATAATTTGCGAAACGAGTTCTGTACTTCGGGTGGCGGCTGAAAGCTGCATGTGTCGTCATCAATAGAGACCAAAAGTCGAGTGTGCCTTTGGGAGCATCGCAAAATATGTAGTGAACTGTCATGCCTTTTAGCCAGTTAACGGCGTTCGTTCTGGTTGATGGAAAGTATACGCCGTCGGGGCGCAATACATCATCAGGGGAGACAGACTCCGGCAATCGTCGCAAGAGTAACGCCAGCATGCGCTGCGTCAGTAGCCAGCACTCGCTGGTCGCGGCACACGTCAGACGGTGTGCATCTGAGTCAGCGACCTAGCATGTTGGACACAAGGGGTCGTCCGTCAGATGTATGGAATGTAGCCTCTGACGAGTAGCGAACTTCCCATTCACAACCACGTACCACAATGAACGCACCGTCGTAGGTAGAAAAGGCGTGTGTATCGCTCGCCGTACCGTGTTCCAGGCAACTTCTGGATGTCAGTGGGCGACCTTATTTACAGGTTGCTGCTATTGATAGAGGCGATAATAGTCTTTTGTGCTGGGCTTCCGTGTCGTCGGAAGTTCTGACCATAAGTAGCTGAAGTCAATCAAGAATTCTCTGAAGTGGGTGAGTGCCGGTGAAATGTGTCCTACAGAAACCGGGGGATGCAGAGAGTGTGGTGCCACTTCCGCTATCAGGGTGCCCGTCAGAGTGGCGTGGGCAGAGGTCCACGTGCGACGCATACTGCTGAGATAAAGGATCGCGCACGGTTATATACATGAATTAAACCGATACCACCCGCCCGCTCCAGCAGTGTCAGGTGGCGTATCGGACTTTAAAAACCAGACCGGTGCTTACGAAATGTCCGTATGCTGCTTGAAATCAGTCGGCCATCGTAGCCGTCAAGGGAAGGATATGCGCAAAATAGTTCAGTTTTGAGACAAGATAGGTGTTGACATAACGTGTTCTGAGGAGCATATCCAAGCCACGCAGTTTGTTGTCCTGCAGAAGAGCACGTGCCTGGTGTAGGAGCCGGCGGTACGTAACCGCCGCCGTGCGGCGGACATTGCTATAGAATTGCTCTCCTAAACACTTTAGTACGGGTACCTTGTCAAAAGGGCACCGCCGTTGTGTGGGAAAGCCCCCCTCCGACATCCATGTATTTTGTCTTCTTCACGTTGATGACGCTCCCAGCGACAGCCCCTTACTGGCGTAGCCACTGTAGCACCATATGCATTTCATCCTCTGACCTGGCCAGGAACACCACGTCATCGGCGAATGCACCACAACGAAAGGTCACGTCCCGCAAGGAGATACCAGTTAATCGCTGCCGTAGACCACGTAAAGCTGGTTCAAGCGCTGCAGCAAATAATATACCCGACAGGGAGCACCTTTCTGGCACTGACCGTCCAACAACAATTTGACCAGACTGATAACCGTTGACCATAATGCGGGGGGCGCAGCGTGGACCAGTCGAAGGACCACCTGTCCAGACACCGGAGAGAGGCCCATGCGTTGCAAAACTGCGCGTAAGAAGCCGTTGTCGACGCGGTCCAATGCGTGGTCAAAATCCACGGCGACAAGGGCGCAGCGTATTTTGCAGGCTGCCGTGAAAGCAATTTCGTCGCGGTATGCTCCTAACACCGTATGATTGTTGCTGACACCACCTAAACATGTCTGATCGGTGTGGATGGCTTTCCCGATAGCGGCGCGGAGGATACGGGCGAAGATCTTGTAGTCGTTGTTGAGGAGTATGAGTGGGCGAAAGTCCTGCCACCTACAACCAGCATTCGGTTTCGGTACTGGGATCAAGATGCCTTTCTGTGAATTCTGCGGGGACAGTGAAATCAGGGTGGATCAGGTCGTGAAACATTTGGAGCCACTTCTCGCCCATAAGGTCGTGAAAAGTGCGGTAGAATTCCAGGGGTAAACCGTCCGGTCCAGGCGACTTGTTCGGTGCTCCACGTGCCAAGGTCGATGACAGCTCGTCGGGTGTAATGGGCAACAGCAGACGGGTGCCACGTCCCGAGGGGCGGGAAAATCGTAAAGCAGCTGGTCATAATCACGTACATTTTGCGGTGGCGCCTCTCGCGCACAATGTGATACACTGACGCCGTTCGTTGGGGATGTAGCCTTGCACTCGGACACGGATGCGGACACCTTTTAGCTGCTCTGTCCTGATGCGAAGTAGACGAGCTTTGATGCGTTGTAAGGACATCTGACGTTCGGGAGACGGCGGTTGCGTCGCCAGCTCACGTAACGCTGTATAGTAAAATTCCGATGTTGCCCTTTGCCAGTTCGATCTTTCACGCCCGTAGTCAATCAAGGTCTTTCGGAGTGCAGGTTTGACACATCCCAGCCACCACAGCAACGTGGAAGCATACATGGGCAGGCGCCTGATACATCGACTCCACGTCGAAACGCTTCGTCGCGAAGGAGGGAGACGTTCAGCGTCCACGGCCCCTGCTGCGTCTTGTGAGTTGTCGGGGTAAGGTGACAGAGCAGATGTACCCCAGATGGTCCGTGAAGGCCGTCGGCCAGAGTTCTGCATCACGGGTTGCTGTGCGAAGAGCACGCGAGACGTATATCCGGTCCAGCCGACTGACAGAATGGCTGGTAAAGTGCGTATATCCATTCTGGGTCCCATAATGTAAGAGGCATGTGTCGTGGAGCGTGAGGTCACGTATCAATGCTTGTAGAGCCGGGCATGGGACGTAATGCGGTATCTGACCCTCGGGTCGCAGAACACTGTTACAATCGCCGCCCACTATGTAATGGTCCATATTTCCTTGCAAAAGTGACGTTATCTTCTCCGAATAGAAGACGTGCCTGTCACCACGGTGCGAATTACCGGAGGGAGCGTAGACGTTAATGAGGCGGACTGCGCCAAGTGTGAGTGCGATGCCTCGCCCGTTCGGCAAGTACGTCACGTCCGTCGCGTTTATGCCATCTCGGAGAAGGATGGCCGTTCCTCCTGCGCCATCACCTAAGGGTAGGCTGTAGGTGATGTAGCCATATAGGTCTAAACGCAGCTCGGGACGGACCTCCTGGAGAAGGGCAAGGCCCAAGTCTGCCGCTCTAATCATGTCGTGTAACATGCGGCTCTTGACAGTGGAGTGGACACCATTTACACTGACTGTTGCCAAACGGTATGACTGAGAAATATCAAGTGGCGGAGGCAGTGTGCCGGTGCAAGCCCACAGTGATCTCACACACCACACAGCCATCCATCTGCATGCTGTGCATTACTGTGCCGTATGAGTCCCTGACTGGCAGAGCCCTCTGGGCTCAATGTTAGCCATGGGCTCTGGTGGAGATATCGGTGTTTGCTGTGCATCATCTGCCTCCATATCGTCTGCCCAATCACCAAGGGACGATTGTGATGTCATTGGTGGCTGGTCGCTTTCGCAGGAGTCCAGATTTTGGGAGTCGACGCAATGCGCTTCGTTTTCTGGGCCACCAAATTTAGGAGAGTGTTCCTTGTCTTCAGGCACCTTCTGGTGAATGATGCCACTGGAGTCCGTTGCAATTAAGGACGAGTCAACGAAATCGATCTCTTCCGCCGGCTTGACATCTCTGTCCTGCTCTTCAGCTGACAATCGCCTCTTCTTGTGTCGCTTGGGTGATTTTTGCTTTCGGGTCCGAGATTCGACATCCACTGGCGGGCGGGGCTCGACACAGTCTCGGTCGCTAGGCACCCCTGTGTCCGATCCCGACAGTGACGGTGGCTGGGTGCCCACGACGCTGCGGTGGGCAGAGGCTGTAGGAACCTCTGCACCGTTTGCTTGAGGAGGTAGCAAGTTTTGATCATCCATCACATCACGTCGTGCCGCCTCCGCATATGTTAGTGGGAGAGAGGTCATAGTGGATTGTTGGGGAAGTTCATTGCGGGGCACCTGATCGAGGCGTCCTTGCAGACACTCAGTTCTAACGTGGCCCTCCTGGCCGTAGCCCGAGCAGGTCCTCGGTTGTCCATCATATATAACAATTGCGCGGCAGCCACCAACGAAAATATATGAAGGAACGTGCTTCTTAAGTTCTATGCGCACTTGTCGTACCCCGTTAAGGACAGGGTATGTTCCGAATGTGTTCCATTTCTCCTCTGTGTGGCTCAGAACTGCGCCGTATGGCCTCAGCGCATCAACGACTAGGTTGGCAGGAACTTCGAACGGTAGTTAAAAAGATGCGCACGGTACGCACCCCCAGACCAGCATGGTCAACTCCTACCACGCTCACGTTACCGTCTGCGTGACAGAAGCGAAAGCCGTTTGCAGACCGCTGGAGTAGTGTGTCGCAGGCCGCTTCGTCAATCAGTTTGAGGTACGCTGCGCTGGTTACAATAGACAGATGAATGCCTATCAGTTATTGTGGTTCAATGTGCATGATGTATCGTAGAAACCGTTCAATTTCATAGGTCTTCGGTCTCGTGTACGATGCGTTGAATGTTAGTTTAATTGTAGCTTTTCGATATGGCGGGTCGGTACAGGTACTATAAGGCAATACAACGACGCGACAGCCCGCTAGTAGGTAAACAACAACACCTGCGGAGCACTGCCCAGCGCGCCGAGCCCGTCCGCACGGTATCACGGCTGAGAGTCGACTGGCGACTCACGCCAGGTACTCACAGCTTTACTTCTGCCAGTATCTCGTCTCCTACATTCCAAACTTGCCCGCGAAAGGCAAAGATTCCGAGTTCGACTCTTGGTCGGGCACACAGTTTTAATATGCCAGGAAGTTTCATATCAGCGCACAGTCCGTGCAGAGTGAAAATCTCATTCTGGAAACATCCCCCAGGCTGTAGCTAAGCCATGTCTACGCAGTATCCTTCCTTTCAGGAGTGCTAGTTCTGCAAGGTTCGCAGGAGAGCTTCTGTAAAGTCTGGAAGGTAAGAGACGAGATACTGGCAGTAGTAAAGCTGTGAGGACCGGGCGTGAGTCGTGCTTCGGTAGCTCAGGTGGTAGAACACTTGTCTGCGAAAGGCAAAGGTACCGAGTTCGAGTCTCTGTCGGGCACACAGTTTTAATCTGCCAGGAAGTTTCGCATGTTTCTGTCATCCTGAGGTAATAAAGGTTCACACAACAGCAACGGAAGTTGACAACAAATAATTGGATTGGTGAGACAAGGAATCTGAGATGAGAAGTCAACTGTATGGTCATGCCCAGAGCAAATTTTGCGTATAACTATCAATGTATTCCTCCTAATGGTCATACGTCACCGCTAGTTCTCAGATGTGATGCTTCAACCACTACTTGCACATCGCCAGAAATTTTGTTTGATCAAAATGACTGCCAGAAATCCATAGCAGATTGTATTGTATTGTATAGAACTGGGGACCTAGAAAAGACAGAGAAGCTTCGGTCCCCGCCGTAGCACTTAGTGATACACAACCCTACAACAGGCTACAGCAGTCGACTCACCCCACCTCCGCCCCACACCGAACGCCAGGTTATTGTGGAGTTCGGCCCCCAGTGGACCAACACCAGCACACTAATTCGCCGGGCGGATTCGTACAGGGGACCGGCACGCCTTCCCTCCCGGAATGCAGTGCGTTAGAGCGCACGGCTAACAGGGCGGGCTTCATAGCACATAGTTGACTGCTCATGCAAGACCTGACTACTGCAAGATGGCTGCCACTCAGACAGAAGAATCTATCGTTCAACATTTGCATCATCAACACTAAGCGGAGTAGTACATTGTTCGGACACTGGCCTTGCCTTTGGATTGGGCAGCAATTACAAGTTAATATCTGGTCATTCAGATTTAGGTTTCCATTGGATTGCCCCTACATATGTTCACCCGTCAAAGTTCCATTAGTCTTAATAGTTAACACCGAGGTAAAGTGGAATAATTATTTCATGTGGAGGACATAGTGACAGACATCCCTGGGGTTGTGAAGCAGCTGAATGGGTTGAAAATAAATGAATCGCCAGGTCCTGATAGGATTCCAATTCGGTTTTACAGAGAGTATTCTACTGCATTGGCCCCCTACTTAGCTTGCATTTATCGCGAATCTCTTGCCCAACGTAAAGACCCGAGCGACTGGGAAAAAAGGGCAGGTGACGCCTGTATATAAGAAGGGCAGAAGGACGGATCCTCAAAATTACAGACCAATATCCTTAACATCGGTTTGTTGCAGGATTCTCAAACGTATTCTCAGTTCGAATATAATGAATTTCCTTGAGACAGAGAAGTTGCTGCCCATGCATCAGCACCGCTGTAGAAAGTATCGCTCCTGGGAAACGCAATTCGCCCTTTCTTCACATGATATCTTGCGAACCATGGATGAAGGGTATCAGACGGATGCCATATTCCTTGACTTCCGGAAAGTGTTTGACTCGATGCCCCACTGCAGACTCCTAACTAAGATACGAACATATGGGATTGGTTCCCAAGTATTTGAGTGGCTCGAAGACTTCTTAAGTAATAGAACCCAGTACGTTGTCCTCGATGGTGAGTGTTCATCGGAGGTGCGGATATCATCTGGAGTGCCCAAGGGAAGTGTGGTAGGTGTGCTGCTGTTTTCTATCTGCATAAATGACCTTTTGGATAGGGTGGATAGCAATGTGCGGCTGTTTGCTGATGATGCTGTGGTGTACAGGAAGGTATCGTCGTTGAGTGACTGTAGGAGGATACAAGATGACTTGGACAGGATTTGTGACTGGTGTAAAGAATGGTAGCTAACTCTAAATATAGATAACCCTAAATTAATGCTGACCAATAGGAAAAAAGAATCCCGTGATGTTTGAATACTCCATTAGTAGTGTAGCGCTTGGCACAGTCACGGCGATTAAATATTTGGGCGTAACTTTGCAGAGCGATATGAAGTGGGACAAGCATGTAATGGCAGTTGTAGGGAAGGCGGATAGTCGTCTTCGGTTCGTTGGTAGAATTTTGGGAAGATGTGGTTAATCTATAAAGGAGACCGCTTATAAAATACTAATACGACGTATTCTTGAGTACTGCTCGAGCGTTTGGGATCCCTACCAGGTCGGATTGAGGGAGGATATAGAAGCAATTCAGAGGCGGGTTACTAAATTTGTTACTGGTAGGTTTGATCATCACGCGAGTGTTACGGAAATGCTTCAGGAACTCGGATGGGAGTCTCTGGAGGAAAAGACGTGTTCTTTTCGTGAATCGCTACTGAGGAAATTTAGAGAACCAGCATTTGAAGCTGACTGCAGTACAATTTTACTGCCGCCAACTTATATTTCACGGAAAGACCACAAAGATAAGATAACAGAGATTAGGGCTCGTACAGAGGTATATAGGCAGTCATTTTTCCCTCGTTCTGTTTGGAAGTGGAACAGGGAGAGAAGATGCTAGTTGTGGTACAAGATACCCCCCGTCACGCACTGTATGGTGGATTGCTGAGTATGTATGAAGATGTAGATGTAGAAGTGTTGAGTAAGAAAGAAATCTATTTCAGAGGACGTTTTGTAAAAGATGCTGCAACCAACCTAGCCATGGCAGGAAATTGATATGTATCATGGAAATAAAGCAATTGTAATTTACTCTGGTCTTACTCTTGCAGCTTTCGCATATTTCTATATGTTAGTGATGTCAAGTGCCAAATTCATTTTAAATTATATTTTATTAACAAACGTAATTTATGTAAATTAGTATCCCAATGCTTACCAAAACATCATTACAAGCTACAACGATCTCTTTAGACGGAGGATCGTTAGTTTTCATTTACTCGCCTGTTTCCATTGTGTTTCTGTAAGTGACATGCGCGCTTGGAGCTGTGGCAGCTCGCAAAATCTGTTACTATAAGAACTTGTGGTTGAAGATACCTGTCACTTTTTTCTTAGTACCACATTGAAGACGCTTACGCCTAGCTGAGAAGGCGCTGTGGTAGTCACATCGGACTCAAACGTAGAAGAAACGGAGTACAGTATGTCACCCTCAACTGTGTTTATTATCTATAAACGTGAAACTGACCTACTCGTGCATACTAGAGTGTTGAGCCCTTGTGCGCGAGCCGAAAAACCAATCGATGGTTTGTTACAACGAACAATAAGAGCTTGACAGAAAGTAACCGAAACTAATATATCTACTTCAACCGACGCACTTGCTTTTTCTGCAATTCAGCGACGGAATTCGTTGTAATAGCAACATATTTGCACGAGGGAACCTGTGTCAAAATTCAGTGGTGAAATGGCAGACCTCATTCTCTTAAAGGAAGCAAAATACAAAAGTTAAGAGGCTGAAAATTTTCACCGTGTCTTCATAGCTATTCTCTACATTTTTGTTTTTGCTAGTTTGTTTTCAATGGACTTGAAGTATAAAAAAAGTTCATTTACTCAATACTCAAACAACAGTTCACAGCCATTCGAAGTAACGAAGATAATTTCTACACTTAAAATACTGGTTCTTTTACTATAATGACCATACCAAAACTCTTACTAACATCACATTACATATTACTTCACCCAAAATAATTATAATTGTTAAAACGGGGTAGTTATTGCCTCCATTTCTTCATTTGTTTAAATTACGGGTGTAACAATAGTGAGCTTCATTACAGTGGTTCGTGTTTGTTCCGTGGGTATAGAGTAAGACCACAAATCAATGGGCAGGTGCTTGAAAGCTTCATTATCAAGGCCCGAGACCGGATGCAGTTTATGAAAGTGAATTCAAACGTAAATAACAAAGGAGAAAATGTATGTCGTCACATAACGTGGGTCCTGCGGCTTAAATGCAGCAAACCCCCAGAACATGTGATGTTCTCATATTATAAATGTGCACAGTTCTTACCATAAAAAAATAAACAAAGGAAAAGACAGATATGAAACAGAATTAAGAAGTTCAGCGTTCTGAAAGGGAAGACATGTACATTGAAAATGTGGGTGAGGATATCATTGTGAAGAAGTTTCGTGAACTTTTATTGAATCACAGCTGTAGTGGTACCAAAATATCACCACAACCGTTCGGTCCACAGACCGTAGTGTGTGCTGCACTAGAACTGACGAAAGCGCTTCTGTTCTTCGTGTGTAAATAATTGGAATGACGTGATGCCCTAATTCGGTCGCGGTAAAATCTGGTATAACATCCACTTTGATTCAATAAAAGTATTGTTGAGAGTTCAGATGCCTCGTTCACAAAGAAAACTGTTGAACAAAATAACCATCTCGGAAATCATGTGATCTGCTTCAACAGATCTAGTGATAGGAACAAAATTTCAACTTAATGATAGAAATAAAAGAACCTTCACCACGTTAAAAATACTTGCTGCAGTGACATACAAAAGTGTCAGACAAAACGGTATCCATATTTCCTTAAAACAAGTCCTCTTATGACACCAGTGGCTTCGTCGAAATCAGAGACTTATTCTGTGCGGTGTCCTCCATCTCCCAGCTTATACATGTAGCTCTCGTGGGCCATGTCATGAGTTTGGTTTCGAATCAGCGCCACGGCGAACATGACGTCTTTCAGCAGTCTACCGAGCCTGGATGGAGTTACTTTTTTTGCAGTGATGGAGAAGCAGAAATTTTGTACTAAACACGAAGTTGTTACCTACAATGTTTAATTGATGAAAAACAGCCATTTTGCTGACTAAATCGGAAACCGGAAAAGCTGATTTACAGAAAACGTTTCTGTCAGACAACTGACGACCAGAAAACAGATATTTGATTTTCTAGTAGAACCGCTTCAGATCTTAACATGTAAAAACGACAGCGGAAAATGGTTTCCCAAGTTCGATGAATTGTTGGACAGGAATAATAATAGACAATTATGGACGACTTGGAGCCCACTACGTAATACATGTGGAGCTGTATATTTTTAACGAAAAGTAATATAGATATGTACCTTATGAGAAAGCAGACTAGGAGAGACAAATAACTTTCGTTTGACACGGGTCAAACCCCCCAAGATAATGCTCGATATCAGACTAATAGTAAGGTAGATGCCCTCCTCGGACTCTAATGCATATTTTTCTCCTGTTATTCATGCTGGCTACCGAACTATTGAGAAATGTTTGAGGAATATCGTCCCACTCATCTCTTAATGTGGTTTGAAGTTCTTGTACGATTCAGGGAGGGCGTGTTCGCTGCCACACACGTCTGCCAAGAGCATCCCAGGCATGTTCTAAAGGGATTAGTTCCGGGAAGTACTTAGACCATTCCACACGTCCAATATCTTCCCATCTCAGCAGTCAGGGACAGTCGCCCACAAACACACAGTCGAGACTTACCGCACCTCTAAACAGATGAACATGATCCAGAATAGCCTCCCGCTAAGGTGTAACGGTGCCTCGTGGAAAGACATGGAGCGGTGTTCGTCCATTGTGCATATTGCGAGCCCACACCACAATGAACTGGTCACACCAATGACGTTCATGAAATTTCTGTGGTGTGTAATACATTCTACCCTCTCTCCTCACTAATTGGTGGCCAGAATCACTTGCCACAGTGAAGTGGGATTCGTCAGAGAACATCACTCTGGACCACCGTTGCTGACATCAACCAACATGGCCCTTATACCAACGAAACCTTTCTCGGTGATGGTGTGGTTGAAGTGAAATGCATTTAACAGTCTTTAGACCTTAAAAACCAGCATGATTTAGTCGTGGCGAAATGGTTATGGCAGAGAACGTATATCGTTGCTGTTGCAAGATCTGCAGCGATCTGTCTATGAATGAGATGTCTGTTCCTTTTCGCCACTAGGGCTTCGTATCGATCCTCTTGCGGTGTGGTAGTCCGACAACGGCCACCGGCATGCTTTCGCGTAGCATTTCCGCCGTCAGAGGCCTTTCTTAATCGAGAGATGACGCTTTTGGACACACCCTTTACTGTGGAGACAGTACTGACACTACGTTTTTTTTTTTTTTTTCATCAGTCTACTGACTGGTTTGATGCGGCCCGCCACGAATTCCTTTCCTGTGCTAACCTCTTCATCTCAGAGTAGCACTTGCAACCTACGTCCTCAATTATTTGCTTGACGTATTACAATCTCTGTCTTCTTCTACAGTTTTTGCCCTCTACAGTTCCCTCTAGCACCACGGAAGTCATTCCCTTATGTCTTAGCAGATGTCCTATAATCCTGTCCCTTCTCCTTATCAGTGTTTTCCACATATTCCTTTCCTCTCCCATTCTGCGTAGAACCTCCTCATTCCTTACCTTATCAGTCCACCTAATTTTCAACATTCGTCTATAGCACCACATCTCAAATGCTTCGATTCTCTTCTGTTCCGGTTTTCCCACAGTCCATGTTTCACTACCATACAGTGCTGTACTCCAGACGTACATCCTCAGAAATTTCTTCCTCAAATTAAGGTCGGTATTTGATATTAGTAGACTTCTCTCGGCCAGAAATGGCTTTTTTGCCATAGCGAGTCTGCTTTTGATGTCCTCCTTGCTCCGTCCGTCATTGGTTATTTTACTAGCTAGGTAGCAGAATTCCTTAACTTCACTGACTTCGTGACCATCAATCCTGATGTTAAGTTTCCCGCTGTTCTCATTTCTACTACTTCTCATTACCTTCGTCTTTCTCCGATTTACTCTCAAACCATACTGTGTACTCATTAGACTGTTCATTCCGTTCAGCAGATCATTTAATTCTTCTTCACTTTCACTCAGGATAGCAATGTCATCAGCGAATCGTATCATTGATATCCTTTCACCTTGTATTTTAATTCCACTCCTGAACCTTTCTTTTATTTCCATCATTGCTTCCTCGATGTACAGATTGAAGAGTAGGGGCGAAAGGCTACAGCCTTGTCTTACACCCTTCTTAATACGAGCGCTTCGTTCTTGATCGTCCACTCTTGTTATTCCCTTTTGGTTGTTGTACATTTTGTATATGACCCGTCTCTCCCTATAGCTTACCCCAACTTTTTTCAAAATCTCGAACAGCTTGCACCATTTTATATTATCGAACGCTTTTTCCAGGTCGACAAATCCTATGAACGTGTCTTGATTTTTCTTTAGCCTTGCTTCCATTATTAGCCGTAACGTCAGAATTGCCTCTCTCGTGCCTTTACTTTTCCTAAAGCCAAACTGATCGTCCCCTAGCGCATTCTCAATTTTCTTTTCCATTCTTCTTATATTACTCTTGTAAGCAGCTTCGATGCATGAGCTGTTAAGCTGATTGTGCGATAATTCTCGCACTTGTCAGCTCTTGCCGTCTTTGGAATTGTGTGGATGATGCTTTTCCGAAAGTCAGATGGTATGTCGCCAGACTCGTATATTCTACACACCAACGTGAATAGTCGTTTTGTTGCCACTTCCCCTAATGATTTTAGAAATTCTGATGGAATGTTATCTATCCCTTCTGCCTTATTTGACCGTAAGTCCTCCGAAGCTCTTTTAAATTCCAGTACTAATACTGGATCCCCTGTCTCTTCTAAATCGACTCCTGTTTCTTCTTCTATCACATCAGACAAATCTTCACCCTCATAGAGGCTTTCAATGTATTCTTTCCACCTATCTGCACCTATCTGCATTTAACAGTGGAACATTTTTGTACTTCCTCCTTTCAGCAATCAACTGAAGTATTTCTTCTGTTACCCATGGTTTCTTCGCAGCCCTTTTTAGAGACGTCCATTCCTCTTCAACTGTGCTGCCTACTGCGCTATTCCTTATTGCTGTGTCTATAGCGTTAGAGAACTTCAAACGTATCTCTTCATTCCTTAGAACCTTCATATCCCACTTCTTTGCGTATTGATTCTTCCTGACTAATGTCTTGAACTTCAGCCTACTCTTCATCACTATCATATTGTGATCTGAGTCTATATCTGCTCCTGGGTACGCCTTACAATCCAGTATCTGATTTCGGAATCTCTGTCTGACCATGATGTAATCTAATTGAAATTTTCCCGTATCTCCCGGCCTTTTCCAAGTATACCTCCTCCTCTTGTGATTCTTGAACAGGGTATTCGCTATTACTAGCTGAAACTTGTTACAGAACTCAATTAGTCTTTCTCCTCTTTCATTCCTTGTCCCAAGCCCATATTCTCCTGTAACCTTTTCTTCTACTCCTTCCCCTACAACTGCATTCCAGTCGCCCATGACTATTAAATTTTCGTCCCCCTTCACATACTGCATTACCCTTTCAATATCCTCATACACTTTCTCTGTCTGTTCATCTTCAGCTTGCAACGTCGGCATGTATACCTGAACTTTTGTTGTCGCGGTTGGTCTGCTGTCAATTCTGATTAGAACAACCCGG
This sequence comes from Schistocerca gregaria, assembly GCF_023897955.1. NCBI lineage: Eukaryota > Metazoa > Arthropoda > Insecta > Orthoptera > Acrididae > Schistocerca > Schistocerca gregaria. Next base: position 594,198,763 of record NC_064923.1, on the reverse strand, counting down.
TCACTGAAATGTTCACAGTAACACACCCTCTGCCCTACCTTCCTATTCATCACGAATCCTACACCTGTTATACCATTTTCTGCTGCTGTTGATATTACCCGATAATCATCTGACCAGAAATCCTTGTCTTCCTTCCACTTCACTTCACTGACCCCTACTATATCTAGATTGAGCCTTTCCATTTCCCTTTTCAGATTTTCTAGTTTCCCTAGCAAGTTCAAGCTTCTGACATGCCACGCCCCGACTCGTAGAACATTATCCTTTCGTTGATTATTCAATCTTTTCTCATAGTAACCTCCCCCTTGGCAGTCCCCTCCCGGAGATCTGAATGGGGGACTATTCGGGAATCTTTTGCCAATGGAGAGATCATCATTACACTTCTTCAACTACAGGCCACATGTCTTGTGGATACACGTCACGTGTCTTTAATGCAGTGGTTTCCATTGCCTTCTGCATCCTCATGTCATTGATCATTGCTGATTCTACCGCCTTTAGGGGCAATTTTCCACCCCTAGAACAAGAGAGTGCCCTGAACCTCTATCCGCTCCTCCGCCCTCTTTGACAAGGCCGTTGGTAGAATGAGGCTGACTTCTTATGCCGGAAATCTTCGCCGCCAATGCTGATTAATTATTAAAATTTAGGCCGTGGCGGGGATCGAACCCTGGTCCGAAGTCGTTTTGATTGTGAATCAAAGATGCTACCCCTATACCACGGGTACTACTTGCCGTACTGCACGGAATGCTGCACCAATCGGTTCCACAACAGCCATCGAGAAACAACGTATTGCATTTATTGTGGTATGTGTAGAGTGCTTCCGCGTGCAGGCTTCGCACCAGTTAACTCGTCCCACCCCTACATTTTCTTTTGCTATCACTGGTTGGTTGTTCCGCCAATAGCCACGGAACAGCCGATAATTGCAGCTTAACAAATGAAAGCTGTTCGCCAGCAGCTGTCAAGCGGTGTATGTATCAGCGATGCGAAATCCTAGCCACCCATATTCGCATAAAGCTAACAGAATCTTTGGATTTCGATGTACTAATTTCATACACGTAGACAATTGCAGTATTAGAATGCCCTTCAATAGTCTTCAATACCATGCATTCCACTCTACAAACTGCTCTTCCTGGAGTTGTTGCAGCGTTTTAATAAAACTTATAAAAACGTTAATTGAATCACTCGTAATCTGTACATCCAAAATGTACTCAATTGCTTAAGAATGCAGTAGGATTTCAAATTTCTCAGACGGTAACATTTCATTGTTGCAAGTAGCGTGTGCAACACAACGATAGCAGTCGTCAGATGTCCTTAACCACACATAGGATCAGCTACTGTTTGGATCAGTATATATTACCAAGACTAAATCCGTCCTCATGCTCGTTGTATCTTGTGAAAGAAGATTCATTCGCCGTTAATAATATACTCGTCGATGGAAGAAGAGGAACTGTTTTAAAGTAAGATGCAGACTGTTTAGAGAGACGGTTCATTAGCTGTTGACGTTTCTGGAGTTTTTATTGCAGTGAGTACTCCCACCTGATTATCTTGATGATACGAGCTTGTTTCTGACACGCTAGTCGACTTGAATGCGATTCCTATCGCTGCATAGGTGAGGTCGAACCAAGTTATACCATTTTGTGAAATATTGGAAACCATCTAAAGAAAAGAAAGAGGAGAAAAGAACATGGTAGTAAGTGGGAATTTGTGGGAAGCTGCTATGGGACCAAACTGCTGAGGTCATCGCTCCTTAGTCCGCAGCTCGTGGTCGTGCGGTAGCGTACTCGCTTCCCGCAACCGGGTTCCCGGGTTCGATACCCGGCGGGGTCAGGGATTTTCTCTGCCTTGTGATGACTGGGTGTTATGCACTGTCCTTAAGTTATTTAGGTTTAAGTAGTTCTAAGTTCTAGGGGACTGATGACCATAGATGTTAAGTCCCATAGTGCTCAGAGCCATTTGAACAATTTTTTTCATCGCTCCCTAGGCTTACATGCTACTTATTCTAACTTAAATTAACTTACGCTAAGAACAACAAACACACACATACATTCCTGATTGAGGACTCGATCATCCTCTGACATGGGGGTGGGGGGATTGTGGGGGCGCCGCTTTGAGTCAGTAATAGAATACTGCGAAAATAACCCACGTGGGGAGGACCTATTGAATGCTAACATTGAATGATGAAGATGAATGTGCAGGATCATTTTATTCTAACTTCCTTATCGTTTATCTAAGCCAGTTAAACTGAATTATCTGAAGGGAGCATACACTATGTGATCAAAAGTATCCGGACACCCCCAAAAACGTACATTTTTGATATTATGTGCATTGAGCTGCTACCTAGTGTCAGGTATTCCATATCAGCGATCTCAGTAGTCATTAGACATCGTGAGAGAGCAGAAATTGGCGCTCCGCGGCAACTCACGGGCTTCGAACTTGGTCATGTGATTGGGTGTCACTTGTGTAACACGTCTGTATGCGAGAATTCCACAGCCATAGACATCCCTAGGTCCAGTGTTTCCGATGTGACAGTGAAGTGCAAACGTGAAGGGACATGTACAGCGCCAAAGCGTACAGGCCGCCCTCGTCTGTTGGCTGACAGAGACTGCCGACAGTTGAAGAGGGTCGTAATGTGTAATAGGCAGACATCTATCCATACAATCACACAGGAATTCCAAAATTCATCAGGATCCACTGCAAGTACTATGGCAGTTAGGCGGGAGGTGAGAAAAACTGGATTTCATAGTCGAGCGGCTGGTCATAAGCCACACATCACGCAAGTAAATGCCAAACGACACCTCGCTTGGTGTAAGGAGCGCAAACATTGGACGATCGAACAGTGAAAAAGCGTTGTGTGGAGTGACGAATCACGTACACAATATGGCAGATTGTGGGTATGGCGAATGCCCGGTGGACGTCATCTGCCAGCGTGTGTAGTGCCAACAATTAAATTCGGAGGCGGTGGTGTTATGGTGTGGTGTGGTCGTGTTTTTCATGAAGGGGGCTTGCACCTCTCATTGTTTTGCATCGCACTCTCACAGCACAGGTCTACATTGATGTTTTAAGCACCTTCTTGTTTCTCACTGTTGAAGAGCAATTCGGGGATGGCTATTGCATCATTCAACTCGATCGAGCACTTGTTCATAACGCACGGTCTGTGGCGTAGTGGTTACACGACAATAACATCCCTGTAATGAACTAGCCTGAACAGAGTCCTGACTTGAATCCTATAGAACACCTTTGGGATGTTTTGGAACGTCCATTTCGTGCCAGGACATCGATACCTCTCCTCCGTGCAGCACTTCGGGAAGAATGGGCTGCGAATCCAAGAAGCCTTCCAACACCTGACTGAACGTATGCCTGCGAGAGTGGAAGCTGTCATCAAGGCTAAGGGTGGGCCAAAGCCATATCGAGTTCCAGCTTAACCGATGGAGGACATCACGATCCTGTAAGTCATTTTCAGCCACGTGTCTCGATACTTTTGACCACATAGTGTAAGTGTCAGATATGGTAAGCTGGGAGAGTGGCGACATCTGAGACTTCGGTAAATAATACCATGGGCAATGTTAGTGAAGATGAATGGCGGTACAATTCAATTCGATTGACATAACAATACTATTATAATATCTTTCATAATTTGACTTTTATGTCAATTCGGGAGTAAACTGAGCTAGATTATACTGGGAGTCTCTCCTATGGGCCACCAGGTGCATTTTCGCTAATACTTCAGCAGATATTTGCAATGGTGTTTTTTCAACTTGTAGCTGGAGTCAGTCATCGCGTACCACATACGATGCCCAGCGCTGAGGGAAAGCGTCGGTTTGTTCCCTTTACAGAAAAATTATTTTAAAATCGCATTTTTACGTGCTCGTTCAATAGAGCGGTCCCAAATTAGTCTAGTACGTTATTACTTTTATCGATATGTATTAACAGGAACACTAAAACACGAAAAATAATCAGTACTCCAGCAGCCACAGAGCAGGTTTTCCGCACCGTGGTAGCAGTCAGTACGGGCCAGGGCAGTCCTGTCGCAGGTGGAGTGCTGGTCATTATGTTAGCATACATCGATAAAACGAATATGGCAGTATGCTAACTTGGGCCAGATCTGTCGAAATGGGTAAGTAAAATTCGACTTTGAAAACCATTTTGTTTGTAATGAGAAACAAACCGACGGTATCTACCGACGCTGGCGCCGCATGAAAGACTTGATGAGCGGTATTTGTTTAGGCTCAACTCCAGCTACGCATTGCAAAAACGAAAGTCCAAATATCTGCCGAAACACTATAGAAAATTCGTCTGTCGACTCTCAGGGGAAACACCTTGTAAACTTACTTACTTTAGGGGAAGACGACACAGAACGTATCTTTTTAGGCTTATGTGAGTCTAAACGACATTTCTTGTGTGTTTCTCTCATCTTACACCATCTTATGGGACTCAATTACTGATTAATTTTGAGCTCAACGTTCATGTATTGTGATTTCGTGAACCGATTAACAGATATCTAAATTTCCTTAATGGAATTTGTTGCAAGTAATACATCTCTATCTCCAACCAACAGCTCAGTTCACAGTATCAATACCAGGAATAACAAGAATCTACATAAAGGCCTTAAATCACTTACCTTGGCCCAAAAATGGGTCCAATATTCAGGAATACATATTTTTAATAAATTGCCAGTAACCATTAAAAACTTGGTTTCAGATAAAGCACGGTTTTGAACAGAGTCTGGAAGACTTTTTGATAGGCAACTCCTTCTACTCCATAGATGAAAACCTTAACAGAGACAGTAAAGTCAGCTTAAGTAAAAATATCTGTTAGATTTCAGTTTTGACAAAACTTCGTCACAACAGTCAACATTAGGTATTTTGCGTATGATATAATTTATTAATAGTGGTTAAGAGTGTTTCATTCTTACAGTGTATTAATTCTGTAAATATTAGCTGTCCCAGTTGACTGCATTGAATTAACTTATTTTCGACTACCTCCTGACAAATGAGCAGGGTAGCAAATGTTATATTAAAATGTTTTATATTTTTATGTCATACTCTCTGACATGTTCCACACCCACGAGAATCATCTAATTTTTTGCGTCTATGGAACGCAAACTGAGTCTAACCTAATCTAATGTAGTAACTCATCAGACTTCTCAAAAACAATGTTGCATATAGACTGATGGTATAATCCCTTAATAACTGTCACGTCCAGAATGAGTGAGTGAAACAGTCCTGCAAAGGATGGTGTAAGATGGCTATTTTTGATGAAGTTATTAGGTTCTTAATATTTGCAAACTAATGTGATATATTTGAAGAATTGTGGCCAAAGGAACAGTTGTTAGGCAACAGTGCCTGTGTCTGCGATGGCAGCACTCTGGATTAGTAGAATCTTTGACATCAGTAGTGGAAAGATGCGATTTTCAGCAGGAAGGGTTCATTGAGTATACAGTGTAATGCATGGGCGCACTTTTGGAACTATGTGAGTTGCAGATTTGTTAGGAGGAGGATGAACATAAAAAGGGTTTTGAAATGAAGAACAAGGTATTGTTTGATGAGGTAAACGATTTATTTTTATTTTTGTAGATTTGTGCTGTTGGTCCACTTCACCATCGTCACAGTCAAGTTCTTGATAATTATTCTATTGATTGATCTTCTAAGTTAGTTTACTGTACCATGGAAGTTATTAGATTAAATGAGCTTTCATATTAGAGTCTATAAGTGTTTTCTTTGATAAGTTCCTTCCTAACTGAAATTTCAATATTTCAAGGTTGAGTCATGTGTTTCATTGCTGGCCAGGGTGGCCGAGCGGTTCTAGGCTCTACGGTCTGGAACCGCGCGACCGCTACGATCGCATGTTCAAATCCTGCCTCGGGCATGGATGTGTGTGATGTCCTTAGGCTAGTTAGGTTTAACTAGGTCTAAGTTCTAGGGGACTGATGACCTTAGACGTTAAGTCCCATAGTGCTCAGAGCCATTTGAACCATTTTTTGTGTTTGAAAAACGGTTCAAATGGCTCTGAGAACTATGGGACTTAACTTTTTGTGTTTCATTGGCACTCTGTGTCAAGATTATGAACGCAGTTTCCCTGTAGTTAGTTTTTCGCAGTATTTTTTTAGCTGTAGCGGTGTCGTGCTGAGTTGCTGTTTCTGCCAGTACTTCATTTTCCAGGTTTAGATTCAAAATACATGATTGCTTCGTTTCTTTGCACACCGTAGGTTGTCTTAATTTATTTGTTTTACCAAGGTTATATAAAACCCAGAAATTTGTGTATGTTGCAGATTAGATTCTTATACAGGTTGACATTAGAGTTTTTTTATACTGTTACGTTTTTTCAAACAGTTTGCACTGGTCAAGTCCACAGAGCGTGAAATTGTTGGCTTGCTTATTTATTTGCTTATGAACGAGATCGGTTGTCACACACACAGGATTCCTTCCAATCTCATGTAAACGATGTGACTTTGAGCTCGTAGCACATTTAAGTTGTCATTTCACATTCGCAGATTTGTATTTATGATAACAAACAAATAAGTAAGGTCTATTCACTTACACTGGCCTCAAAACTCCATTGCAGGAAACGAAATATTTACTTATATAGCAGTCGTTATCTTCTTGAATTAACATAGGTCTTCCGCTGTTTTATCCATTCTAAGGCTTTTCTCGATGAGATATAGATACAATCATGAAGGTAAATGAAGCAGATCAGCCAAGGGAAACTCGTGTTTCTTTTCATTTTCACCGTTGAGGAAGGAGAAATATTTCACGACAAAGCCTTTGCAGAGAAAAAGGAAATTGAATATAAATCTGGAATTCATGCAGCGAGGCGTAAAGAAAAGAAGGAGTGGCGCCTGAGAGGACTGCTGCAGATGACGTCTCAGCGTGGGAGCGAGCTGAGCTGGGGACCCATCGAGTCGCGACAGCCGCCTGCCGCTGCCGGGACAGAAGGCGCACGGAACTCGTGCTGGGTGCGGACCAAGTGGCCGGAAGGCGCGCATTAAAACCGCTGAATATTTCATGCCCGGTCGGAAGCGTTCTCAGCTCCGGCGCTGGCTGCAGCACGACCTTCCGGGAAGACCGCAGGGTTCATCTCTGTGACCTACATACGACTCGTAGCGTGCTGAGGTATTCATTGCGAGAGGACCCTCTTTCTTTTTTGGCTGCGGTCTGCCATCTTTTCAAGAAGCCTCTCTGGATGTTGTTATCCCTGTTGACAACATAATTTGAGGTTACCTTGAGAGGGAACAGTTGTTCCATCTTATTAAAATTAGTTTTTTTGTTGCATTATACGTTCATCATTTTTTTAGTTTAAATAGTGTGATACCAGAGTGAGATTTTCACTCTGCAGCGGAGTGTGCGCTCATATGAAACTTCCCGGCAGATTAAAACTGTGTGCCCGACCGAGACTCGAACTCAGGACCTTTCTCTTTGCGGGAAAGTGCTCTACCAACTTTTTTTTAATGTCTCATTTTGGTCGCTTTTGTTCGTTGCATCTGCTCGGTGCGGACGTCGTAAGACATCCATTTATGTTCGTTGTTGATCGATTGACTCAGTTTTTTTTTTATTACAGAGGGCACGTAACCCTCTGACCGAACACGCTGAGCTACAACCAACTGAGCTACCCAAGCACGACTTACGCCCCGTCTTCACAGCTTTACTTCTTCCGGGTACCTAGTCTCCTACCTTCCACACTTTACAGAAGCTCTCCGGCGAACCTTGCAGAACTAGCACTCCTGAAAGCAAGGATATTGCAGAGACATGGCTTAGCCACAGCCTTGGGGATGTTTACAGAGTGAGATTTTCACTCTGCAGCGGAGTGTGTGCTGATTCGAAAATTTCTGGCAGATTAAAACTGTATGTCGGGCCGAGACTCAAACTCGGAACCTTTGCCTTTCGCAGGCAAGTGCTCTACGAACTGAGCTACCCAAGCACGACTCACGCCCCGTCCTCACAGATTTACTTCTGCCAGTGCTTCGTCTCCTGCAAGGTTCGCAGGAGAGCTTCTGTAAAGTTTGGCAAAGGTCCCCAGTTCGAGTCTCGGCCCGCTACATAGTTTTAATCTGGCAGTGTGATATCTAGAGTGAAGCATTAGACTACCTGTTTATTTAATTAAATTCATAAGTACATGCAAGCGCTTCCTTTCCCTAATCCCACTGCCTTGCCTTGGGTTGATTAAGTTTGGGGTTTGTATTAAGACTTCATCTGCTACTAGCGCGAAGGCAAAGATGTGGTCACCCTGTAGGTCGGTTAGTGCCAACCTAAGCCTGGAGTAAGGTCAGAGATGATGCACCTGTTTGCCAGGGTGTAGTCCAGGGTTGCTAACAGATCCCCCTCCCCTCCATGTAAGGGAACGGCCGTTGAGAGCCGCCATGATATGGTCACTCTTGGGGTAGCGGCTCAACTGAGCGGACAGAATCGAGGGCAATCTCCTTCTTTGCCGCCAATTTCATCGAGGGATGAGGTACTATGTTTTACACTGTCACTAATCCGCTCTTTTTCAGGCTTGAAATAGTTAGCTTGTCGTTGCGGCCATTCATTCATTCTTTTTTAGAAATTTTGCCTTTACAATTAAAGTTTTCAGTTAGGGTTTCTTTTTCAGAGGCAAGCATGGGGGCTCGCGTTAACCCTTTATAGTGCTGCAATCACTTGGTGCCTTCAGCACACGAAAGCAGCAATAGCTCTAAAAAATTGCATAGTTTCACTTTTAGAACCAGCACTTTTTTTTTCTTTGCAATATTAAAGTATCCTGGGGCCTCACCCCGCCTAGTTAACACGTGGTCGTAACGGCTGATGAGTAATTTGGATGACTATTCCGCGTGAAACCTGGTAGGAGATGCGTGTGTGACATACTTAAGGTTCTAAGCGTGTGACGTAAAATTTTTCTGGGCCATCTCATAAATTTTGTTCACGATTCCTTTTTAAACCCCATATTCCAGCAGCACGTCCTAACTACTTTGATAAAGAAGGATAGGTTGAGCGTGTGAATGAATTAGCTGTTGGTATCGGTCACCCACGTGGTGCCGAATTGCACTACCAACGAGCTACCAGTTCATTCTTGGAAAATAGTTAAGGTGAGGATGCTGACGTGTGCTGTTAATTGATTATTTTCGTGTCCAGAATTTCACAGGATGTTTAATTTTTAAGAATTTCCTTTCTTTTGTGAATATGGGAGATGTCTGTGTCTGCTTTGTTCCCCCGTTTTTCCGCCAAAGAGAATTTTTTGGTATTCGGTCCTAGTAGTAAGCTTGGGCCAAATTTCGATCACTGTCCCAGCAGACGCACCACAAGGGTAGCAACGTAGTCCCATCCTCTTTCCCAGTGCTTAAGTAGAAACGAGATGCCTGTTAGTTTAAGCACCTTCAGTGCGAGACAAAACTAGAAGATATTTGACTTGACTTTGTTTGCTGCAGTTATTAAATTTGTAAAGTTTTGGGGAATATAAATAATAAATGTCATATTAAGTTTGTAAAATTTCTGGGCTCTAGACAATAAATGACCTATAAACTGAATGTCATTACAAACCCCAGTCCTGTGTCGATAGCAATGTCCTGAATTTAATGATCATTGCAAACCCCAGTCCTGCGTAGAGAGCAATGTTACCAACAAAGTGGTGTCATAGATCATGATAGAACGTGGCTTTTACTGCCTTGCCCACTTGGTTGTTTGAGCCCTCTCCCGCGTTATCCGTTGCGCAATATTAACATAATAATCATCAGATCATTTAACTAAGCGTCGGGTCAGCCCCTTAAATTCAATCCTTCCGAGCAATGTATCAAGCTGGCAAGCACGTGTCAGTGTGACGACTTGGCTACACACACGTCCGGCAGGCTCTAGCGTAGATAGAAGGAAACAGAGGAAGAGAGATTCAAAAAGGTAGCGGTGCATAACTACACAGAACGAACCTTTCAACGTTTACGATCGTTTACTTTAGCAGAACGAAACTGCGAGTTTGCAGCGCAATACGTTGTTACAGGGAAGCTTCCTGTCAGGTTCGAATTGTGTCCGTAGGTGACAAAAAGTAAAAGATTTATGCTGGAAACAACCTCTGGACTGTTTCTCCACCAATTTACCGGAGTCCTAGACCAACAAAGTATGAAGGAGAGAATATTAGCGCAATTCTTCAATGAACGACAGGCGTGCTTATCCACAGACAAACACTTCGGAATTCGCCCCTTACTTTGACTACTTTTGTCGTGGTTCTCTTGCCCAGCACAAAGTAAAAAGCCATCGGAAAACACATCAGGTGACATTCTTGTATAATGAGTATAAAATAACGGATCAGCAAAATTACAGGCCAGTACCCTCATATTGATTTGATGCTGAGATCTTGAGCATATTCTAAGTCTGGTGTGGCGAAATAAACAAAAAATCAAATTTATTGATTTTTTGAAAAAATAAATAAATATGGATATGGAAGTGTAGAATTTTTGAAAGGCTTTTTTACACACTGTATTGAACAACTTGAATGCGGACAAATTCAGTGCTTCGTGAAATTTACCTGCAGTATAATTTACAATTCCGATTAATCACATTTTTGTATTTTACGTCACTGTTAATTTAATCAGAGTTCTCACCTTATTCGTCATTTTCCATGTGCGTCATGTAGCCGAGAAACAGTAATTAGTACAAGAACATTTGTAGTACAACAATCACGTACTTACTCTTTGTTCCACCAGCACTGTCCTTGTCAGCGGTCGCCAGTGTGGCGAAATAAATAATAAAATTAAAATTATTGATTTTTTGAAAAGAGAAAAAATTATGCATATCGAACTGTAACTTTTGAATTTTTGAATCGCGTTTTTACGGACTGTATTGACCGGCTTGTATGTGGGCAAATTCAGTGCTGCGTGATTTTTGCCTGTAATATGATTTACAACTTCGATTAATTACATTTTTGAATTCTACGTCATTGTTGATTTAATCAGAGTTCTCACCTTAGACGTAGAATTAGTCCTTCTGCCACAGTATTAATTCATTAGTCGCCATCGATGTTCTTCTCTTTGTTGACCGTGTGTATCTTCCTAAGTCGGCATCGGGTTACTTCACGAAGACGGTGGAAACCAAGCAATACAATGCTACGTCGCTTTAAATAATTCTCGTAAAACTTGGATACTTCTCACTATTTTTTATTCACGAGACAATAACACTTGCTCTGCTCGTCGCACAAACCATAAATACTAACAAGATGCCTGCCTTTCCGCACACACCAAAACTTGCGTCCATCCCTTACAAGTTAACAATAGAATGTGTATCATTACAGAGATTATATTCTACATCCCGCTCAATTTAATCTTTAGCACAATCTTGGAGGTAATGTATGTATCCGCGTTGGAATGTGTCATTACACCGGCTACTATAAATTTCCTTCAGACAGAAAAACTTCTTTCGACAGTTCAGAATTGGTTTAGAAAAGATAGCTCCTGCAAAACTCAGTTTGCCTTTCAATCGCACGATTTCCTGCGAACCATGGATGTTGTACAACAGGCAGATTCTACATTCCTGGATTTCCTAAAAGTGTTTGACACGGTGCCCTACTGGAGACTATCAAAGATGGTAGAGCACATACGAGTGACTCGAAGACTTCTTAAGTGATAGATCCCAGCAGGTTGTTCCTAATGGCTTCCGTTCATCAGACACAAAGATATCGTCAGTAGTGCTCCAGGAAAGTGTAATAGGACCACTTCCGTTCTCTACATACAGTACACAAATGATCTGACAGACAGCCTAAGCAGCAGTCAATGACTGTTGACGAGGAAAAATGTCGTTGAGCAACTGCAGGAGGAGAGAGGATGATTTAGAAGGAATTTCCATTTGGTGTGGTTAATACCAACTTGCTCTGCATATACAAAGATGTAAGTTAATGCATATGAGTAGGAAAGCAATCCTCTAACCTTCGCATACAACATTAGAGGTATGCTGCATGACACAGCCAGGTCGACTAAATATGGACGCTTAATGTGGGATAGCGATATGAAATGGAAGGAGCACGTGAAGTTGCTTGTAGGGAAGATGACTGGTCGGCTTCGATTTCTTGAGAGAATTCTAGAAAACTGTTACTCATCTATGAAGGAGACCGAATGTGGAACACTAGTACGACACTTTATTGAGTATTGGAGTCCCGACCAGGTCGGATTAATGGAAAACTAAGCCTGTGAAAAGCGTATTGCTACATTTGGTACCGGTGGATTCGATCAACGCACGAGTGTTACGGAGGTGCTTCGAGAATTCAAATGGAAATCACTGGAGGTTATTTTCTTTTCATGAAATTCTATTGAGAAAATATTTTCACTTCGTCTCTGTCACTTTCTCAGGACTCACAGTCAGACCGAGACATATTTATTCTCCACGCGCGTCTATGCTTCCGCTCGCAATTTAGCCTCTTCCACTTAGATAAATTCGTCAAGACTGTCCCGTATTTCAACTATCTCAAAAGCGAGTTTGTCAGCAGTGTCCCGACGTTCTCTCACACAAGCTTACTTTTGATTTGGCGGATCACTTATACTCCCACCTTCATTCTACTTCTTAATCTCTCTCGTTAAATTTTGATTGTTTCTTTATGTTCCCCATGCTAAAGTCTGCCGAGACACCGCATTATACTATATACTCAATGCTGGCAGACGCGTTTATTGGCCGATACTGAGCACACATTTGCGAAACTTTCAATGATGTTTTCATGGTGTGAAGACCAGATATACGAATAAAATTATTATTAGCACTGCGGGAGTGTCCTATAGACATTCCAACCGTAAAGTAACACAAGTGAAATGAAACTCATAATCCCAATTAATAGCTGCAGATTTTTATAACACAGCGGAAATAGCTGCATTCTATTCTGTCACCAAGTGTGACAGACAGGTTTTCTAGTAACTAAAACAGCATTAAACACACAGTTTAGCGATTTTATCACAGAGGAATTTCCCACAACATCATATTCATTCTCCTTGAGCTACTCGTGGAAGGACACATGTTTACAACTTAGGATCAACACAGTCAGTCAGAATCAGAACTTAAAGAACCTTGTATGGTCCTACACAACGTGGCACTGGTTTACTGGAACAAAAAAAGCACTCCGTCTTCAGGTCACGAGTGCCCTACCGGGACCATACGACCGCCGTGTCATCGTCAGAGGAAGATGCGGATAGGAGGGGCGTGAGGTTAGCACACCGCTCTCCCGGTCGTTATGATGGTATTCTTGACCGAAGCCGCTACTATTCGGTCGAGTAGGTCCTCAATTGGCATCACGAGGCTGAGCTCAGCCCGAAAAATGGCAACGGCGCATGGCGGCCTGGATGGTGACCCATGCAAGTGCCGACCACGCACGAGAGCTCTTAACTTCGGTGATCTCACGGGAACCGGTGTATCCACTGCGGCAAGGACGTTGCCCTTTCTACAACGAACTTTACGCAAAATTTTAAGCCTTTAAGAAACTTTTCCTCGCTGATGACTCTCACAAAATGATGAAAGGAAAATCTACATCATTATACGAGACTTAGCTCAGGAGATACGAATTCATAAACACTGAGATCCGTGAGAAACTACTGTATCATGCAAGAAGTTTAAATTCACTACTTCGTTGCTACTAACTCTGTTCGCAACGATTTTCGCTCACAGTGTCACGTATGTTGCTGAATGTGCATAACGACTCATAGTTCATGAGGTATGATGTTATGAACATTGATCATACTTGGAAAATTGCCACAACATGCATGACGTTTTAATGTATTACTTCTTTATCATTAACTCTGTTCGCAACTCACTTCGCAGACAATATCCACATACGAGATTTTGACCCTGCAGCGGAGTGTGCCCTGATACGAAACTCCCTGGCAGATTAAAACTGTGTTTGGACCGAGACTCGAACTCTGTTCGCAGGAGAGCTTCTGTGAAGTTTGGAAGGTACGAGACGAGGTACTGGCAGAAGTAAAGCTGTGAGGACGGGGCGTGAGTCGTGCTTGGGTAGCTCAGATGGTACCGAGTTCGAGTCTCGGTCCGCACACAGTTTTAATCTGCCAGGGAGTTTCAATATCCACATATGTCGAAGAAAGTACGTAGAAAAATGTATCATTGTACACCACATGGTTCAGGATACGACATCATAAACACTTAGATGCGTTAAAAACCGCTGCATCACGCATAACGTTTTAATTAATTACTTATTTTTTACAAACTGTATTCAGAACACATTTCGCAGACATTAGCCACATGCACCATTCGATGTACTTGCAAAATCATATCATGGTACAGCACGTAGTTCAGGCAGGGCGACGTCATAAACGTTGAGCTACCTGAAAATGAAACTGCAGGGCGAAATTCACTAGACACACAGGTGAAATATGTGTACGAATACGTGTGAAATGTGTTAAATATATGTGAAATATATTTTACTTGTGTGTATGTGGACAAAGCTATAGGTAAGAAGCTCCCCCCTTAACCCCTAGAACTACTGCCATCAAAGTTGCTACACATACTATTTGTATCTGAAAAGAAATACTGTATGGGTAAGAACAACCAGCCTCCTACTGGAGTGAGCGTGACAACTTGGAGAGAGAAGGGGGGAGGAGGAGATGGATAGACACTGAGGGGGATGGAGGAGATAAGCACAGATGGGAGGAGGAGGAGGAGGAGGAGGAGGAGGAGGGCAGAGGTAGAGAAGGGGGCAATGGATATATACAGACAGGAGAGGAAAGAGAAGGAGAAGGAGAGAGACTGGGGTGGGAGAAATAGGCAGAGAGAAAGAGAGAGACTAGAGCTAGGGGGGAGAAGGAGATGATCAGACAGAGGTGGAGGAGTAAGTGGAGACAGAAAGAAGATGGACAGGGACAGAGGACAGTGGAGAGGAAGAGATGGACCCAGAAAGAGAAGGAAGGTGATGGAGGGTGGGGAGGAGGAGATGTATGGAAGAATGGAGGAGGAAATTGGCAAAGAGGAGGAAGAGGTGAAATTATAGAGAGAGAGGAAGATGAACAGAGGAGGAAGGAGGGAGGGCAGATTGACAGAGATATGATGGTGGAGGAGATGGACAGAGTAAGGGGCACGAGGACATAGACAGTGAGCAGGGCGGGGGGGGGGGGGGGTGGATGGAGGAGATGGCCAGAGAAAGCGGGTTAATGAGATAGACAGAATACATACCCCTGCAACATCAGGTACTTGGCTAGTTTCCAGTAAAGATGAATAGAAAAGTTATATGAATGTGATCTTCAATACTGCCTCACAGTTGTCAGCTTATTCTCACAGGAAAGTATTCCCAATGGATAGCAGGTTAATGGCATTTCTCTTGGCTTGGGAGGAGCATAGTTTACCAGAGCAAAATATTAAATGTATATCTGTTGGTGTTTCAATGTTAAATGAGGAATAATCAGTGGCAATCAGTCCTGTGCATTTGATGTTAGGTTCACATTACTATCTTACTTGTAGTATTTGGAAGTTTGAATGAATGACATTTCATTTACCTTAATTTGTTCAAATTAGTTTCCAGTGGTGCTTATAAAGAGTTGATACCATATATTACAGATAATAAAATTAATTTGATTCTTAAAAGAAAAGGGGCGCTGCAGTCATGGGCTGTGCGGCTGATTCCGGCGGAGGTTCGAGTCCTCCTTCGGGCATGGATGTGTGTGTTTGTCCTTAGTATAATTTAGGTTAAGTAGTGTGTAAGCTTAGGGACTGATGACCTTAGCAGTTAAGCCTCATAAGATTTCACACACATTTGAACATTTTTTTTGAATGAGCTTGCTGCTTTAATCTATTGTTCCCTCCATACGATTTTTACTCCAAACAGCTTCCTCCAGTAGCAAATTTGTGATCCTTTGGTGTCTCTGAACGTGTCCTATAACCGATCCCTTCCCTTAGTCAAGTTGTGCCACAAATTTATTTTCTCCCCAGTTCTGTTCAGTTGTTCCATATTAGATATGTGGTCTACCCATCTAATCCCCAACATTCTTCTGCAGCACGATATTTAAAAAGCTTCTAGCCGTAGTAAGCACCTAAGGGATACCACAGTCCACGTTTTTGCGGTAAATACCACATGGGTTGAGCTTGGTAGTAACGAAATCACTGTAAGCGCGCTGTCGAACGCTTATAACCGTGTTGTGAGGATGTTACGCGACACCTCTACAAACAGCTGATCTTCGGTCACGCTCAGCTAATCCGATTCCCTCCATTGCTTTTGGTCGGTCGAGACTTGCTTTAATTGGGAAACGCTTTTTATGGCCGCAGCGGAACGCAACACAAACACCCGCCAGCGCTAACAGCCGGATTATTGCCCGTATAATTTAACTCCCTTATAACAGCAGAGCAAAATGTTAACACGGTGTAGTGCGGGGAAAAGTGTTACGGACCGTGAGGTTCCGCTTCGGTGCCGCGTTTAGCGTGGAAATAACCATTTGTCTTTTACAGTGGATTTTATAACCCTCTAAAATGAGGCCAGTGTTTTTATATTATAGTTCTTTTGTAACTTATTACCTGTAATAGGCGCGTATAACATTCATCATAATTTCTTGCGGAATATCGTAAACCTTGTTGGGTTAAAAAGAAATATTACGGTTGAAGCGGAAACGTTTGTCAAGAACTACAAGCACAGTACTTGTTTCCAGTGACCACAAATTTGAACTGTGTTATTTTGTAACAAAGCTTTTTGTCGTTTATTAGTCAATATAACCGTCTTGAGAGAGTCAGCAACTGTTTAGAGAATTACATGTTTCTATCACCCATGTTTCTATCACCCTGGATCATATTCATATCTAAGTAGTTGCATTCGTAACTCGTCTTGGCTACTACTCAGAACCACCTACCAGCGTATCACGATTTGTCTTTTACAATGAATTTTATGGCATACTAAAATGAGGCCAGTGTTTCTATTTAAACTTGCCCTTTGAGTGAAAACAATGACTGTGTTGGTAAACTTCTATGTTATTTGATTTTCAAACAGCTGAGCAAAAATGAACGTACTCAGACAGTTTTCTCTTTACATATTCTGATCATCACTAATCTGACACACAATATTTTAGCGCAACGCAATCTGACTTCCGGTAGTCCCGACAAAAGAATAGCCCTGACTAACAATAACCTATACTCTTCATGAATCACTTACCTCACAAAAATATTCGTTACTCGAACTACTTACATACAGCGAGTTCCAATACTGCCAGCTAAATAATAGATTCTAACTACTGAAGGCACTAAGTACTGATGGGCATAGTTGGTAAATGAAAGATTTTGATAGAGTACAGACAATGTATTAATACCTCAAAACTCTTGCATCTCTCTCCCGACATCTAGCACTGCTGGCGGCTCACCTCCAACTGCCCAACGCTACGGGCTGTTCACATCCAACTGCCCAAAGCTACACTAGCGAATATTCCTACAATGAGTCCAACCAGTCACAGACTGCACACAGCGCAGTCAGCGATTTTAATACAGAGCGCGCTACATGGCGTCACCAACATAAAAACCTAAACAGTCTACTTACACTATAATTCCTATCTTTTGTAACGTATTACCAGTAATAGGAATGAATAACATTTAAGATTGGTGTGAGGTTCTGCGAAGAGAAGACCACTTAGATCTAAAGATCAATCAGAACTATCGAAACATGTAATCTAATTAGAAATGTACCATTGAGACGGAACGATAAATGAGGACTATCTTAAAGTTCTCTATGTTATTTCTCACTACGCAAAATATTCCGAAGTATGGTACAAGGAAGACACGAACGTCGGCGCTGCACGTAATTATGTGCTAATATTGGCAGCTGTGTGAGACAACGATAAATATCCAGATACACTACGAGCATCGGCATTATGTCGAGGTCAAGGTTCGAATTCTCAGAATTAGAGATGGTCAGCGGATCCGGTTCAATGGCGAGTTTGCAAGTAGTGCGCTGTCTACCGGCTGTATCCGGTACAGGAATACATATTGATTCACTGTTCTGTCGTCATCGACGGTCGCCACATACGATATTACTAGTTTCAAAGCACATGACAGATCGTACGGATATATCAAAACGGCAGACATAATAAATAACGTACATGTTATACAACATCGTTAATCAAATTTCTTTTTCCTACACATGCAACAGAACAGTAAGATTGTCTTTTCTTCTTAACTGTTGAAATTAAAAATGGACGTTATTGTAAGAAGTCACAAACCGTCACGAAACAGGTAAATATCATTCAGCTAGTAGCTCTCTCTGATCTAAAGTATCCGACACCGCTATGGAATTCGGATGTGACAGCAGATGTGGCTAGAGGCGGACCCGTATTTCCAATCCATCTGCAGAATCTACTTCACAGAAAACGTTTCGTTTACTTTACAATAATGGGTGAAGGTTATATTTGCGACAACTGCTTCGATTTGCTCCTTGAACTGAAACATTTTTTTCATCCCTCATATTACTATTAAGAAATATAAATTAATGTTGCAAATTAAACCGCAGCTATAGCTGCAATACGAATTTCGATTTCTTAATAATATGAAGAATGAAAAAAATTGTTGCAGTTACAAGGTCACTCTAATCCCTTGCACACATTTCGCTGCTTACATAGCCTCATCAGTCAGCTGCAGTTACGCAAGCAAACGGAAACTTTTTGATCACAGCTCACAAATGCTTTCCTTTTAGGTCGTTCAGTGTGTCTTTGTTCATACTCTGTCAACAGACTTTTCTTTCACTTTGATGTTACCATCGCCATGGTGGTTAGGACATTTGACACATCGCCCCCACGTTAATTACTGCACTTGTCATTAAGGATATGTATAAGGGTAGTCTTAAGGTTTTAACTGCCTTCTCGAAAAAATAAAGTCAATGAGTTAATATTTTCATTATTTGCTGCTACGCACTGAAATCCCCAGTTCACAATTCTGTTGCACACGACTACAGAACCCAAAACGAAGCAGTGCCATATTTTAAGAGGAACAGCGGTCTAAAAATCAATGCTGAATTTGTGAAAGTGAACGGAACAGTCCACCGTGAAAATTATGGTTATGTGAGGAAGACGTTTCTAGAACCTGAATAACGCATCATACAGTACAACTCTGTGGATTCACTACCAGCTAAACAGACCGAAATAGTGGGGCTAGGCGGTTTCTGGGGCAGCTTACATTGTTAGCAGGTATATTCAAGTTGGCAGGTCCAAGTTGGTGCCTGTAAACGTGAAAAAATCACTCTGAAATCATGGCAAGAAATTCAAATTTTGACGGGAAACAGGGATATTGGGATACCTCCACTAACATAGCTGCCCCACCCCTCCCCCTACTCCTAGGAGGTCACTCACCCCCCCACTACCACCCTGACCCTCGAAATGGTGGGAAATGGTCAGTCTGTGTCCAGCTGTCGGAGAGGATGGTTAGGTTAGCATACTTTATTTTTGGTGGGGAAACTGAAGAAAAGAGTGGCCGAGTGGTGCTGTCCGGAACCGCGCTGTTGCTACGATCGCAGGTTCGAATCCTGCCTCGGGCATGGATGTGTGTAATGTCCTTAGGTCCTTTAGGTTTGACTAGTTCTAAGTGTAGGGGACTGATGACCTCATATGCTAAGTCCCATAGTGCTTAGGGCCATTTGAACCATTTTTTTTTTTTCAGTAAAATCCCTCCTAACAACACATCAACATACCCAGTGCTACACTACGAGTGCTTAAACTCACAATATGGCTCAGAATTGACGATGTGACTGCTGGAAAAAATCACAATATCACTTACAAGTAGTAGTAGGTGGACTCAGAACAAACAGCTATTCTACATAGGACGCTCCCTTCACCTGCAAGTCGAAATAAATCTCTCTGATCTACTTGTGAATTGGAAGGAAATAGACAAGCTCTAAAACCAAAACTGAAGCAACCCCCTAAAATGGTATATGCCTAGAAATTACGAAGTATTAGAAAACAAAAACTGCAGTAAAAAGAAAAACGGACTAGACATACCTTCTACTGATAATGGCGCCATGCTAAGAACGACTGCGCAAAGAGTAACACCACTTCGTCTCTAAACTACAGCTGTATGCTGTAGGATACAAAAACATGAAAAAGCTTTGTGCTTACCAACTGTTAGCGCAGCAGAGGTTAAAAACTACTACAACAATACTCATAATCGCGTATTTAACGCATAGAGTCGCTTGGCGTGAGGTGCTGGGCGGCCGGAGGCGTTATGCATTGTGTTGGGTGATAGTGCGGTTCGCTCGGCGCTCTGCGTGTGATTGCAGCCTGTAGAGGGGCTGTCGCGCGCGCTGCCAACTGTCACGATATCTGGTGGCCACCAGCAGAACTACAGCTGTGGTCTGTAAGGAGCCATGCTGCACCCATATAACAGGAGCATTACCCACGGCTAGTGTTTGATGCTGGATCACTTCTTCCCTTAAATCACGTGTTCCTAAAGACAGAGGAATTTGTTGCAGGGACCTACAGACGAGAAAACTACAAAACAAATAGAAATGACAGAGTGTTAAAAGACAAGAACTGCAATGTAAATAATCGGACTACACATACGTGCTACTAATCATAACACCATGCTAAAAACGAGTGCGCAAAGAGTAGCAGCACTTCATCGGTATATTACAGTACTATTCAGCAGGACATACAACAACATGAAAAAGCTTCGTAAATTATCGGTTGTCAGCACAGCACAGGTTACCAACTATCAGTCGATGCTCGTAATCGTGTGTTTAGCACACAGCATGGCGTGGCATGAGATCCCGGGCTGCCGGAGTTGGGGGTGATGTGTCGTGTTAGGGTCGTGGTGTGGCTCGCTCAACGCTTTGGTACGATTGCGGCTTATAGGGGGCTGCCACGCACACTGCCGATAGTTTATGACCGTCAGCGAAACTACAGCTGCGGCCTGCAGCGAGTCAATCAGCATCCGAATAACAGGACCATAAACCACGGTTATTTTTTGACGCTGGCTTGCTTTCCCCCTTCAGCCGAGATATTTCAAAGGACAATAGAATTCGCACTACAGTCGTATAGATAAGAAAACTGCAAAACAAAACGAAGTACGAGTATACATATAATAACCACAATGCACACCGTCTTACTGAGAAATAAAAGCACCCCCTCCCTCCCGGTAATAATAATCACGACACATACTTCACTATCCAGGACAGGCTTCGAATACTGCGTCCCACCGCCGAGAGTGCTTTTATGAAATGGAACGGAACCGCTATACACTGTGCCACTATCCACTGCTGAATGGAGTGCCTTGCTAGACCGCGAGTCCATTACAAAGCCCTGACGGATGGTGAGAGTACGAGAGAGAGAGAGAGAGAGAGAGAGAGAGAGAGATAGAGGGAGAGAGAAAGAAACTTGTGGCACTCTGACAAACAAGTGAGACGTCACGAATCACAACTTCTTTCAGTCGGACAAGAGACTTCTGCAACTTTCAGTCAAATTATGAGTCTCATTGGTTTCTGAAAATACTCTTTCGGAACTTCACATCAACTGACCTTTCTAACTGAGCGTGTGAGCGTGCATTCAAAATGAGAGGCCCTCTGATTGGCTGCCTGTGAAACGTGGAGTCTACATAAGCCCCAATCCATCTCCCTCATTTTCACTCTGCTTCTGTCCGCTGTGCTGGCTATAATTATTTCTCTCTCTCTCTCTCTCTCTCTCTCTCTCTCTGTGTGTGTGTGTGTGTGTGTGTGCTTGTGCGTGCGTGTGTGTGTGTGTGTGTGTGTGTATGTGTGTGTGTGTGTGTGTGTGTGTGTGTGTGTGCCTTTAAAAATGGAACCCAGCAGCAACAACTCCAGCATCTGCAGCAAGCGCATTACATTTGTAGAAGACGAACAAGAATCTAAGTAAATAATTCTCTTTTGTAGATCTGTGGTTGTAGTAGGGAAATCAGGAAAGTTCAGCATGTTACAGTCCTTGGCCAAATTATTAGACGCACTGCACATTTTAATGTTACTTGTAATAATTGCATATTGAGTACCATATTTAATGTGCTCAGTCGGATAATTTATGACAGTTATTCAGGTCACTTATTACGTTGTTGAATTTTGTATCTCTTGTTGCAACGTGACATTCGATTGTTGACGTAGGTATCAAAAAAAAAAATGGTTCAAATAGCTCTGAGCACTATGGGATTTAACATCTATGGTCATCAGTCCCCTAGAACTTAGAACTACTTAAACCTAACTAACCTAAGGACAACACACAACACCCAGCCATTACGAGGCAGAGAAAATCCCTGACCCCGTGAGGAATCGAACCCGGGAACCCGGGCGCGGGAATAGGTATCGACGTGCAGAGTACAGCGTACAGGAAAGGGCCTGTTCTGTGGCGTTCTCGCGTGTAACTGTTGTAATACTTTGTTCTCTTTCATTATCAATTGTGTTATATCGACACCACAATTGATTGTTGAACAAAAAGATATTACTAATTGTGACCTTTAAAAATGGGCAAAAGAGGGGACATTTCACCTCGTGAAAAAGCTGAGTTCAAAGCCTTCAGTAATAAGAAAATGTATTCCAATTGGAAAATTTCAAGAAGGTTGGAAATGTCAGAAGCTAGCGTGAGTCACATAAAGAAGAAAATTCATTCAGGTGAAGAACTGAGCCCCAGAAAGAAGAATAATGTAGAAGAAAACCAGTTTTCAGACCAAGGTCAGAAATATTTCTCAAAAGAATTTACCTAGAATGTGCAACAACGAAACAAATAAAATCTCAACTGGAAGAGGCTATTGTGAATGCATCTGAACGCATTCTTCGCAGAAAGTTGGGGATATTGATTTCAAGGCCTGTCGACCAGCTAGAAAACGAAAGTTAACAGCCACAATGAAAGCAAAACTTCTGAAGTGGGCTAAACAGTGGTGTGATAAGGATGTGGCCTTCTGGAGACCGGTAACTTAATTTTAAAATTATTATTTATGATATGATACCAACCTAAGTACATTTATTCATAGTATATTAATTGTGTTTCTTGATTCTTATAGATATGCTTCAGCGATGACAGCACCTTTGAAATTTTAACTAATAAATTTCAGTATGTGCACCGTCGAACAGGAGAAAAATTTAATGCCGACTGCATTATTCGGACCGTAAAACACGTAGCTAAGGTCATGATTTGGTCTGTCATCTGTGGCAAGCGTACAG
The DNA here is from genome assembly GCF_023897955.1 of Schistocerca gregaria. Lineage (NCBI taxonomy): Eukaryota > Metazoa > Arthropoda > Insecta > Orthoptera > Acrididae > Schistocerca > Schistocerca gregaria. Next base: position 594,175,711 of record NC_064923.1, on the reverse strand, counting down.
GACGTCTTTACGTGGTTAAAAGCGTAAAGAGGCAAGACCAGTACAAGGCAGTCCTGCAAAAACGGTTAATACCACAGCTCAGAGAATGGTTCCCGGATGGGGAACCATTTATTTTTATGCAGGATTGAGCTACCTGTCACACAGCCAGGTCATTTAAATCCTTTCTGAAGGAACAAAATATCCTTCTATTAGACTGGCCAGGTAATAGTCCAGACATAAACACAATAGAAAATGTATGTGAACTAGTGAAGAGGGAAGTGGCAAAACTTATCATAAAAAACCACAGCTCTTAGAGAAGATCATCCGTGCGTGGCACCATCATCCGCAAATGCATGACACGGTACAGTCCTGCATCTACAGCATTTCATGTCATATAAAGGCTCTCACAGCTGCAAAAGGTGGCTCAACACGATGTTAAAACTAATGTTTCCACTTTCACAATATTTTAATTTCTGTTGTAATAACTGGAATAAAATATTTATAACAAATACCACGTTTTATTTATTTGTTATATCACCTTAGTTATGAAGTAGACTACATATAATCATTTTATCACAATGTATGTATTAAAAAAACAAATTTCTTTAGAGATAAATCAAAATTTGATTAAAAACTGTAGTGCGTCTAATTAATTGGCCAGGGACCGTAAATTCTATAATGAATTTATCGTCAGTAATTCCGTTTCTTTTGGCTCGTAACAGCAGATCTCCACGATTTTATTGTCGAGTGTGAGGAGACACGGGAAAAGGTGGATCCCGGACCATGGCACATTCTTCAGCCTGTTGCTGTTGAGGTCAGTCTCATGTGGAAAGCCCCAGCCAAGAATGACTTGTAAGTATAAAAAAATCCATATTTTGTTATCATAGTTGTAGCAGTAGTAGCAGCGGTGGTCTCACGTTCATACGTTTATTTCATGCTTGATCCGTTACAGCCTACATACCAAGAATGCAACCGACTGTAAAAAAACTGTGGAACGGACTCTAGAAGAAAATACTCACCGTCAACAGTCACGTAATTACAGAAAAAAATGTCTGTAGTGACTGTATAATCTTTCTCTGTGTATGTCAATGTTAAAAAAAAAAATCGTCTAGCTACAGCAACCATTCTAGAGGCTCTTTACTCTGCAGCCAGGCAGATGGGGACCGTACACCAGCAACAAATGTAACGTATTGCAAATACTTAGAAAGAAGGATCCTATATTTTATGATTATATGATAGCGGAACAAACACTGGTAGCAGTTACTTCTGTAAAATATCTAGGAGCATGCGTACGGAACGATTTGAAGTGGAATGATCATATAAAATTAATTGTTGGTAAGGTGGGTACCAGGTTGAGATTCATTGGGAGAGTCCTTAGAAAATGTAGTCCAACAGCAAAGGAGATAGCTCACAAAACACTCGTTAGACCTGTACTTGAGTACTGATCATCAGTGTCGTATCTGTACCAGGTCTGGTTGCCAGAGGAGATAGAGATGATCCAAAGAAGAGTGACGCGTTTCGTCACAGGGTTATTTCGTAAGCGTGATAGCGTTACGGAGATGTTTAGTTAACTCAAGTGGCAGACTCTGCAAGAGAGGCGCTCTGCATCGTGGTGTGTAGCTTGCTGTCCAGATATCGAGAGGGTGCGTTTCTGGATGAGGTATCGAATATATTGCTTCCCCCTACTTATACCTCCCGAGGAGATCACGAATGTGAAATTAGAGAGATTCGAGTGAGCACGGAGGCTTTCCGGCAGTCGTTCTTCCCGTGAACCATACGCGACTGGAACAGGAAATGGAGGTAATGACAGTGGCACGTAAATTGACCTCCGCCACACACCATTGGGTGGCTTGTGGAGTCTAGATGCAGATGTAGATGTGAACAACAGGTGCTATAACGGCCTCCAGCAGGCAATGAGACGTCGGAGCAGCCTTGTAAGCAGACATAAAAATAAAATTTCTGTGTGCTAAAACATATTTCATTCGTGTCTGTAGTAGAGGAGAGACGGGGTCTTTTCCCAACAAATCGATATGTTGTTACAGTCCACGATTTCCGCATAGTTGACCTGAGGCAACAGGGTAGCTTGGATTCCGGGATGTAGAGATTACCCGAGAGCCAGCGTTAATCAGAGTTCGAGCTGCCATTACCTGAATAGGCCCATGTCGTTCATGAGAGGAGATGATTGCCTCCTGGCACCGGAACCATGATTTTTTCAAGTCAGTTCAACTTATTGCTACGAATTTTAAACCTATTATCTGGAAACTCTAAACAGCGCACACATATTCCTCAATCATGGTGATATATAATATTTTATACTACATGCTTCGTAATAACTCATGTTAACAGCAACCACTGGTAATATTAATGTAGAAATAAAACATAAAATTGGAAAAATAAGATTCAATTTAAAAGAAAATGTAAAATAAATGGAATTAACTAAAGCTACAGGTGAGTAACATCCTTCTTACATTACTAGATATGTTGCTGGTAGCCTCGGAACAACTTGAGATTTACCAACTAAGTACTGCTACTACGTGTACTTCTAAACTTATTATTGCTAGACGATTCTACAGCACCCATGATGGTATGTGGGTGCCTCGCAACCCTCAAATCTACACATACCCGTGTGGGTGGCCTCAGCATTCTTTTGTTCTTTTATTTTACTTTTTTTCTTGTCTATGTATATGAAGTTTTTCTCTATTAAATTTATATGCAACGGCAATTTATAGCCCGCATTACTTCCATGGGCAATCTTAAGTATAACTTTGGCCCTTTCTCAGGGAAAGATTTTTGATAATCTGGAAAGTTGCTTTTTCTCGTCTAGAAGACTGTCTAAATATCTGGTGCTACCTTTTAGAGGTAATTCGTAAAGCCCCAGGGAAGGATTTCTAGCAAACGAAATTTTTCCGTTCAGAAATATTAATGTGGTTTTATGAACAGCTCTAGTCGGTTTGTTGCATCTGAGCAAGCACTCCCTTCGCGTTTTCCTCAAGTCTCGCCCTGGAATCTGCAGAGACACCTATTAGGGTGACATATGCGAATGCGATGACACCTTTGGTAGCATCTTCCCGGTCTGATTGATGTAGTACACTACTGGCCATTAAAATTGCTACACCAAGAAAAAATGCAGATGATAAACGGGTATTCATTGGACAAAAATATTATACTCGAACTGACAATTGGTTACATTTTCACGCAATTTGGGTGCATAGATCTTGAGAACCGATACCCGGAACAACCATAGTTTAGATGGCGCGTACAGGTGCAGCTGTCCATGAAGATTCAACACGATACCACAGTTCATCATGATTAGTGACTGGCGTATTGTGACGATCCAGTTGCTCGGCCACCATTGCCCAGACGTTTTCAATTAGTGAGAGATCTGGAGAATGTGCTGGCTAGGGCAGCAGTCGAACATTTTCTGTATCCAGAAAGGCCCGTACAGGACCTGCAACATGCGGTCGTGCATTATCCTGCTGAAATGTAGGGTTTCCAGGTATCGAATGAAGGGGCGTAACACATCTGAAATGTAACGTCCACTGTTCAATGTGCCGTCAGTACGAACAAGAGGTACGAACACGGATGCGACCATCATGATCCTGTAAATAACACCTGGATTCATCCGAAAAAATGAGGTTTTGCCATTCGTGCACCCATCGCAGGCGCTCCTGTCTGTGATGCAGCGTCAAGGGTAACTGTAGCCATGGCCTCCGAGCTGATAGTCCATGCTGCTGCAAACGTTGTCTAACTGTTCGTGCAGATGGTTGGTGTCTTGCAAACGTCCCCATCTGTTGACTCAGGGATCGATACGTGGCTGCACGATCCGTTACAACGATGCGAATAAGATGCCTGTCATCCCGACTGCTAGTGATACGAGGCCGTTGGGATCCAGCACGGCGTTCCGTATTACCCTCCTGAAACCACCGATTCCATATTCTGCTAACAGTCATTGGATCTCGACCAACGCGAGCAGCAATGTCACGATACGATAAACCGCAATCGCAATAGGCTACAATCCGACCTTTATCAAAGTCGACCGCAATCGCAATAGGCTACAATCCGACTTTGCTGTCGACCGCAATCGCAATAGGCTACAATCCGACCTTTATCAAAGTCGGAAACGTGATAGTACCCAGTTCTCCTCCTTACACGTGGCATCAGAACAACGTTTCACCAGGCAACTCGGGTCAACTGCTCTTTTTGTATGAGAAATCGGTTGGAAACTTTCCTCATGTCAGCACGTTGTAGGTGTCTCCACGTGTCTAACCTTGTGTGAATGCTCTGAGAAGCTAATCATTTGCATATAACAGCTTCTTCTTCCTGTCGGTTAAATTTCGCGTCTGTAGCAATTCATCTTCGTGGTGTAGCAATTTTATTGGCCAGTAGGGTAATATCCCAGAAGAGTGGTCCACTTACGGAGCCTTGAGGACAGCCCTTGATAATCTTTCTGATTACAGTGCTCTGTCCCGCAAGCCACTGCACGCTACGTCCACTACAATGACGTGCAAAGCTTTTATACAGGCATTTGGGGACCCTGAGATCTCGAAGGCTTTCGAAGGTTGCAGGCCCCCAAAAATTGTCGAGTGCACCTGCCATGTCAATCATGAGCGTGACTGCAAAACTTCACTGTAAGGTAAATTATTATATTCACACGTTTTATTTTTGCCATATCTGTGTTTTTTTAGTCAATGTACTTTTCTTCCTCCCTCTACACCCGATACGTCTCAGTGTTTAGTTAATGTACTTTTTCATTCTACAGTTAGTCAACCGGCGGCATCTGGAGTCACGCTACCTCCCTGCTATACCCGTCACGGACTGGTGCACACATTAACACACACACACACACACACACACACACACACACACACACACACTGCCAGAGAAACAGCGGCGCCGTAACCAGCAGTTGCAGTCGCAGTCGCGACAGCCGGCTTCCCCGAAACGTGGCTGCTCTTTCTGGTCAAGCGAGAGGCCCGGAGCTCCTCGAGCTTCAAGTTTCAAGTTACAAGTTTCCAGCTGGCGTGCAGCGCTGTCATGGAGAGAGAGCTCAATGGAAAATGGAAATAAGTGTTTTTCGTCGTTGGCCTCGTGGCCCCTTACGGGGCAGGTCCGGCCGCCTTGGTGCAGGTCTTATTACAGTCGATGCCACATTGGGCGACCTGCGCGCCGAATGGGGATGAAATGATGATGAATACAACACAACACTCAGTCCCTGAGCGGAGAAAATCCCCGACCAAGCCGGGAATCGAACCTTGGCTTTTTAGGACGGCAGTACGTCACGATCACCATTCAGCTATCGGGGCGGACAGAGAGAGATCATTGTAACTCGTAAATGATGTGATAGCCCTTCGTGAGAAGCAGCACCGTACTATGTTGCGAACTATCGCACCCTCTCAAAGAGGAAAGGGCTCTCAAAGAGAAAGCTATTGTAGTTCTTTGTAGGGAAAACATTGTGATATAGCAGAGCAGTTCGATCACTAAGTGGTTGCATGATCTCACCTTTGGTTCTATTAGCAACAGGCTTTGAGAGATGGCCGGGAGAGGATCCGGTAAAGCACTCAGTCTTGTTCTACATGTCGACTCCACTCACATTTCCATGACACAATAATGGAGGGTCAAGCTATATCAAGCTACCGAAAGATATTGCTGACAAGGATGCGTGTACTAATTTCAAGAATAAAATACGAAACTCCTGTTTCGCATTGTCTATCCTGGAGTGCGAAAGAAATTATATTCAACATCCGGAGTGTCCTAAACAATACAAAGTAGGTGATAATATTCGCGGGTATTGTGACTTAGATGGTACTAACACCGGTGAAATCACCCACAAAGACGTCGAACCCCTCCATTTGTCCAATTTTGCAGGCCACCACAAGCTGCGTGTTAATATGTTGCTAATCTCAAATGAGAATTAAAATCAACAGTATGTTGTTGAATCAACGATATGTCCTGTCTCCTTTCCTCCCAATAGAATAAACGCAAGAATAAAAAGCATGTTTGCTACACGTGCCACAACTACTTTTCCTCAAGCGAATCACTCGCAAAGCGTACTATTGATTGCTCTTCAATGGAAGTGGTACGTCTTGAGATGCCAACATATGAAAAGAAATTTTTAAAGTTTAAGAACCACCACCAACACCAGGAGCGGCGTTGCTCACTGATGTCGAAAAACTTCCAAGTGAGGTTGATAAGCTTCACAGCATCAACATTCCCATGACCGAATTGCAGGAGAGTATTGATCTGTACAAAAACTCGGCCATATTTGTGGATTACCGTTAGACAGGAAAGAAGAAATTAGTCATAGTGACCATTGTCATCTTATGGGGAAATTTCGCGGTGCGGCTCGCAATGCATGAAACCTGAACTATCAGTTACCACGACACGTACTCGTCTTCTTCCATAATTTGTACGGGTATGATGCTCACTTTCTTGTTGGGTCCTTGAATAAATTTGATGTGAAGAATGGTCAGCAGAGTGTTGAGAAATGTACGTTGTTCTCCAAACAAATGACTCCTGGAATTACGCTCCGTTTGCTCGGCTCGATACGTTTTATGCGAGCACCACTCCAGAAACTTGTTGAAACTACCTCCAAAGGACATGGATATCACCCAATCTGCATTCCCCAACGAGGAATAGTTTCAACTTGTAACTGGGAAGAGGAATTTCCCGTATGAATATCTGAATAGCACGGCGGCAAAACTCGACGAAACAAGACTACCTGACCTACGTTCTTTCTATAGTAATCTCACAGGCGATGCTATACCGGATGCAGATTATGAGAATGCTCTGAATATCTGGAAGGACTTTTATATACCTACTTTAGGTCATTGCGCAAAACTGTACACATCTACGGACGTGCGTTTGCTTGCGTACGTTTTCGAGAAATGCTGAACACTATACATGACCTCATACAAACTCCATCCTGTCTTTTATTACACAGCACTTGGTTTGTTTTGGGATGCAATGCTCAATAAAATGAACAAAACCATGGGATCTGTGAGGGACTTCGCCAACGTGTTCGTATACACGCCAAGACAAATAACCTGGAGATGGGTGAGATGTTCAGTGCATTTGATGAGTCTAGTTATGTATTTAGACGTGAATAGCTTATACAGGCACGCCATGCAACATCATTGCTCAGTAGTGGGTTTCAGTGGGAGCCCCAAGGTCTCAAAGGATTAGATAACATATTTAGAAAGGTGGCGTGATAGGTAATTGTGATATAGGGTATGTTGTGGAGAGAGACTTCGCATATCCTATTAGTGTGCATAATGCACATGCCGATATGCTGCTATGTCCAGAGCAAATAGTTCTGTGAGACACAGTTTTCATCCCAATCCTGATGACAATTCTGGGAAACACTGGCTGAAGGCGTGTACTTATTTGAACAGGAGAGAGAGGACTTCCTCGACATGTGACTCTGAAAAGGATTTTTTTTAAATTAATGAATAATGCAGTTTTCGGTAAAACTGTGGAGAACTTTAGAAATCGCCACGATATTCTTATTAGAATGGAATATGATGATGTGCGTTATTACGTAAGGAAATGCATTGCCAGTTCAGATTTCCAAAGGGTCGCCGTATTGAATAAAAACTTTTTCGCTATGAAGATGGCGAAGGCTGCAGTAGAGTTTGCGAAACCTCTCTATGTGGGTCTGTGTATACTAGACCTGTCCAAATTCAAGATGTACTGCCGTCATAACACGTTCGCAATACTTCATTTCGCTAGCCCAAAGTTACTTTATACAGATGCAGATATTTTCATCTACTGGGTGAAGAAACGTGATCCACATGAAGTAACTAGGCACTACAGTGATGAATTCGACATGTCTTCATACACGGCCTCTAATCCTTATAGTATTGGCTCAAATGGTTCAAATGGCTCTGAGCACTATGGGACTTAACATCTCAGGTCATCAGTCCCATAGAACTTAGAACTACTTAAACCTAACTAACCTAAGGACATCACACACACCCATGCCCGAGGCACGATTTGAACCTGCGCCCGTAGCAGTCTCTCAGTTCCGGAGTGAGCGCCTAGAACCGCTAGACCACCGCGGCCCCTTATAGTATTGCTCTGCAGAACTAGAAAGTTATTGGTCTAATGAAAGACAAGTCGAATGGATTGACAATTGTGGAGTTTGAAGGTTTAAGGTCGAAGACATATGTGTATCGCACATCTGGTGGTGCCATCCAGAGGTGGGCTAAGGGTGTGTGTCGTCTTGTGTCAAGGGCCCTCATGTTTGAAGATTGCTTGTGGTGTCTTTACGGCGGTGTCTGTGATGCTCCATCACAACCACGACGTGTAATGAGGTAAACTAGTATTCAGTCACGAGGGTATGAGATGTACACTGTGCTGTGTTGCACTCTGAAATCGACCTGTCGCCTCTTGAAGATACGCCGGTCATTTGTGAGGATGGGCCTGAAAGTCACCTGTACTCAAACGAACAACTTCAGTTGGAAGGACCACATAGATAATATTGTCGGGAAGGCGAGCCAAAGGTTGCGTTTCATTGGCAGGACACTTAGAAGATGCAACAAGTCCACTAAAGAGACAGCTTACACTACACTCGTTCGTCCTCTGTTAGAATATTGCTGCGCGATGTGGGATCCTTACCAGGTGGGATTGACGGAGGACGTCGAAAGGGTGCAAAAAAGGGCAGCTCGTTTTGTATTATCACGTTATAGGGGAGAGAGTGTGGCAGATATGATACATGAGTTGGGATGGAAGTCATTACAGCATAGACGTTTTTCGTCGCGGCGAGACCTTTTTACGAAATTTCAGTCACCAACTTTCTCTTCCGAATGCGAAAATATTTTGTTGAGCCCAACCTACATAGGTAGGAATGATCATCAAAATAAAATAAGAGAAATCAGAGCTCGAACAGAAAGGTTTAGGTGTTCGTTTTTCCCGCTCGCTGTTCGGGAGTAGAATAGTAGAGAGATAGTATGATTGTGGTTCGATGAACCCTCTGCCAAGCACTTAAATGTGAATTGCAGAGTAGTCATGTAGATGTATTCACTTCCTGTCCACTTCATGATGTGGGTGGAGGGAACTATATAGAATGAATCAAGATGTGAAAGGAATGAACGTGTGTGGAAGCGTGTCACCTGTTTAACATAGTGCGTAAATAGTAATAGACTGCACACCATGTGCACTGTAGTGTGAATAGTTTTCTTTTCATACACAATACACTGTGTAAATATTTCTTTCTTCATGCACACCACGTGTGTCATACTTTACCTGCACACCATGTATTCTTTGTATACAGTTTAGGTGTGTCTATATAGAACAAATGATAAAACAATAAAACAATCTGTATGAAAAAAGAAGTGCAATGTATTTTATTTTCGTAAACTGTCTGACAGCACACTGTTTAAAAATGCGTACTACTTACACGTGTAAATAGTCAAGTTTTTCAGTTTCACCTGCTTATATCCACACCAGTTTTTTACTGTTTTTTCCCAGTCCAATGGAACTACTAGATATTTTGGATACGTCCACTGCTACTAATGTAGTATTGTTCATGGAGGAGAGACGGGGTCTTTTCCCAACAAATCGACATGTTGTTACAGTCCCAGATTCCTGCGTAGTTGACAACAAGCAGCGGGGTATCTTGGATTCTGGGATGTAGAGTTTACCCGAGAGCCAGGGTCCATCGGAGTTCGAGCTTCCACTACCTGAATGGGCCCATGCGGTGCCTGAGGGGAGATGATTGTCTCCTGGTACCAGAATCATGAATTTTTCAAGTTAGTTTAATTCATTGCTACGAATTTTACACCTGTTATCTGCAAACACCAAACAGGCCATACATATTCCTCAATCGTGGTGATATATAACGTTTTATACTTCGTCCTTAATAATAAATCATGTTAACAGCAATCATTGGTAATATTAATATAGAAATAAAACGTAACATTAGAAAAATAAGAATCAATTTATAGGAAAACGGAAAATAAATTGAATTAACTAAAGTTACAGGTGAGTAACTTCCTTCTTACGTTACTACATATGTTGCTGGTAGGCTCGGAAGAACTCCAGGTTTACCAAATAACGACTACTACGTCTTCTGAACCTATTATTTCTACATGATTCTACATTTTTTTTCGTAAACTGTCTGACAGGACACCGTATAAAAATGCGTACTTGTTACATCTGTAAATAGTCTAGTTTTTCAGTTTCACCTGCTTATGTCCATCCCAGTCCCACGAAACTTTTAGATATTTTGGATACATCCACTGCTACTAATGTAGTATTGTTCATGGATACATAGGACATCGTAAAAAAAATTTCATGTTGCTCTAAATTGCTTGGACTGTGGGCTGTAGTTATTATTTCAAATAGTGCTACTTTAAGGTAAAGAAAGTATCTCTGCTTGACTGTTTGATGTTTTCTAAGAGAACCAATCCAACTGTTTGGCAAAGTATCAAAAAAGTATCTATTTCCTAAAAACGAACTTATTATACCACGTGAAACAAATTCTATCTGTGAATTGTACCTCAGGAACCAATGTGTAGAAGGAACCAAATTGTATCATTGTACACTGACATGCATCTGTGTTTGTGTCTAAAGCAACCAAATTGTATCTCAAGAACTAAACTGTGTCTCTAGAATCAGATTCCATTTGTAACAATGAAATAAAGAAAAAAATTGTTACTATAAGTCTTTGTTGTTATTTAGAGAAAACCTGTCCCATTTGTATACAGAAAGGATGTGTAGGAGAGAAGTGACATTAGTTTTGAAGATGAGTCTTATTAAAGAGGTGATGTTGACGTTGGAGAATACTTGAAACTATGAAATAGTTTCATAAGACAACGCCTAATGTGCTGCACGTGTTTTGCTGTCGGAGCAGCTGGCACATGACTATGTCCGCTTCCAAACACATATATCAGGCATACCTAAAATTATACCTCCTGTGCTTGAGGAGAACCACATATGTCGTAACTTGGCAAAGTTACATATTGACAAAGTGTGAAAGAAATAAAGTGCAAACAGGTTATGAGGTTAAAATTCATTTATTCCCTATCGAACTTTAAAGTAATTTTATATTTTCATAATCAGACACAACACTTTTATCACATAACATTTACTACGTGAGTTGATGGAGACATTTTTACTGCGTTATTTTCGTTTCGATTATACTGTGCAATTGTTTCTTGGAGGATATCTCACCATTTATAAGATCTGTTTAGACTAAAATGCATATACATTTGACATTTTATTGTTCTGTTCAGACTATCTACGATACTCACCTTCAGATGGGTGTGTTTTATTCCATACTGCTGCATCACGATCTGGAAATACCTATTGTGAAACTCTCTACCGTGATCAGATTGAAGATTGTCTGTACATCTATTTGTCCTGCCTGCAACAAACACTATAACACCCATGCAAGATCCCTTCCTGTTTTTGTTTTAACATGTAATTTCCAGACGAACTTAGAGTATGTATCAATGACCATTAACATTTACACACATCATAAAAGTTTTGCATCACCTCAGTTCCGAGAGTTCCGGAACCTGTACAGAAAATTGGAATAGAGATCAACATAAACATCATTTCCGCCCTTTTTATTGCTAATGAAAAGCACACATCGCTTCTTGTACCACCATACAGCGAGACCTTCAGAGGCGGTGGTCCAGACTGCTGTACACACCAGTACCTCTAAGAACCAGTAGCACGTCCTCTTGCATTGATGCACGCCTGTATTCGTCGTGGCATACTATCCACAAGTTCATCAAGGTACTGTTGGTCCAGATTGTCCAACTCCTCAGCGATGATTCGGCGTGGATCCCTCAGAGTGGTTGGTGGGTCACGTCGTCCATAAACAGCCCTTTTCAATCTATACCAGGCATGTTCAATAGTGTTCATGTCTGTAGAACATTCTAGCTACTCTAGTCGAGTTGGTGGGTCACGTCGTCCATAAACAGGCCTTTTCAACCTATCCCAGGCGTGTTCGATAGGACTCATGTCTGGGGAACATTCTGCCCACCCTAGTCGAGCCATGTCGTTATGCTGATATGGTTCCGTTATCGGTCGGAGGGTGGCATTCACATGTCTTACAGCCGTTACGGCGCCTTCCATGACTATCAGCGGCATACGTGGCCCCCACAAATGCCATTCCAAAACAGCAGGGAATCTCCACCCTGCTGCACTCGCTGGACAGTGTGTCTAAGGCGTTCAGCCTGACCGGGTTGCCTCCAAACAAGTGTCCGATGATTGTCTGGTTGAAGGCATATGCGACACTCATCGGTGAAGAGAACGTGATGCCAATCCTGAGCGGTTCATTCTGCATATAGTTGGGCCCATCTGTACAGCGCTGTATTGCATCGTGGCTGGAAAGATGGACCTCGCCATGGACGTTTGGAGTGAAGTTGCGCATCATGCAGCCTCTTCCGCACTAAATTCTGTGGCTGCACGAAAAGCGTTATTCTACATGGTCGAGTTACTGGCAAGGTTCCGCCGAGCTATAATCCGTAGGTAGCGGTCATCCACTGCAGTAGTTGCCCTTGTGTGGCCTCAGCGAAGCATGTCAATGACAGTTCGTGTCTCTCAGTATCTCCTTAATGTCCGAAGAACGTCGCTTTGTTTCACTCCGAGACGCCTGGACCCCCTTGTTGACAGAGCTTCCTGGCACAAAGTAACAATGCGGACGCGATCGAGCCGCGGTATTGACTGTCTAGGCATGGTTGAAGTACAGACAACACGAGCCGTGTACCTCCTTCCTGGTGGAATGACTGGAACTGATCGGCTGTCGGACCACCTCTGTCTAACAGGCGCTGCTCATGCGTGGTTGGTTACATCTTTGGGCGGTTTTAGTGACATCTCTGAACAGTCAAAGGGACTGTGTCTGTGATACAATATCCACAATCAACGTCTATCTTCAGGAGCTCTGGGAACTTGGGTGATGTAAAATGTTTTGATGTGTGTATTTCAATCTATTATTGGTATGTCCATATTCCTTCATATTTACAAGATCAGCCTGCCATAACTCATCCAAATCTTTAATAATAACATGTCTATGAGGGTATGTTTTACATGCTAGTTTTTGCAATTCTCGAATAACTGTCTTCATTCGATTATACCTCTCTCTCTCTAAGCTCAGAAACTGTTGCAACAACATTGTTCAAATGAGCAGTACTACTGGCAGCAGCTGATGCCATGAGCAGTTGTAGCCTATCTATTAGCTCTTTTGCATCCTTGTAGTGTATACACTGTGGGGGTCTGCTGCTGAATCCACTGGGGGCTGAACCGCACAATAACCATGAAAGAGTTGTTCGGTGAGGGGTGGCGGAGTGGTGAAGTGGACTACAGTAGTTGTATGGGGACTACTGCGCCTGCAGTGGTGACGGAGTCTCTCTGTCGTTTCTAGGCCCTCCATTAACATACAGTACAATACAAGCACGTATTTCCCTCAAACTGGTGGGTATTCCTTTAGTTTCTTCTTTTTGTCTTGCATTGATACAGTGTTCTAAATTTAATATATATGCGCTTTGTATATGGCGATATTTCACAATGTTTTTATATGCACTTAGAACATAATACACCAACAGTTCAGTCTTTTCAACACAATGGATGGCACCATCCGTAGACCAAACAAGTTTGTAATGGTAGAGTGCTGTAAATAAATGGACAGGACACTGATCTCAGCAGAGTGAAGTGCTGTCATACAGTGATGGTCTGGATGGCATCAGGCCATCTCAACAAATCTCTGGGGGAGAGTGGAATGGATAATCTGTTGATTGATGTAGCTTTCTGCATTACAAAGTTCATCCAATTGTGACTCTGTAAACCTCACTTTAGTACTTCTCAGGGCATTTTCAATCTCTAACACAACAAGCCAGTCACTGCCCACTGAAGTTTCTATACCAACAATTAAGCGCCTTAGGGAACTGCTTGTTAGGTTTTAACTTGAATTGAATAGCATTAGAGCACTGGGAGGAATGTGCAGTTTCTCTTCCACCGCTTCTGCATCCTTTCCTTGCAGTAACACCGGAATGTTCTGGGATGGAGAGTATGCCAGACACCAGTACTGATCCGCAATGTGTGGAGTAGGACCACAGGAACACATTTTTAGAGTTCAGGGACTGGGTGTCTTCGTTACACGAACTGACAAGTGGTATGGATAACATCAACTCGTTGTACCGCTCAAAACATGCTATCCCGGTGCGCTATAGTATCCTATGGGGCCGCAGACTCGATAGGCCTGATGTCCCTGCAGGTCCAAATAAGCTGCCAATTGCCACTGCTGCTGGTCTGGACACAGCAGAGATCACTGCAGGTTCAGACAATCCAGTGGGTGCTGCTGCTGGTACAAACGTTTGAACACATTTAGAACAATCTGTTTGAGTTGTCAAATGCATCTTAAACCCATCACAATGCATCACCATTATTTTCTGAAAAGTATTCTCCTTATAAATCTATTATTTTTCCTTTCTAATCCTCATGTAAGGAGGTATGGAAGCAGTCCTCAGTTATGTGCTTACACATATTGAAAGTCTGGACTTTTCATGAAAGGACCACAGTTCTACCACAAGTATCTATCAGTATGAGCTGTGAAATGTAACTTCAGTCTGTCCCACTGCACTTTCATTGTTTGAAGAAACGTATTATTATTCTTACACTCATCCAATGTCTGCACTTCCCAAGCATCATGCAGTCATCAGCTGCATGATTATAATTAATACAGCTGTTGAACTCTTTCCTGCCTGACACCAACATCTTGTCCATTGTACATATCACATATACAATAAATTAAAGACTTACATCCATCCTATCTGGTATCCCAGTGCAGACTGAAACTTCCTCACTAGTCGAGCAGGAGAGGGGAGTAGAAGAGGGGGAAGCAGAGGAGGTGAGGAGTTAGGAGGACCAATAGCAAGCACCCTCAGCTGTAGCATTGAGAATGAGGTCAGTTGGCCACTGAACCTCAAGGTGAACATATAAAATTTGAAATTCCCTCAATTTTTTAAATTTCCACCATTTCCATGGTTGGAGTGGAGGGAAGGGTGGAGGAGTTAGGATAGTAGAGGTACCCAAATTGCCCTATTTCCAGCCAAAATTTGAATTATTTCCAGCCAAAATTTGAATTGCACACCATCTTGAAAAAAATTGGCAGCAATGGAAACCATCCCACAAACAGCCTACCACTACTACTCATGAAGACCCAACTACCATTAGGCAAGATAATGTTGTTTTTTTGTTTTTGTTATAGTGTGATAGATTTTGCTCTGAAGGACATACCGTTACAGGAGCACATAAGTGATATCTCCTAACCAGCTTGCGGGAAGCTGTCAACACGAAGAATTGTGGGAAGCTGATGAAACTCCACAACAGCGTCAAAACGGATTCTGATAAGGACACAGTGACGCCAGCTGTCGACTTCAACTTCTTACCTAGGATGAATAATCAACTGCTTAGTAGTCGAGTTGATTACTGCAATAGAACATATCCTAAACATACCAGGGGTGCTCAGCAAGTGATGAAACACATTTTCTTCTGAAAGCTGGTTGGTTTTCTTTAGGGTTACAATAACCATATAATTCCACACGCCTTTTGCGTACAGACACTATTTTTCAACACAATCTTAGTTCAGTGTGATGGCCTTATGCCACTTTAGTGTAAGGGCATGTATGTCCACATGGTATCATTCTACGAGTCGAAGTCAGAGCCAAGGTCTTGCTGCAGCGATAACCTCACCATGATCCATGTATTGCTTCCTGCGAAATGCATTCTCCATTGGGACAAGCAGATGGAAGGTGCAAGATAGGGGCTGTGGGTGAATGAGGAAGGATGATCGAATGAAGTTTTGTGAACGCCTCTCGGGTGCGCAGACCTAAGTGAGGTTTGTGTTGTCTTAAGGTACGTTTACAATGAGGGATTTGTCGTGGAGATTTGTACCCGGCACAAGTAGTGGGGAAAAGTATCTCGGCACATGTATATCGCGACTTAGTTCAGGGAGATGTACCCGGCACAAGTAGCCAAGTACAGTGTTCTCACTGGCGACATGTAGCGAGCCAGTTTCACGAAACATGGCGTCTGACGCAGAACTTTTATTTCTAAGCGCTAACGCTGTGTATCTAATTGTAAAACGAGAGAATAAAAACCAGAGAAAGGGACGTAGATGGTGGGTGCGTAATTTTCTCAGTAAACGGTGTAGTCATGGAGCTTAGAGTTCAGTGATGAGTGACCTAAAAGTTCACGACGTACAGGGTGTCAAAAATTTTGTTCGTATATCTACGACGGACTTCGTAGTATTACTAAATGACTGCCCAATACTACACATTGAAGGACACAAATTTTCAAGATGCTGTAAGTCCTGCTGAACAACTTGCCGTTGCATTACGATTTTTAGCTACTGGAGATTGGTATAGCTCCTAATAAAGGCAGCGAAGAAAGAAGAATATATAATTAAGACTACGCCGTATTATCCTCAGGGATCCTTTGCGGAGAGAGTTAACCGAAATCTTAAATCCGCGTTGATTATTTATCATCAGGAAACGTCTAGTAAGTGGGACTCTAGTCTTCCTTGGCTGAATTTTACCTTTAATACCGCCAGTCACGAAGCTTTGAGAGCTATTCCAGCCTCCTTGATCCATACTTGTCCGTTTATTTGCCCTCTTTCGAACTTCTGGGGAATTCAAGATCTAAGTCCAGCGGATATTAGTCCTCAAGTCATCAAGGAAAACTGGAACTGTGCCAGGCGTAATATACTCAGGGCCTATATTAAACAAGCTGAGCGTTACAATCGTAATCGGGGAACCTTTAGGGGGAGGCCAGGAGATCAGGTCTATGTCCATAATTTCCCCGGTAGGCAGGTGCGTGTTTGGAATCTAAGTAAATTTATTCCTCGTCATCTGGGACCTTGCACTATCGTGCATATTTTAGGCCCGGTGAATCTGTTGGTGAAGGATACCTGCTCTGGTAAGCAGTACCGGGTTCACCTTAGCCCAATTAAATTCAGGTAGCCCAGGCGCTGAATCGCCCTCCCCCCCCCCCCCCCCCCCACCCTCCCACCCACCCCGGAATTGAGTTTGAGGGAGGAGGTTAGGTTGAGCAGTGCATGGCTTGTGTTCATCCCATTAATTGTTTGTCATCTTCTATTACGGTAGTGCCGCCTTCTTTCCTTATTCCATTTACTGGCGTCACTAACTTCCTGCCTTACGTACTTGCCCGTGAGTGGCAGCAGCAGCGCGTATCGATCGCAGTGTCGTACCATCTCTGGACCAACCGATAGTATTTCCAGGTCGTCGTGTGTCGGGTAAGGGGTGAGTGGGAGACGCACCAGCAGTGTAGTCGCCACAGAGCAGCAGTCGCGGACGGACCAGCTGTCAGTCGGTTAATTGGCGAGGAGCAGCAAGCAAGCCCCCATCGCGCGGAGTCGGGCTGGAACCACTGGCAGCCTGCACGCGCGGTTGGAGTGTGAGGTGCTGCTTGCGAGTGCTATGATGTTCGGCGCCCACCTATCTTGGACATGAAAGTTGAGTCCTCACTTAACTTACTTACATTTCTCCGTTTGATCCTGGTTGTCGCTTTTGGGACATTCCCGCTGGCAACAACTCTAAACATTGATGGTGGTGTCTTTTCTATATCGTGTCTCCCTACCACTTTCGCGCAACGGCGCTCTGAGCGTGTTTTTTAGGGAATTGACTAGTTTGAACCTGGGACCTGTTGCTGGTAAGGAGACGCCAGACCACACATGACATGTAGAATTCAGAAAAGTTCAGTGAGACTAGCGATGATATAACCAAATACTAAATGATCTCAGCGTCAGCTCCACTGCACTCCCTGTAAAAGTATCTTAATACTAACTAAATTTAGTGGAAGGGGTTCAAGGCTTTCCTATTTTTAGTTCGCTGGTAAAATAACGTCGAAAAAGCAGTTAAGTTTACCAATTGAAATTTTATTCTACTCACAAAACATTGTTTATAAATTGCACTGTTAATAAAAGGAAGTGTTTTAATACAGGATGGTAAAAACCAACTGCGTTCAACAAAAATGTGAACGAATATTCCCTAAATGGGTTTCCAAGTTCTACAATGGATCGAAGCATCACCTATGCCATATCACATCTATAATCTAAGTTTAAATTAAGTTTCACAAAAGAGAAAAACTATAAAAATGGTCTACAGTGACCCTCAATTATCTTTAATAACTTATCTAACTTGTCGTAAATTACAGTGGCTGATGTGGCTTCTCAATAACTATATAACAGAAAAATTATCGCGTTTCAGATTTTTACTTGAAGTGGCAAATGTGAACACCATGAGCTTTAATTGACGATCGACACTAGTGTTACGCAAAAAGGGGGTGTAACAGATGAGACTTCTGCAGTTCTGAGTGAAGCTTTATGCGCAGTTATGCGGCATCGCGTGTGTTCATTACCTTGTCGGTGTTCGTCAGGGGAGCGGCGGCCGGTGCAGCAGCCATCCAGCTCGCCGTCTCGGAACTAACTCTCCTCCTCACTTGTCCTTACTACAATTTACCGTAGTTCGTTTAGAAAAAAACGATCTGGCTGTGTTTTCATCTGACCAATCAGGGTCTCATTGTTAACCTTAAGCTCCGCCTACAAAAATTCTGTCTATCCAATGAGAAACGTTATATTTTTCGTGGTGGGGCAATGTTTTTAAAGTTTACAACGTAACAGAGACGCGAAAAAGTCTCACGCAAAAACCTGCAGCTGGTGTGGCACTTTTAGCGTTATCGTAAGATCTATACTGTTTTTCTGGAGGGCTCTAGCTTTTAACATGGGCTGCGGGGGTAGGGGGGGGGTGGTCCTTGACGTAACAGAGACGCTAAAAGTCTCACGCTAAAACTTGCAGCTGGCGTTGTCCTATTGGTTAGCTGGCGACGTGGGTGTCCAGTCCGTCCCTTATCGTTGGGCCTTCCAGCTTAACACGGTTCTGCTCTCGACTTCTGTTCTCGTTTCTCCCCTCGGAACTGCATCGGTCTCACGGTGGAAAGGTACGACATGCATTTAGGCATTCTTGTGTTAGTCTGTGGTATTCCATTTGCTCACTTGTTACTCGTATTACTTTGGTTAATTTAATGTCACGATTTATTCGGAGCTATGTGACATACTACTGGATTTGCTTACAATGTAAGATTTTCCCTGAAGGTGTTGGATTTGCCTGACACCTTACACAATGTGTGTTTTTAAGTCGGCTAAGATACCAGCCGTCTTCCTGTGAAATTTTACTTAGTTTATTCCCTGTAATTGAAGTTCACCAGCAGCATCTTTTGCCTTGTGGCCGTTGACGTTCCAGTTACCTGACCTGGTCACTGACGTAATTTTAGGCAGTGTATTTTCCACGTCGTGTTGTTGCTGTCCAGTGCGGCTTGTAGTTCGACAGCTGACGTGTTGTTGGTCGTTGTGGGCGCCAGTATTCTGTGTGTCGTTTATTGAAATCTTGTGGTCGTTTTGCTGGATGCTTGGAGCAGAACTAATTTGGTTCATTGGTCGGTCGGTTGCCTGTCGGTTATGTTGCCTCCAGATTAAGGAGTCGTTGGACAGGCTGCCTGTCTAATCTAAATGGGCGTTGGTGTTCCAACCCCAGACCTACCCTTGGAAAATTCTGAGCCCCGTTCCTTGTGTGTTACGTAGTAATTTTCCTGTTTGGATTTTAGTTATTTGGCTGATATGTGGTTTTCATCCGAGTATCAATATCTCTCAAATTAATGTTCTTGTCTTGCCCTTAAGGCATGAGATTGCTATATTTTTATATGTGGACTGCAGCCGAATTTTACTGGAGGTGTTTTAAGATGAGGCCTTCCGCCTTTTAGGTTGAAACTCTTTCAAGGCCTTAAGCGGTTAAACATACTTTGTTGATATGTAGCCTTCAGACGAATATTAATATCTCTTAAATTAATGTCCTTGTCTTGCTCTTAAGGCATGAGATTCTTATTCTTTATTTTATATGAAATGTTTTAAGATACGGCCTTCTGCCCTTTAAAATTGAAACTCTTCTTTCCAGGGCTTGTTAAATTATTTGTTGGTGAGCGGCTTCCAGCCGAGTTTCAATATCTCTTAAATTAATCTTCTTATCTTGCCCTTGAGGCATAATATTGTTATTCTTTGGAATGGGGCCTTCAGACGAATTTGCATTAAATGTTTAAAGGTAAGGCCTTCTGCCTTTTGATTGAAACTCCCTTATTGCGTAATATGCGACCTACAGCCTAATTCCATTAAAATTAAATTGCTAATGCCTTCAGCCGATTAGATTGAAGATTTAGAAAATATTCTTGGATGAAACCTCCAAAAGAACCTTGTATTTCAATTTTGCTTTGTGTCTTGGATTCTGAATGTGGCCTTCGGCCGATCTAAATTTAATCAAAGAAGGTCGATTAAAGTTTTGAGTGTTTTGCATCCTTGTCGTAATATTGTATGTTGATAAAGAAAGTTTGTATGTTGAGTGCAACTGACAGCAACTTATTTTTGCCCCTTTCCACAACCTAATCCGCTCTGTCCTGCTAGCCCAGGCATTTAACTGGTAGCAGTGCGTGGTGGAATATGGGGGAATCATAAGCAGATGTAGAAGGCCTAATCACTCCTTGTTGGAGCATTTGCGATATTTTAGCCTTGAGTATCTTCACCTCAGGGGTGAGAGGCGATATGGGGACTGCCTGACCGGAATATCGTCGGATAGATGGATATGATAATTAAGAACATTAGTTACCCCCCAGTTATCACTAAGAAACTGGGGAATACCGTGTAAAAATCCCGTAATTGAGAAACCTGATGCTGCGAGAGATGGATAAGATCAAACTCATTTGCCACCGCCTCAGCTGCCAATGCGCCGACATTCCGATGCAAAATACGTTTAGCACACTCACAGAAACCAAACTGCTTTACAGAAGTGAACTTAAAGAAAAAGCTGTGCCCAGAATAATCCAAGTATAACCCAGTATTATTGATGAAATCACACCCCAAAATTAGATCATCTGGTAGTTCCTTAACAAAAGCTAATGACATAGGGCAGGAAAAATCCCCCACCAAAACAGATGTAGTGTTTCCCCTTTACTGTTCAATCTGTACATCGAAGAAGCAATGATGGAAGTAAAAGAAAGGTTCAGGACTGGTATTAAAATTCAAGGAGAGATACCAATGATACGATTCGCTGATGACATTGCTATCCTGAGTGAAAGTAAAGAAGAATTACAGGATCTGCTGAATGGAATGCACAATATAATGAGTAGAGAATATGGACTGAGATAAGATCGAAGAAAGACGAAAGTAATGAGAAGCGGCAGAAACGAGAACAGCGAGAAATCTAACATCAGGATTGATGGTCACGAAGTAGATGAAGTTAAGCGATTCTGATACCTAGGCAGTAAAATAACCAATGACGGCCGGAGCAAGGAGTGCATCAAAAGCAGACTCGCTATGGCAAAAAAGGCATTCCTGCCCAAGAGAAGTCTACTAGTGTCAAACACATGTCTTAATTTGAAGCAGAAATTTATGTGTATGTAGGTCAGGAGCATTGTATGGTAGTGAAACATGGACTGCAGGGAAACCGGAACAGAGAAAGTCGAAGCATTTGAGATGTGGTGCTACAGGCGAATGTTGAAAATTAGGTGGACAGATGAAGTAAGGAATGAGGAAGTTCCACGCAGCGTCGGAGAGGAAAGGATTATGTCGAAAACACGGACAAGAAGGAGGGATATAATGATAGGACATCTGTCAAAACATCAGGGAATGATTTCCATGGTACTAGAGGGAGCTGTGGAGGGCAAAAACAGTAGAGGAAGACCGACATTGGAGTATACTGAGGATGAAGGTTGCAAGTGCTTCTCTGAGATCAAGAAGTTGGCACAAGAGAGGAATTCGTGGCGGGCTGCAGCAAACCAGTCAGAAGACGATGACACAAAAAAGGGGGAAGTTTGCTTGCATTTTTGTGGCATTGAACCTGCTGAAGTCGTTTCTTTAATTTCCAGACTATAGCACAGACTTCAGAGAAGATAGCTGCAACATGAAGGACATTAAACAGAATAACACCTTCAGATTCTCAGAAGACCGTGGCCATGAATTTACAGTTTGGGGGGTGTGGTTATGAACTTTTCTTCAGTGAGGAGGTGGTGTGGCAGTAACTCATTGCTTGCGTTTTTGTTTGCTGTTCAAAGTAACGAATCCATGTTTCCTCACCTGTGACGATGTTCAACAAAAACTTCTCGCGTTCAGCCTCGTAGCACACAGTCAATTCGGCACAGATGATCCATCGTTGCTGTTTATGGTCTTCTGTTAGGCGGTAAGGGACTGAACTTGTGGGCGAGTGTGGCAGAGACGCCCAGCAGTACAGTGATTCGTCAATCAGGTTGAATGAGGAAGTCCACATGTTTCAACATTGCAGGAGTTGCAGCTTTGTGCTGCTGGCTGGCACATGGTTGCTGTTTCCACAACCTTGTTGCAACGATGACACGCACCTCACCCAACGTCTCACCCTGCTTTTCTTCACTTCCAGGCCTCCATAGACCGTCTGCAAGCGCCTATGAATGTTTGCAATGTTCTGGTTTTACGCCAAAGGAAACTCAATGACACCTCTGTCCTTGGAACACACCTCTATTAGAGATGCCATTTTGAAGGCTATTGTGAGATTGAGATACATCCAGCACATACCAGGAGTACCGGTATGAAATGAGCATTTTTTGTGAAAATAAAACACTAATTTTGAATTGAAAAGTAAAATCATTTCATTAAAAGTACTTACCATTGCTTTCTATACATTTTGAACACCTTTCTGGCAATTTGTGGACACCACTCCACTCCAATAGAAATGTTCGTCTTTTGAAGCAAACCAATCAGGCACCCAATTTTCGACTTCTTCGTAAGAATCGAAGTGTTCCTCAGCCAATGCGTGTCCCATTGATGAAAACATATGGTAGTCGGAAGGGGCCAAGTCTGGTGAATACGGCGGTTGGGGTAGCAGGTCCCAGCCAAGTGTTTTGATTGTATCCTGAACCAGTTTGGCTTTGTGTGCAGGTACATTGTCGTGTCCAAAAATTACTTTGCCATCTCTTCTGGCCCATTCTGGTCTTTTTTCGATCAATGCATAGTTCAGATTGATCATTTGTTGTCTGTAGCGATTATTTTTCACAGTTTCACCGGGTTTTAGAAGTTCATGATACACCACACCTTTGTGATCCAACCAAACACAGATCATTGTCTTATTGCCGAATCGATTTGGTTTTGTAGTATATGTTGATGGTTGTCCCGGATTAACCCATGATTTATCCCATTTAGGATTCTTAAACTAATTCCATTTTTCATCGCCAGTACCATTTCTATGAAAAATTTATTTTCTTTCATGTCTTTGAAGCAAAATTTGACAAATGGTTTTTCGGTTTTCCGTCTGTCTTTCATTAAATTCATGTGGCACCCATTTTCCACACTTTTGGAACTTTCCCACGGCTTTTAAACGGTCAGAAATTGTTTGTTTTGCAATATTTAGCATTGTTTCCATTTGCTTGTGACTCAAAGTAACATCTCCATCCAATATTGCTTGAAGTTCGGCGTCTTCGAAATATTTTGGTGATCTTCCACGTTCTTCATTTCTTACATCAAAATCATTTTTTCTGAACCGTTGAAACCATCTTTTGCTTGTTACTTCTGATAGAGCATGATCACCATATGCCTCGACAAGCATTCGATGCGACTCTGCAGCACTTTTTTTCAAATGAAAACAAATCTGCACGAACGGTTCGAAGACGTTTATAGCAGCATGGACTATCAGCTCGGAAACCATGGCTGCGGTTACCATTGACGCTGTATCACAGACAGGAGCGCCTGCAATGGTGTACTCAACGACGAACCTGGGTGCACGAATGGCAAAGAATCATTTTTTCGGATGAATCCAGGCTCTGTTTACACCATCATGATGGTCGCATCCTTGTTTGGTGACATCGCGGCGAACGCACATTGGAAGCGTGTGTTCGTCATCGCCATGCTGGCGTATCACCCGGCGTGCGATTGGTTACACATCTCGGTCACCTCTTGTTCGCATTGACGGCACTTTGAACAGTGGACGTTACATTTCAGATGTGTTACGACCCGTGGCTCTACCCTTCATTTGATCCCTGCGTAACCCTACCTTTCAGCAGGATAATGCAGGACTATGTTGCAGGTCCTGTACGGGCCTTTCTGGATACAGAAAATGTTCGAGTGCTGCCCTAGCCAGCACATTCTCCAGATCTCTCACCAACTGAAAACGTCCGGTCAATGATGGCCGAGCAACTGGCTTATCACAATACGCCAGTCACTACTCTTGATGAACTGTGGTATCGTGTTGAAGCTGAATGGGCAGCTGTACCTGTACACGCCATCCAAGCTCTGTTTGACTCAATGCCCAGGCGTACCAAGGCGGTTATTACGGCCAGAGGTGGTTGTTCTGGGTACTGATTTCTCAGGATCTACGCACCCAAACTGCGTGAAAATGTAATCACATGCCAGTTCTAGAATAATATATTTGTCCAATGAATACCCGCGTAACATCTGTGTTTTTCCTTGGTGTATCAATTTTAATGGGCAGTAGTGTAGCTTGCAAGTGCTACTCTGAGATGAAACTGTTGCAAGAGGAGAGGAATTCGTCGTGGACCTCATCAAAGTTGTCTGAAGACTGATGACTCAAAGGAAAAATGAAGGGAAAAAAAAGAAAAAGAAAAGAAAGAAAGCGCCGCCACCTATTGGAACTGCAAGAATCTACAGGGAATTAAGTGAGAATGTTCCATGATGCTCTCAACAAACGCCGAATTTTTTCATCTGAAACTGAGTAAGAAAAAAATTGTTGTATTACTTATTCAATGCCCCACGTACAAAATGCAGACTTCGACAACCATGTCTCCACTAGCTCACTCATTCTTGCTAAAATTGTGTCACAATGAAGGGCTAATGTCTAGAGAAGGACTAAGAACACAGTCACAGTCACAGCTTTATGCTTTAGAGATGATATTTGATACTTTGTGACGAGCTTCTTAGTTGTCACGTTAATTATATAGTTTTACCCATTGCCATAACCTTCATTAAGCCACTGATTGAAAACGTAATTTCCTAGTTTCAGCTTCACGCTCAACGCAGAACAAAACAAAGTAAAACGCACCGAGATAAGCGAGTGGACAGAGGCCGCCCTCGCAGCAGCCAGCAGGTTCTGCGAGGTGGACAGGCGTGGAGCGCTGCGGCCTGGGCTGGCACGTTCTCGCAGCGCGGCGCCATCCGTCAGGCGACGCGTTGACGCGTCTGTCCACCTCTCCGCGGCATTTTCGCCTCTTCCCTCTCTCCCTGCTCCTCACCCTGCCATCCGCAGCTCCCAGGCGGCCTCGCTTCGGCTGGACACGGCCGGACAGACCTCGGATTGTTATTCGGAGCAGCGCCCCCCGCGAACCTCGCCAAATCCCCGCTGACAGCTGCTGGCGAGGCGCGTCGGGCCGTCTGGCGTCGTCAGCGGCGCCTCCAGCACTCCAGCTTTCCAGCACTCCAGCTGGACCGCCGCCGCCATTTTGCGACGGCCGGCCGGACGTACGCCATTTGCATTCCGCCCCATTGTCCCACAGGTGAGAGTCCGCAGACGTCACACGTGACCGGCATCACGAGCCGGCCTGCGAATTTTTCTGTGTCACTCGCGTCGACGTCGCAGCGCACGTCCGACGCTTAAATACTAGGCCATAGCAATTCCGCGCCTTTTATCTGCACACTCTCTTCTGTTACACGTATAACGGGATTTCCGGGATTAGTAGATTGGAGTGTCATTATTGACGAGAATTGATATACCTTACCACATAACGGAAGCATTTACAAAATTGATGCGGAAAGTTGTAGCATGAGTGACATTGAAAAGTTCACGAAACAATATAATGAAATTTGTAATAGTGTACCAATTTATTGGGGCAAGGAGGTTAAAATTTAACTGTACACATTTACTGCTACATGTATAACACAGGTGCTTACTGAATATTAATGACTAAAGTGTCCTCGTTTTGCTTTAATGAGATTCTCAGAGAAAATATTTCGCAGTTCGTCCTCAGGAAACCCTGCTTTTGCCACATTTATTAACACGCATATTTTTTTTTTTTTTCAGAAGTGCATTTCACCAAGAAGCCTTTTCACATTACTCCACAAATTCTCGATCAGATTTAAGTCTGGAGGATTACCAGGCCGCTGAAGCACATTAATGTTGTTTTCTTCCATGGACGTCTTGACTACTTTAGAAGTGTGACACCGGTGCAGACATATCGAAATGTTCCTCTACAATTTACAACCCAGTGCCAAAGTATTTCCATTTATTTGTTTGAATTCAATATTCTGCCAATTGAAACTAGTGCTTCAGGGACCTAGCTGTGAAAAAATCTTTCTTTTTTTGGGGTGGGGGGAGTAGAGGGGTGCATCGTGTTTTACAATCTGTTCAAGAAGTTTAGCACTCACTGCCTCATGAGGGCTTTCCGTGACACTTCTTGCTCTGTAGCCTTAAGCAATGAAATGTGGCTCATCCCTGAAAATTACTTGTTTCCAGTCAAGATCAAGTTCGAAGATTTATATGCTTTGGTCCATACTAACCGTTTCTTCTTCATGGCAGGTGTTAACGGCTGGTTCTTTATTGGCTTTCAGGCCACCCACCCACAATCAAGAAGCATATGCAGTACAGTTCAGGAGTCAATTTCAACCACAGTAGACAATAAATTCTCTTGTGGAAGATGAATTCTACTGTTTAAGTCTAGCTTTGACAGTTCTAGACATCTGTCTATTTGGAGACAATCAGGCAGCATCACTATATTTCCTAATAAATTTTAACAATAGATTCTTGCACACTAACAACAGAGGCAATGTCTGTTAGAATCATAAACATGAAGAGTAACTACACTTCTGGAAATGGAAAAAAGAACGCATTGACACCGGTCTGTCAGACCCACCATACTTGCTCCGGAAACTGCGAGAGGGCTGTACAAGCAATGATCACACGCACGGCACAGCGGACACACCAGGAACCGCGGTGTTGGCCGTCGAATGGCGCTAGCTGCGCAGCATTTGTGCACCGCCGCCGTCAGTGTCAGCCAGTTTGCCGTAGCATACGGAGCTCCATCGCAGTCTTTAACACTGGTAGCATGCCGCGACAGCGTGGACGTGAACCGTATGTGCAGATGACGGACTTTGAGCGAGGGCGTATAGTGGGCATGCGGGAGGCCGGGTGGACGTACCGCCGAATTGCTCAACACGTGGGGCGCGAGGTCTCCACAGTACATCGATGTTGTCGCCAGTGGTCGGCGGAAGGTGCACGTGCCCGTCGACCTGGGACCGGACCGCAGCGACGCACGGATGCACGCCAAGACCGTAGGATCCTACGCAGTGCCGTAGGGGACCGCACCGCCACTTCCCAGCAAATTAGGGACACTGTTGCTCCTGGGGTATCGGCGAGGACCATTCGCAACCGTCTCCATGAAGCTGGGCTACGGTCCCGCACTCCGTTAGGCCGTCTTCCGCTCACGCCCCAACATCGTGCAGCCCGCCTCCAGTGGTGTCGCGACAGGCGTGAATGGAGGGACGAATGGAGACGTGTCGTCTTCAGCGATGAGAGTCGCTTCTGCCTTGGTGCCAATGATGGTCGTATGCGTGTTTGGCGCCGTGCAGGTGAGCGCCAGAATCAGGACTGCATACGACCGAGCCACACACGGCCAACACCCGGCATCATGGTGTGGGGAGCGATCTCCTACACTGGCCGTACACCTCTGGTGATCGTCGAGGGGACACTGAATAGTGGACGGTACATCCAAACCGTCATCGAACCCATCGTTCTACCATTTTAGACTGGCAAGGGAACTTGCTGTTCCAACAGGACAATGCACGTCCGCATGTATCCCGTGCCACCCAACGTGCTCTAGAAGGTGTAAGTAAACTACCCTGGCCAGTAAGATCTCCGGATCTGTCCCCCATTGAGCATGTTTGGGACTGGATGAAGCGTCGTGTCACGCGGTCTGCACGTCCAGCACGAACGCTGGTCCAACTGAGGCGCCAGGTAGAAATGGCATGGCAAGCCGTTCCACAGGACTACATCCAGCATCTCTACGATCGTCTCCATGGGAGAATAGCAGCCTGCATTGCTGCGAAAGGTGGATATACACTGTACTAGTGCCGACATTGTGCATGCTCTGTTGCCTGTGTCTATGTGCCTGTGGTTCTGTCAGTGCGATCGTGTGATGTATCTGATCCCAGGAATGTGTCAATAAAGTTTCCCCTTCCTGGGACAATGAATTCACGGTGTTCTTATTTCAATTTCCAGGAGTGTATTTTTGCCCGCCTTTTAGGTGGAGTGTTTATATTATGAGAAATAAAAAGTACTCCAGTCGAGAACACAGAAACAACACACCCTCTTACTACACATACAAGCACTCAGATGAGCTGGAGGTGACCTTCAAGTGTTGTACGTAGTCAAGGCTACAACAGTCCTCCATGAGTCCTACAAATGGGAAGACAAAACTGGTTACAACTAATAAACTTCATTTTGTTGTGAATATGAGCTCATCCCAATTAATTTGCACATTACTATTTAGTACCTTCCCTAGATCGTATTATGCACTATCGTCTTCGAAGTAGTCTCCTGTGAACTAAATGCACTGATCCCAATCGTTTTGCCACTTTTGAAATACACCCTAGAACTATTCCTTTATCTGAGTGTTTTCTGCCGTCTTGCGATTGCATGATTACTCTGCAATTCACACTTCAGTGTGTTCATACAGCAGTATTCAGACTATTTGTGTACCTTCCCGCTCCCCAGTAGAACGTCGGAAATTTGAAAATTCGAGCTTTCCTTGCGGGCTGTGATTCTTTTATTTTATCATAATGGTCATTTCTCCATGCGTAGATAGCAGTGAAAGAAATAGTTTGGAATTCGGAGGAGAATATTCGAGGTTTTCATCTGATAATAAGATCTCGCCGGAACGAAATACGGCTTTGTTTTATTGACCTACTCGCCAGTTCGGTTATCGTGCCCTGACATAATTTAGGGCAAGAAAAAACGCCCTTCCTCTAGCGTCTTCGAAGTCATTATTCAAACCTGTCTGGTAAGGATCCCATACTTCAGAACAAGACGGACAAATGTAGAGTACATTTGTCGCAACTTGTAAGTATTTCGCTTTCTTTCGCCTTCCCCGCAACATTTTCTATGCTATGGTTTCAGCTGAACCTTTTCGTATTTGCCACCCGTAGATATTTAGTCGAATAGACAATCTATAAATTTATGTGAGTTGTTGAGTAAACGATTCCCCTTGAAGAATCTCCTCCACTATATTAAATGTTCGTTCCATTATCTTGATTATCAGGTTGATTATCAGGCAAGAAGTGACATGGAGCAACAGCTGGTGCATACAGAGCATGGGGACCAGCTGTAATCTTGTTTTGAGTCAAAAACTCCTGAATAACGCAGAACATTTGATGTCGTGCATTGTCATGCCCAAGTATCGAATCCTTCGTACGCAACTTCTGTGGAGGTTTTCCCTTCAAGTCCTCTTTGAAACGTCTTACAACATTGTGATAGAATCCTTTACGACAGTCTGACGAGGTGAAGATTCTTCCACTGCGATGATTGTTGCTTAGTTTCATTCTGACACATATTCCATAACAAACTCCCACGGTGCTGCACAACACTTGATTGGTTTCTTTACGTGTCAGACTACAAATCTATTAAACATTTTACAATCCGATGCCAGCTGTCATCCGACTGTCGGCGTTTGCATGTTTCCGAAACGCTTCACATTGTGCCTGATCTAAGCAGTTCTCTACAAAATCTTTATTCGAGATTTGTTGCGTTTCTGCATTAATTATCAAACGTTTAAAGTAAAACTTTATATACAGACTCTACTCTTTTAGGTCGACTATCACAGAACCACAAACTCAAGTGAAACACTAAAGGTGACTGTCCAAGGAATTTCATTTTTCATGCTGATACTCTCTGGTGAATTCGCTTCTGTGCTGTACGGATGGTTTTTATGTGTGCTGTAGTCCGTTGGGAAGGGACAGCATTTATTTTGTATAGTATCTAACGTCGTCTCCTCATTCACCCTTAAACAGTAATATCTGCAAGGCTAGACGTGTCGGTCTTTGCTTTCAAATAGTTGTATATTCACTAGGGATAGAGAGACTGTCTGCTGCCTCGTGCTAGTGTAGTGTCAATCTTGCTAAATTTCTCTTATTATAGAATCAAAGGGCTCCCACTTGTTTCTCTCTGAAATATTGTCAATACGTAGTAGCACAATAAAAGTGTAAGAGTGTTAAGAGAAACAATAGTTCCAAGAATTTCGAGATAACGTATGTTTAATTTTTTGTCTTTATACAGTAAGCAGCCGGAGTTGAATGAACTCACCGAGAGTCTAGAGTCAGACGTTCTGCGATTTCGCTGAGGCATTAAAGAGCTCAGACAGCCTGGGTCTCTGTTGGGTGTGGCCGACAATTGACGTGACCAGAGCGTGAGCATGAATGAAAGCCAACGTGATGTAATCAAGGACGGGTCTCAATATATCTATTAGCCAACAAACCAGCTGAATGGTACTAACTTCAAGAAATTTGGTTAAACCAAATTCATACGTGCAATTGTTTTCATGTAGGCTATTATTATTTATAGCTCAGTGATTAATTAAAGAACAATACCTAATGGAAACATTAGTTAAAATACTTAACATCTGATGACTTTTGAATGAGGTATTGAAAACATTAGTGGTATCGTGATGCGTTGGTTGTCTATTATAGACAATTAATTAAAGAAATTCATTCAAAGACAAAGAGCTCATTAGCTACTAAAATTATCGTTTGAAAAGGTAATTTTAATTTGCCAGTTGGACAGAATAAGGAAAATAATTATAAATATTCATCATATGGAAATGTAAACAAACGCTATTATATTGTTTCTAAAATATGTGACTTTGTTGCATGTTCTCACGTTAAACTTAATGGTAACTGGAAACATTCGAAAATTCGGAGCACACGTCGCCAGTTTAGGTGCACTAAGATCCAAACATGTTGCCAAGTAGACAGCATGAAGAATCGCAGTTACCATATTCCCATGTGATGGCTGTCATCGGGAAAACACAGGGGCAACCCATCGCCTAGGGCCAGCAACTTCGGCCGGCGAGTAACATTATTTGAGGCAAAATTTATGAATCAGTGTCATCGATTCTCAAAGAATGGCCTTCAGTCGCGATCGCTTTTGAATGATTTATGGTGAATGGCAATGCACCGTACAGTAGTTAAGAGAAATACATTTCGCATGTGTATTACGTCGGCCCTATAATATGTTTGTGTATACTGTCTATTTTGTGAATGTGTAGTATAAACTGTCGGAAAAATGCTCCGAGGGATTTCTTTCATATAACCAACTAGCCGCAGGAAAATGTGGACGCGATGTTTTTATCGTCTCTGTAAGTATAAAAAAAGAAAGTAAAATAAAATTTTACTTATGATTTTAGCGTAATGTATGTACCTAATCAATATTCAGGTACCGATATTTGTGGTTTCAAATGTTACAGTTGATGTGTTGCGTTTCCTAAATTTGAAAGCCCCTCCCCCCCCCCCCATGAACCATGGACCTTGCCGTTGGTGGGGAGGCTTGCGTGCCTCTGTGACACAGATGGCCGTACCGTAGTTGCAACCACAACGGAGGGGTATCTGTTGAGAGGCCAGACAAACGTGTGGTTCCTGAAGAGGGGCAGCAGCCTTTTCAGTAGTTGCAGGGGCAACAGTCTGGATGATTGACTGATCTGGCCTTGTAACACTAACCAAAACGGCCTTGCTGTGCTGATACTGCGAACGTCTGAAAGCAAGGGAAACTACAGCCGTAATTTTTCCCGAGGGCATACAGCTTTACTGTATGATTAAATGATGATGCCGTCCTCTTGGGTAAAATATTCCGGAAGTGAAATAGTCCCCCATTCGGATCTCCGGGCAGAGACTACTCAAGAGGACGTCGTTATCAGGAGAAAGAAAACTGGCGTTCTACGGATCGGAGCGACGAATGTCAGATCTGTTAATCGGGCAGGTAGGTTACAAAATTTAAAAACGGAAATGGATAGGTTAATGTTAGATATAGTGGGAATTAGTGAATTCGGTGGCAGGAGCAACAAGACTTTTGGTCATGTGAATACAAGGTTATAAATACAAAATTAAATAAAAGTAAGCAGGGTAAGTTAAATAATGAATAAAAAAATAGGAGTGCGGGTAAGATACTGAAAACTTCATAGTGAACGCATTATTGTGACCAAGATAGACACGAAGCCCATGTATACTACAGTAGTACAAGTTTATATGCCAACCAGCGCTGCAGATGATGAAGAAATTGATGAAATGTATGATGAGATAAAAGAAATTATTCAGGTAGTGAAGGGAGACGAAAATTTAATAGTCATAGATGACTGGAATTCGAGAGTAGGAAAAGGGAGAGAAGGAGACATAGAGGGTGAATATGGATAGGGGGAGAGAAATAAAAGAGGAAGCCATCTCGTAGAATTTTGCACAGAGCATACATAACTTAATCATAGCTAACACTTGGTTCAAGAATCATAAAAGAAGGTTCTATACATCGAAGAATCCTGGAGATACTAGAAGGTATCAGATAGATAATATAATGGTAAGACAGAGATTTAGGAACCAAGTTTTAAATTGTAAGACATTTCCAGTGGCTGATGTGGACTCTGACCACAATCTATTGGTCATGAACTGTAGATTAAAACTGAAGAAACTGCAAAAAGGTGGGAATTTAAGGAGATGGGACCTGGATAAACTGACTAAACCAGAGGTTGTACAGAGTTTCAGGGAGAGCATAAGAGTACAATTAACAGGAATGGGGGAAAGAAATACAGTAGAAGAAGAATGGGTAGCTCTGAGGGATGAAGTAGTGAAGGGAGCAGAGGATCAAGTAGGTAAAAAGACGAGGGCTAGTAGAAATCCTTGGGTAACAGAAGAAATATTGAATTTAATTAATGAAAGGAGGGAATATAAAAACGCAGTAAATGAAGCAGGCAAAAAGGAATACAAACGTATCAGAAATGCGATCGACAGGATGTGCAAAATGGCTAAGCAAGGATGGCTAGAGGACACATGTAAGGATGTAGAGGCTTATCTCACTAGGGGTAAGAGAGATACTGCCTACAGGAAAATTAATGAGACCTTTGAAGAAAAGAGAGCCACTTGTATGAATATTAAGATCTCAGATGGAAACCCAGTTCCAAGCAAAGAGGGGAAAGCAGAAAGGTGGAAGGAGTATATAGAGGGACTATACAAGGGCGATGTACTTGAGGACAATATTATGGAAATGGAAGAGGATGTAGATGGCGATGGAATGGGAGATACAATACTGTGTGAAAAGTTTGACAGAGCGCTAAGAAACTTGAGTCGAAACGAGGCCACGAGAGTAGACAACATTCCATTGGAACTACTGACGGCCTTGGGAGACAAAACTCTACCATCTGGTCAGCATGATGTATGAGACAGGTGAAATACCCTCAGACTTCAAGAAGAATATAATAATTCCAATCCCAAAGAAAGCAGGTGTTGACAGGTGTGAAAATTACCGAACTATCAGTTTAATAAGTCATAGCTGCAAAACACTAACACGAATTCTTTACAGACGAATGGAAAAACTGGTAGAAGCCGATCGCGGGGAAGATCAGTTTGGATACCGTAGAAATGTTGGAACACGTGAGGCAATACTGACCCTACGACTTATCTTAGAAAATAGAGTAAGGAAAGGCAAACCTACGTCTCTAGCATTTGTAGACTTAGAGAAAGCTCTTGACAATGTTGACTGGAATACTATCTTTCAAATTCTAAAGGTGGCAGGGGTAAAATACACGGAGCGAACGCTATTTACAATTTGTACAGAAACCAGATGGCAGTTATAAGAGTCGAGGGGCATGAAAGGCAAGCAGCGGTTGAAAGGGAG
Source organism: Schistocerca gregaria (assembly GCF_023897955.1). Classification (NCBI taxonomy): domain Eukaryota; kingdom Metazoa; phylum Arthropoda; class Insecta; order Orthoptera; family Acrididae; genus Schistocerca; species Schistocerca gregaria. The sequence continues at coordinate 594,141,827 of NC_064923.1, read as the reverse complement.
TGAGACAGGGTTGTAGCCAGTCTCCGATGTTGTTTAATCTGTATATAGAGCAAGCAGTAAAGGAAACAAAAGAAAAATTCAGAGGAGGTGCTAAAACCCATGGAGAAGAAATGAAAACCTTGAGGTTCGCCGATGACATTGTAATTATGTCAGAGACCATAAAGGACTTGGAAGAGCAGTTGAACGGAATGGACAGTGTCTTGAAAGGAGGATATAAGAAGAACATAAACAAAAGAAAACTAGGATAATGGAATGTAGTCGAATTAAGTCGCGTGTTGCTGAGGGAATTAGATTAATAATTGAGACACTTAAAGTAGTAAAGGAGTTTTGTTATTTGGGGTGCAAAATAACTGATGATGGTAGTAGTAGAGAGGATATAAAATATAGACTGGCAATGGCAAAGAAAGCGTTTCAGAAGAAGAGGAGTTTGTTAATATCGAGTATAGATTCAAGTGTCAGGAAGACGTTTCTGAAAGTATTTGTATGGAGTGTAGCCATATATAGAAGTGAAACATGGACGATAAATAATTTAGGCAAGAAGAGAATAGAAGCTTTCGAAATGTGGTGCTACAGAAGAATGCTGAAGATTAGATGGGCAGATCACATAACTAATGAAGACGTATTGAATAGAATTTGGGAGAAGAAGAGTTTGTGGCACAACTTGACAAGAAGAAGGGACCGGTTGGAAGGACATGTTCTGAGGCACCAAGGGGTCACGAATTTAGCATTGGAGGGCAGCGTGGAGGATAAAAGTCGTAGAGGAGACCAAGAGATGAATACACTAAGCAGATTCAGTAGGATGTAGGTTGCAGTAAGTACTGGGAGATGAAGAAGCTTGCACAGGATAGAGTAGCAGTAGCATAGTGAACTGCATCAAACCAGTCTCAGAACTGAAGACCACATCAACAACAACAACCACAATAACTTGAAAGAGTAATGATATTTAATATTATGAGAAAGAAATTCAAAGACATTAATTTAGTTAAACGGAAATCTAAGCAAATCTGTTGATTAGCTGTACATTTATTGCTGTCTCTTGAGCAATTAAATTTTGTTTTAAAACTATTCATTGAGAAAAACTATAAATAATTTGATGAAAAAAGACTGACATAGGCTAATTTGTACAGACTACCCCTAAAAACGGTAAGTCCTCGGTCCTTAGTGTTCACATTACCAAGGGGGCTGTGTAAAGTACCACTCAGTTTCAATGCACATTTTATTTCCTTATGTACCATATTTACATTCTCATCGCATCTGAAGATGGCAGTAGCATTCAATGAGCTCAGGCAGTACTGTAAAGCGCATAGTGTAACACGCATAGCAGGGAGTCGCTGGACTTTCTAGCGTTGTCAGTAGACAAGTCGCTGTGACAAACTGTAGGAGAGATATTTGCATTGGTGCATGATACGTAGGGAAACCATAGCCATTTTGGCGCAAACCAAGTGATTTTGTTTAATAAATATTTACTAATAAAAGCACTTAGCCCTTTGATGATAAACACCTTATCACAACAATAAATGGTGTATATAAGCTACAGGAACACTTCCAATAATTTATTGCAGAAGAACTAAACATGGTACAGATGTCATACGTATTGCATTTTGAAGAGAAAATATGAAAGTTTTTTTTTTTTTTTTTTACAAACTTTCGATATGCGAACCACGAGTGACTCGGCAGACGTCATACAGTAATGGAATTCTTGCCATACACCATACCAGCATGGCATCATAGACTGTGGCAGTCGCTTCCTGTATTCTCACCCGGAGCTCTGCTACATCACATGGCGGAAGCGGTACATACACCAGATCTTTAATATGTCGCCGGGCGCTGTGGCCGAGCGGTTCTAGGCGTTTCGGTCTGGAACCGCGAGACCGCTACGGTCCCCTCGGGAATGAATGTGTGTGATGCCCTTAGGTTAGGTTTAAGTAGTTCTAAGTTCTAGGGTACTAATGACCTCAGATATTAAATCCCATAGCGCTCAGAGCCATTTGAACCCACAGAAAAAAGTCCCACTGAGTTAGATCTGGTGATCAGGGAGGCCATGCCATTTAATGAAACAGCTCTACCCTTCTGTTGCACTGCCGATCCATCGATGCAGCTCCGTGTTCAGGTACCCACGAACTTCACGATGAAAATGGGGTGGAGCCCCATCCTGCTGAAAGATGAACACAGTGTCCGATTGCATTCGAGGCTTCAGCCATTGCTGCAACATGTTCATGCAGGAATATTCAGTCACAGTGCTCTCGGCGAAGAAGAATGAGCCGTACAGTTTTCGACGTGACAAGGCACAAAAAAAAATTTCGTTTGGGGAATCACGCTCAAATTCAATGCATTCGTATGGATGCTTTGCAGCCCAGATTTGACAATTATGCATGTTCACATTCCAGTTAGTGTGAAGAGTGACTTCATCGCTAAAAATTAAGCGACCAACAATGCCATCCCCATCCTCATCCAGTTGTTGCAACTGCAAACAAAACTCAAAACGCTCGTCTTTGTCGTTGTCATTGAGCTTCTGCACTAACTAAAATTTGAATGGTTTTATAGACAGCATCTATCGCAGGACTCTCCAAACTGTCATTGGAGCTATTCCGAGTTCACGGGATTCACGACACACCCATTTCTTTGGTCTCCTTATTAATATCTCTCTTAGATGCTCCACATTCACTCCACTCCACTGGGACTTCTCTTTGCCCTGCACAAGCAACTTGTTGTAACGAATCTGTTGTGCCAGTGGTAAATGGCTTTCCTTGTAGGTGTCTTCTAACCGTACTTGGTCATAAACATCCGTTGAACAGCTGTACCACACTTGTTTTTGTCGAGCTCCAACACACAGAGAGCTCGCTCCGCACCTGAACTTATGATGTTTGCGACTAGCGCTGACTATCGGCAAATTACCAAATTACGCTGTGGCGGTAAACATGAAAAAAAAACCTTTCATGGTTTCACTTCAAAATGACGTACACTCGACACCAAAAAAAGTGGGTCACGCCTGAATTCCAATGTGTAGGCTGCACCTGAATGTGTGCAACCAACATAGCATATCTATGTTGCACTTCGTCGGAACCCTCCACAGTACAGTCGTTGTAGGATACACAATGGGTACCGCTAGAGACTACTAGAGAACTCCGGTCTTTATGACAATCCGTGCAGATGTAAAGTAACACTACAATAGTACAGAAGAGATCAGACAGTGCTTAACGTTTGTAAACTAAACTTAATTACAATAAGTGACATTTCAAATGTTATGGGGCAACTAATTTTGTCACATAAATCGTTCAGTAATCCTTAGGGACAATTAAATATTTGAGACAGTATATGGATTTATAAAGTTGTATGGCAACTGAAAACAAGTTCTTTTCTTCTAAAAGGTTTGCCCAACACATGCTCAACGTCGTTCAACGTTCAATAGGGAGTGGTTTCGCATCAACTTTATGTAATGCTAAGCAGTTAAAAGAAAACGTGATCAACGGCGGCAAGCACTCTACACAAATCCCAACATTAACAGCGACTCACAAGTAATATCATTGTTCACATTACTCTTCAACAGTTACTTGTACACAAAGTTGTACTTTAAATGACATGACCAACGTCTTCGTTCTGGATCCGGATGCAAATCCAGAATGGAAAGCTATTGTTAACCAAGCAAAGATTTGTGCCTTATCGAGACTCGATCACTAGGCAGAAAGAGACGTCAAATATTGACGTTTTCACCAGTATTAGTTATCAGTTCTCAACTTGAACGTATATGACGATAATGTTTGCACGGAACCAGGAACCCTAACATGACAATTACCTTCTTGGTAATTAACCTCTAAAGACGTTGTTTATTGTTGCGTTGTCACGGAACAAAGGATACACATGTTTAAAATTGCAATGCCATCATGTAATGCTGGTGACAAGGATGCGAATCCAGCACCTAATCGGATTTGTTGAATAAGTACGTAAAATCAGGATGGAGATAACACGGTTTGTCACCAGTAGTGAAGTTGGAGCCTTAAATGACGACTGAAGTTGTATTGCCAGACAGTAATTCGAACCCGGCGCCTACCGCCATCGTTGTCTAACCAGGAACAGACGAGAAATGTCCAATGTTGGTCCACCATTCGTGAGATGTGAGCACGTTTAACTAGAAACAAGGCGACGAAATCGTCTATGCTGACTGATAGCCGAACGCTGCACACATGGTTATGAAGACACGTTAATAATCAAATTCTTATTCAGTAGTAGCTAGGAGTAGCGTGTTTAGTTGGAAACCTTAAGGCCTTTCTCGTTCCTAGTAACGTGTTGCGTAATATCTGCGATAACATGGTGTTAATCTACAAGTGGATTGACTGCCGTAAAGAGCAGTGTTCTTTAGTAGTCGTGTATCATTGACATGTAACTGAAGTGCTTCAGCAAAGAGTAATTTCCGTCGTGCAGCACACATTGTTTCAGAGACACTGAGTAGATGTTGTAAGTGCACAAAACGTGTATTATATAATACGCATAAACTATTACTAGGAGAAGCTGCCGCCAATCCTGTTTACTTTTACATTCCGATTAGTTGTCGTGGTTGAATACACGTTTTCTTAAGGCCACATCTAATGCAGAGCGCTTACAAGAAAGAATAGTTTCCTGCGTCATGCTATTGCTAGCTAGGTGAAATATTTTGTGGTAGCTATGTTTAAAACGAATGTGTTTTTGAAAGTATTGTTCGTCAAATATCTGAATTAATCGTCAACTCTAGGTGTGCCTGCACATGTTATAGCACAATAGCTGTAGCTGCGTTAGTTTATACTACAGACTTGGGTAGGTTATGTATAACTTTTGATTCTTCAAGGGCTGATCGTGGCCTTGCGGCCCCGGTCTGTACTAGCCGCGGCTCGCGAGCTACGGGCCAGCCAGGCTGGCCGAGGCGAGACGCAAGTGAGCGAGCTGGCGGTGGCGTTGGTGGGCCAACAGCCCGGGACGAGCCAGCACGGCTGCGACGCATGCCTCTGCCTCTCCGTTTGACGTAAATATGTTTACCTACTCACCTGGAATCAGCATAAGAGCGGCAAGCAGAAATACACATCAGGCTGTCTGTCGTAATGGCTCACTGGGAGAGGTCTATTCGAAATAGAGTCGTCGCTCTCATTGAAGATGGAGGATGTTCCATCAGAGAAGTTGGCAGACGGTATGGCGTACCACATACCACTGCAACGAGATGGTGGAGGATCTGCCTTGAAAGAGGCACCACCAACAGAGCTCCTGGCTCAGGCAGGAAGAGCGTGAGCTCACAGCAGGAAGACAGGGACCAAGTGTCTAGGAGCAGAGAAAATCCCTTTCTGAACGCGAAGCATTTGTGGCGGGAGACCAACTTCCCCGACTCCAGTGACACGATTCGCCGAAGGATGAGGGACGCTGCACTGCATGTCCGACGATCCGCCGTGAAACAAGAGCTCAGTGAAGACAACGTTTTATGCCGGTTGGGTTTAGCGGAGCTCCACCTGAGGGCCTCGCGGGACAACGTCATTGTCACTGATGAGAAGGTGTTTTCCACCAATAACGACGGTCCACGAATCGTTTACATGCTGCAAGGGACTCGCCATCGACGCGAATATGTAACCACGACGAGAAGAAGTGGCCGGCTATCTGTTACCTGCTGGGGTTGGAATTCTGCGAGAGGGGCGGGAATTCTTCACAGGATAGAAGGAACTCCGGACAGCGCGCAGTATGGCCACATGTTGGAAAATGTGATGCTTCTGTCAGTCCGAATGCTGTACGCTGAAGGGGACGTCACATTGGAAGAGAACCATTCTCCCATTCACAAGTCTGCATTTGTTCAGCAGCGGCTCTCCACGATTGGCGTCGTCACAGACTGGCCGTTACGGGCGGCTGATATGAACTCCATGGAAAACATGTGGGCTGAGGTCGCCAGAACATTAACAGAGAACTGGCCACGAAACCAACCAACTACTCTGGACGCTCTTTGGGGCTGCGTCCTGGAAGCCTGGGAGGAAGTTGCTTCTTCAGGCTGTTGCGTCCGACGGCTTATACATTATATGTCAAGACGCGTAATAGATAGTGAAGGATTCTGGATAAAATATTAGAGTTCTTATAATGTTTTTTATGTCTTCTTTTTCGTCATTTTTCCTCATTGGGAGCTAGTGGAAGATCGCGTGGCAACAGAAAAGATACAATATGGGTTAGCATTCCTTTGAGTTGCCCTTTTAATTCAAGTAGGTTTCTTTTTATTATACAGTTTGTTAAGCATTCTATTTTGATTTCATTTATACCCTGTCTACATACTTACAAACTAATCAGCGTAAATGGACTCTGTCACAGTAGTTATTGTTATTTCAAATACGTCTCTCTCTTCCCCTCCATCCATGAATACACCCTCCGTCCTCCACACAATACGCCAACGATTTCATATCATGTTTACTCGCCGCGCGGGATTAGCCGAGCGGACTAAGGCGCTGCAGTCATGGCCTTTGAGGCTGGTCCCGGTGGAGGTTCGAGACCTCCCTCGGGCATGGGTGTGTATGTTTGTCCTAAGGATAATTTAGGTTAAGTAGTGTGTAAGATTCGGGACTGATGACCTTAGCAGTTAAGTCTCATAAGATTTCATACACGTTTGAACATTTATGTTTACTCGTTGTTAATATCTCTTCTATTCTCTCCCACACACTCTCTCTCTCTGACACTATCGCCGCAAGTGCCCTTCTATTACACTCCCCCAAAACTTTGTAAACAAATCTAGCGGTTTCCAATGACGCTGCATTTTCTCTTTTAATTGCTGCTGTCTTTAGTCTCTATCATTCCTCTCACCACCTATGAAACAGTATCCTTTGATCTCCCCTTCGCTATAACCCATTCTTCGTTCTGAGAACAGTCCTTCCTTATATCTTGGTCCTAAGATAAAACGAACTATGGCACACATCTAAGCAAGCAATACTTTTCAAGCATTTCACGCTTATATTTTGCACTTCTGCACTTCCATCCATTCCCAGATCCCGCCCTACTTCCTGTTACGCGTCCCTTGACATCTGCATCTACATCTAATGAATACTCTGCAATTCATAATAATGTGCTGGGCAGGGGGTTCTGTGGTCTGGTGGATTAATCTTGTATTGATGTGTAAAACGGGTAGGTTCACATCTCACGTCAGGCGTAGATTATTAACACACACAAGTAACTCTCCTACACCCCTAGTAACGCCTAGTGCAGAACGCCAGTAAGCTCCGTAGTTCAATGTCCGCAGTAAAGATAACATCCCTTCGCTGCCGACTGGGCATTCGTTTGAGCTGTGACAGATGGAGAAACCCCGTAAGGCAGAGACTCTGTCACCAGCAAGCCGTCGTAAACTAGAAAATTTATTTCATTTAATGAACCAATGCCCTTGTAAGTTCACAAGGCTCTTACTTTATTTGAAACAAAGACGTCGAAATTTGTGGTGCTGGATTGGGATTCCAATTCGATTTCCATGTGTTCCCCAAGACTGCAAACTCTTGTAGGCCTCCTTGAAAGGCACCAATCTGGTTTAGAATCCTGATCAGCACAAAATATTCATTGTTTCATTTCAAGCCATAATATGTGCACTCGGAACTACTGGTGAAAAATAGTTGCATTTTCAACGTTTCTTCCTGCGTTGTCAGCTGTAACGAGTTCGGTTCAACTCACAGCAACATATTGAGCTTTTTATCACAACATTACAAGATCAAACGTTTCCTTACATCTTTTCAAGTTCAAAGATTCCTCTCCATCCTACTGGTGAAAACGGATTTGGATGTGACGTTGTGTTCGTTGTGTTCACCAACGACGATATGTTGTGGATTCATATTCTAGCCAGCAGAGTATTTTCCATCACATCATTGAAAGTACAAACATGCCTTTACTAGCTACACTCCTGGAAATTGAAATAAGAACACCGTGAATTCATTGTCCCAGGAAGGGGAAACTTTATTGACACATTCCTGGGGTCAGATACATCACATGATCACACTGACAGAACCACAGGCACATAGACACAGGCAACAGAGCATGCACAATGTCGGCACTAGTACAGTGTATATCCACCTTTCGCAGCAATGCAGGCTGCTATTCTCCCATGGAGACGATCGTAGAGATGCTGGATGTAGTCCTGTGGAACGGCTTGCCATGCCATTTCCACCTGGCGCCTCAGTTGGACCAGCGTTCGTGCTGGACGTGCAGACCGCGTGACACGACGCTTCATCCAGTCCCAAACATGCTCAATGGGGGACAGATCCGGAGATCTTGCTGGCCATGGTAGTTGACTTACACCTTCTAGAGCACGTTGGGTGGCACGGGATACATGCGGACGTGCATTGTCCTGTTGGAACAGCAAGTTCCCTTGCCGATCTAGGAATTGTAGAACGATGGGTTCGATGACGGTTTGGATGTACCGTCCACTATTCAGTGTCCCCTCGACGATCACCAGAGGTGTACGGCCAGTGTAGGAGATCGCTCCCCACACCATGATGCCGGGTGTTGGCCCTGTGTGCCTCGGTCGTATGCAGTCCTAATTGTGGCGCTCACCTGCACGGCGCCAAACACGCATACGACCATCATTGGCACCAAGGCAGAAGCGACTCTCATCGCTGAAGACGACACGTCTCCATTCGTCCCTCCATTCACGCCTGTCGCGACACCATTGGAGGCGGGCTGCACGATGTTGGGGCGTGAGCGGAAGACGGCCTAACGGAGTGCGGGACCGTAGCCCAGCTTCATGGAGACGGTTGCGAATGGTCCTCGCCGATACCCCAGGATCAACAGTGTCCCTAATTTGCTGGGAAGTGGCGGTGCGGTCCCCTACGGCACTGCGTAGGATCCTAAGTTCTTGGCGTGCATCCGTGCTGCGGTCCGGTCCCAGGTCGACGACCGCCGACCACTGGCGACAACATCGATGTACTGTGGAGACCTCACGCCCCACGTGTTGAGCAATTCGGCGGTACGTCCACCCGGCCTCCCGCATGCCCACTATACGCCCTCGCTCAAAGTCCGTCATCTGCACATACGGTTCACGTCCACGCTGTCGCGGCATGCTACCAGTGTTAAAGACTGCGATGGAGCTCCGTATGCCACGCAAACTGGCTGACACTGACGGCGGCGGTGCACAAATGCTGCGCAGCTAGCGCCATTCGACGGCCAACACCGCGGTTCCTGTTGTGTCCGCTGTGCCGTGCGTGTGATCATTGCTTGTACAGCCCTCTCGCAGTGTCCGGAGCAAGTATGGTGGGACTGACACACCGGTGTCAATGTGTTCTTTTTTCCATTTCCAGGAGTGTATTATCGGAAAAGAATTTGGTAGTTATAGTGTCTTTATGACCACGTCTGACGGGTTTGAATTCCATTCAGAACAGAACTTTTCGTTGCCTGATGTCTAGCTAAACATGCGCACATCTCGCTACTGGTGAACCAACAATAGCTATTTATCGTCTGTTCCTGACTAGAATACGATGGGGCTATATGCTGGGTTCGAATCCCAGTTAATCAAAAACAGTTCTATCGTAATTTAAGGTTCCAAAATCTCGCTTCGTTAACAATCCGATTAGGTGTTGGGTTCGCATCCCTGTCACAAGCTTTACATGATGGCATTCCAATTTTAAACATGAGCACACCTTGATCCTTGTGAAAGACACCATATTAAACGTTGCTGGGGGTAGTTCCCAGGAAGGTAACTATTATGACAGGATTCCCAGTTCAGTACAAACATGTTCGTCATTTATTTTCAGGATATGAATTGATAACGGATGCTGGTGCAAACGTCTATACTTCACGTCTCTTTATGCCTAGTGATCAGGTCTCAATAAGGCACAAACAAAGCTTAACTTAGTTAGCAATGGCTAAAGGTGCTGGATTTGAATCCAGATCCAGAATTACGACGTTGGTCATGTCATTGAAAGTTCAAATTTGTGTACACGTAGCTGTCGATGTGTTGGTTCAAATGGTTCAAGTGGCTCTGAGCACTACGTGACTCAACTTCTGAGGTCATCAGTCGCCTAGAACTTAGAACTAATTAAACCTAACTAACCTAAGGACATCACACACATCCATGCCCGAGGCAGGATTCCAACCTGCGCCGTAGCGGTCGCTCGGTTCCAGACTGCAGTGCCCAGAACCACACGGCCACTCCGGCCGGCTGTTGATGTGTTACGAGAACAATGGTATTCCTGGTGATTCGCTGTTAATGTTGAGATTTCCGTAGAGTGTTAATCGCGGTTTTTTTTACTGGTTCGTCCAATATCCAGTTTCAAGAGCCACTCGCTGTGGAGCGACGTTCAGCTCGTGGATGGAAAGCCTTTTCGACAGCGAAAAACTTTTTCTAATTCCCATAGAGCTTTTTAACTCAATATATTGTCTCAAGTATTTAATTTTGACTAAAGATTACTCTACGATATGTGTAAAATAATCCGTTTTCTCAGAACTGTTGGAATGTCACTTGTTGTAATTAAGATTAGTTGATGAATGTTACGGGGTGTCTCATTGCTGCGAACGTGTTTTCTAATATGTCTTGTATGACGATATTAGTTGACACTTTGACTGCCATAAAGACCTTTGGTCTCTAGTAGTCTCTTGCGGTGCCCATTGTGTGTGGTCAAACGACTGTACCCAATGGGTTTTGGTGTTTAAAGGACCTGCAACACAGCTACGCTATGTTGGTTGTATTCGGCAGTGACCCACTTTTTTTGCTCTCAAGTGTACGTATGATATCTGTACAATGTTTGGTTCTTGTGCAATAAATAATTGAAAGTATTCCCAGACTTCATTTACACCCTGTATTATGACGCAAGAAAGCAGTTGTCAATAAACAAATGAACAATGTTTAGGATAACGAAGTTGTGCGAACAGCTACGATGTTTAACAATTGGTAAGTACGAGATTTAGACAGCGCGCTATAGTTCCCAGTCGTCGCTAGGATGCGTTCCGAAATGCTTCTGTTGTATGTCCATGCTCTCTAGAAATTGCTAGCTTTGAATTAATAAATAATACACTGTTTAATTTTTACCAGATTCCCGTCTTTTCGTAAATAAACATCTCATAAGGGCATCCACGAACATTTTTTCAAGTAATATAGCTTCCAGCATCATCACGTAGAATTGCAAGATATAGAATTGCACTTTCGAGAGAATCCTCTGGCGATGATATTGCTTCTGCGAGGAACATCAGCTAAGAGAGCTTTACAGCAAAATTGCTTGGAGGAAATCCTACGCAACCTCTTGCTACCAGGTCGGCGGCCAGCCAATACTGCATAGTTCCTCAGTTCCTGAATGTTGACCTAGAAATAACCAATTCGGTGATACTGGAATATACTACGGTAAAATCACGTTAAGAAGTTACTTTGAGACATCAAGGACGAACGGCAGAATACTGTAGCGACAGTAGATATATTAGTTTTTAAGAACAATTGTTTAATAACTGCCATGCTTGTGCCTGATTACAAAAACGGTGTACTGTTACGCTCATGTTCGTTCCTCTTCTGTGAGGCAGTTCACTGATCATTTACTACGCTTTATTAGTCGCCACTACAGTATTGTGCCTACTGGTATTACTGCAGCAGAACATTTAACCTTTTCCATCACCATGTATACATATCGATGTATGAAAAAGTAATTACTCACTGAATTCGGTCATTATTGATAGCAATTTGCGATCAAAGATTACTATAAAGTACCCTTAAAGAAATGCTGGATCGCTGTCATTTTTCATAAAGAAGATTTCACTACTGAAATATTTTATTTTTTTTCATCTATCAAAATAAGCACTCCCACCAAAACGTGAAAAACAGTTATATACGGAGACGATCGAAGCTAAAATTGGTACCTCTCTCCCACTTCCCAAACTCCAAGCAGTTCTTCCGCATACCTTGCGGGACTAACACTAACGAGATAATGGATATCGCGTAGAAATAGTTTAGGCACAGCTTAGGGCCCGTGGACGGATCGTGAGCTACGCTTGGTTTGCTCAGTCGGTAACAAAATTGTATTGGAAAGGCAAATTCTGTGTTCGAGTCTCAGTCTGGCATATATCCTTAGCCTGCCGAGAAATATGAAATCACTTCTTGCTAAAGCTGGATTGTGGACTATGTTCACTGCTGAAATAAGGAGTGACATGTTGATCTGGTGAGAAAGTACATTTTTGTTAACAACCTTGATCGTTTCTGAATCATCTATTTATTCAGTAACGCAATGTAGTTACCTCTATTTGTCCATTACAGACATCCATTGATTTATTACCATATATCATATTTTCGTTCGTTTGCCTGAAGACGGCATAATGAAATGCTGAAACTGGTAGCCTTCAAAATAAAATAAAATAACATCTTAAGTTACTTGACTGCTGGTGAATTTCATTGACATCGACAGAAACTAGTTATGGTTTTCCCATAAAACAATATCAGTCGCCGTTATTTAGGTTTTATTTTTAGGCTACCTGTTTCGACGATACATTATGTCATCTTCAGGCTTGCTTCAATCGAGTAACCTTCGTGTTTAAAAAAACAGCAGCACTTTTAACTAGTCTCGTAACGGTTATTATGGGCATGCGTGCTCCATGGAAAACTGTCCAAATTGCTGACAGTTGTCCAAGGAGCACTCATGACCGTAATAATCGTTAAGAGACCAGTTAAAAGTGCTGCTGTATTTTGCAACACGAAGGTTACTCGATTCAAGCAGGCCTGAAGATGACGTAATGTATCGTCGAAACTGGTAGCCTAAAAATAAAACCTAAATAACGGCGACTGGTATTGTTTTATTGAATATTGATCAGTCGTAGTCCCATACTCCAGACAGAAGATGGAGTTACTATCAGTTATGGTTTTCTCTTTGCTCTACTAAATTATTCGGATATTCAAGATATTTTTACGTTGGTTTCTCAAAGGATCTACGCCGGCTTTTGTCTTAAAGGATTTAGCGATGGAAAATCAAAATAAGCGTGTCAAAGGTGTTTATAGGGGGGATCGTGAACCAATAGGGAGCTGTTAGTGATTGGAAAGGTATTCGAACTACAAAATAAAGTATATTATAACAACAGTTCAATAAAAACAGGCAAAATCTTTACAATCATAAAAATACACCAATAATGAAACGACAGGAAACGAAAAACTGTAAAGTTAAAAAAAGAAAGACTTGCAGTACAAGTGGCGATCAAAGTGTAATAAGCAAAGAAAACTAAATAATAAGGAAAACGGTTGAAGTGTAAATGACAAGTCTCTTCCACAGTTGCTGTACAAATGAGCTATAATCAAGTCCAATTAAATCACAATTACTCAACAGTGGCTGTTAATGGTCTGACAAACCTCGCAACTGATATATTGACTTAAGGACTGACGAAATACGTCATTCATTGGTAAGTCAAAAAGATTTAAGCTACAAGTAGATGTAGTACAACACAATAGAGTACAGGTAACAAGACAACGGTGCAACGCAAACCCATAATTATTCTTCGTAACTGCGCCAAAGACTTATCACAGTAACAGTTACAAATTAAAAATATTTACAATCAAAAACAGTCTTGATCACAATTTATTTATTACTTCGACCTGTTTCGACCACTACTGTGGTCATCTTCAGACCAATGAGCAAGAACCTCATTGTGCTGGAGAAGGAGGTTCTTGCTCATTGGTCTGAAGATGACCATAGTAGTGATCGAAACCGGTCGAAGTAATAAATAAATTGGGATCAAGACTGTTTTTGATTTTAAATATTTGTAACACATTGATCACTGTAACTCCCATAATGTATTCAAATTAAAAACTTAAATACTAAAACTAAATACATTGCCAGACCCAAATCCTAAATTTTTTCTTATAAGCTGCTTTAATAGTATTTTAAAACAAAGATATGTGGCCGCTGTCCACTTAAGCAAGCCTTAAAATTGGCGAAAATCCGTTAGGATCTTCCCTGAAATCTGGTGGATATACGAGAAGCCCATAAATAGCTACATAACAGGTTCCTGCGGCACAGCAGCAAACAGAACGGTAGAGTGAACTTATATTAAAGGACGCCTTTAGGAGGTGTTTGTGAGTTTTACGTACAGATTCAAAGACTCCTTTTAAAACAAGCCACTTATAAGCAAAATAACTGAAAAAGCTTTTCGAGACCAGTGCTAAACCTCAGGGGCAGCAGACAAGGGCAGTAGCCCCTCAAATACACAGTGCCATGGAAGTCCACCGGACAGCATGACAGAATAAGCAACTGACAAATAATAAACACCATTACTTGAAGTTGAAATACCTCTATGGTAGAGCCAGAAGACCATTCAGATTTGGCATAACTTTGATACATAGGAAGGTCTTGATCACACAGTTCTTTATTAAACGTTACGTGTTTCAAAATTTCTTCATCAGACTGGAGTTTTAACCAAACTTCAGTAAAAAGCTCACTAAAGTGAGCATATAGACTGGATAGAATACTGATCTCATATAGGTGCATCTGACAGTGCTGTTGTCTATTCGAAGAGAACCATTGTCAAAGTTTGGCACTGGTTCTTCTCGAACAGAGAACGGCAATGTCAAATACGCCTGTATGAGATGAGGTATCATATTCTGTGTATGTGCTTACTTTCGTGAGTTTCTTTGCTAAAGTTCGGTTTAAATCTTCAGTCTTATGATGAAATTTTGAAAGGCGTAAGGCTTAATAAAGAACCTTTCCTCATCTCAAAGTTGTGCCAAATTATAAACAGACAAAGAACTAGCTCGGGCACTATGGACCGGTAGTACACCCGTGGACTGTTCGAGCAAGAAATACGCCGGGAGAAACTGAAGAATCACAGACAGAGAACTAGTTCAAAATGCCGCAAATGGGAAGTAATGTGGGCTTAACACACTCAACTGGCCAGCTGTCTGATCAAACAGGTATCTTTTAACGGACACAGTGCAAATCTGTTTGGTCACAATACAGAGTGGTAGCTGGTAATGCAGCGTTAAGTACGAGTATACGCAGATTTAAACACTAGACGATTTTAAAGCTAATGCTTGAAATAAGTTCAACAATCACTGTAAGCACTAGTAAAGTAAATTTAATAAACACTGTTTTCATAAAATGAAAAACGGTAGAAAACAAGTGAGGCAAGCAAATTGTAGATAACGTAGACAGTCGGTGCCTAACAAAATAAAAAACGCCTTGAGACAGTGGCAACATTAGGCAAAATATTGGGGAAAGTAATCTACAAAATATTATAACAGGAAGTGGGTCTTTTAACTACCGCAATACAGCCAGTTGTTCAGTGACATTGTAAGAGGTCCATAATTAAAGAATTTGTTGCTAGCGCAATCGAGCAGATGTAATTTCGATGTATTGCTCACGAGCTGCCTGCGATATATAAGCTAGAAGAGAATCTGAGACCAAAGAGCAGTACTGACTGCAGCAGGAACTGTGTAGCAGTAGCAGTAAGTTGTTGCTAGCGAGCAGTCGCGTCTGGTGATCGTGTTGGCTGGGCCGATCGTGTGCAGCGATGGCAGAGCCTGAGCATTTTAGGATAAGGTAAAAGCAGCCTCGCGCATATGTAGTATTGTTACATCAAGCCCCATGTAAAAGTTTTTAAAAGAATCTCTTAATAATAATTTTCTCATAAAAAGTAACTTTTGACATTCATCTCAATTTAAAGAATTCACTAATTTCTCCAATCCTCGGCCATCCCGATTATTGAAAAGAAAAATCAGTTCTTTCCTTTTATATAAGCAAAACTATCGGCCAGCATTGCACTTAGCTGCGCCAGGAAAATTTCTTATAGTAGCAGATATATACGTGTTATCCGGCGATCTAATTAAGGTAAGATTTTTCAGTATATTCAGAATGATGAATCAGGGCCATGACCCAGCATTGCTGACGTCCAAAATTTACCAGGTTAAATTAACTATCAATTATTGAAAGGTTATAACTAACCCACATTTTTTATTAAGAGATTAGTCACGTTTTTATTATTGAGAGGTTTAGGAATTTTTCTGTTTTGAGGTTACACTAAATGAGAATATTATTCATATTATTTTTATTTCTGTGGGGAGGTTACACTTGTCGACAACCGGCCAGGATCATATTTTTGGGAATTTCTGAGAAGTAGTCAGTTATATATCTGCTCTTATTTACTTGATATTAAAAGTAGTTTGTATCTGGCGCAACGCATTTACTAATTTGTCACTTTTTCTTTCACAGGTCATCGGCAGTTTATTGCTCTTTGTTGTAACTGTATTTGTTCCATTTTTGCTTTGTCTTTGTTTGATTTTGTGCTTAACTTCGAGTTGTGAAAATGGTGCGAAAAACTGCTAACAGTACATCGCGAGTCGTAATGGGTGAAAAAGCCGACTTTAATAATTTGACTGATAATACTAGCGACACTCAGTGTCTTGATGATAATCCTCCAGTTACAGACAATCAGTGCGTACCGACCACCAGTAATGATTCTAATCTAAATGATGAGCAAACAAATTCAATTGTGTCCAATGTAAATTTAACGACAATTGATGATGCGGCACTTTCCGTTACAATGAACGCTGTCCGGTTTGACACGCCTGATTTGCAAAATTTACGTAGCGAACAGATAATTGTTTCTAACGAAGGTGAACAACATACACAAAACACGTCAGATTTATTTGATTACGCTCTAGTGGCCAACAGTGCACATCCGATTAGCGAACCTTTTCGTGAATCAGGCAATGACCAAATGGTTATTCAAAACGTGTCACATGCAGATACACCATCACACATCATAGAAAATAGAGTCGCTACTTTTGGCATGGATCAAGTTATGGCAGTATTGCTACAACTTGGTGAAAAACTCAGACAGTCGAATGAAAAACAAGACAACAATTCCAAACAAGTTAATGAAAATCTCAAACAGATTAAAGAAAAACTTGACACCTCTACTGAACAGCTTAGTGAACGGATTACAGCCGTTGCCGAGCAGTGTAATGAAACTAAAAAACAGCTACGTGAGGAAATTAAGGCTAGTGCTAGGAATAGTAGTGAAGAAATTAGATCCGTTGCACAAGAAATATGTAATACAGATGCAGCCACAACCAAATTACTTAGAGATGAAATTAGTGCAGTCGCTAAACAATGTTCTGAAAACGCAACACAGTTACGCGACGAGTTTAAATTAATGTCGTCAGAACTTTCACGCACACTGGATGCGAAATTAGACAAGAAATTCGAACAACAGAATAGCCTAATTGACTAACGTTTTAATCACCACCTACAAAACAGTGAAACGAGTTACCGTAAATTCATACAGGAACAGAACAAAGTAAGGAAACAAGTCATGGAAATAATTACTGCACAGAGACAGGAAGATAAGCGTAAAATGTTTACGAAGGCGAAAACATACGTAGACAACAATATCAGACGAAATTAAACAGTTGAACACCGAATTGCATGATGAAATCTCCGATCTTAAAACAAAAACAGACACACACACAGTAAATTTTCAGACAGTGACCAACAGACTTGAATAATTGGAGTTAATACAGGATCCCGATGCCATTAAAGCAGACGTTAAGAAATTGAACAAAACTACCGGTAAAATCGAAAAACAAATTAATGCTTGTGACACTAAAAATGATTATCAGGTTAAAGCATTGACTGAAAAATTTGATGAATTGGCCAGTCGTATTGACGTTATCAAAAATAACAATGACACCAAATCAGACGATACGTCACCAATTACTTGCAATCAAACACCCGAATTCCAAAATTTACAGCAGATAATCAGTGAGATAGGTTCGTCCAATAATACATTGCGTAGAAAAGTGTCGTCTTTACAGCAAGAAGTGACGGAGATGAAAAATGTCGCAGCCTGTAACACGACACAGCATACGCCACTCTCCGAACATTTCTCACATTCTCACAGCCAGTATAATTTAGGTAATTTACAGAAAGTACGTGACTTTGATTCCGAGCAGACACAGACAAACGGATTATCATACAATCCTGAACCCGTTCACACACTCAGAGACGATAACGTTGAATATAAGCAACTTTTATCCGTAGAAAAATCTAAGGTATTTAAAAATGGCAGAACACAAATACATCCTTTGTACTGGATACGACAATTTGCTTTTGTATTTTCATCTACTTGGCCTGTAATGCAGAAATTGGAATTGGCCTGGATACAACAATTTGTTTTTGAATTTTTACTGGCATTGCCTGTAACGCAGAAACTAAAGTTTATTTGCAGCGCGTAAGTGACCTCAGGGGATTCATTACACTTCGATGAGTATGTGCCGTGGCGTGCACAGGGCCCCGAGCCGTAGTAGTGCTATTTCATCTTTAGTTTTCTGCACTGCTGCCTTCTCTTTTACTATCCTTTATATCTATCAAAACAGCTCTTCAACTATCGATCTATCTAGGATTAAGAATGAGTAAAGAAAACCTGATACAACGAGTTTTACCTGAAAGTGACAGTTATCATTGTACGCTCCAGAAATGACAACCACGAGAACTTTAATACCAGAGAAAAGTTTAATCATCAGTACGTACAAAATTTTCAGCATTCACAGACACATTTTGGCAACAATAGAGGGTTTTCTCCGCAACAGCATCAAAACCAGCCGGTTAGCTTACATAACCAACAATGCAGTCTGCTAGGTCAACCAAGCTTTAATGTTTCGCCGCTTACACGTATAGCGTCGGCTCCACCAAATAGTAACGCACAGCAACAAAGAAATCACTACGTACAGAATACGCATCATTTCAACTCCTGCCGCAATGCACCGTATAGCAACGATTATTATGACAGACGTAAAAGTAATGAGCGCAGTTTTCAGCGTAACAGTCGGTCTTACCAGCAGCAGAATCATCGGCAACAACAGATTATCATGAATGAACCAGACAGTAGATATCATCCCGAACGTAATGCGTCAGGGAGAAATAACAGAACAGTACAAATAGTGGAAATGTAACAGCATCCTCCCGCAAATTACAGCACGTCAGATAGAATTTGACTAGATACAGCACAGATTGAACCTTCCAGCGATGTAAGCAATACTTTTGCTACACAGACTCTTGTTCACGAAAATGTTATTACTTTTGACGACATCCGAGACATTCTTTTGCATGAAAAACTAGTTATTCGAAAAACCATTTGCCACCCTGTCATTGAATTAAAGATTGGATCATCCACATTTTCAGCAGTAATCGACTCTGGATCACCTATGTCAGTTATAAATGAGGAAACTTTCAACGAATGTAACGAAGAGAATATTTATCCTACGTCACCATTAGGTAAAACTAAAGTAAAAGGAGCAGTATGTGGTAAAGGAGTAGATGTAAAATTACAGACACACTTCTCATTTTGTATTGCAGGTCATACGTTCCACTCAAATTTTGGATTGTTCCCTTATTGACAACAGACGTATTTTAGGTACGAATCTTTTGGTACAACACGACGCAGTTATTAACTTTCAAAATTCCTATTTAATGTTAAAGGATGAAAATGTACAACTGGCCTTAGAATTTCAGCACTCTTTATCTGCAGAAGAACAAACAATTAATCGGACAGACGTCGTTTCTGCATCACGTAACATAAACTGTCATTCCACATTGTTCACAGATACGTTCGTACACAACTACAATACACCAGACGAAGCAGACTACGACGTCATGCAAATGATTTTTGAGAAAGTAAAACAACGTAGTGCAAATACAGACGTTGAACGTACTCAACTATGCAGTGTCCTTTTACAGCAAGCTCCAGTTTTTGACAACATCCCTGGTACTATGTCTGATTTCATGTATGAATTTCAAGTTAAAAACACGACACATTTAAAGCTAAACATTATCCCATTCCGTATATTCACAGAGAACAGGTTAAGAAAGAATTGCAAGCTATGCTTGACCAAGGTATTATTGAACCGGCAGTTAGTCCGTACATAAACCCGCTCCATATTGTTAAGAAAAAGGATAGCTCACTTCGACTCGTATTTTATTCGCGTCACATCAACGACATTATTATTAATGAGACAGATCGCCCACAGACACTAGAAGAACTTCTACAGAAGTTTCATGGTTCTGCTATTTATTCCACATTAGATTTGAAATCGGGATTTTGGCAAATTCAGCTCCATCCGAACTGCAGAAAGTGCACAGCATTTCTCTGTTTTGGTGACTGTTATCAATTTTGTAAATTACCGTTCGGTTTAACAATTTCTTCAGCAGCGTTTATTCGCGGTTTGAATACTACCGACAGAACTTAAAGACCGAATCACAACACATGTAGACGACATCCTTATTCCGGAATCTAACTGGTCTGAACATAATTTGATTCTGGAACAACTGTTGCAAACTTTTCGTGCACAAGGACTCACAGTTAATCTTAACAAATCGCACTTTGGCAGAACTTCCATAAAATTTCTTGGACATGTAATTTCAGCAGAAGGCGTCCTGATCATTCATCAAAGTAAAATTGCAGTGTTTTTCTCAAAGTCTGAGTAGTAAAAGAGAATGCACACAGAAGTAGTGGATTTCCATGCAGTCTTGAAGAAGTAGTGTTGTCCTTCCAATGGAAAGACAGTGCTGACTCTTGACATGCAGACAGGTAATGGACCACAACAGAGCAAACCCACAGCAGAGTCAATCGAAGTTTTGAAGAATATTGGTAGGTAGGTCAACACAGAGTAGACCCATTGTAGTCCTGGTAGAGATTACGGTATTGTTGGGCCACCAGAGGTGCAGACCCACTGCAGTCCTTGTAGAAACAATGGTATTGGTGAGTCATCAAAGGTGTAGACCCACTTCAGTCCTTGTAGAGATAGCCAGGAGCCATCTGTTGCGACTGTGCAGGTGCACAATCACCATCGAAGAGTCTTGCAGAGAATATAGCAAGTCCATCAACCACCACTTGTGCACGCACAAAGTTTTTGGAATTGTCCTTAGAACCAGCAATGTTGTTGTCCAGTCCTTTCCTGAATTATCAACACATGTGCAAACACTAACAGTCCCCACTTCTCACATATACTATGACCAACAGAAACGTGTGCAGTGAAATGATACTTAATTTGAAGAACTGGTGTCTATACAATTATAAATTTACAACATAAAAATACAATTACAAAGGCACAAAATACAATATTAAAGAACCTAAGACTACAGATAACATTTGTAGTATAACGGACTTCACAAAAGAATAGAAATAAACATATACATCAGTGTTACAGGAATGATGACATAAGAAAAATACATAAAAGATCAGAATAACTTTTGAAACATCAACTTCACACATGAGCATTAAAACAAAACAGAATAAATAATGTCTAAGCATATTTACAAAGAAAATAACATAGTATTTGAAAAATTCTAAAACATAAATCTTTTTAGCTAAACACATAAAGACAGGAAAAAGACAAATACACAAGGGTACATAAACATATAGAAGAATAACACAGGAGGAAAGGACAGGGTTTGTTTTCAGTGTAACGTTTGGTACTGCAGTCCAACCCAAAACTTCATTTCATAGATCTTTCGTCTTATTTCAACATTTGTTTCCAGCAAAACAATTCTCTCCAAGCATGCTTTCTGTATTTATATGTTCACATATTTCTTACCTCATTATTTAGTTTCCATTATCTTACCTCATCATTTATTTCCAAGAAAATGCTACCTAAACCTGTCGTCCCTAAACCCTACTTATTTTTATTCTTATCTTTTTTCAAAATACTTTTTTTGGCCAAACCATTTTCTTATAGCTTCTCAATGCATTTTTCCAATTCATCGCAACTCATTCTCTTATATAGCCTACCACATCTTAAGCTAACTTAAATCTACTGAGCTCAGATGCCTAACTAAGGGACGAGGCAATGCAGCAGCACAAAACAATTAATACAACAGCAATGACAAAAAAAGGAAGTAAGCAAAGCAAGCAGCAATAACTGTAATAATATATATCCAAACATGACAAAGCTGAAGCAGAAAAAATAATGCAGTAAAAATGTTTAATACCTACGTCACATCTTAACACTAGAGTGATGCATCACGAGAACATACGCTAGCAGATAAGTTACCAAATCGTAAAAAAATTATTTTTGCAATTCCTGTGAAGGGAAATGTCTATTTGTGCTCTCTTTTCCAAGAAAGTACGTCATAAAATGATTCGTGACTGGGTCTGTAGACAGAAAATAATGATATTAGTACATCTATTAAATTTTATTTTAACCAATGCTGCAGTGCAGATAGAAATTGGATATTAAACAAAATGAGCAATCTCTGAGCTAGAAAGACAATAGATATAAAATGTTTGTCATCATTTCATTTCAGTAAATTTCATAAATTAAGAACTCTACAGTGCAATCATGTTTTCAAGTTTGAGGGTGTCGTATTTACGATGCTTTCTACAAAGGAATGTCAATAGCGAGGATAATGGCCTCTTTTTTTTCTCCACCTTTGCCTCTGACAGGCACACACTAATGGCTTTCTTTTATCAGGTGGTTGTCGTGCAGCTGGGTGCCCACGACGCATTACGTGCCGGTGGTCACTTAACTGTCTTATCGAAATATTTACGATACCAGTTTCCGCTACAGTGGCAGTCTCATATTAAAAAAATTCAAAGGTCAAGAATTTGCGTTACAAAACTGTACAAATAAAATCATTTAAATATAATAGTGTCCAAAAAAACTTTCGCCAGCATAGTGATACATTCACGCATATACACACATTTCATAACTCTTAAAGTACGATTCTCGGTTTCCAACATCCTTTTTCACAAATCAGAGTCCCTAACCACTACTCATTATTCCTTGCTTTATTACACATATAGATATTCGTAGACACTTCTTCAATATTTCATCATAATAAATATGTAGCATAATCAAATTACTCATATAGCATCAGCTTATTGATGATAAACATACCTCAACAGCATAATACACATAGTCATCGTAATAATAAAATCGTAACACCTTAGTCAACTCTCAAAATCGTCGTAGCTTCCTCCAATAATTTCAAAACCTAAAAAAAATTCTCTGCTCATGTCAAAAGTGTCATCTGCCTCAAACGTACTTTAAAAATCATGATCCCATACCAAATACATCATTCAAATCTCTCATAGTATCACAATGGTTCCGAAAAAATATGAACAGTTCACAAAGTACAGACAAAATACAATTTTCGGAAGTGTGAAGTTATCCAACTGTGTAATTACATAAACATCTGTCACTGATGTAGTGCTTGCCATACACATGGTACACAAAGTAAGCGTCGTAGTTATCGTCCTCCGAAAGCTATACTCTGCAGAAGTCAATGTACTCACCTCATTATAAACAAAAGTGAAATGCTTTGCGTATAGATATCGTAGTTACTACGCTTATTGCTGTGATGAGGTAAGTACTGTACTGTAACGTATTGTTGTGCTACAGAAAAGGCTGTCTCATTGTAGCTATACCACAAAGTTACTACTAAAACATGTTTTCCTTTCCAGAAGAATTCAGAAAAACTGTGCAGATATAAAACAGATACACCGCAAAAGCACAATGTAAATTGTGTCACACATTAGTAGCTTCGTGATATAATCGTGCAGCTATCAAAGAAACCAAATGGTAAGTCATCTTTAATCTCACAGAAAGTACTTCAAATAAAGAATGTCTTTTCAACTAAACCAAAATGTTGCATTAAAACCTCATTAACAATATATGTAAGTCTTATAGTCGTTACGTAATCGTGCAACTAACAAGCAAGAAGGTACAAATAACAACACTGTGTCGTCTGTTCACTATAACAATGCATTCGTAATTTCTGTTTAAAAAATGTTCCCTAGGTTATAGACTGGATAGTTAACTTAAAAACATTGTTGCATGTTAACAGTTTCTCAGTGTGACAAAGCATACTAGAAATGTGAAGTGAAATGTTTTATGGCAAATACAAAGTTAAAAAGCAGATTATATTTCAATAAACGGTTTTACATGTGAAATGTGGTGTAAACCTTTACTCTTCCTAGTACGCAGAGTTTCAACTTCAACGCAATTATCATGTGGTATACGTCGGATTCTGTAAGGTCCATTGTAAACTAGAAAGAATTTGTGACTCAAGTGTTTCTTCTTATGTGACAATGAATGGGCTTTAATGAGAACTTTCTGACCAATATATAATTTCTTTGCATTTGCTTTACCGTGTAATTTTCTCCTTTTCTCTGCAGCAGAATTTATATTTTTAATAGCCAAATCAATTGTGTCTTTGTGTCGAAGTTTACGTGTATTCGGAAAAGGTACAAGCTGTCTGATTCTGTTCGGTGGTTCTTTATTCTTCAGTACAAGAACAGGTGGTAAAGCAGTGGAGTCATGAGGCATTTCATTCAGCACGTTTTGAAATAAGTGTAAATATCTGTCCCAATGCTGATGCTTTCTGTGACAATAAAGTCTGCAAAGCTTATTGATTTCTTTCATAATCCGTTCAGACGGGTTACAAAGTGCTGAGTACAATGAAATAAAAACAGATTTGATTTTATGGTTACGAAGCATGCGTGACCAAACAGCAGATCTGAATTGCGGTCCGTTATCTGACATTACTTTACTAACGTGTCCAACTTCACGTAAGAAATTTTTAACAAAGGCGTTGGATACAGACCGTCCAGTGGCTTTACGTAACGGAGTGAAAGAAACAAATTTTGAAGTAAGTTCAACAGCGACTAGAACGTACGAAAATCCATTAGATGTTTTAACAAGCGGTCCCAAGAGATCAACAGCAGCAAATTCTTTTAATTTAGTAGGAATGATAGGAAACAATGGAGCACGATGCGAGACAGTAGATGGTTTCGCCTTTTGACAAAGTTTACAAATAGACAAAACTCTTCGAATTCTCTTTTCCATATTGTTAAAATAACAAGTCGTTCGAAGAATATGACAACATTTTCGTGGACCAAAATGTGGATAGCTGAAATGAATGTCACCAAATGAGCTTATTAACAAAATCGTCTGGAATGCAAAGTACCCATAGCTTGTCATTTGAACAGTATGTTGTTTCTAACAAGATAATAATGTCGAATCTGTGTGTGTGTCTTTTCATGCCATTTACTTTTGATGTCTTTCCAAATCGGATCTTTATCTTGTTCATGAGCAATGTCCTTTAAAGATGTGGTGATGAAGTTTTCAAAGGCGACTTTCTGAATGTAAAGAATACTGAAATTTTTCTCGAGGTTGCTTTCTGTGTTACTTTTCTCAAGCTCAGCCGGTGCGTGTAACAGTGCGTCCGCAACAATATTCTCCTTGCCGGGAATGTAGACTATTGTGAAGTGGAATTCTTGCAGAAAGAATGCCCAACGTTTTAACCTGTCATGATTTAATTTTGAAGACATAAGAAATTGTAATGCACGATGATCACTGTATACTATTGCGTACTTACCATAAAGAAAGAAACGGAATTTGTTAAATGCCCAAACGATAGCTAAAGCTTCTAATTCAGTAACGGAACAATTTGTTTCAGATTTTGTTAGCACTCCCCTAGCAAAAGCAATGGTTTTCTGAACGGTAAGGACGTTTTCTTTGGCTTCTTTAAATAAATGGGCACCAAGACCGACTTTAGAAGAATCTGTGCTAAGGCAAAAATCTTGTGAGAGATCTGGATGAGCTAGTATTGGCGCGTTAAGTAGCGATTCTTTCAAAGAATTGAATTCCAACTGTGCTTGTTCGTCCCAGTTCCAAATAGTTTTTTTTTCCAGTGAGAGAACAAAGTTTTGGTGTAACTAGAATCTGCAAATTCAGAAAACGACGGTAAAAATTTACGAGACCTAGAAAACTGCGGACTTGTTTTTTGTGGATGGAACTGAAATGGCTCTGATTGCTTCTAACTTTTCAGGATCAGGCTGAATGCCTTCAGAAGAAATAATATGTCCCAAAAACTTCACCTTTGTCCTACCGAATTCAGACTTTTCCAAGTTAACTGTAATTCCAGATTCTGCAAAAATATGTAACACGCGGTTGAGGATGCGATTATGTTGTTCCCATGAGGCTTCTGCTATCAGAATATCGTCCATATATAAGGTGATGTGACGTTTTAAGAGCTCAGGTAATATGGAATTTAGCCTGCGAATGAATGCTGCCGAAGAAATGTTCAAACCAAAAGGAAGTTTCCGAAACTGATAACAAACGCCGAAACAAAGGAAAGCTGTGTATTTTCTACATTCTGGATGAAGTTTGATCTGATAAAATCTGGATTTGAGATCATTGGAAGACAACACTTTTACACCATTAAAATTTTGAAGAAGTTCTTCCAACGTTTGCCGCCTGTCTGTTTCAGGAATAATGATAGTATTGATTTGTCTCGAATCTAAGACAAGCCCGATCGATCCATTTTTCTTCTCAACAACATGTAATGGATTGTTGTATGAGCTTACTGCAGGCTCAATAATGCCCTCGTCAAGCATAGATTGTATTTCTGTTCTAACACGGTCCCTATAATGTGCTGGAATTATGTATTGTCTAACACACAATTTAGTATGCTCACGAACACGAAATTCGTATTGAAATCCCTTGATTGTTCCTGTTTTGTGAGTACATACTGTGGAATGTGCTTGTAAAATCTCAAAAAGGTCCTGCCTATCAGTGTCATTACAATTTTCAATTGTTTGAATTTTATTCTGGATTAACTCATTAGTTTCAAATATGCCGTCGATATCATCCTTGTCAGTACTTGCAGAGCGATTGTTAGTGTCTAGTTCCGTAGAAAATTCCGAACTGTTGTCTAACAGAAGGTAAAGCCGATTAATTTCCTCGTCATGGTTTGAGAGCCAATCCTCAAATTTCAAAGCTATTCACTAGCCTTCTTTCTCTAAACTTATTTCAGCATCGTGAAAGTTTAAGATTGCTTTGTATTCATTGAAAAAGACTACTCCCAATATAATTTCCATTGACAACAATGGAACAATAAGAAAGTTCATAGAGAAGCTGTGGCTTCGACAAGAGAATTCTAAGTTGGTTTGTTGGCGTACATCTACACTTTTCCCAAAGATTGCACCTTGTAATTTAATCTTACGTAACGGAAGTGTGGGGCAATAGTTCGATTTGTTGCATTTGCTAAAGACTGTTTCACTAATGACTGAAATGGGACTGCCAGAGTCAAGTACCGCCGTAAATTTTACGTCATTCACTGTAATGTAAATCACAGGATATGCAATGTTGTTATGTTTTACGTCGTGTTCCTGGAGTAAGATGTCCATAATGACTTCCATTTATACGTAATTACTAACTACGGCAGCTGCGTCGTCAGTTTCAGAAGTACGTTTTGTGGCTGCCAGCGGTATGAGTCATTGCCTATTGTGTCTTTGTTGGCGCGCGTCGTTATTGGGATTTGGAGACCTAACTTCTACAAATTCACCTTGTCGAGAGGGCCCTGCTCTGTTTGAATCCCACCAGTTCTGCTGCAATTCAGGTCTGTCGTTACGATCATATCGTCTGTCGTCATGTCGGTAGATTCCATAGTTTCTTTCTTGTCGGTCACGTGGTGAAGAATTTCTCTCTGAATCGTAACTGCACGCTGGACCGTTGCGTCTAAAGTTATTCTGTCTCCCTTGATAGTAATTATTTTGGTTCCCATATTGTTTGTTTCTCTGATTGTCTCTGTGATAGTAACTACCGCGGAGAGGTGATCTTTCCCTGTAATTATTACTACTCTGCCAACGGTTGTTATACGGGTCGTGTCTGTTTTGGTCACGATTTGTATTATGAGAATAGCCTTGTCGTGTCCAGTTATTATTTCTTTCATCGCGGAATTGCGACGGATGTGACCTGTAATTGTTGCGTTCCTGTTTTCGCGTTCCGCGATTGTCAGTGTCAATTTCCAATTCTTGTAAGAGCCCCTGAAAAGCTTAAATGTCGTCTTTGCAAACGTCCTGCCAAAATAATATGCCGTAAAGGTTCCGGTAATTTAATTAAGCAAATGCGGATTAGTTCTGAGGGGCAATATGGGTTTGACAGGTACTGATTCTTGTGCAACATGTCTTCAAAATATTTCACAAGACTGGAAAATTCAGATTGTTCGAAATGTTTCATCATTATGATGCCATGTTTTACTCGGTCTTGTGTAGCTTGAGACCAATATGCTGAGAGGAAGGCATCATAAAATTCTCCTTCACTGTGGCAATCGTGAATGACCGATCGCATTCTTACAGCTGGTTCATCCCCAAGTAGCCACACATAAATTCTAATCTGTGTTCTAATGACCAGTTGGGAGAAATACAATGAGAGAATTGATGAAGCCACGCTTGTGGATGAATGTCGTTGCCAGAATTCTTAAATGTTTTGAATTTACGTGTAGTAATGAACAGCTTATAGTCAAAATCATCATGTCGGCGAGTCGCATGTCGGTCATTGTTACGTCGTTTCGGCGGTTCCACCTCAAAATTCGGTGTACCTTGCCAATTTCTTTCATGATTTCCGAAATGCCCTGTGTCATTATTTTGTGGTTGTTCTGTATTTCTATGTCCCTCTTCCCGTACTGGGGCGCGAGTGTCCTCTGAAATATGTAATTCTTGTATTACTTGAGCCAACTGATCTTGTACTTCCCACATTTCTCTTTTGTACTGTGTGTTGATTTGATTTTGATTCTGATTGAATTTTCTAATTTGTTCATACTCTTCAGTTTCAGTGAAGGCTACAGGTTTTGTGTCATACAGATCATCATCTACCTTTGTAGATAAGTTAGTGAACTGATCTGAAAGTTCGGCTACTTTATCATATAGTGAACTAATTTCCTCCATGTATCTTTCTGAACCAATTTTCAGAGTATCTACTGTATCCTTTAAGTTCTCTTGAGTTTTGGCAAGTTGCGTAACCGAATTGCTAGATGCAACTGAGTCAATTGTAGCTTGCAAGGTCTCATGATTTTCATGAACAATAGTTAGCAGTTCTTTGATGGCTGCTTCGTGATTCTGTAATGCATTTTCATGCCGCGAAAAAATAGGTTGGAAATGCTTACAAATTTGTGTTTTTACGTCATTACAGACTTTTTGACATTTCGATTCGATTTTATGTAATACAGTAGTTAAATCTTCACGTGTTTGTTAAAGCGCATGTTCCACTGAGTCTAACTTTTGAAGCTTTTGTTCCATTGCGTCTAACTTTTGAAGATTTTGTTCCATTGTGTCTAACTTTTTAAGATTTTGTTCCATTGTGTCTAACTTTTGAAGCTTTTGTCCCATTTGTTGCATTAACTGTAATAACAGTGCACTGGTGTCTGAAACATGTTCCTTAGTGCTATTCGGCAATGCATTTGAACTGGCAATATTCGCAGTTTGAAAAACACAAAATGTGTCTTGACTTATTTGAGAAGACGGTGAGGACGCAAAACCTGCATCTACAGTATTTGCAAAATTGTGTCCTGTCATTTCGGAATCCTGAGGCGAGCTGTTGCCGACCGATCGATCGATAATGCTTCCCTGTTCACTAATTATTTCACTCCCTACACCATTATTTGCAACCCGCTCCATTTCCATACGCACAATTACCAAATTACTACTTTGAACATTAGTTAATTCATTACATGTTGGCGCTAACACACTGCTTTCGTCTTCACTGTCAATTCTCAGTTTACTTTGGAGCCTTGTATTACGTTTTTCACACGCCATTATTGTCACAATATTTCACACGATAACAAAAAAAAGTACAATTTGAAGAGCAAAAATAAGAGAACACATTAACATAGCACTGAAAATAATATCTAGTTAATTGCAAGCGCAGCTGCGTAATACTTCGTGCAAATCTACATGCATCCCACAACTATTTTACTGTACAACAATGAAAGACTGCAACTACAAAGGAAATTCTCTCTATGATTACGCGCTAGCAATAAACAAAAGCTACACTAATTACACAAACTACAAGAAAAAATCAGAAGATTCCGGTGAGGTATCCTCGGCTAAAGGTCGACATATGAGACATCCCCTTGGAAAAATTATACATAACTGTGCTTAAACTGACACAATATTTTTTAGCGCAACGCAGTCTGAATTTAAAAATCCCTACGAAAGAATAGCCCTGGCTAACATTAACCTATACGTTTCACAATTCACTTACCTCACAAAATCTTCGTTACTCGAACTACTGCAATACAGCGAGCGCCACTACTGCCAGCTAAATAAAAGATTCAAACTACTGAAGGCACTAACTACTGATAGGCATAGTTAGCAAATGAAAGATTTTAATACAGAACAAACAATGTATTTACCTTAATAGTCATAATATATATATATATATATATATATATATATATATATAGCAGTTCATGACATCCATTCTACAAATTTCAAAACTCCGCCATCTCTCTCCCCACGTCCACCACTGCTGGCGGCTAACCTCCAACTGTGCAACGCTACGCTCTGTTAGCATCCAGCTGCCGCTGCCCAACACTACAATGGCAGACAGCAATGCAGACCAGCCACAGACTGCACACGACACAGCCAGTGATTTTCATACAGAGCGCTACGTGGCGGCGGCGTTACCAGTTAAAAAACCTAAACAGCCTACTTACAAGGTGACTATTCAAATTGCGTAGGCAAGGTACGTTCGACTATCATTTTTTTATTTGTTATGTTGGTGCACATGTCCCGAACATGTGCACAGCAGTCTTCGTTTGTTTTCGACAGGTAGAAAGGTTAGACGTGCTTTAGTGTGCTCAGAGATTTTCGATTATTATAAACAAACTGAGCAAAAAATTTGCATCACATTTTTTGTGAAAAATGGAATTAAGTGACCTAAAACACAAAGTTGACAGTGGCATACGGTGGGTATGGTTTAAGTAAAAAAATGTTTACAAGTGTTACAAGCTCTTCCTAGATGGCTGAGAAGATGCCAATCACGAACCTCGCTCTGGACGTCCCAGCACATCAACAAAAGGTGATAACGTCGAAGCTGTAAAGGAAATGGATTTGGAAAATCGTCGATCTACCGTAAGAGAAGTTGCTGAGGATGATGGCATATCGGTCAGCTCGTGTCATACAATTTTTTCGGATGTTTTGGGCATGAGACGTGTGTCAACGAAGTTTGCTACAAAACTTCTCAGTTTTCATTAGAAAAACCGTTGCGTGAGCATCGTTCAGGAGCTCTTGAATGAAGTCAATAATGATCCTGATTTGCTCAAAAGGGTCTTAACTGATGACGAAACATGTGTTTACGATTTATAAGTCGAAACGAATGCCCAGTCGTTCCAATGGGAGCATCCAGGAGAGTCAAGACCGAGAAAAGCACGCCAAGTTCGATCAAATGTCAAAAATTTTGATCACTGTTGTTTTCAATTACCGCGGCGCAGTTCATCATGAATATTTCCCTCAAGGTCGCAAGGTCAATGAGAAGTATTACCTTGACGTTATGCGCCTTTTGGAAATTTGTGGTAAGTTCTATGGGACCAAACTGCTGAGGTCATCGGTCCCTAGGCTTACACACTACTTACTCTAACATAAACTAACTTACGCTAAGGACAACACACACACCAATGCCCGTAGGAGGACTCGAACCTCCGACGGGAGGAGCCGCACGAACCGTGGCAAGGCGCCTCAGACCGCTTTGCGCCGTTTTCCAGAAGCAATATGCAAAAAACGTCCGGAATTGTGGAAAAAGAATTCATGGCTTTTGCATCACGACAATGCACCTTCTCATTTATCATTGCATCTGAGAGTTTTTTTTTGGCAAAAATAACACGACAATCATGCCTCGGCCACCATATTCACCGGCTGTGGTTCCCTGCGACTTTCCCCTGTTCCCAAA
Source organism: Schistocerca gregaria (assembly GCF_023897955.1). Taxonomy (NCBI): domain Eukaryota; kingdom Metazoa; phylum Arthropoda; class Insecta; order Orthoptera; family Acrididae; genus Schistocerca; species Schistocerca gregaria. The sequence continues at coordinate 594,110,173 of NC_064923.1, read as the reverse complement.
ACTGAAGATACCTATGAAAGGACGAAGATTTTCAACAACTGAGGAAATAAAAACTCATCGCTGGAAGCACTCAAGGCTGTACCAAAAAGTGCTTCGAGGATTGGAAGAAACGTTTGCAGAAGAGTTTTGTAGCTGAGGGGGATTACTGTGAATGGGAAAACATGAATATTGATGAATAATTAAATTTTTTTGATAAAAATATAGTCGCCTTCCTTCTTAAACATCAATCGTACATATGTTTGCGAAACCACCTGCGCATAACATTCTATGATATTATTTTTCTAGTGGCTGCAGAATGTGTTGAAATGCAGTCGCACCCGCATTATATTTCGTGAATAAAATAGTGCAGCAGTCACCATGAGCGAGACAAGTATTGACAAGTCTTCAACAAACCGTCCGAATGGCGATAAAGTTGCCAGAAAAAGATTTTGCTGTCAGTTGTCAACAGAAAGACTAATATGCGAGTCAAATAATGCTACATAATTGACATTCGTCTGTTGCAGAACAGAACAATGGGTATACCGAACAGAATGACATCCTCCGAAAACATCGCTCATGCCGTTTTTTCATACACCTTGAAGGCCATGTATCAAGGCAGTCGGGCAGATACAATATTTCGTGACTTCCAAAAATAATTCGATTCAACACCACACCAACGCTTATTACCGAAACACGGTCACATGGGTTATCAAATAAAATTTTATGACTGATGGACGATTGTTTCATAGGATGGAGGCAGCAAGGTACCTTGGACAGAATGTCATCGATGGACCCAGAAAGAACTTCAGAAATTCTCCAGGGAAATGTTCAAAATGGTTCGAATGGCTCTGAGCACTATGGAACTTGACATCTGAGGTCATCAATCCCCTAGAACTTAGAACTACTTAAACCTTACTAACCTAAGGACAGAAGAGTGCCGCATGCCCGAGGCAGGATTCGAACATGCGACCGTAGCGGTCGCGGGGTTCCAGACTGAAGCGCCTAGAACCGCTCGGCCACCGCGGCCGGCCAGGGAAATGTGTTCGGACCCTTTCCGTTAATTTTGTAGAGTTTTAACATTAGAGTTTAGGAATGTAGTTCAGTTTCTGTAATAAAGAGCCATCCGAAGAAAGTTGCACAGAAAGATTTTAGAATTTGGATAGTTATTTTGTAAGTAGGCTGTTTAGGTTTTTTTATTGGTAACGCCACCTCTGTATGAAAATCACTGGCTGTGCTGTGTGCAGTCAGTGGCTGGTTGGCATTGTTGCAATACTCGCTATTGTAGCGTTGGTCAGTTGGCTGTTAACAGCGCGTAGCGTTGCGCAGTTGGAGGTGAGCCGCCAGCAGTGGTGGATGTGGGGAGAGAGATGGCGGAGTTTTGAAATTTGTAAGACCGGATGTCATGAACTGCTATATGTATTATGACTTTTGAACACTATTAAGGTAAATACATTGTTTGTTCTCTATCAAAATCTTTCTTTTGCTAAATATGCCTATCAGTAGTTAGTGCCTTCAGTAGTTTGAATCTTTTATTTAGCTGGCAGTAGTGGCGCTCGCTGTATTGCAGTAGTTCGAGTAACGAAGATTTTGTGAGGTAAGTGAATTGTGAAACGTATAGTTTAATGTTAGTCAGGACCATTCTTTTGTACGGATTTTTGAAAGTCAGATTGCGTTGCGTTAAAAATATTGTGTGTCAGTTTAAGCACAGACTTGTATAATTTTTCTAAGGAGGCGTTTCAATTTTAAACATTCCGAAATGTCAAGTTGTTCACCTTATAAAAACAAAAAAAATTAGTTTCCAATGGCTATAACATTAGTCACAACTAGAATTAGTCAAATGACACGATGACACAAAATGTGGAGTTACGAAAGGGGTGACCCCGAAAAATGAATGGCAGATGTCGGTTGTAGCTTGTAACAGATTAATAATTGTGGACGTAAAGAGGAGACTTCAGTCTACTGAAATTAAATGGATTTTTTTTAAAACTTTGTCGTAATGTGAGACAACTCGGGAATAAAAATGTAAATATAATTATCTCACAGACTGGAGACGATTGTAGGATGGATATTGGGTCTAAAAGGACACAAAGTAGGAGGAGGACGATTACTCTCTTAATTAAACTCGTGATGCACGTCAGTGAACTGAAAACGTCGCATTGGCAATGATAATTGCATCGGTGACGATAAGTGAAGCGAACAAGCACGTATAAAAACCAGACAGCGAAGTCATGGCTAGATCAGAGTCCCTAGTTGTATAAAAACGCCCTTATTCTCACAGCAGAGCTACGGACGCGCCTCATTGCTGCGTGAACTTACACTCGTTTGATGAGCTGGACGCCGTGATGGAGCCGCGGCAAATGGTCTCTCAGAGGGTTGTCGCACCTCTCTCTATTCCCACATACGAACCAATCTCGAGTCCGGAGCGCCGGACAACGCTTTACTTCGAAACCGAATCTCCAAACAGAATCTGAATCTGCAACTCTAATGGTGGAAGCCGAACCATTGCCAAGAGCCGCATGACACTAAGAACTTGCTGCCAACCGCACTTTTGCTCGAGATGCCACCAAAACTGCGAGTAGACCAATCTGATGAATTGTATCAATCACGGCCAATGAGAGCCCACTTCCCTAACATTGCTGTCCCCTTTACGCAGAATTCTGTTATTCCTCTAGTCAATTGTATCTAGGTTAAGCAAGTGGTGGGGAACCGCTGCCTCAGCAACGTACAAGTTCCGGCGAAAAAGAGAGCTCTGTATCTAAAGTTTGCGCACGCCACTGAGTCGGGATGCGGTCTGGTTTTTGCACCAGCACTCCACGCGGACTCTTCCAGACTAACAGCGCCACCAAAGCGGCGGCATAGTTGGCACACTACGAAGTTGTCCGTCAACGCTCGTGTCATGCACTTCCCAAACTAATAGAGATCTTATCGTACTAGACAGCTCCGAGATGCTCACTGTTCACATCCCGACGTCCAGCCGCCTCCACATACGCCTGCGGTCACCTGCAACTGGGAGACGCGCTCATGGTAAATGTCGCGGTCTGGCGGATTTTTGTAGAATGTAAGAGACCCCCAGTTCCGAAATGTCAAACAGCTCTTGCCGACCACCCACCAGTGCTAACGGAACAAAACTACGCAGGCCAATCCCATACAATAGCCCAGGTACCGGCCGGTTTCTGGGACCGGTCCCAACCTCGCTTTTGACATCCTAACGGAACCAGCTCGGCCACAGCTCGGCTGCTACGGCCAGCAAATACCTACCGAACCACTATGGGGAAAGTCTGAAAGGGTGACCTCTGCCATCCTCACTCCTGTCCCAGATACGAATGAAATCCCACATTACGCATGCTTCACTCTGTACGCAACAGGTAATCACGGAATTAATTCAACTGCTTAACAAAAATGAAACATCAGGCTGGCTTCAGCCGACTGCATTTCAGCAGGTAAAGCAGATGCGGGATTAATTTCATTCGTAGAATAAGGTGAAAATGCAGCCAATCTACAGTCTTATACCTCATCCCAGAGTTTTCCTAAGTAATATGCATTTCAAACCAAATACTACGAACAAGGGACATTTAGCATATACAACTTAGGCCAGTACACATGGTCACAGCAGAAAGTCACAGAAACCCTGAAGTACATCAACTTGCTGATGCTTTCAGACGGACGAAAACTACCCCTCGAATGCCTGCTTATGGAGTTTGAAGAAGCGTTATTAACTCACACAATACTCAGAGGGGAGTGGAGTAGTCTGTGCCCTCCTCTCAAAATAATTGTGATCTAGTCAGTTACTTCCCATTTTGGAAAAAAAGTTCATTGGCTTTAATGAATTATTCTATTAGATTCTATATATAAATTGTTCAATGAAACTCAACACAAATTTTAAGTCATGGTCATATATACGTCTTCCACAGTGAGCGTCATACTCAATATTTTCAGATTCAGGACGATACATAGGCACCAATATATCCTTAAAACGCATGTTGTGAGTAGAAATCAACAACAGTTAACGAAATTTGCATTTTTATATTTTTTTTAGAACGGGGTTAAATCTATCGTCCTTGTCTGTGGGCCTACACGTCATTCAAAGTTCGTTGATGTTTCTTAGTGTTTACTTAAAGATATAAGATATTTTCACATTCGGGACACTACTTGTGGTCCCTAACACAGTACTCGTTAAAGCCTGTGCTATGGTCAGTGACCGTGATTCACCTTATGAGAAAAGATTTTCGCATAGATATCGACCGCGTGTACCTGAATGGTTGCAAATCAGACTTACATCTTTTCTGTAACAACAATTACCCGTCAAGTAAGGTCGAAGTGCAATCACATGTCAGCGTGGATCAAAAGCAAACCAGAAGATGCCACCAATGTGACAATAATACGATCGCCAGCCTAATTGGGCATTAACCGAGTTTCTTCCCTGTACATATTCATGCAAAACAACAAGTTGTAACACTGCATAATATAGTAGAATTTTAGAACCAGAAAATCTATGGAACTGATAGTTTCACATTCTGTACTGATTTGGAAAATCATGAATACATAACACTACACGATAATGTTCACTACAAAACTTTATACTGTCTATTAATCTGATTAAAATCGGGCATAGGTTACCCTAGAAATTGTACTTTCATGCCACAAATAAATTGTCAATTTTGATGAAGATATAACACTGATAAATTTTGACTTTTATATTGACTTTAACTTTTTCTGCTCGAACCAATTTAGAACACTTCAGAATTCAAATCAATGAAGGGGGGCCCTGAAACTGTTACGATCGCTGCATTTAAAACAAAAGTAATTACTGAATTTATTATTCATTTAAAATTTGCAGTATATAAATTACTACTCTTTTCATCTTATTTACTGCTCATTTAAATGCCTTTAAATCTATATCGAAATAATAAACCTCATTACTATATCAACACTAAAGTTATCTTTCGACTTCGTTAGTCTTTCGCTATTCAAATACTGGTTCATTAACAAAACATTTCTTTTAAACACCATTCTAATATAGCTAGTTCTGCAAATAATTATTAATAACACAATTTTTAATTTTCATTTCGGGGCACTCGGATTGCACAACGTTTGGAAAGGACCCTGTCTAGGCTAGTTGTGAGGATAATTAAATGATGGGAAAGTTCTGGTAAAATTTAGGTTATTATTGCACCAAACAAACACAGTTGACGCTATGATCCATACGAATACAGTACTAAAAGTTTCAACCTGCTAGTTTCGATGCGGCGGTTGGCGGGCGGCAAGATGGCGAGGCAATGAGCACATAGACAATGACAGATAAGGCTCTTGATGTATCGGCACTTTAATTCTTCTTACCGTAGCAATACGTTTCCATTTAGTGCCTATACAATTTTGCCACGCTGTGTGGGAGTTGGAACGGCATACCCGAGGCTCAGTGTAGCTATGTCTTCCTGGAGAGCCTCCTCGCTCCAGAAGGTGTTGCTCAAACCAGTGCCAAACTCCAGCCGCTACTGTGCCCGTCGTGCCGTCCATGCCCGCGCGCATTTTCCCGCACTCGCCGGCCATCCACCTTTTACCGCTCCCTGACAGACCAGGTTTTCTCCCGAGGTTTTGCATTCTACGTATCCTAACATATTGCGTACGTATGGACCAGACGCACACTTACAATTTTAAACATCTTACAACAGTTTCTACGTTTGTTACGTTTCAATTCTATTACAATATTACTTGACATTTGACATAAACATTAATATATACATTGAAACTTATTTACAGTTTTCTTAACATAATGGCATGAAACAAAAAGAAATGAAATCAGAACATCAATTACACATGTTTATCGTAAAATCAGATGAAAAGGATTACTTATATGTAGTAGTAGTAGTAGATGGGTTTTGGGCGCACGACAGCAAGGTCTTCAGCGCCCGTTCAGTAACTTAGTGAGACGGGTGTCAAGAAAAATCCCAGAACAGGAATATAAAACGGAACAGAAAACATGGGTAACACTTGTTGAAAAACATGTGCACACCCACACCAAAGCGTGGGATGAAGCAGAGCGTCAGCAGTAAACCATGCACAACACAGGAAGAAAATGATAGAAGAAGCTAAAATAATGTAGCAGATGGAAGTGGCTGGCTGACCGCAAGGAAAAAAGGGGAGGAGTCAGCCACTCTGCAATACACTAAAACCTCCAGCCTAAAAGTTTAGGCCACAGTCCAGACACATCACAAAACTTACAAACCCTAGACACACACGTCTCATCATTAGCTAAAATAGAAGGCAGATCCCCAGCAACTTGTGCTTCTGCCCGTGCATCACGGTATAAAATGCAGTCTGTTAAAATGTGCCGGACAGAGATGTGCACACCACAAGCATCACAAAACGGTGGATCCTCCCGCCGTAATAAAAAGCTAGGTGTAAGAGGGCAGTGCCCTATCCGAAGACGTGTGAGGGCCACCTCCTCCCGCCTGAGCAACCGGCAGGAGGAACGCCACGGTCGAGTGGTTGACTTTATCAACCGCAGTTTATTGGCCGTCACCGCCAGCCATTCGTCCTCCCACAACTCCATGCACTTCCTGTGGAGTGCAGCGATGACTGACTGCAAGGGAATAGGACACTGGACCACACCCTGCTCTCTGCAGGCCTCCTTGGTGGCCCGATCGGCCTGTTCATTGCCCCAGATGCCAACATGACCAGGCACTCAGCAGAAGGATACTTCTGTACCCCGCCGTTGGAGCAAGTACAGTTGGTCATGTATCAGCTGGACCATCGCCTCAGTCGGATACAGGTTCTGCAGTGATTGTAAGGCACTAAGAGAATCGGAGCAGAGAAGAAATCGATCGCCCCGAACGCGATTCATCTGCTCCAGTGCCTTCAGGATCGCGTGGAGCTCCGCTGCGTAATCGGTATATTCAGCAGGGAGGCGAATCCGGGTAACTTTTTCAAGGAACACTACAGAACAGCCAATGAAATTCTCCTGTTTGGAGCCATCAGTGTACACGACAGTGAAACCGTGATGCACATCTAAAATGTTAAAAAACAGACATTGGAATGTAAAATCTGGTGTGCGATCTTTCTTAAAATTAGTCAAATCTGAAATAAGTTCGGGTCTCCGGAGAAGCCAAGGGGGGGGGGGGGGGGGGGGATCTGCTCCAACCGCGACGCAAAACACGAAGACCAGCCATAGACATCGCAGTGAGGCAATCCTGTGCGTGAATCCCATAGGGCTGCGTCGCACGTTGCCGGGTATGAAATAACTGTGCCAGAGGAGGCTGAGCAATGGCAGGGTATGCAGGGGTGTATGGTGTGGACAAAGTTTTATACGCCTGGCGCACCGTAAGTAGCCGTCGCCGCATAGGAAGTGGCGGTTCACCAGCCTGTGCACAGAGGCTTGGTATGGGGCTAGTTCGGAATGCCCCAGTGGCCAACCAAAGCCCATCATGGTGCACAAAGTCCAACATCTTCAAGTAAGAAGGCCTCGTAGACCCATACACCGTGCACCCATAATCGAGCCGAGATCGCACAAACGCCCTGTAAAACTGGAGCAGACAAGTCCTGTCAGCTCCCCATGTACTGTGGCTAAGACATTTTAAAATACTTAAAGCTTTAAGCGACCGCCGTTTCAGGTCTTTAAGATGGGGTAACCACGTGAGCTTCGAGTCAAAAATGAGCCCCAGAAACCTCACCGTGTCTTTAAAAGTGAGAATAGTGTCCCTCATCCGCAACTCAGGAAAGGGTAAAATCGAACGAGAACGCTTAAAAAGAACACATACAGACTTCTCGGTGGAAAACTTAAAACCACTCTTCCGCGCCCAGTCATACACACGTCTAATTGTAAGTTGAAACTGACGAGTTGTCGTTGCAAGGCTTGAAGAATAGCAAAACAAAGAGAATTCATTCACAAATAAAGAACACTGGACAGGACTTTTCACTATGGACGTAATGCCATTAATAGCGATGGCAAAGAGAGTCACACTTAAAACGCTACCCTGAGGGACACCGTTCTCCTGCTCAAAGCGATCAGACAGGACGTCACCAATTCGGTATCTAAAATATCGTGGCGAGAGGAAAGACTGAATAAAAAGAGGAAGACAACCCCGAAAACCCCATTCGTGAAGTTGCTCCAGGATGAGACGCCTCCAAGTGGTATCGTAGGCCTTCTCAATGTCAAAAAATACACCTAGAAGGTGATGACGGCGTAGGAAAGCTTGTTGTATAGCCGCCTCCAGTAGGGCCAGGTTATCGAAGGTGGAACGATACTTCCTGAACCCACACTGAAAGCGACTAAGGAGTTGCCGGGATTCTAACATCCAGACAAGGCGGCGGTTGACCATCCGCTCCAAGGTGTTCCCTATGCAACTAGTGAGGGCAACACTACGGTAGCTACTCGGGCACGTGCGGTCTTTCCCAGGTTTTAAAAAACGGATTAAAACTGCCTCACGCCACGCGTCAGGAAAGTGACCCGACGCCCAAATTCCATTAAAAAGTGCGAGGAGGATTTCTTTGTTGCGCATTGTGAGGTACCATAGCATACTGTAATGGACCCTGTCGTGACCAGGGGAGGTGTCACGAGCTCCAGACAATGCAGAATCCAGCTCCCAGATAGAAAATGGGCAGTTGTAAACTTCGTGAGATGTGGACTGGAAGTTCAGACTACATCTCTCAGCAACGGCCCTATGACGCTGGAAATCTGGATCCTGACTGGTTGTTGCAGTAACTGTGGCAAAATACGCTGCCATAGTCTGGGCAATGTCTCGCGGATCCGTGTGGAGAGTGCCGTTATTCAGTACAGCAGCTATGGAACACCTCCCTCCCCTGCCAGAAATTCTCCTGATGGTCTCCCACACAATGGAACTTTTGGTGGAACGATTAATGGTGTTCAGGAACTGTTGCCATGACCTCTTCTTGCTCTCACGAATAATGCGGCGACACCTTGCCCTCGCCACCCGAAAGACTGCAAGATTTTCAGCAGTCGGCCGAGACTTGAACCGACGCAGAGCCGGACGCCTGGTCCTGATGGCAGAGCGGCAGTCGGCACTCCACCAAGGCACAGGTGGTCTCTTCCGGGGGCCCATGGACTGTGGAATGGATGCTGCAGCGGCGTGGTGGACCGTTTCGGTAATATGATCCACCCACACCTCAACAGTCGCACAGTGTTCGAATTGGGCCAACTGGCTATAAAGTGTCCAGTCAGCTCCACTGAGAACCCATCGTGGTGGTCTCCTTTCGGGGCACACGCCATCTGGCAGGTGAATCCAGATGGGGAAATGATCACTGCCATGCAAGTCAGCGACCACTTCCCAGTGAGCACTGGCGGCAAGAGCTGGAGAGCAAAGCGAAAGATCAATGGCAGAGTCGCTGTGCAGAAATGAGTACTCTGTCCTCCATTGAGCAAGTAGGCACAGGATGACAGGAGAAGCCTCTCAATTGCTCTACCCCTGGGGCAGGTAATTGCAGAGCCCCAAAGCACATTGTGGGCATTAAAATCACCACAAGTAATGAATGGTTGGGGGAGCTGTGTAAGAAGGTCGGTGAGGGCCACTTCATCAAGTGCCTCATGTGGGGCAAGTAAAGGGAACAGACAGTTAATGGATGACGTACTTGCACAGACACAGAGACAGCCTGTAAAGTCGTCATAAGCGAGAGAGGCGAGGAGTGGTAGTCCGTCATGACGAAAATACCTACACCTCCTCTAGGTCGTCCTTTTTGTGGAGTGTATAGCCTCGCAGCTCAGGGGAATATGAGGGATGGAAATAAGTCTCCTGGAGACAGAGACACAGTGGTCTACCCTGAGAGAGTAGACGAAGTTCCTCCACATGCGTCCTGAACCCTTGCAAGTTCCACTGAAGTATGGGAGCCATCTATGTTGGGGGTAGCACCTTCATCCTGTCTCTCCGACGGGGCAGGGAGACCGCAGCAGGTGGAGGGGCAGGTGTGGGGTGAGCTGCTTGCCCCACACATACGTCGTATTCCATCAACTCTGGTGAAGAATCAGATGAAGCCCCACGTAAAACAACAGCCGCATGGTCAGACGGTTTACCACGGGATTTGACCCGGTGTTGCTGCGGTACAGGAGCTTTCTGTGGTTTGGTGGGCTTTGGGGGAGCTGATGTGGGAGTGGTAATTGGCGCACTGGGCTTGGGAACAGCCTCAGCTGTTGGAGGTGACAGGGGCTGGCCCAAGTTCGCCACTATACCCTTGTCTGCCGTTCGAGTAGGGGCTACCGGCTCTGAAACACTGGCTGTGTTGCAAGTGCACTGACAGCTGCAGGTGTTAGTGCCAACACTCACCACCTCGGTCTGCGTTGAGGCATCGACTTTTGGAGTAGGCTTCTGAACCAGGGATGCGAAAGATGTAGCAAATGTGGGAGGTTGCATCGACTTATAGATCTTCTTGACCTCACCATAGGGGATTCGCTTGGTTGTTTTGATTTCCTGGACTTTGCGTTCCTCTAAAAATATTCGGCAGTCCCTACTCCAAACAGGGTGGTTCCCAGTGCAATTAATACATTTAGCCGGAGACGAGCCACCAACTCCTTCATGAGCAGCCTTACCACAGTTGCCACAAGTCGCTTCGCCTTTACATCCTAAGGTGGTATGCCCAAAACGCTGGCATTTAAAACAGCGCATTGGGGTCGGGAAATAAGGCCTCACACTAAGGCGAAGGAAGTCAGCTTTAACATGTTCAGGAAGTTATGTGCTACTGAAGGTCAGAATAAAGGAGTCGGATTTGACAAGATTGCCATCAACCCTCTTCATGATGTGTTGGACTTCAACGATACCTTCTGGAGCCCACTCGCGTTGCAGTTCGTCCTTGGGAATGTCAGCTAGATCCCGGCATGTCACAACACCTTTGCTGTAGTTCAAGGTGCTGTGCACTTCAGTGTCTATGGCATACTCGCCAAGACATTTAGCAGATTGGAGGTTAGTTGCTTGCTGGGAAGTGGAAGTTTCCACTGGCAATGTCCCATTACGTAAGCGCTTCACCGATTTCAAGGAGCCACAGATGCCCTCCAATCCCTTTTGTATATAGAAGGGCGAAACCTTCTCGAAACTACCCTCCTTCCGTTTCACAACGAGAAACACATTCTGAGCACCAGAATGCATCCTGTTACTAAAGACTTCACTTGTCAAAGATGTGCTGCAGTCAGGGGGACTGACTGCACGAGCCCTCTTCAGAGACTGGGTGTTAGGACCCTCCAGCGGCCCACCCTTTCCGCTGGGAGGAGGAAAAAAGGATTTCGATCTCGGTCCCACGAGCAGCTAGGGAACTAGAAGTCCACCTAGACAGAGCCCCACGTGCCTAGGTAAGCTTTATACAACTGAGGTGCGGCAGGTTCCCCAGAGGTTGCCCGCTAATGACTGTTCCACCTCAACAGCCATGGATCTCATCGGCGAGCAGCACACCTTGAGATTGAGGGGTTGTTTATAGAGGTTTATTCCATCCTCGCGATCCGGGCGGCCAAGCCAAGATCCCCACTCCCTGAGACACACAACACTCCACCGCCGCGCCGCACGGTAGTCGTTGAAGCATGCCCAGAGCTTACGGTGACAGGGGACTGGCGGCGCTTACCAGTCCCCAGCTCAGGAACCCCGGGGTCACCAAGCCCGTACCCAGCAAATGAATGCTGAGCCCCTGGGGGCTATGTACAATAGTACAGAGTCGTTGTTGTTACATACTGACGTATCTGTACATCTTTAAAAGTTATGATGTTAACATAAGTCAACGACAATTAACGAATTTCGTACTTTTTTTAAATAATTCTCTTGGGGTGGGCATAAACCACCCTCCTCTTGGTAATGCACGTTGTGGAAAATGCGTTGGTAATGCTAAGTTAAGCGAATGATTTAGGAATATATTGTAGACCCACACATAACGCTGCCGTAGGAATCGAAATGCAAAAGTTGCGCTAATTACAACATGCATGGAGCCATTTATCTATTCATTCTTCTTGCACTCCATGCGTGAGCGTAACGGAAAAAAGAACAATATGGTGCAATGGGAAGTGCCATCTGCCGTGCACTTCACACTGGTTTGCAGAAAGAAACTCGAAGTTCCTTCGAAGAAGGAGCAGTCGATTTCGTCCAGCGTCGTTACCCAATCCGACTTCGATCTCCGTTTCTAATAAGCTCGCCATGAACGATACATTACGCCCTAATATTCATTTTTGGTCTTGTAAGTGGTGCAGGGTCTTCTGTGTTGTCCTCCCGTCTCATAATTCTTGCCAGGCTGGACACGGAGGTATATTCTTTCCGCTGTCCGTTCTCGTGCACTCACATGCTGCGCAAAGTGGTGTCACTCTAACAACAGCAAAACACACCACTGTTACGTGAGAAACTCGCTGGGTCCCGACGATAAAGATAGAGATTATCTACACAGGATTGATTTGTAAGGCACGCGTTGAATATCGAAAAAATTTACACGTTGATGCACCTTCAGTCTCTAAAAGCTCTTAGGCCAATGATAGAAAACGAACTTTTTCACATCATTTTAACATTAGGCTTTGCAGAGCGTTATGTAAACGAGGGGCCGTGAGCAGCGAGACAATCCTCTAGAAAAAGAAGAACTCGCGAGGGCACAGAGGCGTGAAAACAACAGGTACACGGGCTGGCCGCAACGCTGTAGAGCACGTACAGGCCTCTGTTGTTCCTTGTCCACGGGCATTCAATACGGCCGGGCCGGGCCGTGTCATAGCCTTCAGCAAACAAACACGCTGCCCTCCCTACGTTCGCGCCGCACCCCCCATTCCACCGTCAGAGGGACTCGGGACAACGAAACGTAAACGCGTGGGCGGTGGTGCCCGGTAGGCCGGCGTAAACAACACCAGCACGGCACGCCGTCCCCGGCTGCGCCCGTGCTTCGGCGGCAGCACGGCCCTCCCCAAAGCCGTGTGTGCGCGTGTCGACACGGCGCCGGGCTTGTACGACAGGGGATTCACCGAGCATGGCCGCACGGCGCATCGGGGCCGCTGCTGCTCTGCAGCGGTCCGTCAACTCCGTGTCGTTGCCGGGCAGGCGCGCTGCTAACTCAGCCTCTGGCACTGTGCACTGGTACAGCAACCACAACGACACGACCGCGGTCGGAGAAAAACTCGCTTCGTTTACCAATACATTTAGTTTTGGGCCATAGTTGAACACAGGCACCAAAACCAGTTTATATAAATAGATTTCGTTGATTGTGTTCCACAGCTCTGATAATTTTTAAAAATATCAGATTACACTACTGGCCATTAAAATTGCTACACCACGAAGATGACGTGCCACAGACGCGAAATTTAACTAACAGGAAGAAGATGGTGTGATACGCAAATGATTAGCTTTTCAGAGCATTCACACAAGGTTGGCGCCGGTGGCGACACCTAAAACGTGCTGACATGAGGAAAGTTTTCAACCGATTTCTCATACACAAACACCAGTTGACCGGAGTTACCTGGTGAAACGTTGTTATGATGCCTCGTGTGAGGAGGAGAAATGCGTACCATCACATTTTCGACTTTAATAAAGGTCGGATTGGAGCCTATCGCGATTGCAGTTTATCGTATCGCGACATTGCTGCTCGCGTTCGTCGAGATCCAATGACTGTTAGCTGAATACGGAACCGATACGTTCATGAGGGTGATACGGAACGCCGTTCTGGAACCTAACGGCCTCGTATCACTAGCAGTCGAGATGACAGGCATCTTATCCGCATGGCTGTAACGGATCGTGCAGCCACGTCTCGATCCCTGAGTCAACAGATGGAGACGTTTGCAAGACAACAACCATCTGCACGAACAGCTGAACGACGTTTGCAGCAGCATGGACTTTCAGCGAGGAGACCATGGCGCAGGAGCGCCTGCGATGGTGCACTCAACGACGAAGCTGGGTGCACGAATGGCAAAACGTCATTTTTTTGGATGAATCCAGGTCCTGTTTACAGCATTATGATGGTCGCATCCGTGTTTGGCAACATCGCGGTGAACGCACATTGGAAGCGTGTATTCGTCATCTCCATACTGGCGTATCACCCAGTGTGATAGTATGGAGTGCCATTGGTTATATACCTCGGTCACCTCTTGTTCGCATTGACGGCACTTTGAACAGTGGACTTTACATTTCAGATGTGTTACGACCGGTGGCTCTACCTTTCATTCGATCCCTGCTAAACCCTACATTTCAGCAGGATAATGCACGACCGCATGTTCCAGGTCCTGTACGGTCCTTTCTGGATACAGAAAATGTTCAACTGCTGCCCTGGCCAGCACATTCTCCAGATCTCTCCCCAATTCAAAAAGTCTGGTCAATTGTGGCCAAGCATCTGGCTCGTCACAATATGCCATTCATTACTTTTGATTAAGTATTATACCGTGTTGAAGCTGCTTGGGCAGCTGTACCTGTACACGCCATCCAAGCTCTGTTTGACTCAATGACCAGGTGTATCAAGGCCGTTATTTCGGGCAGAGGTGGTTGTTCTGGGTACTGATTTCTTAGGATCTATGCACCCATATTGCGTGAAAATGTAATCACACGTCAGTTCTAGTATATTTGTCCAATGGATGCCCGTTAATCATCTGCATTTCTTCTTGTTGTAGCAATTTTAATGGCCAGTAGTGTATAATACGTAAAGGTATATCATTTATTTTTAGTTGTTCGTCTGGTTACGGTCAGAGACCGTTTTCCATGACTACACGCATCTACCCTTGTATAACAAAATCTTAATTAAAAATTTTATGTTTTGACATTTCTTTTATGCTACATACATGTGCCACCTACTACTAACAAAAATTTTCACTGTAACATGATGTCTGAACGAAAACGGTGGTGCAATTAAAATAAATTATCTTGCAGTTTCACGTGTTTCAGTATGTCACTTTGTAATAATTCTGGATTTTTCCCCTTTATCCATTTTACTCTGACCTATAATAAAGGCTCTTTATTTTGAACTCTATAAAAGTCCGTCTCCTCGAATCACTTCATCACCGATTGGCATCAGTGACATGGTTCTGCCAGGCGGCCGCTGCGCGAATTATCTGTCCGCTTCTCCATTACCAAATTTTCACCCAACGCCACACATTACTGATGTTCATTATAGCGTCGCCATGCAGTTTCTTCACGGATGAGGTTAAAACAGCCTTATGATTGGCTCAAATGTCTCTGAGCACTATGGGACTTAACTTCTCAGGTCATGAGTCTCCTAGAACTTAGAACTACTGAAACCTAACTAGCCTAAGGACATCACACACATCCATGCACGAGGCAGGATTCGAACCTGCGACCGTAGCGTTCGCGCGGTTCCAGACTGTAGCGCCTGGAACCACTGGGCCACACCGGCCGGCCAGCCTTAAGAACGCGGATTAAGAAGCACACCCCTGAATTTCTCCAAACTTATATATGGCACGAATTTGTACACATGCATGGTTAGTATGTTGAACGGTGGTATTGTGTAGAGAACAGTTATGACTTTGTTCAGTACTAATTCCGCTGTTACATATTCATTATTTAAACTGTTATAATACTTCTGGCATTAATTTTCGATCCACCCTAGTTTTTCTTCTTTTACGAGAAAAATCGATGTATCTATACGCCAGTATCTCATCAGCGGCTCTACTAGGTACCCCTATAACAGCAAGAGTAAGACAGTTTAAAGCTTGGATGCAGGTGAGTACGTAGCGTCTTCAGTAGGACCTGGACGGAGTTATTCAAACCAACCTCCAGGCTGGTGACAGCTTTACATTATTTTATGTTTTCAGAAATGTACTTTGCTGTGTACTGAATAGTTAAGGTCTTATGTTTTTTATTAATAATTATAGATACCAGATTGTTACTGGGATCTTAACTACGCAGTGGGTATACCATCAGCGTTCATCCATGCAGCTCGGATGTGCGGCCCGCCACGAATTCCTTTCCTGTGCTAACCTCTTCATCTCAGAGTAGCAACGTACGTCCTCAATTATTTGTTTGATGTATTCCAATCCCTGTCTTCCTCTACAGTTTTTGCCCTCTACAGCTCCCTCTAGTACCATGGAAGTCATTCCCTCATGTCTTAGCAGATGTCCTATCATCCTGTCCCTTCTCCTTATCAGTGTTTTCCACATATTCCTTTCCTCTGCGATTCTGCGTAGAACCTCATCATTCCTTACCTTATATATAGTGTATCTAGTACTGTTTTATTCTTTGCTACAAGTTCTTACAGGGACTTTCAGCGCATTTTTAAAATACTACACGTACCAATGAACCTTGGGACATTTAAAATGGCTCTGAGCACTACCGGACTTAATATCTGAGGTCATCAGTCCCCTAGTACATAGAACTAGTTAAACCTAACTAACCTAAGGACATCACACACATCCATGCCCGAGGCAGGATGCGAACCTGCGACCGTAGCAGTCGTGCGGTTCCAGACTAAAGCGCCTAGAACCACTAGGCCACTGCGGCCGGCCCTTGGGACTTTATGGAGATGGTTTGCTTGTCTCAATGATACAGAAACTTGTACCGTAGATGCAAATACATCAAAGGTGTAGCTATGAAGACGTCAGACTAACCTCTGGTTTTTGTAGAGGGCTACCGAGCGTTACAGTAGTTTCAGGGGCAGCAGTCTGCATGACTCAGTGATCTGAAACCTTAACATTAGGCAATGTGGCCTTGGTACTTTGAACGATTGGAAGAAAGGGGATATTCGGGGAAATTATCACTGTTAATTTTTTCTCGAGGTAACGCAGCTCTACTGTGAGGCTTAGTTATGATGGCATCCTTTTGGTAAAATATTCCGGAGGTAAAATAGTTCCCCATTCGCAGCTCCAGGCGGGGAACTTCTCATTAATATGTCGTTACCGGAAAATCCATTACTGGCATTCTGTGGATCGCACTATAGAATGTTAAATCTCTTAACCGCACAGATACATAAGAGAATTTAAAAAGGTAAATGGAAAGGGCGAAAGTTAGATATAGTGAGAGCTGCCGAAATGTGGTTGTACCGGGAGCTGAGCGACTGCACTTGTCAGCAAGAGTTACCACAACAAAATTGAATAGGAGTAACCCATAATAGGGGTAATAATGAATAAGAAAATAGGAATGCGAGTAAGCTGTCATGAAAAGCATGGTGAACACATTATCAAATGCAAGACAGGTAAGGTAATGTAAGACAAAGGATATTATTTAGACAGTTAGAGGAGACGAAAATTTTATTGTGGTGGATGACTGCAGTTTGGTAGTAGAAAAACAAAGGAGGAAAATAGCAGGAGAACATGGACTGGTGAAAAGGAACAAACGATTTCATCTTGAGGTGTCATACCTGAATATAAACGGCAAAGCGGATCTAAACCGGTAGACGTCATAAAAGGAAATGTATTCCAGGCAGTATCTTTTTACTTATAAATACAACTGAGATCACCAATTATATGACAAGGAAACCATTATGAAGCACAATTTAACAATCGCTCTCACTTAGGTTTAAAAACCATCGAAGAAGACTGTATATGTGGAAGACATATGGAGGGTTTCAAAGTGATCATATGATTTCAAGAGATTTCGGAATCAGACTTTAAACTTTAAAAAATTTCCAGGAGGATATGTTGGCCATAATCTACTGGTTACGAAGGAGATTGAAAGTGAAGAAATTGCAAATAGACAGGAAATGAAGAAAAGGGGACCTGGATAATTAAAGAGGCCAGAGGTTGCCGAGCCTTCCAAAAGAAGGGTTATGCAACACCGGACAGAAACTGTTGAAAGGGATAGAGTAGAAGACGAATGCGCAGCTTTGAGAGACAAACAAGAAGACAGTAGAAGTAAAAAGACAATTTTTAATTCAAAACAGCGGACAACACATGACATACAGAATTTAGTTCACAAAGGAAAAAAGTAAATCGGCAAACGAAGCAGGCGAAAGGGTGTGCAGATGTCTACAGACAGAAGGGGCAAAATGGTTAAGCAGGAAGAAATAGTTGGTCCATAAAATTTAGCTTTTGGGGGTTTGACCGTTGATAAAAATAAATAAAGCAATTTAAATCGTCAGCCACAACATTAAGTATGGAATGGAAAGCTGAAAGATGGGAGGAATATTTTATCGAGTGCCTCCCAAGTGTTGGACGTTACATTTCAGATGTGTTACCACCCGTGGCTCTACCCTTCATTCGATCCTTGCGAAACCCTACATTTCAGCAGGATAATACACGACCGCATGTTTCAGGTCCTGTAAGGGCCTTTCTGGATACAGAAAATGTTTGAGTGCGGCCCGGGCCAGCCTATTCTCCAGATCTCTCACCAATTGAAAACGTCTGCTCAATGGTGGCCGAGCAACTGGCTCGTCAGAATACGCCAGTCACTACTCTTGATGAACTGTGGTATCGTGTTGAAGGTTATTACGGACAGAGGCGGTTGTTGTGGTTACTGACTTCTCAGGATCTATGCAGCCACACTGCGTGAAAATGTAATCACATGTCAATTCTAGTATAATATATTTGTCCAATGGATAACCATCTGCATTTCTTCTTGGTGTAGCAATTTTAATGGACAGTAGTTTAGGTTTCCCGTGATTTCCCTAAATCACTCCAGGCAAATGCCGGGATGGTTCATCTAAATCTACATCTACATGGATACTCTACATATCACATTTAAGTGCCTAGTAGAGGGTTCACCGAACCACCTTCACAATTCTCTATTATTGGAATCTCGTATAGCGAACTGAAAAAACGAACACCTCCGTTTTTCCGTACGCGGTCTGATTGCCATTATTTTATCGTGGTAATCATTTCTCCCTACGTAGATCGGCATCAACAAAATATTTTCGTATTCGGAGGAGAAAGCTGGTGATTGATATTTCGTGAGAAGATTTCGCAGCCACGAAAAGCGTCTTTGTTTTAATGATGTCCACCCCAAACCCTGTTTCATTTTTGTAGCACTCATGTCGATGACATCACACTTCTCGTTATTTAGGGTCAATTGCCAATTTTCCCAACATAAGGATATCTTCTCTAAATCGTTTTTAAGTTGATTTGATCTTATTCGTCGATAAACGACAGTGTCATTTGCTAACAACCTAAGACGGCTGTCCAGATTGTTTCCCAAATCGTTTATATAGATATTGAACAGCAAACGGTCTATAACACTACCTTGGGGAACGCCAAAAATCAATTCTGTTTTACTCGATGACTTTCCGTTAATTACTACGAACTGTGATCTCTGACAGGAAACCAGGAATCCAGACACATAACTGAGACGATATTCAATAAGCAAGCGATTTCACTACTAGCCGCTTGTGTGGTACAGTGTCAAAAACCTTCCAGAAATCTAGAAATACGGATTCAAGCTGAAATCCCTTATTAATAGCACTCAACACTTCATGAAAAATAAAGAACTAGTTGTGTTTCACAGGAATGATGTTTTCTATATCCGTGTTGACTGTGTGTCATTAGACCGTATTCTTTGAAGTTATTCATAATTTTCGAACACAATATGTGTCCAGAATCTTGTTGCATATCGACGTCAATTATATGGTCCCATAATTAAGTGGAATTAAGTGTAACCTGTGCAAGTTACCAGTTCTTGGGTACGGATCTTTCGTAGAGCGAACTGTTTTATATGGTTGTTAAGTATGGAGCTATTGCATAAGCATACTCTCAAAACAACCTAATTGGTATACAGTCTGGACCAGAATATTTGCTTTTATGAAGTGATTTAGGTTGCTTCACTACTCCGATGATATCTACACTCCTGGAAATGGAAAAAAGAACACATTGACACCGGTGTGTCAGACGCGCCATACTTGCTCCGGACACTGCGAGAGGGCTGTACAAGCAATGATCACACGCACGGCACAGCGGACACACCAGGAACCGCGGTGTTGGCCGTCGAATGGCGCTAGCTGCGCAGCATTTGTCCACCGCCGCTGTCAGTGTCAGCCAGTTTGCCGTGGCATACGGAGCTCCATCGCAGTCTTTAACACTGGTAGCATGCCGCGACAGCGTGGACGTGAACCGTATATGCAGTTGACGGACTTGAGCGAGGGCGTATAGTGGGCATGCGGGAGGCCGGGTGGACGTACCGCCGAATTGCTCAACACGTGGGGCGTGAGGTCTCCACAGTACATCGATGTTGTCGCCAGTGGTCGGAGGAAGGTGCACGTGCCCGTCGACCTGGGACCAGACCGCAGCGACGCACGGATGCACGCAAGACCGTAGGATCCTACGCAGTGCCGTAGGGGACCGCACCGCCACTTCCCAGCAAATTAGGGACACTGTTGTTCCTGGGGTATCGGCGAGGACCATTCGCAACCGTCTCCATGAAGCTGGGCTACGGTCCCGCACACCGTTAGGCCGTCTTCCGCTTACGCTCCAACATCGTGCAGCCCGCCTCCAGTGGTGTCGCGACAGGCGTGAATGGAGGGACGAATGGAGACGTGTTGTCTTCAGCGATAAGAGTCGCTTCTGCCTTGGTGCCAATGATGGTCGTATGCGTGTTTGGCGCCATGCAGGTGAGCGCCACAATCAGGACTGCATACGACCGAGGCACACAGGGCCAACACCCGGCATCATGGTGTGGGGAGCGATTTCCTACACTGGCCGTACACCTCTGGTGATCGTCGAGGGGACACTGAATAGCGCATGGTACATCCAAACCGTCATCGAACCCATCGTTCTACCATTCCTAGACCGGCAAGGGAACTTGCTGTTCCAACAGGACAATGCACGTCCGCATGTATCCCGTGCCACCCAACGTGCTCTTGAAGGTGTAAGTCAACTACCCTGGCCAGCAAGATCGCCGGATCTGTCCCCCATTGAGCATGTTTGGGACTGGATGAAGCGTCGTCTCACGCGGTCTTCAAGTCCAGCACGAACGCTGGTCCAACTGAGGCGCCAGGTGGAAATGGCATGGCAAGCCGTTCCACAGGACTACATACAGCATCTCTACGATCGTCTTCTTGGGAGAATAGCAGCCTGCATTGCTGCGAAAGGTGGATATACACTGTACTAGTGCCGACATTGTGCATGCTCTGTTGCCTGTGTCTATGTGCCTGTGGTTCTGTCAGTGTGATCATGTGATGTATCTGACCCCAGGAATGTGTCAATAAAGTTTCCTCTTCCTTGGACAATGAATTGACGGTGTTCTTATTTCAATTTCCAGGAGTGTATTTCTACGTTATTGTTGTTAGCAGCTATTCTTTATTCGAATTCTGGATTATTATTTCGTCTTCGTTTGTAAACGCATTTCGGAAGGCTGTGTTTAGCAACTCTGCTTTGGCAGCCTGGTCTTCGAAAGCATCTCCATTACTATCGCGCAGACAAGGCGTTGATTGTGTGTTGCCGCTAGCATACTTCACATACGTCCAGAATCTCTTTGGATTTTCTGCCAGGTTTCGAGACAAAGATTCGTTGTGGAAACTGTTGTAAGCGACTCGGTGGTGGTGGTGGTTAGTGTTTAACGTCCCGTCGACAACGAGGTCATTAGAGACGGAGCGCAAGCTCGGGTTAGGGAAGGATTGGGAAGGAAATCGGCCGTGCCCTTTTTCAAAGGAACCATCCCGGCATTTGCCTGAAACGATTTAGGGAAATCACGGAAAACCTAAATCAGGATGGCCGAAGACGGGATTGAACCGTCGTCCTCCCGAATGCGAGTCCAGTGTGCTAACCACTGCGCCACCTCGCTCGGTTGTAAGCGACTCGCATTGAAGTCCGCGCTAAATTTCGAGCTTCTGTAAAAGATCGCCTATCTTGAGGGTTTTGATTTGTTTAAATTTGCCATAATTGTTTAGAAGCTCGAAATTTAGCGTGGACTTCAGTGCGAGATGCTTATAACAGTTTCCACAGCGAAACTTTGTCTCGAAACCTGGCAGAAAATCCAAAGAGATTCTGGGCGTATGTGAAGTATGCTAGCGGCAAGAAAAATTCAATGCCTTCTCTGCACGATAGCAATGGAGTTACCAGCGAAGACAATGCTGCCAAAGCACAGTTACTAAACACAGTCTTCCGAAGTGCCTTCACAAAAGAGGACGTCTTCAGTTGTTGGCAGATGACGCTGTCGTTTATCGACTAAGAAAATCATCAGAAGGTCAAAACAAACTGCAAAACGCTTTTGAAGAAATATTCGTATGTTGCGAAAAGTGGCTGTTGACCTTAAATAATGAAAAGTGTGAAGTCATCCACATGAGTTCTAAAAGGAACGGGTTAAACTGCGGTTACACGATAAATCAGTCTAATCTAAAAGTCGTAAATTCAACTAAATACCTAAGTATTAGAATTACGAACAATTTAAATTGGGAGGAACACAAAGAAAATGTTGTGGGGAAGGCTAAGCAAAGACTGCGTTTTATTGGCAGGATACTTAGAAAATGTAACAGACCTACTAAGGAGACTGCCTAAACTACGCTTGCCCGTTCACTTTTAGAATACTTTCGCGCGATGTGGGATCCTTATCAGATAGCACTGACTGAGTACATCGAAAAAGTTCAAAGAAAGGCAGCACGTTTTGTACTATAGCGAAATATGGGAGAGAGTGTCATATAAATGATACAGGATTTGGGATGGACATCATTAAAAGAAAGGCTTTCTCGGTGCGACGGAATCTTCTCACAAAATTCCAATCACCAACCTTCTCCTCCGAATGCGAAAATATTTTGTTGACACCGACTTACTTAGGGAGGAACGATCACCAAGATAAAATAAGGGAAATCAGAGCTCGTACGGAAAGATATAGGTGTTCATTCTTACGTGCGATGTACGACATTGGAATAATAGATAATTGTGAAGGTGGTTCGATGAACCCTCTGCCAGACACTTAAATGTGATTTGCAGAGTATCCATGTAGATGTAAATGTAGATGTGATGTTAAAGAATGGTGACAGCCAAGACCGCGTCCAAAGACAAAACTAAGAGGTTCCTAGTTAAGATCAACACCAGGAAACCAATTCAGGTATCAGAGGAGGAAAGAAAGAAGAGATCAGGTAGCATGAAAGACTACTGGGAGAAGAAAAGAGTACAAGCATTTAAGAAGTGATTGATATGACGTACCTGAAAGATGGGTGTTTCGAAACGAAAAAACAAAAACAAAATGAAGCAGGACAGAGATTCTTATAATTCTGCCAAGATAATACGTTGGTTACTACTAACACACTGTTCCAGCTGCCCAAACGATGCCTGCATACTTACTTGTACGTTCCCAGATGGCCAACACCAGAATTAAACTGATTACATACTTCGCAATCAGAGGTGGATCTCTGCAGTTCAGTCAACTACAACAAGACCTGGAGTTGATTGTGGATCAGGTAACAAGGTCTTAATTGCAAAATTCCGGCTGAAGCTGAGGAAAGTAGTAAAAGCTGTTCCATCTTACAGATACGACCTTCAGACCATACTCTTTGATTACACAATAGAAGTCCGAGGCAGATTTAATGCATGCAGAAGACAAAAGCCCACAAGAGCTGTGGACAGAAGAGACAGCACTGTCAAGGAGGCAGCAGAAAAGGAAATAAAAAGTTTAAGAGGATGGATCTGCAATGTTTAAATAAAATATAAAGTTTCAGAAATTAGCGAGAAGAGATAGAAATGTCTTCTTTAGCGAACAATGCAAAGAAGCTGACGACAATAACAGAATAGGGAAGACAAGGAGTCTGTACAAGAAAATTAGAGACGTCAAAGGAAAATTCGAAGCGAAAATTGGAATAATAAAAGATAGAAATGGGAAATCTCATACAGAAGCAGAGGATGTTAAGGAAAGTTGGGCAGAATATGTCAGGAAATCTATATAAGAAAGAACTGCATACTGACAATGATGACTGTGATGAAGTTAAAGTTATTTTAGAAGTAGATCCGCATGTTTCGAGAGTGAAGTCAAATAGGCTATCGAAAACCTGGCTAAAAACAAGTGAACATGATGGAATTCAAGCAGAATTGTTCAAAGTGATTGGAAAGAACGCAGTAAGAGTGCTGCATTCAATATGTCAGAAAATTCGGAGCACGCAACAGTGGCCAGAGCATTGGAAAAGATCGGTATTCATCCCGATTCCAAAGAAGAGAATTTCGAAAGAATGGTCAGGTCACCGAACAATCACACTTATCTCACATGCTAGAAAAGTTATGCTGAATATCTTCCAAAACAGACTTCGCCAGTATCTAGAGCAAGAACTACAATAACAACAAGCAGTATTTCGTAAAGAAAGAGAAAACTGAGGTCAAACTGCCAACATTCGGTAGATTATGGAAAGGGCAAGAAAATTCCAGAAACACGTGTATCTCTGATTTATTGATTATGCGAAAGCCTTTGACTATGTTGATCATAATAAATTACGGGAAGTGCTCGAAAATATGGGAGTGCAAGATCACCTCATTTGTCTCATAGAGATTTTCTACGCTGACCCAGAATCCAGGGTGAAAGCTATGCATAGAACGACTAAATGGATCAAGATTCAGAAAGATGTATGGCAGCCCTGCATACTATCACCTTACTTATTCAGACTGTATGCAGAGCGCGTTATGAGCAATGCCAGCTAGATGAAGAAGAAACTGGAATTAAAGTAGCTGGGATAAATGTAAACACACAAACAAACTTGTTAAATACAAACAGCCCTAGATATGCAGATGATTAGTATATTGTTGCTGAGGGTGAAAGAACAAAGTGAAAAAGCTGGTCTTGGGCTGAATGTTAAGAGAACGAAAATTATGACAACTTCAACTACCATTTCATGGCAAATAGGAGAAGACACAATGGAGGTAGTCTCTACATTCAATTATCTCGGTTCCCAGATTTCTGCTGATGGTGACTCCAGCCATGAAATCAGGAGACGTTTGCTGCTTGGTAGAAAGGCAATTTCAAATCTTGACAAGGTTTTAAGAAGTAGGTATATAACTTTAGCAACAAAAATCGATGTTTTAAGGGCTATGGTCTTTCCAGCTGTGATGTACGTATGTGAGATCTGGACCATTAGAAAGGCGGAATGGCGAAGAATAGACTCCTTTGAATTGTAGTGCTGGAGGAAATTTCTTAGAGTCCCACGGACGGAGGTAGTTTGGTCGGTTGGTTGATTCGAGGAAGGGGACCAATCAGCGAGGTCATCGGTCGCATCGGGTGCCTTTTCAAAGGATCCATCCCGGCATTTGTCTGAAGCAGTTTAGGGAAATCAAAGAAAATCTAAATTCAGGATGGCCGGACGCGAGTTTGAAGCGCGTCCTCCCGAATGCGAGTCCAGTGTGCTAACCACTGCGCCAACTCTCTCGGTTGCAAAGAGGACGAATGGATAAATATTAGAGCAAATAAAAACAGAGTGGTCCCTGAAAGGTCTGATACTAAAACAAAAGCTAACTACTTTTTACATGAGAAGACATGTTTCACTGGAAAAAAGACTCTACTGCTGGTAAGATCGAAGGTACTAGCAGAAGAGGACGTCGAAGGATGAGGTGGATCGATGGCAGCACAGGAGTAATGTGTTCCAACTCGGAAAGCCAACGGGAGGAAGTTCAGAACAGAAGAAATTGGCACTCTTTGGTTCATGGAGTCACGGAGAGTCGGAACCGACTAAACGAAAAGAGAGATAGAAGGAATTTTTTGCCATTCTTGAAACACACGCTGTGAAAATTCATGAAAACTGTTGGCTGGATAGCAGACGTGATCTATCCGTGATAAATCTGGGAATCACGCAGGCTAGTCATGGACCCATACATCAGTGGGCTTGTGATAGAGCTTCAGTGCTAGAATAAGCAGTTATATATCCTGGTCATGCCGAAAGTCACCAGTCTTCACTTTTACTACAGATATTCAGCCCCACTTTAACAATTACCAAATAAGTGCTATTGTGTATCCAGTAGCTGCCGACTCTGTGATTCCTGGAGATTCCTGCTTCCTGCGACCTTTCACTGTGTGAGCTACAGACGTGTTGGTGTCAACCCAATCGCCACAGGCAGAAGCGAAACTCATCATTGAACACCACAGGATGCTTCTCGATGCCGCAATTAACTCTGCCTCCACGTAATGCCAGCTTTGTTGTATCTGGTACTGCGTCTACGATAAGCTCCATACAATAGTCCAGCTTCCGATTCTTTGTGGTGACACTTCACCTATAACCTCTGTCCCGATTTCTGCTGTTATCATCCGTTTACTCACCAGAGTCAGTCGAGCAACCCTACGATGTTATCGTGGTGCAGTCATTGTGGAAGCTCCTTGGTCTATTCTTCTTGTTACACTTTTGTCTTTACACACCCAACATCCGTCATCCACTCACACCATTCTTCATCTCTATATTTATCTACTGAGGCACCGATGACCGTAGCAGTCTGGTCCCTTTCCTCCCACAAACCAACCAACCAACAATGTACTGAAAAGACTCCTCAGTGTCAGTGGGCGGACGGGACTCAAGCAGGTAATGAATGGCCAGCGGCCTGTTACGAAACGCATGGAGGGATATGGCCAAATGGCAGCCTGAGTGGCTACATGGGCTCGTGGTGTTCGATCGTGGTGTTTGTGACTCTTTTATAGGTGCCAAAGGTACCGTGGTCATTCCGACCAAACAATTTAGCAGCGTGGGTTTTCAGAGCAGAGCATCCATGACTTGTGATTTACGCCAATCATTCATCGTCAGCGGTTGTGTTGTCGTCATCAGCCAGGTAGTGCCGTTGCCGAGATCATTTGTGTCCGTATAGTTTTGTGGGCCTCAGCCAAGGAGGTGTAAAAAGAAGGGAGGTGGCGTTACAGACTTAACGCTGTATGTCGTTTTGAAGCCAAAGCGGCCCCCATTCTAAGTAGCCCAAAACATTAGCAGACTACTGTTTGCGAGTGCTTCTTGTTCATTATTTCTGTCGTGTGCGCGCAATAACTTTTAAAAAAATTTAAAATTATGGAGCATACATGTATAAAGTAACGTCAGGAACGCAATTTCGAATGTTTTTCTGTTCTTGAATGTGTATTTGCTCTAGTAATGTGACACAGTCAGATTGAGGTCATGGTGAAGTGTAACCGCGGTGAACTATGCAGGTATGAATGCGATTTACCGAATGTTTTGGGTTAGTTAAGAGGGTGGACATAGGCTTCAAGTTTGTGACGTAATGCCACCTCCCTCTTTTTTTTTTATCTCAATGGCCTAAGCTATGACAGCGACCGGAAACTAATGCCGTTCTTGCGCACACAGGTTTTCGTTTGTCATTTATCAGTTCATGGTAAACTTCAAAGTCGAGCCAAAGACATTTGAAGGTTAAAATGACTTTTATACTGGTAAATAACTGAATCTTATGTTTTTTTCTTCAATTTATTCTGAATCTTCCAGCCAAATACCACAAGAGGTACATATCCGGCATCGTATGCTTTTTGACTTTGGCGAGGGTTGTCATGCAACAGTTGCTACGAAAAGGTTTTGCGATGTTTATCCAAGTATATTAGACGTTCGTAACCACCAAATATGGCTTTATAAATTCATATCCGGTAATTTTGATCTTTCCGACTCGTGTCGATCAGAAAGCACACCAGCTTTAAGAGCATGGGGTGTTAAGGGTAGAACTGGAAGCAAATCCTTGTCAGACAATCGAGGAACTATCAGACGCTCTTAAACAACCTTGGCGGGCCTTAGAATTTTCAACAGATTGGTGAAGCCAAACGAAGCTAAGTTATTGCTTCAGCGGCACAATACAGAAACGTTTTTTGATCTTTTGATCACTGGAGACGAAAAATCAGTCCACTGTGATAATCCAAAACGCAAAAGGCAGTGGATCTCCCCGAATTAATTGCCACGAAATACAGCTAAGCCAGTTTTACACCATGAGAAGGTGCTATTGTGTGTTTGGTGGAGTATTTGAAGCGTCGCTCATATTGTAGTTCTGAAACCTGGACAGATTGTGAGTACACAGCTTTGCTGTGAACAAGTGGATCATGTAAATGAGTCTTTAATAGAAAAGTCCTCAGGGATTATGAACAGAATAGATGTTATTCTGCAACAAGATAATGAAAGACTGTAATCCATATGACGAACTATGAAAAAATTAATGGTTAATGGTAAGAGATGTCTCCCCCAGAAAACTAGGCTGATATTGCACCATCGGACTTCCACTTATTCCGATTGTTACAACTGTTTACAAGTGGCAAAAAACGAGAAAATGTGGATGATGTCCAAAATGTCATTTCCAGATATTTTGCTCAAAAACCAGTTGATTTTGGTCGATTGCCATTGAAAATTAAAACACTAGATAGTTAAAGATTGTTGATAACAGGGTGGTTATAACATTAATTAATTATAAATAATATTAAAAATCCAGCTGTTAGAATTTTAAGTAAAAAATAGCATTACTTTGCGGTCACTGTAGTACCTAACTTCTTTACACTGTGAATAATGGAAATAATTACAACAACAAAAGGAAATGTTATATTTTAAATAAAATTAAGACAGATGAATTGTTAACAAATTTATATTTTTAATCAATGACGTAATCACCTTCATCATCAACAACCTTTAACTATCTAATGCGGAAATATTCAAAGGCGATCGACAAAAATCAACCGCTTTTTGAGCAAAATATCTGCAGACGTAATTTTGGACGACATCGACATTTTCTCATTTTTTGCTGTTGCAAAATGCTATAGCAATTTGAATAAATGGAAATCCGATGGCGCTGTATCGGCCGAGTATAGTGGGTGAAGCAGTGCTTCTTATCATAAATAATCTTCACAAGAATCGTTATCGCGACCGGATACACAGAAAATGTGATGTGCATGCCAGTCTTTTGTGCCAAGGCCGTTTAAATATTGTAAATGGCAGAATCATAGCTTAACAGCAACATTCTAGCCCACCTGACAAAGCAGATGTGCAGATTAAGAAACGAATGTATAACTGGAGGAAAAGAGTCCTCTAACAAAAAGCAATGCCTATTTTGCAAATTTCTAATAGGAATTACGAGTTTAAAGATACGTTTACATTTCGTCGCAAATATCCCAAATTATCAGATTATGAGAAATCGAAGACAGCACTATGTAAAGCAAGAAAGGCTTCTACTGGGCTATCCGTTCCGGCACTAGTTCAGATATTGAGCTGACCGAAGACTTTTTGAAATTAACTAAGGGTTGCAAATTTTATGAAAATGAAGGATGAATCTGTTCCTTGGTATTCGGTTGTGATGAAGAGAAAATCCAGTGTGAAATAGAACTGCTCTTTTGGACGGGACATATGATGGCTGGTCGAAACAGTTCGAATAACTGTACATCATATACGTCGACATGGGAGACACAGAGGAAGAGACGAAGATGTTTCCTGTTTTGTTCGCTTTTCTGTCAGACACAAGACAAAATACACATGAAATGCTTTTTCTGGATTGAAAAATAAGATACCTGGCTGGTCACCATAAACTGCGGTGCTAAATAATGGAATGGATACAATCAAAGGTATGAACACAATGTTCTCCAATGCACCCCTTTTAGGTTGCTGCATTGGTGCATTTTCAATCCTATAGTGTTGACGAGGCATGGGTGGCAGTAATAGAGACAACGCCCAGTGGAGAAAATGTAATGAAATTCTCAGACTATACGGTCAATCTATGAATGGAATATCCTAGTATCCTGTTTTATACCAGAAGCGCAGGATGACAAATACTGTTGAAGGGAGGCATAGAAAACTAAATTCCTCAGTAAATTAAAAACATCCGAAAGTATACTTTCTGATTAAGAAACTGGAAGAGGAAGCAGTACATGCTATATCTGAAATTAAATAAGATTCCATTGGCCCATCTCTTAAAAAGAAGAAAGAGATGCATACATCTTGATAAAAGATTAAAAGATATTCTAAGAATGCACACGACTGTTGTTGTTGTGGTCTTCAGTCCTGAGACTAGTTTGCTGCAGCTCTCCATGCTACTCTATCTTGTGCAAGCTGCTTCATCTCACAGTACCTACTGCAACCTACGTCCTTCTGAATCTGCTTAGTGTATTCATCTCTTGGTCTCCCTCTATGATTTTTACCCTCCACGCTGCCCTCCAATGCTAAATTTGTGACCTCTTGATGCCTCAGATCATGCCCTACCAACCGGTCCCTTCTTCTTGTCAAGTTGTGCCACAAACTCCTCTTCTCCCCAATTCTATTCAATACCTCCTCATTAGTTATGTGATCTACCCATCTAATCTTCTAGGGATTTAAAATCTATGGTTATCTTTGTAGGAACATTGTAGTAGGAAGGCAAAAGACCAAAAAATTAAACATGGCCATGTACTATGTTCATTGCCAGTCCTGAGCAGGGACAAAACGTGAAGGAAATTCTTCTTACTAAACAGTTTTATGAGGTTCCCCAATGTTTTGGCTTCCTTTGACAGCTGCAAAACAAACGGCTAAAATATTTGCGGCCGGAAACACCATGTTAACGACACGGGTTGGTAAGAAAGCCAACGACACCGCCTCAGCAAACTGAACACGGAGTACACTGTACGTGAAGAAGGCTCCGACAAGGCGGTAGAGTAGAGACGTTTTCGGAGGCAGCCATCCACCGGCGGAAAGCCTCAGCTGGTCGCGAAATTTGCCGCAGCACCAGGGATGCGAAGGAATCCCCGAGCAGGGGCTGCAACCTCTCGGTGTTGAGTCGCAACTGACGGGCCCCGCTGATCACCGTCTCATACGTGGCCGCCATCCACACTGCCTTCCCCGCGATTAGCAGAGCGCACAGGCCGTGGCTGGAGCCCACCTTCAGTGCTGGGAATCCTTTGCAAGAGTGTACCGTTTGTCCGAAAGTGTTCGCTGTGATCCAGTACGAACTGCTTGACGCTGTGTTTAGCGTAGTCGTGGATAGTCAGTTTGCTCCAGTTTCCACCAGAGTGGAAGTGCTGTACATGTTTTTGACCAACGCCGAAATATCACAAAGCAACAAGCCTAGGACGTTTATACTATTTACCTGTAATTCTTCTTTGTTGTTTCTTACTCTTACCACTGACCGCCTGCTAAACACAATACTTTAATTCCAAGAGAGACTACCATCCACGCAGTCTGGAACTGACCTCTCGTACGGAGGTCCAATGGTTCAAATGGCTCTGAGCACTATAGGACTTAACATTTGAGGTCATCAGTCCCCTAGAACTTAGAACTAATTAAACCTAACTAACCTAAGGACAGCACACACATCCATGCCCGAGGCAGGATTCCAACCTGCCACCGTAGCGGTTGCGCGGTTCCAGACTGAAGCACCTAGAACCGCTCGGCCATTGCCGCCAGCTACGGAGGTACAGATGATCTTCATTTCGCGTTGTCTGAGAGGACTGCAGGCGTTTCATCAGCAACATCTGAAAGTCGCAGTAACTGACGGTTCAGTTTTGCAAATCTTCTTCGCAGAAATAAATGGAAAAATGTGAATTCTGTTACGTTGGTCAGACGAAATAAGTCTGTATAAACGACATCATCAGAATCAACCAGCTATTTAATGATGCATTGACCATAGCTCGGTAACATGACTGCGCCGTCATAAAGCAGACAGCAACGCACGTATGCAATGGTATGATTTATTTAGTGCGTTTGTATTCACAGTCCTGACGACTAATCAAGCCTCTACTGACAACATCCAGTTCCCAGACCAAACAGTGAATATTATTTTGTGTACTGAATAGAAAAATTATTTTTCAAACCACAGAATCAAAAAGTCCCACAGGTGTTGTCAGTGTCATATAGTTCTCTGTTAGATTAGGAACGTTTTTAAATCTGAGTTTATCTCTCTGCAGTTCTGTCGCGAAGAAGACAGTGTTCTTTACCAATAACGAAAAACTGTAGCGTCGATGAAACTAACAGGGATTAATACTTCTCATACATCATCTAGCCGGCCCGAGTGGCCGAGCGGTTCTAGGCGCTCCAGCTTGGAACTGCGCTACCGCTACGGTCGCAGGTTCTAATCCTGCCTCGGGCATGGATGTGTGTGATGTCCTTAGGTTAGTTAGGTTTAAGTAGTTCTAAGTTCTAGGGGACTGATGACCTCAGATGTTAAGTCCCATAGTGCTCAGAGCCGTTACAACCATTTTTTTCATACATTATCTAACACGGCTGGAGTTTCACCTAAGAGCTTTGAGAGACATATAAACAATTTAAGCGTCTTAGACAGACGATCGACGGATAGCATTTTGTTTTTCGAACTGCAGAAACTGTTTTTCTAGTTGCTCCACTCTGAACGCCAGAGCTGAAGAACTACCTGCTCAAGTCTGTAATCTATCGATCTAAAAAATATACCTTAGCGTTATGGTTTTGTTGCTATGGAGGACTGACAGGATGGATATTTTATCCCATCAGTTAAGGTCCAAGCATACGATGCCATAAATGAAATACATTAATTTTCTTAGAACATCTGATTCATTTGTACCTACACTTCCGTAAACAAGCCACGCTTCAGTCATATTACACAAAGTTTCTTAGTGGAAGCAATAACGATTAACGTGATAAAGGACCAGCTGAACATAAAATTCTTATTATCGGTGAACCTTTGGGTAGCAAGAGAATGTCTAAAAAAAGCAACAAGTACAAGGTGGTGACAGGTCATTTCGGACGATGAAGTAGTTTTTCTTATTCCGCTACTGTAACGGAGATTGAAACGGTAAATGTGACACATCCTACATCTTGACTGAGCACTGCCAGACTAATACTCCAGTATTTCCTTGTATTGTGATAATGCTGCAGTTCCGCCGTAGTTTCCTTGCATTATATTTCGACTAAATTGGAAAGTATGTCCTCTGGATGCAGCTTCTGCACGTCGCAAGATATGAATTCCAGAGACGGCATGGGAAAATGCACGAACTATTGACTGGTTCGTTTTAGGCGTCATAGTTGCACACATGTGCTTTAATGCCTCTATTCAGGGTATTACAAAAAGGTACGGCCAAACTTTCAGAAAACATTCCTCACACACAAATAAAGAAAAGATGTTATGTGGACTCCAACGTGATCAGATTGTAAATTTTCTTAATCAACATGTGTGGGCTGACGAGAATCCGCACGCAATTGTGCAATCATGTCATCAACACAGATTTTCTGTCAACGTTTGTGCAGGCATTGTTGGTGATGTCTTGATTGGGCCCCGTGTTCTTCCACCTACGTTCAATGGAGCACGTTATCATGATTTCATACGGGATACTCTACCTGTTCTGCTAAAACATGTGCCTTTACAAGTACGACACAACATGTGGTTCATGAACGATGGAGCTCCTGCTCATTTCGGTCGAAGTGTTCGTACGATTCTCAACAACGGATTCGGTGACCGATGGATTGGTAGAGGCGGACCAATGCCATGACCTCTACGCTGTCCTGACCTCAACCTTCTTGACTTTCATTTATGGGGCATTTGAAAGCTCTTGTATACGCAACCCCGGTACCAAATGTAGAGACTCTTCGTGCTCGTATTGTGGACGGCTGTGATACAATACGCCATTCTGCAGGGCTACCTCAGCGCATCAGGGATTCCATGCGACGGAGGGTGGATGCATGTATCCCCGCTAACGGAGGACATTTTGAGTATTTCCTGTACAGTGTTTGAAGTGACTCTGGTACGTTCCGTTGCCGTGTGTTTCCATTCTATGATTCATGTGATATGAAGAGAAGTAATAAAATGAGCTCTAACATGGAAAGTGAGCGTTTCCGGACACATGTCCACATAACGTATTTTCTTTCTTTGTGTGTGAGGAATGTTTCCTGAAAGTTTGGCCGTACCTTTTTGTAGCACCCTATGTATAGACAAGAAATTTTCAGTTGTTTTAGTAATTTATAGGCGGGTTTGCGAATATTTAATATTAAAAATGAACGAAAGAGTCCTGAAGGACTAATGTTGTTGATCAGTTCAACAGAATTACACATTTCATTAAATAAATGCTTATCGACATTAACCAAGAATCAACGTTCAATTCAACAGAATTATAAATTTAGTTAAATAAATGTTTATCGACATTAATCAAGAGTCAACGTACGACAACCTCATATCAGGGCAGAAGCAAATTAAAGCTAATAACCAAATAATAACTAACGAAGTGAACTAGTACACCGTAACGTGAAATACGCATTTTCAAAGTTCGTTCCTTAAAGCCATAATTATGAAACTGCATGAGCAAACATTCAGAGACCATAAGCATTGTCCCTTCATTAAATCTAGTTCATTACTCTACACAATCACTGAAAACCAAATAATCAAGTCTGCGCGTGCAGCTACTACCACAAACTGGAACAAAACATTCAAAGTTAACTGCTGCCTCGATTCTCACAAGCGTAAAGTAACAGCGTTCAGAGTATTCGAAGGCCTTCAGAGAGTTAAGGTATCAGTGTGAGTTCATTTAAAATTACGCAAAGCCTAACGTGCTTAACCCAGGAAAGTGTTAACTCGCACGGCCGTCTCTCCAAATACTTCTACCTCCGGGAGCTCACCACAATAGCTGCCACCAAAGAAAGAACACTGTCAGAACGATCAAAGACATCAAGCACGCCGACGTGCGCCCTTAAATACTTTTTGTGACGTCGCATGCCACTGTATCGAAGTTTAATGATCACAACAGTTCAAAATAAAAACTGCTCTCACAAATATACAATATATTAAAAGAACTTCATATTTATCACGGTCTTTTTGTAACGTCTCAAGACATAAACAATACAATAACACATACGATATTACTAAAGATGTATATTATGCTCACATATTCTTTTCATTACCAAGAGAAGTGAGTTAAACTTATAAGAATAAATGCAGTTAATTTATAAACAGCGTTACCTATACTCTATTAATTGGTGCGTTTATGGCATTCCCCACTTATTATCTAATTACAGTTTCAATAATGGTCATTTGAATAATTAGTAACCTTTAATGTAAGCAAGACTTTTCAAATGTGACCTTTGTTGTGATTGTTAACACCTCCAGTAATTCTTAGTTCTAATATTCTATTACCTGTCATATTACTCGGTGTCATAAACATTTGTAACTTTTATAATAATTATTGTAAAATTAAGAACATTTACATTCGAATCAACACTTAGTAACCACCGTCATATTCCATTGCATCAGAGACACGTCGGCTTCACGGTGAAAGACTCAAGATTAAAGTTGTACATTGTGCGGTTCCAGCCTATGCTCCCCATGTGTCGCATGATGATTTGTACGTGTCTCCAGCTAGCCCACATTCCCGCTATGCTGGCGATCTGAGTGCAGCCCTTAAGCTTATGGGAACAGAATATAACTCTTTCACATTGTGTCTCACGTAATTCCCACTGACGCCTGTCGGATGTTAACTTGTGTGTGATTCCACCTTACAACATTGCACTGTTTTTAAATCCGACCTCGTATGTTTGGTTTGCAGTATTTGGTAATTATGAAGTGTAGTTAGAAGAATCTATCCAACGTAAAAGTATTCCTTGACTGTTATTGGTGTTGTGACAAATCAGGCTGGCGCCCATCATACTTCATAAGTTCTCGCTAAATTTCTTTTAAAAATTCCGATGTTTAAATTTCTACTTGAAGTACTTAGAATGCACATCAACAGCATGGTAGAATCAAATTTCCTCCATAAAATATGTTATTCAGAACCTTCAGGTTATTATTTTGATTGCAATGAGCTAATTAATTTCGTCACAAGTGATGTCCTTCAAAAGATATTGCACTTTCTAAATTTGGTGGATCTAGGCGCAGGGAAAAGGATATGAGCTAATAGATAAATTCAGAAGTAAAGACCACATCCAAATTAAAGAGCTGTTTTTCCACTTTTCAGTAAATTGTTTACGTGAACCGACACTTGTTGTTGTTGTGGTCTTCAGTTCTGAGATTGGTTTGATGCAGCCCTCCATGCTACCCTATCCTGTGCTAGCTTCTTCATCTCCCAGTACTTATTGCAACCAACATCCATCTGAATGTTCTTAGTGTATTCATCTCTTGGTCTCCCTCTACGATTTTTACCCTTCACGCTGCCGTCCAATACTAAATTGCTGATCCCTTGATGCCTCAGAACATGTCCTACTAACCGGTCCCTTCTTTTTGTCAAGTTGTGCCACATACTCCTCTTCTCCCCAATTCTATTCAATACTTCATCATTAGTTATGTGATCTACCCATCTAATATTCAGCATTCTTCTGTAGCACCACATTTCGGAAGCTTCTATTCTATTTATCATCCATGTTTCACTTCCATACATGGCTACACTCCATAAAAATACTTTCAGAAACGACTTCCTGACACTTAAATCTATACTCGATGTTAACAAATTTCTCTTCTTCAGAAACGTTTTCCTTGTCATTGCCAGTCTACATTTTATACTTTCTCTACTTTGACCATCATCAGTTTTTTTTGGTCCCCAAATAGCAAAACTCCTTTACTACTTTCAGTGTCTCATTTCCTAATCAAATTCCCTTAACATCACCTTACCTAATTCGACTACATTCCATTATCCTCGTTTTGCTTCCTCCTTTCAAGACACTATCCATTCCGTTCAACTGCTCTTCCAAGTCCTTTACTGTCCCTGACAGAATTACAATGTCATCAGCAAACCTCAAAGTTTTTATTACTTCTCCATGGATTTTAATACCTTCACCGAATTTTTCTTTTGTTTCTTTCAATGCTTGATCAATATAAAGATTGAATAACAATGGGGATAGGCTACAACCCTGTCTCACTCCTTTCCCAACCACTGCTTCCCTTTCATGCCCCTTGACTCTTATAACTACGTTCTGGTTTCTGTACAAGTTGTAAATAGCCATTCGCTCCCTGTACTTTACCCCTGCCACCTTTAGGATTTGGAAGAGAGTATTCCAGTCAACATTGTCAAAAGCTTTCTCTAAGTCCACAAATGCTAGAAACGTAGGTTTGCCTTTCCTTAATCTTTGTTCTAAGATAAGTCGTAAGGTCAGTATTGCCTCACGTGTTCCAATATGCCTACGGAATCCAAACTGATCTTCCCCGAGGTCAGCTTCCAGCAGTTTTTCCATTCGTCTCTAAAGAATTCGCGTCAGTATTTTGCAGCTGTGACTTATTAAACTGATAGTTCGGTAATTTCACATCTGCCAACACCTGCTTTCTTTGGGATTGGAATTATTATATCCTTCTTGAAGTCTGAGGGTATTTCACCTGTCTCATGCATCTTGCTCACCAGATGGTAGAGTTTCGTTAGGACTGGCTCTCCCAAGGCCATCAGTAGTCCTAATAGAATGTTGTCTACTATCGGGGCCTTGTTTCGACTCAGGTCTTTCAGTGCTCTGTCAAACTCTTCACACAGTATACTATCTCCCATTTCATCTTCATCTACATCCTCTTCCATTTCCATAATATTGTCCTCAAGTACAGCGCCCTTGTATCGACCCTCGATATACTCCTTCCATCTTTCTGCTTTCCCTTCTTTGCCTAGAACTGGGTTTCCATCTGAGCTCTTGATATTCATACAAGTGGTTCTCTTTTCTCCAAGGTCTCTTTAATTTTCCTGTAGGTAGTATCTATCTTACCCCTAGTGAGATAAGCAACTACATCCTTACATTTCTCCTCTAGCTATCCCTTCTTAGCCATTTTGCACTTCCCGTCGTTCTCATTTTTGAGACGTATGTATTCCTTTTTGCCTGCTTCATTTACTGCATTTTTATATTTTCTCCTTTCGTCAATTAAGACCAATATTTCTTCTGTTACGCAAGGAGTTCTACTAACCCTCGTCTTCTTACCTACTTGATCCTCTGCTGCCTTCACTACTTCATCCCTCAGAACTACCCATTCTTCTTCTATTGTGCTTCTTTCTCCCATTCCTGTCAATTGTTCCCTATGCTCTCCCTGAAACTCTGCACAACCTCTGGTTTAGTCAGTTTAACCAGGTCCCATCTCCTTCAATTCCCATCAACACTT
Organism: Schistocerca gregaria; assembly: GCF_023897955.1. Lineage (NCBI taxonomy): Eukaryota > Metazoa > Arthropoda > Insecta > Orthoptera > Acrididae > Schistocerca > Schistocerca gregaria. The sequence goes on along the minus strand of NC_064923.1, from coordinate 594,072,468 downwards.
AATTAGTTTAAAAGGTATTGTTAATAAAATATTTCACAAGCTCTAAATCTTCAATGCCACTTTTAATGAAACCGCTGTAAATTAATAGGGTCCTGATTTTTCTGATTCTATTGGCACATATTAATGAGCAAGAGGAATAAATAAAAAAAATTCAGTAACTAAATTTAAACACACAAGATGGAGCCCACGGTCATAAGCCCTATACCCAGTGCGAAAGCGTTAATTAGTACTGCTTATTTTAATAAATGCTTTTCATAATAAATAATGTACAAACAAAATATGTCAACAAATTCATTGCCCAATAAGAAGTAAACCTTCTGAGCTATAGTATTTAAACTACTATAGATTAAAGAAGCTGAACAATAACCAAGGGCGCGTCTTTATAATGTCAAAGCTCGCGTCACTTCAATCAGTATAGATAGTCTGCTTTAGTATTCAGTCTGATTCCAGCCTTACTATCCTTATCGCTCAGGCTTGTAACTGGCTACACATGGGGCTAACCTTACATGCGTCTGTTCTTTACTTTTGAAGAAATACACTCCTGGAAATGGAAAAAAGAACACATTGACACCGGTGTGTCAGACCCACCATACTTGCTCCGGACACTGCGAGAGGGCTGTACAAGCAATGATCACACGCACGACACAGCGGACACACCAGGAACCGCGGTGTTGGCCGTCGAATGGCGCTAGTTGCGCAGCATTTGTGCACCGCCGCCGTCAGTGTCAGCCAGTTTGCCGTGGCATACGGAGCTCCATCGCAGTCTTTAACACTGGTAGCATGCCGCGACAGCGTGGACGTGAACCGTATGTGCAGCTGATGGACTTTGGGCGAGGGTGTATAGTGGGCATGCGGGAGGCCGGGTGGACGTGCCGCCGAATTGCTCAACACGTGGGGCGTGAGGTCTCCACAGTACATCGATGTTGTCGCCAGTGGTCTGCGGAAGGTGCACGTGCCCGTCGACCTGGGACCGGACCGCAGCGACGCACGGATGCACGCCAAGACCGTAGGATCCTACGCAGTGCCGTAGGGGACCGCACCGCCACTTCCCAGCAAATTAGGGACACTGTTGCTCCTGGGGTATCGGCGAGGACCATTCGCAACCGTCTCCATGAAGCTGGGCTACGGTCCCGCACACCGTTAGGCCGTCTTCCGCTCACGCCCCAACATCGTGCAGCCCGCCTCCAGTGGTGTCGCGACAGGCGTGAATGGAGGGACGAATGGAGACGTGTCGTCTTCAGCGATGAGAGTCGCTTCTGCCTTGGTGCCAATGATGGTCGTATGCGTGTTTGGCGCCGTGCAGGTGAGCGCCACAATCAGGACTGCATACGACCGAGGCACACAGGGCCAACACCCGGCATCATGGTGTGGGGAGCGATCTCCTACACAGGCCGTACACCTCTGGTGATCGTCGAGGGGACACTGAATAGTGCACGGTACATCCAAACCGTCATCGAACCCATCGTTCTACCATTCCTAGACAGGCAAGGGAACTTGCTGTTCCAACAGGACAATGCACGTCCGCATGTATCCCGTGCCACCCAACGTGCTCTAGAAGGTGTAAGTCAACTACCCTGGCCAGCAAGATCTCCGGATCTGTCCCCCATTGAGCATGTTTGGGACTGGATGAAGCGTCGTCTCACGCGGTCTGCATGTCCAGCACGAACGGTGGTCGAACAGTGGCGCCAGGTGGAAATGGCATGGCAAGCCGTTCCACAGGACTACATCCAGCATCTCCACGATCGTCTCCATGGGAGAATAGCAGCCTGCATTGCTGCGAAAGGTGGATATACACTGTACTAGCGCCGACATTGTGCATGCTCTTTGCCTGTGTCTATGTGCCTGTGGTTCTGTCAATGTGATCATGTGATGTATCTGACCCCAGGAATGTGTCAATAAAGTTTCCCCTTCCTGGGACAATGAATTCACGGTGTTCTTATTTCAATTTCCAGGAGTGTAACAAGTATTATGTCCGCATATGTCCGAAGTAACAACCTGTTTGTAAACAGAGACTTTAAGAGACGTGGTCATCACCGGAAGGATCTTAAAGACGTGACTTAAGACTGGTAAAATTGCTATTATGACCTTAAAAACCAGCGTATGGCTATTCATTTGAAAGAGAAGTCTTACTACAGCACTTTCAGGTGGTGAAGCTGATAAACTGCGCAGCTACCAAGACTTATTCCGTAACAGACAGGACTAGTTCACGTGACAGCAATACGTACACTTTTCTAATTTTATGAAATACCTCTCTTGATTCTGTAAGCAACTGAAGCTAAGAAAATTCATTAGCTGATACACTGACGCAAGCGAGCTCGAACACGCCATGGTTATCAGAAATAACAATAAAGGAGGATAATCAAAGGGTTCTGCAGATGGACCTAGAACGTAACGCAGCTGAGACGATAGGCTGGCCCGGTGAGTTATCAGTCCGATGTGCTGGGGAAGACTGGTCGGCGAAGCATGTCAGTCCTGAGGGGACTGACACCGTCAGGTGGCTTGCGGAGTATGGATGTAGATGTAGATGTAGATGTAGGGGGGGGGGGGGGGGTGGCAAACCACAGGGTGGCTTCCGTACCGTCGGGACCACCCTGTGAAACTCGGTCTGGGCGGAGTGGTGCCTCCACAGGGTAAGATTCTACTCGTTGTATAAACATCCATCAAGCCCATGTCGAACTTGATCTCTTTAGAATGAACAGATGAAGTCCTTCAGGCATCCCAGCCAGAAACTACGAGTACATATGTCAAAATATAAAAGTGTAGAATTGAAATCTCTTCTTGTTTACGCATCATAAATGGATCAAATGGCTCTAAGCACTATGTGGCTGAACATCTGAGATCATTAGTACCCTAGACTTAGAACTACTTAAACCAAACTCACCTAAGGACATCACACACGATTATGCCCAAGGCAGGATTCGATCCTGCGACCGTAGCAGCAACGCGGTTCTAGACTGAAGCGCCTAGAACCTCTCGGCCACAGAGGCCGGCCCATATAATACATAATAAATGTGCTAATATACGAAGCAACCAAAATAACAACTTCGAAAAACATCATCAGTAACAATTATATGTGTGAAATTACAATGAAATGCACACATTTAGCTGGTTACAGGCGTTGACATACGTCAACGGGGACAGATGAAAATGTGTGCCCCGCCTAGGACTAGAACCTGAGATCTCCTGCATACATGGCAGACGCTCTATCCATTCTATCCAGTTGTTTTTTTTTGTTTTTTTTTTCGGTATAGTTCGTTGAGTTTGGCCTCGGCGGACGTCACAAGACATGCGTTCAAGTTAATCTTTGATTTCTTGACTCAGTTTTTTTTATCACAGAGAGCACGCAGCCCTCTGACCGAGCACGCTGAGCTACCGTGCCGGCAACCATCTCAGTCACCGAGGACACAGAGGATAGCGCGACTGCAGGGCTTTATCACTGGCACGCCTCCCGCGAAACCCACATTCTCAACGTATTGTCCCGCACTACATTTGTAGTGCCCCTGCCCATTATACTCATTACTCGCGGCCCGTTGCCGATTCCCGTAAGAGTTCGGGCACTGTTTGTGCATTCACACAGAAGAAGAAGATGGTCAAGTGGTGTTACAAAAAGGTACGGCCAAACTTTCAGGAAACATTCCTCACACACAAATAAAGAAAAGATATTATGTGGACATGTGTCCGGAAACGCTTAATTTTCATTGTTAGAGCTCATTTTAGTTTCGTCAAAATGTTCTCCCACCTACGCTCAATGAAGCACGTTATCATGATTTCATACGGGATACTCTACCAGTGCTTTTAGAACATGTGCCTTTACACGTACGACACAACATGTGGTTCATGGAGCTCCTGCACATTTCAGTCGAAGTGTTCGTACGCGACTCAACAACAGATTCGGCGACCGATGGATTGGTAGACCAATTCCATGGCCTCCACGCTCTCCTGACCTCAACCCTCATGACTTTCATTTATGGGAGCATTTGAAAGCTCTTGTCTACGCAACCCCGGTACCAAATGTAGAGACTCTTCGTGCTCGTATTGTGGACGGCTGTGTTACAATACCCCATTTCCCAGGGTTGCATCAGTGCATCAGGGATTCCATGCGACGGAGGGCGGATGCATGTATGCTCGCTAACGGAGGACATTTTGAACATTTCCTGTAACAAAATGTTTGAAGTCACGCTGGTACGTTCTGTTGCTGTGTGTTTCCATTCCATGATAAATGTGATTTGAAGAGAAGTAATAAAATGAGCTCTAACATGGAAAGTAAGCGTTTCCGGACAGATGTCCACATAGCATATTTTCGTTCTTTGTTTGTGAGGAATGTATCCTGGATGTTTGGCCGTACCTTTTTGTAACACCCTGTATGTATAGAGCTGCATGGTCACCGATGGTATCTGTTCTTTCGGACATGTCCGAAAGGACAGATACCATCTTAGTATAATTATATGTGTAATATGTGTAGCCATTGTTCTGTTCATCACTCCAAACGCTCCCTACATCCTACTCTATGCTGTGCATGCCTCTTTATTCCTGACTGTTGTTGTTGTTGTTGTTGTTGTCTTCAGTCCTGAGACTGGTTTGATGCAGCTCTCCATGCTACTCTATCCTGTGCAAGCTGCTTCATCTCCCAGTACCTACTGCAACCTACATCCTTCTGAGTCTGCTTACTGTATTCATCTCTTGGTCTCCCTCTACGATTTTTACCCTCCACGCTGCCCTCCAATGCTAAATTTGTGATCCCTTGATGCCTAAAAACATGTCCTACCAACCGATCCCTTCTTCTAGTCAAGTTTATTCCTGCAAATTACATCCATTTAAATCTACTTACTGTTTAAAATATTAAAAAAACATTCTTTCATTCAGAGTTGACAGCGATCGGTGTAAGATATTAAAATTTAGTAAAACAATATATTCCCAACAGATTTTTATTTTGGTTGGCAACTGGTCTCGATCTATAATTCAGACCGTCTTGAGGCCGTCCACTGCCACCAGCCGTCGTCATGGAGCTTTCGGCCTGAAGATGGCCTAAATTATGGACTGAAACCTGTTACCAGTAAAAATAAATATCTGTTGCGTTCGTTACTGCTTTCTGAATTTTATTCTTCTTACTGTACTCATCCCTTCTCTTCGCTCTAAAGTTTTTACCCCCACACTTCTCTCCCTTACCGAACTGGCGATTGCTTCATGCCTCAAGACGAGTCTTCTCAATTTATCCCGTCTTGTATTCAAATTGTGCCATAAACTGCATTTTTCTCCAACACGGCTCCCTATTGATTCATTAGTTCCCACATCTGCCCATCTCATCTTCAGCGTTCCTCTGTAGCACCACATTTCGTAAGCTACCACTCGCTTCTCTTCTAAATTACTACCCCTTTATATCAAATAATAAGAAATGAATAGGTTCCTTTCTACCATTTAACTATTGGTATGAAAAATACCTCAACTAATTCTTGTATACCTCCCCTGTTTAACGCTACTTCACGTAATAGAATTAACAGAAAGTCTAAATTCATACTTGTGTACGTCATATGAAATATACCAAAATTTGTACATTGTGTGTGATACTGCTCTCAATTCATTAACAAGTCTGAACTTTTTCAGCTAGCTTAATACTAGTGCACTCACATGGATGTAAGAAAAGATGTATACAGCTGCATGTATTAACAATGGTACAACCACCTTGACAAAACGAAGTTTTAGACTCCTCCTTCAGCATCGTGTTTTCGGGCTTATTCTCTACCACGGAAATGAAGTCATCCACATTTTCGTTGGTTCAAGTGCTTCTTATATTGTAGTTGTCAAATATCACTTGTGTTGTCGACAGCTGTAAAGAAATGACACAGAATAAACAGAAATAAATTCATTCAGAGAGAGTGAATCACCTACAACTTGCACAAATATTACGTAAATGGAGGGTGAAATTGACGTGCGGTTTTCACAGAATGGATTGGTACTAGGAGCTCGTTTGTTAGCCAATAAACATAAGGTTTATTTTATGAGCAAACAAACTTTCTTTAAAATGGAGCAATACCTATTGACACTGTAACGTTTTTTATAAATTTAGTGTAGCGTATCTTTTTAAGAAATTATTAAAATGCTTAAATGATTCCCTGAACTGGGAATTCATAAGAAACTGGTGTTATCGTGTAGCGTGTTATAACTACAAGTGGTGCGCTTACTCTGTGTTATTGTTAGCAACAATTTATACGAACTGATTGGGCAATTCAGCTCCCAATAACAATAAAGAAATATAGTCACTGCAAAATACATTCGCCCGTTTAGGTACTAAATCTTTTGGCCCTGTTCATAACTGATAACTTCGGTCTCTGTGCACATAACAAATAAATAAAATTATCTTACCTCTAAAGCAGCAACGATGGATTGCTTTATATTCTGCTCTGTCACGAAAAAGAATAAAATATATTATCTACAGGTTCAGCCGAATGCAATGCTGGCCGTAATACTTTGAAATATACATGAAATTCTTTTGGCTTATAAATGAAAACACTTAAGAAAAATTGAATGTCTTCAAAAAAACATGACTCGGGTAGGTAGGTTGTAACGATATGGGTGAGTTATTAACACTGACTTTTTCAGTAGTGAAGTTGCATTTGAAGTTAAGTTCGGCTTTTCAAAACCTCTGGCAATTGAAATTACATTGTTGTTGTTGTTGTGGTCTTCAGTCCTGAAACTGGTTTGATGCAGCCCTCCATTCTACTCTATCCTGTGCAAGCTTCTTCATCTCCCAGTACCTACTGGACCCTACATCCTTCTGAATCTGCTTAGTGTATTAATCTCCTGGTCTCCCTCTATGATTTTTACCCTCCACGCTGCCGTCCAATACTAAATTGGTGATCCCCTGATGCCTCAGAACATGTCCTACCAACCGATCCCTTCTTCTAGTCAATTTGTGCCACAAATTCTTTTTCTCCCCAATCCTATTCAATACTTCCTCATTAGATATGTGATCTACCCATCTAATCTTCAGCGTTCTTCTGTAGCACCACATTTCGAAAGCTTCTATTCTCTTCTTGTCCAAACTATTTATCGTCTATGTTTCACTTCCATACATGGCTACACTCCATACAAATACTTTCAGAAATGACTTCCTGACACTTATACTCGATGTTATCAAATTTCTCTTCTTCAGAAACGCTTTACTTGCCATTGCCAGTCTACATTTTATATCGTTGTGATTATTGAGTTTCTCCCGGCGTATTTGATAATCAATATGTCCACGGGTGTACTGCCGGTCTATAGTGTCCAACGGGCACAATATTTCAGCGATCAAACATGTCGCCATCATCAGGTGAACTGACGGACTGAGCTCCTGTGAACGCGCCGGCACGGAGATCAGTACGCTATGGCTGCTCAGGGGGAACTGGGTTCGGTCGCGGCAGCGGCCGATTTAAATACCCTCCGCCCGCGGCGCCCACGGTAGCGCGGTGGAACAGATTGCGACGGCGTCTGAGATTACGTCGGTGTGATGGCTCTGTCCGCCTTGGTCGTCACAACTACGCGTTTGCTCGAGCAACTCTGTGTGTTTCACTCACCCGTCACAGAAATACGAGCTTTCTCCGTCCATAGGATGTTCCAGGACCAACACCTCGTTTTGCGTCTTGTGGTGCAAGCTGCTGTACGATATGGATCTTGCACGGATACCATTTGAGAATGATTCGAAGCACCTTCTGTACAGTGGACCACGGGATGTTTAACTGACTCGACACTTGCCCCAGAGGTCGCGTTCTGGAAAGCCTCATGACGTCCGAAGAACTGTGCATCCTCAACTCTGGTGCTCCCACTCATTCCTGTACTGCTTCTGGGTCGTCGTCAGCTTTTGACCTTTCCTTTTGCTCTACAGAACTCGCGGATTCTGCTCTGTGGGAGGTTGCTGCTGACCTCCATTCTAGTGACCACTACCCCCTTTGGATTACCAGTGCCGCCCAGGTGGCACCTCTGCAGAGCTGACTGGACACTTTTCAGCCATCTGGCTGTTTTGGAACACAGTGCCAGCGTCCACGAATGGGTTGACTATGTTACAGCCGTGATCTCCCATGCTGCTGAATTGTTAATCCCACGGTCATCCGGTCATCCGGTCATCCCAAGAGGCGTCCTGTCCCTTGGTGGACCACTGAGTGCCGCTCAGCCATCCGAACCCGTCTTGCAACTCTGCGCCGCTTCAAGTGTCGTCCCACAGCTGACAATCTTGGGGCCTTTCGGGTGGCAAGGGCCAAGGCGCGGCGAGTGATTAAAGAGAGCAAACGACCGTCATGGCAATCGTTCTTGAACTCCATCTCCAACTCCACTAGTTCTACGAAAGTATCGGAAGCCATCAGGAGGATTTCCGTGAAACGCAGCCAACTACCTGTCACGGCATTGATCAGGGATATCTCCGCACGGCTCCGAGAGAGTTTGTCCAGACACTGACCATGCATTTTGCCGAATCTACCGCCACTATTAACTGTGATCCAGATGTCTGCCACTATCGCACTGCCATCGAGAGGGGTCACTTGGACTTCCGGTCTCCAAATTCTTAACCCTACACTGGACCTTCACAATGTGGGAACTGGATTCGGCTCTGTCTGTGGCTCATGATACTGCGCCCGGTCATGATCAAATCCGGTACAGCATGCTGCAGCACTTGTTGCTGCCATCCAAGGAAGTTCTCCTGAATTGTTTTAACATGATATGGTTATCCAGCACGTTCTCTGACTCGTGGAGGGAGGCGATTTTGATTCCCCTCCTCAAACCGGGGAAGGACCGAACGCATCCCAGTAGTTATCGGAGTATTGCTTTGACGAGCTGTACCGGGAAGACGTTGGAACGCATGGTTAACTGTCGCCTGGTTTGGCTGCTCGAGACCAAGCAGCTCCTTAGCCACTCTCAGTGTGGCTTTCGGAGATGTCATTCAACTATAGACAACTTGACCCTGCTTGAGGCGGCCATCCAGTAGCCCTTCCTACGTAACCAGCATTGTCTAGGTGTATTCTTTGACATTAATAAGGCGTATGACACTACTTGGAGCAGCGTTATCCACAATCAATTCCATCAGTGGGGCTTTCGTGGCCATCTCCCCATCTTCATTCGGTCCTTTCTTTCCCACCGCCTCTTTCGATATCAAGTTGGTAATGTGCTAATGTGATTTGTACGTGCAGGAGAATGGTGTGCCTCAGGAAAGCGTTTACCGTCGTCATTAACAGTATCACGTCCACTATCCGGAGTCCTGCCCAGTGCTCCTTGTTTGTGGACGATTTCGCTGTTTTCTGTTCTTCCTCCGGTCTTGTCACTGCTAGTCGGCAGTTGCAGCTTACGATAAAGCGATTAGAGGCATGGAATGCAAAGACGGGTTTTACCTTTTCTGCAGACAAATGTGTGTGTGTTCATTTTAATCGTTCCCGACGTCTTTTTACCTCCCCTGAATTGCGTCTGAGGGACACCATTTTTTCTTTTAGCGACACTGTGAGGTTCCTGGGCCTCACTTTTGATTCCAAGTTCTCGTGGTTGCCGCAACTTAAAGACCTCAAGGTGCGGGCCATGAAGGCACTGAATACTTTGAAGTGTCTGAGCCATCGGTCCTGGGAAGCAGATCGGGTGCGTCTGCTGCAGCTTTATAGGGCTTTCGTCCGGTCGCGTCTTGACTATGGATGCACCGTGTATGGGTCAGCGAGGCCTTCGTATCTGCAGATTCTTGACGCAGTACAAGATGAGGGTATCAGTCTGGCCACTGGTGCCTTTCGTGTCGGTCCCATCCCGAGCCTGTGTGTTGAGGCAGGGGAACCGCCTCTCGCCATCCGGCGGAAACTCCTCATGGTGCGACAGGGTGTCAATTTCTTGCCTGTCCTACCTCCCCTGCGTACCCTACCGTTGCCCGACCGGCTATGGAACGTCTCTTTTCCAGTCGTCCCAGGGCAACGAGACCATTCGGAATTCGTGCCAAGCATTTGCTAGAGTCCCTTGGTGTGTAGCGTGTGGCAACCCAACTCCAGGGTCTTACAAGCCTGCATCCATCGTTGCTCCAGTGGCCCAGCGTCATTTTAGACTTGTCAGAGTACCGGAGGAGCTGCACTCCTGCGTTTTCCCTGATCGAGTCGTCAAGTTACGAATTCCCGCAGCGTTTACCATCTTTGATGCTGAATTGTTTGCGATCTCACGGGCATTGTAGCAGATGAGATGTGTTCCCAGTCTTAAGATTCTCATCTCTTCTGACTCATTGAGTGCCCTTCATACCATCCAACACTTGTACCCAGCGGATTGCAACTGCTGTGTTCGGATGCAGGCTGAGTTGACATCCCTTCGCTCCCAGCTTCGGGCAGTGTTGGCTTCGGTCACACAGCTTGAGGCTGTTGCCGATGGGCATCACTGTGGGGGTCCGGATGGGGATTTGTCTGGGACGGTCAGCTCGTCCCACACATCCCCCGATCGGACTACGACTGTGGCTGCCCGGGATACTGCCCACATTAAGAATGATCCCCCACCTGTGGTAGAGTGGGAGGTCGTCTCGACGTGTAGCAGGGGGCGAAAGACATTCCGGAGGGCTGAACAGAAGGCCTCTCCAGTTTGTCTGACGAACCTGTTTCAGGCTCTGTCTCCGGCTGATACTGATCTTCGGCCTGAGATGACTGCTTGTCCTGTTCCAGAGGTTGCCCGTCAGTCTGCAAGATCCGAGCAGTCGCAGAGCGTGGACTTACTGGTAGTTGGGAGCTCCAATGTCAGGCGCGTAATGGGGCCCCTTAGGGATAGGGCAGCAAGAGAGGGGAAGAAAACCAATGTGCACTCCGTGTGCGTGTGCATACTGGGGGGGGGGGGTCACTCCAGATGTGGAAAGGGTCCTTCTTGATGCCATGAAGGGTACAGGGTGCACCCATCTGCAGGTGGTCGCTCATGTCGGCACCAATGACGTGTGTCGCTATGGATCGGAGGAAATCCTCTCTGGCTTCCGGCGGCTATCTGATCTGGTGAAGACTACCAGTATCGCTAGCGGGATGAAAGCAGAGCTCACCATCTGCAGCATCGTCGACAGCACTGACTGTGGACCTTTGGTACAGAGGCGAGTGGAGGGTCTTAATCAGAGACTGAGACGGTTCTGCGACCGTGTGGGCTGCAGATTCCTCGACTTGCGCCATAGGGTGGTGGGGTTTCGGGTTCCGCTGGATAGGTCTGAGTCCACTACACGCAGAAAGCGGCTACACGGGTAGCAGAGGTTGTGTGGCGTGGACTGGGCGGTTTTTTAGGTTAGATGGCCTCGGGCAAGTACAGAAAGGACAACAGCCTCAAAGGGAGCGGGGAAAAGTCAGGACATGCGGAATCGGTATTGTAATTGTAAACTGCCGAAGCTGCATTGGTAAAGTACCGGAACTTCAAGCGCTGATAGAAAGCACCGAAGCTGAAATCGTTATAGGTACAGAAAGCTGGCTGAAGCCAGAGATAAATTCAACGGAAATTTTTACAAAGGCACAGACGGTGTTTAGAAAGGATAGATTGCATGCAACCGGTGGTGGCGTGTTTGTCACTGTTAGTAGTAGTTTATCCTGTAGTGAAGTAGAAGTGGATAGTTCCTGTGAAATATTATGGGTGGAGGTTACACTCAACAACCGAGCTAGGTTAATAATTGGCTCCTTTTACCGACCTCCCCACTCAGCAGCATTAGTGGCTGAACAACTGAGAGTGGAATACATTTCACATAAATTTCCTCAGCATATTATAGTCTTAGGTGGAGATTTCAGTTTATCAGATATAGACTGGGACACTCAGATGTTTAGGACGGGTGGTAGGGACAGAGCATCGAGTGACATTATACTGAGTGCACTATCCGAAAATTACCTCGAGCAATTAAACAGAGAACCGACTCGTGGAGATAACATCTTGGACCTACTGATAACAAACAGACCCGAACATTTCGACTCTGTAAGAGCAGAACAGGGAATCAGTGATCATAAGGCCGTTGCCGTATCCCTGAATATGGAAGTTAATAGGAATATAAAAAAAAGGGAGGAAGGTTTATGTGTTTAGCAAGAGTAATAGAAGGCAGATGCCAGACTACCTAACAGATCAATACGAAAATTTCTATTCCGACACTGACAATGTTGAGTGTTTATGGTAAAAGTTTAAGGCGATTGTTAAATGCGTTTTAGACAGGTACGTGCCGAGTAAAACTGTGAGGGACGGGAAAAACCCACCATGGTTCAACTACAAAGTTAGGAAACTACTGCGAAAGCAAAGAGGGCTTCACTCCAACTTTAGACGCAGCCAAAACCTCTCAGACAAACAGAAGCTAAACGATGTCAAAGTTAACGTAAGGAGGGCTATGCGTGAAGCGTTCAGTGAATTCGAAAGTAAAATTCTATATACCGACTTGACAGAAAATCCTAGGAAGTTCTGGTCTTACGTTAAATCAGTAAGTGGCTCGAAACAGCATATCCAGACACTCCGGGATGATGATGGCATTGAGTAACCTCTGGCGTTCCACAGGGGAGTGTTATGGGACCATTACTTTTCACAATATATATAAATGACCTAGTAGATAGTGTCGGAAGTTCGATGCGGCTTCTCGCGGATGATGCTGTAGTATACAGAGAAGTTGCATCATTAGAAAATTGTAGCGAAATGCCGGAAGATCTGCAGCGGATAGGCACTTAGTGCAGGGAGTGGCAACTGACCCTTAACATAGACAAATGTAATATATTGCGAATACATAGAAAGAAGGATCCTTTATTGTATGATTACATGATAGCGGAACAAATACTGGTAGCAGTTACTTCTGTAAAATATCTGGGAGTATGCGTGCGGAACGGTTTGAAGTGGAATGATCATACAAAATTAATTGTTGGTAAGGCGGGTACCAGGATGAGATTTATTGGGAGAGTCCTTAGAAAATGTAGTCCATCAACAAAGGAGGTGGCTTACAAAACACTCGTTCTACCTATACTTGAGTATTGCTCATCAGTGTGGGATCCGGTTCACGGAGGAGATAGAGGAGATCCAAAGAAGAGCGGCGCGTTTCGTCACAGGGTTATTTGGTAACCGTGATAGCGTTATGGAGATGTTTAGCAAACTCAAGTGGCAGACTCTGCAAAAGAGGCGCTCTTCATCGCGGTGTAGCTTACTCGCCAGGTTTCGAGAGGGTGCGACTCTGGATGAGGTATCGAATATATTGCTTCCCCCTACTTATACCTCCCGAGGAGATCACGAATGTAAAATTAGAGAGATTCGAGCGCGTACGGAGGCTTTCACACAGTCGTTCTTCCCGCGAACCATACGCGACTGGAATAGGACAGGGAGGTAATGACAGTGACACGTAAAGTGCCCTCCGCCACACTCCGTTGGGTGGCTTGCGGAGTATAAATGTAGATGTAGATGTAGATACGGTCGTCCAGAACATACACAATGCCCTACTCCACCTGCAACGGCAGGGCAAGGAGGTTTCTTTCTGCTGGGTGCCGGGGCACGTGGATATTAGGGGAAACGAACTGGCGGATGTGGATGCCAAAGATGCATGTTCCCTCCCTCACGTTGTTGAATGTGCCGTCCCCCTCCATGCTGTTACCTCACTTTTGCGTTTTCGTGTTATGCGTCAATGGGAAGAGGAGTGGCTCGTAGCCGGTGAAAATAAGCTGCGTCTGGTAAGGCCACCACGCGGCCATGGCGTACGTCCTACCAGTCCTGCAAGCGACACGAGGTTCTCCTCACTCGCCTACGCATCGGGCACAGTCCCTTAACGCATGGTTTTTTACTCTGGCGGGAGGACCCCCCAATCTGCAGTGCTTGTGGCGTCCAGATTACTGTCCGCCACATTTTACTTGACTTTTATTCTCTGACCAGAGGGCGGAGGTTTCCTTGCCACCGGATTTGCCGTGTATTTTGCAAGACGACGCAACGACTGTGGTTAAGTTCTTACGGTTTTGTGTCCTGTCCAATCTGTTGCCTCGGATTTTAGGGAGAAGGTTTTAATGTGCTGCTGGGTGACTGGCTCACCCAGGATTTAGGTAAGAGGTTCACCAGTCACGATTACCTACTTGTTTCACTTCGATTTCTGTTCACTTTTCCTTGTGTTTCTTTTTTTGTCCGTTTCTTCTCCTCTTGTTTTGCCTCTGCATGGGAGGATTTGAAACTGCGTCAGGTCTGTGTCTTTTAGCTGTTCTCCTTGTTCTCTGTCAGTCTTCGTCCCTTCACCGCATGTGTTCCAATTTCTACGCGTTTGGGCGCTGATGACCATGCTGTTTAGCGCCCGAAAACCTCAAACCACACACACACACAGCATACGCACTACCTGACGATCGGGAATTGCGCGCAGCGTTGTCTGCCATAGCAACAGCGATTTCATCAACCACTTGTGGTGCTGTTGTGGTTGGCAGGAAAGCCAACACAGGGTTACTAAAGGGGGCCGAAATGCACGCGTCTTAGCTCACGCAGGCTGGCGTGAGGTCTGGAACATGACAAGGGAATTAGAATTGAGAAAAACTGACGTAGCTGGTGGAATACTTAACTTTAATCCATTAATGACGAACGTCGCTCTCTATGGTACATGATTCACAATATCAATAGTACGGATACTGGCGCCTTGCTAGGTCGTAGCAAATAACGTAGCGGAAGGGCTAGGCTAACTATCGTCTCGGCAAATGAGAGCGTAATTTGTCAGTGAACCATCGCTAACAAAGTCGGCTGTACAACTAGGGCGAGTGCTAGGAAGTCTCTCTAGGCCTGCCGTGTGGCGGCGCTCGGTCTGCAATCATTGATAGTGGCGACACGCGGGTCCGAGGTATACTACCGGACCGCGGCCGATTTAACGGCTACCACCTAGCAAGTGTGGTGTCTGGCGGTGACACCACAGGTGCAACCAGTCCTCGGTCTCTTACCGGACTGACGCCCAGTTCGTCAGCTGATTCGAACTTCTTCATCATGGTCAGCACAGCAGGTTGAGAAGAAACGACCCTTCCATAATCCTTTCAGCCGGCGATATTTTAGAAGTGCAACGGCAGCGTTATTATTGTTTTGATAATAGAGTTTCACTAATAATTCCCTGCTCCTTTTATCAAAGCTCATGTTAACACGTCAACAAGCACACTGGGAACGGTCAGGTGTGTGAGACTATGAATCACGATTACTGACCACAGCAGTTGGTGGCTAGAGCTGGAACTGGGTGGTGGCGCTGTGAGACACAGAATTCATGCACTCCATGCTGTGTACATCAAGGCTACCAAGTTTGGTATTAGTGCAGTAATTAGTTTCCGTGTTATAATGCGTTAAATAGGGAACATTTAATTACAACCATTCGGTACTCCCTATGGACAAAGCAGAAGCGTGGTATGGGTTGTGATTCGCTGCCACTAGTGCAGCTATTTTATTAGCTTCTCCTGTAACACATTTACTTCTATTTCCTTTTGCCAGTCTGTACTCTGCCATCAGATATAAACGCGTTCACAGCACTTTAAAAGAATAAATGAGAGCGAGCTTTTTCTGGAAACAGCTCAACATACGAGGCAACAACAGCCTCAACACTGCTCCTACGTTCTCCGTAAATCAGATGCATTTCAATTCTTTCGTCTGTGGTCGCAACATTCATAGTCCACTTGCAAGTCTGTTCTCCAAATGACATGTTGTACTGTTTAGAGCTGCTTTCTGTTCTACGTCTACATAAATATGTGAGCTCCGGTCGCAATGTACCGCCTGTTATGATATGTCATAGTTCGCAACACAGCCATGGAGGAGCGTCGAGTAGTCATCTGTTCGATGTGTCGGAGGAATACAACGTTGTGATTGTCATAGCCGGCCGCAGTGGCCGAGCGATTGTAGACGCTTCAGTCTGGAACCGCGAGACCGCTACGATCGCAGGTTCGAATCCTGCCTCGGGCATAGATGTGTGTGATGTCTTTAGGTTAATTAGGTTTAAGTAGTTCTAAGTTCTAGGGGACTGATGACCTCAGATGTTAAGTCATATAGTGCTCAGAGCCACTTTTCTGTTATTGGAGTTTCCATTCAGAAGAAACCTGTACTACCTTTCCAGAATGGAGGTGAGGTCACACGTTCCATTGGATATTCAAAAGCCATTGAGCAGCATGTCATAAATTACGATTGTTTACTCATTTATATTCCTCCGACTACGGAATCAACTGTGGCGAAACGTAGATAGTGCTTCAGATAAAAAGGTTGGTGACGTATGCAAATTCGCTGTAGAATCGTAATGTACCATAATAAACGGGAGTTTCATTGAAGATTTCAATGTTTGCCCCCCACAATACATACACGGGGAGGGGTGGCGGTCCGAGATAAACAAATTGCAATCATAACTTTTTATGATCCGATGTGTCGTTTTGGAGATATTTCAACGTCTTCGGATAGAATGAATACCCTGTAGAGGCCTTCAAACGCCAAGCAAGGCGGAGTTCATCCTTTCGATAGTTCTATAGATCCAGCCCCGGCAGTCTAGGATGAACGAGCCTACAACAGATATACTCAGTGAGAATTAAGCTCTGTTAGTCTTGTACACCAAGAAGGACTTGCTGAAAGCTTACTTGTATCTACCTTACTACTACAGTTATTCACTTCAATCGGACACTTCTCTACATGTACCTATGTCTGTATGTCTCTTTCATTGTGACGACTACTTGAACATAAGCGTTTGATTAAAGCAATAGGATCTGTCACTTTCGTAATTGGTGGCATTTGTACCACACGTTAAGTGCGTGCCCACAGCTTAAAAACGTCACAGGCCAAAGAGGCCATTTTTTCTGATAACTGGTTGTAAGCTTCATCAACGTTTTATCCTTACTGAAGCTATAAACTAGTGTATGTGCTCTTCTCCATGATTACTGATTAAACATAATGAAGCAACAAAAAGCAGACTGGTATACCAACCCAGAGTCTCATTTCCCTATCACCACTATATCAACCTCGTTAGGCTAATTTCCAAGTCTTTCCTACTGTCTCTAAGCACAGAGACCTGAAAAATGTTAGCTTGACAACATCGCCATTTCACACATGTATGCAGATATTTGTGTATCAATAAATGGATGACCTGAGTAGTAGGGAGCTGGGGCTCTGAGAGCAATTTGGTATGCAAATTAATGAAATAGATCAATTAATTACTTCCCACCACAGACACCCTACACCCATCCCCATATATGTCACGTAATTTCCTCAGCTGGCACATGGGCCCCTGCCCCCTACAACTTCCCACACTTTGCCCCTCCATCATTTGCCATATTGTCGGGAATTTGGAATTTTAGCAGGAATTTTATTATCCTAGAACTATGCTGACATAACACCCCAGCCTCTCTCCCCAACTGGTAACTGGCGGGAGGTGAGAAACTGAGAATAGCGGTGCCCGTTCTGGTACTCAAACACTGGTCCTTCGGATGAGAAAGCCTAAATACACCTCTCCCCCCCCCCTCCACCACCACCACCACAAGACATGCAAACAGAACGGATACAGGAGAGGAAGGTTAGGTTAGTGTACTTTATTTATTTTGGTAGTGTTACTGCATTATTAAAGAGCATTTCTAATTATGTAATTAATGGTAAACATTGGCCCTAATTACACAACTGTATGCTTAGCGCTACACAGCTCAAATGTTGACGATGCCATACAACTGGTGTTATCCAGCCAGGATAAAAATTCACAGTATCACTCGAAACTAGTGGCAGCTGCTCTCAAAATCTATCCTTCACCTAAAAGCTGGCAGGCAAAAGTCTTGGATGTAAGGTACTACCTTTATTTATTTGGTGGGAAATATATTCACCTGAATAAAATGGCTCTGAGCACAATGGGACTTAACATCTGAGATCATCAGTGCCCTATAACTTAGAACTACTTAAACCTAACTAACCTAAGGACGTCACACACATCCATGCCCGAAGCAGGATTCGAACCTGCGACCGTAACGGTCGCGCCGTTCCACACTGAAGCACCTACAACCGCTCGGCCATTCCGGCCGGCTCAACTTAATAGATGCTGGACAGAGAGGAGGTTAATAAGTGTATTACTTGTACGCATATAGCTAAGAACTGCATTTAACACTGCTTAATGTCAGAGTTCATTAGAGATGACTGCTTGACAGTCACCCTGCGGGCAAGTAATCAAACACAATACACACTAGCACAACTAATAGCAATGGATCAATGTTATAATTACATATCGAAATTGTCATGAAAAAACAACACCCCTAATGAATGGGTCATAAAGCAATGCGTGTACTGGGCAAAACTGTCGTCCCAAAAGATTGCAAAGGAGTGGTAGTTGAATGTGCATTCTCCTCGATGCACAGCTGAGAACTTGAAAAATTTGAGCCACTCCTTCTTCCCCTTAATCCCCCCCCCCCCCTTCCAACACTTCCTCCCTCCACCTGTGGCGGGCATACAGCCTGTTTCAAATAGTCAACTGCTACCACGGCACACCTTGTCCTGCTTTGCAGATCTTCTGCCAACCCATCACATTGCTGGATGCACCCAGCATTCTACCATCACCCCGCAGTCGCTCGTGGCACCTGCCCCTCCTTGAGGAGATGGTCCTTTGCCAACAGAAAATGGAAATTTAGTGCCACCACCGCGCCCCACAGGCCACATCCTGGTCGGGACACAGCTGCTCAGCACGGTCACCCAGCATCAAGATCATCACCCACACCACCCCATGCAAGTGACTGGCATTCCATGATGAAAACACTGCACTGTTGCAAATGTATTTAATGTCAATGCATGTCTCATAATTGAGCCATTGTTAGTGAGGAGGGTACAACTGCTATGGTAATAAATGTCCTCTTTCCATGAAAATAGATTTAGTCAATTTTCGTTTAGTTTTATGAGCAAAAACCCTATAGTTTTTACGTTTGACAGCAGTATGCATTATGCATCTCATTATTTTGTGACATCCAACTAAGTGCGTCACCACCGATTACAAATTATCGGACTGCAGAGAACTATACATGCCCAACCTATGTAAAATTGGGAAAAAAACTTATACTATTTCCCTGCAGAAACTATCAATCACCGCAAGGTGTCCTCCCTATTTCGTAACCGTCATCAAAGTAAAGAAAAGGCGAAATCTTAACTCCAAAGAAAAAAAATTATATTAAGCATTTCTTTCAAGTTGATGGACAAATTACACGACCTGAGACCGTCTCTCGGGTTCAAATTAGGGTTTGTGAATAAACTGTCATGTTTTTGTTGTTGTTGTTGTTGTTGTGGTCTTCAGTCCTGAGGCTCGTTTGATGCAGCTCTCCATGTTACTCTATCCTGTGCAAGCTTCTTCATCTCCCAGTACTTACTGCAACCTACATCCTTCTGAATCTGCTTACTGTATTCATCGCTTGGTATCCCTTTATGATTTTTACGCTCCACGCTGCCCTCCAATGCTAAATTTGTGTTCCCTTGATGCCTCAGAACATTTCCTACCAACCGGTCCCTTCTTATTGTCAAGTTGTGCCACAAACTCCTCTTCTTCCCAATTCTATCCAATACCTCCTCATTAGTTATGTGATCTACCCATCTAATCTTCAGCATTCTTCGGTAGCACCACTTTTCGAAATCTTCTATTCTCTTCTTGTCTAAACTATTTATCGTCCACGTTTCACTTCCATACATGGCTACACTCCATACAAATACTTTCAGAACTACTACCTGACACTTAAATCTATACTCGATGTTAACAAATTTCTCTTCTTCAGAAACGCTTTATTTGCCATTGCCAGTCTACATTTTACATCCTCTCTACTTCGACCATCATCAGTTATTTTGCTCCCCAAATAGCGAAACTCCTTTACTACTTTAAGTGTCTCATTTCCTAATCTAATTCCTTCAGCATCACCCGACTACATTCCATTATCCTCGTTTTGCTTTTGTTGATGTTCATCTTATACTTTCTTTGAAGACACTGTACATTCCGTTCAACTGCTCTTCCAAGTCCTTTGCTGTCTCTGACAGTATTACAATGTCATCGGCAAACCTTAAATTTTTTATTTCTTCTCCATGGATTTTAATACCTACTCCGAATTTTTCTTTTGTTTCCTTTACTGCTTGCTCAACATACAGATTCACTGCTACAACCCTGTCTCACTCCCTTCCCAACCACTGCTTCCCTTCCATGTCCATCGACTCTTATAACTGCCATCTGGTTTCTGTACAAATTGTAAATAGCCCTACGCTCCCCGTATTTTACCCCTGCACCTTCAGAATTTGAAAGAGAGTATTTCAGTCAACATTGTCACAATCTTTCTCTAAGTCTACAAAAGCTAGAAATGTAGGTTTGCCTTTTCTTAATCTAGCTTCTAAAATAAGTCTTAGCGTCAGTATTGCCTCACGTGTTGCCATATTTCTTCTACCAGTTTTCCATTAGTCTGTAAAGAATTCGCGTTAGTAAGTTGCAGCCGTGACTTATTAAACTGATAGTTCGGTAATTTTCACATTTGTCAACGCCTGCTTTTTTGGGATTGGAATTATTATATTCTTCTTGAAGTCTGAGCGTATTTCGCCCGTCTCATAAATTTTGCTCACCAGATGGTAGAGTTTTGTCAGGACTGGCTCTCCCAAGGCTGTCAGTGGTTTTAATGGAATGTTGTCCACTCCCGGGGCCTTGTTTCGGCTTAGGTCTTTCAGTGCTCTATCAAACTCTTCACGCAGTATTATATCTCCCATTTCATCTTCATCTACGTCCTCTTCCATTTCTATAACATTGCCCTCAAGTACATCACCCTTGTATAGACCCTCTATATACTCCTTTCACCTTTTTGCTTTCCCTCCTTTGCTTAGAACTGGGTTTCCATCTGAGCTCTTGATATTCATACAAGTGGTTCTCTTTTCTCCAAAGGTCTCTTTAATTTTCCTGTAGGCAGTATCTATCTTACCCCCAGTAAGCCTCTACATCCTTACATTTGTCTTCTAGGCATGCCTGCTTAGCCAATTTGCACTTCCTGTCGATCTCATTTTTGAGACGTTTGTATTCCTTTTTGCCTGCTTCATTTACTGCATTTTTATATTTTCTCCTTTCATTAATTAAATTCAATATTTCTTCTGTCACTCAAGGATTTCTACTAGCCCTCATTTTTTTACCTACTTGATCCTCTGCTGCCTCCACTATTTCATCCCTCAAAGCTACCCATTCTTCTTCTACTGTATTTTTTTCCCCCATTCTTGTCAATTGTTCCCTATGCTATCCGTGAAACTTTCTACACCCTCTGATTGAGTAACTTTATCAAGGTCCCATCTCCTTAAATTCCCACCTTTTTGCAGTTTATTCAGTTTTAATGTACAGTTCATAACCAATTGATTGTGGTCAGAGTCCACATCTGCCCCTGGAAATGTCTTACAATTTAAAACCTGGTTCCTAAATCTCTGTCTAATCATTACATAATCTATCTGATACCTTTTAGTATCTCCAGGCTTCTTTCATGTATACAACCTTCTTTTATGATTCTTGAACCAAGTGTTAGCTATGATTAAGTTGTGCTCTGTGCAAAATTCCACCAGGAGGATTCCTCTTTCGTTTCTTACCCCGAACCCATGTTCACCTACTACGTTTCCTTCTCTTCCTTTTCCTACTACCGAATTCCAGTCACCCATCACTATTAAATTTTCGTCTCCCTTCACTATCTGAATAATTTCTGTTATCTCATCATACATTTCTTCAATTTCTTCGTCATCTGCAGAGCTAGTTGGCATATAAACTTGTACTACTGTGGTAGGTGTGGGTTTCGTATTTATCGTGGCCACAATAATGCGTTCACTATGCTGTTTGTAGTAGCTTACCCGCATTCCTATTTTCCTATTGATTATTAAACCTACTCCTGCTTTACCCCTATTTGATTTTGTACTTATAATCCTATATTAACCTGACCAGAAGTCTTGTTTCTCCTGCCACCGAACTTCACTAATTCCCACTATATCTCTCTTTAACCTATCCATTTCCCTTTTTAAATTTTCTAATCTACCTGCCCGATTAAGGGATCTGACATTCCACGCTATCTTCTCATTCATAATGAATCCCTCTTTACTAGTTTCTGCTGCTGTTGTTAATACCCTATACTCATCCTTGTCTTCTTTCCATATCACTTCACTGACCTCTATTATTTCTAGACTGATCATTTGCATTTCCCTTTTCACAATTTCTAACTTGCCTACTACGTTCGAGCTTCAGTCATTCCACACCCCGACTCGTAGAACTTTATCCCTCCGTTAGTTATTAAATCTTTTTCTTATGGTCACCTCCCCCTTGGCAGTTCCCTGCCGAAGATCCGAACGGGGCATTATTCCAGACCCTTTTGCCAATGGAGAGAAGATCATGACACTTTCTCAATTACAGGCCACATGTCCTGTTGATACACGTTATGTGCCTTTAATGCATTGATTTCCGTTGCCTTCTGCATTCTCATGCCGTTGTTCATTGCTGATTCTTAAGCCTTTAGAGACAGGTTCCCAGACCAAGGACAAGAGACTGCCTTGAACCTTTGTCCGCTCCTCCCCCCTGTTTGACAAGGGCGTTGGCAGAATGAGTGTCACATCTTATGCCGGAAGTCGTCGGCCGCCACTGCCAATATTAATCAAAATTTAAGCAATGCCGGGTCTGTAACCTGGGACCGAGGGCGTTTGGATTAGTAAACAAAGACGGCCTCCCTTGATCACAGCCAGCTTTCTGTAATTATTAACGACGTAAGTAGTGACTCCGGTCTCCTAAAGTGATGCAAACCGGGAGAGCGGAGTGCTCACCAAATGCCTATCTGTATCCACTTCCAGAGACGGCTGTGAGCTCTGGATGACACGGGGCCCGCTCGGTACCGTTGTACCTTCATGTCCTGTGGGACAGAGTTCCGTTTTTTATCTTCCGTGTAGTGAAATTGAAAGATATTTTGAATTTTAATCAAAAGACGAAACCGAATGCCGTGTCCTATTGTGATAGATTGCAAACAACGTTAAGTTTGTAATAAGAAAAAAGAAAAGTGATTTTGATTTTTCCATGGTCATTAGGTAAGTTAAGAATATCTTTGCGCTACCATGTTTGCTTAATTATCTATCTATAGCAGTGTAACGTTAGCACTGCAGTCTTTATTTGAAAACTGATAGAATAATGTGGTTGCATTATTTTAATATTTCACAAGGTAGCCCTGCGGTAAACATCATTAGGAATAAAATAAAATTAAAATTAGTGCATAAAAGTAGACTTGGATTTACCCGTGCCGTCCAAAAAATCTTGTCGAGCAACAAAATTCTCGCCCAAATGGCGATGGTTTCGGTTCTTTAAAATGTTGCTCAAAATTCTATCATTAGTAGGCCCAATGGCAAAACACCTCCCAATCTAGTCACTTGAGTGGAACTAAATTATGAAAACCATTTCTGTTACAGAATGTTGGGAAGGGGTTAATGGAGAGCGGAAGCGGTCTGTGATGGAGAGCAGATGGCGTGTGTGATGACTGCGCATTCGGTAGTTCGCTCGTTCGCTTCTTAAACGTTTCTTTCAGCAGGCTGCTTGAATTCTCAGAGCCGACTGTGCCTTGTACCCCCACCCCTTTGCCCAATATCTATTTATACCATGGGATTCTAAGTACATTTAAGTCTTAAAATACACATGCATTCATAGCTACCAAATAACCAAACATATACAAAAAAAAAGGAAAAATAAGCAATATCACAATCCCATCCTTTATTGTGATGCATTTTGTTTTATTTTGCAACCAAATACCACAACCATTCTTTTCTAAATTCCCCGCCGAACGGTATAACTTTGCACGTTGAGGCCCCGAGTAAGGCGAATCCGTGGAGTCGCGAGGCGTGGTGGTTCGAATCCATCCGCCAGCAACGTCGAAAATGGTTTTCTGTTGTTTCTTTCCCATTTTAAATTTAGGCGAAAACTCGAGTTGGTCCCCTACTACGGGCTACAACTAGTTTTTTCCGTTTACCTTTACTTTCATGAGAGAGTCTGTAATCCCTAACAGAGTACTTGTTAAAACCCGTGCTATGGTAAGTGAGCGGGATTCACCTTATGAGAAACGATTTTCGCATAGATATCGACCGCGTGTACCTGAATGGTGGAAAATCAGACTTACATCCACTCTGTAATGACAATGATCTGTCAAGTAAGTTCGAAATGCAATTACACGTCAGGATGGATCATTTACTGGTTCATAAACAAAACAATGTGACAATAATACGGTCGCCAGCCTAATTAGTCATTAAGTGAGTTTCTTCCCTGTACAAGTTGGTATATATTCATGCAAAACCACAAGTTGTAACACTGCATAATACAGTAAAATTTTAGAACCAGGAAATCTATTGAACTGATGGTGCCCGCATCTCGTGGTCGTGCGGTAGCGTTCTCGCTTCCCACGCCCGGGTTCCCGGGTTCGATTCCCGGCGGGGTCAGGGATTTTCTCTGTCTCGTGATGGCTGGGTGTTGTGTGCTGTCCTTTGGTTAGTTAGGTTTAAGTAGTTCTAAGTTCTAGGGGACTGATGACCATAGATGTTAAGTCCCATAGTGCTCAGAGCCATTTGAACCATTTTCTGAACTGATAGTTTCACGTTCTGTACTGAATGGAAAATCATGAATACATAAGACTACACTATAATGTTTACTACAAAACTTTATACTGTCTATTAATCAGATTAAAATCTGGCGTAAGTTAGCCTAGAAATTTTACTTTCAGAAACACACACAAAATGTCAATTTTGATAAAGATAAAACATTGATAAATTTTAACTTCTATATTGATTTTAGCTTTTGCTGGTTAAACAAATTTACAACACTTCGGAACTCAAATGAATGGGGGCAGGGGGGACCCAGAAACTGTTATTATCGCTGTATTTAAAAAAAATGATTACTGAAATTATTATTTATTCAAGATTTTCAGTATATAAGTTACTACTCTTTTCATCTTATTTACTGCTCTTTTAAATGCCTTTAAATCCGTCTCGAAATAATAAACTTCATTACTGTATCAATACTAAAGTTATCTTTCAACTTCGTTAGACCTTCGCTATTCATTTACTGGTTCATAAACAAAACATTTCTTTAAACACCGTTCTAATATAGCTAGTTCCGCAAATAATTAGTAATAGCACAATTTTTAATTTTCATTTCGGGATACTCGGAGTGCACAACGTTTGGAAAGGACCCTGTCTAGGTTAGTTTGAGGATAATTAAATGATGGGAAAGTTCTGGTAAAAATTAGGTTATTATTGCACCAAATAAACAAAGTTAACTCTCTGATCCATACGGATATAGTACAAAAAGTTTCAACCTTCTAGTATCGATGAGGCGGTTGGCGGGCGGCAAGATGGCGAGGCACAGAGCACACATACAACCACAGCTATGGCTCTTGACGTATCGGCACTTGAATTCTTCTTAGCGTCGACAAACTTTTCTATTTAGTGCCTATGGAATTTTGCCATGCTGTGTGGGCGTTGGAACGGCATACCCGAGGCTCAGTGAAGCTATGTCTTCCAGGAGAGCCTCCTCGCTCCAAAAGGTGTCGCTCAAACCAGTGCCAAACTCCAACCACTACAGTGTCCGATATGCCGTGCAGTGCCCGAGCGCTTTTTCCTGCGCTCGCCTGCTCTCCACGTTTTACCGCTCCCTGACAGACCGGGTATTCACCCGAGGTTTTGCATTCTACATATCCGAAGACATTGCTTAAGTATGGACCAGACGCACAATTACAATTTTAAACACCTTACAACAGTTTCAACATTTGTTACATTTCAATTCTATTACATTATTACTTGACATTTGACATGAACGTTAATATTCACATTGAATCTTATTTACAGTTTTCTTAACATAATGGCACGAAAGAAAAAGAGATGAAATCAGAACATCAATTACAGAAGTTTATCACAAAATCAGATGAAAAGAATTACTTATATGTACAACAGTACGGAGTCGTTGTTGTTACAAATCCAATTGACTCCTAAGTAACGAGATGATATTTCCTCTTGGTGAAAACTCCAAGATCATTGTCGAATAAAGTAGTTTATCCTTCTTTATAGGAAGTCCATATTTTATGGGGAAAAACTCTAAAAGCTATTATTATCCACAATTCCGTAGTACACTCACGTTCAGAAAAAAAGAACACCTTGAAAGACTAGAGATAGAACGTTCATACTCACAGTACATGTACATTAGTATGTTCTCCAGAAATGATATGCAGTTCAGTCACATCGATTCAGCATGTGTTGCCTAGTAGGCACGGGTTCCGCCATGGGCCCTGATGACTTGTTTCATGTGTGATGGCATCGACGCGTATATGGCGCGATTGGCGTCCTGTAATATAGTCGACCGTGCTGCATGCACCTGGTTTTAAAGTTGATATTGTTAACAAGAAACGACAGTAAAGATATATATACAGGGTGTAAATTTTAAGTTGACCGACCAGAATAACTCGAAAAATAAACTTCACACGAAAAAATGTGTAGAATCGAAAGTTGATTATTTTCAAGGGGGACATCTGTTGGTGTTAAAATTAGCCAGCCATCCAAGCCCCCTGAGGGTGGGGCGGGGGGAACTTTAAAATTTGAAATTGGAACCCCTATTTTTTATTTCACAATCAGATTCTACATAAAAAAGCTACGTACATTTTGTCTTTAAATTTGTTTTGATTCTTGGTAGTTGGCGCTGTAATTCAAGAAAATCCATGTTCTCATTTTTTCGTGTACTGACATTAACGCTAATCCGGTCAACCTTTCATTGCCCATTCTGTTTCGCAATTAAGTCATTGCTCTTTCATTGTTGAAAATGACCTTTCTGCTTCACATGTAGACACTGGTAAGGACGCAAGTACACAAAAAACATTTCGTATGTTTGGATAGAAGTTGCCACAAGCACCAAAAACCAAAATAAATTTTGTAGAGAGAAGAGCCTTTTCTTGATAACATGATTGCTCACGCCATAATGTGTTCTCTGCTGCAAGTTGGGTTTGCGACATACTGTTCTCAAAGTAAACTTCAGTTCGCTTAGCTTATCTGAATTCTCGTAATGGCAGTTTCAACTGTAAATAAGAAATCCTTATTTCTGTGATATTTCTTCTCCAAATTTTCAATGAACCAATTCGTTGCTGGCAAAAGTAATGCTTTCAGTTTGTTTTTTTAACTTTCTAGGTACCTCACGCTTATTTGTATCCTGCGGATGCGTCTATGAAGCGTTCTCTATTTCGTTTATCGATGTTTGTGGCTGTTTCGATGGAAACCGGCCAAGATTAGCATCTACCATCTCCATAGTATCCAACTACCTCATACATCTACGGAAGGTCGTCTGGTGGACATCACCTATCGATACTCACAGCCATCTCTTTGGAAATAGCCCTGCTGCTACATCTTTGAAACGGCATTCACCATCTCCATAAAAACCAACAACATCATAATTCATAATGGTTGAAATGGCTCTGAGCATTATGGGACTTAACTTCTGTGATCCTCAGTCCCCTAAAACTTAGAACTACTTAAGCCTAACTAACCTAGGGACTTCACACACATCCATGCCCGAGGCAGGATTAGAACCTGCGACCGCAGCGGTCGCGCGGTTCCAGACTGTATCGCCTAGATCCGCTCGGCCACGGCGGCCGGCCAACATCATAATTATTTCCTTTCTTGGTGTGCCCCTACTAGAGTTCAGCCTACACAAAGCGAATGGGATGTTTATTTGTTACCTTTTTAACGCTCTCAGTGTATTTATTTGACATCATCTGTCTTAACAAGCTGTTCCTTCTTTATTATAGTATTATTAAATTATTCTACGTAATTTTGATGTTATGTTTACCAACCGATTCAGCCTACACAAAGCGAATGGGATGTTTATTTGTTACCTTTTTAACGCTCTCGGTGTATTTATTTGACATCATCTGTGTTAACAAGCTGTTCCTTCTGTATTATAGTATTATTAAATTATTCTACGTAATTTTGATGTTATGTTTACCATCCGGTATATATTTTTGTACACAAACCTCTAGGCTAATATCTTACCGACTAAAGTTGACTTCACGAATCAGCTTTAGGCGGAGCCTGCAGTATTTAAGAAATAGCTGTACTGGTCCCTCCAGCAGCTGAAGATCGTCATTCAATGTTTCCTGCTCCATGCACAGCCATTGTCCATCGGTATGGATGTATCTACGTTCTGTTATTTTATAGCTAATTTTTTGTTCTTATGACGTATCCCTCTAATTTATATCTTGTATCATACTATAGCTGAAACTCTCTAGATGATCAGAGAAATTGAAAACCTTTTAATAAATGTGCTTTGTGATTAATTAATTTCAGCTAGCATGCGTCAGTCAGTACCGGACTGTGGCAGGAGATGTCTCTCTCTCAGCAACTGCCTGGAGATAGACGCCCAGAACCCATGCTCACAGCGCTCCACTCTCTACCTTTGGGAACCTCACATGAAAGGGACGACTCAGTACTGTTGTCAAGCTGACAAATGGGAAGGCTGCTTATTTCACGAAAAATAAGGGATGGGATGGGGCCAGAATAAACTTCACACCTTTGGTGTACAAAACGCAGAGTGACATACATGAGGTTGAAACCACTCTGTAGCAGTGTTTCCTCGATTCGTCGGGCTGTTAGTGTCTTGTGCCAAGCGCAGTGGTGAGGCGACCCAGTTCGATTGGATAATCAGAATTTTCGAGCGGGACCAACCGTTGTTCTCACATTGTCCGAGCAGTGCTGCAGCGTCTCGGCCGTTGATGTCTGTGCAGGAAAGGTAAAAATGTAAAACTCGACAACTTTCTATGGATGGCTGTGACGGCTTGGTGCCCCCCTTCCCTCTTCTAACCCCGTCCACAATAGCACCAAACAGTCAGCAGTCTCAATTCGGCGAAATTTGCCCGTCTCGCTGTGGGTTCAAAAATGGCTCTGAGCACTATGGGACTTAACATCTGAGGTCATCAGTCCCCTCGAACTTAGAACTACGTAAACCTAACTAACCTAAGGACATCACACACATCCATGCCCGAGGCAGGATTCGTACCTGCGACTGTAGCGGTCGCGCGATTTCAGACTGAAGCGCCTATAACCGCTCGTCCACATTGGCCGGCCTCGCTGTGTACGTGGGTGGCGGGGGGGGGGGGGGCGGGGGGCGGGGGGGGGGGGGGTTGAGAAAGGGTGGGGGAAGGCGGGCGGCTCACCTTTCCTAATGAGATTCACTGACTGCCTTCAGCCAACAACAAGACCCAGGGACTACACTGGCAATACACCAGCTCAGCGTGAAAAATAAGGTGTTTTACTCCCAAGCACGCAGGTCCAAAACTCACCATGTAATAACCATGAAACATACACAGAGAATCAAAGAACATCACATAGTTACATGTAACAGTAATGTCACAATTTTTTAATTATACATTGTGTTATTCATATCTTAGCTACTGATCGGTACCATTTACTTGCACGCTGGCGTCTTCAGCACTGAAATGCAAACGAGGAATATTTCGCCTCTTATGTCTACGCTCCCCGCGGACACAGTGGCCATCGGCTAACTTATCGTCGACTGATGTGTAAAGGAAAAAATTCGGATTCGACAGTAATGTCCAGCGTTTTCGACATCTTTGTCTGAGGTCGGCAATAAGTGGCAGCAGGACTACCTTTAGACAGTATGCCTCGTTTTCGAATATTTTCTGAAAAAAGAAAGATGCCATTAGCAGCTGTCAGTTCTCATGCAACCATTTTTATTTGCGCCATCTGGTGACAAAATACTGCCACCAGTTGCGTGTAGCCATTCATGACTAAGAATAACAATACCATTTAAAATATATTGCACGCTGTGATGATGAAAGTCATGGATAATTCGAAAATCGTGTCGGACCTCCCATTGCCTGGGGGTAGTGCCAGAAATAGATGTGGCATACACTCAACAAGTCGATGGAAGTGCCCTGCAGAAATATTGTACCATGCTGCATCTATAGCAGTCTATAATAGCGAAAGTGTTGGCGCTGCAAGATTTTGTGCACGAAGTGACCTCTCTATTATGTTCCATAAATGTTCGATGGCATTCATATCGGGAGATCTCGGTGGCCAGATCATTCCCTCTAATTGTCCTGGATGCTCTTCAGGTCAATGCACTGACCTTTTATACCTTGCCCACGCGATACTACCGTTATCTGTATATGTGCGTATATGACTTCTGACACCTCACAAGGGTAAGTGCCCATCGCACGCCCCTCAAATTAGTGGAACGATGGCCCAGTGAGTAGCCTGTCAAAAACTGAACACTCATCAAAGCACGAAAACAGGAAGAAAGTGTTCCGAACTATGAATAAAGAAGCAAAATCGAAACAGAGAACGATCCAAATGCAAGGTGTGCAACATCGACCGACTCTGAGCAGCCATAGCGTCGTGGCTTTGTGGTCACAGCGTTGCGCTGCGTCGGGCGTAGATCGGTGTGACTCATATACATCTTTTTTTTTTTTTTTTAATTATGAGCTTTTCATCTGGTCATTGACGTGTCTGTTCGCAATGTCGTGGTGTAACGTCCGTTTGCAACAGCGAGGTGTAAGGAATGGACCTTCAGACGTATGTATCTCCTACTTGTTCTACACAAGTAATACAGGTTATGACTCTTGCGTTCTGTACTGGAAGTTTTGACTCTTGAATTCCTTTGTTGTAACATAGTTCACACCCCTCTATTTGTTGTTTTCATTTCTGTGAGAGGTTTATGCTCTCACTATTTATCACATTTACTTGCATCGGTAATACAGGGGTTTTCAAGATGAAAGGCGTTGTAGCATTTATTACGTTCAACTTACAATTGCAAATTAAAGAGCAACTCAAGCACTTTTGTTTGTATGTCTGTGCGCAATGGGAATAGTATGGAATGACAAAGAGTGACTGAAAAGCATGTTGAACGAGTGCGAGTCAATAACGCTTTCCCCCAAGAAATACCCTCGCGGAAAGCTTATGGGTCTTTCTTTTTCGGTGAATCAACTGTTACTGAAGTTTCTTGTCTTGATGTGCTACAGCTATGGCCCGTGCCTCAATGAGAAGAAGCTGAACAACACATCTTTATTTGGGAGCAAGATGGTGCGCCCCCTAACTGGAGTAACTCAGTACACGGCTGGTTAAACGACGTTGTATCCGACCGGTGGGTTGGGCACAAGGGGCCGGTTGACACGGCATTTTATGCATGATCTCCACGTTCACACATGATCTGGCGCGATCATGTGTATGTGCCTCCGATAGCAGCTGATCTATCCGACTTTAGAGACAGTGTTACTGCAACAGTTACTCCTGACACATTGGTTAAAGTTTCGGAACAACTCGCCTGTCGACTCGATGTGTGATCGGTGTTCACACTGAATAACTGTAAGAAAAACTGTTTGTGGTTCTCTTTCATTTGATGTATTATTTATAATTGTAAGGTGAATGTAATATGTGCTACAAAGCCTTAAAACCTGCATATTCATTTTGAAAACCTTGTTTATTCTTCCCACACGACTCTGATTCTGCAACCAGTGAATAGTACGATAATTGCCAAGATTACAGAGGAGGAACAGGCACGTCAATGACCGGAAGGGAAGTTCATAATTTTATGAAAAAAAGGAAAATGAGGAAGATTTGAACACGGATTTCCCACTTTGCCATCCAACAGCCTCACCATACAACCGCAACGCCGTGATTCTCGCAGTTAGCTCGATGAACAAAGTGAGAGCAATTGTACTATGAGACCAGTTGTGTGATTGAATTGAAGAGTTCCTAGGTAACAGAACGCAGCATGTCATTCTCAATGGAGAGAAGTCTTTCCAAGTAAGAGTCATTTCAGGTGTGCCGCGGGGGAGTGTCGTAGGACCGTTGCTATTCACAATATTTATAAATGACCTTGTACATAATGTCGGAAGTTCACTGAGGGTTTTTGCGGATGATGCTGTAGTAAATCGAGAGGTTGTAACAATGGAAAATTGTACTGAAATGCAGGAGGATCTGCAACGAATTGACGCATGGTGCAGGGAATGGCAATTGAATCTCAATGTAGACAAGTGTAATGTGCTGCGAATGCATAGAAAGAAAGCTGCTTTATCATTTAGCTATAATATAGCAGGATACCAACTGGAAGCAGTTAATTCCATAAATCATCTGGGGGTATGCATTAGAAGTGATTTAAAATGGAATGACCATATAAAATTAATCGTCGGTAAAGCAGATGGCAGGCTGAGATTCATTGGGAGAATCCTAAGGAAATGCAATCCGAAAACAAAGGAAGTAGGTTACAGTATACTTGTGCGCCCACTGTTTAAATTCTGCTCACCGTTGTGGAATCCGTACCAGATAGGGTTGATAGAAAAGAGAGAGAATATCCAATGGAGAGCAGCGCGCTTCGTTACAGGATCATATAGTAATCGCGAAAGCGTTACGGAGATGATAGATAAACTCCAGTGGAAGACTCTGCAAGAGAGACGCTCAAGCTCGGTATGGGCTTTTGTTGAAGTTTCGAGAACATACCTTCACCGAGGAGTCAAGTAGTATGTTGCTCCCTCCAACGTATATCTCGCGAAGAGACCGTGAGGATAAAATCGGAGAGATTAGATCCCACACAGAGGCATACTGAAAATGTTTCTTCCCACGAACAATACGAGACTGGATTGGAAGGGAGAACCGATAGAGTTATTCAACGTACCTTCCGCCACACACCGTCAGGTGGCTTGCGGAGTATGGATGTAGATGTAGATGTTGCACGTCTTGTGCCTGGATCATACATTCTTTCTATTTTGCTTCTTTTTTTTCACAGTTCAGTATACCTTTTCCCTGTTTGCATGCTTGACCCGTGTTCAGTTTTTGGAAGGGCTGTTCACAGAGCCATTTTACCACTAAATCTGAGGGATGTGGGATGGGACGTTTCCCTTGTCAGTGTAAGGTTTCCTTGTGCTCATACAATGACTACAGAAAAGCGTTCTCTCCAGTGAGCGACATTGTCTATTAATCGGTTACATTGTTTCGTGTTGTATTTTAATTAAAGGTATCGCGTTATGGTAACGCAACACGTAGCTCTCGTTAAATCCGGAACCAACTTTCGCGACAGCCCAATCGCATTCTAAAGATTGTTAAGTTCAAATAGTTGAAATTAAAAACGAAGTTGTGGATTATACTTACGCATTTTTGTTCGTTTCTTCTTCCCATCAATCAAGCGAAGGAATTTCACAGAGTGCCGTCCCACGACACAGAGATTTCTTTAACTTTTTTTTCCATCAGGGATTCTGGTTTTTCTTCCGACATGGAAACAATCACATTATTGGAAGAATACCGCTAGCTGATTAACGTCGCTGAAATATTCATGCAATCGCCATTACCTTAATTATCCTTAGCTGCTTCAGTAATTGACAAAACGGCAGCACTGACCGCTTATACATATGAGCAGCTCAGTAGATAATCAGTTTTGTGCGAGAGTGTCTCCGTCACATCTGTTATTTGCAATTGCGACGACCAGTAAAGAATACATGGATTCTGCCACGGCTTTCCACGACACATTCAAGAACATCCTCTTCCTATCCAGACTGATCGGTGGTACACCAGTTTTCTTTGACAGTAAGAACAGAAAGTTCAGGACAACCGTATCCGCCAAGATGTATAACTGTTTAATGTTGTTGGTTGATATGACTTTATTTGTACTGTACATCTCACTTGGTGGCAATGGAGATAAGCGCTTTTACACAGTGCTCGCATCATATTGTACACAGATCATTGCCGGTGCCACCTGGAGAGTGACTTTCATGTTCACTAGCCAAGCAAACATTGATGAATTGTTACAGAAACTCACTGTTGTTGATGACCACTTGTCTACAAGTTCTGTACCAGAGTATAAAAGCCTGAAGAGAGGAATAAATCTAACAGCAGCCACGGCGGTTCTTTCACTGGCAATACTTTCCGTCTACAGAGCAGTCTCCACTGTTACTAACATTCTATTTAAAACTCTACTAGGATCTTTCCTTCTAGATCTGCTTCGTTTTATTAAATTTTTGGAATTCACGTCTCTTAATCTCGTTTTACGAAGCAGGTTCGCTCGAGTGAATGAAAACTTGCTGGACATTTTTAAGCTGAAAAGCGACTGCGACATTTTACCACAAGTACATTATTCACAAGCAGCTGCCGATGCTTGCGAAGAACACACAGTTGTAAATACGATGAGGCTACCATTCAACAGTACCGAGCGAGATAAACGTCTTAGACAGAACACTCATCGAGATCAGAGCTTTTCCGAAAGCACAGAAAATACCATTCAGTTGGCCGAAATACACAAGATAGGAGTGGCACATATGATGCTCTGTGACATCGCTAGTATGCTAAACAAAATGTACAGCTTGCCAAATCTGACAGAAATGGCAGTAAACTTTTTCCTCACAATCACACTGCCTCTGTTATCATCCGTTGCATATCTCGTCACTCGCATTGCGTTTCAGCAACTTGACGGTAATTGGTTCATACCAGGAACGTACAACCAGATTGCTCTCCAGCTGCTGTGGACTCTGCCAAACGTCGTTAAAATCGTGTGGACTGTAGCCACGTGCCAGATGGTTACTTATGAAGCTGCCAGAATGGAACACATTGCCAAGAGACTAGAGGTCCAGCTGGGGGACAGCCCCGCTGGTGTGCGGCTGCGGGTGCTTCACCAGTCAGCTGAACGGCCCAGATTCTACGCTGGGGCCTGGTTGCCGCTGGATGTTTCGACCCTGTACTGCCTCATGGGCGCCTACTTCACATACAGTGTGCTGCGAGCGCAGTTCTAATACAGAACAAGTCTGCTGGCAACAAGTGTGGTAGTTTTACAAGCTGCACAAGTAAATCCATTTTAGTTACTAATACGAAATCTGTATGTTGTATCTTAGTTTTCTTTTAATCGATGCACATAGTATAATTTTGTTATTTCATACACTGACGGACAAGAAAAACCCTGATAATAAGATCAGACTAGGATAAGGAACTTCGAATCGAGCAACATTTTCCAACGACGAACTCACTCAAGTGTGTGCAACGTGAGTACGTTATGCTAATGAGCTTAGTTAGTAATTAAACTAGCTATAAGTAATAGTTTCAACTGAACTATGGAAACTAGGAAAACCTTATAATTCTATGCATGAAATTAGGTGGCAATTTTCTGTGATATTGACTGGGCAAAGTTTTACCGTTCAGTTAACTGTACTGAAAGTACAGTAATTCTACTAATTTTTTATGGTAATACGTTCTACTGTAAAATCAGAACTGCAGTGACTGAGTCGACGTACGGTACTGTAAAGTTGTACGTTATTAATAATGAAATCTAAAGATTACCTATTTCAATCTTTCCTAACGTACAGAGGGCGTGAATGAACTTTTATTCTAACAAGTACAGTCTAACAAGTAAGTAGAGAAAACTAAGTCATTGGAGAAAATTAAAACGTAAAGTCTGAACACTGTTCTTTTATCAAATCACAATTTTCATTACAAATGCTCGAAATTTCTACTTCGGACATTGATTGTTTAGTGCAGCTTCTCGAAAGCTCCTTGCATGTTCCTAATGATCGTCGTCCCATGTAGACACACCCAAACACGATCGCTTGCTAGACAAATTTCCTAGTGCTGGCCACAACAGCGTATTTCCGCCCTGTGGTCATTAGCAAAATTTTGCCCGATTCGCCGTGCTCTACTGTCCTCATCATCAGGTTGTTTGTCTAAAATGAATACTACACCGTCGGATCAGTTTTACTTCAGTTTCTCTGATTTTTTTCCTTTTTTTCGATATCGACTACTTCCTTCAGATGTTCATACTGCTCTTCAATATGAGTTTATAAATTTTACTTTCATGTCTTGTCTTCCTCTTAATCTTGTAATATGCTCATATAATTTTCTTTTGCTTTTGTTGATTGTTATTTAATATCGCTACTCCTGTCGCAATTTAATTTTCTAAATTCTTTTGTTCTAAGAAATGTCCTCTTGAAATCTAGAACGTAGCTCTCCTGGTGTTTCTTTAACTCAGAATTCACTTTAGTACACTGGAAACTGAATAGGCATTAAAAAAATATTATTGTTTGATTTCTTAAGAGTGTACACTGACGAATTGTCCTCTTGAATTCTACAGTGTACCTCCCTTGGTGTTTCATTAAGTCTAAATTCA
This sequence comes from Schistocerca gregaria, assembly GCF_023897955.1. Taxonomy (NCBI): domain Eukaryota; kingdom Metazoa; phylum Arthropoda; class Insecta; order Orthoptera; family Acrididae; genus Schistocerca; species Schistocerca gregaria. The sequence goes on along the minus strand of NC_064923.1, from coordinate 594,036,431 downwards.
GTTTCATACACTGCAAAAACAATGCATATTTTTTTAAAAAGTAATTATTGTTTTCTTTCTTAGAGTATACAGGTGACAATCTTTTAACTACGAAAAAGTGCATGAAACTTGCAATTCCAGCATTGATCAACCTACTATATTACACTACCACTTAGACCATTTTTTTACATTAGTTCAAATTGCTTTACTTAGCAATTATTACTATATCCTTCAATTTTAAGTAATAAATACTCAGTTAAACTGTAGTAGAATACAGACACAAACTTCTATGTGGTAAATGTTAAATATTTGCAATGTCTTAACGAACACTGACATAACCTCTTGTAATGCAGACCAATTAAAACCCAATCTTTCAGCGTCTTATTTATTTCACTGACGCAGAACTTCTTACTTGTAGACATGTGTAAAAGAACAATGTTTGATCTCTGACTGTGAAAAACAAAATATGAAGCTAACAGAAGAGCTTCTGTGAAGTTTGGAATGTAGGAGACGAGGTATTGCCAGAAAAGAAGCTGTGAGGAGGGGTCGTGAGTCGTTCTTAGGCAGCTCAGATGGGCAAAATAAAGATTTGTTGCGAGGCAAATGTTCTTGTCACGGCATGCCCGTTGTGCCACATGCTTCAAGATGATGACAAAATTTCGTAGCAAGAAGTTGCATTTCGGTAATCATCATAAGTGATGGGTAGCGGCTTAGTTACCTAAGATGTTACTTTGGCGTTATGGAAGACGAAGAAACTTGAGTAGCGACGTCAGGCAGTTTTCATGTTACCAGTGAAGACTCAGTGTCTGGCAGTCCAAGTGGAAGCAGTTAAAGATAATAAGACAGAGGCACTCGGTTGTCCTGGAAAAGAAAATGGTTCAAATGGCTCTGAGCACTATGGGAGTTAACATCTATGTTCATCAGTTCCCTAGAAATTAGAACTACTTAAACCTAACTAACCTAAGGACATCACACAACACCCAGCCATCACGAGGCAGAGAAAATCCCTGATCCCGCCGGGAATCGAACCCGGGAACCCGGGCGTGGGAAGCGAGAACGCTACCGCACGACCACGAGATGCGAACTTTGTCCTGAAAATAATGCAGTTCAGATTGTAGAGCATGTTGATGAACATTTTGAGAGCATTTTTAATACAGGTATTGAGGGATTTAGAATAGAGGAAGCAAGTGTAAATGTGGTGGAAAATGATGTGTGTTCTTACCATGTTAAATATTTCTGTATTGCAAAATGTGACTTTAATTGTGTTGACGAAGGCACATCCAGTGCAGCTGAAGAACAGAATCTGGAAATATTAAGTGTTAGCTACAATGGACAAACTCTTACGTAAGTGGTAAATGGTCAAGAACCAAACTGGGAAGACAATCAATAGAATTGGGTTGCTGCGGCAAGAAGACACGAAATCATCGGGTTCTGAAATTTAATTGTGCTCGCCTGAAATGTGGTGGAAACTGTGGAGCAGTGTCTGCAGATACAGATATTACAGAGCCCAATATCAGTTGTGACTCTTGCATATGCACAGGCTATCGTAGGACAGAAGATCACCACCTAGGGGCAGGTGTTATTTTCAAAACAGGTGCTGGAGAGACTGGATTGCAAGAGAATAGTAAGACAAATTCCAGTGTATACCTACCATCGGGCGACAATACATTAAGAGCAGTGGTATCTGCATAACATCTCACTGACATGTCCAGATTTAATCCTGAAGATTATCGAAGTGATGAAAGGGTGAGAATAGAGCAGGTGAGAGAAATTGCAGAATGTGTTGAGCCACCAGCTGGATTTCTTCCATCTGCTCATATCCAGATCGCCCGTGATAAATCCACGGCATTTTTCCAATCACATCTGAATTTCCATCCATCAGCGTTCTCAACGTGTCCACAAATAGACATGAGTCTGTCGTCAGGAATATCAAGAACTGATCACACCCAGGTGGATTATATTCATTGTCTGGTGCCTAACCTGCTGCACATTACTTCTTCTTCATTTTATTGGGGTAAAATGGATCGTTATGCGGCGGAGCGATTGTTGGAGGGCAAACCTGAGGGTATATTTCTTCTTAGAGATTCTGCACAAGATGAATATCTGTTTTCAGTTAGTTTTAGAAAATACGGGCGATCTCTGCACGCACGCATTGAACAGTGGAGCCACCGCTTTAGTTTTGATGCACATGATCGAGGTGTATTTGCTTCACCAACAGTTTGTGGTCTCATTTAGCATAGGAAGCGATCGTGATGCATGGTTTTTTTTACCGATGCTTACAAACCAGTGCACACAAATTTAACAATTCCCCTGCGACACGTACGTCGAGCTGATGTATGCAGACGGGCCACGTACGATGGATTAAATCAGTTAAACGTGCCTACGTCTCTGAAATCCTATTTTAAAGAGTGTCATTACAAACAACGTGTGCGAGTAAGACGACTTGACTCACAACAGCAATCTAGTGATTTACTCTGCTGTAATCTTTTCTTTTTTGTTGTTGTTGACTAAAATGAGTACCAAAGAGGTGCTTGAATGTTTATACTGTTTTTGTACAGGGTTTTATGCAGTTTGTTGATGTATAGTTTATACACAGGAATTGTTGTTCTGTAACTATAGAAAAATACGTTTAATGGTAAGAAAAAGTCGCAGTTTACTTGCCCGCGAAAGGCAAATGTCCCGATTTTCGAGTATCGGTCGAGCACACAGTTTTAATCTGTCAGGAAGTTTCATATCAGTGCACACTCCGCTGCAGAGTAAAAATCTCATTTCTAACTTTTTATTTTCTATGGCTCATTCATACTCATCGCAAGATCAACAGTATTATTTATTGGTGTTTACACCTACTCGCATGTGGTATTCTGCAAAGGACATACAGAACTGTATTAAAGAAGCTGCGATTTTTGCACTGAAATTTGAGTGTTGACACATGAACCACGTTTAGAAAAAGAAAACAGCATTCATACCACAAATGAAAAACAGAGAAATAAACTTTATATTCAGTCATGTTCAGAGCAGAGGTTAGCCACATTAACTTTCCACTTGCTTCCGATGCAGATGAAGCCTGTTTGTAGAAAAAATATTTATTTTTCAAATCCCGGTGGAAATCTTAACTCTTCGCAAATTCCTTCTATACCCAGCACGTTTTACTGAATTACAGGATTGCGGTTCAGAGATCAACAGTATTATTTATTGGTGTTTAGTGCACGCATAATGCTGATAGCGACTGCTTAGAACACTGGCAAATATGAAGATAAAAAAGAACACTGCTTAAGAAGATACAGAGCTCTCTTTATTTTAGTGCATTTACCTACGAAGAGGAGATTGTTAGAGCACTGACGAATTTTGCAGACAGGGACAACCTTCCTTTATATTCCTGCCACCTTGCAGTCTTCCCTTCGTTTTGTTATTGATTGCCATCTGTACTCTTGATATTCATGCAGCTTCTTCTCTTTTCCTCTAAAGACTTCTTTAATTTCCCTCTAGACGGTATCTCTCTCCTTGTTACAAATGCTTCTAAAACCAGTCATTTGTCCTCTAGCGACTCCTACTTGGTCATGTTGCACTTTCTAGCAATCTTATCTTTCAGACATATTTCACTATATTTGCTATGTTTCTCACACAAAGACTAAGAACATGTATACAGACTGAAGGACACAATACCTTCTAAAATAGTCGTAAGTGCTCATGATTTAGAACAAGTATCACGTTTTTACTTCATAGTATGGTACGACAGCTATCACCTTGAAATAACTTACAGAATAAATTAAATATCAGGCGATGTTTTAAAATATACAGACAAACTCCAACAGTGTGAGCATGGGTAAAGGAATTGCCTCAGATTTTTGGACGACGTGGAGATGAATATAGGGGACCTGTTGACATGTTAGGAGTTCTGCAGAACGGTAGTCATCCAGGACTGACGTTGATAACACTTTCCATGCAGAGTCAGGTACTAGCTGCTCGACGGTCAACCGAATTGCCACTGAAGTATGACATGAAGAGACGTGTGAAATCCAGTCACATGTAGATACAATCGATCAAGAAAACATCTCATGAGACTTTTCATTAGATTCAACCACGCATTTAGCCATTTGTCTTCAAAATCAACGGCTTATTCGTCATTTGCAAGCACGAATCCCAACATCCCCCACCCCCACCCCCTTCCCTTCCAGAGAAATTGGTTAAAACATTTCTGCAACTAGAGTCGGAGACATCTCCCACTGCGAATACCTTCCTAACTCCCATATGTGTGTGGGTGCCTGTGCTTCTAATGTCGTCAAGCGTCTGATGAACCAATTTAGTACTTCCCCTTTTTCGATACAGATTTCAAATAAAAGCTCATTTGTCAGAGTCTATAGATATTAGGACTTAAACTCAGGTAAACAGCTACGCCAAGTCAGCTTCATACACTGTATCCGTTATACTTTGTTGTTTTCTATTCCTTTTCAGGAACCACATTCAGTTTTGTTCTACTGGTCTTAACACTGTATCATTAGAAATAGTGTCTCTTTCACCAAATGAACCTACATTCATTTGTACAGTAACGTTTTATTTCATTTCATTTATTGGAATTGTTACGCGTAAAAAAAAGTATGTGAACAGGAGAATAAGGTGCGAACAGAACGGCGCTGCTCAAGCACTTGATAGTGTCAATACGACACAGCCACTTCCTTGCTTGAGTACGAGCGAGCTCATTGGAAAACTCTAAGACGAGTACTGACCTACTTTTCTCGGTTCCTCAAAGCAGTTAAGACCCTGAAATGACCTGGTTAAGAAATTGTAAAAGAATGGAAGACCGCTGACAACTCGTAAAGATCGGAACCGTTTGGTCAAGTCAATTGACCTCAAGAAGCAGAGCCTCTTCTCGAGGCCACAGCTGGAGTCAGTCGATCGGTTGGATTGATGGCGTTCATGTCGTTCGCACACGATTCTGTGATTATTGTGTTGTAACGTCCTGTGTATGAGATTTCTCCAGTACTTGACGTACTCCTGTCTCCTTAAGGGATGACCACTGATCCGTAGCCACGGGTGACAGAAGACAGCCTCTAGCACCAGCCGCCAATGTTGGGTAGTTCAGGGGCCAACATACACCGTTCCACCCTGGGGCACAAACTCCAGCATCACTTGGGCCAAACGACCTGCTGAACTTGCGGACAAGGCTCACCATTCGAGTTGACCTCACGGCATCTCACATCACAGTCCATCTAATGGGAGAATATGGACGGTTCAAAATGGTTCAAATGGCTCTGATCACTATGGGACTTAACATCTATGGTCATCAGTCCCCTAGAACTTAGAACTACTTAAACCTAACTAACCTAAGGACATCACACAACACCCAGTCATCACCAGGGGATGGACGGTGATCTGGGAGGAACAGAGTACTCCCAGAACGACCTGTGAGACATAACACACACGCTCTGTGGCCACCGCCATCTCCACACAAAACTTCCACACCACGAGAGGCAACCCGCTTCCTAGAAGACTTGGCGTCGGGCTGATGCAGCGAACTAACTGAGCCTGAGACAGCGACTGGGTTCATCAGATTCTTTGTCGACTTGCTAAGCCACCAGTAGCCGCCCAAGATACGAGAACTAGTTGTAAACAGAAACAGATGAAGTAACATTCAATTATGTTTTATTGCGCCAATAAGCGACGTCACGCATGTTGCTTGGCGATCGTCCTGACAAAAGAGCAGGGTCTCTAGGTGGGGGTGGGAAACACCCACAGTATATAAGAGAAATAAAATCAAGTTATCACATGTTCAGAGGCACTATTCTATCTTCGTTTTACATTAATGATTACTTAACAGACAGGTTGCTTCACAGACATTCTTTTAATTTTTTGGATGTTGTTTGGTGACAAAAGCTTTTACTTCTTTTGCAGAATGTCATGACACCGTATCTACTTAACCGTCTCAGAGAATATCACTATGAGAATTGGTATAAAGATTATAACTTATATCTATAAGTACATACCTAAAAGATCCGCGATGAGTTGTCCTGCAGTAACACTTGCTGGTCTTCTTGATGGCAATAGCTGCTGTGGCGGATGATAGAATTCCTGGTGCAGTGGTAGAGAGGGTGATGCGGAGATTTTCTTGGCTTCCCTCAGTAGAGCTTGTTTCCGCCTTAAGTGAGGTGGAGGGATGTGACTCAGTACAGGTAACCAGTGGCGTGGGGTTGATTTGATGGAACCAATAATGCAGTGCATTGTGTCGTTAAGTTTTGTGTCTACCTTCTTCACATGTACACTTTCCAACCATCACAGATGGTTTTGATCCAAATGAAAGCTGGAAGCATGAATGGCCAACAAAAATATTGGGAACAAAAGCCCATCACCTTGATCCCACAAAGAAGCCAAAAGGTTTTGACCTATCGAGGAACCTTTGGTGCCGCCTCAAAAGGTTAAGAACTGGACATGGTTGTTGTCGGTACTTCAGGTACAAATGGGGCTGGATCAGTTCACCAATGTGTGAATGTAATCAAGAAGAGCAGACAATTGAACATTTAGTCCAACGCTGTCCACTTCATTCATACCCAGAAATTCCTGATGACTTGTTCACTCTCACACTCAGCTTAATTAACTGTTTGAAAAATACGAACCTCAAGGTTTAATCTTGTCTGATATCATATGTATATTGTATAAAATCATCTGCCTTACATCAACTGTATATTGCATAAAATCACCACACGATTAAAAAGATAAATACCTAAAAGATGTTAGGGAATTTTGGAAACCATTTTTGGAATGTCTACTGCCACTTATCTTGCAAAAAACGCACCAAACAATGATTTAAGAGTCATGAAAAGCAACTGTTAAGAAACTTCCCTGATATCAATTATCTTTTCTTGAGTTGTAAGCCAGTGGCTATGTGCAAAGACTTTCTAAATGCTGTTATCGTCTGCTAGGAAAGCTACAATCTTCGACAGCATAGTGAAAACGTGTACATACACAGTAACATGAAGTAGTACCTTAGTGACTAATCCGGGAATGGAAGAAGCTAGCTACACTCTAAGTTTACACGGATGTGACATCAAAATCATGGGGCTTCCATTAAATTCGATGCGACCGCGAAACTGGTTGGTAGTCGACAAATGAAAAAATTTCGAGGCGCCTTGTTGCACTTCTTCGTTTCTACTTACGTCTTACGAACATGTGGTGGCACAAACATGTCATTCTTGGAAATATTTCTTGTAATGAAATTCGATATTGGTATCGAAGGCCACCAGGAGATCATAAGATGAAAGTCTAAGACGAAATTACGAGATGAGAGTCAGAAATATTGTGAACTCGCTAAGTGTACTGGGCAGAGACGTGGAAACTCGAAGTCTAAAGGAGTTGGTTTCTGTCCTGCTGTACTCAAATATATTTGTATACGGCTTCATTTTTTAGAAGATTATGGTACTACCTTATAATTTTATTGGAAGCATATTCTTTAAAATTCGACATTAGATACAAGTAAGGACGCGCTCCATCTGGTGTGAGTTTGTAACATTTCGTGAACACGCCTTTTCATACTGTCGAACAAACGTTAAGAATATTCGTATGAACCGTATCCACATTAACTGCAGAAATTTCTGAGATAACGTGATAACTGAAGTGTATGCACCGCAACAAATTGCCTTGCTTGCTTTTCTGCCAAAACTATTACACACTTTTTAGGATTCTACATGCACTATTTCTGAGCACTTGTACCAATACTGCATTTCATTATTCTGGTATGGAAGGCACGTTATATTCTGTAAATACAACTGTAAAACACATATGGAAGGGATATCACATCATCAATGTACCAAATACGACAACAGAAGACTTTATGAGTTATCCACGTGTTAACTACATGTTTTCCTTTCTAAACGGACGTCAAAATAAAGCTATTCGCGATAACACAGTAAACACATACAACTTTTCAATGTGTCGTCCAATTTAGGACCTCCTGAAGGCTTTTATCGCAGGCATGTCGTTAAGCTTCAAGTAACGCTAGCTTTTCCTCTACAAAAAAATTCCCGACGTGTTGGCATTCTATTACCACGATCACATTGCCGTTGTTGTTAGAGGAGAGAGCTCGTCACAAGCGAGTCAGCTTAGAGTGAAATCTTACTTCGCCCCTTGAAACACCTTACTCCCGGAAAACTCGGTGTGGCCACGAAATTCGATAGCAGTTGACAAATGTGCTGGACAAGTACGCTTTATTTTGACGTCACTTCCGAGTAAACACTGAGCGAAACTAGCTTCCCCCATCCGGGAACAGGAAGGATTCGAGTTGCAGTGCAAATGTGGACAAATCAAAGCACGCTTGTGTTACTGTGACTCCGACTTCGCGTGAATGCTACCAGCAGTTTTCATGGTTCTATTTGTTAAGCTTATACTTCTTTGTCTAACGCTTTACTTCGACGGCTATTTCTACGGTGCGACATACAGGAATTTACGTTGTCTGCTAGTGCCCTCTGGCGTAATATTCTATTCCACTCGCATGGATATCAGCCTCACTGACTTCCTTTCTGCGTGGCCAAGGCTACATGTGTTGTTCTAAGCGACAGACTTTGTTCCGTCCTCAAGCGTGAATATGTCTCTCATTTACTCCTCCGTGAATACGTATATTTTGCCGATACTATCTCACTTATTTAATATTTTTACGTGGATTAGATATATGATGTTCCGTTTTGTTTTACCTTCGAGGATTTTTGGTCTTGTATTCCACGTGGTCCCATGGAGTCATACGGAATTTCATTGAATAAATTTTTGTGTATATTTCTTGAACAGCAATCAATAGTGATTTCAAACTCTCCTCAGTTATTTTTCATGCCGAAATCATTTATAATTTAACACGTTTCCCTGATCAGTTGCAATGTGTTTTCCGTCATTTGTGTACAGGCGAGGTTACTTCATTGAATATGTACTGGCTTCAGTGGAATATAACCCATCGGCAGATAACACTGAAACATCCCCTTTTGAAAAATTAATGAATTACTGTGCTGATAAACCTCTACGTCATTTGATTGTCAAACAGCTAAGCAAAACTGAACGTACTCAGACATTACTCTCTTTACTTATTCTGATCAACACTAAACTGACACACAATATTTTTAGCGCAATGCAATCTGACTTTCAATAATCCCTACAAAAGAATGGCCCTGACTAACCATAACCTATACCTTTCATAAATCACTTACCTCACAAAAATATTCGTTACTTGAACGACTGTAATACAGCGAGCGCCAATACTCCCAGCTAAATAAAAGATTCTAACCACTGAAGGCAATAATTACTGATAAGCATAGTTAGCAAATGAAAGATTTTTGTAGAGAACAAACAATATATTTACCTTAACAGTGTTCAAAACTCACTATATACACTCCTGGAAATAGAAAAAGGAACACATTGACACAGGTGTGTCAGACCCACCATACTTGCTCTGAACACTGCGAGAGGGCTGTACAAGCAATGATCACACGCACGGCACAGCGGACACACCAGGAACCGCGGTGTTGGCCGTCGAATGGCGCTAGCTGCGCAGCAATTGTGCACCGCCGCCGTCAGTCTCAGCCAGTTTGCCGTGGCATACGGAGCTCCATCGCAGTCTTTAACACTGGTAGCATGCCGCGACAGCGTGGACGTGAACCGTATGTGCAGTTGACGGACTTTGAACGAGGGCGTATAGTGGGCATGCGGGAGGCCGGGTGGACATACCGCCGAATTGCTCAACACGTGGGGCGTGAGGTCTTCACAGTACATCGATGTTGTCGCCAGTGGTCGGCGGAAGGTGCACGTGCCCGTCGACCTGGGACCGGACAGCAGCGACGCACGGATGCACGCCAAGACCGTAGGATCCTACGCAGTGACGTAGGGGACCGCACCGCCACTTCCCAGCAAATTAGGGACACTGTTGCTCCTGGGGCATCGGCGAGGACCATTCGCAACCGTCTCCATGAAGCTGGGCTACGGTTGCGCACACCGTTAGGCCGTCTTCCGCTCACGCCCCAACATCGTGCAGCCCGCCTCCAGTGGTGTCGCGAAAGGCGTGAATGGAGGGACGAATGGAGACATGTCGTCTTCAGCGATGAGAGTCGCTTCTGCCTTGGTGCCAATGATGGTCGTATGCGTGTTTCGCGACATGCAGGTGAGCGCCACAATCAGGACTGCATACGACCGAGGCACACAGGGCCAACACCCGGCATCATGGTGTGGGGAGCGATCTCCTACACAGGCCGTACACCTCTGGTGATCGTCGAGGGGACACTGAATAGTGCACGGTACATCCAAACCGTCATCGAACCCATCGTTCTACCATTCCTAGACCGGCAAGGGAACTTGCTCTTCCAACAGGACAATGCATGTCCGCATGTATCCCGTGCCACCCAACGTGCTCTAGAAGGTGTAAGTCAACTACCCTGGCCAGCAAGATCTCCGGTTCTGTCCCCCATTGAGCATGTTTGGGACTGGATGAAGCGTCGTCTCACGCTGTCTGCACGTCCAGCACGAACGCTGGTCCAACTGAGGCGTCAGGTGGAAATGGCATGGCAAGCTGTTCTACAGGACTACATCCAGCATCTCTACGATCGTCTCCATGGGAGAATAGCAGCCTGCATTGCTACGAAAGGTGGATATACACTATACTAGTGCCGACATTGTGCATGCTCTGTTGCCTGTGTCTATGTGCCTGTGGTTCTGTCAGTGTGATCATGTGATGTATCCGACCCCAGGAATGTGTCAATAAAGTTTCCCCTTCCTGGGACTATGTATTCACGGTGTTCTTATGTCAATTTCCAGGAGTGTATATATATCAGTTCATGATATCCAGTGTTACAAATGTACTCTCTCTGATGGACACACGTCCAGATCATCCGCTCTCAAAATTCCACCATCTCACTCCCCACATCCACCACTGCTGGCGGCTCACCTCCAACTGCGCAACGCTACACGCTGTTCACATCCAACTGGCCAACACTACAATAGCGAATATTCCAACAATGCCAAACAGCCACAGACTGCACACAGCACAGCCAGTGATTTTCATACAGAGAGTGCCACGTGCCGTTACTAACATAAAAACCTAAACAGCCTACTTACAATATATTTAATTATTTGCATGGATTTTACAGCAAGTATGTGGTAGGACAGACGAGCAGAGCATTTCTAAACACGTGCCAATCCCGAATCTGTTGGGAATGACTATTGTGATTATTGCTTCTTGTATGTAAGTACTGTGTGTTCAGTAGCACTGTCTACGTAATCAGTAATATTTGTCCGAAGCAGTACGGGTTAAGAGGACCCGACGCTCATATTGCAAATCGTATGTTCGTCACCCGTACTATTACCGCCATGTGTTTGTCAGTAGCTTCATCATTTTAGTTGATAGTTAGGGGAAATTAGTTGTTCGTTGCTGAGGATTGTTGCATCGCTGCCAGTTCGCGGGAACGTGCCTGAGGACCTAGCTGTGACAATTAAGGAAATTTCCTGTTTCCATTTTACAGATTGGTAATAACATTATTCTCTATTATTATGACTTATTTAAAATAATTGTAGGCCACAATGGCAAGTTCGGGGAACATTGACAAAATGTGTATGAATGACCCATGTTTCCTTGATTTTGTAGCTAACACTTCAAAGAAGTGTTACATTTGCCTACAGAAAGCAGAGAGGAAAACTTCAATATAAAATAAGAAACGTCAAAAGCCCTGTTTTTGTCAAGTGTGTCAGAACCACTTGCAAAAACAGTGTAGGACAGGTATAAAGCTTCCAGAATGAGATTTTCAGTCTGCAGCGGAGTATGCGCTGATATGAAACTTCCTGGCAGATTCAAACTGTGTGCCGGACCGAGACTCGAACTCGGGACCTTTGCCTTTCGCAGGCAGGTGCTCTATCAACTGAGCTACCCAAGCACGACTCACGCCCCGTCCTCACAGCTTTACTTCTGCCAGTACCTCGTCTCCTACCCTCCAAACTTAGCAGAAGGTTCGCAGAAAGGCGAAGGTCCCGATTTCGAGTCTCGGTCCGGCACACAGTTTTAATCTGCCAGGAAGTAAGGTATAAAGTTTTTGTCTTGTTGTCATGTGCAATTGTAATATTTTGAAGAAATTGCAGTTCATTATTATCATTATTGTTTAATCTACTTCAAAATATGAGAGGACACATATGAATAAGTTCAGTATAAATTATATGTATTTAAAATATTTCTGAATTGTATGTTTTTTGTCTTTAACAGTTACTATATATTGTAATAAAATGTAACTAATTTTTAAATAAATGTCTTTCATTAGATTTCATGCTAGTAGCGTAAGAAAATTATTAAACTATGTATGAGTTTTTGATGACTCCTGTTAATGGATGTTAATACGAGTATACATGAACTCAGCAATCTAGCACATCACTCTCTACTCCTTTACCTCAAACGTTCTGAAAATAAGAGGAAGTTTTGCCCAAAAGGTTAACTTGCTGAGCTTTATGTTTGATATTTGAGATATGGGAAAAAACTCCAGTAATATATAAATGTTTATTCTTTAATCAATGTGATTAGAACACTAATGAATTTCAACAGATTTTGAATTATACAACAATGACCTTCCAGTCCCAGCTACCCATTTAAAGGTTTTTAAAGTTAAATTGTTGTGAAACGCATTGCAGCTTCCATGATCTGATTAGTAATTGATGATCTGCTAGTGCTTGGCATACCTGCATTGCGCTTTCCAAGGTATCTGTGTAAAATCAGAAGCATCGTGATATCTTAAAAAAAATGGTTCAAATGGCTCTGAGCACTATGGGACTCAACATATGAGGTCATCAGTCCCCTAGAACGTAGAACTACTTAAACCTAACTAACCTAAGGACATCACACACATCCATGTGCGACGGAGGATGCGAATCTGCGACCGTAGCAGTCACTAGGTTCCGGACTGAAGTGCCTAGAACCGCACGGCCACTGCGGCCGACGATATCTTTCAGGTTACATAGTTATAGATGACTTAAATTGCATTTTTACGTTGCACAATAGATGCTCGCTTCCTTTGTTGTACAAGTAAGCCAAGTCATTATTAGCACCAGATTCAGATGTTATTTGGAGGATTTAGAAAACACAGCGAGTATTTATTCACTTCGCACAGATCCAGATTAGGTTGAGTGAAGTATTATTCTGATTTACGTACCGATGTTGTACAATTAAATAGTTTGTGTTAAATTTATGTGTTAGACGCCCAGAGACAAAGATAAATTTTATGCAGTTATACAGCAATCACATACAGAGGATCAGTTCTGTAGGCTTCATAGGGAGTGCACATAACGTATGCAACTTGGGTGCACAGGGACTCCAAACACGGAAGATTTAAATAGTTGCAATTAATAGTTATACACAGCCTCCAACAAGCATCAAGTTAAACCAGTGGCAATCACACCGATAAGAAAATCAAGAAACAGAAAAATTAAAATTGGGAGAAGACGTTTTAGATGGTCGTCGGAATATTGTGCATAAAGTGGAAACGACAACTCTGTTGATGAGCTGGAGGTACGCTATTAATGTACACTACTGGCCATTAAAATAGCTACACCACGAAGATGACATACGACAGACACGAAATTTAACTGACAGGTAGAACATGCTATGATATGCAAATGATTAGCTTTTCAGGGCATTCACACAAGGTTGGCACCGGTGGCGACACCTACAATGTGCTGACGTGAGGAAGGTTCCAACCGATTTCTCATACACAAACAGCAGTTGGCCGCCGTTGTTTGGTGAAACGTTGTTGCGATGCCTCGTGTAAGGAGGAGAAATGCGTACCATCACGTTTCCGACTTTGATAAACGTCGGATTGTAGCCTATCATGTTTGCGGTTTATCGTATCGCGACATTGCTGCTCGCGTTGGCCGAGATCCAATGACTGTTAGCAGAATATGGAATCGGTGGGTTCATTACGGTAATACGGAACGCCGTGCTGGATCTTAACGGCCTCGTATCACTAGCAGTCGAGATGACGGGCATCTTATCCGCATGGCTGTAACTGATTGTGTAGCCACGTCTCGATACCTGAGTCAACAAATGGGGACGTTTGCAAGACAACAACCATCTGCACGAACATTTCGACGACGTTTCCAGCAGCATGGACTATCAGCTCGGAGACCATGGCTGAGGTTATTCTTGATGCTGCATCACAGACAGGAGTGGCTGCGATGGGGTGCTCAACGACAAACCTGGGTGCACCAATGGCAAAACGTCATTTTTCGGATGAATCCAGGTTCTGTTTACAGCATGATGATGGTCGCATCCGTGTTTGTCGACATCGCGGTGAACGCACATTGGAAGCATGTATTCGTCATCGGCATACTGGCGTATCACCCGGTGTGATGGTATGGGGTGCCATTGGTTACACGTCTCGGTCACCTCTTGTTCGCATTGACGGCACTTTGAACGGTGGACGTTACCTTTCAGATGTGTTAAGGCCCGTGGCTCTACCGTTCATTCGATTCCTGCGAAACGCTACATTTCAGCAGGATAATGCACGATCGCATGTTGCAGGTCCTGCACGAGTCTTTCTGGATACAGGAAATGTTCGACTGCTGTCCTGGCCAGCACATTCTCCAAATCTCTCACCAATTGAAAACGTCTGGTCAATGGTGTCTGAGCAACTGGCTCGTCACTATACGCCAGTCACTACTCTTGATTAGGTGTGGTATCGTGTTGAAGGTGCATGGAGAGCTGCACCTGTACACGCCATCCAAGCTCTGTTAGACTCAATACCCAGGCATATCAAGGGCGTTATTACATCCAGAGGTGGTTGTTTTGGGTACTGCTTTCTCATGATCTATGCAAGCAAATTGCATGAAAATGTAATCACATGTCAGTTCTAGTATAATATATTTGGCTAATAAATACCAGTTTATCATCTGCATAACTTCTCCGTGTACCAATTTTAATGGCCATTAGTGGATTTTTTAAATCAAAAAATGACTATATTTCGTGAGGTAATTCTGGAATATGCTGCGTCCCTTCACACAATGACATTGTTTTAGTGCATTTATGAATCACGTTACAAGTTTTTTAGTGACATATGAGAAGTAAACGATGAACAGAAATCTATGCCAGTGCCTGCAAGCACAACAATTTATGCTTCTGGCATACTGTCGCTTTTCCAACATTTATTCTTAGTCTAATGGGAACTGAATCCTGGTATCGTATAAGTAAACAAATGGCTCTTTCGTTCTGACGCTTTGTAACTCGTAAAAATAAAAAGTATTACGTTCTTTTTCAGTCTGTGTCTTATCATTCGCACATGACTTCTTATTCATTCCGGTAGATTTGAAAGTCAATATCAGAAACAGAGCTGTTCTCAAAGTTTCTTTGTTAGCCTCAAAGTCCAGCTCCTTACGACAAAAGCCGAGTAGTTTTTGCGAACTTAATAGTTCCAGTACTTATCCTAACATTGCAAGTATTGCTGCCTGATAACGCATTTGTCCATACCGTCAATGGAAATGTCGTTATGATAAAAAAAAAGTTTTTGAAATGGCTTTGAGCACTCTGGGACTTAACGTCTGAGGTCACCAGTCCCCTACGACTTAGAACTACTTAAACCTAACTAACCCAAGGACATCACACACATCCATGCGCGAGGCCGGATTCGAACCTGCGACCGATGCGGTCGCGCACTTCCACACTGTAGCGCCTAAAACCGCTCGGCCACCCCGGCCGGCTTCGTTGTGATCACATTGTTTGGTCCTCCTTTAGAAGGTGTTGTCTCGAAACTCCCTTCGATCGGCGCCTAGCCCCGTACTTCCGCAATTTTCACTCCATCGACTTGCCGAACTTTTAACAGTTTTCCTGCACGCCCTGCCGCCTTCTCCGTCAGCAGTGTGACGTCCTTTGTTCTTCTCACCTTCAATCAATTACTGGCGTCAGCATAAAGCTGTCGTACATGCCGTCGATGACATTTTCCGCCATAACACTGCATGCCTACATTGCGAGACAACAACGTGCTCTACTTTGAATTCGATCTCACTTGTGTCTAGTCGCATAAGCAAGTTACTGCCTGCTTAAGGCTCGTATCTGCGGTTCAGTTTGCCGAGTTGCCATGAAACGTCCCCTTTGACAATTTTACACGACTGTCCTTAAACTGACACACAGTAGTTTTTAGCGCAACGCAATCTGACTTCCAAAAATCCCTACGAAAGAATGGCCCTGACTAACATTAACCTATATGTTTCACAAATCACTTACCTCACAAAAATCTTGTTACTCGAACTACTGCAATACAGCGAGCGCCACTACTGCAAGCTATCTAAAAGATTCAAACTATGGAACTCACTAACTACTGATAGGCACAGTTAGCAAATGAAAGATTTTAATAGAGAACAAACAATGTATTTACCTTTATAGTCATAATATATATATCAGTTCATGACACCAATTCTTACAAATTTCAAAACTCCGCCATCTCTCTCCCCACGTCCACCACTGCTGGCGGCTCACCTCCAACTGCGCAACGCTACGCGCTGTTAGCATCCAGCTGCCGCTGCCCAACACTACAATGGCAGACAACAATGCAAACTAGCCACAGACTGCGCACAGCAATAAGAAAACCTAAACAGCCTACTTACATAGCCCCCAAGCTCCCCACACAAAAATTTACAAATTGTTTTGGGCAGTGGCCAATACAGATTTGAAATTTTTTTATAATTATAATTACAATAGCAAAGAAATCAAATGCACACACTTATTGATAAAATGTTGGTCAAAAGCTAAAATTTTCTCACAGTCCATATAGACAGTCCTGATCATTCATCACAGTAAAATAGTAGTGTTTTTCTCAAAGACTGAGCAATAAAAGAAAATGCACACGGAAGTAGTGGATTTCCATGCAGTCTTGAAGCAGTAGTGTTGTCCTTCCAATGGAAAGACAGTGCTGACTCTTGACACGCAGACAGGTAATGGGCCACAACAGAGCAAACCCACAGCAGAGTCAGTCGAAGTTTTGAAGAATATTGGTAGGTAGGTCATCACAGAGTAGTCCTAGTAGAGATTACGGTATTGGTAGAGATTGTGGTATTGGTGGGCCACCAGAGATGCAGACCCACTGTAGACCTTGTAGAAATAATGGTATTGGTAGGTCATCAAAGGTGCTGACCCACTACAGTTCTTGTAGAAATAATGGTATTTGTGAGTCATCAAAGGTGCAGACCCACTGTAGTCCTTGTAGAGACGGCTAGCAGCCATCTGTTGCAAATGTGCAGGTGCACAATCACCATTGAAGAGTCTTGCAGAGAATATAGCAAGTCCATGACCACCACTTGTGCACTCACAAAAATTGTTTTTGAAATGTCCTTACAACCAGCAATGCTGTTATCCAGTCCTTTACTGAATTATTAACACACGTGCAAACACTATCTGTCCCTACTTCTCACATATTGTCCATATACTATGACCAACAGAAACGTGTGCAGTGAAATGTAATTTACAAGTTACTTAATTTGATGAACTGGTGTCAATTACAATTTTATAACATAAGAATACAATAACAAAGGTACAAAATACATCTTTAAAGAACATAACAATACAGATAACATTTGCAGTAGTACAGGCTTTACAAAAGAATCGAAATAGCAAATACATCAGTGTTACATAAATTATAAGTACATACATAAAAGATCAGAATAACTTTTGAAACATCAACTTCACACATGAGCATTAGAACAAAACAGAATAAATAATGTGTAAACATCTTTACGAAGTAAATAACATGTTATTAATGCAAATTATATTTGAGGATAACAGTATTCCTCATCATAGTGAATGTAGCTTAGTATTAGAAAAATTCTGCAACATAAGTCTTATCAGATAAGCATATAAAGACCGGAAGAATATAAATACAAAAGAGTACACAAACACATAGCGGGATAACACAAGGAAAGGACAGGGTTTGTTTTACTGCAGTATTTTGTAAACAAAACTTTCTTTACTTCTCGGAGATCTCCCTTCGTTCTTCATTATTTCCAAAAAGTCCTATCTATACCTGCTTTCTGTACTTTTCTCATATTACCTCTCAGTGCATTTCTTCAAATCCATCGCAACTCATTCTCTTATGTAGGCTACGCCCTCTTAAGCTAACTTAAATCTACTGAGCTCAGATGCTTAACTAAGGGACGAGGCAATGCAGCAGCACAAAACAATTTACACAATCAGCAATGATAAAAAAATGGAAATTGGCAAAAAAGGCAGCAATATTACAACTAATATAAGGCAATGCGCAGCAAACAAGAAAAATAAATCAGTAATAAAATTGGCTTAACCTAGTAATACAAAGTGACATTCAGTAGCACTATGAATGGCAAACAGCTGCAGCAAATGCTATAACTTATACCTAAACATGACAAAGTTCAAGCAGAAAATATATTACACTAAAGACAACAATGCAGATAAGGACAATGTCTATACACATCTTAATGTCTATGCAATTAAAGTGGTGCACCACAAAAACTAATGCTACAACAAGTTACCAAGTACTTGAAAAGAAAATTATATATACAGTTACTGTTATTAGTCGCTTCTTATTGCTCTTTCCATTCCAAGAGCTCCTTTTTCGAAGAATGTGGATCATAAAATAATTATTTAATAGATCTGTTGACAGAAAGTGTTCACATTAGCAAATGCATTTAATTTTATTTTATAAAACCAATGCTGCAACACAGCTGGAAACCAGATATCAAATGAAATAAGCAACTATGAAAGGCAAAGCATAAAAATATCATTCAATAGTCATGTGAAATTTCATAAGTTAGTACAAATTCTCTCAACTATCGTAGAAAGACGCTTGTCATTATCAGGTGTGCAGAAGTAAATAAGTATCTTTTCCAAGTAATGAGCGTGTCGTTTTTGCGATGCTTTCTACAAAGGAATGTCAATAGCGAGGATAATGGCCTCACTTCTTTTTTCTTGTGCCTCTGAAAGGCACACACTAACGGCTTGTTTCCTGGTGGCTGTTGCCCAGCTGGGGGCCCACGACGCATTACGTGCAAGTGGTCACTTAACTTTCTTACAGAAATATTTACGATCCCAGTTTCCGCTACAGTGGCAGTCTCATATAAAAAAATTCACAGGTCAAGAATTTGCGTTACAAATCTGTAGAAATAAATTCATTTAAATATAATAGTGTCCAAAAAATTTTCTCTAGCATAGTGATACATTCACACATATACACACATGTCATAACTGTAAAGTACGATTCTCGGTTTCCAACATCCTTTTTCACAAACCAGAGTCCCTAACCACTACTCATTATTCCTTACCTTATTACACATATACATATTCGTCGACACTTCTTCAATATTTCATCGTAACAGATACGTAGCATAACCAAATAACTCGTATAGCATCAGCTTAAGCATACCTCTGCAGCATAATTCACATCGTCGTCGTAATAATATCATAACACCTCAGTCAAATCTCAAAAACGTCATAGCTTTCTGCAATAATTTCAAAACCTAAAAAAAAATTCTCTGCTCATGTCAAAAGTGTCATCTACCTCAAACGTACTTCAAAAACCATGATCTCTTACCAAATACGTCTTTCAAAGCTCTCATAGTATCACAATGGTTCCGAAACAATATGAACATTTCACAAAGTACAGACAAAATACAATTTCGTAAGTGTGAAGTTATCCAACTGTGTAATTACATAAACATCTGTCACTGATGTAGTAAAATGAATGTTTGTCTCTCCCAGTTAAATGATCAGATAGCTGTGTAATTCTGTGTTAGAGAAATATGGTACCGATGTGTAAAGTTGTATAAGCAAATACCATATTAGCTAGGGCTCCTTGTGCTTGCCAAACACATGGTCCACAAAGTAAGCGTGTACCCCTCTGTGGATAAATGTAATTATATCCTCAGGTGTTACAGATTACAGCAATGGAATGAAATGAGTCACGGAAAACCTTTGTATCATTGTAGTTCAAATATCTTTAAAAATAAATGTTTTAAGTACAAAATTAATCACTCAAATATGTGTACTGTAGCGCTAAATGTGAGTTTTGCTGTACGATAATTCTGTGGAACTGTCGTACGTCCTCTGTAAGCAAAGTTCTGCTGAAGTCAATGTACTTACCTCATGATAGACAAAACTGAAATGCTTTGCGTATAGGCATCGTAGTTACTACGCTTATTGCTGTGATGAAGTAAGTACTGTACTGTAACGTATTGTTGTGCTACAGAAAATGCTGTCTCAATGTAGCTATACCACAAAGTTACTACTAAAACATGTTTTCCTTTCCAGAAGAATTCAGAAAAACTGTGCAGATATAAAACAGATACACCGCAAAAACAACATTGTAAATTGTCACTCATTGTCGTGATATAATCGTGTAGCTGTCACATATACTAACCACTGTGTCATCCAGTATCTCACAGAAAGTACTTTAAATCCAGAATGTATTTTAAGTAAACCAAAACGTTGCATTAAAATCTCATTAGCAGTACTGTTAAATGTTCTAAGCATGTGAGCCTTATGGTCGTTATGTAATCGTGCAACTAACAAGCAAGAACGTGCAAAAAATTACAACACTGTGTCGTCTGTTCACTATAACAATGCATTCGTAATTTCTGTCTAAATAAGTTCTCTTGGTTCTAGACTGGATAGTTAACTTCAAAACATTGTTGCATGTTAACAGTTTCTCAGTGTGACAAAGCATACTAGAAATGTGAAGTGAAATGTTTTATGGCAAAGACAAAGTTAAAAAGCAGATTATATTTCAATAAACGGTTTTACATGTGAAATGTGGTGTAAACCTTTACTCTTCCTAGTACGCAGACTGTCAACTGAAAAGCAATTATCATGTGATTACGTCGGTAAGGAACACTGGAATTTTGCTCAAGGTTAACTTATGTTATTTTTCTCTGAGCCAGCCGGCGCACGCGGCTGCCTGCGGTGGGAGTCATTGTATGTTTCTTTGTTGGCGCGCGTCGTTATTGGGATTTGGAGACCTAACTTCTACAAATTCACCTTGCCGAGAGGGCCCTGCTCTGTTTGAAACCCGCCAGTTCTGCTGCAATTCAGGTCTGTCGTTACGATGATATCGTCTGTCGTCATGTCAGTAGATTCCATAGTTTCTTTCTTGTCGGTCACGTGGTGGAGAATTTCTCTCTGAATCGTAACTGCGCGCTAGTTATTCTGTCTCCCTTGATAATAATTATTTTGTTTCCCATATTGTCTGTTTCTCTGATTGTCTCTGTGATAGTCACTACTGCGGAGAGGTGATCTTTCCCTATAATTATTACTACTCTGCTAACGGTTGTCATACGGGTGGTGTCTGTTTTGGTCACGATTTGTGTTGTGAGAATAGCCTTGTCGTGTCCAGTTATTATTTCTTTCATCGCGGAATTGCGACGGATGTGACCTGTAATTGTTGTGTTCCTGTTTTCGCGTTCCGAGTTTGTCAGTGTAAATTTCTAATTCTTGTAAGAGTCCCTGAAAAACTTCAGTGTCGTCTTTGCAACGTCCTGCCAAAATAATATGCCGTAAATGTTTAGGCAATTTGATTAAGCAAATGCGGATGAGTTCTGACGGGCTGTATGGGTTTCAATGATACTGATTCTTATGTAACATGTCTTCAAAATATTTCACAAGACTTGAAAATTCAGATTGTTCGAAATGTTTCATCATTATGATGCCATGTTTTACTCGGTCTTGTGTGGCTTAAGAACAATATGCTGAGAGGAAGGCATGATAAAATTCCCCTTCACTGTGACAATCGTGAATAACCGATCGCATTCTTACAGCTGGTTCATTCTCCAAGTAGCCACACATAAATTCTAACCTGTGCTCCAATGACCAGTTGGGAGGAAAACAATGTGAGAACTGATGGAGCCACGCTTGTAGATGAATGTCGTTGCCAGAATTCTTAAATGTTTTGAATTTACGTGCAGTAATGTACAGCTTATAGTCAAAATGATCATGTCGGCGAGTAGCATATCGGTCATTATTACATCGTTTCGGCGGTTCCATCTCAAAATTCGGTGTACTTTGCCAATTTCTTTCATAATCTCCAAAGTGCCCTGTGTTATTATTTTGTGGCAGTTCCGTATTTTTATGTCCCTCTTCCCGTATTGGTGTGCGAGTGTCCTCTGAAATACGTAATTCTTGTATTACCTGTGTCAGCTGATCTTGTACTTCTCGGATTTCTCTTTGGTGTTGCGTATTAATTTGATTTTGATTTTGTTTGAATTTCCTAATTTGTTCGAACTCTTCTGTGTCATTAAAGACTACCAGTTTTGTGTCATTCAGATTATCATCTACCTTCGTAGGTAAATTATTTAGCTGATCCGAAAGTTCAACTACTTTATCTGATAATGAACTAATGTCCTCCATGTGTCTTTTTGAACCAATTTTCAGAGTATCTACTGTGTCCTTTAAGTTTTCTTGAGTTTTTGCAAGTTGCATAACCGAATCGGTAGATGCAACTTGCAGTCAATTTTAGCTTGCAAGGTCTCATGATTTTCATGAACAATTGTTTGCAGTTCTTTTATGGCTGCTTCGTCATTCTGTAATGCATTTTCATGCCGCGAAAAAATAGGTTGGAAATGCTCACAAATTTGTGTTTTTACGTCATTACAGACTTTTTGACATTTCGATTCGACTTTATGTAATTCAGTAGTTAAATCTTCATGTGTTTGTTCAAGCGTATGTTCCACTGAGTCTATCTTTTGAAGCTTCTGCTCCATTGCGTCTAACTTTTGCTGTGTTTGTCTCTGATTTTGTTCCATTGTGTCTAACTTTTGAAGCTTTTGCTGTGTTTGTCTCTGATTTTGTTCCATTGTGTCTAACTTTTGAAGTTTTTGTTCCATTGTGTCTAACTTTTGAAGCTTTTGTCCCATTTATTTCTGATTTTGTTCCATTTGTTGCATTAGTTGCAATAATAATGTATTAGTGTCTGGAATCTGTTTTTCTATGCTTTTTGGCAGTTCATTTTCACCGGCAACATTTACATTTTGACAGGCAGAAAATGTGTCTTGACTCATTTGAGAAAACGGTGAGGACCCATAACCTAAGTCTACAGTATTTGCAATATTGTGTTCTGTCATTTCGGATTCCTGAGTCGAGCTGTTGCCGACTGATCGATCTATAATTGTTCCCTGTTCACTACTTGTTTCATTGTCTACACCATTATTTGCCGCCCCCTCCATTTCCCTATGCACAATTACCAAATTACTACTTCGAATGTCTGTTAATTCACTACACTGTGGTGCTGATAAGCGACGCTCGTCGTCACTATTATTTCTCAGTTTACTTTGGAGCCTAGAGTTACGTTTTTCACACGCCATTATTGTCACAATATTTCACACGATAACACATAAAAGCACAATTTGAAGAGCAAAAATAAGAGAACACATTAACATAGCACTGAAAATAATATCTAGTTAATCTCAAGCGAAGATGCGAAACACTTGGTGTAAATCTACATGCATGCCACAACTGTTTTACTGTACAGCAATGAAAGACTGCAGCTACAAAGGAAATTCTCTCTATGATTACGACCTAGCAATAAACAAAGGCTACACTAACTACACAAACTACAAGAAAAAATCAGAAGATTCCAGTGAGGTATCCTTGGCTAAGGGTCGACATATGAAACGTCCCCCTAGAAAAATTTTACACGACTGTGCTTAAACTGACACACAATAGTTTTTAGCGCAACGCAATCTGACTTCCAAAAATCCCTACGAAAGAATGGCCCTGACTAACATTAACCTATATGTTTCACAAATCACTTACCTCACAAAAATCTTGTTACTCGAACTACTGCAATACAGCGAGCGCCACTACTGCCAGCTATCTAAAAGATTCAAACTACGGAACTCACTAACTACTGATAGGCACAGTTAGCAAATGACAGATTTTAGTAGAGAACAAACAATGTATTTACCTTTATAGTCATAATATATATATCAGTTCATGACACCAATTCTTACAAATTTCAAAACTCCGCCATCTCTCTCCCCACGTCCACCACTGCTGGCGGCTCACCTCCAACTGCGCAACGCTACGCGCCGTTAGCATCCAGCTGCCGCTGCCCAACACTACAATGGCAGACAACAATGCAAACTAGCCACAGACTGCGCACAGCAATAAGAAAACCTGAACAGCCTACTTACAGCCATTTCACACCATTTGACGACGTTGGCTTCAGCAGTGCCGTCGCAGTCGATCTTAATAGTCAGAGTTCAGACAATTCGTGATTTCATGCTAGTAGTCCTAGCGGTCCCCTTATAATTCATGTAATTTAATAATTAATTGGCTCTTTCTCACGGAAAAGATGAGAGTAATCTAATCAGAATTTCTCTCGCACTTGAGAGACGAAGAATATGTTAGTGATTTTAACTGCTTCTGTTTCACACTTTGGTTTCAAGCTTATTAAAAATCGCTCACTTCAGAAGATATATGCAACCGCTGTCCAATAGCCGTTAATGAAATGCAATTTTGTATACACGAAGTAATAAGTACCATAACGGACGTGCGATAAAACAGTTACCTAACGAAATACTCATAAACTGTGTAAATAGCACTACAGTATGATATCGTCCCTCTCGGCGAACTGAAATAATGCAAAGCTCTCTGGTTTCCAACTCACTCGGCTGGAAACCCGAGCGCTTTGTATTATTTCAATTGTTGTCAGTAAGCTCACCGCAAGTTATTTAAAGAATCGACCTACGATATGTAAAACATCTTTAAGCATGTCATTGCTTCACAAATGAGTTAATGTGTTAAGAGTTTGATGCATAGTATGTAGAACCTTTATGGTCGAAGACCCAAAATCCTAATTATGTTGGTTTGATTAGTTTCGGAGTATTCATCAGCAGACCAAGGAAAAAATTTAGAAATTTTTTTTCACTTAATGGCATTGGTAAATAAATAATAATTAGAACCCTACAACGAAGACTTTGTTTCTTTCAGTTTATAAAAGGTTTGAAACTAAGTTGAAAGCTATTTGAAAGTCACTAACATGTTTCTTTATCACTCACTGAGGATAATGTACGCACCGTTCTAAGAAAAACTAGTTCTTCGCGCATCTCAGTGTTTATGATTTAATATCTAGTGAATCACGTGTTGTTCAAGGATTTAATTTTGCAGGTACGTTCAGTGGTATAGCGGATACTCTCTACAAAATGTGTTAGCAGTAAATAATTAATAAATTAAAACGTCATGCCTGATGTTAAAGTTCAACAACATGAATAACGAAAATATTGTAAGAAATACATTTCTTTCCTTTCATTACTTTGTAGGAGTTTAAGCGAGAAAAACTGTTGGAAATTACCTATAATGTTATATGGACGTCTTTAGGTGCTATCATCCTCTAATATGAATAACTGCAGTCGGGTAATTTTCGCGCCGTAAGTTACACTGCATGAAGATACGTACACCGTATAAAATTTTAATACTTATTACGATAAAACTTCGACTTAAAATTATACTTATGAATGAGTAGATTACGGCAGCCTTTTAAAATTTGGTTACCAATTATCTGAAGAACTATAAATCAAACTTTTACCGTCCCTAGGTGTTAGATGGGCAATCTGCAACTTTGACAGGGTAACCAGAACACCTTTTTAGCCATTTGGTAATATATAAGCAGATAGCAGTGGACTGCATGCTAAGATGGGAAATACTGTCCAGCTGTTTGGCTTCAAATAATGCAAATTTATACTCATTCATGTAAGAAAAATGTAATGTCACAACAGTCTGTGTATACGAATACTACACAGGATGCCCCAGTAATGTTGCGACATGCAAAAAATTTTCAAATCTGAGTGAATTCCTCAGGGACCAAACTGCTGAGGTCATCGGTCCCTAGACTGAGACACCAATTAAACCAGCTCAAATCAGTTTATGGTAAGAACAACAAACACACGCCCATTCCCGAAGGAGGACTCGAACCCCCGACTGGACGGGCAGCGCAATCCATGACGTGGTGCCCCAAACAGCGCGGCCCAGCTGCGCGGCATTGGGACAGACTTCGAGGGGGCGTACAGTGTGTCTTGCGGAACAACTACAGAATTAGAAGCTGTATCCAGAAACGTCATCCAACGACGCTACAGAGCGTCGAAGTTACAGGCGCCGGCTACTCCCCTGAGCTAGTCATTCGGCATCAAACGTGACTTTGTACACTAACAGGCCATAGGCGGGACGTCTTGCAACGTTGTTTGTTATGCGGCGATCACGACTGACTGTAAGAATATCCAGTGGAGAAGATGGAGGTAGTTGCAGTGTAGAAAGGCCTTGTCTGCTGTGTATACAATGATCTGCTGCTTCGGTGCATGAGAGTTTCGGACATGGGTTTCCCACAGCCCGGAAACCCGTGTCCGAAACCGTCATCCACCAAGGCAACAGAGCATCGCATTCATAGAGGACAAGTGCTGTTTACGCGGCATTTAGCTGCACCTTCTCCCGTAATGATCGTGGCTATCAGTCGCGATCACAGACCAACAGAGAACATTGCAAGATGATCCGCCCACAGTTCGAGTATAAAGTCATGTGCGCTACCGAAGGGATGGTCTTTTGACCGGCTCCAGCGCCTATAACTTCAAAGCTCTGTAGCGTCGTCGGATAACGTTTCTGGATCAGGCTTCTTATTCTTTAGTTGATCCGCAAGATACACTAGCTACTTTTCTGGAACACCCAGAGTATACTTCTCCATCCGAAAGCAGCAATTTCTTCCATTAATAGTTGACTAAAACCATAACTTCGATTTCTCTTTCTTTGCTTTGTTAGTCAGCTCAGCCATAAGTGAGCCATGCTGCGTCTCGCGTTGGTGCTGATGTAGGTGTCCGTCCTCTGTTGGAGGCTAGACTTTATCGTTTAGTTAACAAGGTTGCAGTTGTTTTTTGTCTTCTTCCCGTGTTGACTAGAGCCACTTGGTTTCGCAAGCTTTGCCTGTCCGCTAGTGGCAGCAGCGGCGGTTATCGATATGTTGTAGTAACTGGTGCCCTATCTTTGGGGAAACGTTGTTGTTCTTCCGGGTCGGTGTGCAGCTTAGAGGGGAACTCAGCAGTCAGGTCCGCGCAGTGCGGGAACACGCCGGGACCGCTGGCCACTTATGGATTGCTGGATCGAAAGCCTGTGGTCACGAGGGTGCACTACCTCGTCGTAAACCGGATCCTGCAAGCTTTGAGTGCATTTGTATTCAAGTAGAGAAACCTCCACCATTGTGAGGTCTTGCCATTCTCCAGTGACTTGGGTTCATGTTGGTACTCGTAGTGTTGCCGAGGCTAAGAGCAGCGAGTGGAGTGCTTGGCGAAGGCGGATCTGATTAGCTTCCCTCGACTTCTAACTACTATTTATTGCGTCCAGTTTGTTACTATTGGTTAAGTTCAACCAGCGGTATTTTTCCTGCCTTGTGGCCGCTAACTAACGCCACAGTTACCTGCCCTGGAGGTTAGTGTATGTGACGGCTGCGTACGTTTCCTCGTATTATCGTGCTGTCCGGTGAGGCGTTTAGTTTTGACAGCTTTTTTGATTGTAGGTTGGTTGCCGATTCTTCTACTCTGGTGGTAGTGATTCTTTTCTCGTTGCGGGCGCTCTAGGCACAGTACTCTGTGGGCGGAGTCCTGACCGCCAGTTCCGACTTTGGCGTATTTTTGCATCTTTGCCTTTGGTTTATTGGACGTCAGGTATCCTCAGCAAGATTATCATTACTCCTTCGTTAGACTGCGATTAGTCTGAGTTACCATCTTGTGAAGTCAAGGCAACTCTTGGCTGCCTATCTCATCGCTCGCGAAAGTGTTTTTGCCGGACCTACTCAGAGGTCGATTCCTGGTGCACTGCCTGTGACTGGCCCTGGTGTTTTATTATTGTATTTGCTGTTTTATTGCATGTTTCTAAATTTTTAATACAATTGCAATTCTTAGCGTTACAGCAGGTTTAAATGGTTCTGCTACCAAGTTTACCATCATTTTGTCTCACTCGTTTGGTAATCAGTTACCTGTCTTTTTAAATTAACCTTTGCTATTGCATTACTGTTTTACAGTATATTTGTTAAATTTTTAATAATTGCCGTATGTGTCGGTCGGTTGGGCACAATGAGCGTTATTAGGTGAGTCGCCCTGAGGACGTGATTAAATGCAGAACGAGCTATCATGTTTGGACGCGCGCATGACGGTGTGCTGCCTGATTGATGGTATATAAACTCAGAGTGTTCAGCGAGTCTATAAGGAATGGTGTAACATTTGCAGTAATATGACACAGCGAAAAGACAGTGGTCAAAAAAGACCGACACGAAGTTGAGGCGAGGTCTCGCCTTGTCAGTGAAGACCCAACAGGAATTTCTGCTGTCAGTGACTGCATGTCCACATCCATCAGCTTCCGAGAGAACTTCGGGGAAGAGATCTGCATGCATCTGCAGTCTCAAAAAGACTCTCAAAAGCGGCGCATAAAACTGCGGAAACTGGACAGCTGGTGACTGGAAGCGAGTAGTGTGGTGTCACTAGTCACAGATTTGCCTCTTTTCAAATGATATAATGCGTCTAGAACACTAACGGCCCAGCGAGGCGCTTAACCCGCTGTTTGGGGAGCGTGAATTTAAAGCCTGAAATGTGTGTGTGTGTGTGTGTGTGTGTGTGTGTGTGTGTGTGCGTGTGTGTGTTTTCGTACCACGGAATGGGGTCGCTCATTTAAGTTAGTGTAAAGATGAACCGGGAGATTTATTTCAACATTCTTATTGTTTAAATGTGTTGCTCTTTCTACTGTATCTTCATGACTCGCGTGCTGCGGACACTCCTGACTTCCAAACTGACAACAGCCAGTTTCATACGGCTGCACCTGTTGAAACTCGACTGGCCAGCTAAATCATACGATCCCATAGAAAGTATCTGGGAATATCTGTAGCAGCGGGTGAAACGTAGCAATCGACAAACCCCCTCAAGCCATTTGGTTGCACTGCACTACCTAATCATCACTGAGTAGCCTCAACTGGACGAGGCATACCTGGAGAAATTTGACTCCCATTTCTGTCGAAATGAAACCATTACCAAAGCTGTACGTGGTACTGAATGGTACTCGCTTGGGTGGAAATTCTTTGTCTGCTTTGCTTTTATTAAGATTTACCTACTGCACGACATTTTAAATTTACTTCAACCATCAGTCTACAATGCCCACGATGTCCACAGCACGTAAAACCGTAAATCGTATACAAATGAAATGACACTATTTCAGAAAATTTAATGGTCTCATACACCTTGACACAGTCTATTTACATAAAACCTAATTAGCTACTAGTTACTTTCACTTATCATTGATCATTTTGTATGATAGATCGGAATGTTGTAGAAGGATCCCTTTTACATTCACATCTCTAATCTTCCTTCTTTTTCTATTTCAGTCATTTAAAATATTCTTACATCAATAAAATAACCTTGTAATGTCATAATCTTAGAAATATTTAAAAATTCTCGCTAGGGTTGTTCCTTTCGTTTCCCAGTATAGCACTAGCTCTCAGAAAAACAACCTTCTTTTTCACCTCCAAAGGGCTAGATATGAAGCATGTCGATTACATGTGGCTGCCGACTGCCACATGTGTGTGTGTGTGTGTGTGTGTGTGTGTGTGGGTGTGCCGGTGAATGCACATTCCGGTAGCAGTTACGCGTGCGCGAAAACTTTTGCGGCTCCGTATGGAGAGCTGTTTGACTCAACATAATGGTGGCTTATGAGCCAACCACAGTGTCCAAATGATAGCGACACATACAGGTACAGCTTCGTCAGTCGCCTTTTCTAACTCAACGTACGCTAAGGAGACTGCCTACACTACGTTTCTCCGTCCTCTTTTAGAACACTGTTGTGCGTTGTGGCATCCTCACCAGATAGGATTAACGGAGTACATCGAAAAAGTTCAAAGAAGGCCAGCACTTTTTGTATTATCGCGACATAGGGGAGAGAGTGTCACCGACACGATACAGCATTTGGGAAGGACATCATTAAAACAAAGGCGTTTATCTTTGCGGAGGAATCTTCACACGAAATTTCAATCACCAACTTTCTCCCCCGAAAGCGGAAATGTTTTTTTGACGCTGACCTACATAGGATGAAGAGATCACCATGATAAAATCATAACTCGTACAGAAAGATATACGTGTTCGCTGTTTCCACGCGGTATACGAGATTGGAATAACAGAGAATTGTGAAGGTGGTTTAATGAATCCTCTGCCACCCACTTAAAAATGACTTGCAGAGTATTCTTGTAGATGCAGTCGAAAACCGATCCTTAATGTTCGTTTCCTGCACGCGCCGTGGTGGCGCGAGATGTATAAAAATAGTTGTTTCTGTTATAAATTCAAATTCCTTCCTTTTTTCTTTTTTTACTGCAAAATAACACTACTTCATAAAGACGGTTCACCTCTTGTGTTAACGACATCTTTGACTGATCTTTTTTTCTGGTAATAAGTAATAGCTAAACTGTAATATTTCAGAAAAATCGGCTGACATATCTTTAATGTAAAAGACGAAAAGCGTCGGCAAAGCAAATATTATATTCCAGACAGTAAAACTTGTCAGAATTTGTAAAAGAAGAATTACGAATTTACTGCAGAGAACTGGCCACACAAAAAAAACCTGGTTAAAATTGTGTGTGTGTGTGTGTGATCTAACTCTGAAACGGTGCGAAAATTTCATTCAGACTTGGTACACACATGAATTACAAGAAAAGTAACCCAGCTCCAGCTGCTAAAACCAAATGAAATTGGTTTTAAAATGTCTGTTCTACCACGAGTCAAGATAGTATGTCGGTAAAACTTTGGGTACAGTCTCTTTTTGTATGGTCTGAAGTCGCTGATGAAACAATATCGTGTAAGTTACAGGATGAGCAACAGATTTCCTCGATTCAGAAATGATACATAATTTGGTAAAAAGTTAAACATTTTCTCGCCATATTATGTGTTAACGTATACAGCACTTGCAGAGTTATATTTACCAAAGTACAAGTTGCTATGTTGTCGTATGTTCTTTCCTTAGTCGTTGTTGAATAGCTAATGTGAATGTTCATGAAATGACTAAAGCAAAGCGACAGGGAACAGTATGCACACTTGTCAATGATGTTACGTCATGATTCTGTATCTCGTTCGGTGCATCCGCGTTGTGGTAGTCGAATAACAGAAGCCATATTGACCCCGTTATACAGATCTTTGTCACTATCTGTTCCATTCCTCTTCATCCGTTTTCCCTCAGTCGGGATAACGCATGGGAAACCTTTACACGAGAAGTGTGAGATTTGACTACAACTCATCGGCGTGGTACGTCCTACTATTCCATCTGCAATAGCGGTAGAAGAACCACCTCTCAAACACAGCAGCTGTCCCCATCTATCGGGAGCCTTTGATCTGGTTTAATTGCTGTGATAGTTATTGTAAAAGTTCATATCTCCAGTTTTTAGCATCCGTTGATTCTTGAAACGGGCGCAATAATTCAACCTAGTTCTAACGTCAAAACTCCTGTGTGTAGTAACATTTCATATAAGCTCCTAGACACATTTTATCCATTTTAGATCACGGGTGCTGAAGAAAGATAAATAACTACTCTCTAAACGTCGGAATACTAGTTGAGTATCAGAGAGGAGATGCTTTGTTTCCCTTCATTTGACTCAAAGTGCTTAATTTTCTTTTATCAACGTCACAAAGGAAATAAATATTGCAGCACCTGAAATGGGGAGTTGTTTAGATAGTTCTTCGTTTCCTAAATGAGCTTCCGACTCAATATAACTAAGAGTAGGTCGGTAGGAAACTTCCTCCGGTAAGTCGGCGGAGAAACCTGAAGAGAAAGGCGCCGGAAGATATAATAAGGAGCTATGAAAAGACAAACAGGCAAGAAACCTGAGATAGAGGTACAGTACTTCGAATATGCTCACAAGGTAAACGAATTAAATGGTATTTAGCGTCTCCACGCTATACATCAGCTTGCGTTGTCCATTCGATAGGCATCATGCTACATTCAAAAACGTCACGATGGGTATTGATCGACTCTGCACATCAAACACAGAATACCGTGCAGTGGCAAAGCTAACTGTACTTCGAGCAGTAACAACGAGAGGACGGTCGATAACTTTCCTCGCCGTGTCACGTGCACAAAGCGCCACTGGACGACACGACATACTGTTTCGCGGTGAGCAGTAGACGTGATGTTTTAGTTCATCAGAATGTACAGTAAACATAGCTCTAAGTGACAAAAAAGGAATGAGATAACGGAAATAGGAACGATGCAAAATTCGTTAGACAGTGGTCTGGGATCAATGTTATATTTAAAACTAGCTCTTATTCTTCGTGAATTTATATTCAATCAAAGTCGTGGTTAATTGATAACACCAACAAAAATGGATATGATAAAAGTAAGTCTCATGTGGTCATTAGCTGACAACTCACTTTAAAGGAACACCTTCATGTTCACTAATCGATTTCGATGACTACATGAAATGAAGAATCACACAGCTAATCTCACAAAGAAATAAAATAAATGCACACAACGAAAACATGCCAATGACATATTTACCATAGTAGGCAAAGCTGTTGGTATCGCGTGGAGTTGCACGCACGATTCCTCTTGCCCAAACACGAGGAGTGTTACAATGCGGAACAACATCAACACAAGAAGTAGAACGAACTAGAACAGGCACAAAATCCATACATCAGTATGGGTGATATCCTTCATTCTTAGAAGCGATACAGCGTCAGAAATAGCTCTTTAGAGAAACCAACAAAATGAAAGTACATGCTACATGAACAGTCGTAGAGTTTGGAAATTGTAGCTAAATTTTAGGAAATGCAGTCATATCTACTAAAGGGCAAACAGAGTTGAATACTACGTCATTTAATTTAATTTCCAGATATTACCAATCCCGCTACACGTGTCGCTGACTGCACGCTGCAATGTGCGACTGTTTTCGACGGGAATCCGCATCCGAACGTTGCGGGCAAGGGCTTTCTACTGAAGCTTGTAATAGGGGTAGAATTCAGCTTACGTCACATCGTATAACCCAGAGCACAGTAAAATTTTACCTAAGATTTTGCCGTTACCAGTTTGCCCTTCGTTCTGACGACGGGTGTAGAAAACATGCAGAGATAAAGAAAGCGATAAAATCATGCATAAATGTTCAGCATTTTCATCAACATTTCTAAAACTATATCCATCAAGGCAGTATGAACACAATTAGAGTGAAAATTTTCGTAGTCCCCCAGCCGGGAAACGGTGCACCTGTGATATTTTTATCACATAAAAGATGTTCCCCTTTATCTCTTCTAAATACTAAATTTTGTATGTGTAATTTTTTTACACTCAGTAAGTATACAACTTACATGTACGTGTCACCCACTGACTTTCTGTATGCAATTACGTTTTTTACTTGAGTATATTATTATCTAATGGAATTCTCCTTTGATGGGTACAGAAGGGCATATGTATGAGAAAAAACTCTTTATATATTCTCTTTGAAATGAGACATCAAATTACAAGAGATACTTTACAATTACCTCATATTACTGCCGTGGGAATTCAATCTTATCAGTTGTGACTGATTTATCCGTTCGTTTAAGACTAACAGTTATGTTTCCCAGAAATTGCATAAATTGCATACTATACGTCGTAAATTTAAACTACCGATTTTTTTTTTTTTTTTTTTTTTTTTTTTTTGTGCTGGCCAACTAGAGTCCACGTCCCAATTTCAGTGCCCTGAATTCTGAATTCACTGAATTCTTTTCCTCCAGACATTTCAATTTTTTACTTCGTCTGCCCGCCCCTGACCACTTCTAATTCGAAATGCTCTCATCACTTCCTTCAGCAGTTTCTTCTTCTAGTATGCTGTGTATTTCTAAATTGTTGTTAACTTCGCGAACCCAGCTTGTTACTTATTATTACCCCAGAAATACACTCCTGGAAATGGAAAAAAGAACACATTGACACCGGTCTGTCAGACCCACCATACTTGCTCTGGACACTGCGAGAGGGCTGTACAAGCAATGATCACACGCACGGCACAGCGGACACACCAGGAACCGCGGTGTTGGCCGTCGAATGGCGCTAGCTGCGCAGCATTTGTGCACCGCCGCCGTCAGTGTCAGCCAGTTTGCCGTGGCATACGGAGCTCCATCGCAGTCTTTAACACTGGTAGCATGCCGCGACAGCGTGGACGTGAACCGTATGTGCAGTTGACGGACTTTGAGCGAGGCCGGGTGGACGTACCGCCGAATTGCTCAACACGTGGAGCGTGAGGTCTCCACAGTACATCGATGTTGTCGCCAGTGGTCGGCGGAAGGTGCACGTGCCCGTCGACCTGGGACCGGACCGCAGCGACGCACGGATGCACGCCAAGACTGTAGAGTCCTCCGCAGTGCCGTAGGGTACCGCACCGCCACTTCCCAGCAAATTAGGGACACTGTTGCTCCTGGGGTATCGGCGAGGACCATTCGCAACCGTCTCCATGAAGCTGGGCTACGGTCCCGCACCCCGTTAGGCCGTCTTCCGCTCACGCCCCAACATCGTGCAGCCCGCCTCCAGTGGTGTCGCGACAGGCGTGAATGGAGGGACGAATGGAGACGTGTCGTCTTCAGCGATGAGAGTCGCTTTTGCCTTGGTGCCAATGATGGTCGTATGCGTGTTTGGCGCCATGCAGGTGAGTGCCACAATCAGGACTGCATACGACCGAGGCACACAGGGCCAACACCCGGCATCATGGTGTGGGGAGCGATCTCCTACACTGGCCGTACACCTCTGGTGATCGTCGAGGGGACACTGAATAGTGCACGGTACATCCAAACCGTCATCGAACCCATCGTTCTACCATTCCTAGACCGGCAAGGGAACTTGCTGTTCCAACAGGACAATGCACGTCCGCATGTATCCCGTGCCACCCAACGTGCTCTAGAAGGTGTAAGTCAACTACCCTGGCCAACAAGATCTCCGGATCTGTCCCCCATTGAGCATGTTTGGAACTGGATGAAGCGTCGTCTCACGCGGTCTGCACGTCCAGCACGAACGCTGGTCCAACTGAGGCGCCAGGTGGAAATGGCATGGCAATCCGTTCCACAGGACTACATCCAGCATCTCTACGATCGTCTCCATGGGAGAATAGGAGCCTGCATTGCTACGAAAGGTGGATATACACTGTACTAGTGCCGACATTGTGCATGCTCTGTTGTCTGTGTCTATGTGCCTGTGGTTCTGTCAATGTGATCATGTGATGTATCTGACCCCAGGAATGTGTCAATAAAGTTTCCCCTTCCTGGGACCATGAATTCACGGTGTTCTTATTTCAATTTCCAGGAGTGTACTTCAAGATTTGTTTTGTTAGCATAGTGCTATTCATTTTACATAAATGTCTAAAAACTATCTCAGCCCTCTTTTCCTTATCGCTCCTGATGTTTTTCTTCGTATTCTGATGCATTTGTTCATTATTTCTTAATTTCCATGTTTCTGTTGTTCTCTTTCGACCTACATTTTTCTCACAATTCTGCTCTAATATTTCTAGTTTGACTAATTCCTATTCCAGTGCTAGATATTCCCTTGACTGAGAAAAGTTCCTGCAGAAGTTTTCTCTAGCGGCACGTCGAGAACATCCCAGAGAGCACTGTGGCTTGATGAACGCTCTTTCCAAAGACGACCGTCGTATTCCTTATCGCTTCCAGCCATCACAGAGCCAGACCAGCACCCCAGAGAGCTGTCTTCGCAAAGTTTGAAACAGCGATTACCTCTGACTCACAGGTGGCCCTCTTCAGACCTCTTGGCTACAGGTCATCTCTAGGGTACATCTGCTTCTCATGCTGCGTCACGTAACAGAGTGGTAATTCCAGACCGTTCCCAGGAGAATTCTTCAGCGTCTAACTGTGTGTATTCTCAGAGTATCTCGCTCATGCCCCTAAACCAAAAGGACTCACATAGCTTTTACTTAACTCATTACTAACATGTTTTACATTTTGTCGATTAGTTACCTCAGTAATCATTTTATCTTATTTACGAAATGAAATTTACACTCTCTAAATTCGAACAGTGTCCTACCGAAGGCATGTAATATTTCTAGAATAAACCGGATCTCCAAAACGTCAAAATATGGAAATCAATGTGAGCTCATCCACTACTCTACATCTAAAATTGAGAGAATTAATTCCCTGGAAAAACGTAATTTAGTATCGAGAGAGCTTCTGATTATTTTACAGAAAGAGAAATACATTTTTGTAAGTCTGGTACCTTTGGAACAAATTAATATTTTTCACACAAAAATACCTCTGCAGACCTTGCTGATTACTCGGATTCATTAATTACTAAGTATTTTTTAGTATACCATATTTCAATTTTCACTCCGTCTTTCTGCAGATTAAAGAAGAGGAGAGCAGCTGGTTTAGCTATTACAGAACGATTTTAAAAATCTTGGCTAGACAGTGCGTAATATTGTAGGAGACAGAAACAGAAACAGATTGCTCGAATTCATCTGTATAGCGCTCCATATTGTTTACAATCATAACCCAGATTTTTGAAACTTAATTGTACTGCATAAAGAAAAATGCTATATAACCTTATGATAACATAATACGACTACCCTAGTAAATATTTTACCAAGGACGGTCTAATTATCGAGTTAAGTATGTATTGTGTGTGACACGGAAGTTGTGTGAAACCCCTGTGACGTACTGTTCACAGATTTCTGTGTGAATGGAGAGGTAAATAAACACAACCACAGATATTGTTCAGATGTCAAACTTCAATGGATTGATCAATTGAACGCAGATAGTTTATAGATTCTATAGTATGGAATACGTTTTCTTTGTATCGCTCCGCGCTGCTTAATTCAAGTTATACCAATAGGTTACACCATTGCCTGCAGTTGTTATTCGGAGACGAGCTGAAGTCACTGCTGTTAGAAGGCAGGACATTTACAACTTTCCTTCAGTGCGGTGTTGCCCTGCCTCATTGTGGGCTAGCTGTCGAGGCATCCCTAGATATCTAGTTTCCCCAGAGATGGATACACGATGGAAGTCCAGTTTGTAAGCATCCATTTACATCTTCCCTGGTTGACTCCGTAGATTTCCTTTTGCTGATCTACTTTAGGATCGGTCAGTGACTAGGTCAAGTTGATAAAATACAGTTTTAATCGATACAGTGTTTGTTAATGAAGAGTGCATATCACATTATTGCATATTATGTATAAAAATACACCCTTGTTATTACTGTTTGTACAAACACGTTATGAAATTTTTACAGCAGTAAGAAGCCGTGGCTCGCACATAAGTGGCACATTGGCATCTTGGTCAGCTGTGCTATCTGAAAGTCGTTATTGGCGTCAGCGATAAACTTTATATTATTACTTCGAGTCACTATTTGAGTAAAAAATATTATGTATCCATAACCAGGACAATGATATTTGCACTCATAGACTAAAGTAATGTAGGTTATAATACAATAATAACTGTATGTTAGGGAGTATATTCTTATAGCTGGAATGGTCATCACTTTTCACGAATCTAAGTTCATTAGATTTTTATCTGCACTGTCATGTGAAGCTAATTGCGTTTGTGATTACAATCAGAAACCTTTCACACTTCAGGAAGCAGATTGTTGATGCTCGTACTCACATTCCAGCTTATGTGTCGTTAAAAGTTCTTGAGAAACGGTTGAAGGGAATAACAACAACCATATAGTTTATCACCAGCACTTTCCTTGTTCTTTGCAATATGTTCATAATTCGGGAATGGCTGAAACTATGATCAAATGGAAGACACCGTCATTTTACTCATATACTTTCCTATTTGTCTGATACGTAGCAAAACCTATTCCCATTTGAAAATTACTAGTTGCAGCCAAGTTGGTGGCTTTCTAAATGGCCGCCATTTTGGTAACATAACCTCAAAAAATTTTCCCCTCTCTCATATAGTATTTCTTGACTTAATAGTTCTGTTTATCCAAATGTTTGTGTGTTAGAAATGTGGTTCTATACCTATGGAACGTCCTGTAGGTCCTCTCATATGTTCTAAGCAATTGGCAATTCCGTGGCAGAACTAAAAACGCCATTTCTGGGCAGAAAAATGTTTATGCTGGAGTCCCATAGGCATCAATCATGGAAACAGTTCCGTACTCACATAAAAAATGGTCAAATCATTTCTAAATTTATTTTAAATGTTTTAGGACAAGACAATGGTGTTTTTTTCCCTTTCTTCTGCTGCTTTCACTATATTATCTTTCAAAGCTACCAATTCGTCTTCTACTGTATTCCTTTCTCCATTTCTCTCTGTCGTCATCTAAGATGTCGATTCAGTTTTTTAGCATGCCACTAAGATGCTGTAAGTTCCCAGCTACCTAGAGTGAATTCAAACTCTCCATGCGATCACATAAGTTCAATAGAAACAATGTCGTTCAACGCATAATGTCTTACTGAATGAAAATTTCTAAGGGTTGCGCAATTTCGCACAAAAATGTGGGTACCATACGTTTCATAGATATAGCAATATAAAAGGTAACTAGCAGCCACTGTATCAATTTGGTTTATTACTGTAAGACACCAAGTAATGGACATAGGATTTCAAACTGAACCATATCCTTGGCACAGTTAGGTGGACACATGAAACCATAACATGAATCTATATCACGGATATGGCTAGTTATTGCTAAAATGTGTTGTGATTTAAAGGAAGAACCCTGAAGAACAAATTACGAATACCAATAGATTCGCCTGACTGCGTGATGATAGCAACTATCTGGCTGCGAACGTTACATCTGTGCAATTAAACCCTCATGTAAATCAACTAACGCTGCGTTCCCTCCACCTGGTTACTACGTCGCTGGCCCTGACTCTGAAATGGTGGGTGTGGAACATGGTCACAGTAATTGCTGAAACTCTGAGTTCAGTTCGAACTCTGTTCTCTGTTATAATCCAGAGATGTCCATTGCTGCCTAAAGTGAATAAACTCTCTCTCCTAAAGCTAGTGGGACTCTTTTTTTCTTTCTTTCTTGATGCCCTGGCAGAAACAAGTGTCTTGTGAAACTTGGCTGGTTCTGTCAAGGTCGTAATCTAGCCGGCCAAAGCAGTAAACTTTGAGAGTTCTGATCATAATAATATTATTAAAAAAATTAGGAAATTTCCACTCACATGGATTTTGTCATGGTCAACCAATAATGGTGTGGCTCATGAAGGAAAGCAGAAAATCTTTCCCACTACATGCCACGTTGCCAACCTCTATCAACTAAACAGCTTGCATGTAAAAAAAATTTGGGAGATACGAAAAGTACTTATTGTGAGCCAATCACAGTTTCTGTTACTCGGATTTAAACAACATTTCTTCGTGCTGTGGAGGCAGACGACCATCAATCCAATGGTTTCAAGTTCTTCACTTGACTTTCAGATCTTCTTCTCGCCAAAAAAGATTCTAGCATCTTGCACATTGCAGTTCTTATGGCACGCAGGCCATCTTCCTACATGCCGGTTGAAGGAAGACGGCACACAGTGACTTCCCCAATCGTCAGGGAATGCTTTCAGTGCTGAAGAATTTTACGACACTCTGGACCTTCTAGGTTATATTCCCCATCGTGAACCAACTAAATAAGGCTCCTATGACTGCAGAAAATAACATGTCCGCTTCACTGTAATAAAATTAAGGAGAAGATGTAATTAGTTGTGCAATATTGGCAGTAGTGAATAATGTCTGCTATTTTATGCAGGTATAAAGAATCTACTTTCAAGACTATAGAAGTGTGAATATTACAGTATCAAATAGTTTGCGTAACAGTCTTTGCAGAAGTGCTCCGTAATAGTTGCTTAACGTGCTCTGTCAAACACCCAATAGCCTCTGGTTCTCTCAATTTCTGATGGTCCTAAATGCTCTATTTTCTATCCCTCCATGATTTCTTCAGTTTTAAGTCTCATTCTGCAGTTTATAACCAATAAACTATGCGAAGAATCCACATCTGCCCCTGGAAATATTTTGTAGTTCAAAATTTTGTTTCGAAATCTCTGTCCTACAATCATTTAATCTATCTGATGCCTTATTGTGTCTCCATGTGTATTCTAACTAGATCAACCTGAACACTTTCAGTTCTGCTGTTAGTTTCTCAATTATGTAGTTCTGTTTCCATCCTAAGTTTACCATTTCTTCAGCTGCAGTGCAATTCGGCCCAAACAGTTAGGTGACTCGCAGGGTACACGTCACTATGTATCGACAGTAGATTAAACAGCTGTTAAATACTGTAATGTTAAGACAAGTTTTTGGTTCACATTATACAGGCCAGTCGTGGGACAGTACTCAGTGGAAGGAAAAATATAGACCACGAAGTAATGGCAAGGATTGAAGCAGAAAACAGGTCAAGATTTGCACTTGGGGAGCTGCTCAGTTCACAGTTTCTATTGAAATCCACGTATATTAGGCTCTATAGGGCTGCAAAACAACCTGAGGTTCTATATGGAGCAGAGACTTTGACCCAGAAGATAGAAAGGAAACTCCTGACATTCGATAATGCTGGACTAGTGAAGGATGGAGATGACTGGAGAAAAAAGGAAAAGTCTCAAATGACAAGCGTCTTGCAGATTGCTTGACATTGTTGTTGTGATTAAAGAGAGGAGTCTGAAGTGGTACAGGCACACAATCCTACTAGAAGGCCAGACAACTAGGTACACGGAAGAGCCAAAGGAGCTGGTACACCAGCTTATTATCGTGTAGGGCTCCAGCGAGCATGCAGAAGTGCCGCAACACGACGTGGCGTGGACTCCAATAATGTCTTTAGTAGTGCTTGAGGAAACTGACACCATGAATCCCGCAGAGCTGCCCATAAATCAGTAAGACTACGAGGGGTAGAGATCTCTTCAGAACAGCATTTTGCAAGGCATCGCAGATATGCTAAATAATTTTCATATCTGGGGGATTTCGTGGCCAGTGGAAGTGTCTAAACTCAGAATAGTGTTCCTCGAGCCACTCTGTCGCAATTCTGGACGTGTGTGGTGTCGCATTGTCCTACTGGAATTGCCAAAGTCCGTCGGAATGCACAATGGGCATGAATGGATACAGGTGATCAGACAGGATATTTACGTACGTGTCAGGTGCCAGAGTCGTATCTAGAGGTAACAGGTGTCCCATATCACTGTAACTGCACACGCCCCACACCATTACAGAGCCTCCACCTGCTCCAACAGTCCCCTGATAACGTGTAGCATCCATGGGTTTATGACACGCCCGTACACGACCATCCGCTCTATACAATTTGAAACAAGACTCGTCCGACCAGGCAACATGCTTCCAGTCATCAACAGTCCAATGTCGGTATTGACGGGCACGGGCGAGGAGATAAGCTTTGTGTCATGCAGTGATCACGGATACATGAGTGGGCCTTCGGCTCCTAAAGCTCACATCGATGACGTTTTGTTGAATGGTTCGCACACTGACACTTGTTGATGGTCCAGCACCGAAATATCTTGCAATCTGCGGAAGGGTTGCATTCTGACACGTTGAACGATTCTCTTCAGTCGTCGTTGGTCCCGCTCTTGCAGGATCTTTGTCCGGCCGCAGCGATGTTGGAGACATGATGTTTTATCGGACTCGTGAAATGGTCGTATGGTAAAACCCCTTCTGCATTGCTGTTTCGGAGTTACTGTGTACCATCGCTCGTGTGCCGACTATAACACCACGTTCAAACTCACTATGGATGCAGGGTATTTTTCCAGCTCAATGTTATGTAAGAATCAACACCTATTTCTTTCAGGCACTGATTATAACGTATATGTTTTACAGATTTTTTGATGATATCAGGTAATTCTGTACACTTTCTAAACAAATTATAAGTATTTTGAATATTTTTGAACCTGCTTACGGTTATTAAAAATTACAAAGAAATTGATGCATTTTTTCCAGAATGTTTCCTCAAACTGAGGTACCATTTAATCCAATTTTATATATTTGAAGGAGACCAAATTTTTGCCAGATATGCATGATATGATGGCTGAGGTACTAGACCTATGTAATCCCACCTGCTATGTATATTACAAGGATAAAAAATATCATACCTTACATTTTAATTTTTGTAATTTTTGCGTAGTAAAAATGTTATTTTTTCTATAATGTATTCTGCAATAAAGCTAAGGTCTCCTACATAAGTATTAACTATTGCAAGTTATAGAAAAAATTAGAGCAATGCTTTATAAACTTTAGGAAATATTTGTACCTGAATTCTGAAAACTACAAAAGATATGAGTTCAATTAAACTGTGCCTCAGAACATTCCTGAAGCACAGACCACGTCGTGCAGCATTTCTTCATCTTCAAGCTTCCTCTTGGCATTCCTTTAGCATTTCTTTCTTCTTTGGTAACTTGAAGTGAGAATCTTTCAGCTTCATGCACCTGTTGTCTGTCACACACAGGCAGTTGATCTACCATATTAGAGCCACATTTTATGCCTAAATTTCTCAGGACTTCAAACCTCCCTATCATTTCATCATTGAAACATATCATTGCATGTAGTACATCAACCTTTAATGTATTCAGTACTACAAAAACATTCTTGGAAAATCTTTCCCATATGCAATGGTTGGAACTTTCATTTGTATTCTGGTGCCGCTATGAAGATATTTACTGAGCAAAGCAGGGTCACTCAGGTTCTAAAAATTGGCTCTATTTCATTTATAACAGGTTCACGAAGAGAATGCTTATGATGGTATATTTTACCACATTCATTGGCTTCTGGTAACCTCAGCAAGAATCTGCCCCTTTAAGGTAAAGTCAGTGAAAAGGGTGGCCACTGGTGGACAACTTATGAAAGTAGGTGGCCCATACAGCTTTTCTCATTGCTGTAACATCATTCAGAGCTGCAGTTCGTCCAATAGAAAGTCAATAATGACTCTGAAGAAGGTGTATTTCAGTTTCTGTCAATCTACCTCGGCCAGTTTGTCATCGGATAGCAACTTTCATCTCTCTTCGTAGCTTCCTCAATCTATCACTCCCTTTTGCACATGTCCACAACACTCCAGTTTTGTTTCCAAGGTGTCACCATAAACATTGAACTCATTAATTTTATTGAAACCTTTAGAGTCCCCATCGCCTAGGTACTTCATGTATCTAATGTTATAAACGGGCACCGACCTCAGAAATATTTTTAGAGCTCCATCACACTCCATACCTCCTCTGTAACCATCATAATTCTTAGAACACTGATGTTCAGTATGACCTTCAGTGTTACCATGTCAGGTGTGGCAGTACTTAGAAAAGCACTCAGTTTCAACAACTTTTCCATTCTCCAGAGAAGTAGCACTTACAACACCATTCAGGGAATGATGTACTCGACGTTGCCATGTCCCATCAAGTGCAACAGCAGTGGCCATGTTTCCACTAATATCTAAAGTTTCTTCCACTGCACGTTTCGTAGATGCTTTAGACACAACCGTCAAGGCACCTAAAAGTATTTTTATATGCTTGCTGAATCTACTGGAGGGAGGAGGAGGAAGGTCCAAACAAACCACAAAATGTTTGAGCAGCCTTTTTTTCTTTTCCTATAGCAAGCATTGCTTACACTAAATCCAAATTCACATCATATGAATTATGCACAATGTTCGAAGTCATTTTCGAGGTAGACTATTGTTCTTTATCTATTTGTTTTATCTTCATGAAACTCTTCGAAGTTCTGAACGTCTGCCCTCAATCTGTTGAGTAAGTTCTCCTGTTCAGTCTCTGTTTCTTCTATGTTTATTTTTTGTCTTGCTTTCTCATCCATTTTCTTCGTCTGTTTTGTGGTTTGGAGGATTATACGAACCTTTTTTGTTAATCTGTCTTCCTTCGTTCTCTCTAGATGACTGTAGAGTATATCAATGTCTTCTGTTATTTCAAGGCAGAATGAGTATATCTCCTTTTTTTTTGTCATCAGTCTACTGACTGGTTTGATGCGGCCCGCCACGAATTCCTTTCCTGTGCTAACCTCTTCATCTCAGAGTAGCACTTGCAACCTACGTCCTCAATTACTTGCTTGACGTATTCCAATCTCTGTCTTCCTCTACAGTTTTTGCCCTCTACAGCTCCCTCTAGTACCATGGAAGTCATTCCCTCATGTCTTAGCAGATGTCCTATCATCCTGTCCCTTCTCCTTATCAGTGTTTGAGACATATTTCTTTATTCCCCGTTTCTGCGTAGAACCTCCTCATTCCTTACCTTATCAGTCCACCTAATTTTCAACATTCGTCTATAGCACCACATCTCAAATGCTTCGATTCTTTTCTGTTCCGGTTTTCCCACAGTAAATGTTTCACTACCATACAATGCTGTACTCCAGACGTACATCCTCAGAAATTTCTTCCTCAAATTAAGGCCGGTATTTGATATTAGTATACTTCTCTTGGCCAGAAACGGCTTTTTTGCCATTGCGAGTCTGCTTTTGATGTCTTCCTTGCTCCGTCCGTCATTGTTTATTTTACTGCCTAGGTAGCAGAATTCCTTAACTTCGTTGACTTCGTGACCATCAATCCTGATGTTAAGTTTCTCGCTGTTCTCATTTCTACTACTTCTCATTACCTTCGTATTACTCCGATTTACTCTCAGACCATACTGTGTACTCATTAGGCTGTTCATTCCATTCAGCAGATCATTTAATTCTTCTTCACTTTCACTCAGGATAGCAATGTCATCAGCGAATCGAATCATTGATATCCTTTCACCTTGTATTTTAATTCCACTCCTGAACCTTTCTTTTATTTCCATCATTGCTTCCTCGATGTACAGATTGAAGAGTAGGGGCGAAAGGCTATAGCCTTGTCTTACACCCTTCTTAGTACGAGCACTTCGT
Organism: Schistocerca gregaria; assembly: GCF_023897955.1. NCBI lineage: Eukaryota > Metazoa > Arthropoda > Insecta > Orthoptera > Acrididae > Schistocerca > Schistocerca gregaria. Next base: position 593,991,704 of record NC_064923.1, on the reverse strand, counting down.
TCTTGATCGTCCACTCTTATTATTCCCTCTTGGTTATTGTACATATTGTATATGACCCGTCTCTCCCTATAGCTTATCCTTACTTTTTTCAGAATCTCGAACAGCTTGCTCCATTTTATATTGTTGAACGCTTTTTCCAGGTCGACAAGTCCTATGAACGTGTCTTGATTTTTCTTTAGCCTTGCTTCCATTATTAGCCGTTCCGTCAGAATTGCCTCTCTGGTGCCTTTACTTTTCCTAAAGCCAAACTTATCGTCACCTAGCGCATTCTCAATTTTCTTTTCCATTCTTCTGTATATTATTCTTGTAGGCAGCTTCGATGCATGAGCTGTTAAGCTGATTGTGCGGTAATTCTCGCACTTGTCATCTCTTGCCGTCTTCGGAATTGTGTGGATGATGCTTTTCCGAAAGTCAGATGGTATGTCGCCAGATTAATATATTCTACACACCAATTTGAATAGTGGTTTTGTTACCACTTCCCCTAATGATTTTAGAAATTCTGATGGAATGTTATCTATCCCTTCTGCCTTATTTGACCGTAAGTCCTACAAAGCTCTTTTAAATTCCGATTCTAATACTGGATCCCCTATCTCTTCTAAATCGACTCCTGTTTCTTCTTCTATCACATCAGACAAATCTTCACCCTCATACAGGCTTTCAATGTATTCTTTCCACCTATCTGCTCTCTCCTCTGCATTTAACAGTGGAATCCCCGTTGCACTCTTAATATTACCACCGTTGCTTTTAATGTCATCAAAGGATGTTTTGGCTTTCCCGTATGCTGAGACTGTAGTTCCGACAATCATATCTTTTTCGATGTTTTCACATTTTTCCTGCTGCCATTTCACCTTAGCTTCCCTGCACTTCCTATTTATTTCATTCCTAGGCGACTTGTATTTCTGTATTCCTGATTTCCCCGGAACATGTTTGTACTTCCTCCTTTCATCAATCAACTGAACTATTTCTTCTGTTACCCATGGTTTGTTTGCAGCTATCTTCTTTGTACCTATGTTTTCCTTCCCAACTTCTGTGATGACCCTTTTTAGAGATGTCCATTCCTCTTTAACTGTACTGCCTACTGCGATATTCCTTATTGCTGTATCTATAGAGAACTTCAAACGTATCTCGTCATTCCTTAGTACTTCCGTATCCCACTTCTTTGTGTATTGATTCTTCCTGACTAATGTCTTGAACTTCAGCCTACTCTTCATCGCTGCTATATTGTGATCTGAGTCTATATCTGCTCCTGGGTACGCCTTACAATCCAGTATCTGATTTCGGAATCTCTGTCTGACCATGATGTAATCTAATTGAAATCTTCCAGTATCTCCCGGCCTTTTCCAAGTGTACCTCCTCCTCTTGTGATTCTTGAACAGGGTATTCGCTATTACTAGCTGAAATTTGTTACAGAACTCAATTGGTCATTCTCCTCTTTCATTCCTTGTCCCAAGCCCATATTCTCCTGTAACCTTTTCTTCTACTCCTTCCCCTACAACTGCATTCCAGTCGCCCATGACTATTAGATTTTCGTCCTCCTTTACATACTGCATTACCCTTTCAATGTCCTCCTACACTTTCTCTATCTGCTCATCTTCAGCTTGCGACGTCGGCATGTATACCTGAACTATCGTTGTCGGTGTTGGTCTGCTGTCGATTCTGATTAGAACAACCCGGTCGCTGAACTGTTCACAGTAACACACCCTCTGCCCTACCTTCCTATTCATAACGAATCCTACACCTGTTATACCATTTTCTGCTGCTGTTGAAATTACCCGATACTCATCTGACCAGAAATTCTTGTCTTCCTTCCACTTCACTTCGCTGACCCCTACTATATCTAGATTGAGCCTTTGCATTTCCCTTTTCAGATTGTCTAGCTTCCCTACCACGTTCAAGCTTCCTTATCTGGTGTCAAAACCCAGTCCTCATCTCTGTTCGTAAACGGACTAATATCTTTGCGAGATCTTTCTATCTTTTACAGATCTTCTGATGCCTAATTGCATATAGATAAAAGCAGTTTCTGTGTCCCTCAGAGGACTTCTGGTGTTGCTGTTGTATCATAATGATTTTATACAACATCTTACGAAAAGCGCTTCATATTGTACAAATTTCTGACTTTCAAGTATGCTCTTTTCATTGCTTCAGTTCTGTCTTTAACTGCTGCTTTTCTGTTTTTATGATTATAATTCATCCACATGTTTAAAGCTGTCTGTTTTCTTGATGATACTTTACATGGTTTTTAAAATTTCCAATGACTTGCTTTTATTGCACATGTGTTCTGCTTTTCATGTGATATTTGTAGACTACCGTTTCCAGCTGTCTTCCTTGGAAGTTCGTTACATTCTATAAGGTTCCCATTATTGTTAAACGATCGTGTGAAGTGGTAAAACATTTATTACTTTTTTCAATCTACACAACTTTATATACTTTTTGTTTCTCTTCCTCTGTTTTCCATCTCTCATAACTATTCCCAGCATACAACTCAATAAGAGTGGTGATAAAATGCCTTCTTGACTGACTCTCGATACAATTAGGAAGGACCATATGCATTATGATATAGGTATTTAGTGTTCTTTAAGTGATTAATGAGTAAAATGATGGAATGGCTTCTTTATTTCACTGCATTGTTTCAGCAGTAAATTACATAAATTAAGGCAAGATCGAATGGCAGAAACAACATGGGGATCAGCTACTCCACCACACGCACAAGCAGGTAAGTTAGGCTTCCGCACTGGGTAGAAGGAAAGATTGCTGTTTCGGCTCACACTTGTTTCTTTTGAGATACTTATGGTATTGTTTAAATCTTTTGGTCTGCTGGAACTGTACTGAGCCTTTACGTGAGTGTGGCAGATTCACCACCATTGAATCAGGATTGTAATGCTTACAATATATACAGAACTAGATTCATACATATCAGTAACTGATCTTAAATAACAACCATGGAAACCAATAATATGATACGTCTGTATTGTGAAAGACATTTACAGAGGAAACAACATAGGCAGCAAAACTAAGAGTCTGTTTTTGTAAGCAAAGTATGGATGCTCTGGCACTGACTAGAAAATAGACCTGGAATTGTTTCATTGACTGCTGGCTTGCACAGGATAGAGTACCACCGAGAAATGCATCAAACCAGTTTTCAGACTGACCGTAACAACACGTGTAATAATTGTTTTTAATAATTGTTTTAATTTTTTTCATACTCTATTCTTCTTGAAATATGAGTAAAAGTATATTACCCCACTAACTCTGTAATGTTATCTGATCCTTGGAGATGATTTTAAAAGAAGTATCTAACAGGCATAAACTTTGTCTTAAAAGATTATTTGTACAATTAATCTTTTTTGAGAGTTGTAGCAAATAATCTATGAGAATTTTAGCGAGGCAGGGAAAATTGTAAGTACTGCTTTTCGCAATGAATTAATAGTCAATGTATTATATCATCAATTTAACAAAACACTTTCACTTGTAAAATTAAAGATTTCCATGTGAATTATATATAGCATTAGTAAGATCATAAAACGTACAATAAATATTTTTAGGGTTACTAAATCGCTGGTACTTCAATGTAAAATCAAATTGAAAGTGGATACACGTGTTGTAATCGATTAGTGTAAGTAGTATATCTGTGCCAAACCTAGGTCACTTGGATTTAAATCCGGTATTAGACACGCAGTAGGACTGATGTCAATTGTAAGCCCTTGTGCGAGTTGCCTATGTGGAGGGGCAATAACGTCAGAATTCCACATGGTTGTAACTCATGCCCTCATATTTTCCGCCTGACGCACCCCCCATTCCGATGACATCATCATGCCCTCCTCTTTTCCCCTCCCCCCCCCCCATCCCCCCTTCCCCTGTGCTCTCCGCCTAATTATAGTGTAGAATTTTAGTGGCCATTAAGATGAAACAGATAGTAATCATATGGCCACAGAACAGGAACTCTGACCATGTTCAGAAGTACACGAAAGATTTGAATTTTTGTGCTATTTTCAGAAGTAATTATGCAAAAAATTATGTAAGGTGTGTAATATTGCAGTATGTCCATATCTAAAATTTAGAAAAACACACACACATATCCGCCAAAGGATGTGCCTAAAGTATAGCTGTGGCTTCTCTAAGTGCATCAATGCTCTATCCAAATCTACATGGCTACAAAACACATGTAGCTAAAAAATAACATTCTTAGTAGGCAGTTTAACTTCCAACATTCGGCCTCCAGAGTGAGACTTTCACTCTGCAGCGGAGCGTAGGCTGATACGAAACTTCTTGGCAGATTAAAACAATGTGCCGGACCGAAACTCGAACTCGGCACCTTTGCCTTTCGCAGGCAAGTGCTCTACCAACTTTTTTATCTCATTTTGTTCTATATATTGTTCGTTGAATATGTTTGGGGTGGACGTCCGATAACACCCGTTCAGGTTCTTCGCTGATTCTTTCACTCAGTTTTTTTTTTTTTTTTTATTACAGAGGCTAGCTAACCCTCTAAACAACTGAGCCACCCCAGCACGACTCACGACCCGTCCCCACAGCCTTACTTCCACCAGTAACCCGTCTCCTACCTTCCGAACTTCACAGAAACTCTCCTGAGAAACTTCCAGAACAAGAACTCCTGAAAAAAAAAGATATTGTGGAGACATGGCTTTGCTACAGCCTGGAGGATGTTTCTAGAATGCGATTTTCACTCTACAAGACTTTGGTCACATGCGTAAGTGATGACAGTCGTGAAGAATCATTACTAAAGCACTGCCACATGAATTCATTGCCAGCTTAAGCATAAATTGTCAAAACAAAATGTTTTTCGACACTAGCAATGAGAAACCTATGTACTATTTTCTCCAAGTAGAAGCCTCCTTGCTAATGTCCCGTTTGCGCTATCTATCATCTCAGTAAGTGACACAATGTTTATCTGTTATTCTCCCCAACACTTGTCAATGACACACACAACTGTCAGTTCAAGATTCGATGAGTGGCAACTACAGCTGTACCAAAAAAAGGAAAAAAAATTACTCTGCTTCCTTAGCTTCTTAGGCGATTCTGAACAACAGGTTCTTAGGAGCCCTTCAAATTTCAAGTGGCTTCTGTTACGCAGTTTTGAACACTCAAGAATGACCAAAAGGCCGATATTCGTCGTGGATCCATTTCAATAATACCTATTATTATAATCTATATAAAGAGCTTGTTGCTACTTACTTTTAATGTTGTGACTGGTAGAATGTTGTCAAAAATAAACGCTTCAGGCTAACCTATTAAATAACTCTGTGAAATTCAACTAAATCACTTCAGCAATCGGCCACAACGTATAATTTTTTTAAAATAAAAAAGCAATTATGATCAGTAGTGATCTGGAACTAAGGTTACAAGGGGATGTTGCTGGAGTTTCGTCTGTTATAGAGAAGTGCGAACGGAAGGATAACGTTCTACGAGTCGGAACGTGGAATGTCACAAGCTTGAACGTGGTAGGGAAGCTAGAAAATCTGAAAAGGGAAATGCAAAGGCTCAATCCAGATATAAAGGGGGCAATGAGTTGAAATGGAAAGAAGACATGGGTCCTGGTCAGATGAGTACAGGATAATATCAACAGCAGCTGAAAATGGTGTAACGGGAGTAGGATTCTTTACGAATAGGAAGGTAGGGCAGATAATGTGTTACTGTGAACAGTTCAGTGATGGGATTCTTTTTATCAGAATCGACAGCAGACCAACATCGACCATCGACAACGATAGTTCAGGCATATATGCCAAGGTTACAAGCTGAAGATGAGGACGGAGATAGTATATGAGGTTATTGAAAAGCTAATACAGTACGTTGTCGAAGATGAAAATCTAATAGTCATGGGGGATTGGAATGCGTTTGTAGGGAAAGGAATAGACGAAAATATTACAGGAAAATATGGACTTGGGTCAAGGAATGAGAGAGAAGAAAGACTAATTGAGTTCTGTAATAAAATTCAGCTATTAATTGCGAATACTCTGTTCAAGAATCACAAAAGAAGGATCTGTACTTGGATAAGGCGGGGCGATACGGGAAGATTTCAGTTAGATTACATCATGGTCAGACAGATATTCCGAAAGCATATACTGGATTTTAAGGCGAACCCAGGAGTAGATATAGAATCAGATCACAATGTAGTAGTGACGAACGGTAGGGTGAAGTTTAAGAGATTAGGCAGTAAGAATCAGTGCGCCAAGAAGTGGGATACGGAAGTACTAAGGAATGACGAGATAAGCTTGAAGTTTCCTAAGGCTATAGATACAGCAATAAGGAGTAGCTGAACAGGCAGTACAGTTGAAGAGGAATGGACATCTCTAAAAACGGCACTCACAAAAGTTGGAAAGAAAACAGGCACAAAAGAGGTAACTGCGAAGAAAACATGGGTAACAATGCAATACTTCAGTTGATCGACAAAAGAAGGAAATACAAAAATGTTCTCGGATTTTTCAGGAATATAGAAATAAAAGTCGCTAAGGAATGACATAAACAGGAAGTGGAGGGAAGCTAAGACGAAATGGGTGCATGAAAAATGTGAGGAAATCAAAAAAGAAACGATTCTCGCAAGACCTGACAGCCTGCAGGAAAGTCAAAACAATCTTCTGTGATATGAAAAGCAAGGGTGGTAACATTATTAGTCCAACGAGAATTCCACTGTTAGATGCAGAGGAGAGGGCGCATAAGTGGAAAGAATACAATGAAGGGGAGAAAGATATGTCATGTGATCGAAAAACAGGAGTCGATTTAGGGGAGATAGGAGATCCAGTATTAGAACGAGAATTTAAGAGAGCTTTGGTGGACTTAAGAACAAATAACATAGCAGTGATAGATAATATTCCATCAGAATTTCTGAGGTCACTGGGTGAAGTTGCAATAAGACGACTATTCACGTTGGTGTGTGTAGTGTACTATCTGACTTTCGGAAAAATATCGTCCACACAGTTCCATGACTGCAAGAGCTGACAGGAGAGATAATTATCGCAAAATCAGCTTAACAGCTCATGCATGCAACTTACTGACAAGAATAATATAAAGAAGAATGGAAAAGAAAATTGAGGATGTGTTGGATGACGATCAGTTTGGCTTTAGGAAAGATAAAGGCACCATAGAGGCATTTCTCACATTGCAGTTGATAATGGAGGCAAAACTAAAGAACAATCATGATACGTTCGTAGGATTTGTTGACCTGGAAAAAGCGTTCCACAATCTAAAATGGTGTAAGATGTTCGAAGGCTGAGAAAAATAATGGCAAGCTATACGAAGAGACGGGCAACATACAATACGTACAAGAGGGAATAATAAGAGTTGACGACCAAGAACGAATTGCTCGGACTAGAAAGGGTGTATGACGGAGATGTAATGGTTCGCCCCTACTTTACAGTGTAAACGGCGAAGAAGCAATGATGGAAATAGAATAAAGGTTCCGGAGTGGAATTAAAATTCAAGGTGAAAGGATATCAATGATACGATTCGCTGATAACATTGCCATCCTGAGTGAATGTGAAGTAAAATTATATGAACTGCTGGATGGAATGACCTGTCTAATGAGTACAGATTATGGATTGGGAGTAAATCGAAAAAATCCGAAAATAATGAGAAATAGCAGAAATTAGAACAGCGAGAAACTTAACATCAGGATTGATGGTCACGAAGCAGACGAAGTTAAGGAATTCTGCCACCTACGCAGTAAAAATAACCAATGACGAACGGAGCGAGGAGGATATCAAAAGCAGACTAGCACTGGCAAAAAGAGCATTCTTGGCCAAGAGACGCCTACTAGTATCAAAAATAGGCCTTAATTTGAGGAAGAAATTTCTGAGAATGTACGTTTGGAGCACAGCATTGTATTGTACTGAAATATGGACTGTAGGAAAACCGGAACAGAAGAAATTCGAAGCATTTGAGATGTGGTGCTACGGACGAATGTTGAAAATTAAGTGGACTAATAAGGTCAGGAATGAGGAAATTATGCGGGAATCAGAGAGGAAAGGAATATGTAGAAAACACTGCCAAGCAGAAGTGATAGGTTGATAAGACACCTGTAGATGGCAAAAACTGTAGAAGAAGACAGAGATTGGAACACATCCAGCAAATAGTTGAGAACGTAGGTTGCAAGTGCTGCTCTGAGTATGAAGAGGTTGGCACAGGAATGCACGGCGAACCGATCAAACCAGTCAGAAGACTGATGCAACAAAAGAAAAAAAAGAAATAGCGCAATTAATAGTGCTGCGGTGATTCTGATACATGTGGTGGGCAACTGTGCCCAAACGGCAAACCGCGCGGAGTGGCCACGCGGTTTGAGGCGTCATGTCACGGACTGCGCGGCACCTCACGCCGGAGGTTCGAGTCCTCCCACGGGCATGAGTATGTGTGTTGTTCTTAGCATAATTTAGTTTAAGTTAGTTTAAGAAGTGTGTAAGTCTAGGGACTGATGACCTATGTAGTTTGGTCCCATAGAAATTCAGCCACATTTGAAAGAATGGTTGGTTCTGAGCACTATGCGACTTAACTTCCACGGTCATCAGTCGCCTAGAACTTAGCACTAATTAAACCTAACTAACCTAAGGACATCACACACACCCATGCCCGAGGCGTAGCGATCGCTCGGCTCCAGACTGCAGCGCCTAGAACCGCCCACATTTGAACATTTTGAACAAATGAGGACTCGGCTGGAAAACCGGTCACACTCAAAGATCGCTCAGTTATTCGAATTCAGTGAACGAAACACGTAACCGAAGGTAAAATTCACTGGCAGCTATTAGAAGTTTAAAGACAGTCTGTAATGTTTCACCAGCACGTCGTAGAATGGTGTCGAAAGTTGAAGGCTCGGAGGGAAAATGCCACCGATGACGATCGTAGTGCCCGAACCACGGCCGCATCAATACAATATGAAGCAGATAGCTGGCATGGAGTACCACATTACGGCATGCGACGATAGAATTAGGAACCTTGTTCGGAAGATCTCTTTACATGTTCCACGATATTCTACATTACCGGAAAGTTTGTTCCCGATGGATTCCACGAAATCTAACCAGTCAACACTAGGGGGGTCCATGGGAGCAAGTCCTCATTTTTTGGAACGATTTTCTACGGAAAGGATAGTTTTTGCCGCAATTTCACAGGTGACGGAACATCGATCTTCCACTACATCCTGCAACGGCGCAATAGTTTTCAATTGGTAATACACTGACGAAAAATTCACAAAAGTAAGAAGGAGTTGAGCCTGAAAGCTGATGTTTATTCAAATTTTGCTCAAGTTGCATAATAATGGCTATAGTGGCGTCATTATGAGGATGGAAATCAGATGTGCTTTAAATACACTGTCTAAAGGTCGTGAGCGTTAGCTACCTTTGATGTTGTAAATGGTGAGATGAAGCTGATGTTAGACAGGAATGCGTTTATGGCGACTAGGACGTCATTATCAAATCTCACCGAGTTTGAACGAGGTCATGTGATAAGACGACGAGAAGCTGAATGTTCGTTCTGTGATATTGCAGAAATACTTGCCAGGAATGCAGCCACTGTACACGAATGCTGGCAGCGATAGTCATGACACTGTACGGTAGTAAGAAGACCACAGCCATGTGCCACTACCGAGAGGGAAGATCATCGCACTCGGCGTATAGCACTGGCACATCGTACAGCATCTGCAGCAGCGATTTGATCACAGCAGTGGCACAGAGAACTGTTACCAATTGATAACCCTAGGACAGCTCCGAGCCAGTCACCCTGTAACGTACATTGCACTGATTCCAAAACACCGTTATTTGCAACTTTGCTGATGTCAAAAAAACTATACTAAACTCCGCCCGAAGAGGCCACGAAGGCCCAATGGTACCGACCAGCCGCTGTGTCGTTCTCAGCCCACAGGCGTCACAGGACGCGGATTGGAGGGTCATGTGATGAGCACACCGCTCTCCGGGCCATATGTCAGTTTACGTGACCCGTCGATGTTGTCAGGCGAGAGCTTATTGGAGAAAAAGTGAATGTCTATTGTGTTTACTGATGAAAGGTGGTCGTGCCTCAGAGTCAGTGATGGACTATGTTGATTAGGAGGTACCATTAGTGAGGGCCGGCAACCAACCAGTGTGCACACTAATCACACTGGATCTACGCTTGTAACTATGGTCTGAGGTACAGTGTCGTATGAATCAGGAGTACACTCGTGCTTATCCCTCGCACCCTGGTTGCACCTATTGTGCTGCCATTCATGAACAGCATTCCAGGAGCTGGTTTCCAGCAGAATAACGATCGCCCACATACCTCTGTTGCAAACCAACATGCTCTACAATGTCGCCATGTTGCCTTGGCTTACTCGATCACCAGATTTATCTCCAATAGAGAACACACGGCACATAATCGGACAACTCCAGCATCATCCACAACCAGCATTTACCGCCCCTGTGTTGACCGTCCAAGTGTAACAGGTATGGAACTCCATCCCACAAACTAACATCCGTTACCTGCGTAGCACAGCGCATGCATGTTTGTAGGCTTGCATTGAACATTTTCGCGGTTACACCTTTTATTAATGTACCAATACTTCACATTTGAAATGGCATTAGCATTGACCTGCCATCTTCCACTGTTAAGCACTTAAATATGTTAGCTAAACAAAGGTATTCCCAAAATTTCATTACTGTATAGCCATTATTTTTTGATGTTGAAATTTTTTCCGTCAATGGATAATTAAAGCTGGGGTGTAGACAGCTATACCCTCAACAACGAACATACATCGCGTTGCTTGTACGTTGTTATTTTGACGTCACTATCTACTAGAAAGTGAGTGACATTTATTTAATTTAAGTCCCTTTGACGTCAAGTACAGCTTTCTCTCTTTATCCCTAATCTCGTCAGCGAACCTTGTTTATTGCTAGTACAGACGAAATCAGTGAATAATTGAAATTTTAATTTGGTAACTTTGATAGACCCGGCAGCAACACATTACTTCTACATCCGTGCGTTCGCCAATTTTTTGGTGCCGTGGCCGTTCACGCTGCACTCGTCTACAGAAACGCAGGCTGCTGGCCCTGTTCTCTGCGTTGTAGAACGTATTCTGCTGTCACTTCTCTTAGCTGAGCATCACCGAATTACTACACTTGATCGAACACAGTTACTAGATGATAAATAATAAGCTTTGTGGCACGTCTTCCCGCAGAAAATATTTAATTTGGATGAGGCACAAAAGAAACTGCGAATCCCACTTTGTCATCAGAGCACGGCGTTAATCAGCGTTGAATCCTGGGGAGAAAAATTTCCCTACGTGTTACGCGCGGTTGCACTTCCCACCTTACGCACATTTCCGTGCATTCTGGATTCCAATCAGCGACCTTAACAGCATACCACCTCAGCCAGACTCGATGTGAGCACTGGTAAATTACCGTGAATTATCCCCTGCAGAGAACTGAATAATCCTGTGGAGATATGTCGCAAGCTCTGAAGGAGCAGATTTTGTTCCACCTTTCTGGATGAAAGGTGAATGTATTGAAATATCAGCCTGTATGGTGGCCGCCTCATGTGAATGTTATCCGTCAACTCGATCTTATACTGTGATTCTTTTATTTCAACCTATCATGCCAGTGAGCGCGTCACTAAATTCCTTACGTAATTTAACAATCAGCCCCTTCTATTCAGAAGACAAATGTCCGAGGTTATACACAGCAACATCCGTGTCAACTGATTTAGTTCATAGTTCTGGCGCACCTCAAACCATTCATTGCATCTTTACAGAATTTAAAAATCTTTAGGCTAGAAAATTCAAAATGAAATCCTTTGTTACTCCACTGTGAAACCAATCTCACCTTATATATAAAATCTACGCCTACTATAGCCATCATTGAAAGGTTGCGAGCCACACTTAATGGATACATCCACTTAAAATCACCAACCCGAATCTCAACCTTAATTGTCTTCAAAATTTGCACTTCTCAGAATTATGTAACTGACAGGATGCAATTCCGCCTGACACTCTGGGTACCCTACAGTGTCCTGATGTGTTATCGGCCACTCCACCATGATGAAAGAGACAGAGCCTCAGGTATCAAGAAGAGCACAAACAAGCTCTTCATTTACAGACACACATAAAAGGGCCTCGCGCCCTGGGGATCGCCGAATTTCTTATACAAAAGCCCCTTCTTTGCGACCCACCTTAAGATATCGTAAACTGTCGTTAAAACTCCCTCGCGCTGTACAATTCCTCACAAAATGCCCACTTCCCTTGCACGTAAAGCACTTTACTGCAGAGGACACTGATTGTCGGTTGGTCTTAGCATTAAGCATTCCTTGCCACAAGGTAAATCCTTATTTCCGCCCTGATCAGCGTGCGCTACAGCTTGCACACGACTGACTAACTCTTCTAATTGACGAAAGTCAAGTGGCTGCTCACAAAACGCTCTATAGCGGTTGCTGTGTCGCATTCCTTGCAAAATGTTTAAAAAAGATTTCCCCTTCACTGTAACTCAAACACAAACTCCATGCGCTGTCTTTTATCCTTTTGACATACTTCTCTACTGGTTCATCAGAATACCGCATCGCAAGACAGCTTTTTCCGACAAGCTCACTTCGGATTCAGGCGCTCAAATAATTACAACAAATTAGCTCAACGACAATTAAAGTCAACGACACATTGAGTCCATCAATGCCTGTTCTATTCGCCCACGGACCACAAGGCTCAGTAACTGGTAACAATGTTCAGCACTTAATCGAAAAAAAAAAAAAACATCCCTGTAGCCTACAATTCCCACAAAAATTTTAACACTCTCAGTACCTCATCAGTGAAAACCAATGACAAAATACCTGTCCCCGAAACAGTCCGGATTGGGTAACTTAAATAAATTGGGCATTACCTTACAAGGAGACCCATGAGACATTTCCTCTCCCATTAGGCGACAACTCCTCTGACGCAACGTTCCTTACAAGAGTTAACATTTCTTGAATTCGCACGAGCGATTTATTGAGCTGTTCACACAGCTCCCTGCATATTATGTTGGATGATCTGACGCTAGAAAGATCCTGCGTCTTCCTAACACAATACATCACCCGATCTTTAATTCTGCTACCCCGCGAATGACATGGCACGCTAACCTCGAAATTAAAGTCTCTAATTCCGATAACATGTGTTTAATGCTGGGAAGTGTCACTCGCTTGTCCTTCCAGCAAGTCCAGCGGAGCCATCGGCCGTGCGGTTCTAGGCGCTTCAGTCTGGAACCGCCTGACTGATTTCACATGCGGTGGCATTTTCAGTCGCGGCTGACTATATAAAGAAGCACTACGAAGCACAAGTCGCCAGCAGGAATCTGAATATAACGTACATGTCTTCTCCTTGAGTAAGAGTAACTGCCGCGCATGCTCGGAACTGCGATCGTAGAGCTTCCGCGGATAGAAATAAAACCGGAACTTACTTTGTGGACGACCCCCGTATTACTCTGATATCACATCCTCGTGACCACACGAAAACAACGCTCTCTGCTACGAAAGTGTAACAGAACTAATGAGTGGAAGGGCTAGGGGGAAGTAGGCGTGGCATTCTTTTGAACAGTTTCTATTTATTACAATTTTAAACACAGTGAACATTTTAAAATCAGGAAGAGAAATAGTTAATATAATGCTTAACACAGTCAATTATAATGATACCAATAATAAACACCATTGCAAACAGTTGAGTCCAATTAATTAGGTCAGTATAAGTTGAACGCACCAGCTAGTACACAGATAAATGATTTTGAGAATGTACCACCTCAAAGCACTAAATATTTTACACTCCATTCATGGATAAGACTGCCAACAGTGTTGTGAACCCAAGTCAGCTCACACTACGTGTCTGTTGACCAAAAGAACAAGCCTGCTTGCATTACATAGCACCGGTCAATAACCAGACCTACCTCCCACTAAAATACATCGGCTAAGTCTATCAGCAGCGCCAGAGAAGTTTCAATACCAGCAGGAACACTTCCTTAACCATAAAATTCAACAGCAACGACACTGATATCGATACCGACCAAAAGGTTAATGTGGCGGTGCGGCGAGCGACGGGCTGCAGAAAGGCAAGCCTACTCATCTACCCTTGCAGAGCGGAGGCTGGATCACCAGGAGGTCGGGATGTGACTGGCAAGGACCGACTGCAAGCAGACGGCGCATCACTAGCAAAACTCTCGGCGCCGCGCCACATCAAGTCCCGACGAGGCGGCGCGGTAATTCAATTCTCCCCAGTTCGTGACAACCTAACACTGGTGCAGTAGCTCAATAAAAGATTAGTAAGTTTCTTTGCGTGGCCATCCTTCGATGCAAGCACAGAAATGTTCGTTTTGTAAACGAAATCACCTTTTCTTGCTGAAAATTAATTTATCTTTCCCACACACGTTTCGTGCTTTTTCTTACTCTAAGCATCTTCACTGCGATCTAGAACGATTCCGTTTTGTTATTTTTAGATTATCAAACAGTTCATATAAAGTTTTTACCTAAATAAGTAATTACTTATAGTTTTTAGGCATCAGAATTTCCTCTCATCTGGTCTGCATGTCGCACTACCACATTATCTTTCATGGCGTTCACCACGTTTCTCCGTGTTCTTTGTGGTACACAATTATTCCCTTTTGCCACAACTTATATTTATCTGTTCGAACACTTTGCTTTCATCAATGTAAACATTGTAACTCCATTATGTGTTTCTTCCTGTTTGATTTGTTTACCTACATGTTGCCAATCTAACAAAATATAAGTTGAAAACTAATGTCTATTCATGACGTTTATATCGCGCGCGCTTACGTGTGTGTCTGTGCGTGGTGTGTGTGTGTGTGTGTGTGTGTGTGTGTATGCGTGGTGTGATGTATGAGACTGAGAATGCGCTGAAGAGTGTGTATATGGCCTCTTTTATAATTTTTTTTTAGTGTTTGTGTTTGGGTGGAGAGTTTGGTGGGTAGGAGAGTTGAGAGTGGGTTGGAGGTTTGACTTGTAGAGTGTTGAATTTGAATGTAATAGCTGTTAGAGACTGGTTGAAAACTTTGGTGATCAGCTTATCTGAGTTTCGGTTCAAATTTGCTGTGGAGGGTTTCACAGTCAACTGAGTGAAAAAATGTTGGGTAGAGTTATTATTATTATTATTACGATATTCCAGCTCAGTTGCGCAATAAGGTCTTCAATTGTTCATCACACATGAGCAACCGGGAAATATCAACAGTAGCCTAGCAAGAGACCTTAACTGGTCTTGTGAATTTAGACCTTCGACTGTGACACTAACTGTACGTCGGTAGTGTAAATACATAAATCTAAGGACAAGTCGTTACGTTATCTTTTACCTTGTTGATTGATAAGTAAAGTGTTGCTTATTATTTGCTTGTGAAATTCTTCTTTGTTTTGTTGAATACTCTTTGATGACCAGTTTGGTTGTAACGGTGGGTGTCAGTTTTATTGGTTGTGAAATTCTTCTTTGTTTTGTTGAATACTCTTTGATGGACAGTTTGGTTGCAACGGTGGGTATCAGACTTGGACAATATAGTGCATAGCTGTTAGGCATTGAAATGGCTCTGAGCACTATGGGACTTAACATCTGAGGTCATTAGTCCCCTAGAACTTAGAACTACTTAAACCTAACTAACCTAAGGACATCACACACAACCATGCCGGAGGCAGGAATTCGAGCCTGCGACCGTAGCGGTCGCGCAGTTCCAGACTGAAGCACCTAGAACCGCTCGGTCGCACAGGCCGGCTTGTTAGGCTATCAGAACTATCGTGGAGATTAGTCTTCCAGTTCGCGCTTGGAAATAATATTATTGTGACCTCACACAGGAGTTTCTATGAAGATATTATTAATATTTTTTTTTCCTTTTCAATCAGAATTAACTCCTACCAGAAAGACTACGGGATTTCTGGATAGTGGTAATTCTATCCTTGAATTTGCCTTGTTACGTCTGAACGTCCAACTAATCAGAGGAAATAGGGCCTCATCTTTATTTCTTTTTACCAGAGTAGTGTGTCATTGATTAAATGTTGTACCGGCGTACTGAGATGAGTTTGGTCAATGCAAAAATCAACTATGTAACACAAATTGGAGCGCAACCTCAGAACAAGTGCATACCAGATGAAGGCAGGAGGCTTTTAGCAGATAAAGGTCGTGCGGATCGATGGCGAGAACACAGATGGAGGCGCGAATTGTCGCTCATGAAGACGACTGCCTCGCCAATATGCTGCCGATGTGGTTGCACTATCGGTCAGAGGATGGCAGTCACGTATCGTACATCCGTTACGTCGACTTCCATGACCGCCAGCGGAGTACGTCGGCCCCACATAATGCCACCCCAAAACAGCAGGGAACCTCCACCTTGCTGCACTCGCTGGACAGTGTGTCTAAGGCGTTCAGCCTGACCGGGTTGCCTCCAAACACGTCTCCGACGATTGTCTGGTTGTAGGAATATGCGACAGTCGGCATGTTGTTGGGCCCATCTGTACCGCACTGCACGGTATCGTGGTTGCGAAAATGGACCTCGCCATGGACGTCGGGAGTGAAGTTGCTCATCATGCAGCCTATTGCGACGTCCTGTGGCTGCACGGAAAGCATTGTTCAACATGGTGCCGTTGCTGTCAGGATTCCTTCGAGCTATAATCCGTAGGCAGCGGTCATCCACTGCAGCAGTAGCCCTTGAGCAGCCTGAGCGAGGCATGTCATAGACAGTTCCTGTCTTTCTGTATCTCCGTCACGTCCGAAGAACATTGCTTTTGTTCGCTCCGAAACGCCTGGACACTTACCTTCTGGAGAGCCCTTCCTAGCACATTGTAACAATGTGGACGCGATCGAACCGCGATATTATTGTCTAGGCACGGTTGAACTACAGGTGTACCTCCTTCCTGGTGGAGTGACTGGAACTGATCTGCTGTCGGACCCCCTCCGTCTAATAGACGCTGCTTATGCATGGTTGCCGGCCGGTGTGGCCGAGCGGTTCCAGGCGCTTCAGTCTGGAACAGCGCGACCGCTACGGTCGCAGGTTAGAATCCTGCCTCGCTCATGGATGTGTGTCATATCCTTAGGTTACTTAGGTTTAAGTAGTTCTAAGTTCTAGGGGATTGATGACCTAAGATGTTAAGTCCCATAGTGCTCAGAGCCATTTGAACCATGCATGGTTGTTTACATGTTTGGGTGGGTTTAGCGAAATCTCTGAACAGTCAAAAGGACTGTGTCTGTGATACAATATCCACAGTCAACGTCTATCTTCAGAAGTTGTGGGAACTGGGCTGATGAAAAAATTTTTTGATGTGTGTGTATGAGCTGTGGGACGGTGGGGCCAGGGGTAAGGGGTGTACGAATCTACCGTTGTGCTACTGATCATAATGACACAGTACAATGTTGTGATTGTGATAACAGTTCTTGGTGTTCACAATTTTCCCCATATATGTCATTGTAAACTAGGAGGCATGAACATAATTAACATAAATGGTTGAGATAATGTCAAATACTGTCGTATACTTTTGGATACATTATTCTCAAAATCTACCAGATTGTACAGCTATGTCTAAATATTCCCTACGAATAATTTCAAGTAATTATTTACATAATGTTTATGTTTTACTAAAATATGATATACCAAAACTTATAATTACGCCGTCTAGTCCCCTGAAGGTGTAGTTCCCTTATACAGGGTATTTGTTTTGATTTTAGACAACTAAATATCTCGAAAACGACGCAACGTAAGAAAAAATCGTTCGAGGTGGAAAGTTAACATTAGTGAAGGGGACATCTTTCTGTGCTACAACTGGCCACCTACCTGTCCTGTAAGGGATTGGGTCAATTTCTTATTTTAAAATGGAAACCCCTATTTCTATTGGTTATTAGGCTGCTACGCTAGAAAATTCGTACACTGTTACAGTCTGCAAGTGATGATCGAAGGAATCACTGCGTTAGAAAGAAGTCTGCGTATAGCGGCGATTGTACGCAGGCTCCTATTTCGATTGTACAAGAAGTGAGATTCTTCTTACACGTCAGTCAGGGGGCTTGAAAACGGAGTAGTGGAATGCAGACACTGGTAGCAAAAACAAAATCAAACTGGAAACATTTGTTGTGATACAAGAGTTTTATTACATCCTTGTCGTTTTTCCTGGACCAGACAAAACGCCGTTTCCAGCCAGAAATTGAACGGCAAAAGGACTGTACTGCAGATCAAATTTTCAACACAAAAGTAAATTTCGAACGTAAATACCAACCTTTAGAATACAAAAATTTACGTTTACAATGTAAATGAAATGTAGAATTAAACAGATCGTTTATTAATTGCAAAACTATGCATACTTGATACGAGAGGCGATAAAGCAACACTTTTCTTTTCTTGGACAATTTTAGTTGAAAAAATAGGAATATTTGATGTGCAACATCGTGGAGTATTCACGCTTGAGTCTCTATAGTTTTATGAAGTTCCGATAGATGGCGGTATTATACGTAGCCTTCAAAACGGCGTCTATAAAGGAGCTACTTTCAAAGAAGAGAACTGGTACTCAGTTTCTTTTTGAGCAAACCAGAGGATTGCTTGCAGATATTCTTAGGCGCTTGCAGAATGTCTACGGTGACGCGACATTCAACAAAAGCACGATGAGTCGTTGGACGAGGCGTGTGTCATTATCACAAGGTGACCGCTGTGACTCATGCAGTGTTGGACGTGCTGACACTCTCATACGAGGTGATCGACGGATCACAAAAACACAAACATCTCGCTGCAGAACTGGATATCTCTGTTGGTACTGATGACACATTCGTCCACCAGTTTGAATACTCAAAGGTGTATGTCAGCTGGGTTTCCCGTCGCATTATAGAAGAGCAAAAGCAGCAACAATGGACCATCTGAACGGAACCTGCTTGCGCGGTAGGAGGCTGATCGTGAAAACTTTTGTCGAACACAGTCACAGACGATGAAACGTCGGTTCATCACTTCGAACCGGAAACAAAACTACGGTTTATGGAGCGGTGCCACACTACCTCTACCCCGAAGAAAAAAGTTTCAAGGCGTACCCTCAACCGAAAATATCTTATTGATGGTATTCTGGGACTCTGGAGGGGTTATCCTGTTTAAGTGCAACGATTAAGTCTGTATTGTGCTACGCTCAGGAAAGTGGAGAAACAACTTTAGCGTGTTCATCGCCAAAAAAATTCAAGCGAACTTCTCCTTCCCCATGGCAAGGCAAGGTCTAACACAGGTTTCCGAGAGGAACTGACTGAAATGTTCTTCCTCGTCCACCTTACAGCCCTGATTTTGCACCGTCCAACTTCCACCCCTTTGGCCCAGCTGAAGTATGCACTCGGCGGGAAGCAGTACATGGATAACTGCGAAGTTACTGATGTAGCAAGATGCTGGCTGCTATGTCGAACAGTGGAGTGCTACCATGCTGACATCAAGGCCCTTCCAGAAAGGTAAGGCCGTCGCACTGAACGGATATTATGTTGAAAAATAGTGTCTTGTAAGTCTCTTCGGGTTTGATGCCGGATGCTAAAATAAACTTGACTCGGATTCTAAAATAAACTTGACTCGATATTTCGGCGATCCAACTGCTCACCACGTTCAGGAGAACGCTGCTTCTGCTGATGAGTCCTGCTGGGAACTGACGCCAGGCTGCAAATCGACGTCCTATGTAGGCCACCGTTCAGTACTCGGCGCATGCGCGCCCATCACGGTTGCTGCCCTCCAGGACTGGGAGGTGCCGCCGCCCTTAGTAGAACATTGACGACAACGATTTGTCGCACTCTGGGCGGCACCAAAGAACGTTCTGTTTTGAGGCGGGATGGTACAGGATTCCACGCCCTGCTAAGAGGAATCCCATTATCTCTGTTGATTAAATTAACTGCCAACCTAATTTCAATTGCCTCTTTACAGACAATGTTCCAAAAACCGTAAGTGTTGGCAACTATCACAGTTTCGTCAAATTTCATGCATTTAAATCTTTCACAGAGCCGAGTACTGTCCTAATCATAGAAGTTGTACGAAACACTCTCTTAAGGTTAAAATGCCTTAAAATTCTTCCAATCTTAAACGATATGCCTCCAGCATAAGGAAGAAAGGCCACCGATCTATGGTCCAAACTCAATAGCCCGACGAATCCGCTTCTCAGACTATCCATTTTCCTTAAAAATAGCCATCAAATGCGCAAGTTGTTGGGTTAAGCTGTTCGCGTCGGAAATGGCATATGCTCTGGTACCAAGGTCCTAAGGACGCCAGTGCGTTGGTGTGGTGGATGACAACTAGTAGAATGCAGATACCGATATGTGTGCGTCGGCTTTCGGTGAACACTGTGTCCCAAACTACCGTCTGATTTCTTATCAACCATAACGTCTAAAAATGGAAGCATTCCATTAATTTCAGCCTCCATGGTAAATTTCCATCATTACAACCTTTGCATTTCCCTTGTCAGCTGGTAAAACTACTAGTTTACCATTCCTAAGGGAACGAATGGTTGTTCTCTCTGCGAAAGAGGTGTTATCCCGGGGTGATCGAGCCCGACGTGATGTGTGGGACACTTCTTGCCCTATTTCTTACGCTTGATCCTCGTGTAGGCTGTGTACTGCTTGTTGTACACAGCATATGAACTGTGACAGGAAGTGTCTTGGGAGTGGGGAAAAATTTAAAGCGTCAGTCCGGAACCGCGCTGCTGCTACGGTCACAGGTTCGATTCCTGTCTCGGGCATGGATGTGTGTGATGTCCTTAGGTTAGTTAGGTTTAAGTGGTTCTAAGTTCTAGGGGATTGATGAACTAAGATGTTAAGTCACATAGCGCTCAGAGCCATTTGAAACAAAAATTTAAACCTTTCTCCAACACCGGCACTGTGCGCCCATCCAAAGCCTTGCTAGAAAGATTAACCTCAGTGCGTCGACGTTTATTCCCTTCTGATGCTGCGTAACGAGAAAGAAGCAGTTCAAATTTTGAAGATTATCTGGTAACGGCGCTCCTATGTGCTCAAACCGCTGGCGCCCATATGGAAGGATCAGCCCACTCCCAAACACCACTTCAAAACTGCGATGACAATGTAAGTAAAATAATTCTTAGCTCTCATACACCGAGCGAGGTGGCGCTGTGGCTAGCACACTGAATACGCATTCGGGAGGACGACGGCTCAATCTCGCGTCCGGTAATCCTGATTTAGGTTTTACGTGATTGTCCAAAATTGCTCCAGGCAAATGCCTGGATGGTTCCTTTGAAAAGGCGCGGCCGACTTCCTACCCCGTCCTTCCCTAATCCGATGACACCTATGATCTCTTTGTTTGGTCTTGTCCCCCAAACAACCCAAACCCTATTAGCTCCCTTACAACTAATAAAAAGAACGAATCTGGCATAATTGGGAATAATACCTTCGTCATGGCATCTCAGCAAGAAGGAGAGTGTACTGAACAGCTTTCCTTCTTTGCCCCGCAGTTTATCGAACTTCTGTTCACGTTTTACCATCTCCCCCCCGTAGAGGTACTTGATGTGACTTCGTAGCCTTTCCCGTCGTAATAAGTATTGAAAGTATCTTCGGGTTTGCTGTCCGATCTTAAAATCAACTTGACTCGATATTTCGGCGATCAACTGCTCGCCACGTTCAGGAGAATGCTGCTTCTGCTGATGAATCCCGCTGAGAACTGACGCCAGGCTGCAAATCGACGTCCTATGTAGGCCACCGTTCAGTACACGGTTGCTGGCTCCAAGACTGGGAGGTGGTGCCGCCCTTAGCAGAACATTGACGGCGACGATATATCGTACTCAGGGTCGCACCGAAGAACATTCTGGTTTTTTTTTTTTTTTTTTTTTTTTTTAGTCTTAGAAGTTGGGCGAAACACAGACTTAATGTTAAAATTCCTTAAAATTCTTCCAGTCTTAGACGATATGCCTCCAGTATAACGAAGAAAGGCCAGCGATCTATGTTCCTCTTCATGCACCTCCACTGATGGTCCCAACTCTATTGCCCGACAAAATTGCTTCTCAGAGTATCCATTTTCTTTAAAAACAACCATCAAGTTGATTTTTGGGTCCGCCAGCAAACCCAAAGAGACTTTCAAGACTTATTAAGCCGGGAAAGCTACGAAATCACAGTGTCTTGCAAAAATATGGTTCAAATGGCTCTGAGCACTATGGGACTTGTCATCAGTCCCCTAGAACTTAGAACTACTTAAACCTAACTAACCTAAGGACATCACACACATCCATGCCCGAGGCAGGATTCGAACCTGCGACCGTAGCGTTCGCGCGGTTCCAGACTGTAGCGCCTAGAACCGCTCGGCCACTCCGGCCGGCACAGTGTCTAGCAGTCAAAATAGTAGGGAATAATATGGTTTATTGGGATCCTAAAAAAAACCTGCTTTCAGAAAAAATTTGTTGAACTGCTTACTGAACACTCTTTGTATTTTTCGATTACAGCGTCAAGTTTCGGATCGAACATTAAACATTGGCTAGAACAGGGAAAGAAATGCAATAAAAGACGAATGGGTAGCTTTGATAGATGAAACAATGAAAGCGTCAGAGGATCAAATAGCTAAAAAAAAATTCTAGTTGAAACTCTTTGCATGTCACAGGAGAAATTGAATGTAACAGATGTAAGGAGAAAATATGAAAATTCGGCAAATGAAGCAGGCGGATGTCTAAAAATTAAATTGACAGAAAATGCAGAATTACTAAGTAGGAATAGTTAGAAGGATTTAGAATCACATTGCACTGTTGTTGTTGTTGTTTTGGTCTCCAGTCCTGAGACTGGTCTGATGCAGCTCCCCATGCTACTCTATCCTGTGCAAGCTTCTTCATCTCCCAGTACCTACCATATTGCACTAGTAGAAAGATAGATACCGTCTCCAGAAAAATGGAAAAAGTCTTTGGAGGAAAGAAAAGCAGCTGTATGAGTATCAAGAATACAGATGGAAAACCAATACTAAGCAAAAAAAGGGAGAGCTAAAAGGTGGAAGAATTATGTAAAGTGTCTTTATAAGGGATAACAACTTGAAGGCAATATTATAAAAGGGAAAGAGAACCAGGATGAAGATGAGATGGGAGACATGATACTACAAGAATAATTTCAGAGAATACTGAAAGACCAAAGTCTAAACAAGCACCTGGAATAAAAACATTCCGTTATAATAACTGATAGCTTTGCGAGAGCCAGGCATGGGTAAATTATTTCACCTGGCGTGCAAGATGTATGAGAATGGCGGAATACCCTCATACTTCGAGAAACTTGTCTTAGAATCTTAGAAGATAGTTTTTATTTCAGTTTTGGGTCATCCATCCTTCGACTGGTTTGATGCGGCCCGCCACAAATTCCTCTCCTGTGGAACCTCTTCATTTCAGAGTAGCACTTGCAACGTTCGTCCTCTATTATTTGCCTTATTCTACAATTTTTATCCTCCACAGTTCCTTCTAGAACCATGGAAGTTATTCCCTGATGTCTAAACAGATGTCCTATGAACTTGTCCCTTCTTCTTGTCAGTGTTTGCCATACATTCTTTTCCTCCCTGATTCTGTAGAGAATCCCCTCATTCCTTACTTAATCAATCCACTCAACTTTCAACATTCGTCTGTAGCATCACATCTCACATGGTCGATTCCCTTCTGTTCCCGTTTCCCCACATACCATGTTTCACTAACATGCAATGTTGTGTTCCGAACGCCCTCTCTCAGAAACTTCTTCATCAAGGCCTCTGTTTAACACAGTAGTCTTCTCTTTGCCAGGAATCCCCATTTTTACCAGTGATAATCTGCTTTTTAAGTCCTCCTTGCACCGTCCGTCACGTGTTATTTTGCTACCCAGGCCGCATAATTCCTTAACTTCGTCTAGTTAGTGATCTCCTATTTTGATGTTAAGTTTTTCGCTGTTCTCATTTATACTGCTTGTCTTTCCTCGATGTACCCTCAGTCCACATTCTGTACTCATTGGACTGTTCACTCCATTCAACAGATCCTGTAATTCTTTTTCAATTTCACTGAGGGTAGCAATGTCATCACCGATTTTTCTCGTTGATACGCTTTCACCTTGAATTTTAAATTCACTCCTGAAATTTTCTTTCATTCCCATCACTGCTTCTTTGATGTATAGATTGAACAGTAGGGGGCGAAATACTACATTCCTGCCTTACACCCTTGTTCATCCGAGCACGTTTTTCTTGGTCTTTCACTCTATAACTATTCCCTCTTGGCTCTTGTACATGCAGTAATCATCCTTCTCTCCCTATAGGTTACCCCAATTTTCCTCAGAATTTGAAACATCTTGACATTGTCAAATGCTTTTTCTAGCTTAAAAAATCCTATGAATGTGTCTTGATTTTTCTTTATATTTGCTTCCGTTAGCAACCGCAACATCAGAATTGTCTTTCGAGTGCCTTTAGTTTTCCTAAATCCAAAATGATCGTCATCTAACACATCCTCAGTTTTCTTTTCCATTCTCCTGTACATTATTCTTTTCAGCGACTTGGATTCATGATGTGTTAAGCTGATTGGTCGAACAGTCTGGATCTTATCAGCTCTTGCAGTCTTCCGAATTGTGTGGATGATATTTTTCCGAAGGTCAAATGGCATATCGCCAGACATGTGCATTCTCCACTCCAACGTAAATAGTCGTCTTGTTGCCATTTTCCATAATGATGGAATATTATCTATTCATTCTGCTTATTTGATTTTATGTCTTCCAATGCTCTTTTAACTTCTGATTCTAATACTGGATACCCTGTCTCTTCTAGATGATTCCTGTTTCTTCTCTTATCACAATGGCCGAATCTACCCTCTCACGGAGGCCTTCAGTGCACTCTTTCCACCTATATTCTATCTCATTTGCATTTAACAATGGAATTTCCGTTTAAGGGGGGTAGGGCATCAAACGGGACGAATTTGAGCAGGAGAGGCACCACAGGACATTTCAATTTCCACTGTTTACACTCTTACAAATAAATTCATAAAACTTTGTCAGCATGACCAGGAAGGATTCAGGAGTCACACTCATAGCACAGGAAGTCCAAAGTCTAACAATTTCGTCATTTCTTTCACCTACTACCTGCTGCATTTGTTGCTATAGGTACACTTTTCTTCATAAGTAAGAGAGATTCTTCGATAAATTTCCACAGCATATAAGCCATACCTATAGGTGTACAAAACTCTAGAATTTCCCAAATCTATTAAAAGCTATGGAAAAATTGAGATAATCAACTATTAAATTTGCGTTTTTCTCCAAACATGAAGTTTAAAATCTATCTGCTCCTTCATTTTTTCATAAATTAATTAAATTCTAGAGTTTAATGCACCTTTAAGTATGGTTTTTATGGTGTACAAAACTCAGTGAAGAATGTCTCTTACTTATGAAGAAAAGTGTACCTACAACAACAAATCCAGTCAACAGCAGATGTACGCTTGTAAGGTCGCATGGTCTCAATGACCTTCACTTCTTACAAATTCCGTCCTCACAATCATATTCTGCAAATCAAGTTGCTTCATTCGAACCCAAACCTGATAAGGTAGAGTCAATTTTGTATCAATTAATGTAAGCGATATTCAAATCTAATAGGTAAATCACAAGTGCGCACCGAGGTTGAAAAATTCGAGGCTGGCGTACACAACATGACGGCGACAGGAATTTTCGTTCTAAAGAGGCAACCAGCCTGCTGGGAGGCCCATCCCTTCAGAGGGGTGAGTCAACACACACCTACTTCGTCAGAGCGACCGCCCAGAGAGAGGATAGCTTTCGCCAGAGCGAAGGGATAACGACCTCTGTGCTCCACGTCCGATACATTGTGTGGCAGCGCCCAGAAAACGCACTTTTGACGGACCTACTGCATAGTTACGGAGTTCTTACAGGAGGGCAGTACATGCATAACGGAGATGCTACGTATTTCAGCATTGGTCAACTTAAAAGAAACGCCATTCTCCTGTTTAAAAGAGCAACGCTGATTGGTGGAATATTTATGACGCAAAGAGCCAGAGGAGTCAGGGAAGGAATAAAAAGTTCAAATGTGTGTGAAATCTAATGGGACTAAACTGCTAAGGTCATCAGTCCCTAAGCTTACACACTACTTAACTTAAATTATCCTGAGGACAAACACACACGCCCATGCCCGACGGAGGACTCGAACCTCCGCCGGGACTAGCCTAGTTAGGGAAGACAGCAAATGATGTACCCTTGCAATTTTTCCAAAAAAAGAGGGCCATTCCGTTGTCGCTCTTGGAGTGGGAACACGTAACGAGAGCGACTGCACTCGCACGTGTGCGTAAAGTGTGAGGAGGAAAGTCTCTACTCAGTATTTCACTGGGAGATCACCTCTGTCATTAGCGAACTGAATTAATACTCTACAATTAAGCGCCTTTCACTGAAATTAACGCCAAATTTATTGTCCAGTGTTAACATAGACGGAGTACAAGTTAAACGCCTGCGAGCGAATATTGAGTGGCATCGCGGTGGACTGGTTATCTGACTGGTATACCACGCCAATTGTTAGACTATGGGTGGATAGGAGTCATTAACTTCATCAAGGCATAGGGAGAGTTTTATTGGCGAAGGTCAATCCCGATAGAAAGAGATAGTTGTGTTATTTGTCAGCAGCGAGCGATGCAGGCAGCAGTCATTGCAGTTCACAGTATTGTGAGCTACAGCGCATGCGAGCCCCATCTTTCCTCCCTAACAGTACACTCCACTACATTTCTCACACGGCAGCCTTGACCATACCTAGAAAAGTTATTCAAGTTGTGTAGGCGCTGCTCTCAGCCATTCTACTGAGTAAACAATATACTTAAAGAAAAGGGAGAAAAGAACCTTTCCATACTTTGTAAAAAAAATAGCATTCCCATCCATAAGAGGCAATCTACTGTTCCAAAAAGAACACAGAAATTTATTATTTTATATGAAAAAGTTTCGATTGATTTCTCAGAATTTTTGCAATAACTAATATTTTTCGTTCGGTTAATGTTTTTCTTACACGAACTAGCAATACTCCAGTACCTAAGTATTCCACTAGTTACGTAAGAATATAGAATATTTTTGTGTCTTTTCTTTACAGCGGACTATTCCAGAAGATATTTGTTGCTGAATGTTTTTCAAGCAACTCTTGTTGGTACATTAGGAGCGTCTGTCTGACTTCTGTAGTAGTGTGACATGGAAATTGTTTCTTGCAATAGCCAAAGGGTACTTGTTGGATCAATCCATTGCGCTACTTGACAAAACAAAACCCGTACACTCACACACTTACAGGTAAAAAAGTTGATTTTGTTATGTTTTTGAACTTCCCGTGCCATGAGTGTGAATCCTGAACCCTTCCTGGTCATTCCGAAAAGGTTTTATGAATTTGTTTGCAAAAGTATAGACAGAGGAAATTAAAATGTAATGTTGTGCCTCTCCTGCTCCAATGGGCCAGTTTGACTTTCTAGCCCCTTCATGTTGACACTGCTGCTTTTAATTTGACCGAGGGTTTGGGTTTCTTATATACTGATTCATTCCTTCTGACAATCGTTTCTTTTTACTTTTCATCACATTTTTCATACAGCAATTCCATCTTAGCTCACTGCATTTCCTATCCATTTCATTCTTCAGGCAAACTATGTGATCAAAAGTATCCGGACACCACCAAAAACATACGTTTTTTCATATTGGGTGCATTGTGCTGCCACCTACCGCCAGGTACTCCATATCAGCCATTTCAGTAGTAAATAGACATCGTGAGAGAGCAGACTGGGGCCCTCCGCTGCAACTCACGGTCTTCGATCTTGGTCATGTGATTGCGCGTCACTTGCGTCCATACGTCTGTACGTGAGAATTCAGCCCTCCTAAGCATCTGTAGGTCCACTGTTTCCGATGTGATAGCGAAGTGGAAATGTAAAGGGACATGTACAGCTCAAAAGTATACAGGCTGACTTCGTCTGTTGACTGACAGTTAAAGAGGGTCGTAATGTGTGACAGACATCTATCCATACCATCACACAGGAATTCCAAACTGCATCAGGATCCACTGCGCGTGCTCTGTCCGTTAGGCGGGAGGTGAGAAAACTTGGATTTCATGGTTGAGTGGCTGCTCATAAGCCACATAACACGCCTGTAAATGCCAAACGATGCCTCGCTTGGTGTAAGGAACGTAAACATTGGACGATTGAATAGTGGAAAAACGTTGTGTGGAGTGACGAATCACGGTACACAACGTGGCGATCCCATGGCACGGTGTGGGTATGACGAATGCCTGGGCCTAACCATTGATGTTTTACGCACTTCGTTGCTTCCCACTGTTGAAGAGCAATTCGTTGATGGTGATTGCATCTTTAAACACGATCGAGCACCTGTTCATAATGCACGGCCTGTGGGGGATTGTTTACACGACAATAACATCCCTGTAATGGTCTAGCCTGCACTGAGTCCTGACCTGAATCCTATAGAATATCTCTGGGTTGTTTTGGAAAGTGGACTTCGTGCCAGGCCTCGCCGACCGTCATCGCTACCTCTCCTCAGTGCAGCACTCCGAGAAGAATGGGCTCCCATTCCCTAAGCAACTTTCCAGCACCTGGTTGAACGTATGCCTGGGAGAGTGGAAGCTATCATCAAGGCTAAGGGTGGGCCAACACCACAGTGAATTCCAGCATTACCGATGGAGGGCGCCACGAAATTGTAAGCCGTTTTATCCAGGTGTCCGGATACTTTTGATACATAGTGTATTTCGGTATTTCTTAATTTCTCTCATCATATTTGCACATCTCCATGGATACTCTGCAAATCACATTTAAGTTCCTCGCAGAGGATTCATCGAACCACCTTCACAATTCTCTATTATTCCAATAGCGCGCGGAAAGAACGAACACCTGTATCTTTCCGTACGATCTCTGATTTCCCTTGTTTTATCGTGGTGTAGTATTACTTTTTAAGCGTTAGTATTTATTTTGCTTTTAAAATTATTTCCGACATTTACGGAATCAGAGATTCCATATTACATCCCGTCTTGTAGTTTCATCTGTGTGTACTTATCGATGAATCTGCTGACGTACTACCTCTGGTTACCTTCGTTAGTCATTTTTATGTCTAATTCTTTTGTCTAGCGTCCGCTGGTTTTTATTCTGTTCTGTTCCCGCTCTGATTAGATGCGGACGCACTGTCGTGACTCTCTTTGTGTGAAGCTATGTCAAAATGTACCTTTAGTCCTTATAGTAAAGTCAAAGTTAACTTTACTATGACTTTCTAAATTTCAAAGCTCCATGACACTTTGTTATTAATATTTTATGATTTACGTTTTTCAGACGATCACGGGTGGAATGGAGGCACCGACGACCCATTGTTAGTGGACGTATATGGCCGAACACCTCTCGTGTTCAGTCATTAATTTTAAACCGTGCATATCGCTCCACGTCCCTGAGATCATTTCATTTGCATCTTGCCGCAGTTTTCACGGGAGTGACGCAAAGAATGAACCGGCCCGCCGTCCACTAACAGTGTCGTAGTCGTGTGACCTACACCAGTCGGACACAGGGCCCGCTTCGTTCAAATTATTGATGGTGGTCCACGTTTTCTTTTTTAATTTATACTAGCAGCTCCACGCCGCACTCGGCGGAGCGTCGTGATTTCATCGCTTTGCGTCGTCCGTATTTCAGGCGACAACACGCGCGCGGCCACCATCTAGTGGCACTGTCCTTCTTCTTTATTGATTTGGCATGTTAATTTACATTTTTGAATCCCTCCCTATGTAGGTCGGTTCAACAAATACACTCCTGGAAATTGAAGAACACCGTGAATTCATTGTCCCAGGATGGGGAAACTTTATTGACACATTCCTGGGGTCAGATACATCACATGATCACACTGACAGAACCACAGGCACATAGACACAGGCAACAGAGCGTGCACAATGTCGGCACTAGTACAGTGTATATCCACCTTTCGCAGCAATGCAGGCTGCTATTCTCCCATGGAGACGATCGTAGAGATGCTGGATGTAGTCCTGTGGAACGGATTGCCATGCCATTTCCACCTGGCGCCTCAGTTGGACAGGCGTTCGTGCTGGACGTGCAGACCGCGTGAGACGACGCTTCATCCAGTCCCAAACATGCTCAATGGGGGACAGAACCGGAGATCTTGCTGGCCAGAGTAGTTGACTACACCTTCTAGAGCACGTTGGGTGGCACGGGATACATGCGGACGTGCATTGTCCTGTTGGAACATCAAGTTCCCTTGCCGGTCTAGGAATGGTAGAACGATGGGTTCGATGACGGTTTGGATGTACCGTGCACTATTCAGTGCCCCCTCGACGATCACCAGAGGTGTACGGCCAGTGTAGGAGATCGCTCCCCACACCATGATGCCGGGTGTTGGCCCTGTGTGCCTCGGTCGTATGCAGTCCTGATTGTGGCGCTCACCTTCACGGCGCCAAACACGCATACGACCATCATTGGCACCAAGGCAGAAGCGACTCTCATCGCTGAAGAAGACAGGTCTCCATTCGTCCCTCCATTCACGTCTGTCGCGACACCACTGGAGGCGGGCTGCACAATGTTGGGGCGTGAGCGGAAGACGGCCTAACGGTGTGCGGGACCGTAGCCCAGCTTCATGGAGAAGGTTGCGAATGATCCTCGCCGATACCCCAGAAGCAACAGTGTCCCTAATTTGCTGGGAAGTGGCGGTGCGGTCCCCTACGGCAGTGCGTAGGATCCTACGGTCTTGGCGTGCATCCGTGCGTCGCTGCGGTCCGGTCCCAGGTCGACGGGCACGTGCACCTTCCGCCGACCACTGGCGACAACATCGATGTACTGTGGAGACCTCACGCCCCACGTGTTGAGCAATTCGGCGGTACGTCCACCCGGCCTCCCGCATGCCCACTATACGCCGTCGCTCGAAGTCCGTCAACTGCCCATACGGTCCACGTCAACGCTGTCGCGGTATGCTACCAGTGTTAAAGACTGCGATGAAGCTCCGTAAGCCACGGCAAACTGGCTGACACTGACGGCGGCGGTGCACAAATGCTGCGCAGCTAGCGCCATTCGACGGCCAACACCGCGGTTCCTGGTGTGTCCGCTGTGCCGTGCGTGTGATCATTGCTTGTACAGCCCTCTCGCAGTGTCTGGAGCAAGTATGGTGGGTCTGACACACCGGTGTCAATGTGTTCTTTTTTCCATTTCCAGGAGTGTATTTTTGCATTCGGATGTGAAAGTTGGTGACTGGAATTTCTTGAGAAGATTCCGTCTCATCGAAAAACGCCTTTACTTTAATGATGTCCAGTCCAAATCCCGTATCGTTTCAGTCACACCCTCTCCCATATTTCGCGATGATACAAAACGTCCTGCTCTTCTTTGAACTTTTTTGATGTACTCCGTCAATCCTATCTGGTAAAGATCCCACACCGCGCAGCGGTATTCTAAAAGAGGACGGGCAAGCATAGTGTAGACAGTCTCTGTTACATTTTCTAAGTGTCCCACAGTAAAACGCATTCTTTAGTTAGCCTCCCCCACAACGTTTTCTGTGTGTCCCTTCCAGTTTAAGTTGTTCGTAATTGTAATTCCTAGGTATTTAGTTGAATTTACGGCCTTTAGATTTGACTGCTTTATCGTGTAACCGAAGTTTAAGAGATTGCTTTTAGCACTCATGTGGATGACCTCACACTTTTCGTTATTTAGGGTCGACTGCCAATTTTTACACCATACAGATATCTTTCCTAAATCATTTTGCAATTTGTTTCCATCTTCTGATGACTTTACTAGTCGATAAACGACGGCATCATCTGCAAACAACCTAAGACGCTGCTCGGATTGTCTTCTAAATCGTTCATATAGATCAGGAACAGCAGAGGACATATGACACTCACTTACGGAAAGTCAGAAATCACTTCTGTCTTACTCTATGACGTTTCGTCAATTAATACGTACTGAGCCATCTCGGACAGGAAATCACGAATCCATTCACATAACTTAGACGATACACGATAAGCACACAATTTGATTACAAGCCGCTGATATGGTACAGTATCAAAAGCCTTCCGGAAGTCCAGAAATATGGAATGAACCTGAAATCCCTTGCCAATAGCACTCAACACTTCATGCGAAACAAGAGCTAGTTGTGTTTCAGAAGAACGATGTTTTCTAAATCCATTTTCACTCTGTGTTAGTAAACTGTTTTCTACCAAATTCATAATGTTCGAACACGATTTGTGTTCCAAAATCCTGCTGCATATCGACTTTAATGATATGGGCCTATAATTTAGTGGATTACTCCTACTACCTTTCCTGAATATTGATGTGAGCTGTGCTACTTTCCAGTCTTTAGGTACTTCCTTCTTTCATCGACCAGCTGAATTATCTCTTCTGTTAGCCATGGTTTCATCGCAGTTACCTTATTTATACATTTGTTTTTCTTTCCAATTTCCATGATTGTCCTTTTTGTGCATGTCCATTTATCTTTAACTGTACTACCTACTGAGCTCTTCCTTATTGCACTATCTATAGCCTTAGAACACTCCAAGCGTTTCTCGTCATTCCTTAGTACTTCCTCACCCCACCTCTTTGCGTACTGATTCTTCCTGACGAATCTCTTAAACTTCAGGCTACTCTTCATCACTACTACATTGCGATCTGAGGCAATGTCTGCTCCGGGCTTCACCTTGCAATCCAGTGTATGATTTCGGAATTTCTGTCGCACCACCATGTAATCTAAATTAAATTTTCAAGTATCTGCTTACCTTTTCCAAACATACCTCCTCCGTTTGCGATTCTTGAACAGTGTATTCGCTATTACTAGCTGAAATTTGTTACAGAACTCAGTCTTTCTCCTCTCTCATTCCCAGTACCAAGCCCACATTCGCCCGTAACTCTTTCTTCTATTTCTTCCAACATCCGCATTACAGTTCCCCACGATTATTAGATTTTCATCTCCCTTTACGTATTGCTTTACCCGTTCAACATCTTCATATACTTTCTCTATCCCTTCGTCTTCAGCTTGTGAAGTTGGCCTGTATTCCTGAACTATATTTGTCGGTGTTGGTTTGCTGTCGATTCTGATCAGAACAACCCTATCACTGAATTTTTCACAGTAACACACTCTCTGCCATGCCGTCCTATTAACAACAACCCATAATCCCTTTGTACCATTTTCTGCTGCTGTTGATATTGCCGTCAACTCATCTGACCAGAATCCTTCTCTTCCTTCTGTTTCACTTCGCGAGACCGCCAATGCATCTACATCGATCCTTTCCATTTACCTTTAAAGATTGTCTAGCTTCCCTATCGCATTCAAGCTTCTGAAGTTCCGCGCACCGACTCATAGAACGTTATGTTTCCATTGGTTATTCAGTCTTTTTCCCTATGGCCAACTCCCCCTTGGCAACCTCTCTCGGAGGTCCGAATGGGGGAATAGTCAACAATCTTTTGCCACTGGAGAGATCATCATGACCATTTTTCAGCTATAGGCGACATGTCCTGTGGAGAGAAGTTATGTATCATTAACGCAGTGGCTCCCATTGCCTTCGGTATGCTCATGCCATTGATTATTACTGACTGTTCCGACTTTAGGAGCAGTTTTCCAACCCAAGGGCAAGAGAGTGGGCTGAACCTCTGTCCGCTCCTCCACCAGAATGATGGTGATTTCTTATGCCGGAAGTCTTCGGCCGCCAATGCTGATTGTTATTCAAAATATAAGCTGTGGTGAAAACTTTTCGCCTACTAATCAATCTTATTGTCTGTATATTGAGCAAGCAGTAAAGGAAACAAAAGAAAAATTCAGGGTAGGAATTAAAATCCATGGAGAAGAAATAAAAACTTACAGGTTCGCCGATGACATTGTAATTTGTCGGAGACAGTAAAGGACTTGGAAGAGCAGTTGAACGAAATGGACAGTGTCTTGAAAGGAGGATATAAGATGAAAATCAACAAAAGCAAAACGAGGATAATGGAATGTAGTCGAATTAAGTTGGGCGACGCTGAGGGAATTTGATTAGGAAATGAAGCACTTAATGTAGTAAAGGAGTTTTGCTATTTGGGGAGTAAAAATAACTGATGATGGTCGAAGTAGAGAGGATATAAAATGTAGACTGGCAATGGCAAGGAAAGCATTTCTGAAGAGGAGAAATTTGTTAATACCGAGTATAGATTTAAGTGTCAGGAAGTCGGCTCTGAAAGTATCTGTATGGAGTGTAGCCATGTATGGAAGTGAAACGTGGACGATAAATAGTTTGGACAAGAAGAGAATAGAATCTTTCAAAATGTGGTGCTACAGAAGAATGCTGAAGATTGGATGGGTAGATCAGATAACTAATGAGGAGGCTTTGAATAGAATCCGGGAGAAGAGGAGTTTGTGGCACAACTTGACAAAAAGAAGGGAACGGTTGGTAGGACATGTTCTGAGGCATCAAGGGATCACAAATTTAGCATTTGGGGGCAGCGTGGAGGGTAAAAATCGTAGAGGGAGACCAAGAGATGAATACACTAAGCAGATTCAGTAGGGTGTAGGCTGCAGTACGTACTGGGAGATGAAGAAGCTTGCGCAGGATAGAGTAGCATGGAGAGCTGCGTCAAACCAGTCTCAGGACTGAAGACCACAACAACAACAACAATCGCAGACGGCTCCCCTAAACCAGGAACGATATCATTAGAGCAGTCAATACAGGTGAAGAAAATGGAAACCTACGTTTATAGCATTTGTAGTTGTAGACTTTGAGAAACGATTTGACAAGGTTGACTGACGGTCTTTAAACTTCTCGTGGATGGAGGGGTAAAATACAGGGAGCGAAAGGCTATAGAAACCTGACAGCAGTTATAATAAGAGTCGAGGGGTGTGAAAGGGAAGCACTGATTGAGGACGGCGTGGAACAGGATACTAGCCTACTCCCCATGTTATTCAATCTGTACATTGACCAAGGAGTAAGGGAAACCAAAGAAAAATTTCAAGTAGGATTTAAGGTTCAAGGAGAAGAAATAAAAGCTTCATGATTTGACAATGATGCAGATTCAGTAGGATCTAGGTTGCAGTAGTTATTTGGGTTCAAAATGGTTCAAATGGCTCTGAGCACTATGGGACTTAACTTCTGAGGTCATCAGTCCCCTAGAACTTAGAACTACTTAAACCTAACTAACCTAAAGACATCACACATATCCATGCTCGAGGCAGGATTCGAACCTGCGACGGCAGCAGTAGCGCGGTTCCAGATATAGCGCCAGAACCGCTCGGCCACCGCGTTCGGCAGTTATTTGGGGATGATGAGCCTTGCACAGGATGGAATAGTGTTGGATAGATGAATCAAAGCAGTCTTCAGTGTGGAGACTGCGATAACAACAATATGGGAAGTATAGAAGTTGTATGAATGCCGTGGTGTCTGTGCTTCCTGACATGTCAGAAAGAACAGACACAATGCATTCATATAACTGATCCGCTTAAATGGGAAATGAATCCACTATCTTCGCCGTGGATCACATTTGGTTCTACCTCCGGCAGGAGCCTAAAATTAGCGAGGACGCGGACGGGAACTGCAGACAGATGGCGCTGTCTGAGAACGTGAGTTGGCAGGCAAGCGTGCCGAGATAGTCCTCACATGTACCATACACGTTCCGGATAGCGCAAAAATTAACGCCACTGCCTAGTAAGCAGGAGATCTCAGGTTCGAATGCTAGTGTGGCACACATTTTCACTGATCCGCATAAGATCCTGAAGAAGCTGGTATCAATAGTTCCTCCCATTTCCTTTCCTTTCTCCCCCCCTCCACTTTTATTTTACATAAATGTACAGAAATGTCTGGGTCCCCTGGCGATTCAATATTGTGTGCAGTGACTTAAA
This sequence comes from Schistocerca gregaria, assembly GCF_023897955.1. Taxonomy (NCBI): domain Eukaryota; kingdom Metazoa; phylum Arthropoda; class Insecta; order Orthoptera; family Acrididae; genus Schistocerca; species Schistocerca gregaria. Next base: position 593,956,018 of record NC_064923.1, on the reverse strand, counting down.
GTCGGGTTTTTTCAGCGTATGGTGGCACGAGTAACTCTCCCTTATAATAAAAATGTTCCTCGATTCCCATCGGTGGTTACAAGACTGAAACGAGAGTGTAATTTTCACTCTGCAGTGGAATGTGCGCTGGTATTAAACCTCCTGGCAGATTAAAACTGCGTGCCGGAACGAGACTCGAACCCAGATTCGAGTCTCGGTCCGGCACACAGTTTTAATCTGCCAGGAAGTTTCTTATCAGCGCACACTCCGCTGCAGAGTGAAAATCTCATTCTGGAAACATCCCACAGCCATGGCTAAGCCATGTCTCCGCGATATCCTTTCTTTCGGGAGTTCTAGTTCTGCAAGTTTCGCAGAAGAGCTTCTTTAAAGTTTGGAAGGTAGGAGACGAGGTACTGGCAGAATTGAAGCGGTGGGGACGGGTCGTGAGTCGTGCTTCGGTAGCTCGGATGGTAGAGCACTTGCCCACGAAAGGCAAAGGTCCCGGGTTCGATCTCGGTCCAGCACACAGTTTTAATCTGTCAGGAAGGTGCATATCAAGACTGTAACGGCTTATGTTGTATCAGAATGACAAGTATTTTTAATTAGTTTCTGAACATTAATCTTATGTAGCGGAATATTACGAAGTTGAATCTTAAGGAGTACTCCTCATAATACCACAGAGCATCGCAAATGAAATCGTTCATCTGAAAAGATATAACTATTGTTGTTATATAATGGTGTGGACTGCGGCAGAGCTTGGAGCCAACAATAGCACAAAGGGAAATGGGCATCGACCGCCACCAGTCGCAGACCTACATGCTTAATATCCCCGCAGATGTCGCCACTCCCGTATCATCAATCTTTCATGCCAGGGAGTGTACCCGTCCTCAGGAAACTTCTACAGCCTGGCAGGCTGCCACGTGACAACAGCCGCTTCCGTCATTGACTCTGTTCCAGAACATTTCCCTGTGTGACAGAAACACGACCATTCCCCCAAAGTCAGCCTGTAGCACTTGCATTTAAACCAAGCGTGGATCAGCGATCGTTATTGGACAGCTGGGCTGCAATAAGATGTCCAGCCAGTATTGTTGAAAGGCGTATTGACGATGTAGCTGTCTCTACCATCACTGGGCTTCAAACCTCTGTGTGCCGCCTGAACATCCAGAGGAACGGGCACTCCAGAATTCCGTCGCCTTCCCAGAACTATCATATATGGAATCCAGCCTTCCCCGGCCATGCCAAGATATCGACGGAGGAATTCTGGGCCTTACATCAGTGGGCGTGGTACAGCTGGAACCTCATAAGCAGTGGAGGCATATGCCTAGTGCTGTCACCTACCGAGATTATGCCGGATTCACCGTGGCATGTATTAGCCTCTGTCACACCCATACTAGAACCTCCAAAGTTCAATGATTGTAAGCTGACTGTAATGTCTTCTGCTGCTGCTTCTACATCCATTACTGGCAGAGAACTACCACGCAAATCCAGCCATCCCAGAAACCACTTTATACCGGGAGGCTCTAATTAAACTAACGGTGTTCCGAGTGCTGCAGTGTGGGCTGTATACATCGCCGGATGCTCGAACATCGTAAGTGTCTTCATTAATTGCTACGTTGAAAAAAATTGTTCAATTATCTGCCAACAGGGGAAAATATGACGCTTTAAGCAATCAGAATGTGAAATGATTCCTGTTTTGACGTCAGCATGATGTTTGACGCTTGGCGACGCATGTTGATTTCTTTTGTGAAGTGATTGTTGACGTAAAGGATCGAGAGGGTTGAAGTAAAGGGTTAAGAAGGTTGGAGCCATGGCTATTGAAAGCAAAGACCGCACACTGGTAAAGCTATTTTATCAGAACGCCAGCAATAGCATCGCTGCGTTGTGGGGATATCACTGACAAAAGGAAACACGAAGAGGCAGCATGCCAATAAATGGACTAAAGAATATGGCCAAGAAATATGAAGAACGAGGCAGCAGGGAGAGGGAGGTGGCTCATTCGCGTGGCAGTTGTTGTCGAAGTTGCTGTAGCTATAACCATGTGGCACATACCTCAAATTCTACAGCCAGAGTTCGAGCTGTGTCACGGGAATTGTCACTTCCCTGCTCAACAGTTCAAAAGATTTTAGGGAGCGTTTTACACAGGTACACAAGATTCAGATTGCGCACCGCATGAAGCCCAAAGAGGACTACAACGCCGTGACTTTATCCTTCGTTTTTTGGCACACTTGGAAATGGATGACACGTGGCCGGGGAATATCGTTTGGATGGTCGAAGCACATTTTACCCTGTACACTGCTGCGCAAGCACAAAACTGTCGAATATGGGGCTCTATTGCACGACATGTTGTGCTGGAAGGTTCATTACACTGTGTGGTGTGGTTTCACACGCTCCTTCCTTCTCGGTTGTTTTTCTGCGAGGAGGTGACACCTCATGGCCCTGATAGGTATAGAGCGGCATCTGCACGTTAATAAGGACCTATTTGTGCAACATGTGATTCCAACTTTGCTAGATTGCGTGTACACATCAATCTTCTCATGCAAGGTGGGTCAACACTACATGTCGCTTGCCAGGTGAAAGATTTGCTTCGAGAAAAGGTTTGGTACAGAGGTTATCATGTTTTGACGGTACGTCACATAAATATTGACATTTTTATCGGTTGTAAACCGTAGTTAACGTTTTTTATGAATACAATTAGTATAAAAGATACAGTTAATGTTCTTGAAACAACTGATATGCAGCGATAATTTAAGAGTAACATCTTTATTTAAAAGATGTGTATGAAAATAAAAAAGGATCGTACAGAGACGCGATTGTACGGCCGAGGAGGAAGGATGTACTTTATGGCACACACACACTGTTTTGTTTCGCGATACGGAAGGCAGCCATTGAGCGGCTACACATATTTTATGCAAGTTATTCTGTATTCCGCTAAAATAAACTAATTATTGTTATCACAAAATGAATTTCCTTGTAATTGTTGTCACCTCAAATGCTCGCAGTGGCTAATTATTTTTAATAAGCATTTTTTCAGTAATTTGCGCTGCGGGAAGCTCATCTTCTGACGCGCCCAAGTACTAATTAATTTTTCAGTGTTAACATTAACTGTAAATGCGAGAGATGTCATTGTAAGAACCTTTTTAAATTGCAGCAGATAATTAATTTACGTTAAAGTTCATTTCTTTAAATTATAGAGATTCAATGAGTTCGAAAAGTTTGATCTTGGCCGCTCCACGGCAACATTCGAAATTCTCTCGAGTCTTGATTTGCAATCAATAAATAGAAATTAACAAAATTACATTCAATTCAGTTTACAGCAACTATATTTTAGTCGTCACGTTGAAAATATAAAGTTGGTACATGAATAACAGAGGCCCTTCAAGAACCCGTTTCATATTTACTTATGCAAGTAAGTAAAAGTGATAAGAAAAGATAATATCCCTGAGAGAACGAATCAGGCTGTAACAAAAGAAAAATTCACCAGATAAATTAAAAATTATATATATATCTACGACGTAACAATGTCTAGGCATTTTCGAGATGTGTGGCCTTCCAGATCTTCTGCCTAATATCCATATGACATCTGGTCGCGTGTATATCTGAGAAATCGTGTCAATCAAGGTCGCATCCGGGCTCTTCCCAATCTGAAGTCTAGCATACAATGACATATAGCTCTGATTATACCGGATGTGCCACGAACAACTGTCGACGATGCCATGTTACGGGTGCAGCACGTTGCTGAGTCGGGGGACAATATTGAACACATGTTGTAACTTCTGACTGTATCTTAATAAACGTGCCAGAACCACCATCATCGTGTGTTTGATCGTTCCTCCCTTTTTCTGCATCCATACCACATTCTGGCAGCTTACAGCGCCATATTTTCACCAGATGGCATAGTGTAAAACTGTTATTGTTTTCGGCATACTCCACGAGCACATCAGTTGATGAACATACAGGGCATAGACAAAATAATGTAAACAGTGGCAGTAACGGGTTGGTTGTGTTTGACGGTCAACAACGCAGGTAAGCCACGTGTCACGCTGGACTGTGCGTATGGACTAGACATCAGTGCAGGTTGTTTACGAGTAGTGCAGACTCCGTATCTGCAATAAAAAAAAGATTGTGGGGGCCCGATTAACTAGAGCATCAATAACAAAAGCAGCCAACTTATTGAATGTTTCAAAAGCAACTGCTTCAGCAGTCATGACGCCCTACATAAACCATGGAAAGACATCATTGCGTACATGTAACAGTGTGCGCATATCAAAACTAAATCGTCGTACGCTAAAATAAATTGTGTTAAAACAACACATAACTACTGCGGCTAAAAAGACTGCAGAGCAGAAATGCCATCTTCGAGACCTCGTTTCTATCGACACTATCCGCCGAGATGGACTAACTGCTATACCGAAACCATTAGTGACAACAACCAACGCAACGAAGGGTAAAATATGGTGTCAGGAGTATAAATCCATCAGTGGAAACACGTCATATGGAACGACAGGTCAACGTTTTCGTTATTTCTACAATCGGACTGGGTTTACGTCTGAAGAACGCCAAAAGAACCCTAGAATTCCGATTGCTTGCGTCCAACGGTTATTCATGGACGAGGAAGTGTGACGGTGTGTGCAGACGAATCATGGTGTTGTGCTGGTCCCATCATTATTCTCAAAGGCCGTGTTGCAGCCAATGATTGTGGTAGCATCTTAGGTGATCAGGTGCACCCCAAGATTCAAATGTTGTTCCAACAATGATGCCGTATTTCAGGACGATAATGCGCCCAATCACACAGCAAGGACAGTGCAATCGCAGTACGAAGAGCATTTAACTGAACTGCACAGTCCCCAGACTTGAAGATTATCGAACCCTTATGGGTGGTATTGGAGCACAGACTCCGGGGCAGATTTCCGCCTCCCCCGTCACTACAGCAGTTAGAAGAGTTTATGATCGAAGAGTGGCATAGCAATTCACTTGAGACTATGCAATCATTATACGCCAGTATTCCAAGAAGTGTCACAGCTATATTACGGGCAAATATGGATCCAACCCCTTATTAATAAACCATTCACAAGTATTATTTTGCCTATTCCCTGTACCTACGATCGACACTAGTATTACGCAAAAAAGGGGTGTAACAGATGAGACTTCTGCAGTTCTGAGTGAAGCCTTATGCGCTCAAAAATGCGGCATCGCGTGCGTTCATTACCTTGTCGGTGTTTAAGCAGCGTCAGGGCGGCAGCGGCCGGCGTAGCAGCCATCCAGCTCGCCGTCTCGGAACCAACTCTCCTCTAACTTCTCCTTACTACATTTTACCGAAGTTGGTTTAAAAAACTATCTGGCTATGTTTTCATCTGACCAATCAGGGTTTCAATGTTAACCTTAAGCTCCGCCTACAAAAATTCTGTCTATCCAATGAGAAACGTTATATTTTTCGTGGTGGGGCAATGTTTTTTAAAGTTTGCAACGTAACAGAGACGCTAAAAAGTCTCACGCTAAAACCTGCAGCTGGTGTGGTCCTTTTAGCGTCATCGTGAGGTCTATACTGTTCTTCTGGAGGGCTCTGTCTTTTAACATGGGCTGGAGGATTGTCCTAATGTAACAGACACGCGAAAAAGTCTCACGCTAAAACTTGCGGGCGGTAGTGGCCCTTTTTGTGTTATCGTAAGATCTATACTGCTTTTCTGGAGGGCTTTAGCTTTTAACATGGGCTGGGGGTGGTCCTTGACATACCTGAGACGCGAAACAGTCCAACGCTAAAACGTGCTGGTGGTAGTCGTACAGGTAGTCTGGCCCGTCTCTTATGATAGGGCCTTCTAGCTTAACACGGTTCTGCTCTCGGCTTCTGTCCTCGTTTCTCTCCTCGGAACTGCGTCTGCCTCACGGTGGGAAGGTACGACATGCATTTAGGCATTCTTGTGTTAGTCTGTGGCATTCCATTTGCTCACTCGTTACTTGTATTACTTTGGTTAATTTAATGTCACGATTTATTCGGAGCTAAGTGACATACTAGTAGATTTGCTTATTATGTCAGGGTTTTCATGTAAAGTGTTGGATTTGCCTGACACCTTACACAACATACAAACGTTATTTATCAACACACAATATCACAACAATTGAAATACAAAGTTCTTCTGGAGGTTTCACCCAAAACTATTTTTCTAAATGTTCAATCTACAATACGAGACTGGAATAGAAGGGAGAACCGATAGAGGTACTCAGGGTACCCTCCGCCACACACCGTCAGGTGGCTTGCGGAGTATGGATGTAGATGTAGATGTAGAAACAGGCTGAAGGCCTTAGCAATTTAATTTTAATGGAACTTGGCTGGAGGCCGCATATTAAGGAATAAGAAGAGTTACAATCGGAGACAGAAGGCCTTCTCTTAAAACATTGCATGCAAAATTCGGCTGAAGGCCCCATTCAAAAGCATAACAATCTCATGCCTTAAGGGCAAGACAAGAACATCAATTTAAGAGATATTAAAACTCGGCTGAAGACCGCACATCAGCAAATAATTTAACAGCTTAAGCCCTAGAAAGAAGGCAGAAGGGCGTATCATAAAACATTTCATACAAAATTCGGCTGAAGGCCCCTATAAAGAATAACAATCTCATGCCTTAAGGGCAACACAAGAACATTAATTTAAGAGATATTGATAGTTTGTTGAAGTCCATATATCAACCAAATGACTAAAACCCAAACAAGGAAATTACTATGTAACACGGAAGGAACGGCTCTCAGAAGTTTCCAAGGGTCGGCCTGAGATTGTAACACTAATGCCCGTTTGGGTGAGAAAGGCAGCCTGTTCTACGACTTCTTAATCTGAAAGCATAACAATCTCATGCCTTGAGGGCAAGACAAGAACATCAATTTAAGAGATATTAAAACTCGGCTGAAGACCGCACATCAGCAAATAATTTAACAGCTTAAGCCCTAGAAAGAAGAGTTTTAATTTTAAAAGGCAGAAGGGCGTATCATAAAACATTTCATACAAAATTCGGCTGAAGGCCCCTATAAAGAATAACAATCTCATGCCTTAAGGGCAACACAAGAACATTAATTTAAGAGATATTGATAGTTGGTTGAAGTCCATATATCAACCAAATGACTAAAACCCAAACAAGGAAATTACTATGTAACACGGAAGGAACGGCTCTCAGAAGTTTCCAAGGGTCGGCCTGAGATTGTAACACTAATGCCCGTTTGGGTGAGAAAGGCAGCCTGTTCTACGACTTCTTAATCTGAAAGCATAACAATCTCATGCCTTGAGGGCAAGACAAGAACATCAATTTAAGAGATATTAAAACTCGGCTGAAGACCGCACATCAGCAAATAATTTAACAGCTTAAGCCCTAGAAAGAAGAGTTTTAATTTTAAAAGGCAGAAGGGCGTATCTTAAAACATTTCATACAAAATTCGGCTGAAGGCCCCTATAAAGAATAACAATGTCATGCCTTAAGGGCAACACAAGAACATTAATTTAAGAGATATTGATAGTTGGTTGAAGTCCACATATCAACAAAATGACTAAAACTCCAGCAAGGAAATTACTATGTAACACGGAAGGAACGGCTCTCAGAAGTTTCCAAGGGTCGGCCTGAGATTGTAACACTAATGCCCGTTTGAGTGAGAAAGGCAGCCTGTTCTACGACTTCTTAATCTGAAGGCAACCCAACCGACAGACAGCCGACCGACCAATCAACAAACTCAGTTCCTCTCCACGCAACCAGCAAAACGACCACAACATTTGAATACAACGACACACAGAATATTGGTGCCCACAACCACCACCAACACGTCAGCTGTCGAACTACACGCCGCGCTGGACAGCAACAACACGATGAGGAAAATACACTGCCGAAAATTACGTCAACGACCAGGGCAGGTGACTGGAACGTCAACGGCCGCAAGGCAGAAGATACCGCTGGTCAACATCAATAACAAGGAATAAATTAAGTTAAACTCCACAGGAAGACGGGTGGAATGTTAGCCGACTTGAATACACACACGTTGTTGCTCCTGCGAATGTCCCAAAGGCGACAACCGGGATCAAACGAAGAAATGTAAACAGTTGAGGCTCGATAGTAGGTTAAATGAGGACTCAACGTTCATGTCCAAGATCGGATTGCGACGAACGTCGTAGCACTCGCAAGCAGCACCTCACACTCCACCCGTGCGTGCACACCGCCAGCGGCCCCGGCCAGAGTATGCGCGACAGAGGCTTCCTTGCTGCTCCACGCCAACCGACCGACTTCTCAGGCCCAAAAACGGTGAAAGTACCAAATATACGTCGGCCGATGAGAGGACCAACCGAACGACCAACCAACGGTCGTCCCGCTCCAATTTCCCTCCGTCGGACAGTTCATGTGTGCGCCAGCGGTCGGCGAGCACTGGCAGTCGGCGCCTCAATGGTCCTCCGTCCCCGACTTCAATGCTGCTGTGTTCCGACTGGACTGCTGGTCCATCTCCAACTGACTGCCAGACACACGACGTATGTAAAACCGACATATTCAGTAGTTAATTCACAACTTTTAGACATAGAGATTTAACAAAATAGTTATTGAGAACAAATGCAAATGGTAGAGACATACTTTACCTACAATATCTTAACGCCTCCAGAAGAAATGGAGGAGCGTGAAATCTTATTCACCCATATATCAACAAAAGGAAAACCACCAAAGTCACTCAATGCTCGACCTAGCAAGCAGCGGAGCACTTGCTGAGATAGAGCGTACTACGTAAGAATTCGTTTCCCAAATATGCAAGTCAGCTAGACACAGACTGAGTGAAAAGCTGCCTGCAAGTTATGGGAAACAGAGAATCCACTCTCATGTACTCTTCTCATCTACAGAATATTTAGATCACGGACTGATTACTTTATACGAATACATAACTACTGCGGATATGGAATGCAGCACACATGGATTCCCGACAAAGATCATTTGTGTGCACACGGAGCAATTCCGGAGGAATTCCAATGTTGACTAATTGGCACTGCCCTACACAGTATCAAATAACGCAAGACATTAGAAACAGTGACACTAAAATTTGTAGTACGCTACTGGCCATTAAAATTGCTACACCGAGAAGAAATGCAGATGACAAACGGGTATTCATTGGACAAATATATTATACTAGAACTGACATGTGACTACATTTTCATCCAATTTGGATGCATAGATCCTGAGAAATCAGTACCCAGAATAACCACCTTTGGTGGTAATAACGGCCTTAATACGCCTGTCATTGAGTCAAACAGAGCTTGGATGGCGTGTACAGGTACAGCTTCCGATGCAGCCTCAACACGGTACCACAGTTCATCAAGAGCAGTGACTGGTGTATTGTGACGAGCCAGTTGCTCGTCCTCCATTGACCAGACGTTTTCAATTGGTGAGAGATCTGGAGAATGTGCCGGCCAGGGCAGCAGTCGAACATTTTCTGCATCCAGAAAGGCCCGTACAGGACCTGCAACATGCGGTCGTACATTATCCTGCTGAAATGTAGGGTTTCGCAGCAATCGAATGAAGGGTAGAGACACGGGTCGTAACACATCTGAAATATAACGTCCACTGTTCAAAGTGTTGTCAATGCGACCAAGAGGTAACCGAGACGAGTAAGCAATGGCACCCCATGCCATCACGCCGGGTGATGGTATCGCGAAGACGAACACACGCTTCCAATGTGCGTTCAGAGCGATGCCGCTTAACATAGATGCGACCATCATGATGCTGTAAACAGAACCTGGATTCATCCGAAAAATGACGTTTTGCCATTCGTGCTCCCAGGTTCGTCGCTGAGTACACCATCGCACGCGCTGTTCCCATCTGTTTACTCAGGGATCGAGAGATGGCTGCACGATCCGTTACAGCCATGCGGATAAGATGCCTGTCATCTCGACTGCTAGTGATATGAGGCCGTCGAGGTCCAGCATGGCGATCCGTATTATCCTCCTGAACCCACCGATTCCATATTCCGCTAACAGTCATTGGATCTCGACCAACGCGAGCAGCAATGTCGCGATACGATAAACCGCAATCGCGATAGGCTACAATCCGACCTTTTTCAAAGTCGGAAAATTGATGGTACGCATTTCTCCTCCTTACACGAGGCATCGCAACAACGTTTCACCAGACAACGGCGGCCAACTGCTGTTTGTGTATTAGAACTCGGTTGGAAACATTCCTCACGTCAGCACGTTGTAGGTGTCGCCACCGGCGCCAACCTTGTGTGAATGCTCTGAAAAGCTAATCATTTGCATATCACAGCATCTTCTTCCTGTCGGTTAAATTTCGCGTCTGTAGCACGTCATCTTCGTGGTGTAGCAATTTTAATGGCCAGTAGTGTATTAATCAAGAGATCAGATTGTCGTGTTCTGATACAGGATAGAGGGGAGCCAGAAGGTTTGAAGTCAGTCTGCAATTTTCGATCGGTGTGGAGCAAATGCACAAAGACATATTCCTAGTGAAGTCTGATTGGTGACTTCGTTCAGCGCTGAACATTGTCACAGGGCACCTACGAGAGGCGCGGATTCGGGGACTCGACAGGATGCTTCCAGCAGGAGACTCATGAAGCTCAGAAGTCTTTACAATGAAATGAACACCCTCAGCTGATACAGGCGTTCACATACGTCAACAGGGACAGATGAAAATGTGTGCCCCGACCGTGACTCGAACCCAGGATCTCCTGTTTACATGGCAGACGCTCTATCCATCTGAGCCACCGAGCACACAGAGGATAGCGCGACTGAGGGATTTATCTCTGGCACGCCTCCCGCGAAACCCACATTCTCAACGTATTGTCCCGCACTACATTCGTAGTGCCCCCGTCCATTATATTCATTACTCGCAGCTCCTTGCCAATTCCCGTAAGAGTTCGGGCACTGTTTGTGCATTCGTACAGAAGAAGAAGATGGTCAAGTAGCCGGTGAGCCTTAACTATAACTATATATGTATATTAAGATGACATACCATCTTAGTATATATTCAGAAGTCTGATTAATACTATTTATTGTAATCAAACTAACTACTGCAGTAAGGGCTAATTCCAAACATTAGAGAGAGCAAAGGGAGAAATTTGTCGCACAACGGAAGTCAGCGTTTGAAGCATCAGGGTGGATGCTAATGGAAATTGCGAACGCTACCAGTACGTTAAATACAAACTTGAGAACATCACTCTGAGAAAAACAGACATCTCAGAGATTTTTCTCCTACTTTTATTCGGTAGGTAGGGATGTCTCTGGATTTTACATTAACAGCCTCCTAGTTTGGTATCCAAGTTTGGGTTCAACAGCGTTCATCTGAAAGCTAAACGTCACTGCCACTCCTATAATGGCCAGCAACAACAGCCTTTTAGTTACTTGTCGCCGACCTCTGTCCTTCTCTGGGTTGATTGCTGCTGTAGTAGGAATCTACCCTGTGTATACCCACTGACGTTCCAATTTTTAAGAGTAAGTACGAAGTTTGCTACCTCTACTAAAGCCGTGTCCTGCGTGAGCGACAGAAGCGACCGAAAGCGAGCGACTTCTGGATACACATCACTCCAGCGACAAGCAGCAGCATTGGGCGAAAAGCTGGGGTGTCCTGAGTGCGAGCTACCATGCCGCACTACAAGATGGCTGCTTAGAGCCATCCAGCTGTTTCTATAAAACGGTGCCCCTAAACTGTAGAATACTGTAGCTGCAGAGTAAGGCTACAAAATTATGTTTACTTAAGAAAACAAAGCTAAAAGGAATGCTGTGCATGGAATTTACAAAGGGAGGAATCTCCATGGAGAATATCATAATTTATATCATCAACTACGGGGATCACCACACAAATTCTTCGAATACACGTGAATGAGCAGCGGAGCATTCGACTATCCAATCTATAAATTGAAGACGAATGTTTTTTACATGATCAAGAACTTTTAACAGCCGATGTGGAAGAATGACTGACTAGCGTAACAACCAGATTTAGATAACTCAGTAACAGCGAGCTGTGGTGTAGCGGTAGCGTTACCTACAGCTTCGAAAAACTCCTTGGTTCCATCGCAGGTTGTATTTGTATCTTAACTGACACAGTTATAATTCTGTGTACTAAGTTTGATGTATACTGTTAACACTGCATCGCTAAGTATATTTTTAAGGTCTTGCCAATGTACTTGATCTTTAAGTGTATACATACCTATACCAGTATACCACAAACATTAAATTCCTAGTAAATTACAATGAACCACGAAATTTTACGGATATTTGATGTTGCGAAACTAATTCATCTGCAGCCACTGTTGAGGACGAGCGTTTCAATTAATCTAAGTAGTCTGTAAAAGTAAAGCATGCAAAATTTTTGAAAGGAAAGTCAAACGCTTTGTGGAATGATTTGACTAAAGGTATGAAATAAAGAACGTTAGGTAAACGTTTGGTAAACCTCATTTTCTGTTCATGATTTCGAGCATTACTCAAAGGCACGTACAACGTTTCTCTGATCTACTTATTTCTTTTACACAAATCATTTCACAAAATATTTGACCCATTTCTTTCTTTTTTTATTTTCAAGTTTTATTCGGAAAGCATTCCTAACGTCTTCTGTTATCGAAAATCCTAACTTTGGCACTTGTTTTGACATTTAAATACTTCACCAATGTATCTTTTTATGCGCAATGTAGCTAGGCCTTGAACAGATGAAATTTTTGACACTTCATTTACGTACCTTGGTAGCAGCTTTTCGTGAAATATTTCAGTTTTTCCTCATTAATTAAGTTTTCCTTAATTAGCATGATTACGTACAAGCAGTTAAATATTGTCATGCAAAACTAGACCTCAGGCTGGTCAATTTGATAGCCCTTTTATCTGTTTCTCTCTCATGTTTGGCTATGGAAATTCGGAGAAAATCTCATGGTGTAATTTATGGGGAGTGTTGTTTTTGCTCTCCTCACGCGTTTAGAAAAAAGTATCGAGTGTTAATCTTGCGATAAAATAGTTCTTTCTGGGCGCTGTCATTTCCAAAAATCGTCGTTTTGATATCTTGAGCCGATTTTGAGATACGACGATATTTATGATCACTTGATTCCCGAAGCGCAGGAAAGGTTCTGACACGCCGCAAGGGACCAGTCCGCTGATATAACAACCAATATCTCAAGAATGATAAGAGATATCATTCCGGTCTTAGCTTTAATTACAATTTAGATGTATTGGTTACATTTCATACACAATAATGTATGGCCTTAAATGAACTATATGGAAAGTCTACACAGTGTGATTTTTCCTCTGCAAATTCTTAAAAATTTCGTGCAGCCATGTACTCAATTTTGTGCAGTACAGTAACTACGACGAATAACGAAAATAAATTCATACCTTTATCGAGGAACGATATCAGGCTATAAGATGCGGAAGAATCAAATTTTTTCATCAGATACTTTTCTTAAAATCTGATGACAAGTATCTCACAGCTGCGTCGCATCCGCTCCACTTCTTTGCCGAGAAGACACGTGGCTGTCGCTCTCTGTCGCTCTCTGTCGCTCACGCTGCAGCGACAAGATTCAAACCACGTTTGAATTCAAATGTCAATTTCAGCGGAAGACAGGCAGCGACACAGATGTCGCCCACGTGGGACACTTCCATAACTATACTGCGGTTGTGTTTTGTCACCTGAAGCTGTCACTTGTTATCGGTTGGTTCTGTCGCTTAACTAGGACGCGGCTTATGACGTGCCTTTTCGTGGCCGTATTCCTCTGTGACGCCTTAAAATAGCGTCTAGGCGGTAGATGGGGTTACCAGTTAATCCTCTGAAGTGAAACTTCTCCCCTAGGACAGCTGCCGAGAGCGTCTGCAATTTGCAGGGATCTTGTGTTACTATTTATCTCCGGTAACGTAAATGTTACCACTTTTGCCTGCTCTCTGCATTGCGTCTTGGTGGCCTTAGTGGCGCCCAACAACAACATGTAACAAGGTACAAGTCGTTACCATATGACCAAATGATGCCAAATTTAGCTACCCATTCGGGAGAAGGCCACGTGGTTCTAGGAAGAAAATCAGTGTTTGTAATTTGCATGGCCATTTACTCTGAAACAGTAAATTTGAAAACAATACAGCAGAGTTAACTCCTAAATGCGAAACATAAACGAAACAGACTCTGAACTCCTCTATGGTGCAAGCTAAGGTGCAATGGAAATTCTCACCTAACCAGCAAAGGATTTGAATTCACCATGACCAGTTCTAGTGCCGAACGTCTCACAAACAAGCGTGTTAAAACGACTCAGCTCCCCCGTGGCTGATAAGAGCGATCCCCGCCCCCAGTTTACTACGCACGGTGCAACATTCTGCGGGAACCATTCCCATTAGTTGAAATCTCTGTGACCACAATCGACTGGAGTTCATTTACGGTGCGAATACCATACTAAAGGGCGTACGCTATGACCCATCCTACTCGAATCCGGCCGTCTTCCTTCATGTTTCGTTAGTAAGACATTCAAAACTTAACTACACTGATGAAAGCTAAGCATAGCTTTTTGCTGGTTGATTATTGGCTAAATAACGCAGAAAAGAGGCCCACTCTAAGCTCAAGAAACACAAAAGCATAGACGCACCATTTCGTCTTTCACAGGTTGCACACGTGTTAGGCACAGTTGCTCGTCTATGAACAATGCACATTATTGTACGTGGGAGTACTCATGTTCTGAGCAGGTACACAGCATAATTTTCCGAGAACTTTATAATTTCTCATGTAAAATAAGTGGTGAAGGTAATTGTGAAAGATTTCGTTCAGTTTACCAGATATATGGTTCCTTTTCACGTTCAATAAATGATCTTGGTATCCTAACGAGTTAGCCACAAAAAATCATCTGCAACTGCCAATTACTCAATTTCTTCTTAGTGATCAACATAGCATCACAGGTGAGTTACTGACGAATCAGTCATTACTCGCTGCCTACTGTAACATGGAAGCCTGTAAGTTAAACATTTTACAACGTGTGCCTCGTATACATATGTCAACCTGCGGCACGCCACATTAAGAGTAAGACAGTTGTCTCTCATGTCCTTGGCAGCAATGACTGAAGGGGTTTTGTAAAGGAAGAGTCCTATGGAGGCAATTACTATATCTTCAACAGGAATTTTTTCAAGAGATGTAAATTTACAAATGTGTTTTTATGGATACATTAATCAGTACATTTTAAAAACTAACCAAAATCGTGCTACAAGTGGCATCCTAAATGAATCGGTAACAATTATAAGAGAAGCATCGTCGCAGGCAGAGCCACACATTATTTAGCACTAAAATCCATTTTAACCATACATATGGCGTATTTTGCTCTTTATATTATTATAGTTGCTGTAGATCATTGAATCTTCAAACTAAGGCTTTTTATTGCTTTAATTTCGCGTTTTTATTTACATCACGTATGGAAGTAATATATATCGTAGAAAATCGAGTACGGACTGAGAATATCACGTGATGCTTCTGATTATTTCGCAGCTCTTGAAGATGATACGTGCTTCAATTACTGTAAAATATTATATTACTGTACAGACGTAGTTTTCCCTGTATGAGCAACATACTGACTTACACAAAAATAAAAGTTCAGGAGCATTAATCCTAGGAAAGAAACTATGTCGAAATGTTTAGAAACATTTTCAATTCGTAACATTTATTGTAACTCTATTTGACAATTTTAAATGAAACGCTTTTAAACTGATGTTGCATAGCAGCAGTCCTGTGCAATGAAACGGCGTGATTTGGTCGCCAGCTCTGAAATTCATATTTATAAACCCGCTGTTTGCAGACTGTACCTAAGGTGTTATGGGTGTTTAATGTCTTCTGGTTAGCAGCAGTTGTTATGGAGTTTCTTAGCGTCTTTTGGTATGGATGGACGTTTCAAAGCTATACGTCAGTGGACGTAGTAAAACAAACTAAACACACTACACAAGTACTTAGCATGTAGTATGGGTTTAACAAAAATTTGTTAACTTAGATATTGCAGGAGAATAAGACAGCAAACCAGTCGCAAAAAAAGGGTGGTTTAACTATGGTTTCAACGCATTTAAACCTTTCTGCTTCATAAGAGCAAAAAATAAACTTCACATTAGCAAACAGTTAGTCAGAAAATTTAAGATCTACCCACTCTTTACGTAGTCTGGTATTTTATGTGATTGATTTTATTGATATTACAAGCCCTTGATTTATTTGCCTTAACTTTATAAATGGATGTACAAATCGTTGCCGACACATTTCATACGGTGATGTTAGATTTCTAACTGACCTGTTCGATAATGTGAAGTTTGTTTCTTGTCCTTCTCAAGAATACGGGTTTAATTCCATTGAAACCACGGTTAAGGTTAATTATAAACCACAGTTTATTGCAGCTGGTTAGCTGTTTCATTCATCTAATATTCTGTAACCGTTGCTGAAGTGTAGCCATCTTCAAAATACTGGAGTTAGGTGTGTGAGCAAGATTTACTGTATTTTTTAAATAATGTACAGCTATAAAATGTGCAGCAGTAATTAACGCCACTGGCTGGTTCACGCAGCTACCACCATGTATAACTATGAAACATTAGTCGCTAGTTGTACTTACAACCACCTTTTTATATTGTGTACTTAAGATTTTAAATAATAAATCAAGTTACTACATGTTGCCACACAGCATACATTTTTCAGCACTGAAGATAGCCACACAGTGACCGAAATCTAGTTATGCGATAAACTTCATTTGCGACTGATTGCTATACCCTTCACTGCTTGAAACCAAACGCACGTTTCATCAGAAATACAGTCTGTAAAAATAAATAAATACAATAAATTATCTACCGAGTTTTAAAAGTAATTGGTATTATTTTACTAGAATTATGAATATTTCGTATTTGCCATACTGGACATCAACTTTTTATCTTTTTTGAATAATAAAATATGCACAATAGAAATGAAGTTCAAATTCAAGTTCCACTAATTACGCACATTTAATATAATATGCTCCCCACTACATATTGTGAAGAATTACTTCTACAGCGTTAGGTGAAATTACCTGATTTAATACGAAATAGACAATTTCAATTTACTTCTTGGTAATGGCAGCGTGCGGTACTGTCTGACAGAAGAAAATAGCTATTTCAGTAAAAAACTCGAAGTATAGTGGTTTGATTGCATGCGTGAATAAAAATTCATATTAAAATACCTGTTTCTTCAGTTGTACATATTTCCTGTTTGGATTCATTAGTGTATCATTGCTTCATATTTTAAGACAACTGTTCAGTGAAGAAAATACAGGGTTAAGACTCGAGACATATATTGTAACAAATCTTTAAACAGTTTGTAATACTGACAACATGCTATCAGTAACCTTATTCCGCTACGAAGCTTTTGTCAATAACCTGTTGCAGTTTCGGAACAACTGCAACATTCATACATGTAATATTAGGAGAAGGGTTGACGTACACTATTCATTACTCACTTTTAGTGTTGTACAAAAAGTATTAAGGTATTCAGCAATAAAAATTACTGACCACGCCTGCTTTTACACGGAGAACCTCATCGATAACAAAAATAACATCAGATACGAACTGAAATCATTATGTGCTTATGTGCTTCACAGCTCTTCTACAGAAGAATGTCCAAATGCAAAATCTATAACGTTTGTGTATTTGTGTGTGTGTATGTGTGTGTGTGTGTGTGTGTGTGTGTGTGTGTGTGTGTGTGTGTACAGTAATATGCACAGCTTGTTTCCTCCTTTCTAATCGAGTTTAAAATGTCTGTTACTATTTACCACAACTAGACGTAACAACTTATTTCAGCAGTAAATAATTTAATTACATTTATTCTTCTTATTTATTAAGTTCATTTTCGTGAGATTTTATTTTCACTGTGGAGCCTGTTGGGCAACGTTTTTCGTATTGTCACATTTATTTGTGAACCATTTCATTAATGCTTCACCATTGTTAGTGTTTCATATATAATATTAGATATCTATGAAGTTAAATTCTTATTCCTGAAGTTGTTTTTCCCATCCTTTCTAAGCTGTTGCATTTGCTCCTTTTATCAGCGTGCTTTGTTGAGATCTCACGTGCTTGAGATCTGTTCTGTATGAGATCAATAAAGTCTATGAAATTTTGTCATTTCATTTGTGTTCTTTTTATCCTTAGCGTCGTCTGTGAACAAGAGATCGAAGGCTTTGCCGCCTTCGTTGGAAGTACTTAGCGTCACCATGATAAATTGAGTTTTGACTGGTCAAACATGCATCAGTGTTAAAAAATCGAATACAGTTTTTTTTTATTATAACACTTCCATTGCTCCTGTCAAGTCAGAAAGCGTAGAGCATAAATTATTCATCTCAACGCCATTCTTTGCTTGTCCGATAATTACTTGCAAGTACTCGCTAAGCGCATAGTGCATTAACAAAGCCAGTATTCAATCTCCCGTCTAGTCACGCTCTTGCCTTCTGTTTCTCAGTTGTGACTCTGAGACCATGGCTGCTTGGCACAGCCTCACGAGTACGACGAATTGTTTTGTTTTCTTACCGAGGCTTTTATGTGCCATGCCAGTTGTGGTTGGACACGAGAAAGGGAAGTCGAAATACACTGGTGTGCTGAAAATTTTCAGTTGTGTAGTTTTGTTGCTTGAAGTGCTTTTATTTACATTTGTTTTGTTTCATGGTAGGTTTCCATTTGAAAGAGCACAAAGTCGTAGAGATTACGAACGAATTCTAACATCTTCGGTGGGGTTCGTCGCTAGTATAGTGTGGCGAGCAGCATCTGTGAATAGAGCACAAACTAACATTGACGACGTTTTACGAAAACTTTGTGCTGTTGACAAATTTTTGTACAGAAGGCAGAGCTGCTGTGAATACAAACGTCTTAAACTGACCTTATCCTTGCAGATGGTTGCTTTATTCCTTCTTCTTCTGATTGCCACGTGTTATAGGGCGATTATTTCCTCAAGCCCACCATTCAGCTCTCTAGCATTTTTCTTTTCAGATGCCCTTCGATTAGCCAAAGTTTTAGAGTTCACTAGCTTCAATATTATCTTGCGAAGGAGATTCGCAAAACTGAACTCTAATCTGCTGGGCCTTTACAAACATTTGGATGACAGCAATCGAGTGTGGAAACCTGAATTTCTGCTGATGGCACGGACGGAGTCTTGTACAGGAAACACAGTTTCAGACTCAAACATACGTGGTAATATAACCGAGAATGCTCTTGAATCTTCCCGGTATAATCCTAGATCTGTCGGCCAGGTAAGAGAGAGAGTAAGGGAAGACATAGACATGAAGGATATAAGAGCTGCACATTTAACACTCATCAACATTGGGATCCTACTCAACAAGTTGTACAGTGTACCTCTCTTAGTGGAGACCGCAATAAACTTCCTGGCAACCATTACTCTACCCACAGTGTCCTCTGGGATGTATCTGCTCGTAAGTGCAGCTCTTCAAGAAAGGATAGGATTCTGGAAAGATATTCCCGGTTGGAAGATCGCTACTCTGCACCTGCTATGGGCTGTTTTGAACGTGAGCAAAATCATGTGGCTGGTGTTCACCTGCGAGTCGGTGATGGCCGAGGCATCACGGACAGCAGATATCGCTGAGGCGCTACACGCCCTCTCAGAAGAGTCGCAAGCGGCAGAGCAGCTGCGGCTGCTGTCTCGCCCAAGAAGGAAGCTACAGTTCCATGCTGGTGGCTGGCTGCCTCTCGATGCATCGCTGGTCTACTTGCTGGCTGGAGCGCAGTTCACCTACAGCATTCTGAGGGCGCAGTTCATACACGGTGCAAACGTACATGAATGAAGGTCAAGGAAGGAACAAAACACAACTGTATTTTCCTCATATTTCATAAATGTGCTTTTGGACCACTTCATCCATCAGCATCATCGTCATCCCCCTCTCTGCAGACAGTGTCTCGTACGAAGTACCTGCACTTGTTGGCTGCTTTTATGGGAGACCGCTGATGTCCACAGTTCACAGCTTCTGTTAAGTTGAAAAATATCATTTGATGGTGCTTACCTGCGGAGGACGCTGAACGGTGCTGCCTGGGCAGCAATGGCATCTTGATGGCGCTGCCCGTCCTATCAGATGAGTCTGCCATATCGGCACAGTAGTGAGTACTCGAGTCGCTTGAGACTGCTACGGTTCCGTGATGCTAACTGTACCTACTGAAAGGTATCTGCTCAGGATGCAGTCTTAAGCGCAATTCATCTACTGTGTGCTGAGGACTCAGTTCAAAGTGCTGTCAAGGTAACATCCAAAGTATTACTGTGTCACAGTCGCTGTCTTCAACCTAATGACTGGCTTTATGCAGCTCTCTATGCTAGTCTACCGAACTCTTCTTCTCTGCATTACTCTACCCAGATCCGTTTACAGTTTCTTATCCTGTACATGCCTCGGTCTCCATCTATCTTTTACATCTGAAACTTCCTGAGCATTACCAGATCAACAATATCTTAATGTCCCAGGATGTTTACCATCAACCTATCCCTTCCTTTTGCCAAACTGTGCTCTGAAAGTCTTTTCTGTGCGATTAAATTCAGCACCTCGTTACTGGTTATCAGATCTATCTAACTATTAGACTGGTGAATAAGTTCGTAGCGTTTTTATCTGCATTTGGTATTCCATTTGCTATGGGTTTGGCCGCGCGGGATTAGCCGAGCGGTCTTGGGCGCTGCAGTCATGGACTGTGCTGCTGGTCCCGGGAGGTTAGAGTCCTCCCTCGGGCATGTGTGTATGTGTTTGTCCTTAGGATAATTTAAGTTAAGTAGGGTGTAAGCTTAGGGACTGATGACCTTAGCAGTTAAGTCCCTTAAGCTTTCACACACATTTGAACATTTTTGCAATGGGTTTATTTATCGATTTTCACTTTTATTCGTAATTCACTGTTCCTATGGGAGACTACATATTGTCACTGCGACATTTGGAGGTAGTAGTGGAGCTATAGACGTTTTAAAGTGGAGTGCCAAGTGGAGAAATCGGAACATTTCAGATATTTTCTTCAGTTTGAGTTCAGCAGGGGGATCACAGCAGAGGAGGCAATCATAAACATTGAGCTGTGTATGGGGCTAATGTTGTTGGACAAAGCACGGAAAGAAAATGGCTTTCTCTTTTTAAGAAGCATCCTTTTGACATTAGTGACTCTCCAAGTTCAGTAAGACTTTCATGGTTTGATGAAGACCGTTTTAACGTGTTAATCCACAATGATACACGACAGTGTACTCGAGAACTGGCAAATGTGATGAACTGTAGTCGTTCCACTATCATGTGACATTTGTTTGCAGTGGGGAAGGTTCAATAATTGAGTGTATGGATACCGCATACTCTAACCCAAAATCACAAAAATCAGCAAGTGCCCATATCTCCATCTCTGCTTGTTCGTCATCAGACTCGTGAGCAATAACGACCATTCATATCCTGTGTCATTACTAGTGACGAGAAATGGTGTCTTTATGGTAACATAAAGAAAAGCAAGGAACGGTTGAACCCAAACAAAGGAGCAATCTCCCATGCAAAGACCTGAGCGTATCAACTGGTGGAACAGTTATGGTGTGGTGTACTACGAACTGTAACTGAGCCGTGAATTCTCGTCGTACTGTGTCGATACCCATAACGCTTATCTTTGGATATAAGAAGTGGCCCAGAGAGTGCAGCTCCTTCTGGCGTGGCTCTTAATGTTAACATCTAAGACGCCTTCCAGACTTAATCTGAGATCAAAGGCTAGGAAGACTGTGTGAAGTGATGCTACTCCACGATAATGCCTGTCCACATTCTGCTAGACTGACAAAAGTCACTACACAGGAGTTGGGTTGGGAAGTCGTTCGGCATCCACCTTATTCAGCTGATCTTGCATCATCAGATTTTCACCTTCTCCGCTCTTTGTCTAACAACCTTCAAGGAACTTAATTTCCATACGAAAACGCACTCCTAACATGGCTCGATGAGTTCTTCGCCTCAAAATCACGTGATTTCTACAATCGTGAAATCTAAAAGTTACCCCAGCCTTGGTAGGCTTTGTAAATAATGAAGAAGAACATATTATTGATAGCTAAAGTCTGTGTCATGTGTATCTCACTTATGGAAAAGTGCTACGAACTTACGGACCAAGCCAACAATATTTAGTGTTCTTCTGTAGAACCACATCTCGAAAGCTTCTATTCTGACATCGTGGGTGCTGATCATTGTCAGTTTTCACTTCCATTTAACGCTACACTTTAGACAAACGAATTGAGAAAAGACTTAACGACATTTAAGTTTATATTTGATATCAACGTATTCCTCTTTGTAAGGAAAGCTTTCCCTGTCTTTACTAATCTGTATTTTACATTTTCTTTACGTCTATCATCGTCTGGTATGACCAAGTAGTGAAAATCTTATAAAAATTCAGTAGTTTCATTTCCCAATCTAATTTCCCCCAGCGGAAGCTGTCTTAATTGACTTCAGTATATTTTCTCCGTTTTACTTTTATTTATGTTATTTTTCTGACATTCTTTAACGACACATTCCATTGTAGTCAACAAGAACAACCAGTTTTTTTAATCATAGAATCCCCTAAGTAGGCATTTGGGCCACTACACGAATTTACAGCTCCCCCCCCCCCCCCCCCCCGCCCCGAAATGTATCTGATGTATCTGTATATGCAATAGCAAAACGAATATGTGATTAAAAGTCTTCTTGGGTGCTCATCTGAGGACAGTCTTTGCTAATGAATGAACATTCGGCCATCTTCATGTTTCTACTGAGGAAAGGTCAGTTGGTCATTTGACACGTCCCTTTATACTCTTAACGACTTTCCACTATCTGGGGGATCTCTACCTATAATATTGTGTTCAAAAATCATCTCAGCAGATGTGCGTCTGCTTGTACGAATACTGTGCAGCTGGTGCGAACAACAGACCTGCTTTGAATAAAAATAAAGTTTAAACTTATTACCTTTAATTTGTGCTTTGATAGTCCACCATTAGGCAAATATTTTGTTATCCTCAGTCTACTTTCATTGGTATTCCGATATTATGACTAGTATTTCTTTATTTGGAGAAACAAGACATGTACGTTGCTACAGTGTAAAAGATATCTATTTTTATACGCTGTAGTAATTAGTTTCATGCCTGTGCAAGATAGTACCATTTACGTTTTCTGTTCCTTCTATTTCGCTGTATTTTTTCTCATCTTCAGTAGGAGCGCCTTTTGCAACTGATTTAGTTTCAATCTCAAACGACATGAGTGCCATGTAACTTTTCGGCTGTGAAGTGAAAATTTGGAGAGCCTTAAAACTACATTAAATGTGTTTTTCGTTAACATCGGTTTACTATGTGATTTCTCTAAAAACTACAGCTTTTCGAGTAAAAGCTTAGTTATCAGTCTTCGGTAAATGTGTAATAGAGTAACTGCGTGTTGAGGTTACCTGCTTGTAAGTTATACCCGTTTGTTACGGTACACTAATACTGCACGTGGTAAACAAAGTTAGAATGTGTCTGTTTGGTCACTCACTCTGCTAGTCGAATTTTGTTTCTTGTACAGCAGTCCACAGTTAATGTTTTTTAGAACAGCTTGATCCACTAATGATGGCGAACTAGCGTTCATGCTAGTTAAGGAATAAGAAGCAATGTATTTTCACTAAGACGGTTTCACGAAGACCACACTGGTTTTCTGCAGAAGGGGATCAACCAGAATAACGTGTACAAGTACTGACGCTACGCTTACTTCGTGTGAAGACATATGGCTGACAAGCAGTTTTGTTTCTTATGTTTTTTTTAAAATGCGCCAAGTTTGTACGAAATGTTTGGTAGTGAATAACAGTCACCTCAATTATATTTAACTGATTTAGTGTTGTAGGTTATAAGACAATTAGTGTTTTGCTCGACATTAGTGTAAGAAAATGGGCTATTAATATGATTCTGATTTTTTTTTTCAAATGAGCTGAAAAACAAACAATTAACAGATTTTCTAAATTTGTCTTCTTTTTAGGGACGTTTTGCGCAAATCTTTCAAAATTTGTCTACTAATTCGGGTACATTCAATGACTCGTGTAAATGTAGTAATACAATAAATAACGCATAAGTTTTTTTCTGTGTGTATGTTACTTTCAGTAATAAAATTATATCTCGTAGCACATCTTCCTGTTGTTAATAGATTTATAATCATGAATATATTGCAGTTGTTTCGGATTACTTGTATTCATTAAACGAAACTGTGAATTATGAAAAATGTCATGTATAATTATGTAGGTTTCTAGAATAGCTACTTTCCCAGTAATTGCCATATGCATAATTCACGATGTGTGTTAACTCTTTTGTGTAATATATTTCAATGTAATTCGGTTACGATTGAAATAAGAGTATTTGGAACCATAAAGTAGTTTTTGTTTAATTTTCATAGACTTTTCTTACATCTAAGAAGGTCTTCTACAGTATTTAATAAACAGTTGGGAAAAAGTGACACAGAACAATTGCATAATGAGTATAACATTTTATGAACTGTTAATTGTATGTGTTTCATTAGCAGCTCCAAGATAAATATGGATTTGCAATTGATCATTATACCTCGTAATATTTCCAAATAAATTTAATATTTAACGCTACCTTGACGAAAATGGACATTATGAATACAATTATTAGGTTTATATTTCGAAACAGCAAACAGCCACAACGCAAAATTCACATGTATATGATATCTCTTCAATAGAAATGGCTGTCCAATAAAATATGTCATAATACCACTTCTAATATAGAAGTAACTTCAGGCCTCTAGTGCCATGCTCAGTACTGGTTGCGTTCACTGTTGAAATTCCTTGTCTGATCACAATGTAGCATTCAGAAGATCTGGTTACATAGTTCACACCACTAAAGAATACCCTGCCTCTGACGTAGGTCTAGGCCAATCAATAGAATGTCTAATTAATGTTTACTCCATATAATTAACTTCTTCCTGTTGATCTATAAATCAGTTTCATCGCTGTAGCTTAGACATATTTTATTGTGCCCATGTACTCTAGACAGTATCTGTAATTTGGTATGTTTATGACTTTAGTGTCTTCAGAATAAATGAAACTAATGTTTTAGTTACTTCTGTAAAACGGAGTCACGTTTCGTAAATTTTGAGCAAGTGTGATACCATATAACGAAGACTTTCAGGAAACTGTTAAAAGAGGTTTATACTACTACAAAACACGCAATCGGTAGTAGTGAATCGCTTCGCAAAAAGATAGTCGGAAAATGTACCAAATACAAGGCTGAAACGTGACAGCATAGTACAGCCTGTAACTGAATTAATATTATTTTCATGTTGGTGTCTTTTCATTTTAGTGAGAGTTATAAGGATCTTAATAATATCTCTGTTTGACGCAGCAGTGGTTGATAAGTTACGATAGTGTGTTATCTATCACAATAACTAGCATCAATTTTTTTTAAAAACGTAAAAACTATGAAACTCTGTATAAACCTTATGAAATACGAGCGAAACGTGATTAATTTTTACTGGGAGGAAGAAGCAGTTTCGGTCTCACTAAAGTAAAGATGAAGCTAGCATAAAAATAACATGAGTTCACATTCAGTTACAGATTATCACTCTCGCAATTTCAGCTTCGTATTTGATTAATTTTCCGTCTACCTTTGTGATGGCATGGTTTCCAATTTACAATTGTGTTCAGTGAAATAAATGTACAAATAAAAGTTACTATATTTCAGTGTCTGCGCACATAACATACATTTCAGTATGTGGGCCTTCCTATTCTATAAAAACAGCCCCTCTCGCGTCACGAACTGTGATTCTTCTGTCATTGTGTTTTTCAGTTTCATCATTTGGCGAATGTTTGTGCAAATAAATAAATTACCTAACAACGTATGTTACTCGTCTACTGATATTATCATTCCAAAAATCGGCAACCGCCAAGTCAATCATCAAAGTTGGTGAGATAGTTGATTTATATTCTCCTAAAACAAAACTACCACGACCATTGAATTACGATGTAGAAACTGGAGTGTGGAAGTGTCAAAAAGGGTTGGCATTTAATAACTCAAATAACAAGGAAAGGCATTAATAATTTTTTACGTTACTGACATGTCAATGACGACCGATTTGTTAATAGGCTAAAGGCGCAAGAAATTATCACTATGATCTTGCAGAACAAATATTTACTTGGGTCTGCCGATGGAATGAGGCGGCGCACAAGAATCGGAGAGTACATATCTGATAAATACACAAACTTACATAGATATATGTATCTCCGACAAGTAGTTACTTTTGCACGGCGTAACGGTAAGAGAATAATAATTGACTCGGATATACCAACAGAACTATTGTTTCTCGAAGTCGTATATGCGCTTTGTTGCGTCTGTGAAATATTCAACGCCGACTGCAGCGCCACTGGCGGCTGGCACGGAAATCCCACTGAACCCGCTACGTAAACGAAACCACGCTCGCGCACAACACACGCGACACTGCACTGCACTGGCGGAAAGTGAAATTTGTCGCTACCGCAGCCTCCTTGGCAGAAGCGGAGCGCCGTCCAGGTAACGCGCAGAGAGCGCACACGCTGTCCCGATCTCGTTGTGCGACGTGATGGTGCTACTCAGTAGGAGGTGGTTCTGCAACAGCTGTAGGCGGTTCTGCGCCAGAGGCAGGCAGTGCCGGTGCTTCAACAGGAATCGCTTTCGTTGACGGTTGTAAGCAGGATCCTCGTGAGGAACGTAAGCTGGTTTCTGTGGTGTGCGTACTGTAAGACCTTCGGTAAACACCCCAGCAGATTATTCGACTTGTCGCTCTAACGAAGTAGGCGAGTGTCAGCAATATGTCTCGTGGCCTTATCGTGGCGTGTTTATCTTCTGCCGTTAGGTCCGACGATAGAAATGTCACTTGCACGCTTAGAGTAGTAGATTGACGGTGACCAACTTTAAACAGAACTTGATTAATTTTCACACACATTTATTAAAATCGTAACAAGCATAAAAATTACTTAACTTCGTTCTGGATGCTATTTACAATTGACAGTCTGAAGTTCCTTTGGTATTGGTACGTTAATCTTATTCTCACATATGTCTCTGATACTTGTCAAAAGCCGGCCGCGGTGCTCTCGCGGTTCTAGGCGCGCAGTCCGGAACCGAGAGACTGCTACGGTCGCAGATTCGAATCCTGCCTCGGGCATGGATGTGTGTGATGTGCTTAGGTTAGTTAGGTTTAAGTAGTTCTAAGTTCTAAGGGACTAATGAGCACAGCAGTTGAGTCCCATAGTGCTCAGATCCATTTGAACCATTTGAACTTATCAAAAGTGTCTATACATTTATCTTCATTGCTATGTACAGGAATATGGTAATCTTGTTAGGCGCAGACTGAAACTTGACTATAGACTGGTACAGACAAATGTAGAACTCGTACAAACTGGTACAGACTAATGCAGACTGGTACAGACTGGTGCAGACAAATGCAGACTGACTAATCGGAGGTCTGTACATTCGTTATAATACCTCGCGCGTTCATGTATCACTGTGCGAGTATTACCTGCGAGGAGAAAAGGTTCTACGTTAGCAGCAATCTCATTGTCCGCGGTACATATTAACACGCGGATCGGCGGAAGCACAATTTGGTCCGTCTCTCGCCTGTGCTGTTGTGCTTAGCGGGGCGCGCTGTAGTGGGAAAGTTGACACAGAAGGCGGTTTTCCATTTAGGCGTATTTCAAAGATGTGATCTCCTAGTTTCAGCACATTGTGCGGGCCAGTGTACGGCGTTTGTAGTGCAGGTCTGACGCCGTCGGTTCAGAGCATGACGTGAGTGCAGGATGCTAAACCACGATGAATGCAGGTGGCAGGAATGCCATGTCTCGAAACTTGGAGACGGCAAAGTACAGCGACATGTTCCCTGAGCTTAAGTATGAAGTCGTTGTGGTCCTGGCCAAGTGTCTGTGGCGGTAGTACGACGAATTCTCCAGGAAGGCGCAGAGTCTGACCGTACACAAGTTCTGCGGGTGAAGCGTCTAAGTCGGGTTTGTGCACCGTCCAGAGACCTAGTAACATCCAGCGGTAAAGCAATAGTCCAGTAGAATTGATGGTACACTATCACCGACTTGCGAGAAGTCCGCCGGCCGGGATAGCCCAGCGGTTCTAGGCCCTACAGTCTGAAACCGCGCGACCGCTACGTACGCAGGTTCGAATCCTGTCTCGGGCATGGATGTGTGTTATGTCCTTAGGTTAGTTAGGTTTAGGTAGTTCTAAGTTCTAGGGGACTGATGACCACAGGACTTAAGTCCCATAGTGCTCAGAACCATTTAAGCCATTTGCGGAAAGTCCAGCATGAGGTAAATACGGAAGCTATTGTTTCTGCTGTTACGTTGTCTATCCTAGTTGCCTCGGGCCAGCGTGTCAGGCGATCAAATGGTTCAAATGGCTCTGAGCACTATGGGACTTAACGTCTGAGGTCATCAGTCCCCTAGCCTTAACTACTTAAACCTAACTAACCTAAGGACATCACACACATCCATTCCTGAGACAGGATTCGAATCTGCGACCGTAGGAGCATCGCGGTTCCGGACTGAAGCGCCTAGAACCGCTCGGTCACACCGGCCGGCTGTCAGGCGATCAGTCATTGTTAAAAGGTATCTCTGCCCGTTGGAAGGAGACAGTGGGTCTAAGACGACGATGTGGACGTGTGCGAATCTCGCGTAGGTCACTGTAAAGTTTCCAATTGGCGCATGAACGTGAGGATGAATCTTGCTTTTTTGACATTTTACGCAAGCACGTACCCATTATCGGCAGTGTTTTTGCACTTCGAACCACACAAATCGGTACGAGGAGGGGCGAACTGTTGCCCTGCCACAAGCTGGATTACGAAACCCTGCCGGTATGAATGGTCTTGGTTTTCCGATCGAGAGATCACACTAAGGCTTGAAGTCGGAAACTTGTACGTCTTCTAACTTTAGCTCGATTGTCACCGTTGGATCTCTGAGACAGTTGAAAAGTTTGCGATCTTTTTCTTGAGCATCGGCGAGTTCCGTGAAGTCTGTTACGCTCGAGTTCTTCGTAATGACAGAAGCACGGGTCAGGCAATCCTCAACCACTTTGTCGACTCCAAATACACGTTTAATATCGGTACTGAACTGTGCAATAAATAGTAGTTGTTTGTGTTGTCGCGGTGAACAGTTGTTATTCTGTCCGAACGCACACGTCAACGGGCTTATGAACAGCAAAAATAGTGAATTCACTCGCTTCCATTTGAGGTAGAAAATATTTTACTGCCTCGTATATCACGAGGAGTTCACGATCGCATGCACTCCAAAAACGATGAGATGCCGATAGCTTGTGTAAGTAAAATGCCAAAGGTTGTGAAGCGCCTTCGTACAGTAGTTGAAGCGCAGCTCCGGTCGCTGTCTGGCTCGCGTCCTCTACTGATACAAGTGGAGCGTCTAATGCAGGGTGAGCGAGGAGCGCCGCGTCTGTATGTTGCTTTTCGCCGCTTCAAAGGCTGAATTCAGGTCGTCGGCGCACCGAATCGGAGAAGTTCCCTTGATCTTCGAACCGACCAATGCTGCAGTGAGTGGTTCTTGTACTCCGGCAGAGTATGGCAGATGCCGACGGGAGAAACTGAACGTAACAAGAAACCGACGTAGCTCACGACCTGTGCGAGAGCTCGCGATATGCACTATGGCTTCTACATTTTCTGGTACGGGGAAGTGAGCCTTTAGATAAGGTTATGTGTCCTAATGAATCAATCAAACACAGAAAGTGTAAGATACAATTTAGATAATGTTTTTAACTAATCAAATTTATTCAAAAGAAAAGGAATACGGTCGCCAGCCTAATTAGGCAAGAAATATGAAATATTTATTTTAAAGAATAAGTAAATAGTTTTGGTCGAAAAATACCACCAATACTCCTTTCTTACCAAACTTCAATGGATCCTATGACAAGCAAAAAATGTTATAGTGGATAAAAGCACTTATTGTGACGTATTCAAGTCTCGCAAACACAAATGACACTTTCTCTAACACTCATCAACAATAAATATCTCGCCAAACCTGAATTATTTCATCATCACAGCAACTGCAATTTATTACTAAACTCGAAATGGATATGGGCTTAGTCTTATTTCATCAGATGTTTTCTATACAGCACAAATTTAATTAAAATTCACTTGCAATAAGTTTCACACATTCCTTAGTAAGCAATGTTGTAACTGTTTTCGTGAATAAGGGCCCTCATAGTAGCTTTACTTTCAGTAATAAAAACAGTAAGTAGGGGGATCCCAATATGATATTACACTTTTATCACACAGTCTTCACAAAACTCAACATACATTTTAAAAGCAGTTGGTATTTTCATTATTCAAGTAACTTTATGCATTTTGAACAACTTAAAATGGGAGGCCCTTAATCTTGACTGCTATTATAAAGCAAACTGGACACACTTTTCTGAAGCAAACTAAAATCAGTAAACTTCGTTTACACTCTATCATAAATTTGACTCACGTTAAATGCCCTTTCAACAGTTAATGTAGCAGATATTTTTACGAGATATTGTGTTTCAAATCTACCTTTGAAAACATTTACTTTAACTAACCTCGACATAACTTGTTAACTGTTCGTCATCAGCACAATCATTTACTTTTATAGTCAGAATTTAAGAAAGTAATCTTTAAAACTACTAAAAATTTAAACTGAAGCATTTCAATTACTACGGATGATGATGATGATGATGATGTTTGGTTTTTGGGGCGCTGAGCTGCGCGGTTATCAGTGCCCATACAAATTTCCAACTTTAGCTCAGCCTCTCGCAACTTTTATGAATGATGATGAAATGATGGAGACAACACAAACACCCAGTCATCTCGAAGCAGGTTAAAAAAAAATTACTAGGGAGGCTTTCATAAAAGCAACGCTTACTTCCTACCTCAAATTCAACAAAATCCGCAGTAGTTTTAGGCAACTTCTTGCATTCAATTTCAAGCAAAAGTAATCAAACACTTTTTTTTTATTATCAGTTCTCATACTCAAGGGCACTCAGATATCATTGTTCAAAAGGAGAGGATCCTAAGAGGTAACATGATAGGAAACAATTCAAGGTAGGTACTTGAATTTAACTTGAGTTACCTTACGTTTGCCCATACTAAATGTGCTGATCCACCTCTGCTGAAGTGATTGCGAATTGTTGGTGGCGAGTACATAACAACAGGTGGACTTTCCGTTGGAAGTGATATGCTCTGTTATTTTCTTTTTGACGACGATCATCAGCTTTTATGGTATTTTCCACCAACAGAGCAACGTATGAGAGCCGTTCATCCACCCGAGGCTTTTCCATAATATCTCCAAGCACTGAAAGCCTCACTCGGCACCTGTACAACGCACCTTCCAATTACTAGCTGCCGACTGTATGGTTGCTAGTCCACCTTTTCCTTCGCATCAACCACATTTTGTACGCGCTAATTCGCTTTCGTTTCAGAGGAAAAGCACACCAAGTTTTCATTTATACAATTGAAAAGTCCTAAGTGTGAATCAGCATATACATAGTTGCATATTCATACCTTTTACAAAATCCTTTCATTTACACACATTAGCCAATTAACAACAAAAAATACATTTAATTAAAATCATCCTCCTCCAAATGAAGCAAAGTGTTCTAACGGTGAAGCAGCATATCAAAGATTACATATCGAAGAAAACATACTTTGTATAAAGATTAATTAATCAGAAAAAAATATTTAGGATCTTAACTATGATGTTACACGGGGAAGAATACATATATCCACGCCGGTATCTACTAGATATTTGTAGCAGGTTGTATTCCTGACACTGAAGAAGAGGCTTTGGGTTGATGTTTCGCAATTGGAGACAGCGCCCGACATGTGACATCCGTTGGCGTTGATGTACGTGCAAGGACGTGTACACTTATGTGCCTGGTTTCCGAATTTCTCATGGTGGCAACAGATGGAGGGTTGTTCTTGTCCTATGGTGGAAGAGGTAATTAATGAACGAGTTCTGGACCTCCTGCGGTACCGGCGCGCGTTACTAGTGTTGTCTTGTCGAGAGAGTAACTCCTCAATTCTTTTGGTGAGGCGGTCGACTTTCGCGGCCAGATTAACATGATCCGCACTCATGGTTGTTGCCGGCGGTAGGCTCAGATGCGTCACTGCCAGTGTATTAGTCGGAGCTGAAGGTAGCATGGCTTGTGTTGGATTTGTTAGGAGACGGCGACTCCACAGTTTTCACAGCAGGCTAACAGACACAGTACCAATGTCTAAGTTGGTGCGCAAGTGCCCTAAAAGCTGCGATGGTTTTCGGTCTTCCATGTCTTCTTGAGTTAACACATCTCGTATAAGCTCCTCTTATGATGCGGAAACTCGTCTTACCACCTCTGCCTTCAAACTCTCATATGTGTTGACTGCCGGTGGTGCGATGGTTACATTTTGTATTTACGTGGTGTAACATTAGTCTAACTGAATGGCAACAAGCGCAGATTTTGAAGAGTTTGTAGTAATTCCGCCTTAGAGGAAGCTGGCTTAGACTTGGCCAAACCAAAGCGCCGGACTGTACGGCCAGCACGGGGGTAGGCGCAGTACGAGTCTCGCGACTGTCGGAATTATTGCTTCTGACGACTCTGTCATCTCGTACCCGGTGTAATTGCACTTCTTGCCTTTTTCCTGCTTCAGATAACATCGGAGCCACCATTTTAGCCGGC
The DNA here is from genome assembly GCF_023897955.1 of Schistocerca gregaria. Taxonomy (NCBI): domain Eukaryota; kingdom Metazoa; phylum Arthropoda; class Insecta; order Orthoptera; family Acrididae; genus Schistocerca; species Schistocerca gregaria. The sequence continues at coordinate 593,923,433 of NC_064923.1, read as the reverse complement.
ACTGACGCATCAGTGAGGATCGGTTTTTTAACAGCCTGAAGGCGCAAGAAATTATCACTGTGACCATGCAGAACAAATCTTTATTTGTGCCCGCCGAAGAAATGAGGGGGCGCTCAAGAATTAACGAATACGGGTCGAATAAATACACAATCTTACATATATATCTATATCTACCAGAAGAAAGTTACTTCCACTCGGCGTAACTACAAGAGAATAATAATTGACTCGGAAATAACAACAGAACTTTTGTTGTTGTTGTCTTCAGTCCTGAGACTGATTTGATGCAGCTCTCCATACTACCCTATCCTGTGCAAGCTTCTTCATCTCCCAGTACCTACTGCAACCTACATACTTCTGAATCTGCTTAGTGTATTCATCTCTTGGTCTCCCTCTACGATTTTTACCCTTCACGCTGCCCTCCAATACTAAACTGGTGATCCCTCGATGTCTCAGAACGTGTCCTACCAACCGATCCCTTCTTACAGTCAAGTTGTGCCACAAGCTCCTCTTCTCCCCAATTCTGTTCAATACCACCTCATCAGTTATGTGATCCACCCATCTGATCTTCAGCATTCTTCTGTAGCACCACAGTTCGAAAGCTTTTATACTCTTCTTCTCTAAACTATTTATCGTCCACGTTTCACTTCCTTATATGGCTATACTCCATACAAATACCTAAAGAAACGACTTCCTGACATTTAAATCTATACTCGATGTTAACAATTTTTTCTTCTTCAGACACGCTTTACTTGCCATTGCTAGTCTACATTTTATATCCTCTCTACTTCGACCATCATCAGTTATTTTGCTCCCCAAATAGCAACACTCCTTTACTACCTTAAGTGTCTCATTTCCTAATCTAATTCCCTCAGCATCACCCGACTTAATTCGACTACATTCCATTATCCTCGTTTTGCTTTTGATGATGTTCATCTTATATCCTCCTTTCAAGACACTGTCCATTCCGTTCAACTGCTCTCCCATGTGCTTTGCTGTCTCTGACATAATTACAATGTCATCGGCGAACCTCAGAGTTTTTATTTCTTCTCCATGAATTTTAATATCTAGTCCGAACTCTCTTTTGTTTCCTTTACTGCTTGCTCAATATACAGATTGAGTAGCATCAGGGAGATGCTACAACGCTGTCTCACTCCCTTCCCAACCACTGCTTCCCTTTCGGGGTCCCTCGACTCTTATAATTGCCATCTGGTTTCTGTACAAATTGTAAATAGCCTTTCGCTCCCTGTATTTTACCCCTGCCACCTTCAGAATTTGAAAGAGAGTATTCCAGTCAACATTGTCAAAAGCTTTCTCTAAGTCTACAAATCTTTCTTCTAAGATAAGTGGTAGGGTCAGTACTGCCTCACGTGTTCCAACACTTCTACGGAATCCAAACTGATCTTCCCAGAGGGCAACTTCTGCCAGTTTTTCCATTCGTCTGTAAAGAATTCGCGTTAGTATTTTGCAGCTGCGACTTATTAAACTTATAGTTCGGTAATTTTCAAATCTGTCAGCACCTGCTTTCTTTGGGATTGGAATTATTATATTCTTCTTGAACAACAGAACTATTCTAAAACAATATCTACGCTCCGTGGCGGCTGTGAAATATTCAATGCCGATTGCAGCGCCTCTGGCGGCTTGCACGGAAAGCCCGCAGACAGCCGCGACGTAAGCAAAACCACGCTCGCGCACAACACACGCGACATTCCACTGCACTGACGAAGGTGAACTTTGTCACTACAAAATGCTAACGTCAGTGACTATTTGCTCTATAAGAAACTTTAAAATGTTTGAAATCGCCAACAAATTCTATTAAAACTAATTGGTACTTGATAGGAGTGACAGATTACGTAGCAAGGAATTGTTGTCGATCACGCCGCCTGCTTTCGACATTGACACAGAACTACTGCACGTGTCGAGCGAGTTATGAACTTCACTCTGTGCTCAGATAAACAAACACACTTCCACTTAAAATAGCTTTTCACGTGTTGCATTCGAAATGGTGCCTCTGAATTAGATTAAAATCAGTTCCCTTTGCCCAGTTCTCACCAAATGTTTTGGGAGGTCTCTAATCGTTATAAAGCAAACACCGGAAGAACAATCTCCAGCTAAGTATATCCAAATAACAGACACAAATTCTTTACAGAGGGATTGAAAAACTGTTAGAAGCTTCTCTGCTATACCAATTTTAACGAAATTCGTAACTCAGGAACGGTTCGTGTGTTTATTTTATGGGTGTCATATGAAACGCGTAAAATACTGATCTTGAAGACTGACACAAACTATAAAGCTACTCTAGACACACAATCCAGCACGTTGAAGTTATTTTGCAGAACACGGCACTGTTGTACGTCGTTTCATGTCATCTGTTTTTCATTTTTCCCCGTAGATAAAAATCTGATGAAGATGCTGGTCAATTTGTGTTTACCGAACGACCCACCCAGCGACCTTCAAATGCTCTATTCAGAAGACCTGCATATAATCTCTCTGAAATGAGCATGACATCCGCTTTATATGTACAGTATGGACGTCATGTGTCCAGAGGTATATCTCGTAATAAATGTGGTAGCACAATTCTTAGGAACTGTTGACACTTGTGGCTATTCGGAGTCCAACCAATAAAACAGGGACCAATGATGGGATTGTTGAAAACAACTCGCACCACACGTTGATAGATTAAGGTCCTTTCCTTTCAGTCTGAGCGAGTGAAGTGGCGCGATGGTTAGCTTACTGGACTCGCATCCGCGAGGACGAGGGCTCAAATTCAGGTTTGGCCATCCAGATTTTGATTTTCCGTTATTTCCATAAATCGCTTCAGGCAAATGCCGACGTAGTTTCTTTAAGAGAACACGAACGATTTGCTGTCCCATCAAATGGCTCTGAGCACTATGGGACTTAACATCTAAGGTCATCAGTACCCTAGAACTTAGAACTACTTAAACCTAACTAACCTAAGGACATCACACACTTCCATCCCCGAGGCAGGATTCGAACCTGCGACCGTAGCGGTCGCGGGGTTCCAGACTGTAGCGCCTAGGGCTACTCTGGCCGGCCGTAATTAAAATACACGCTGACGATGTATGGTAATTAAATATATGAGATCGACAGTCATCATTATTTTCCTTTGTTGTATACAGGGTTTTCTTCTGTTAAGCGTGACACTGATCCATTACTACTGGTGTCGGGACATGTGGAAATAAACACATACAGGGTGACAATTATAGATCTGTATGAAATAAAATCGTCACAGCTTCTGAACAGTTTGCGTTCGGACGTTCAAACTGCACGGTTGACCGCGGGTCATGGTGGGAATTAGTAAAGTTTGGCTTAGCAACGAAACCCGCTTTCATTTGGATGGGTTCATCAACAAGCAAAATTGTCGCATTTCGCGATCGAGAAGTCTTTTCACACTGAATGGGTGACTGTGTGGCGTGCGACGTCCATTTTCCAATGGAATAATCTATGCAATATTCCTCTATGACACGATGAATACGGTGAGGGTTTTGGAAGATGATTTCGTCCCCTGATTTCGACAAGATGTGTTTCAAGCAGGACAGAGCTCGACCCCATGGGGGCAGGAGAATGTTTCATGTCCTGGAAGAGCACTCTGGGAACCGTATTCCGGCTCTGGGGTACCCAGAGGCCACTGGCCTGGGCCTCGATTGGCTGCCCTGTTCACCAGATGTGAACACATGCGACTCCTTTTTTGTGGGGCTATATTAAAGACATAGTGTACAGCAACAACCCCAAAACCATTGCTGAGCTGAAAACAGCCATTAAGGAGGTCATCGACAGCAGTACTTCAGGGAGCGATATAGAATTTCGCTATTCGTCTGCGCCACATCATCGCCAATGATGGCAGGTATATCGAACTTGTCATAACCTAAATCCGAATATCGGTTGTGATGTTTATATGTTGAATAAAGTGTGTGCACTCTGTAGTCTGTAACTAATTTACGTTTTTTTTTCGTATAGGCCAATAACTGTCACGCTGTAGCTACAGCCATCATTTCTGTCTCTATCCTGTTCATTTTTGGAACACAACTTACGACCAGCTTAAAGACACGTACAGTGCCAGCTGTTACTGATTTGTTTGACTGGTGGGACTGCTAAATGCTATACCACCTTCTGCACTCCTCTGACTTAAGCCCTCGTGAGTTCAACTTGATTTCTAAACTGAAGGAAACACTTCACTGCCTTCACTTCAGAACTGCTACAAATTCTTCTGGCAATAGACTGCGCCGCTCTAACTGTCAACATAACTGGCACTGCTAAGAGTATCCTACGACTGGCAGCGGATTATACGCAATGCTGGTGACCACATTGAAGGTCAGTAAATGTCTGAAACACGTATCCATTTTGTACGAGCTGTAAATAAATAGTTGCCACTATTAAAGTTCCAACCCTCGTAGATCCATGTAGAGATGCTTGCTCTACAAGAACATCTACTTGTTGGTTTTCAGGTATGCCAGTGTGGTCTTTAATCCAAACTATCACACTGGGTGTTGTGTGATGTCCTTAGGTTAGTTGGGTTTAAGTAGTTCTAGGGGACTGATGACCATAGATGTTAAGTCCCATAGTGCTCAGAGCCATTTGAACCATTTTGAACCAAACTATCTCGATGTTGCGATAATTCCGCTGCACCAGAAACACAACATTGGTAAATGCTGCAGCTATGGAGCTGATACAATTAATATAATGGTGTCTAATCGGTTGTCGGGCTGACATGCTACCGAAGGCTACGTCTATTATGTTTGCTGCGGTCGTCTGTACAAACAGCAGAGATCCCAAAATGGCAATCAGCTCGGCTGGCGTAATAGTGGAATGCGGCCTAGTCGTTTGATTCGTGGTACCCAACGGCCAGTACCAGCTCTGTCACTAGACTTTAAACCATATTTATACACCATGCGCTCATCGCGATAGTGAGACAGGAATTCCATCACCGTTGAGTTATTTGGGTCCTGGTTTTGAGACGTTAAACTGACCCTGGCATAAATCTGCAGAGGTGAAGTTTCGTATGGTCTGTTGTAATGCGATAAAGAAGGACTTCACAAAGCCTTGTACCTTAATGCCCGCATCATCATACATGTAGCCGCGACGACTGAAAGTTGCTCATTTATCCAATATCTTACGCTTAAACGGTAGGATGTTCATTCCCGGATTTTTTCGTCAAGGGTCTGTATTCGTAGACAAAGAGCCACAGGAGAAATTTCTAGCAGAGCAATATCCGTCTTAACTTTAACGGTAGTTCATTCGCTTCAACCAGTAATATGTCGGGTAGGGTTGAGAAGAATGGCCCATTGACTATATTTAAGGCTTTGTACTGCATTGCATCGAGTCTTTGGAGCGTGCTACTCGGCACTCACCCGTTGCACAAGTGGCCGTAATCAAAGTTTGTCCTCAGCAACGATCGGTACAAGTTCATCGTTGCCCGCCAATCAGAGCACCACTATATTCCCGTCGTAGCTCTGATAAGATTTCATGTTTTCCAAATTTAGTAATTATGTCGGGTACGATGGGCTCATCTTAATTTATCACCGATAATTAGCCCAACGTATTGTGTTATCTTTGCAACTGAAGTCTTGAATTTTCTGCACCACTCCACCACAACACAGTCACGCACAACTTCACTTCCGTAGACACGACATGAACGTCGGCAGCACTGAATCCTTCTTTTTGCTGGAAGCGACTGACAGAATATACCTTGCAACTAGTGGGACGTACTGCGACAATGTCCATTGCAATCGCTTGCTGCTTACACACTGACAAACAGAAAAGACAAAATTCCAATCAATCCAAAGCCATGAAACTACACGTATTTGTGTTTTTTTAACAGCCAACCGGAGGTTAATCTATAAAAGGCCCTCGTATTAGCAGAACGCTCCCTTGGCTAATCCCACTCGTTCCGAGAGCGTTTCAGTATTGATACATCCCAACACAACGAACAGGTAGAATGGCTTAACGCTTGCATCACTCCGATTCTCAGCTGTCATAACCAAAACTGACAACTGCAGGCGCGAGCGTTGCCGTTGGCAAACTGACGCTGTACAACCCATTTTCATCTCGAGAAAAACTACAATTCACGGCCCAGCTGCCGATGACTGCAAATGTAAGCTCTTACTACACTAACATTGCTACACCTCGAAGATGTACTAGAGACGCTAAATTTAACCGATAGGAAGAAGATGCTGTGATATGCAAGTGATTAGCTTTTCAGAGCATTCACACAAGGTTGGCGCCGCTGGCGACACCTACAACGTGCTGACAGGAGGAAAGGTTCCAACCGTTTTCTCATAAACAAACAACAGTTGACCGGCGTTGCCTGGTGCAACGTTGTTGTGGTGCCTCGTGTAAGAAGGAGAAATGTGTACCATCACGTTTCCGACTTTGATAAAGATCGCATTGTAGCATATCACGATTGTGGTTTATCGTAACGCGACATTGCTGCTCGCGTTGGTTGAGATCCAATGAGTGTTAGCAGAATAGGGAATCGGTGGGCTCAGGAGGGTAATACGGAACGCCGTACTGGATCCCAACGGCCTCGTATCACTAGCAGTCGAGATGACACGCATCTTATCCGGATGGCTGTAACGGGTCGTGCAGCCACGTCTCGGTGAGTCAACAGATGGAGACGTTTGCAAGTCAACAACCATCTGCTCGCACAGTTCTACGACGTTTTGCAGCAGCATGGACTATCAGCTCGGAGCCCATGGCTGCGGTTACCCTTGACGCTGTATCACAGACAGTCGCGCCTGCGATGGTGTACTCAACGACGAACCTGGTGCACGAAGGGCAAAGCGTCATTGTTTCGGATGAATTCAGGTTCTGTTTACAGCATCATGATGGTCGCATCCGTGTTTGGCGACATCGCGGTGAACGCACATTGGAAGCATCTATTCGTCATCGCCATGCTGGCGTATCACCCGGCGTGATGGTATAGGGTGCCATTGGTTACACGTCTCGGCCGCCTCTTGTTCGCATTGACGGCACTTTGAACATTGGACGTACAATGCAGATGTGTTACGACCCGTGGCTCTGCCCTTCATTCGGTCCCTGCGAAACCCTACATTTCAGCAGGATAATGCACGACCGCATCTTGCAAGTCCTGTACGGGCCTTTCTGTATACAGAAAATGGGCGACTGCTGCCCTGGCCAGCACATTGTCCAGATCTCTCACGAACTGAAAACGTCTGGTCAATTGTGGCCGCGCAACTGGCTCGTCACAATACTCCAGTCACTACTCTTGATGAACTGTGGTATAGTGTTGAAGCTGCATGGGCAGCTGTACCTGTACACGCCATCCAAGCTCTGTTTGACTCAATGCCCAGGCGCATCAAGGCCGTTATTACGGACAGAGGTGGTTGTTCTGGGTAGTGATTTCTCAGGATCTATGCAACGAAATTGCGTGAAAATGTAATTACATGTCAGTTCTAGTATAATACATTCGACCAATGACTACCCGTTTATCATCTGCATTTCTTCTTGGTGTAGCAATTTTAATGGCCAGTAGTGTATATTAGACTACAGCCAACAGGGAAGCAGTCTAACAGACACTACTGTGCAAAAGTTAAGGACGTGTTACGTAAAGTACTGTAAACTATTAATTACTAGTTGAAACGCGGGAGTACGTTGCAAGAGGTCACTCAGTCGGTGCACAGAAAGCTGAACATCACACGGTTTGAGATCAGTATGCCTTAAGCGCCAAATGTTGTTGGCCCCGCACTGAGGAAGAGTTGAAGGATTTGGAAAGTAACGATTGTGTCATATCGCCATCTATTACGGTACACTGTCCTGGTAATCCTCATTAGGACATGGCCTGGGGACAACATTTAGATGGTTCCAGACGGGGAAAACCATCGGGAACCTATAAGAAGGATGAAGCTTAACCAATGTAGCCCACAACTCTCTTAGTTCAAAATGCTTCAAATGGCTCTGAGCACTATACGACTTAACTTCTGAGGTCATCAGTCGCCTAGTACTTAGAACTACTTAAACCTAACTAGCCTAAGGACATCACACACATCCATGCCTGAAGCAGGATTCGAACCTGCGACCGTAGCGGTCGCTCGGTTCCAGACTGTGGTGCCTAGAACCGCACGGCCACTCCGGCCGGCCAATTCTCTTAGTGCTCACAGCATTGTTTCACGTGCATGGGGAGCGTTCCGAACCAGAGGCAGTGCTACCGGAAGGAGAGGAGGTGGCTGATCACGGTCAACTACAACAGCAGGTTACCGCTACATTGCGCATCAAGCAAGAAGGGACCTACATTTAACAGCACTGCAAGGCACCCAATCTCACCGTCTACAGGAACACGGCAACTGCGTGGAGTTGATCTCTTTGCCACACGTCCAGTACATTGCATTCTGTTGACACTCGCACATCCGCCGCAGTGTTTGCGATGGCTCCAATAGCATAGGAACGTAGCCAACGAGGAGTGTGGTTATGTGCTCTTCTCGAATGACCGGAAGTTCAGTCTCTATAGAGATTCTTGACGTTCCGTCATGTGGCGAGAGGTTTGAAAACGTGATGTACACAGGAACATTGTCGAACATGAACGTTGTTGGTGGTTCTAAAATGGCTCTGAGCACTATGGGACTTAACTACTGTGGTCATCAGTCCCCTAGAACTTAGAACTACTTAAACCTAACTAACCTAATGACATCACACACATCCATGCCCGAGGCAGGATTCGAACCTGCGACCGCAGCAGTCGCGCGGTTCCGGACTGAGCGCCTAGAACCGCTAGACCACCACGGCCGGCGTTGGTGGTTCAGTTGATATGGTGAGCACTCCGTCTTCAGGCCACAAGTGGCCTATCGTTACCATCCGACCACCGTGTCATCCTCAGATGAGGATGCGGATAGGAGGTGCGTGTGGTCAGCGCACCGCTCTCTCGGTCGTTATGATGGTTTTCTTTGATCGGAGCCGCTACTATTCGGTTGAGTAGCATCTCAACTGGCATCAGGAGGCTGAGTGCTCCCCGAAAAGTGGCAACAGTGGATGGCGGCCTAGATGGTCACCCATCCAAGTGCCGGCCACGCCCGACAGCGCTTACCTTCGGTGATCTGCCGGGAACCGGTGTACTCACTGCGGTAAGGCCGTTGCCAGTTGCTATGGTGAGGGGAGGTATAACGTCGCGTACGCGTACTAATCTCCAAATCCTTGAAAACGGTACACTCGTCGGTCAAGGTTATTGTGACACTGTACTCTTGCGCGCCTTTTCAGGGGTTCGTTCGGTTTTGACTTGATTTTGTGGATGAAACTGCACAATCACCGCGGATAGCGAAAGTGTAGGAGCTCTTGGAACGGTAGGATATTCGGCGAAAAGAGTCTGCCCATTCCCACAGACTTAAATACCATCGAACACATGCGGAATGCGTTAGGGACACGTGTTGCAAGAAGTTCACAGGGACAACGACAATCCAGCAGTTGGTGGTGGAGTAGAACGCCCTACCATAAGAACTCCCGGCCGACTTTATGGCGAGCATGGGAGCACGATGCAGGGCATGCATTGTTGTCCATGGTGACCACATAGCCTGCCTTTTGCAATGTCCAGGGAGCTATAACAAATGGCGGGAACTTCCATCGAGCTATGTTACTTTGCAGTAACACATCATGCTAAAGTTTCTTTTAAGTTTTGTACAACAGTGCAGTTTCCCGCCCTTTCCTCCACAGGACCAATCATACCAACAGCGTTTATTTGTAACTAATTTTTTGTACATCGTCATTAATTAACGGGGAACAGAGAAAATCTTTTCTTCACTAAACATCGTACCAAAATCATAAACAATAAAATGCAGATTTTGTTTTACTTTCAGTTTCCTTAGAAATTTCATACTATCTGTAATTTGTTTACATTAAGGATAATTGCAGAATGTGCTGCCTCAAAACGTGGCACTACACAAAAATGGCGCTAACAGCACAGGCACATAGGGAACACACATGACACAGGTCTGTGCGTCCACGGTATTGGTGATAAGTTGAGAAAACCCTCCCGGAACACACGTGCTACAAAACGCCACTGTTTCCTGCGGATCTACCCCGACATCAGTATGGGATATGATAACCAACGGCAAGTACACAGGCCGCACGAAGGGGTTGGCATACTTTGGATCAGGTCGTCGAGCAGCTATTGGGGCAAGGCCTCCCATTTTTGCACCAGTGCCTGTCGGAGCTCCTGAAGTGTTCCAGGGTTTGAAGGCGTGCAGCGATACGTCGACCGAGAGCATCCCACATATGCTCGATGGGGTTTCGATGGGGTTTAGGTCTGGACAACAGGGAGGCCACTCCATTCGTCTGATATCTTCTGTTTCAAGGTACTTCTCCACGATGGCAGCTCTGTGGGGCCGTACATATCATCCATCAGGAGGAAGGTTAGACACAAAAAAATGGTTCAGATGGCTCTGAGCTCTATGGGACTTAACACCTGAACTTAGAAGTACTTAAACCTAACTAACCTAAGGACATCAAACACATCCACGCCCGAGGCAGGACTCGAACCTGCGACCGTAGCAGTCACGCGGTTCCAGACTGTAGCGCCTAGAACCGCTCGGACACTCCGGCCGGCGGTGGGACGCTTTGCAGCCCTAGAAATGGGGACATACTGGTGCAAAATGCCGTCCCGATACACCTGACCTGTTACAGTTCCTCTGTCAAAGACATGCAGGGGTGTACGTGCACCAATCATAATCCCACCCCTCACCATCAAACCACGACCTCCATACAGGTCCCTTTCAAGGACATTAAGGGGATGGTATCTGGTTCCTGGTTCACGCCGCATGAAACCCCAGCGAGAATCACTGTTCAGACTATACCTTGACTCGTCCTTGATCATAACCTGGGACCACTGTTCCAATGACAATGTACTTTGTCCTTGACACCAGACTTTACGTGCTTTCCTGTGACCACGGGTCAGTGGAATGAACCTTGCAGGTCTCCGGACGAATAAACTACGCCTGTTCAGTCGTCTGTAGACTGTGTGCCTGAAGACAACTGTTGCAGTGGCTGTGGTAAGATCCTGAGCAAGGCTACCTTCAGTACTCCGTGGCCGTCTGCGTGCACTGATGGTGGGATATCGGTCTTCTTGCGGTGTTGTACACTGTGGACGTCCCGTACTGTAACGCCTGGGAACGTTTCCTATCTGCCGGAGTCGGTACCATAATCTTGAGATCACAGTTAGTGGCACACAGAGGGCCCGTGCTACGATCTGCTGTGTTTGACCAGCCTCCAGTCACCCTAGTATTCTACCCCTCATAACGTCATCAATATGTGTTCTTTGAGACATTTTCAACACACAGTCACCATTAGCACGTCAGAAAACGTCTACACCCTTACTCGCGGCACCGTACTCTAACATGCATCAACATACCTCTGCGAATGTGGACTGCTGCCAGCGCCCCGCGTGGTCATACACCGAGGTGATTTAAACCCAGCAAACCGCCCACCAGAGCGTTGTTTCACCATGTATCAGCATTATCCTTATTTTATGATCATGAGTGTAGAATTATAGGTTTAATTTGTCACGAGTAGTAACTTTCAATAATGTACTTCAGAAATATTTTTCAGTAATGATTCACTCTTATTAAACCTACTTAGAAAGTTATAAAATTCACTAAATCTGCATAGACAAAAATAGGCGCCGGATTATCTCAGTATGCCTCTACTTCGATAGTGGCGTTTTTACAAGGGAACTGTCAAGTATGACATGACGAAACCCAGGCCGAAATTTTTTGCACGGGAACAGCACACCGAAAGAAACAATGTCAAAATTTTATTACCAAGAGACATTGCAAGTGTTTAAAAAAATGTTGAAAATTGCTAAATTCGTAGCTTGCCAGGTGGCTGGAAGTATGTATACCCCTACCGTAGCTGTGGCACACAGCACGTAGGCAACACGACGGACGGATAATCTTGGTTGAAGGCAAACAAGTAAACGGATAACATGGCACAACGCAACCGTTATCTGTAAAGTGAATTTCAGTTTGACAGTTTCTCTGACACAACTCTTCCCAATCGCTATTCGCTTGAATTTGCATCTAATTTAATATCCATAAAAATTGGGAATTTCCTTTGCTATATCGCTAAATGTTAACAATGGTGATGAAACTGAATTAATTTTCTTTGTGTTTTCTTCGTATACTCTAGCTAATAGCTTTGTCTTTGCTCAGGTTCCTGAGTTACATATTAATGTGGAATCCTTTCAAAGTTTTCAGCCTTCCGAGAATTGTGATTTGGAAGATGGCTGTTGTGCTAATTAACGTCCACAGAAAAAAAAATGCAGTACCATCCTAGCCCAGACGAAACATGGATAGTTATAGCAAAGAAAAGGATGTAATTTTTTTCGTTAAAACAAGGAAGAAGAAACGCTTGAAGTTATACTGTCTACAAAGTTGGTATCGTTTTGTATAAATGGAAGAAATATTTGCACACTGTAAAAATACATGCCAAAATGAAACTCGCAAGAACTGTGAAAGGAAAGCTATTCTAGACATTTACAACTGCTCGTGAGGGTCAACGCACGATTACCGAGGGAAGCATACGAGTCAAAGCCCTCTGAATTGCAAGTCGGACGACATTAATGATTTCCAGGCATCTTAGACCTTGTTAAACAGATTCAAGAAATTATACGAAAAGCCAAGTCGCAAAATTACGATGTTTATCTGAACTAAGCGTGTGGAGGAGATGTCATTAATAGGCACTGCTATGGACAAAATCGTAACTTCTTGTTATCCCCTCAAGTGCTGTGTATAAAGCCAATCAGTCACGTTCCGTGACATAACTGCTTGCAGACCCCACCCTGTCCTTTCTAGCGAAAAAACGACAGAGACGCTTGGGCAGTCGACGAATGCTATCACACATTTCTTTACGACAATGCCATTGATGATCATCTGTGGATTACTGTGGCCACAGCTCTATATCTTTCTTCAAGAGCCGCTAGGAAATTTAGGTCGAAAAATTAAAAAGAGGGCTGTTTAGCTGCAAACATTTTTTAATTGACATAGCAGTATCTGAAATAATGGAAGAAAATTATTTTCACTACTACATCCGAAACGTCTTCTTATCAGTTGCCGAAAATAGTTCGTTGCTTCTGTTGGACACTTGACTTGGGCATAACGACAAGTTTGTTTTTAGGGGAAGGATGAACAAACTGTTAATGTAATTCGGGTTCCAGCCGGAACCAATAGTGTTTTTCAGCCCCTCAATAAAGAAATTTTTCGACAGTGTAAAACATTTTCCAGAAAATGGTCGGTCAATATATTTTCCGATAGCTCTATGTCATTTCAGGTGCCTCAGCGTAACAGTATCGTTGAACTTCAGTCATTTGTGTACAGACAGTTTGCAGTAATACGACTTTCATCAAGTGTGACTGGCACACAGCATAGTACGCAGTAATGCCCACAATCACTTCTTTCTCCATTCCAGTTCTGTCTATATAAAACTAGTAATTACTGTGAAGTGAGTGAATTCATTAATTTTTCTTTTGGCAGGTGCATCTTGTAGAAGGAAAATGTATGTTTTCTTCATCTAACACACACTTCGCATATTTGTGGTGACTACAGGTAGCAAACAAGGAACTGTTTCATCGTTAGTAAAATATGCATTATTCAGAAATTATCATAAGAACTGTACTACAGGGAACGACATAAAATACTTAAAATTTTCAAGATGACTATGTGGTCAGCGACCATTTAAAAAGCAAAATTAACAGCAATAGAAAACTGAAATAGTATAAGAATTCAAATATCTCGGAGAATGGATTAGTTGGAATGCTGCGGAAAGCAAAGCAATGAAATCCAGAAAAAATAAATTAGAATTGGCCTTCCAACTAATAAAAAATACATACAACAAAAAAACCTTTCATGGGGGTCCAAAATGTCACATTACAAGACAGTGATTAAGCCAGAAGCACTGTATGCAGCAAAAACACCTAACATGAGAAACTTGAGCTACAGGAAAGAAAAATTTTATGAAGAATCACTGGGCCAAAATTTCAAGACAATAAGATTATATACATCAAAAATGAAATTCTCTTCAAGATAATTGAAAAACTTTCAGACTCAATGGAAAAAAGGAGAATATATTTTTATGGTCACCTTCTCAGGATGAATTCCAGCAGATTAACTAAACAAATCTTTGACTTCTTCTGTAACCGCAAAACCAAACCCAACTGGTTTAACGAAACTGAGAAAGACCTAGTACAATTAAAGATTTCAGAAAATTTACTTATTGATCGAACAGTTAAATTAATTATTAAAGATGAAAACACAAGGTTCCAAGACAAATCTACACAAAAGTACAAACCGTTCATCTCGGAAGAAGAGAGGAGAAGAAGATCAGAAAGAATGAAGAAATACTTGGCCCTAAGAAAAGAACAACGCACAAAGAAATGATTGATTCAGAGTATCTTACAGAGGGTGAAACGAAAGAAGAAGAAAGAAGGCCTCGGTTACAAAAAAGGAGTATTTTGACCCTGGTTTCGGCATTGCTATGAGTGTCTCCATCAGAAATTAAACTCTGAAATTGACATGTGACGTACTAAACTAAAAATCAAGCGATAAAGCGTTAGTCACAAAATGTGTGAAACAGAATATACTTAATGTCAACAAATTAAAGTGCTGATGCATGGTAGTCGCCTGTATCGTAACATAATACACTGCTTTGGTTTTGTTTCCTCTGACAGTCACCTGCGTAACAAATACATCTGCAACAGTTTAGCCGTCAATATGAAGTGCGAGTTATTCAAAAAAATTAACAATCTGAGACATTTTTGTTATGGTTTAAGTGCTTGAAAATCCCTTGTGTGGACCTTGGACTTCGTGCTACGTTCTCTTCTGATGGCTGTGTCTGTTGACTCACCGGATCGCGTACTATATAGGAAGGTCTATGCGATCCGGTTATAAATGGTTCTTCGAGCGGCAGAACTAAATAACTTTAAATTTTTAAAATACTTTCAGTGCACCTTGTTGTTGTTGTGGTCTTCAGTCCTGAGATTGCTTTGTTGCAGCTCTCCATACTACCCTATCCTGTGCAAGCTCCTTCATCTCCCAGTACCTACTGCAACCTACATCCTTCTGAATCTGCTTAGTGTATTCATCTCTTGGTCTCCCTCTGCGATTTTTGCCCTCCACGCTGCCCTCCAATACTAAATTCGTGATCCCTTGATGCCTTCTAATCAAGTTGTGCCACAAACTCCTCTTCTCCCCAATTCTATTCAATACCTCCTCGTTAGTTATGTGATCTACCCATCTAATCTTCAGCATTCTTCTGTAGCACCACATTTCGAAAGCTTCTAATCTCTTCCTATCTAAACTATTTATCGTCCATGTTTTACTTCCATACATGGCTACACTCCATACTAATAATTTCAGAAACAACTTCCTGACACTTAAATCTGTACTCGATGTTAACAAATTTCTCTTCTTCAGAAACACTTCCCTTGCCATTGTCAGTCTACATTTTATATCCTCTCTACTTCGACCATCACCAGTTACTTTGCTCCCCAAATAGCACCTTACCAACTAAAATTTTGACAGTCCATTTTTTATTTTGGTCTATTCTCTTTGTGGGAAAAATTTCATGGTGGGTTTCGATATCTCGGACTGGACCATTCCCTTTTTAGTGTAGTAAGGTCAGTGCTGGATAGTATAGCATACCCCGTTTATGTTTGAGGATAGCTGGCAAATGTAGTATTCTGTTACTGTTGTTCGCCATAGCAACCGACCGCACAGTCGGTGTCTGACAGCAGGTGGGAGGCGCGGCGACCGGACTCGCTTGTAGATGGCGCCACCTGGTGCGGCCCAAGTTGGGCTGCCCGTAGAGCACGCCATCGACCGGCGCTTGGTGGCGGGTGCTTAACGCAAGGGCCCTGGAACACCCCTGCCAAGTTTGCCTATAAATCAGGGGCGGCCAGCCGCAAATGACACGGCCGGGTTTATTAGTTGGGCCGTCCGCTTTCAGGAAATCGATATGTCAGTGTCACCTCTCAGGGGAAAAGAGAGAGGGAGCCCGGCGCAAAAAGTGATGTGTGTGCATTCCCAGTCACTGCTCGAAAACAGAGCCACTGCAAACTTTCGTTAGTGTGTTGCTCAGTTATTTAACATCAGTGTGCTGATCGTGCAAGTCTGGTGCACTACAACTGTAACTACACTACTCCCATTAAAATTGCTACACCACGAAGATGACGTGCTACAGACACGAAATTTAACCGACAGGAAGAAGATGCTGTGATATGCAAATGATTAGCTTTTCAGAGCATTCACACAAGGTTGGCAACACCTACAACGTGCAGACATGAGGAAAGTTTCCAACCGATTTCTCATACACAAACAGCAGTTCACCGGCGTTGCCTGGTGAAACGTTGTTGTCATGCCTCGTGTAAGAAGGAGAAATGCGTAACATCACGATTCCATATTTGATAAAGGTCGCATTGTACCCTATCGCGATTGCGGTTTATTGTGTCGCGACATTGCTGCTCTCGTTGGTCAAGATCCAATGACTGTTATCAGAATATGGAATCGGTGGGTTCAGGAGGGTAATACGGAACGCCGTGCTGGATCTCAACGGCCTCGTATCACTAGCAGTCGAGATGATACGCATCTTATCCGCATGGCTGTAACGGATCGTGCAGCCACGTCTCGATCGCTGAGTCAACAGATGGGGACGTTTGCAAGACAACAACCATCTGCACGAACAGTTCGACAACGTTTGCAGCAGCATGGACTATCTGCTCGGAGACCATGGCTGCGGTTAACCTTGACGGTGCATCACAGACAGGAGCGCCTGCGATGATGTACTCAACGACGAACGTGGGTGCACGAATGGCAAAACGTCATTTTTTTGTATGAATCCAGGTTCTGTTTACAGCATCGTGATGGTCGCATCCGTGTTTGGCGACATCGCAGTGAACGCACATTGGAAGCATGTATTCGTCATCGCCATACTGGCGTATCACCCGGCGTGATAGTATGGGGTGCCATTGGTTACAAGTCTCGATCACCTCTTGTTCGCATTCACGGCACTTTTAACAGTGGGCGTTACATTTCAGATGTATTACGACCCGTAGCTCTACCCTTCATTCGATCCCTGCTAAACCCTACATTTCAGCAGGATAATGCACGACGGCATGTTGCAGGTCCTGTACGGGCCTTCCTGCATATAGAAAATATTCGAATGCTGCCCTGGCCAGCACATTTTCCAGATCTCTCACCCATTGAAAACGTCTGGTCAATGGTGGCCGCGCAACTGGCTAGTCACAATACACCAGTCACTACTCTTGATGAACTGTGGTATTGTGTTGAAGCTGTGTGGGCAGCTGTACCTGTTCACGCCATTCAAGCTCTATTTGACTCAATGTCCAAGCGTATTAAGGCCGTTATTACGGCCAGAGGTGATTGTTCTGGGTACTGATGTCTTAGGATCTGTGCACCAAAATTGCGTGAAAATGTAATCACATGTCAGTTCTAGTATAATATACTTGTCCAATAAAAACCCGTTTATCATCTGCATTTCTTCTTGGTGTAACAATGTTAATGGGCAGTAGTGTAGTAATATACGCGATAGTTCAAATGGCTCTGACACTACGGGACTTAACATCTATGGTCATCAGTCCCCTAGAACTTAGAACTACTTAAACCTAACTAACCTAAGGACATCACACACATCCATGTCCGAGGCAGGATTCGAACCTGCGACCGTAGCTGTCGCGCGGTTCCGGACTGAGCGCCTGAACAGCTAGACCACCGCGGCCGGCACGCGATAGTCAAATGTTTTTATTATCTCCTCAAATAAATCAAATTGCGACCATGAAACCTCGTAAATGTATTCGTCCTTTACTGCGTCTTCATACTACAATGACATATTTTTTTCCAACGTTGGGCGACATGCTAGGAAACCTCCCACCAGACCGTGCCCTGTGCGGAACGAGCTGGTGCGTTGTCATGGAGTAAAAACAACCACCAGGACAGCTTCCCGCTACGCATCACATTGACCACATTCCATAACGATTTCCGCAGACGTTTTTAGTGTTTTCTAGTGACGATTTGCCATCCTCAGTTATCAACACACAATGGAAAGCCCATAAAACACGCAGCATTACCATACCTTAAGATGTTTGAGTCCGTGCCTCTTTTGACGCCCGTGAATCCACATGTTTCTCCACCTTTGTTTCGGGGTCATGGTTGTACGCCCACGCCGCTAAAGAAGCCATATGAATTGGTCCAGCGAAGCTACAGTGTTTCGTATGCTTCCTAGGATCGGCGGGTTCTTTGAATGGGTATGAGAAGGCATCGTACCCAATAGATGACAGTGTTCATTTTCAAAACCTCATGTAAGAAGAAAATGGCTCTGAGCACTAAGGGACTTAACATCTGTGATCATCAGTCCCCTAGAACTTAGAACTACTTAAACCTAACTAACCTAAGGACATGACACACATCCATGCTCGAGGCTGGATTCGAACCTGCGATCGTAGTGGTCACGCGGTTCCAGATTGAAGCGCCTAGAACCGCACGGCCACACCGGACGGCCTCATGTAAGGTCTTGAAAAATCGTCCATGAGGGTTTTTTCACTTTTTCTACGATCTTGTCGATTATCATACATTTCTCTTCATGCACCACGACCTCCCTTTCTTTGACGAGTCCCAGAAAGAAGGTCTTTCACTCTGTTCTTCGTGATTAGGTTTCATTGACCACACTCGAATCATCCGCGCCACTAAAATATTGTACATTGTTGCCCTATAGTCATATCCCGATCATTAATTGTTGATCTATTGGTCCCCTCCAAACTTGGGAAATACACCGTCAATTTATCTCCTCTAGCGCCGTGTTACGGTAATGTTTGTGTAGTACACAGTGTGTGCCGAGATTGCAGACATATATCTGCAATCAAACAAAAACTTCGTTTTGGGATTTTATTTTTTCGAGGTGATAATTAAATATTGTAACTACTAGTAGTCGGGTGTTGAATCGCTATTAACAGAAACTTTCAGGAATGAGGGACAAATGGAAAATGTAGTTTGTGCTTAGAAACTCTAGTCTAGAAATGGCTACTTTCCAAGTCACTAAGATAAAAGTATTGTGGAATAGCTCTGTCAGGGTGAATAAGAGAATCTATCACGGTTAAAAGTTTTTCGTACTTTTATGTTTTCTTTAGAAGTTTGGGAAGACAAACAAATCTGATTATGATATAATATATCTAAAGGGATGACAAAATAAGTAAATAAGTCAATCAATCACAGGTTTTTCCAATTCCAAAAATTTTTAACTAGAGTGTGATTATGTCACATTCATCAACAACCTAAAAAATACTTGTTTACCCGATCTCGTGATTAGGCAAATGACGTCTGGTCCCTTTATGTTCAATCCTCACTCTCCAGTGCATGGATTTTTCTCATTTATATGTATCTTTCACCACAGACCGAATGCTTAATACTCGTAACGTCCTTTAAGAACCTGTGTGTTTAATGATTTGTAGTCAACTACGCGGCGGACGTAATCAGTAGGTCCGTGACTACTTCCTCTCCATGTATTTGCACCAGTCTGCAAAGTACGTGTGTGTAAGAGAGACATACTCCCGACGTTTTGCGATATATCACACTTGATCTCCGGGCTCATGTACGATATCCCAATTCCGCATGCACATCTTGCTCGTGAATGTATGCATCACAATCTCTGTAGGATGGACAGGAAGTAGAGGTCTTGTTTGGTGACCTGCTCTTTCAAGTACTGTGGTTCTACTTAATTTCTTCTTGTGGGGTCGTGTACCAATTCATGTCCGCATTCCCCTTGTGGGTACCGAATTATCATTGCCTACGACATTTGTTGGAATTGTCCGAATATGTAGGATAGAAATATTGTCTTGGAAAATTTTCTACACAAATATTTCAACGCTAGAAGACTGTAGCGAAAGGCAGATAGACCTGCACAAGGCTGACGATTGTTGTATGGTCCGACAGTTGATTCTGAACGACAACAAATGCGCCGTCCGCGTATAAACAAACGAAGTGATGTAATGTTCTTCAATTATGCTATCGGTAATTAATCATTGGAAACAGTTACAATCATCCGGAGCGACCTAACATAAGAATACGCATATAAAGCAGTTGGATGAGCAAGGAAGATTCACGGAAAGAACCTTAAGGGAGTGCAATTCGCCCACAAACACTCGACCGAATCTTGAGTTTTGCTCATGAGCCTAGGAATGTTACCAGGTTAGATTAATGGAATGGAAAAAGAGGAATCGAAGGTCGAGGAGGAGAAGGAGGATATTGATGTTTAACGTCCCGTCGACAACGAGGTCATTAGAGACGGAGCACAAGCTCGGATTATAGAAGGATGGGGAAGGAAGTAGGCCTTGCCCTTTCAAAGAAACCATCCCGGCATTTGCCTGGAGTGATCTAGGGAAATAACGGAAAACCTAAATCAGGATGGCCGGACGCGTGATTGAACCGTCGTCCTCCCAAATGCGAATCCAGTGTGCTAACCACTGCGCCACCTCGCTCGGTCTGAATCGAAGATCGAATGAAGAGCAGCACGTTCAGTTATGGTAGTGCGACAGCATTATGGAGGTCCTTATCGGGCTCCAGTGACAATCGCTTTAAGACCGGGTGCTGCGAATTACGGAAAGTTTTGTCAACTCTCGTTCCCAGTTTTGTAAAGGCCTCGTCGCTACTGTTGTGGAGGCCGATTTGCCGCTGTTGTTAAAGTAGGCCCAGTTTGTGAGTTCGTGAAACGGCCTCTGGTGGAGTACACCGCTAAGAGAATTTCTCCCTGCCACTATCACACAGCTATGCCCCAGGGTCACGTATCGGAGTAGGAGAACGAAGGCTCTACAACACTCCAACAAATTAGTAACGAAGTCACACAAATGAGTTAAAAAGGTTTGCTTATCTTTGTGTCTTGTCGAGTACTGAAGTCTCCAACATTGCATGTAATATAACGCAAAAAGGCCGTCAGTGCTAAGTACAAATAATCGTAGGTCTGTTCACTTCGAGAGTTCACTAAACGACGGTTCCTGTCTTAAGTCAGCCCTGGACGATGCGACAGCTACTCTTCTGTCATCCGAATAGGCTTCTGTCCGTTGTCGTCCGGTCAGTGGTTGGCGGATTGGTCTCGGCCGTCAATTGGCAGAGGCGAAGTCGATATCTTCATCCTCAGCGCCGCCCATGGCACTGGTGCAATTCGCCTAAGTGGTGACACTCTACAACACTGGCACTAGCTGGCTTCTTCGCGCCTGTGTCGCCTTTACCCTGTCTGACATCCACGATATAAATTTTAGCTACAGTGCGACGAGAGGAAATTATGCCTCTAACAGTTATAAACATTATCTACCCCACATATTAAAAAAACAGTAAAATAAAACAAAACGATGATAAATATTAATTATTTATATAATATTTTGTGATATAATTGGACACATCGATGTATATCATACAAAGACAATGATAATTGTAAATTCCTTTTATGATCTGCGTACGTCTTTCTTTGTTTTTACCTTTTTTTCGTTGGCTTTTGTAAGTTGCGGACGCAAGACGCATATCAAACTGAGGTCTGTTAACAAACTGTAATTATTTGTTGAGAATAGTGTTCATTATTATTATAAACATGAGTTAATAATTATTTGTAACTTTAATTCCTCTCTCAATAAGCATTATCTGTGTTAATTATTTCTTTCCGCTGCAGGGAGCGCAGCCATTGACGATAGCAATTTGTATCGCATTTTTATCTGTGTTTCTTACGAAAGTATTAAAGGTTTGCTTGATGAAAATTACTCTAAATGGGAACATGTGAGGCAAACCTGACCCTACGACTTATTTTAGAAGCTAGATTAAGAAAAGGCAAACCTACGTTTCTAGCATTTGTATATTTAGAGAAAGCGTTTGACAATGTTGACTGGCATACCCATACTCTCTTTCAAATTCTGAAGGTGGTAGGGGTAAAATACAGGCAGCGAAAGGCTAATTACAATTTGTACCGAAACCAGATGGCAGTTATAAGAGTCGAGGGGCACGAAAGGGAAGCAGTGGTTGAGAAGGGAGTGAGACAGGGTTGTAGCCTCTCCCCGATGTTATTCAATCTGTATATTCAGCAAGCAGTAAAGGAAACAAAAGAAAAATTGGGAGTAGGTATGAAAATCGATGGAGAAGAAATGAAAACTAGGCTCGCCGATGACATTGTAATTCTGTCAGAGACAGCAAATGACTGGGAAGAGCATCTGAACGGAACGGACAGTGTCTTGAAAGGAGGATATAAGATGAACATAAACAAAAGCAAAACGAGGATGATGGAATGTAGTCGAATTAAGTCACGTGATCCTGAAGGAATTAGATTAGAAAATTAGACACTTAAAGTAGTAAAGGAGTTTTGCTATTTGGGGAGCAAAATGACCGATGATGGTCGAAGTAGAGAAGCTATAAAATGTAGACTGGCAATGGCAAGGAAAGCGTTTCAGTAGAAGAGAAATTTGTTAACATCGAGTTTAGATTTAAGTGTCAGGAGGTCGTTCTGAAAGTATTTGTATGGAGTGTAGCCTTGTATGGAAGTGAAAGATGGACGGTAAATAGTTTAGACAAGAAGAGAATAGAAGCTTTCGAAATGTGGTGCTACAGAAGAATGCTGAAGATTAGGTGGGTATATCACGTAACTAATGACGAAGCATTGAATAGAATTGGGTAGAAGAGGAGTTTGTGGCACAACATGACAAAAAGAAGGGACCGGTTAGTAGGACATGTTCTGAGTCATCAAGGGATAACAAATTTAGCATTGGAGGGGAGCGTGGAGGGTAAAAATCGTAGAGGGAGACCAAGAGATGAATATACTAAGCAGATTCAGAAGGATGTATGTTGCAGTAGGTACTGGGAGATGAAGAAGCTTGCACAGGATAGGGTAGTATGGAGAGCTGCATCAAACCAGTCTCAGGACTGAAGACCACAACAACAACAGTGCACAATAAAAAAGTAAAGTTTAGTAAGCATTAATTCAAATACTTATCCTGTTAAAAGGAAATTTGCTCTAACAATAGAAAGTCTCTATCAATTGTCTGCCGCCATCTTAACAATTATCTCAGCGGCAAATTCAAATTCCGCAACTCAGCAGACATAAATGCCGAAGGTAATAATAATGTGTAAAAATAAATGTGCACCGGTGGTCCCGAACTCATTTTAGTGAAACTAACTCGAATCAGGTTGGTTACAACTGTGATTTAGTGACAGTTACTCAAATTACAGACAACACTTTAACACAACGGTAACTTGGATTTCTTTAGCAGCTTGACCAAATCTTTAGCCGGGAGAAAAAATTATTTTGTAATTACTCACTGTAATTAAATAACATTATCATTTTAATTTACTAATGTCTTAAATACCAAATCACTGAATAATACAGAGAATTTCACACCTGGCTCTGTTTTGTTCGGATGACACCGCAAAAATGTTGTTGAAATTCCAAACACGTACTGTCCAGAAAGAATCTGGCAACGTATTACTTTCTCCCAAGTATATCTCGGGAAATAATAACAAGAAAATCAGACAAAGTAGAGCTCACGTGGAGGTTTATCGCCAGTCGTTCCTGCCACATACAGTTCGCGAATGCAACAGAGAATGAGTAAAGTGATATCAGTATCAGAGGTACGCTCCGTTATAAACTGTAAGTTGTTTGCGAAGTATTGATGAAGAGGTAGATGTAGACGATGGTGCTGGTCTAAATGCGAAGCCCCGGTAGAAGCTGGAGGTAGCCACCTTAAAGAAATACTATCGACTTAGTATCATGTGCAGATGAAAAGAGTTGTTATAAAATGTGTATGCACGGATTTTATCAACTTCAAACAACAAATCGTATATTTAGTTTTCTCTGTTTCCTTTATTACCTTCGACTCATTTGTTTCTAGGCCGGTTTCCCTATCTGAGATTAACATATCTGCAGTGCTTCATCATCGCTTGAAGTTCGTACTTTGTCACAAAATATCTTGTAGATTCACGTCACCTCAGGGATGCTGCTCATTAAATCAACGTGAATGTTTATTCATTGCGTCCGGGAGCTTATAACTCACACTCCAGATATGTACGTAGGAAAATAAATATCGTTTTAATATTACCGTTGATGATATAAAGAGAAATGGACGCTTTTCTCACAACTAAGCCTTCTTGTACATTATATCCTCCGAGCGAATTGTTCATTATTGTAGATTTATCTTGCTCAAATAAACCTGTGAAAAACTGTGGACGTTTGCATGTTGCCTCACTTTAACTTCATAACGATACAGGAGGGACAAGCAGAATGCTACACTAAGCGTTATTTTTCAACAGAACCTGCAAAAGGTTTACACTAGTTACCTATCAGTTGAATTAGATTCGCTGAAATGAAATAAATTGCGGGTGAAGATGAAATCAGTGAAGATGTAGTGAGGCAGAATTCGTGATTTAAAATTAATTTGGTCTATTTATTTAACCTGATCTGATTAGGGTCATCAGACCCTGACTTTCATCGGAACTGGGTTTCACACATACAGTGCATGTTACATCGTAGTTACCCAAGACAATAAAAGTTTTACTATGACAACTGCTATTAAAATGATTTGTGGTATAGTGACTATAAACAAACGAAGTTTATACTGGCATTATTTGTGCTACCACAGCTGCAATCACAAATTGTGGTAATAGTAATGATAACAATGACCCAATATTGATAATAATAATAATAATAACGAAAATAATTGAGACAATAATAGTAGTGGTAGATAAGAATTTATAGGTCTGTAGAATAGACGTTTTCTGATACAGCGATTTGTGGAAAAAGGTGATCCAAGGAGACATCGGTAAATGATACTGGGAAGTGAGTAAACGTCGCCACTGTGGAACTTTCTGCTAAAATACTTTGTTGATAATGAGAATGGGACAAGCTTAGGTTTTACATGTGAGAAACTAATGTTGGGTTTAAGTTTTGGACACTATGTAGTGTGACCGAACGTAAGCACAAACATTCAGACTGGTAATAGTTTCCAATAATAAAATCTGCTGGCATATTAAAGGGATTAATAGCAGCTGATGATGATAAAAAAATATATTTTTGGTGTTTTCAATTTCTTCCTGGGACAGTACGAACCTCATAAAAAATTTCTATGATTTGTTTAACACGTACGTATTACCCGTCTTTTCCCTTTACCTTACTGTTATTAAACACATGTATATAATAGCCTACAGTTATAACGAACGCATTATTGATATTCTTCTTCTTCTTACTCGTCATGTTGGCAGGCTCGCTATTTTGGCTCTTTTTCGCCATTTTAGCCCATCTTGTTCCTGATAACGGTACAGGTATGACATCTTGAGATCTTCGTGTAGGGTGTCAATCCATCGCTTGTTTACGTCACTCTACTGGCCGCTTACCATTTATTCTCAAACTGATATCACTCTTTCCCACCGTTGTTGCGTCTGCTCTGAGAACATACTAGACGGCATACTTTCATTTTGTCTGCTATTGGTGCTACTCCATATAATTTAGGAATTTAATCATTTGTGAGATGATTGTTCAGTGTGAGTCCAGAAGATCTCCTGAGCATCTTTGCTTCCGTGACAGCAAGCTGTTGATTCTCTGTTTTTGTTGAAGGCCAGCATTGAACACCATACGTTGCAAATGAACGGATTACAGTTCGGTATACTTCCGACTTAAGACTGAAATGAATACACAAGTGAACGAATACATCAGTCACTTAACGCCATATGCTCTCAGGTGGTTAGAGATTAAAATGCAATAAATTATTATTACCTTTTCTGACATTAATACAAAATGCACAGATCGATAGGGCGTGGCAGGTGCTATAATGAAGGTGACGATGCTATTTCAGGGCATACCTTGCAGATAAGGCTCCGGGGTGGTGGGAAAATACGGATGGTTCCCTATATCTGGGAATGGGGAGGGGTACAGTTACACTGATGGAACTAATTTATGCTACAGGCGAATACTTAGACTAAATACACTTCTGAAGAATAACATTTGATTTCATATCCTGCAACGGTACTTAAGGCTGTATTGTAATAGAAAACAGAATGCAATAAAATTTCTCTAGTGACGTTCATAAGTGGAACGTTATCCCAAGTATCTGTCTCACAGAGGTAAAACAAATTGTTTGTTGAATTGGACTAATAATTTTGAAATACTTTGTACATATACATTTTAAAAAGGAAAAGGACGAAAGTACTGAGTTTTCATGAATAAAACCATCTCAAGATAAATGTAAGTCCGATTATGAAACTCAATTCAGAGAGTACAGACGCTAGGTTCAAGTCTCGCGGTGTCTGGAATATCGTGAAGAATGGTGGAATTGCCCTCTCTTCCACTGTCTGACTCAACCTCCCAAGGCCTAAATTTTCCGGTTGTGTGAATCAGTGCGAGGATTGGGACGGATACCAGCAGAGACGAGCCCACGGGGCCTAATTGATACTGGCACTGCTGCGCCCCTCCAAGTCGGCAAATATTTGTCCAGATATTAGCCGCCGCGCTCCCTCCCCCATGAAACTCATCCCGAGAAGGCCTGCGGGATTCCGCTCTGATTCCCACAGCGCTGTCGATGCTGCCGCTGCGCCTAGCTCGGCCTGCCGGCTCTCGAAGATTGCCCGAGGTTTCGTCTTCAGCCACCACCCCAGCTCCGTCAGCCCTGGCAATTATTGACTGTGCCGTCTCTGTTGCGAAATAGATGCGGAAATTAATACTAGTTTGCCCGTCGGCTTAATACGAGTACGGCGCCCTGTTATACGCCTAGGTCCCTCCATCGGCTTGATCTAATTAGCACACTCATCTCTCATTCGGCAAGCCAAAAAACTCTCATCCACCACTACGCTCCTAATCGCACATTACGAAGTCACATTATAAAGGATGTTTCACGATTGGTGTTTCACACTACCGTGTTACGCGCTACCAGACATTGCAGTGGGAGCTTAGCAGATTAAGTTTTATAAAGGCAAGTCCGAAAACGGTTCGCTTCCATGTTACTCAATAGCGGGCTAGATCTCTCTCACGCAGTTCACGTCTTATGGTACCCACATTCATGAATTGTACGATGACGTCACGAGATGTCCTCTGTTTCCATCTGCCTTGTTTCCATGCTTAGTGGTGATGCGTCAGCTGACATTACGGTGACTAGTACTCGAGTAACAGAACGCCTGAGTACACGTTCGTAGATTACACCGATAAGATGTTAATTTACGGTGAAGCTCTTCCTAATGGAAGAGAAGCTCAACTTCTGTACCACGAGTACTGTCCAGATCGTATGATTGCGCCTCATCCAATGTTTGCCAGAGTAGAACAACGTGTGCGGGAAGGTGAGAAAATCACAAGCGTTACCGCAAACTATGGTGCTCCTAGAAGACTGCATGCTGTCGTATTGGAAGACGAAGTGCTTCATTAAGTTGAAGGAACCAGTCGACGAGTTCTTGAGCCACTGCGCGTGACTTGTATAAGTGTCATTTGTCTGTCTGGCGTATTCTGCATGAACAGCAACTCCATCCATATCACCATCAGAAAGTACACGCCATACTCCCGTTAGACTTTTTGCCACATGTCAATTTCTGTTCTTCGTTTTTCCACCGATTTAAGGGTTTTCCTCAGTTTCCGTTGCGAGTTCAACAGGGCACGTGTTCTGAACGCTCCAAATAGCCACAAGAAAGCCCCAAAGCCACGTGTATACGCAGACTTCAGCAGACATTCGCCATTAATGTCTGGACAGGTATCAGCGATAGCCATGTGACTGGGCAGTACATCCTTCCTCCCCACCTAATGGTGTGCCTGCAACATGTGCTGGCACAGTTTTTGGAAGATGTGCCATTAGACATTCGGCGCGGATTGTGGTTTGAGCATGATGGTGCAGCAGTACATTCTGCAGTTTGCGTCCGAAAGTATATGAAAGTAGCCTACGTGGACAGATAGATCGATAGAGATGGGCCACACGCTTTACCACCGAGATCCTCAGATTTAACCCCTTTGGACTATTTTTGTGGGGCCAAATAAAGAGTTTCTTTTACGAGAGCCCTGTCCAGTTAGAGGACGTTCTCGCTCAACAGATCATGGCTGCGCCGGTTCAAATGGTTCAAATAGCTCTGAGCACTATGGGACTTAACTTCTGAGGTCAGCAGTCCCCTAGAACTTAGAACTACTTAAACATAGCTAACCTAACGACATCACACACATCCATGCCCGAGGCAGCATTCGAACCTGCTTTCGTAGCGGTCGTGCGGTTCCAGACTGTAGCGCCTAGAACCGCTCGGGCGACGCTGATACGGAAGTGATTAACCACACACCATGTGTGTTGGACAAAGTTTATGCGAACTTACTACGCAGGTGCACTGTGGGCACCGAACGTGGTTGCCGTCATATCGAACAGCTGTCGTAATATCACAGCAAATAGGAGTGAAATCTGTATATCTTCTTTTCCTTGTAACATGGAGAATAACCTTGGCCGAACGTGGGTTCCTGCGTAAAACTTGATCCCCTTTAAAATTTCTAGAAGTGTGTAACGTGTATTGTTGAAAGACCTTGTGTACTTGCTCTGTTCGAAGGACACTGTCCATATCAGTTTCCTAGAGCAATATAACATAGTTCTGATAAAAAGAAAGTCTCCTTACATTTGAAGATTTCCGATACTATTAAGTAAAGAACATTCGAAGACTTTAACAGAGCTACCATTACCTATTAGTCTTGCAAGAGTGGATTCGGTGATTCGATCCTTGGAATTAACAACTTCGTTTTTCCGGCATAGTATTCAGTCGTGAGTTGCCAATATATTTTTATTTCGCATTACCGGTTTCGACAAATTAATTTGTCATCTTCAGGAACTGTGCCTTCGATTAAGAAATGTGACTGTCTTCTTCATAGAAGTATAATGCCATGGTATGTCCAAAATGTACATATCGTCTGTGATTATTGTAAACACAAATTGAGAGATCGATAATTTACCGAAGCTAAATCACATCTATGTACAGTACAGTTGCTGTAAATTATCAATATGTCAATCTCCAATAATCACACACAGTATGTGCATTTTTGGACATATCGTGGCACAATGCTTCTATGAAGAATATATTGACATTTGATGAACCAATTCTAAGTTTCTGAATATGAAAAATTTGACTGGCGAATCGATAACGCGGAATATAAATATATGTGCAACACACGACTGAATTTTATTCTAAAATACGTACTACAGTTTCTGAAAAATAACTGCTATGTATAAAAAAAATAACTTTTTATGTTTACTTCTACATTTCTTATCAAATGTAAATGTTAATTAACTAATGTTAATCATAATCTAACATATATAAATGAATATTTGTTAATTTGTCTTCCATGCATTACTACATCATTCATATGATTACGATAAAGCTCACCTCACTGTCTCTACAACGTTCCGTTTTGTGAAGGAATCGTCGTAATGTCACTATTACCTATCACCTTAGAACACAACGTGTTCACAACAACTTACAGACCAAAATTAATTCAGAGTACCACACCAATTTCGACAGATTCAGCTGAACACATATTTGAATGAATATACATATGAGATGATTTTGTGACTAGCTTTCTCTTAAGCCTGATTGTGAT
Organism: Schistocerca gregaria; assembly: GCF_023897955.1. Taxonomy (NCBI): domain Eukaryota; kingdom Metazoa; phylum Arthropoda; class Insecta; order Orthoptera; family Acrididae; genus Schistocerca; species Schistocerca gregaria. The sequence continues at coordinate 593,893,847 of NC_064923.1, read as the reverse complement.
GAGCAAGACAAATAGACTTGAGTAGTGGTTCCTTACACCAAAACGATAAAATACCTTAAGAGCCTTGACTATCTGTTCGTCTTTACTACTGAGGAATACATCTCTTCTACTGAACAAGTGCCCGTAGTTTCTCATGTATGCATTTTAGAGCCCAAGTAAAAATATTTTTATTGTTTTGGTGTAAGGAACCTGTCACCAAAGTTATTAAAAGTATTTGTGAAGCACTCCGTATATCATAAGGCGTATGGTACCCATAATTATGTAAACGGCTTTTAAGTCAATACATTAGTTATATTTAATGTAGTGTTACGCAAAGAGAAAATAAGTAGAAGCTCTTTACCGACATGTCTTTTCTGCATAGCTGGGCACAAAACCGTTAGGTCATTAATCGTTAATTAAGGAAGCTAACTTTTCCACTAACGGGTTAACTTTGAAGTTAATTTTTTAAAAAAACGTTAACCGTCTCTTTAACTTCCGCTAACTTTCTTGGAGTCTGTTAATCGTTAGTTGGTTACTTACTATTTATGAAAGAAACGATGCCACCCCGCCCGCGGAAATGACGGCCTCAGAAGTCCAGATCATGTTGGTGTCTGGATTATTGTTGTTTGTTTACTCAAATCAAATAAAATGGCTCTGAGCACTATGGGACTTAACATCTGAGATCATCAGACCCCTAGAACTTCGAACTACTTAAGCCTAACTAACCTAAGGACATCACACACATCCATGCTCGAGGCAGGATTCGAACCGGCGACCGTAGCGGTCGCTCGGTTCCAGACTTAAGCGACTAGAACCGCTCGGCCAGTCCGGCCGGCGTTTGTGTACTGACTTCACGTTAAGCATTATTTTTGTTACTGCGTTGACTGTGGAAACTAGATCACGGAACTGAATTCTAACTCTACAACGGATGAAAATCCATGGGCGCATTTAAGTGGTCACATCTATTTTGTATCTAGATCGGGAGAACAAATACTTTTATACTTTTTGACCTTAAAGTGCGCTTTTGTAAAAAATCAACAATTAATGATTACTCTTCGAGCCTCAACCATTTGAAACAACGCATGAGAAGAGTATATGAATTGCGGTATGTGCAGTTTGAACAAACAGCGACGGCAGGATCCCCTAGAGGAAAACCAAAACGAAAAATGAAATTTGTCCATCCAGATATTAACAGGGTAGCCAGTAGCGGTAGTCCTGTTAAAATAATACGGCAGAGAAGCACTGGGTGCCTATTCTGTATCTTCCGCCATTCTCCCGATCGTTTCGGTAGTCCAGTAGTCTAGTACTCGAATTAGAGCCACTGCATTATTCGGTATGCATTTCAGAATCGATACCGTTCGGGTCTAGAGAACCGAAGCGCTATTGTCGGTTCGCGTCGGCAAGCCAATCAAAAGCAAGCGGCCGCAGATTGCGCATGCGCACTACAGCGCTCGCAGCGCCACGAACACAAAGCGGCTAGCAGACGCCACAGGCTCGCTATTCCTCGCAGTACCGAAAATTGCGTTTAAGTTGCCAGAACGCATGACGCCGCATTCCATCGAACTGACGTTCCCGCCTTCATCGCTCTTGTCGCTCTTGCCTCCTCCTTAACAGTATCAGGCTCAGCATATCCATTTCCATCCTTCTCAACTGAAATGCGTGGAAATTTTTACAGTTGCCCTGACCGCTGGGTAAAAACGGTAGCGCACTTGACTGTGTTCTGCAGATTTTACGTTTCAGAAAATGAGTTAAGAACAGTGTTTTGTACCACATTGTACTACCACATCTATAAAACACCCGAAAAATCGATTCTGACAGTTTCAAAGAATAAGAAGATAAACGGAATGAGGTTATATTTCGCTCCTAGAGATCCAAATGATTAAGTAGCCCACTTCCCTGTATGATAGTCAATGATTTGGGTCTTAAAACAAAACTGAAAAAACGCATCGATGTATATAACATGCATCTCGTGAATATAAAATATTTCGTATTTGGCGCTACAGTCTAAAAATATAAAGGCGGAGATCTTTCATCTCTGTTTACTGTTGTTGAGGATTTGATCGCAGATAAATACTTGTGGCAAGCAAGATTATGAAAATGACTGCTGCTAGTTACATTCCCAGTAATTTAAGTTGTGCTCGTAGATTCCTGTCTAACGGCATACTCGGAAATCGCTACATATTCGGAAAAAATGATGAATTATTTCTGACAAGAAAAAATAAAAAGGTCACTGTCGGTTGTTTCTCTCACAGCAATTTCATCTCCAGCAATTTCATATTTCGTTTCTTAAACACACACATTACTTACATGTAAGTAATAACGAATATTGGAGAAAAAGATTAACTTCCACGAATAACAGTATCTCAGAACTTGTTGCATATATGAAGAGGAAAAAAAATTTGCACCCATCCGTGCACGAACACATGCCCTTTCGTATCGCATTCCCTCGTGCTAACAACTTTTTTTTAATCTCATTTTGTTCGTTTTCGTTCGTTGTATCTGCTTGGGGAGGACATCGCAAGATACCCGTTTCAGTTCGCCGTTGATCCATTAACTCAGTTTTTTTATTACAGAGGGCAGATAACCCTCTGACCAAACACGCTGAGTTACCGGGTCGGCAACCACTTGGCCACGCTTAACACTGGATGCACAGGCCTAAATTCTCGTACTATTGAGTAGAGGCACGTAGGCTGACTTCGTTGCAAAAACGGTTCTGCGTAAGTCATAAATGCGTGATAGTTTGGAAGGTTTCCAATATCAGGCCTCACATAATTGCTTTCCATTGTTACTTTCAAGTTGTAAATACGTTTCGATAATTGCCAACTAAACCATTTGTGGGAAAAAGTACATCAAGTCACTAGTAACATCAGTTCACACTCATGTAATATACGTAAGCAGAGCCTATGCCTTGATATTTAATTATCTTTAAACTCTTATTTGCATAAAATTAACACGTATTTTGAGAGAATATTGACCGAAAACGTTCTTTTTTTGTTGATGTACTCATTCACAGTCTAAACATTCATGGTGGTGTCTGGTTGTTCTATATCGTGTCTCCCTACCACTTTCGCGCAACGACGCTCTGAGTGTGTTTTTTTAGGGAATTAATTAGTTTGAACCTGGGACCTGTTGCTGGTAAGGAGACGCCAGACCACACATGACATGTAGAATTCAGAAGAGTTCAGTGAGACTAGCTATGATATAACCAAATACTTAATGATCTCAGCGTCAGCTCCACTGCACTCCCTGTAAAAGAATCTTAATACTAACTAAATTTAGTGGAAGGGGTTCAAGGCTTTCCTATTTTTAGTTAGCTTGTAAAATAACGTCGAAAAAGCAATTAAGTTTACCATTGGAAATTTTATTCTACTCACAAAACATCGTTTATAAATTGCAGTATTGATAAAAGGAAATGTTTTAATACAGGATGGTAAAAACCAACTGCGTTCAACAAAAATGTGAACGAATATTCCCTGAATGGGTTTCCAAGTTCTACAATGGATCGACGGATGACCTATGCTATCTCACATCTATAATCTAGGTTTAAATTAAGTTTCACAAAAGAGAAAACTATCAAAATGGTCTACAGTGACCCTCAATTATCTTTAATTACTTATCTAACTTGTCGCAAATTACAGTGGCTGATGTGGCTTCTCAATAATTATATAACAGAAAAATCATCGCGTTTCAGATCTTTACTTCAAGTGGCAAATGTGAACACCATGAGTTTTAATTAACGATCGACACTAGTATTACGCAAAAAAGGGGTGTAACAGATGAGTCTTCTGCAGTTCTGAGTGAAGCCTTATGCGCTCAAAAATGCGGCATCGCGTGCGTTCATTACCTTGTCGGTGTTTAGGCAGCGTCAGGGCGACAGCGGCCGGCGCACCAGCCATCCAGCTCGCCGTCTCGGAACTAACTCTCCTAACTTCTCCTTACTACAATTTACCGAAGTAGATTTAAAAAAGCTATCTGGCTGTGTTTTCATCTGACCAATCAGGGTCTCAATGTTAACCTCAAGCTCCGCCTACAAAAATTCTGTCTATCCAATGAGAAACGTTATACTTTTCGTGGTGGGGCAATGTTTTTACAGTTGGAAACGTAACAGACACGTGAAAAACTCTCACGCTAAAACCTGCAGCTGGTGTGGTCCTTTTAGCGTTATCGTAAGATCTATACTGTTCTTCTGGAGGGCTCTAGCTTTTAACATGGGCTGGGGGGTGGTCCTTGACATAACAGGGACGCGAAAAAGTCTCACGCTAAAACGTGCGGGTGGTGAGCCCTAGTGGTTAGCTGGAGACATGGGTGTCCGTCCATTATCGTAGGGCCTTCTAGCTTAACATGGTTCTGCTCTCGGCTTCTGTTCTCGTTTCTCCCCTCGGAACTGCGTCGGTCTCACGGTGGGAAGGTACGACATGCATGTAGGTGTTCTTGTGTTAGTCTGTGGTATTCAATTTGCTCACTTGTTACTCGTATTACTTTGGTTAACTTAATGTCACGATTTATTCGGAGCTATGTGACATACTACTGGGTTTGCTTATCATGTCAGGGTTTTCATGGAAGGTGTTGGATTTGCCTGACACCTTAAAACAGTAAGAACCTAACCTAACCATATTTCCCAGAAGAGGAAAATAGTCAATTATGAACTCACTTTCCATTCGGATGCGTCCTCTGGTGATTCTTTAGTAACACAATCACTAACCCCAAAGCTAAAACCGCCAAATATGTATAAAATAGCAAATTATAGGTGTACATAAAGCACAGCTCACCGATCGACAGGGCCACAGCGAAATCCAAAACCTCTCGGTACAATTGTCGTAAAATCGGTGGGAGGACCGTTCGGTAACAGTTCTCAAAAGCTCAATGAATAGGATATTTCGATAAAGAACCGAAAATGACATCACTACCGGGAGTAACCTGCTACACCGATCGGTGTGAACGAAACAGAATAGGGCCCCTGGAGAGTCTTTTGGCACTGCAGCGTCAGCAATGTGACCCAAGCTAGTGTAGACCAACCTTCTAAAATTGTTTTTATCAGTCCGTCATTCTTTCTTCCATCCTCTGCCATGTCTGCATTTCAAAAGCCTCCAGCCTTTTTCTGTGTTTCTTCCTCAACGTTCGCGTTTCAGCGCCATACAGAAGAACACTCCATTCAAAACGTTTTATGAGTCTTTTCCTCAGTTCTTTGTCCGGGCTGCTGCAGAAAATTCTCCTTTTCTTATAAAATGCCATTGCTACCCTTGTTTTAATTTCTGTGCTGCATTTCCAGTCGGTGTCCATCCTGCCTCCAAGATACTTAAAATTCTGCACCTGTTCTACTATTTCTCCATTCAGCACAATTTTTATTTCTTTGTTAAAGATTAACCTCCGAAAAATATTCTATAAAGTAGCGCTTTAGGACTTTTGAGTAACGGATTAACGATTAGCGACGCAAACTTTTTTTTTAATAACGTTACCCAGCTGTGCTTTTATGTTCACTTATGCGTGAAATGTTCAGAGCGAAAATGACAAAACGCTGGGCACTGCTATATTGGTTAAGTATGTAAATTCGAAACTGAACAACGATTAGGTTTCACAGTAGCGAATAACTCTCAACGCAGTAACTGGGACAAAAGACTTCACAATACCATTTCAAACCAAACGAAGTTCTGATCCAGTATGAAGTACAACTCTCTGACGCAGCTACAAATTTAAGGTATGGCTATAAATTCTAATTGCGAGAAGGAGTTCTATGCTGTTTATGAAAATGATACAGTACTGTAACATTCTGTTGACTGTTTTTCTTCAGTAATGCTAACTTTGTTCTTCCGACTTTGTTACATCTGATTACGTAACGATTTGATTTTCTGCACGATGTAAATCAAAGTCGGCAGTCTTGTGGGGACCTCTGGAGCTCTGAGATGTCTCTCCTTATGTTACATCACAGTAAGAGAATCTCTGTTATCGTTGCAAAACTGCTGTTTCTCGAAGATCACTGTACTTTAGCAATATGACGATTACTAACTCGATAATTTTAAATTAAATTAAAATGAATCTTCCCTGGCTACTCTGACGCATAGCTCTGTCATGGGGTGCTCACTGAAATGTTTAAACTGATTCCGAAGGGACGCGGGACTAGATTATGTTGGGTTGGTAAATATTGCAGATACAAATTTTGCACTTTCAACAACGATAACTGCTCACCTATTCATTGAAAAGTCGAGATACCACTTATATTAGTAACGGCAATTTTAAATCGGGCAGGGTTAGGCCCACTGACTGCTTCATATGAGTTTTGAACAGTTTTAAGTTTGTCACACGGAATAATAACTTTTCGTCGCCACTTGTAACCCAGTTCACAGACTGAATAAAATTAACAGTTTCTTTTTTATCTAGTATAATGCAGAAAATAACTTGGCAAAGAACTTGAATAAACTGTGGTATATTTTCGTATTTTGAAATAAATTAGGTAATTCATAGTTCTTCAAGACTCTTCAACTCTTGTGAAATCCTCTTCTGCCTCGACCTAATAAATCTTCTGGAAATATTGATTCTTTATTGTACAATAGTGAAGCAATCGCTTTCCAGAAGTTTCTTAGTTCTTTTCGTCTCTCCATGCTAATTGCTGTGTTCTCTGTCTCAATACATACTCCCTGAAGTATTTCAAAATTTTTCGCTTTCCACCACTGCTGAAACTTTCTCTGTTTTTCACCAAATAACAAAATTTCAACTAATTATTATGTGTACCACATCCAGCTATCTTAACACATTCTAACCCCGCAAAAGACTGCTGTTCATCAACTACTGCATCTACATTGGCTATTTGATTCATTTTACATGGGTAAAATCTTTCATACCAAGCCAAATCTCCCACATACACATAAAGACTACACAAAATTGCATAAAAAAAGTTACCAATGTATACATTTCTGTTTACATGTTCATATACATAAATGCATTATGCAAATAACGTATATAAGAAATTAATACAACTTTACCCCATATTCCTCAAGAATATTAAATTGGTGTTAGACTGTCGTGTACTTACAGAGGAGGCTTAAATTAAGCAACGTGACGTAGAAGATTAACGTAGTAACCCACGGAGCAATTTCACTCCAAGTTTGTATATACGTGACTTATTATTCGTATAACTGTTTGTATAAAAATACACTATCTGATCAAAAGTATCCGGACACCCGCAAAACACACGTTATTCGTATTAGGTTCATTGTGCTGCCACCTATTGCCTGGCACTCCATATCAGCAACCTCAATACTCGTTAGACATCGTGAGAGAGCAGGATGGGGCGCTCCCCGAAACTCACGGCCTTCGAACGTGGTCAGGTGATTGGGTGTCACTTGCGTCATACGTCTGTATGCGAGGTTTCCATACTCCTAAACATGCCTAGGTCCACTGATTCCGATGTGACAGTGAACTAGGAACGTGAAGGGACACGTACATCACAAAAGCGCTCAGGCCGACCTCATCAGTTGAGTGACAGAGACCATCGACAGTTGAAGAGGGTCGTAACATGTAATAGGCAGACATCTATCCAGACCATCACACAGGAATTACAAACTGCACCACGATCCATTACAAGTACTATGACAGTTAGGCGGGAGGTGAGAAAACTTGGATCTCATGGTCGAGCGGCTGCTCATAGGCCACACATCACGCAGGTAAATGCCAAACGATGCCTCGCTTGGTGTAAGGAGCACTGGACTACTGAACAATGGAAAAACGTTGTGTGCGGAGACGAACAATGTAGTGTAAATCATTTTCAGCTATGTGTCCGGATACTTTTGATCACGTAGTGTATTGGGGGAGTAATACACTACAACCGCCGCTAGGATTGAAGGTGTTGGTGAAAAGACGTCACATACAATGATATTCGATAACGTCAACATTAGTATCAGAATCATAGTTTGGTGTAACAACATTTATTGGAGACAGTCAAGATGAAGTTTCACTCCTGCAGTCGTGTATCTCTGTAATTCCTGAAAGAAATTTGACCAAAACTCGCACTTGCAATATACTGTCTGAAAAAAATTTCTGAGGCAATAAGGCGCTTCTAGCACTTCCATTAGCCGAGGTTTTGGGGTGGAAAGGGGTGGCATAAAAGAATACCACAGTACCGCTTGGAGCAGTGTCAAACAAATTTGGTATATACACCACTCATTACTTGTGAATAAACATTGTAAGATACCCCTACTACAGTTACGGGTGAGGATGCAGATGGGGTATCATAGAGAAATGTCCGAAAACAACCTGTAACGAAGCACAAGCGGCCTCTTATTGGCGTTGTTCAGTGCATCGGTCAGATAGAATGGGTACTGCAGCGAGCCAGTAATTGCGCCACAGTGTTTCGGGCCCACAGATCGTGTCATAGGGCTCATTATCACTGCCACAGTTTGCGTGCTGCCCAGAATCGTATGGCGTAAAAGAGCGGAGAATCAAATATTTTCCACATACGTGCCTCTATCACGAAATAACATTTCAAGTTCCCTCGCAAAACAACTACACGGATGTATTCAGTAGAGGCACAAATAAAATTTTGTGCTCTAACATGAGTGAAATACGTTAAATATACACGTATATATCTGTGTGTGTGTGTGTGTGTGTGTGTGTGTGTGTGTGTGTGTGTGTGTGTGTGTGTGTGTGTAATATGTGTGGGATATGCGTACGCAGACGAAGACAGAAAGAGCAAAAATATTATCTGTTCCAAAGGACTTTGATAAACTTTTTCGAATTGAATTTAATGCACACAAAACATAGTCCTTCATTTACTATTTGCATATAACTATCACTGCTACGTAAATGTGTATAGTTTCGTTTACAGTTACTAATCACATAAACATGTGGGTATTCACCCTAAACTGAAATTTGTTACAGACATGGGAAACATCAACTATAATTTAAAATACTTTTTTATTATAGAGATTTGGTGATATTATTGGCATATTTTTTCCCAAGCTCAGCTTCCTTCCCTACATTCTGTAATTTTATCCTCACTTTTACACGCGAAATATATGACACGTCTATCTCTACAATTAATCCTTATTAATCTCAGGATCCACGTATTGTAATATTTGAGACTGTTGCTCTCCTAAGTAAGGTTTTTTCCATCACTAAATGCAGGTTTTAAAAGTCTAGGTGTCACCATAATTTCAATTGTATGATATTCTACTCAACAATCAATAGCATGCACCTCCAAAGTGATCATACAAAATTTTTACATTTATGTGCTAAATACGTATATGGTAACTTTATTTCTTGATAAATAAAAATAATATCTTTCGGTTCAGCAGAATTTATCGAAGTAAAAATTGTTTATGCGATCGTTTTGGAAGCTAGTAAGCATCATCATAATGCTTCATTGCTTTAATAAATCGAAACTCCCATACATACCACACGTAATGTACATGGGCACACATTTCAGTTTGACTTACGCCACAGGCTGACAATGTATATCGAGCCAATTTACCGGTAGGAACTATGATTTTGCAGTATGTCATTACAGACGTACTCCATATGGGGTTTACAATACTGATGGTATGTTGTCGGTACTTGCTAGTTTTCACAACTTTCAGTGTTCTGTCCGATTCAGGTTGAAGTTCTCGTTAGGATTTATATAGGAATCCTGGAAATTGCTTTCTGTGCTTCTGTTATCTATGGAAAAATGTGAAATCTCGAATTTCTATTGCCTGCAGTTTTCACAATAGTATTCTAATCATCACAATATTCGTTGTTCAGTTGCAGGATGTCAAGGAAATTATTTATATAGTATCGCTGACCCGAATACTTTTGTACCTAAACTCATTTTCCTCGCTGCTATACTGACGTGGTAACGCACGTCTGAGCTCCATGCCTCTCTCATACGCCCTGCTACGCCGGACGTGCAGGGATTACGTGGAGTCCCTGTTGTGCGGCAACCCAACGTACAGCTCTATGCTACAGGCTGCAGCCCGCAGCTCTCACAGGCTTAGCGACTCGGCAACCGCTAATGCTCTTTAACACAGATGCGTCGCCACAGCGGAAGTGTGTTTTACGTGTGCCTGAATAACTACAGACCGAGAACTGCCTACGTTTCGTTTGTTATTCACGCCACCTCTCAGGGAATCTTGAATGTGTTTAGACATTCATATTGGTTAGCGCCTCCATATTAGCTCACCTGCGTCGACGCATGTGGCTGACACAGATACGCCACCGACGGTGACCCCAATCTCCTCCTGACTTCTCTGTATACAATTCCACTGAGAAAGCAGTGTACTGACTGTGGGACGTTAACTTCCGTCAACCGTTATCACTCTCATTCCCGTATCTAAGTTTATCGGCATATATATATTTCTTTTATAATCTTCATTCCCTCCTTGATAGGGATGAGCAGGCATCTAAAGCGTTTTTCCTCTGTTTGGGTCACAGGTTACATTTTTTCTCTTTTGTTTCGAAATTCCGTACTAATATTTGCTTTCATAAATTAGTCAACTTATGTCTAAAGCCTACACTATGTGATCAAATGGAACGTAGTTACTGCGAATAGGTCCGGGGTTATCACTGGCAGTAATTTCGGTAATGTATTAATTAATAGTATTTTCTATTGGTTTGGTTTACAACTTTCGGCTCATTGGTCAAATGGCAATAGTTTACATTAGTACTGTATTTGAAACAGACGATGTCTTGAAGGAACCTTGGAAACCTTTATTGGTCCCCTACTTTAGTCTTCATAGACTGCCAAGAATCATCCATTTTGTGGTCTGAATCACTAGGTATTTTCGCAGCTTTTAACTGTGACTCTGGCTGCTTAATATTCTGATACACAGAATGAGGACCTATTAGAAGTTCAATACCTCGCAGCGTTTAATATAATTTTTCTAATACTGACTTCAATAGTTGGTAAATAAAGAACCTTTTTGATATATAGCGAATCGGTGCTATTATACGTGTTGTTATATGTATGGCTGAAGTTAGATGTGCAGTGCTGGTAGAAATTTGGACATCGTACAGATATGGCAATTTTAAGTATTGCCACTTTCACATACATGTTCTAAGTGGCGTAAAATGTTTCAGGAGTGTACCAACACTTGAGGAAACCAACTGAAATAAATTTAAAAAGATATCTACACTCAGAGAATTTTATGGAAGCCAGTGACTGCGTTTAAGGATAGTACGTTATACAGTCAGACTTCATAGGTTATAGGTTTATTTAATGGTTGCTGCTTTTATTTTTGGTTCACGTGATGTTAATCAGTAAGTTACCTTATAATGTGTGCTGGCAGTGCGACGTGTAGTACAACCTCCCTTTCCCTATTGGCCTGTTGGATTATGATATAACTGACCGTGAAAGCGTATGACTAATGAAATTATACAGTGAGTAAGACTATCCTTACCGGAGAAATTAATACCGGTTAGTGGGAGGAAAGTGTACAATAGACCCTTACGGAGGAAAAATCTATTCTAAACCTAATACAAATACTTGCGATAATTTTGAAATGGGTAGAAATTTATGGCAGTCGTTCACGAACCACACGGAGGGAAAGGGGTAACACTTGATATTTAATACAAAAGGATGCTGAATACTAAAGAAAGGATAATTAAAAGTCGCCAGCATAGTACGGCAATGAATATCGGAAACCCTAAGAAAGGTAATGGTAGAGAAACTTAAGCAAATAATCACTGGCATGTCAACAGAAGGTTGTCACGATTTTCCACAGCACAACAATTCACGAGAAAATAATCAGAAAGCACTGAGTTTGCTACTAGTTATTCTGAAATACTGAATTTTGAAAGTAAAGTTAATTGAAGGTGCTTGTTAAATAAATGACTCGTTGTAACTGAAACTCTGTTACGTAAGAAATGACTTTCAGTAGCCTCAGCGTAACGTAGTGCACAATTAAGAAAAAGGCAACCAAGTTACTTTTGACTACTGAAAGACTAATTGAATTTACTTCAGGCAAGTAAGCAACTGATTTTACTTTTAATATAACAACAATAGAAAAAATACCAAGCCATAGAAGTCCCTCTTTAAGCTAAATATCGCACGCTTAATTTGTGCTGTATCTTTAGTTATTAGTTTTGCCAGCGGAATTTGATTTTACTTTAAGTGACTCAAGTCAAAATCATAAATTAGTTAAGCCACTGTTATGGAATACAAGAATGAACAGTTATTGAGACAGCAAAATTTAGAGAGAAACTGGTCTTTAGCAAACAAACAGAACTGGCACTAAGTAGTTAATCAGTTTTCATATTTTTACGACACTCTGTGATTGAATGGAAGGAAAGGGGACCTTGCTTAATAATAGTGTCTAAGGACAATGAGGACTCAGGCGCCATACAAGTTTTAAATATTGCAGTCGAAAATTATGAAAGAAATGCCACTGGGTTATTCCTCAACAATATTAGTTGAGAGTCTTACGATGTTGTAGCTGTGAGACGGAGGAGGAATGTAGCCGACGACAATGTTGAGCTGCTACCGTTGCTGCTGCTGTTTGACACCACGAGCCACGGATAATTATTGGACAGGCCACAGTTAGAGCTGCAGATTCCCTCCGCCTGTCCACTCCTACCGTGCTCTCAACACTCACGCGTTAAGGAATTATGTGCGCCTACACTGGCGCGATCGTAGCTGCTGACCACGTTTGGGGAAGCGCCCAACAAACAGTTCCGCACTCTTTCATCACTCAGGCTGCTCTGCTTCCTCTCTGCTCGCAGCGCGACATTAACTCTCCATACGCAACGATAAACAATGGCACAGCTACTGCCATTTCGTCATTGCTATCCATACATTTAAATAAAGCTACGTTGCCTATTGCCCAGAAATTTACAATTTTTTCATTATAATTGCAGTTATACGCAGTCAGAAACAAATACGCTATTACATACATTACGTACTAAATGTAGTTTTTGTAGTAAGGCTTCCAGATACAGATTTAGAAGTACAGTAGTAGTTATCAACAGATATTAAACGGCGAAAAAGTTTGGATAGCGCAGAAGGTGTTTTATCTGCATTTTTGGTGTTAAAATATCAGTACCAACATTCCTATTCGTAAGGTCATTGAGCAAGACATATGTGGGAGAAAGTAATATGTTGGCTGCCACATGAAGTAGTATATCGTGGAATTGCAATAATTTTTTGCGTGATACACACTGCCGCTCTTGAGTCGTCTGTCGGTGGAGGTTCATGAGCATCTCTGAGGCGATCTTGCTGAGGCGGCCTCTGACGTAACGTCCTCTCTTTCGATCTTCTCTCTTTCCTCTACTAATCCTGAATGTTAAACCCTGACCTTATTACCATCCATCTACTACATAATCCTGCCTGGAAAAAGCCCCAGACTGACGAGCGGTACTCAAGAATGAATCGAACAGGGTTTTGTAATCCATATGTGACTGTGTCAAACTGAAAATTGTCTCTGTAGCCAGGGAACAGCCACACACACTGAGACGCGTGATCGCTTGGTGACAGTATACAGGCATACAGAAAAACATTTCGAGTACCTCCTTGTGTAGAAAATGGGTGAAGTTATTATTTAAGCGACTTTGTCAAAGAGCTGAATGTAATTATCTCATGTATGGCAACATTACGACGGCAACGTGAAGGCTACTCAGATGCGAACCTGACGTAATCATTACCATCAATTAAAAATTGGCAACCGACAGTAAATGTTACAGGTACTGTACCTTTCCCAGCTATAAAGAATTAAGTTTGCTGATGTATCCTGTGTATAGATCTGATTTGCGATAGAAATGGCCGGCGGGAGGAGGGATTGGCGTGTTGTCGTGGCTTTGAATTATTCATAGCGAGCGTATACTTTGTGCTATTATAGACTGTACAAAGAGGCGATAGAAAATGCCAAACATGGGAACGGCTTCTAGCGAGAATGTCTGAAGGCCCTAAGCTCTGTGGTTGCTGAAGGCACTCAAGAGGAAGTGAACCAGTGTGCCATCGAGGGACGAGAATTGGTGTGTACGACTCTCTAATAACAATAAAAAGAAAATAATTGATGTGATGCGGCTGTATAGATGTTCCTTGCTGCTTAATGTCACTTCATTCAGGAGCGAATTAGATTATGCAGTGATTAAAAGCCATTAAACCCTCACGTCTTCCTTCTTCCACTTTCCTCTCCGCCATCCCCACCCCTCCACTCTTCCAGTCATCTTGAATGTATCAACATGTTGGGTTCACAAAAAAAACCATTCCCGCATAGTTAGATACCCTGTAAGTTATCTGCTATTATGTGTGCGTAACACTTTCTGTCGCTGTATTTCATGTTCACAAAGCTCTACAGATAGGTAGGAGCATTGGCACTATACGAACACTAGCACCATACAGCATACATGTAAGAGGAATAAAATATTTATTATCACCTCGAAGAAATATTGCTACGCAATCAATTTTTTGGTTAGCAGGAGGCATAAGTCCGCGACCTCGGTTCGCACTGAAATCCCTGCACCACAGCACTGTAGCACGCTGAGTGTGGAGTCAACACAAAATGGTGCATCCATTTATAACAGGCATCTTACAGTATACCTTTAATTTGAAAAGAAACCCGATTCAAATAATGATTTTAAATCCCTGCAGTGAACGTTTATTAGCATGGAAGTGTAATGGCCGGCCGGGGTGGCCGAGCGGTTCTAGGCGCTACAGTGTGGAACCACCCGACAGCTACGGTTGTAGGTTCGAATCCTCATGGATGTGTGTGATGTCCTTAGGTTAGTTAGGTTTAAGTACTTCTAAGTTCTAGGGGACTGATGACCTCAGTAGTTAAGTCCCATAGTGCTCAGAGCCAATTGAGCCATTTTCTTTTTAAGTTAAAAATTGTCCTGTTCTTGTTCGTAAGAAGTCTAAAGAATCAATCAAAAGAGTCGAATTCAACTACACTCCCGGAAACAAGTAAGTACACTCTTTTAGAAGTTACCAATTCATCCAAGATTTGTTCTTCCAACAGTGCACATGGAGCGCACGAAATGATTACATTTACAGATCAGCAGCACAAGCTGTCCTATTAGTAAGTGGTGTAGCCTCCACGGGCGGAAATGTTGGTGCTGACCCTGGCATCCAATTGACCGTACAGATAATGAAAATTGTCCTGGAAAATATTCCACGCATGCTTCATCTGTTCACGTAGTTCTATAAGAGTAGTTTGTTGACGAATCGCACGCGCCATTTCTCGTCCCATCATATCCCACACTTTTTCGATTGGAGCCAAGTCCGGAAATCGTACTGGCTAGGGAAGTCGCTTTACGTCTTGTAGAGCACCTTGAGTTTCATGGCCAATGTGTGTGGCGAGTATTACCCTGCTACAACAGCACATCACCTCCCTGTTGCAAGAACGGCAACACAACGGGTATAATAGCATTCTGCACGCACTGAGGTTTGGTGAGGGTCCCCTCCAGAAACACTAAAGCTCTAAAGCTTAACGACAGTAGTAGCTGATTGCACCCCAGTCCATAAGGCCTGGGGCCAATGTGTCTAGGACGAATGCACTCTACGAGATAGCGCTCACAAGGTCTATGCTACGCGCGCAAATGACCATCACTTGCGTGCAAACAGAATCTGCTCTCATTTTGAAGAGCAAGGCGCGTCTGTCCATCTTCCAAGTGATGCTCTGACGGTACCAGTCGAGTCATGCACGTCGATGCGGTGTCGAGCCAAGCATATCAATGCTGTGGTGTAAGTATAAGCTGGCCTAGAGGTGTTTGTGCCCGTAGTTCCCACTGCTAATAACCGGTTCGAAGCAGTTCGTGTTGCGTCTGGGCTCACAAGCTCGCTTATCTGTGCTGTGGTAGCAGTACGATCTGCCTCTGCTGTCCTTAAAATAGGACGATCCTGGCGGGCCTCAGTGCTACGTGGATGCCCAGATCCTCGTCAGACGGTGTGCCAATGTTCACGTGACAGTTTTCCAAAAGGACCATACCACTGCTCGGAAGGCCATAATTTGACCCCCTCCAAACTCGCTCAGCAGGCTGTTGGACGCACGAGTGCGTCTCCGTACGTGGATTCCTGCTTGCCACCGTGATCCTTCTGGCTGTGAGCATTTGTTATTGAAGGGTAGACAGAGATGGCGCTCTGGTAGCTATACAACTCCGCTGTCTGTTGGCAGATATCTTTGAAACCACTAGGAGTACATCTGACACCGAAACGGCATATGCCATTATCGGATCAAAATCGACGTCGACTTTTGAAGTGTACAAATCTTTATCCGCCTGCTTATAAAAAAATTACTCATCTCAACATCAAGGAGAATAACTTGTCTAGACGTATGACCATCTTCTATAAAAGGGTCTAAGTTCAGATTTTTCAACGCCATTTGTACAAAAACTGTTTGCACCGCTTTAGTTGATGACTTTGGTTGTTTTCTCTTTATTATAACATCGTTGATAGCGACACACAATTACACAGTTCAGGTGCCCTCACCAGTATCACGAAATTATACACAAACGTAAATGCCAGGTACGCTACTGGTCATTAAAATTGCTGCACCAAGAAGAAATACAGATGATAAACGGGTATTCATTGGACAAATATATTATACTAGAACTGACATGTGATTACATTTTCACCCAATTTCGGTGCATAGATCCTGAGAAATCAGTGCCCAGAACAACCACCTATAGCCGCAATAACGGCCTTCATACGCCTTGGCATTGAGTCAGAGCTTCGACGCGTGTACAGGTACATCTGCCCATGCAGCGTCAACACGATACCACAGTTCATCAGGAGTAGTGACTGGCGTATTGTGACGAGCCAGTTGCTCGGCCACCACTGACCAGACGATTTCAGTTGGTGAGAGATCTGGACACCGTGCTGGCCAGGGCATCAGTCCAACATTTTCTGCATCCAGAGAGGCCCGTACAGGACCTGCAACATGCGGTCGTGCATTATCCTTTTGAATTGTTGGGTTTCGCAGGGATCGAATGAAGGGTAGAGGCACGGGTAGTAATACATCTGAAGTGTAACCTCCACTGTTTAAAGTGTCGTTAATGCGAACAAGAGGTGACAGAGATGTGTAACCAATGGCACGCCACACCATCACGCTGGGTGATACGCCAGTATGGCGATGACGAATACACGCTTCCAATGTGCGTTCACC
This sequence comes from Schistocerca gregaria, assembly GCF_023897955.1. Taxonomy (NCBI): domain Eukaryota; kingdom Metazoa; phylum Arthropoda; class Insecta; order Orthoptera; family Acrididae; genus Schistocerca; species Schistocerca gregaria. The sequence continues at coordinate 593,876,802 of NC_064923.1, read as the reverse complement.
GCGATGTCGTCAGATACTGATCCGACCACCATGATGCTATAAACAGAACCTGGATTCATCCGAAAAAATGACGTTTAGCCATTCGTGCACCCAGGTTCGTCTTTGAGTACACCATTCCAGGCGCTCCTGCCTCTGATGCAGCGTCAAGGGTAACCGCAGCCATGGTCTCCGAGCTGATAGTCCATGCTGCTGCAAACGTCGTCGAACTGTTCGAGAAGATGGTTGTTGTCTTTCAAACGTCCCCATCTGTTGACTCAGGGATCGAGACGATTCCATATTCTGCTAACAGTCATTGGATCTTGACCAACGCGAGCAGCATGTCGCGGTGCGATATACCGCAATCGCGATAGGCTACAATCCGACCTTTATCAAAGTCGTAAACATGATGGTACGCATTTCTCCTTACACGAGAAATCACAACGACGTTTCACGAGGCCACGCCGGTCAACTGCTGTTTGTGTATGAGAAATCGGTTGGAAACTTTCCTCATGTCAGCATTGTTGTAGGTGTCGCCACCGGCGCCAGCCTTATGTGAATGCTGTGAAAAGCTAAACATTTGCATATCACAGCATCTTCTTCCTGTCGGTTAAATTTCGCGTCTGTAGCACGCCATCTTCATGGTGTAGCAATTTTAATGGCCAGAAGTGTAATATAACTATTTCCCTTACTATGTCTAGAAAATGGGAACTATCTCGGATTTCTACCTAGCGTGAGCTTGAAAGGTGTTTGAATGTTTGAGTTTTTGAAAGATTTTGAGTTTTCTGTTAAAATATTTCACAGCAGTAGGTGTTTTTGAATGGTGCCGATAATTATGAACGTAATTGTAGTTTATATGCAAAAATTAATAACTAAAAAAATAAAACACTGAACGACTTACGTATTTTCGTTCTACAATTTTACATAAACAAATAAAGTGAATGGTGGTTTGCTCGTATGTGAATTTCTGCATCATGACAGGCGCACACTACGTTGCGACCGTAGCAGGATGACTGCAGGACAAGAGAATCAGAACAACTCAACCACGTATTATACAAATCTAAATAGCAACAGCCAGAAATTGGAATGAAATACTGAAACGCGTCGTGCTATGAATAAAATGCGTAACAGCTGCCGGGTTTAATAACTTAAATCATTAACAAAGTAGTTACAAATTTTCGCAAAACATGGAATGAAATGAAATATAAAAAATTACGGAACTAAGCAAGTCTTAATTAATTTCTTTTATTAAAAAAAAGAAGTTTTCAGAATATTCAAAAAGAATAGCGAGACATTATTTTACTTAAAATTGACTATATTGAGAGTTGCGAACTTCCAAAAATGTCAAGAAACTAATCATCAGGCAATTCAAGTTTTAAAGGGGGCATATTAAACAAACACAGAGAAGGTAGTTATCATTATTGTATTAAGGTTTAAATGCCTGTAAATGAATTTTATATTTTAAGTTTCATATGAATATAAAATTATAAACAGTGAAATGTCAAAGCGTTTGGTAGAGAACTCATTATAATATTCAGAGTGAAAATTTGTTTTACTATAATTTTGGTCCTAGATGAATACTTTTTCTCAAGAAAATCATAAGTACTAAATTGAGAAATACAGACAAAGAGTGACACAGCATTCTGAAATTGTAAATAAGTTAATGAAAAGGACTCGCCACGACAGAATTATCCTTACGCGACGGAAATCCGTAGATGTGACGTGCATTTACAGACGAACAAATGATTACAATTTCAGAAAAAAGGGAAAGAGTTTCACAAATTGAGCAAGTCAGTAACGCGTTGGTCCACCTCTGGCACTTATGTAAGCAGTTATTCCGCTTGGTTCCGATTGACAGAGCTGTTGGATGTCCTCCGCTGAGGTATCGTACCGAATTCTATCACACTGCCTTATCATATCGTCAAAAATCTCTAGCTGGTTGGAGGGACCTGCCCATAATGCTCCAAACGTTCTCAGTTGGGGAGGGATCGGGGGACTTTGCTGGCCAATGTGGGGTTTTGCAAGTACGAAGATCAGTAGAGACGTCTGCCGAGTGTGGAAGGACGTTATCTTGCTGAAATTTATGCCCAGGATGGCTCGCCACGTACGGCAACAAAACTGGGTAGAGAACATCGTCGATGTACCGCTGTGATGTAAGGGTGCCGCGGTTGGTAACTAAAGGGATCCTGCTATGAAATGAATTGGCACCCTAGACTATCACTCTTGGCTGTCGTGCCCTGTGGTGGGTGCCAGTCGCTTTATCTCACCGCTGTGCCCTGCGTATGCTGACACCGATGGTTGTCGGGAGTCGATTCTAAGTGGGACAGTTCTACTCCAGTCAATGAGATTCAAGGTCCTGAGCATCAATTCCCGCCTTCTCCGCGCCCACGTGAGCCTTCCCGATACTCAATCACCTGGAATGTTTTCTCGTCACCCGGCAGCAGTCTAATATTCGTATATTCTCATCAGCATATTAAATTAATACTTTACGTGGAAACAATTAATCTGTGTAGCTAGAACGTAACATTCTCGTACACCGAATCATAGCTTGCGACCTAGCGTGAAACTACACGACAATCTTCTCTTTTTTTCGTGAATATTCTCACTGTCATGTTTCTCCACGACTTCCTCATCTCTTCTTCTCCTCATCTCAGGGTACAATTTACATCAAACTTTCCCGGTTGATCCGTGGTAAAAATTGCTGTTTTGAAGAGCGAGCCGCAACGCGTAGTGTGAAGCAGTCGCCCTCCGTTTCTGGCGGTGCTGCCGCTTTGACAATCACAGCTTTGGTGTCTCCCTGTGGTGGGAAAGGTTGCCTGTTCACGTGCATTTATGGGGCGCTATGAGATCGCCAGTCGGTCAGCCTGGGTCAGTCTCTCGTCCCCAGCTTGCAAGCCTGTCTCTCGTCTGCATTTGTTAGGCAGTATCTGTCCGTCGTTCGGATCAACCTTTAAAGCTGGCAAAATGAGAGTCTTTCCACTCCGCCAGTAAGAGAACTCAGCGGGTGGTCGCTCGGACGGGGCTTAGTTCCTGCATCTGAGTCTGCGCGTTAGGCCGCCAGTCTACTCGAGTTTGCTCAGGCAATGGCCATTGGTGGTCGGATCGATCGGTTGGTCGATCGCGCACTGAGACACAAGATGACTAGGCCGCCTTGAGCGTCGGCGCATGTGACGTCGCCACGTCAGTCCAGTAGGCCGCGGCGTATGGCGAGGGGTAGTGACCTTGTGGTCGACACGAGAGCAACAGGAGTCAACCCACGACATCAGTCTGACCGGTGCGAGCTGCGACGCCGTGAGACGGGAGATCGGCGCGCCTTCCTGCGTCCGTTGAAGCAGCTGGCAGCGGACGGTTCGGGAGAGCGATTTCGGGGTGCTGCGCCAGGTCTTTTCGAGAAATCGCAGTTTATTCGAAATTAAATTCTACTTGTTTTCTTAGTGAGGTCACCAGCCGTTTTGCGTGGGAGTCGTCCCACCATTCTTCTTAGTTTGTGCACCCGCGGGAAGGTGGTTGTTTATAAATTGGGTGGTCCGTTTTCCCTTGTGGAGCAGGGGCGGGTTAGAGCAACCTGCGGTTCGGGTGGTTCGGTAATCTCCCTATCAATCTATTGTACGTTAGTAGGTGCCTCTGTCATGTTTGTCGGATTTGGTGCGTTAACGAATTTATTGCTTGGAGTGTAACGGCCTAATACCTGAAATATGATTTGATGTTTGGAAACTTTAATATTATTGCCTAAGATCTTGAGAGGCGGTATCTGTGTACTGTAGAGCATCTTAACTATTGTTTAGCCAACCTTGTAGAATTTTATATTAGATTTCATTTCATGGGCTTTTATTTAGATGATCATTTCAGTGTATAAAGTTGCCAGCCTTTCACCGTAAGAGTTTTCTTAGAAGTTAAAATCAAGTTGCACCTTCGGTGGCAAGGTTAATACACTCCTGGAAATTGAAATAAGAACACCGTGAATTCATTGTCCCAGGAAGGAGAAACTTTATTGACACATTCCTGGGGTCAGATACATCACATGATCACACTGACAGAACAACAGGCACATAGACACAGGCAACAGAGCATGCACAATGTCGGCACTAGTACAGTGTATATCCACCTTTCGCAGCAATGCAGGCTGCTATTCTCCCATGGAGACGATCGTAGACATGCTGGATGTAGTCCTGTGGAACGGCTTGCCATGCCATTTCCACCTGGCGCCTCAGTTGGACCAGCGTTCGTGCTGGACGTGCAGACCGCGTGAGACGACGCTTCATCCAGTCCCGAACATGCTCAATGGGGGACAGATCCGGAGATCTTGCTGGCCAGGGTAGTTGACTTACACCTTCTAGAGCACGTTGGGTGGCACGGGATACATGAGGACGTGCATTGTCCTGTTGGAACAGCAAGTTCCCTTGCCGGTCTAGGAATGGTAGAACGATGGGTTCGATGACGGTTTGGATGTACCGTGCACTATTCAGTGTCCCCTCGACGATCACCAGAGGTGTATGGCCAGTGTAGGAGATCGCTCCCCACAGCATGATGCCGGGTGTTGGCCCTGTGTGCCTCGGTCGTATGCAGTCCTGATTGTGGTGCTCACCTGCACGGCGCCAAACACGCATACGACCATCATTGGCACCAAGGCAGAAGCGACTCTCATCGCTGAAGACGACACGTCTCCATTCGTCCCTCCATTCACGCCTGTCGCGACACCACTGGAGGCGGGCTGCACGATGTTGGGGCGTGAGCGGAAGACGGACTAACGGTGTGCGGGACCGTTGCCAAGCTTCATGGAGACGGTTGCGAATGGTCCTCGCCGATACCCCAGGAGCAACAGTGTCCCTAATTTGCTGGGAAGTGGAGGTGCGGTCCCCTACGGCACTGCGTAGGATCCTACGGTCTTGGCGTGCATCCGTGCGTCGCTGCGGTCCGGTCCCAGGTCGACCGGCACGTGCTCCTTCCGCCGACCACTGGCGACAACATCGATGTACTGTGGAGACCTCACGCCCCACGTGTTGAGCAATTCGGCGGTACGTCCACCCGGCCCCCCGCATGCCCACTATACGCCCTCGCTCAAAGTCCGTCAACTGCACATACGGTTCACGTCCACGCTGTCGCGGCATGCTACCAGTGTTAAAGACTGCGATGGAGCTCCGTACGCCACGGCAAACTGGCTGACACTGACGGCGGCGGTGCACAAATGCTGCGCAGCTAGCGCCATTCGACGGCCAACACCGCGGTTCCTGGTGTGTCCGCTGTGCCGGGCGTGTGATCATTGCTTGTACAGCCCTCTCGCAGTGTCCGGAGCAAGTATGGTGGGTCTGACACACCGGTGTCACTGTGTTCTTTTTTCCATTTCCAGGAGTGTATTTTAGTTGCTTGTGTTTTCTACATTTCGATCCCTCCGACGGGGGGTGCATAGTTTGTGTGCTTGTGTAAATTGTAAAAACTCTTTGTTTAATGTAATCTGGTGTATTGCAGATTTTCACCAGTGTAGAGGATGTTGTGAGCGGTCGTAACTATGGCCGTGTCAAAAGGGAGCGGCAAGGTTCTCTGCCCGAAAACTCGTACAATCAAAACTTGTTTCTTTCTGCCTCTGAATAAATTGTAACTTTGATATTTGGAGGGTGCTTTCTGATTATAATGCTAAATTTGTTTCTTTAAAAATGCTTTTAGGCACTATTGAAGTGAATAAAATTCCCATTTGTTAAATGGAATTTGGTTATGACTTTATCAGTTGCTCCCTGGCAACTACTTCCATGCTTACATAGTGTGATTAAATGTGTTTATGTTCTTGATGAATCGCCAGTAAATAAAATAAATGCTTGAGAATATTCTTCGAAAATAAATCACGGTTCACCGGTTATGTGCATAACGATTATAATTAAATTTTCGCTGCTTGTAAAGGCCTCCATGAAAAACTAGTGATCGTAGTACAACAATACTTTGATGAAACATTTGTAAGGACATGCGGAAGAGAAATAACGAATAAACCATTGAAAGAAACACATTATAATTTCCACATGAGAGAACAACACTTCTTAATTAAGTACCATGTCTACGTTCCAGGTTAAAAATGTTGCTCAGTGTAACGATCATCTGCATTAACGACAGCCTGGACCCACATTAAGATATTGCTATACTGCCACCGAAGCGTCTCAGGTGGGATTTCGACTGTCGTGATACAGCTCGAGCGTTTCTTGAAGATCGCACTCTGCTTCCGGAATTCTGAGCCGTGAGACCAGAAAAGGCCGCTGGACCTGATGGAATACCAGGTCGATTTTACACAGAGTACGCGAAGGGACTTGCCCCCTTCTTGCAGCGGAGTATCGTAGTATCTAGAAGAGCGTAGCGTTCCAAAAGATTCTAAAAGGGAACAGGACATCCCCGTTTTCAAGAAGGGACGTCGAACAGATGTGCAGAACTATAGACGTATATCTCTAACGTCGATCAGTTTTAGGATTTTGGAACACGTATTATGTTCGAGTTTAATGACATTTCTGGAGACAAGAAATCTACTCTGTAGGAATCAGCATGGGTTTCGAAAAAGACGATCGTGTGAAACCCAGCTCGCGCTATTCGACAACGACACTCAGAGGGTCATGGACACGGGTTCCCAGTTAGATGCCGTGTTTCTTGACTTCCGCAAGGCTTTTGCTGCAGTTCCCCACAGTCGTTTCATGAACATAGTAAGAGCATATGGGCTATCAGACCAATTGTGTGGTTGGATTGAAGAGTTCCTAGATAACAGAACGTAGCATGTCATTCTCAATGGAGAGAAGTCTTCCGAAGAGAGACTGATTTCAGGTGTGCCGCAGGGGAGTGTCTTAGGATCGTTGCTATTCACAATATATGTAAATGACGTTGTGGATATCATCGGAAGTTCACTGAGGCTTTTTGCGGATGCTGCTGTAGCATATCCAGAGGTTGTAACAATGGAAAATTGTACTGAAATGCAGGAGGATCTGCAACGAATTGACACATGGTGCAGGGAATCGCAATTGAATCTCATTGTAGACAAGTGCAAAATGCTACGAATACACAGAAAGAAAGATCTCTTATTATTTAGTCACAATACAGCAGGTCAAAACTGGAAGCAGTTAATTCCATAATTTATCTGGGAGTAGGCATTAGGAGTGATTTAAAATGGAATGACCATATGAAATTAATCGTTGGTAAAGCATATACCAGACTAAGATTCATTGGAAGAATCCTAAGGAAATGCAGTCCGAAAACAAAGGAAGTAGATTACAGTACGCTTCTTTTCCCACTGCTTGAATACTGCTCACCGGTGTGGGATCCGTACCAGATAGGGTTGACAGAAGAGATTGAGAAGATCCAACGGAGAGCAGCGCGCTTCGTTACAGGATCATTTAGTAATCGTGAAAGCGTTACGGAGATGATAGATAAACTCCAGTGGAAGACTCTGCAAGATAGACGCTCAGTACGGGCTTTTGTTGAAGTTTGCAGAACATCCCTTCACCGAGGAGTCAATCAGTATGTTGCTCCCTCCTATGTATATTTCGCGAAGAGACCATGAGAATAAAATCAGAGAGATTAGAGCCCACACAGAAGCATACCGACAGTCTATCTTTCCACGAACAGTACGAGACTGGAATAGATGGGAGAACCGATAAAGGTACCCAAGGTACCCTCGGCTACACACCGTCAGGTGGCTTGCGGAGTATGGATATAGATGTAGATATTCAAACATTTGAGACTCAATTGGTGATCGGCCTCTCCCAGCGGCAAAACTCCAGTTAATTAGAGCTTCCGAATCATATTCTCCAACCCAGGTTCACGAAATTAACCTCTGCGTATGCCTTTAGAGCGTCGATACTTGTGAAGAGCAGCAGCGGAAGCGCTATCGCTGTTGTTTTACGAGTAAGTTGTGCTCACCTTGTCCAGACCCTGGTTGACTGAGTGCTGCTGTAATGCACACTGATGTTTGTGTTTCAACCATACGCCGCCTTACCAGTACCGGCACCTAACACCAAATCATGTCGCTAACATCACTAACAAGGCAAAACCTTGACCGCACAGTCGGAACATCATCCCCACAAAACTGAGTGTCTGGTTACACTGTTTCAGGTAGCGAAAATTTAATAATAACCACCCTGTACTTTATACATGTGAATACCCGCCAGGATAGTCGAGAGCGCTAACGCACTGCTTCAAGGGCTCGGGTAGGCGCGCCGGCCCCGGATCGAATCCCGCCCGGCGGATTAACGACGGTTGGCTGGTGTGCCGGACAACCTGGATATGGTTTTTAGGCGGTTTTCCACATCCTCCTAGGTGAATACCAGGCTGGTTCCCACGTCCCGACTCAGTTACAAGACTCACCGACATTTGAAACACATTCACACTATCCCACGATGTACGCTAGACGCAGACAGCTGGGGTACACTAATTCCGTCCTGGGGGTACGGGGTGGCAACAGGAAGGGCCTCCAACCACCCCTTCATATTAAGGGGGGTAGGACGTCAAGCCGACTTGTGTGGCCTGGAACCGCGTGAGCGGTCGCAGCTTCGAATCCTGCCTCAGGCATGGATGTGTGTGATGTCCTTAGGTTAGTTAGGTTTAAGTAGTTTTAAGTTCTAGGGGACTGATGACCTCAGATGTTAAGTCCCATAGTGCTCAGAGCCATTTGAATCATTTTTAGGACATCAAACTGGACGACTTGGAGCAGGAGAGACACCACAGAAATTTTTAATTTCCACTGTCTATACTTTTAAAAATAAATTCATAAAACTTTGTCAGAATGACCAGAAAGGATTCAGGATTTACACTTATAGTGATGGAAGTTCAAAAATATAAGAAAATAAATTTTTTGTATTTGTATTTCACCTTTTTTTCACTTACCATTGGCTGCATTTGTTGCTGTAGGTACACTTTTCTTCGTAAGTAAGGGAGATTCTTCGATGAATTTTGCACAGCATACAAACCATACTTACAGGTGTATGAAACTCTAGAATTTTCCAAATCAATTAAAAACTGTGGTAAAAATTGAAATAATTAACTATAAAATTTTATGTTATTCTAAACATGAAGTTTAAAATGTAAAAGCACATTCATTTATTCATAAATTAATTAATTTATAGAGTTTCATATACTTGTAGGTAAGGTTTGTATGACGTGCAAAATTCATCGAAGATCTCTCTTACTTATGAAGAAACGTGCACCTATAGCAACAAACGCAGCCAATAGAAGTGAAAAAATGATGAACTTTCACATGCAAATAAAATTATAATGTTATTTTTTTGAACTTTCACTGCTATGACTGTGAATCCTTAATCCTTCCTGGTCATGCTGACAAAGTTTTATGAATTTCTTCTTAAAATTGTAGACAGTGGAAATTAAAATGTCTTGTGGTGTCTCTCCTGCTCCAAGACGGCCCGTTTATCGTCCTACCCCCCTTAACATGCCAAATCCGGTTAACCATGGCCGACCCTGCGTGACCGCGAGACAAGGCGCAAGCGATAGAACTCTGTACATGTAAATACCCAAACTTTTTGTGCTCTATGACTCAATCTAGTACCATGGAAGGTTTTCCAAATGCCTTAACGGATCTTTTATCATCCAGTCTTCCAATTGAGCTATTCTTCACGGTTCTCCTCTTTTTGTCTTATTTAATAAGAGCAGATGCTTTTTAACATCTCATTGCAGCTTTACATCTACAGCAATTCAATCCTCTTCTTCTGTGGTTTATTCATAGTCCTTGTTTGACTTCCGTGCATTTTCAGAAACTTACATCCCAAGTTAAGGCATAAGTTTGATATTAGTTGACTCGTCGACGAATGCTATCCTTGTTTCTAGCAGTCTGCAAAGTCAGTTATATTCTGAATCGAATAAGAGTATGACTGCAAATAGTCCAACGTGGGGAACTTGAAACCTAGAAACATCTGTTCATGTTAGCATTGCAAAACACAATCCTGGTTACATTTAGACCGAGACAGTTCGAAATATAAATTAACAAAGACGTAATTCTCTCTTCGTGCAATTTAATTTTACAGATCAGAGCTTGTATCCTGTATTCCACTGCTACATACTATTACAAGAGCATACATTAATAAATTGGCATAGAGGAAAATTAGATAATTCTCAATGACAGCTTTAAATTAAGTTGTTTACTTTTAATTAACCGTTAATGCGCTGCACTGCACTGCAGCAATGTAATTTTTCTTTCAAACTGATGAACAGAAATTTATTGCATTACTAGCAACGACTAATTGCGCTGTCGAGTAGTAATTGATAAATCGTTTCGTTTCAAATTGTATTTTCTTTGTGTGTGCAAATGTGGAGTGACACTGTTGGTACGTATGTGGATGTGAGTTATTTGCAGCTCTTCTGTGTTCATGTGTCTGATTACCACCATTGCACGAAAGACAGCAGAGTTCGTACACTGAAATTTAGCCCTTGGTAACAGGTACCATTATTGCAAAACATGTGAGGACTACCTAGGTCATCTTTGGTTCCATAAAAACTCTTGGAAAAATCGACCAGGAGAAAACTGATCCAAGTAATAGGTGAGGGAGACAAAATACCCTCAGACTGCAAGAAGACTGCAATTACTCCAGCTTCAAAAGGAGACTGGTTCTGACAGGTATGAATTTGATTTTAATGAATCATGGTTGATAAACCAAACCCTGGTTTATTTACAGAACAATAAAAAGAATGGTGTATCCGACCAGGAAAAAAATCAATTTGCATTCGGCAGAACTGTAGGAACACGCAAAAGAAAAATATTGACTCGACGACTTATCTTACAATATAAATTGAATAAGATAAATCTATGTTCAAAGAATTTGTAGATTTATGGAGGGACTGGAATAAACTCTTCGAAGTCTTACCTAGCAAACATAAAATGCAGGGAACGAAAGACTATCTAAAACTTGTAAAGAAACGGGCCGACAGTAATAAGAGTCTAAAGACATGAAATGGAGGCATTGGTTTAGAAGGGATTTAGGCATGTTTCGAGACTATCCGCGTGTTATTTAATCTATTTATTAAATAAGGTGCAAACGGAAGTTAGTAGAAATTTGGAAAGTAAATTAATGTTTAGGAGAAAGAAATAAAAAAACCTAAGATTTGCAACTGACAGTGTAATTCTGTCAGAAACGGCGAAATTACTTAGAACAGTTGAACAGAATTGATAGTGGGTTAGAAAGCGGTTAAAGATGACAATCAACACAAGCAAATCAAGGGTAATGATAAACAGAGTGACTCAATAGCCCTTACGCATTTGAAAATTCAATATTTCATGAAATAATATAGGTAGAGAGATAAAAACTTACACACAAGCTTGAAATCACGTGGGATTTTATTGAAACAAAAAATAGAAAAGTTTTTCAAAATAGTTTTTCAGCTTTGAATAGCCAGAACTTAGTCCATAAAATCAAAAATTTGGAATGTGATCAAGATACCTAGATTGTTTCGGTTCATATTAAGAATTTGTATATGAATATTGTGGAAAAAATTTTACGCTTTTTTAAAAAAGACATTACTTACGAGAAAATGGCCGATGTCATTAATTTACCACATATCGCGTTGAAATATAATTATTTCGAATTTAGTGGACAGTTATACCAGCAACATGACGGACTCGCTATGGGCAATCCGTTAGAAAGTTTCTTAGCCGATATCTTCAAAATTCCTCGGAACCAAATTTCTTTAAAAATTTTTACGCCTCAACATTAGGTATTTTATTTCATTGCCGATACGTTGATGACATTTTGATTATTTACAAAGGCCCTGAATCTGGTACTGATCATCTTCTAAAATCTTCAGTGAAGTGCACGAAAAAATCACGTTCACATATGAGCGCGAAATTGAACGTCGTCAGTTAAACTACTTGGATTTAACATTAACGATAACTGACGATAGAATATCCTTTAACATTTTTCACAAAGAAACATACACGGGCCAAATTGTACCAGCCTCTTCAACGCATCCTGAATTCCATAAAAAAAGTCTTTTTTTACTCAGCCCTCCATAGAGCTGTTTCCACACCACTGTTCGCCGAAAATCTTGCAACCTAGATAAACCTATTAAATACTATTGCAGTTAATAACGAATGTAAGCCAACTATAGTAGATAAAATCTTCAAAAATAAGACCAAAGCCAGAATTACTACTCTTAGCAGTCCTTTTAATAATGAAGTTGATGAAAACAAAAAATATTTTTCCATCCCGTGCATAGGGCCAGCATCTTAGACGAGTCAGCGATTACTCAGGAACAAATATAGCTGCAACGTATCCTTTTCTACTAACAACAGCTTTCATAACAACCTTATACATAATTTAAAATGAGAACGGTCTCCCCTTCAGAACCCAGGAATCTATAAAATCAGTTGTGACATATGTAAAGCCAAACAGGTCGTACTTTCTCTGCTACATACAAGCATCTTTAGGGGAAAATGGTTCTAACATTCATAACTCAACGTTTTCCGACCACCTGTTGATCACAGGCCACATACCTATGGTAATTCATGACATCGGAATTTTGCAGTGTGAAAGATAAGGTTTTAGACTAAACATTTTGGAAGAGTTGCAGATCTTCAAACATCTTTCTCTGAATGATGGCCTCATATTAAATGAACAACTACAGTCGCGTAATAAAGATTTTTTTCAATGGCTTAAAGCCGTTACTTAAAGAAGTCTGATAGCGAATGTTGGTTATCGGCTTCCCTGCTAGGTCCTTAAATACTTTTTTCCTCTCCCTTGCTTTTATGATTTACATCCTGTTAATTTGTCAGTCACTAATATATTAATGTCGTATAGATGTTGTTAAGCCTTTGTTAATTCTGCTGCTAGATGGCGAAAGCTGTATCATGTTCACGTCGTCATTTGCTATGGCCCGCTAGCGCAGTCGCTGTTACTCTTGTCCTATACCACTGTAGTGCCCTTAGTGGCATATTTATGTATTGTTTTAAAATTTTGACTATTTTATTTATTGTTTATCGTATGGCTAAAGAGGATGCACTTGCTCCTGTTGACCGTGAGGGACTCTCTGTCCAGTTCGGTCGCCGTTTGTGTAAATTTTCTGCCGTGCTGCTGACGCAGCCCGTTGTCCGGGAGACACCATCTTGGAGGTTGTTTACATAAGTCACCCTTTTTTTTACTATACCTGTTATGTATTCAGGTGTAAAATATTTTAATTGTGGATTTAATGTTTTGACTAGAGCGATGTCGCTCAAATTTCCTTTTAACCACTTGTGAGTATTTTTATGCAATTTAATCTGTAAAAATTACGTGTTTGCTATAAGGCTTACCTGCTATTAACGTACCTTCCTGTGATATTGTTAGGAAAGGTAACAGTTTCTTCTGAAGAAGGCGCCCCTAGTTGGCGTTGAAAACTAGTTAAAGAATTTTAAATTCTGTTTGCAGTCGGTTGGTTGGAAATTTGTGACATTGTAATTAATTACGGTTGCTGATCACAGCCATATTCAAAACGCCTAGTATATCTACAGATATGACCTGTTTTTACATCTAAGTCACAAATGGCCTAAAGCCGAAATTGTACAATTGTACATGAAATCAAGAGCATGGCAATTGGAGGCATCATGAAATCTTAAAAAAAAAAGCCTTTGTTGCATTCAGGAAAAGGTTCCCCAAGACACGGTTCAGTCAGGAAGCTATGGACACTAAATATACATCTACTCTTGGGATCTCTTACCTGTAAGGTAACCGGAGTGATGTAGCGTAAGATTTTCACGGACTTTTGAAAGGGGGCACAAACTTGTCCACCACATTATCGGCCCCCTTGCTCGCAGCATAAAAGTTTGTGACAAATGTCTGATCACTTGGATTCAATGATACTGGCTGCCTACCCACGCTACAATAAATTTTTCCTGGCCCGTTTTCACATCTCTCGGATTTGCACAGCGTCAGTCTTCTCCAGCATCAAATCATTCAAGGGTCTGAGGTTGGAGAGGGATGGCTTAGGTTTCAATAAAAACATCAGATTGAACGGTGCGTTCTTATGTGCTTCATGGACAGCAGTGTTAAGCGCATAGCTCAACCCACACAAGGATGTATCTCAATTAGAGCAATCATCTCGATGAAAGACGACGAACAATATATGTAAATTATAATTAATATGCTCAGCAAAAGAGAAATTTTGGCAGTAATGTGATGCGATGCTATGTGCTACACTCGTCTCGACATAAAAGTACCTAAATGTCGCTGACATGAACACTGTACCATAAATACCCTTGATACATTTGGTAGTCGTCGGTATATTAACGTTCCCAGTTGTGATCAAAGAAACAAACTGGGCAACATGCGTCCACGCAAACAAGCGCGAAGCGATTCCCCTCCTATGGCGAACCTAATCAATACTGTTAGCGCATTGGTAGTTGCATAATGTCGGAGAGCAGAGCAATAACCTACATCGGGTGTTCAAGGTCTTACAGAACTGTACCAACCTCTAGATCACCTTGTACATCCATTCACATCCCCCCCCCCCAAAAAAAAAGACTGTCACATATCTTCAGCCTAAACATGGTACCAGTTCCAATGGTTACACTGGTAACACAGTTTTTATTTCCGCGACATCCACAAGCTGGACACCAGAAGACATTTCACCTCACAACGTAAGGTTTGTCTGTATCCCACTTGTCCAATGCTCTTTAATTCGACCAAACTCCTGGTCCGCACAATGATGTTGCACAGTGCCCTTAAAAAGAAGAGGTAGCCATGTCAAAATTGGGCTCACTACTTCGCCTGGTTCGACGTTAATAACTTGCACGTGTTCCCCTTCCTGATCTCCGTCGTTGCAGTTCACTCCATCAACGGCCACATTCTCTGTGCCGCCAAAAGTGTTTAACATTAAAATGAAATACTGAGATCCTAATCACTCACCAGAATAAAGGTTCTGTCTACCTTGGTTTGGTGAGGATCGACCTAAGAACTTGATTATCAGTTTTTATCTCAAACGTCTGTTATTTTAAACACATCGTAAAGTTCTCAAACGCTCACAACACAACCAAGACCTCGAAATAGAATACAGAGCAGGTAGCTTCCAAGTGACAAAGGCCATAAGGTGCCTAAGCCACCGACCTCTCTCATCAGGATATCCCTGGCGTAGGGCAGCAGCCACCTCAGATGTCGAAGTGTGCATCTGGACAATACAGTCCTTCCCAAAATCAGACACCACCAGCATGGAAACATTTGCGGTGTGTTTTGGGATGGATTTCACTAAAATTTTTTCCTTAATTTTCTCAGCTCATTAAGTGGGACTGATAACTTAGCAAAATGTGGTACTAATTTATGAAAGAAAATCGCCATCCATATAAAGGACCTTCACATTTTTACAAGGCAGTGGCAAGTGAAAATCGCTTCTGTCTGCTTCTGATCAATAGTAGCCCCCACTAGAGGCACTATATGTCCTAAAAGGAGATTTCCATCTGCATAAGTATTATTACCTTAGATTGTTTAATGATAAATCCGTCCCTAAAATCGTCTAGGTGCTCATGACACTCTCGACTAAAAATAGCTAAGTCCACGAAGTGGTTTTAAACACAACTGAACTTTAAGTCAGAAAAACTTCGGTTGACAGTCCGAAGAGAACCCGACTGTACACTGGTTCCAGTCAGTCGAAAGCTGGTTATTGGTTTCGACTCCTAAGTGAACCGAAAATAATATAGGTAATTAAAAACAAAAATATTGTAAACATAGAGTAAACCTACACTATTAGACTAAATGTAAATAAATTTGGGAGCTAAATGAAATTATACTAGACAAAATCTCCACCGCACAGGAAGTCCAGCTTTAGTTAATGAAGCTCACGACCTTTCTGAATTACATACTGCCAAGTAGTACGAATTACCATGATGCCAGATACATGTCTAACAGCATATTACTTAAGAGCGCATACATGAGGAAGGCATACACTTTGATTTGCTCAGTACTGATGCATACCCCAGCAGATCAACTTATCCTAGAATACAAAATTAGATGCGATCAATCACACAAGTATTCATTTGACAGAAAAGCAAGTTAACATAATCGAGCGACAGCTTGTACACGCCACACAATACTATCATCTGCTTGTAACCTCCCACAAAATAAAATAATATGAATAATATTCTCATTTAGAGTAACCTCAAAACAGAAAAATTCTAAACCTCTCAACAGTAAAAAATATAATTATGTCGTTCACATTCAGTATAACCTACCAACAGGAAAATTGCGTAACGTATCAATAATAAAATGTGACTAATCTCTCAAAAAAATGTGGGTCACTTATAACCTTTCAATAATTGACAGTCAATTTAACCTGGTAAATTTTGGACGTCAGCAATGCTGCGTCATGGCCCTGATACATCATTCAGAATAAACTGAAAAATCTTACCTTAATTAGGTCGCCGGATAACGCGTATGTATCTGCTCCTATAAGAAATTTTTCTCGCGCAGCTAAGTGCAGTGCTGGCCGATAGATTTGTCTTATATAATAGAAAAGAACTGATTTTTCTTTTCAATAATCGGGATGGCCAAGGATTGGAGAAATTAGTGAATTCTTTAAATTGAGATGAATGTCAAAAGTTACTTTTTATGAGAAAGATCATTATTAACAGATTTTTTAAAAACATTTACATGGGACTTGATGTAACAATACTACATATGCGCGAGGCTCCTTTTACCTTATACTACAACGCTCAGGCTCCGCCATCGCTGCACACGACCGGCCCAGCCAACACGATACACCAGACACGACTGCTCGCTAGCAACTACACTCCTGGAAATTGAGATAAGAACACCGTGAATTCATTTTCCCAGGAAGGGGAAACTTTATTGACACATTCCTGGGGTCAGATATATCACATGATCACACTCACAGAACCACAGGCACATAGACACAGGCAACAGAGCATGCACAATGTCGGCACTAGTACAGTGTATATCCACCTTTCGCAGCAATGCACGCTGCTATTCTCCCATGGAGACGATCGTAGAGATGCTGGATGTAGTCCTGTGGAACGGCTTGCCATGCCATTTCCACCTGGCGCCTCAGTTGTACCAGCGTTCGTGCTGGACGTGCAGACCGCGTGAGACGACGCTTTATCCAGTCCCAAACATGCTCAATGGGGGACAGATCCGGAGATCTTGCTGGCCAGGGTAGTTGACTTACACCTTCTAGAGCACGTTGGGTGGCACGGGATACATGCGGACGTGCATTGTCCTGTTGGAACAGCAAGTTCCCTTGCCGGTCTAGGAATTGTAGAACGATGGGTTCGATGACGGTTTGGATGTACCGTGCACTATTCAGTGTCCCCTCGACGATCACCAGAGGTGTACGGCCAGTGTAGGAGATCGCTCCCCACACCATGATGCCGGGTGTTGGCCCTGTGTGCCTCGGTCGTATGCAGTCCTGATTGTGGCGCTCATCTGCACAGCGCCAAACACGCATCGACCATCATTGGCACCAAGGCAGAAGCGACTCTCATCGCTGAAGACGATACGTCTCCATTCGTCCCTCCAGGCGGGCTGCACGATGTTGGGGGGTGAGCGGAAGACGGCCTAACGGTGTGCGGGACCGTAGCCCAGCTTCATAGAGACGGTTGCGAATGGTCCTCGCCGATACCCCAGGAGCAACAGTGTCCCTAATTTGCTGGGAAGTGGCGGTGCGGTCCCCTACGGCACTGCGTAGGATCCTACGGTCTTGGCGTGCATCCGTGCGTCGCTGCGGCCAGGTCCCAGGTCGACGGGCACGTGCACCTTCCGCCGACCACTGGCGACAACATCGACGTACTGTGGAGACTTCACGCCCCACGTGTTGAGCAATTCGGCGGTACGTCCACCCGGCCTCCCGCATGCCCACTATACGCCCTCGCTCAAAGTCCGTCAACTGCACATACGGTTCACGTCCACGCTGTCGCGGCATGCTACCAGTGTTAAAGACTGCGATGGAGCTCCGTACGCCACGGCAAACTGGCTGACACTGACGGCGGCGGTGCACAAATGCTGCGCAGCTAGCGCCATTCGACGGCCAACACCGCGGTTCCTGGTGTGTCCACTGTGCCGGGCGTGTGATCATTGCTTGTACAGCCGTCTCGCAGTGTCCGGAGCAAGTATGGTGGCTCTGACACACCTGTGTCAATGTGTTCTTTTTTCCATTTCCAGGAGTGTACTTACTGCTACTGCTACACAAGTTCCTACTGCAGTCAATACTGCACTTTGGTGGTCTCAGATTCTCTTCTATCTTACATATCGCAGGTAGCGCGTGAGCAATACATCGAAATTACATCTGCTCGACTGCGCTAGCAACAAATTCTTTAATTATGGACCTCTTACATGCTTCCTGTAAATAAGATATCGTGCATGCAACAGGTAGACTTACAACATGCACCAAGCCTCGACAGAGAACTGCGTGCAAAACAGTTAGACACAAAGCTCAAACACTAACCCAGTTCACACACTCCATTTGGCGCATCGGGCAAACTGCTTTACTGAAACCGTACTGGACGTACCGTACTTGCATCTATGAAACAGGCACACTCTTATGGGCAGCCGTCCGCCTTGTAACGGCCACGCTAGCATGTCTCCCAATGCTCCATGTACATTATTTTTGACGGTATCTAGCGTGCTGTCCTTCCGTCAGAGCTGGCATCCGTCATTGGCTGTGGACAGCACTGGTGTAGCAGTGCTCCAACTGGAGCATTCTCGCACTGTAGTGCTGGCGCAGTTACAGCTCCATTCGCGCAGCCTTTCAGATTGCCACGGGTGTGTGACGTCTGGTGGTAGCACAAATCGTTGGAACATCCACTTTCTTAACTACACTTAGGAATCTCATACTTCCCATACACTAACAGATTTGTGGCTGTAAAACGTTTTGTGACATCTGAAGGTGTCGTTTATTTTTGTGTGCTAATTTAAGTGTTTATTCAGGAAGAATTCAAGCTTTCAGAACCCCCATTACATCCTGACAGAGATCACAATATAAATAATAAAAGCAGTAAAAACCATAATGAGAACAGTAATGAAAGTATATATTAAGTAGTATCAGCCTCATTAACATTGTATCAAGTAATTCTCTTATACGACGGAGTTCCTGTTTAATAGAAGCAATGGGAGATTTACAAAAATCCATGGTGGCAGTGCAGAAAGTAGAACAAAACATGAAGAACTTAATGAAAGAAATGAAAGAAATTTACAAAAAATAATAGAAACTAGGAAAGCTAGGGGAAGCAGTCTGAGACTAAGGCTAGGTGAATGGTAACTGGAAAATGGAGGATGTATTTGGACCAATCGCTTGTTACTTTGTGTAATTCAGTCCTCTGATTGAAATGAAGGTGATGATGGATGAAGGAAGGTCAGTGGTTAATGTATATTCAAGGACGACGTCACGGACTGGCGATTGTGAATAGAAACATCTTGTCATTTACCTATACCACTTCAGTGAAAACATGAAACATCTAATTTTGGATGGGCAGACAAAGACTTGAACTGTCATCCTGATGAAAACATATCATTTGCTGTATAACTGCATCACCTCGTTCGGTAAGATTTCTGAGAAATATTGTAGGTTATGAGAAGGCATAGCCAAAATTATGGCTGTTTCATATCTTATTATGGCATCTACACTCCTGGAAATTGAAATAAGAACACTGTGAATTCATTGTCCCAGGAAGGGGAAACTTTATTGACACATTCCTGGGGTCAGATACATCACATGATCACACTGACAGAACCACAGGCACATAGACACAGGCAACAGAGCATGCTCATGTCGGCACTAGTACAGTGTATATCCACCTTTCGCAGCAATGCAGGCTGCTATTCTCCCATGGAGACGATCGTAGAGATGCTGGATGTAGTCCTGTGGAACGGCTTGCCATGCCATTTCCACCTGGCGCCTCAGTTGGACCAGCGTTCGTGCTGGACGTGCAGACCGCGTGAGACGACGCTTCATCCAGTTCCAAACATGCTCAATGGGGGACAGATCCGGAGATCTTGCTGACCAGGGTAGTTGACTTACACCTTCTAGAGCACGTTGGGTGGCACGAGATACATGCGGACGTGCATTGTCATGTTGGAATAGCAAGTTCCCTTACCGGTCTAGGAATGGTAGAACGATGGGTTCGATGACAGTTTGGATGTACCGTGCACTATTCAGTGTCCCCTCAACGATCACCAGAGGTGTATGGCCAGTGTAGGAGATCGCTCCCCATACCATGATGCCGGGTGTTAGCCCTGTGTGCCTCAGTCGTATGCAGTCCTGATTGTGGCGCTCACCTGCACGGCGCCAAACACGCATACGACCATCATTGGCACCAAGGCAGAAGCGACTCTCATCGCTGAAGACGACACGTCTCCATTCGTCCCTCCATTCACGCCTGTCGCGACACCACTGGAGGCGGGCTGCACGATGTTGGGGCGTGAGGGGAAGACGGCCTAACGGTGTGCGGGACCGTAGCCCAGCTTCATGGAGACGGTTGCGAATGGTCCACGCCGATACCCCAGGAGCAACAGTGTCTCTAATTTGCTGGGAAGTGGCGGTGCGGTCCCCTACGGCACTGCGTAGGATCCTGCGGTCTTGGCGTGCATCCGTGCGTCGCTGCGGTCCGGTCCCAGGTCGACGGGCACGTGCACCTTCCGCCGATCACTGGCGACAACATCGATGTACTGTGGAGACCTCACGCCCCACGTGTTGAGCGATTCGGCGGTACGTCCACCCGGCCTCCCGCATGCCCACTATACGCCCTCGCTCAAAGTCCGTCAACTGCACATACGGTTCACGTCCACGCTGTCGCGGCATGCTACAAGTGTTAAAGACTGCGATGGAGCTCCGTATGCCACGGCAAACTGGCTGACACTGACGGCGGCGGTGCACAAATGCTGCGCAGCTAGCGCCATTCGACGGCCAACAGCGCTGTTCCTGGTGTGTCCGCTGTGCCGTGCGTGTGATCATTGCTTGTACAGCCCTCTCGCAGTGTCCGGAGCAAGTGTGGTGGGTCTGACACACCGGTGTCAATGTGTTCTTTTTTCCATTTCCAGGAGTGTAGATTGCGGTTTATTAGTAGAATCCTGAAGCTCTTGCAGTCCTTCAACAAAGGAAATATCTTACAATCCGTTAGTTCATTCAGTCTTGGAGAATTGTTCGTCTGTGTGGGACCCTTACCAGTTGGGTCTGATTCAAGAGATTGAGAAGGTCCAAGAAGAGCGGCAAGACTGGTGCATTTAGCAATCGCGAGAGCGTTATAATCTCATAGGAAGCTTGAAGTGGGACACTCTTGCAGATAGACAGCGCGCTTAACAGAAGGGGCTGCTCAGTAAATTCCGAAACCTGATCTTCACCGAGGATGTAGAGCATATATTATTACCACCAACTTTCAAATCACGCAATGATCACCATTCAGAGATAAGGGAAATAAGAGCTCGTACTGACGTGTTCAGACAGTCGTTTCTCCCCTTGCGCGATCCGTGAATGGAGAATATGACTTTGGCGTGAATTGTGCTCTCCCCTACACACCAGCTGGTGGCTACCGGAGTATATATGTAGATGAAGATCTGTAGAAAGATTTTCGGCAGGTTAACAAAATCCCCTTCCAATAGCTGAATGGCTGAAGCACTGGTTAATGATTATTCATCAAAACGGTACAATGTTGAAAAATAGGTGTATTTTTTATCTTAAACATAAAATAGAATTTCACTGTCTTGTTGAGGAATTTACTGCTAGAGCCATCTTAATTTATTTTCCTGGAATCGTATGGAGTTTCTTTTATATAAATGGTTCAAATGGCTCTGAGTACTATGCGACTTAACTTCTGAGGTCATCAGTCGACTAGAACTTAGAACTAATTAAACCTAACTAACCAAAGGACATCACACACATCCATGCCCGAGGCAGGATTCAAACCTGCTACCAGAGCGGTCGCTCGGTTGCAGATCGTAGTGTCTAGAGCCGCACGGCCACTCCGGTCTTTTATATAAGACACCACAGCGTGAACCACATGACAGCGTCAGAAGAACGTCACCGATAATGAAATACTTGGTGCAGTGTGAGAAGTCATAAATATGCAAAAATCAATCAAATGTACCGAATATGTAATGCATATGTTGAAGCTAGCGACCACTCGCTCCAGTCTCGTTCCATGGTCTAGACGAGGTTTTGTAAAACTGCATAACTTGAGTATTCTCACATATGTAGAAGAATTGTTCGATGAAGATGGAAACTCGTCCGATTTTCCCAAGTGGTTTATTATTCCCGGTTACAGTGCCCCCATTCTTCTCAGTCTGCGTCACCGGGTCCCGCAATGCTGAAGACACCACTTTGCTGTCTGCGAAACGGCTTGGCGCGGAATGGATGCCTCAGCGACCCGTGCAATCCCCTGCAATGTCCGTAGCCTTGTACGGCTACGGAGTTGTGACGATGTTGGTACGTGCCAGCAGTCGACTCAGCGGTCTCCGTCACTTCCGCCTCAGTGCTGCCCGCTGGGAGGTGCAAGGTGGCCCTTGGTGTGCTTCCTCGCCGGTGTGGCAAAGATGTGGCCACAACAAGTGCCCACAACCCGGCATCGGAATCTGCGGCCCTCGCTTCGGGATGCCTATGGCGTGTGTTGGAAGCCAACAACACTGCCCGCAGTAGTAAGCCATGGCGTGACCCACTGCTGTCTGGGTGCAGACCCCGCATTGGCCTCAGATGGTCGAACCAGCGACCTACTGTGGAATGGAATGCTGGCACCCCATCTGCTGCTTTTTCCAATCTTAAACGGTGGTGCCACTACACATAGTTTCAAATTAGATACTGCAGCATCAACACTACTAGCAATATTAAATTAATTTCTGATGGGTTTTGCTGGTTTGTGTGACCCTTCTCAGCTTGCTCTCCTGTGACAACTCTTCATGTCAGAATAGGACATACACATAATAATTACTTACTGTACATAGCCCAACATTCGTCTGCCTCCACAATGTCGCTCTTTTACCATTACCTCTGGTGAAATGTAGATTTTTTTCCTGATCTCTTAACACATACCATCTTTCCATTTCTTCTGCTTTCTTTTAGCAACATGTTCTTTCAATCCTGATTCTGTGTAGAGCCTTTCCTGCCGATTGAATCAGACCTTGTGAGCTCTAACCAATGATAATCCAATAAAAAAAGTTTTGCAAATTTCTGCTCTTATGGATTTTGTTGTAGTTAACCAAAGAGGAACATTTCTCCCTTGGTGTGGGGAAGAAGGCAGACAGTCTCCCCAGTATGAAATAGATTTCAGGTTACAGACAATGCAGACATCCACAGACAAACGAATGGAAACCCCACCTCGTTGCTAAAATACTTACTATGAGCCAACCAGAGAATCTTTTACTAAAATCTGAAGAGACATTCCGGATGGCTTCATCTGTGGTTAACAACTGTTCTCACATTTCATGGTCCTTTCCTCTCATTCAGATACTTACCGCCACTAAAATACAATCCTTTACTATTTGTACAATGAAGCTTCATGGCACGCTAGCCATCTTCACTCTGTGCCTCTGCTGGGCCACGCTGGTCTACAGCTCTCCCTTGCACTTTAGCTGCGAGGGTCTGGCTTTCAGTAGGAAACATTTCTACAACTAATGCCACTAGGATACACGAGTGGGCCTTCGGCTCCGAAAGTCCATATCGATTATGTTTTGTTGACTGTGTGCACGCTGACACCTGTCGATGGCCCGGCATTGAAATCTGCAGCAATTTTCAGGAAGGTTGCACTTCCGTCTCGTAGCACGATTCTCTTCAGCCGTCTTTGATCCCGTTCCTAAAGGATCTTTTTCCGGTCCCAGCGAAGTCCTTGGTTTGATGTTTTACCGGATTCTTGATATTCACGGTACACTCGTCATATGGTCATAGGGGAATATCCCCACTTCATCGCTACCTCGGAGATCTTGTGTCCCATCGTTCGTGCGCCAAATATAACACCAAGTTCAAATTCACTTAAATCTTGAGAAACTGCGCCAGACGCTTTGCGGCGGCGCGGTTCCTTCCGTCCCTTTACGACGGACCTGCACCTACCTGTGAACATTGGCTTAGCAGATCATCGCGTACTTCGACGTGAACCAGGCTGCAATTAAAGTCACTAATCTACGTTTTTGGAGAAAGTTTTCATATGAAATGAAAGGTTGGAAATTTTGACCTCAATTAATATATCCTGAAACTTAGGTGTACAAGTATCACTGCCAGCCCGTGTTAGTCTTAACACAGGCACTCACAATCCCTTTCACTCACGTTAGCAAGTTTATGATAGTGCATTTTCCGAAAACGTAATATCTACAAAAATACTGATTGTTTTTGATTGAGAATGCTCGCCAAATAGTAAGTTTTCCGGTACCTCATGCAGTCTCAGTTTTTAGCCACAGAACTGCTCAATACACCACGCGGAATATATGTCTTATCTCGCACAAAATTCACTTAAAAATTCAGACAATTCTACACACTCATCGGAATAATTATGTCGTCACTTTCAAACACTTTTGATGTATGAAACACTGCTAGATCCGGCAACTTATCATTTCCATCGGAACTACTACTGCATATGTCCGATCTCTTTCATGGCTAGACTCTAAGTCTTCTCTACCAGCAGAGAAAGGCGCGCGAAGAATATTGCTTTACCATTGGTCAGTTTACTCAACAGCCAATAGCAAAACAACATTATCCCACGTCAATCCGCGCTTTTCATCAATAACCAATCGCAAAATAGTACGCCTAACGACTGCACTTTTTACCGACGTAATTATCAAATATGTGAAGTTTTGCTTATGCATAAAGTTATTTATTATTGTTACTTATACCTGAATTAACTTTCCCTTTACCATAAACTTACTTTACAAATCTATTCTACAAAAATCACCTTTGTCCATATCCATATTTCTTCGCAATGTTCCCACACTAAAACCTACTACTTAACTCGTTAAACAGTTATCTTCATATTAACATTAATCCACACTCACACATCATTCATACTGTTAAAACACATTTATAACATTTTACGTACACAAAAAGACATAATAACATTTTATGAAAATACTAGAACAGTTTATGAAAAACATTCTATTACTTTAGTGCCCTCTAGTGGTCAGAGAAGAAACTAAATCAGTCCCCTATCCAATTTTGTCCTCTATCGGCTGATGCATAAACTGCGTGCGCGTCCAGTCTCGCGTCACCATCTGTCACTATCCAGCTCTGAGACACATCACCCACTTAATCACCTCCAAGGCAGGATCGTTATACGGCGCTACGCGTCAACTTGTTATCTTATACAGGCGTTGCCGACAGAAGCACTGTCGTCTGTCTGTTTACATATCTCTGTATTTTAATACGCATGCCCTTATCAGTTTCTTTCGCGCTTCAGTGTAGTATATAAGTACACCCTTCACTGGTGTCGTTGCTGAAACTTGAAAGAAGCTTTCACGGGCTTTATTATTAATGGTTAATACACACTACTGTCAACGGATACGCAGATACATACATATACACACTTCAAAATATGTTTTGCATCACCCTGGTTCCAGAACTCCTAAAGACAGACGTTGACTATGAATAATGTATCACAGACACAGCCTCTTAGACTGTTCAGAGATGTCACTAAACCCGCCTAAAGATGTAAACAACGATGCATGAGCAGCGCCTATTAGACGAAGGGGTCCGACAGCCGGTCATTTCCGGTCATTCCACCACGGAGGAGGCACACGGCTAGTGTTGTCTGCAGTCCAACCATGCCTAGACGGTCAATACCGCGGTTTGATTGCGTCCGCACTTTACTTTGTGCCAGGAAGGCTCTCAACAAGGGAAGTATTCAGGCGTCTCGGAGTGAACCAAAACGACGTTGTTCGGACGTGGAAGAGATACAAAGAGACAGGAACTGTCGATGACATTCCCCGCTCAGGTCGCCCAAGGGCTACAACTGCAGTGGATGACCGCTACCTACGAATTACGGTTAAGAGGAACACTGCCAGTAACGGCAACGTGTTGAAGAATGCTTTCCGTGCAGCCGCCACAGGACGTCGTATTACGACTCAAACTGTGGGCAATAGGCTGCATGACGCGCAGCTTCACTCCCAACGTCCATGACAAGGTCCATCTTCAACCACGACAAAATGAAGCTCGGTACAGACGGGCCCAACAACATGCCGAATGGACCGCTCAGGATTGGCATCACCTTCTGTGCACCAATGACTGCCGCACATACCTTCGACCAGACAATCGTCGAAGATGCATTTGGAGGCAACCCGTCAGGCTGAACGCCCTAGTCACACTGTCCAGCAAGTATAGTAAGGTGGTATTAGGCACACTGTCCAGCGAGTACAGTAATGTGGAGGTTCCCTGCTGTTTTGGGGTGACATTATGTGGGACCGCCGTAAGCAGCTGGTTGTCATGGAAGGCGCCGTTACGGCTGTACGATAGGTGAATGGCATCCTCCAACCGATAATAGAACCATATCGGCAGCGTATTGGCGAGGCATTCGTCTTCATGGACGACAATTCGCGTCCCCATTGTGCACATCTTGTGAATGACTTCCTTCAGGATGACGACGTTGCTCGACTAGCATGTCCAGCATGATCTCCAGACATGAACCCTATCGAATATGCCTGAGTTATATTGAGAGGTGCTGTTTATGGACGACATGACTCACCAACCACTCTCAGGGATCTACGCCGAATCGCCTTTGAAGAGTGGGGCATTCTGGATTAATAGCGCCTAGGTGAACTTGTGGATAGTATGCCACGACGAATACAAGCATGCACCATTGCAAGAGGACGTGTTACTAGGTATTAGAGGTACCGGCATTTATAGAAATCTGGACCACCACCTCTCAGAGTCTCGTCGTACGGTGGTGCAACATGCAATGTGTGGTTTTCATGAGCAATAAAAAGGACGGAAATGATGTTTATGTAGAGCTTCCGGAACTCTCAGAACCGAAGTGATGATGCGAAACATTTTTTGATGTGTATATATACAAATGGCAAATGTCTTTGATAACCGAATGTCCAGTTTCCTTAACATATGTAACCTTGAAAAGGTAAAGTCGTTCACGTCGATAGCATTCTTTCAACTAGATTGATAAAGGGACAGCAACAATTTGAACAGGCAGACGATAGATGGCATCTCCTGGAAATCGCACACACTGGCGCATTTCACAGGATAATTGATGTTTATGTTCAAGCACCTGCTATTTCAGATTATCCACCGTGACGTTCTCCAGTTCAAACAAACTTGTAACATTACATGCTGGCCGTTTTTAGTATACTTGAATGTCTCTCCGATGGCCCTATTTACTATGGGTCTAATACAGTTGAGCAAAATTCTAGATTTGGTCGGTCAAGCAATGTCCTTCATAAACTGATTGCATTGTGCCAGTATTGTGCCAATGAATCGAATCCTACCACTTGCTTCACCTATGACGGAGCCTATATGTTGGTTCCATTTCATAACCCTATAAAACTGTTACATGAAGATATTTGTATGAGCTGACTAATTCCAGTTGTGACTCATTACTGTTGTAGCCGCTGTAGTCATAGAATACTATGTTATATCGTTTTGCGAAGTTTTCAGCTTTACTTTCGTAACCAAGTAAGGCAGGTTGCCAATCTTGGCAATATTTTGAAATCTACGCAACGTATGACTATTGTATGTCGGATAGGGGGACCGTACGAATTTCCATTCACCGATTTGATTCATATTAACACCGTCTGTAAGGTAGGACTAGGCCTTCAACATATGTTAACTGAAAAACGCTACTCTTAACTGTTTTCGAGGAAATCGAGTCTGAATATTTTGTGCGCGCTTTTATACGCTTCGTACGGTCGTTAATACTCCAGGATTCCGCAGCCGAGTAAGTAAGCACTTAGTTTCATAAGAGTGAGATCTATGGATCGAATCTCACTGCTGGTACTCTTTTGTCCTTATTCATACGTAATTCTAGCAATGTATATGTGTGAAACGCCACGAAATTGTGTGTGATGACCCAGAATGTAAACCAAGTTTGTTTAGCAAGAAACACATTAAAAAAACCATGCGCATGCAAAAATTCGCCGTTCCATGTTTCTATAATCAGCATTGTCCTCATTCGTGAAAAACTCCATAGGCTACGCAATAGGGACTATTCCGCTCAATGTGCTAATCCGCCTGTATTAAGAAAAAAATTGCAACAGTCCGCTGATTCCTCACACAAAGTCGCCTTCAGTGTACGTCATCACCTTTGTGTCGTCACATGTGGCTGTAGTAAGGTTGTTTTCTGGTACATTACGGGTATGACAGAAGAACTAACACTAGAGGTAAGCGAATTGTGATGGATTATTTCCATAGATAACAAATACAACATAACGAATTAAGATGTATCCGCACAATAACGTATAATTTTAAAGTCTTAATATTCCTAGTATAGGAACACAGGTTACGCAGCGTGTGACGTCGTGCCATTCGTTACGTTATATATACACTCCTGGAAATGGAAAAAAGAACACATTGTCACCGGTGTGTCAGACCTACCATACTTGCTCCGGACACTGCGAGAGGGCTGTACAAGCAATGATCACACGCACGGCACAGCGGACACACCAGGAATCGCGGTGTTGGCCGTCGAATGGCGCTAGCTGCGCAGCATTTGTGCACCGCCGCCGTCAGTGTCAGCCAGTTTGCCGTGGCATACGGAGCTCCATCGCAGTCTTTAACACTGGTAGCATGCCGCGACAGCGTGGACGTGAACCGTATGTGCAGTTGACGGACTTTGAGCGAGGGCGTATAGTGGGCATGCGGGAGGCTGGGTGGACGTACCGCCGAATTGCTCAACACGTGGGGCGTGAGGTCTCCACAGTACATCGATGTTGTCGCCAGTGGTCGGCGGAAGGTGCACGAGCCCGTCGACCTGGGACCGGACCGCAGCGACGCACGGATGCACGCCGAGACCGTAGGATCCTACGCAGTGCCGTAGGGGACCGCACCGCCACTTCCCAGCAAATTAGGGACACTGTTGCTCCTGGGGTATCGGCGAGGACCATTCGCAACCGTCTCCATGAAGCTGGGCTACGGTCCCGCACACCGTTAGGCCGTCTTCCGCTCACGCCCCAACATCGTGCAGCCCGCCTCCAGTGGTTTCGCGACAGGCGTGAATGGAGGGACGAATGGAGACGTGTCGTCTTCAGCGATGAGAGTTGCTTCTGCCTTGGTGCCAATGATGGTCGTATGCGTGTTCGGCGCCGTGCAGGTGAGCGCCACAATCAGGACTGCATACGACCGAGGCACACAGGGCCAACACCTGGCATCATGGTGTGGGGAGCGATCTCCTACACTGGCCGTACACCTCTGGTGATCGTCGAGGGGACACTGAATAGTGCACGGTACATCCAAACCGACATCGAACCCATCGTTCTACAATTCCTAGACCGGCAAGGGAACTTGCTGTTCCAACAGGACAATGCACGTCCGCATGTATCCCATGCCACCCAACGTGCTCTAGAAGGTGTAAGTCAACTACCCTGGCCAGCAAGATCTCCGGATCTGTCCCCCATTGAGCATGTTTGGAACTGGATGAAGCGTCGTCTCACGCGGTCTTCACGTCCAGCACGAACGCTGGTCCAACTGAGGCGCCAGGTGGAAATGGCATGGCAAGCCGTTCCACAGGACTACATCCAGCATCTCTACGATCGTCTCCATGGGAGAATAGCAGCCTGCATTGCTGCGAAAGGTGGATATACACTGTACTAGTGCCGACATTGTGCATGTTCTGTTGCCTGTGTCTATGTGCCTGTGGTTCTGTCAGTGTGATCATGTGATGTATCTGACCCCAGGAATGTGTCAATAAAGTTTCCCCTTCCTGGGACAATGAATTCACGGTGTTCTTATTTCAATTTCCAGGAGTGTATATAAAAATTATATAATAATATTATTTTTATTTTATCAGTATGAATTTTTCTTTTGTTAGACCATGAGTCTTTCTCTCAGGGATATTATCTCTTCTTATCACTTAGGTGCATAAGTAAATATGAAACGGGTTCTTGAAGCCCCGCTGTTATTCATGTACCAACTTAGGATTTTGAACGTGATGATTGAAATATAGTTGCCGTTAACTGAATTGAATGTAATTTTGGTAATTTCTATTTATTGACTGCAAAGCAAGTTTAACATTTTTTAAATGTTCGGATAATAAGTTGCCGTCTCTTCATCTAAGAATAGATGCTGAATGCAGGTAGCCGCTATCTCTGTGTAATGTCTTGTCTGTATAGACGTGTATCTGTTGACTTTAAGATCTCTTTACCTTCACACATAAATCTATACAGTAAAGTAAGGGCCTCCCATTTCTTGGCTGACCCGTGATAAGACAGGCGAAAAATTAGACTAATGGAGGATTATTAGTATTATCTCTATTTTCATTCGCTCTCTCTCTCTCTCCTTTACCTATGCACAGTTTTTAATGTAATATTTCATTACGTGAAATCAGGCAAACAGAATTTTTGTTGAAGTCCTTCGTCTAGGTAATCAGCGGCTGGCTTGCTGTAAGAGATCTTTACATTTATTATTACTGTAAACACTGCATTCAGTCGGTAGAATCAATCGTTTGGACAATTCGTTCCTTTTACGAAAGATTGTGAATTGCAGATGCGTAAGAAGCCTTTTTGGATGATTTAACACAGACTTAGTGATTGCAGGCTCTCTTCGATACAGCTGAAACTTCCCCACTAATTACAGGGCCAACGTGATCATCAAATGATTCATAAAAAAACTCATTCGTTTATTCACTCCAGAACAAAAAAGTCACAAATCTCATTTATGGAAGAAATCGTGTATTAAATCCATCTCCATTACATGTCCAGATCTCCGGTGATTCCACGCCTTAATTATTTTCCATTTACAGTCTCTTTCTCTTCAAACAAACCGCTAGCGGCACAAATGTTAATTGGCTCGATTTAGCGAGAAGAAAAGCAGAATATGTATCTCTCAGAAACACGTCAATCCCTCAAGAGATACTCCAGAAGCTGACCTAGTTACCACTCTAACAACCATGGACAATGCATATTTGCATCTCTGTTATTTCAAAGAATAAACGCAACAGAAAATACTTCGGCGTCTTCGAGCTGTCGCCGCATATACTACGAGAAAATGAGATCAGATGACTTTTCCAAAGTCAATGAATGTGGATGGTTTGATTGAAAATGATTAATTGGTGCGTGGTAGAGGGTAATTTCTGTGGGGATATTACACAAGGCTCCAGAAAATTTCGATTGTTACCGTGGAGCGGCCAAAATAAAACTTACTGAACTCATGGAATCCGAATAATTTAAAAAGTAAGTATATGTTGCAATTTAGAAAGGTTCTTACAATGAAATCTCTCGCACTTAAATTTACTGTCAACACTTTGAAAAATAAATTAATACTCCGGCGCGTAATAGCCGACCAGAGGCTGCATCAGAAGATGAGCTTCTCGCAGCGCAAATTACTGAAAAAATGCTTATTAAAAATAATTAGCCACTGCGAGCATTTGAGGTGACAACTATTACAAGGAAATTCATTTTTTGATAACAATAATTATTTTATTTTAGCATAATACAGAATAACTTACATAAAATATGTGTAGCCGCTCAATGGCTGCCTTTCGTATCGCGAAACAAAACAGTGTGAGTGCCATAAAGTACATCCTTCCTCCTCGGCCGCACAATAGTGTCTCTTACGGTCCTTTTTTATTTTTATAGAAATTATATAAAGATGCTACTCTTAAATTATCGCTGCATATCAGTTGTTTCAAGATCATTAACTATATATTTTACACTAATTATATTCATAAAACACGTTAACTGCGGTTTACAACCGACAAAAAGGTCAATATTTATATGACGTATCGTCACAAGCGCTTGTGTATCAACAAATATTGCTGCCTTTTTCCACAAAAAAATTATTTTCCACATCTTTCGAAATGTCTGCTAATGGAGCTATTTCGTCCAGTGCACCTGGAGCTCTTTACGCTCAGTCAAATTACTAGTTTAATTGATGTTTTACTGTGAAATTCTAGAGAAGAAATTTTCTTGGCGTCTTCTCAGAAGCTCCGTACACACAAAAGGAAAAAGCCAAATGCTTCATGGTCTGAGGAAGATATGGAACAAGCAGTAACAAGTGTTATAGATGGCTCCATATGCTCTTACTTTGTTCATTAAATGACTTGGGGAACTGTATCAAACGCCTTGCGGAAGTCAAGAATCACGGCATTTACCTGGGAACCCTCGTGCATGGCCCTCTGAGTCTCGTGGACGAATAGCGCGAGCTGGGTTTCACACGATCGTCTTTTTCCAAACCAATGCTGATACCTACAGAGCAGATATCTAGTCTGCAGAAAGTCATAATACGCGAACATAATAAGTGTTCCAAAATTTTATAACTGATAGACGCTAGAGATGTAGGTCTATAGCTCTGCATATCTGTTCGACGTCCGTTCTTGAAAACGGGGATGACCTGTGCCCTTTTCCAATTGTATGGAACGTTCTGCTCTTCTACAGACCTACGGTACACCGCTGCAAGAAGGGGGGGCAAGCTCTTTCGCGTACTTTGTGTAAAATCGAACTGGTATCCCATCAGGTCCCGCGGCCTTCCCTATTTTGAGCGATTTTAACTGTTTTTATATCCCTGTGTCATCTATTTCGATATGTACCATTTTGTCATCTGGGTGACAATCTAGAGAAGGAACTAAGGTGCAGTCTTCATCTGTGAAACAGCTTTGGAAAAAGACATTTAATATTTCGGCCTTTAGTCTGTCATCCTCTGTTTCAGTACCATTTGGGTCACAAAGCGTCTGGAAATTTTGTTTTGATCCACCTACCGCTTTGACATGAGACCAAAATTTCTTAGGATTTTCTGCCTAGTCAGTACATAGAACTCTACTTTCGAATTCGTTGAACGCCTCTCGCGTAGTCCTCCTCACACTACATTTCGCTTCGTGTAATTTTCGTTTGTCTGCAAGGCTTTGGCTATGTTTATGTTTGCTGTGAAGTCCCATTTGCTTCCGTTGCACTTTTCAAACTCGGTTGTTGTACCACGGTGGCTCTTTCCCATCTCTTACGATCTTGCTTGGCATATACTCATGTAATGGACATTGTATGATGGTTTTGAACTTTGTTCACTGATACTCAACACTATCTGTAATTGAGATAAAACTTTTGTGTTGAGCCGTCAAGTACTCTGAAATCTGCTTTTTCGAAACAGAAAAATCTTCCTACCTTTTTTAATATTTCTATTTACGGCTGAAATCACCGATGATGTAACCGCTTTATGATCGCTGATGCCCTTCTCTGCGTTAACTGTTTCAAATAGTTCGGATCTGTTTTTCACCAGAACCTTTAATATGTTATCGCCACGAGTCGGTTCTCTGTTCAAATGCTCAAGGTAGGTTACAGCTAATGCACTTTAAAAAATTTCACTGGATTCCTTGTCCCTGCCACCCGTTATAAACAGTTGAGTCTCCCAGTATATATCTGGTAAATTAAAATCTCACCCAAAACTATAACATGGTAGGGAAATCTACTCGAAATATTTTCCAAATTTTCCTTCACGTGTTCTGCCATAACAGCTGCTGCTGCTTCTATGGGTAAAGTGCCAGCAAAGAGCTACTTGGTTTCAAGAAGTGTGTGTTGGTGCAAAAGGATGAAAAAGGTTTAGTTGTGGTAAATGACTGTGATTTTGACACTGGTCGGAATATCTTCTTGACTGGATGGAACAGCTTCACCGCTTTATATATATTGTGTTTTCTACCTTCTTGAGACGTGGGCTTAATACATTGTTCGACCTTTTATATACTGGAATGTCAACTGATCAGCCAGAGCATTATGACTAACTGCGTAATACCAATGCATGGAAGCAATGAGGCATTGGTAGGTAAGTGGAGAGAGCTGGACCACATCGACACGCACAAGTCACCTAATTCCCGTAAATTCCGGGGAGGATGGCGATGAGCTCTGACGCCACTTCCAATCACATCGCAGATGTGTTCGGTCGGGCTCAGATCTGGTGAGTTGTGGCGCCAGGGCATCAATTGGATCTGGCCACTGTGTTTCTCGAACCACTCCATCACACTCTTGGCCTTGTGACATGGCGCGTTACCTTGCTGAAAAATGTCACTG
Organism: Schistocerca gregaria; assembly: GCF_023897955.1. Classification (NCBI taxonomy): domain Eukaryota; kingdom Metazoa; phylum Arthropoda; class Insecta; order Orthoptera; family Acrididae; genus Schistocerca; species Schistocerca gregaria. Next base: position 593,842,765 of record NC_064923.1, on the reverse strand, counting down.
CCGTCGGTAAAACATGAAGGGCCGTACGTGGTCTGCAACCAGTGTACGACACTCCTTGGCCGTCATGGTGCCTTGCAAGAGCTCCGAGGGATCCGTGGAGGCCCACGTCAATGTTCCCCAGAGCGCCAGGTTGTCTCCGTCCCGCAGTAACGTGTCAAGGAGCTGTTCTCCTGGAGGACGACGGATTCGCGTCGGCGCATTAACTTAATGAAGGATGTATCGAGATTCATCAGACCGCACAACGCTGCGACGACTGCGGAGGCCCCCTTTTACTCTACCCGGTATTAACGTCCAATGTTACTTCCGCCACACTTCACCACCTGTATTGTTTTACAAGTCTGTCCGGCCTGAGGCGTCCGACGTCTGTAATGAAGTGCGACCGCCTAACCCCATGACGTCTGGAAGAGGTTTTACCTTGGTTTTACTACGTGTTGAAGACACTAACCATATAATTCCTCGAACACCCTAAAAGACGTGCGGTTTCCGAAATGATCTTGCCAAGCCTCCGAGCCATCACAATCTGCCACCGCTCAATCTCAGATTAACCGCCTTCCCCATTCTGCACTCTGACAGCACGCTCACTGATACTATTACATGCATCGTGCGTGTATCTAACTAACAGTCATTCCTCCCCAGGCGACGCTGCTGTCGCCTGGACGGGTCTATATCGATAGCAGGTAGGTGGTCATAATGTCCTGGCTCATCAGTGTACTCACAGTTAACATACTACACTACTGGCCAATAAAATTGCTACACCATGACGATGACGTGCTACAGATGTGAAATTTAACTCACAGAAAGAATATGCTGTAATATGCAAATGATTAGCTTTTCAGAGCATTCACACAAGGTTGGCGCCGCTGGCGACACCTACAACGTGCTAACATGAGGAAAGTTTCCAACCGATTTCTCACACACAAACAGCAGTTGACCAGCGTTGCCTGGTGAAACGTTGGTGTGATGCCTGGTGTGAGGAGGAGAAATGCGTACCATTACATTTCCGACTGTGATAAACGTGGGATTGTAGTCTATCGCGTTTGCGGTTTATCGTATCCCGATACTGTTGCTCGCGTTGGTCGAGATCCAATGACTGTTAGCAGAGTATGGAAGCGGTGGCTTCAGGAGGATAATACGGAACGCCGTGCTGGATCCCAACTGCACGAACAGTTCGACGACGTTTGCAGCAGCATGGACTATCAGCTAGGAGACCATGGATGCGGTTAACCTTAACGCTGCATTACAGACAGGAACGCCTGCGATGGTATACTCAACGACGAACCTGGGTGCACGAATAGTAAAACGTCATTTTTACGGATGAATCCAGGTTCTGCTTCAGTATCATGATGGTCGCATTCGTGTTTGGCGACATCGCGGTGGACGCACATTGGTAGCATGTATTCGTCATCGCCATACTGGCGTATCACCCGGCGTGATGGTATGGGGTGCCATTGGTTACACGTCTCGGTCACCTCTTGTTCGCATTGACGGCAGTTCGAACAGTGGACGTTACATTTCAGATGAGTTACGACCCGTGGCTCTGCCCTTCATTCGATCCCTGTGAAACCCTACATTTCAGCAGGATAATGCACGACCGCATGTTGTAGGTCCGGTACGGACCTTTCTGGATACTGAAAATGTTCGACTGTTGCCTTGGCCAGCACGTTCTCCAAATCTCTCATCAATTAAAAACGTCTGGTCAATGGTGGCCGAGCAGTACGCCAGTCACTACTCTTGATGAACTGTGGTATCGTGTTGAAGATGCATGGGCACATGTACCTGTAAACGCCATCCAAGCTCTGTGTGACTCGATGCCCAGGCGTATGTAGGCCGTTATTACGGGCAGACGTGGTTATTCTGGGTACTGATTTCTCAGGATCTATGCACCCAAACTGCGTGAAAATGTAATCACATGTCAGTTCTAGTACAATATATTTGTCCAATGAATACCCGTTTATCATATGCATTTCTTCTTGGTGTAGTAATTTTAATGGCCAGTAGTGTAGTATCACACTAAGAGATTTTTAAAAAGTTCCATGTCACGTTATATAGGTCTTACAGTTGAAATCAACAGAATAGAATTGGTGTATCCTATACCTGTAAAATGTGTATTTACAATAATATAAATTACATTTCTATACTGATTTGACTGAAAGTTCCTGTGTATTTCCTTAGAAATTTTTCTGTCCGTTAAAAATGACGAAAGTAGTAAATGAATCACTAAATACTGATAAGTTATAAGTCATAAAAAAATCTGTTAGAAATACATGGTGTTTACTCGTGAAAACGAGTGTGGTAGGGATATTCGACGCAAAGACCTTGCGGTTTTGGAACAAAGTGCTTACTCGATCGGCTGCGGACTCCTCGAATACTGGCGACCATACAAAGGATATAAGCACACGTTAAATTTTCAAACTCGATTCTCTCGACAACGATTGAGAGTGGCGTTTTCCTGCTGACGTCCTAGTCGTGCCCTGCACATCCTGTCACTATAAACGATATTCATATTGTCACCTCTTGAGTACTGAGAACAGCGCGTTACTGATCCCAGCCAACTAGTGGCGACTGCAAAAGTTCTGATCGATGCAGCCGTCGGTTAGCAGTCTGACAGCGCATATGAGTCATTAATATTAATTAGTTCCAGGAATCTGGCCAGCGCATTCAGCCGGCAGCCCGCTTTGCGACTCTGCCGGTGAACGTGTGGGCAGAGTGCGCGAAAGCCCCGCTTCCCGTGATGGATGACACAAGGCCGGCAGTCGGCGCCCACATCTCATTCCGCAGCGTCCGCTGTGCTGATCTGTATAACTGGCTGCCGTGTGGCCAGTCGCGCATCCATCCATGAGCGGGCGTGTGCGGTTTATCACGTGGGACGCCTCCTATGCAATATTAGGCTCATCATTGCTTGGTAGGCAACCAGGTAGGGTGGCTATGACACATTTGTCCTGCCGTGGCCGTTGAAACAGTGCTCTGCAGCTGCACCAGGAGGAAGTTTTGAAACACTGCTGCGTGTGTAATGAATCCGGTACTTTGTAACAGTGTAGCATCGAATGAGACTCAAGATACATTTTGTACGCTACCTCGAATGTGAAAGGCTCGATGATTTGCCGAGTCCACACACCTGAGATAGATACGCGACGGGATCTCTAATACAATTTCATATTACCTTCTATTCCTCCTTGTTAAAAGCAGGTTTCTTGTTATTTTAGAAAAAATTTCCCAGTTTATAATACGTCATACGTCATAAAGTGATAGCAGGTCATAACCTCTTTCTGTCTTCCTAAATTTCTATCTTCTATTCATAAATAATTAATTTTAAGGTGTTTTATATCTTAATTATTTTTAAGAGTATAAATATTTAAAGCTGTAGTATTATTATCCCTACTATCAAAAAAAAAGTATCAAATAAGTTCCACATTCGGTATATGTACAATTTTATTGTGAAAATACGACCTGTCTTAGTAACTTGGTTCAGGTCATTTGCAAATAAATTATCATTCAATTACTTTCGATTGCACCTACAGCAGACGGGATACAGGAAGGCGACACAGTTTTCTGCTGTTTGCTGCCTGGAGTAATTAAACGGCTCTGACCACTATGGGACTTAACTGCTGTGGTCATCAGTCCCTTGAACTTAGAACTGCTTAAACCTAACTAACCTAAGGACATCACACACATCCATGTCCGAGGCAGGATTCGAACCTGCGACCGTAGCGGTCGCGCGATTCAAAATTGTAGCGCCTAGAACCGATCGGCCATTTTGGCCGGCCTGGAGTAATTATTTCATACCATAAATAAAGCACTATCTTGACTAACTCCTTCAAAGAGTTTCCTACAGAAGAACAGACTTCATAGTGCAATTTGTGAAAAAGTTTGCCACAAGAATATTTGAAACTACTTACACGATGCGGCAGCCAGGAGCTATATAGTTAAGTGGTGAGGGGCTGGGTTAGCTGATAAGCGCATAATACTTTAAAATACATTTACTACAGACAAAATTCGCCAGGGGATTTAAGGGATGTTAATTATATGTTTAATTGATCACGTCCAAGAAAGGATTACAGAAGAAAACTCAATCGGTACTTTTAATTGCACCTCGAAACGCTCAGTTAACTTTAAGCTCTAGAAAATTACTGCGGCTACAATACAAAGAGTTCTCATAATGACAAAATAAACTAGTGAGCAAAGTATAATTGTAAGACACTAACAATGCCAACAACCAGTTAAAACGTTACACAGTATTCCATTAAACAAATTATTCTCTGAGCCACGTAAGGAATTAAATTTTATACGTTCCACGTTGTCCCACGAATTACGTTGATAACAAGACTTCGGCATAATGTCCATAACCAGCGCTCATGGAGAGGCCTATGAGAGAGACAGGCCGCGGCTCGTACTCCAAGAAGGTACCCCTCAGCTCACTCGCTCGCTCTCTCAACTCAGCAGACAAACTACGTTTCTGCACCTGTTAATTCGAAACTAGGTATGTACATACAAACGAGAATTTCACCTTCTACTGGAACCTGCTATTATGGACTCTGTTATTAGTCCTACAATGATCGTAAGTCCATAGTCCTATTTATAATTTGTTACGGCCGTACTGGGGTACAACAAAATAAATTATACCAAAATGATTTTCAGTAGGATAAGGTACCACTTGTATGAAATGAGGACTGTCAAGCAGAAGAGACTAAATGCTATAAACAAGCCGTTGTACCATCTATATCGAGTATTGTACTTAAATCACATTTTGTTGAAGTACTGTTAATCAGTAAGACTTCCTAATAGCAGATTCCAGTAGAAGATGTAATTATTGTTAATACGTACACGCTCAGCTGCGAGTTAACAGGTGTAGAAACGCATTTTGTCTGCTAAGCTGAGTGAGCCAGCAAGTTCAGGCCTACCTTCGTGACGTACGCGCCACGGCCTCTCTTTCTCGTGGACCTCGGGGCATAGCTGCTGACGTCAGATGAGGGAATAATTACACGTAGTGGTAACAAGGGACCACCAAGCCATCACGTAATGACGCCCGTCAGCCATCAGTATAAGCTCTTGGATGTAAAAGCACAATGAGTAAGCTACCTGGAACACGTGAAAGAAACGTAAGAACAAGTTCAGAACAAATGAACACACAGTTTTAAAGGAGCCCATTCAAATTTCCACAAATAAACAAATGTTACTTACATGGACCTTAGCAACAATCGTGCTGATTAAGGAACCGACTCAGAGTAACCATTTAAATGTATCAATGGTTCCAACGAGTTGCATACACAATTAGGTAATTATTTAACATCAGTGGCAATCTCAATCACTCAACTGGACCAATCTCAGCATACTTTAATTTCTTCACAAGGATGAGGGGAAATTTTGTCACAGTCCAGATAACTGCATTAAAGTCGTTCCTGGAGTCTCTTCCTTTTCTGTCATTTTCAAACCCTCGCTGTGACCGACAAGGAGAGCTCGATAAGGCTGGTAGGTTTCCCCATAAGAAAAACTTCCAATAAAATTTATCAATTCGCCATTAAAAAAAGGAAGTATAAGCAACTAGCAAGCAAATCAAGCCCGGGGTGGGAAGTCGCCTTCGCACTGGCGTATCACAACAGCCATGGCTCTTCCGAAGACGTGCAGTAGCAGTTTTCCCCCGCTATGCTCCAATACAGAAAACCCTCTAGCTGCGACGTGCTTCAAAACACCACTGCAGTACAGGTGTGATCCATCCGTTCGCCTCTCAAGAACGTAGCAAATGTGCACCAATCGCTAGGAGAGCACCAGTGCTCACGCTCTCTCAACGATCGCTCTCTCTTAGTCGGTCACCAACCGAGCACTAATGAGCATCTGATCTCCTTCGGCATACCCTTTGGTCGCAACCAAAGAGTTGGCCACTATCTATATGTCAGTAAACAGGATATCCATGCCAAGGTAAACCGAACTGTCGCCCCACGCCTCAACTGTAACCTTTACAAACAGCATATCTTTCATGGCTCTGTAAACTTTCCTGGTGTAGTAATTTATGATATTCATATCTGGTCTCCAGTCGGAACATAACGCCCTCTTGACATAGCATTTCGACGGTCCACCTGGCCGCCATCTTCACGTACGTAAGCCGTCGCACTAACCGAAATCAAAACCGTAGACGGAAAATCAACGAGTAAAATAAAAGTTATATCCGGCGTTCCCCAAGGGTGTGTAATTGGCACTCTGGTGTTCCTAATCTACATAACGATTTATGAGGTAATCTGAGCAGCCCTCTTAGATTGTTGGTAAATGATACAAAGTAACCCATGCCTGGAAATGAGAAGCAAGTTTATTGAAACAAAGTTAAAAGTTCATTCCTCCTCCCTTGTAATTACACAAGAAACAGTTCAGAATTAAATCTCTGTCATCAATGTGAATGAGATGCGTTAGTCCCCTGGACTGCCAGCCACAGAAAGCCGAATCACAATTACTACGGCCAAGGTACTGGTTTACGGGGAACTGACTGTCGTTAATAACACAGACAAGGTGTCGCGACAAAATAGTCGTGGAGGTTCATGCTGTAGAGGTTAAGTCTAATCATAGCTTGAGGACGATTCATCGCGGCTCAACATATCGTCGGAAGCCAAGACCTCTGGCAGCTAGACTGGCGTCAGACGACAGGTTGTAAGATGATTCCAGGAAACCTTTGTGGCAGCGATTGGTGCAAATCTCAGTCTGTGTAGAAGTGTGTAGAAGTAAGTAGCTGTAGTTGCGCGCCGGCCAAAATACTGCTGAGCCACCAGGATTCAGTGAGATCTATTTTCGAGCGCGTGGACCTGCGAAGACGAGTACTCCGCTCTGACTGCACCTTATTCGGGCGATGTCGCTGCCACCTGTAGTAGACTCCTGTAACCAGAATTGCAGTGGCGGTGTTCACTGTTGTAGCCCCTGCACCTTTTAGCATAGTCTACCCGTGGTGCAGAATAGTTAAGCTAGAGGGCTACGAGAAACAACACAGCACGATCAATGATGTGAGGTGACGCAGAATACTGCAGGAAGTCTGTTGCTTGTTTTTGAATGATAGGCGATTTGCTTGGAGCACGATACAGAGATTTGCCCTCCTCCCCTTGGCACCCGCTTTCGGTGGTCACACAATTGGTCCACCCATGCAGTCCAATATCGGGCCACACAATCCATGCATTCCACATCTGACCATGCTGACCAGCATCGGGCGACTTTGACCTCCGAATACCTCAAACATACGCAAATTGAACAATGCCACAAAACAAGACCTATAAGAAGGCCATTTCAAAATCTCTCCCGTAAGTAAACGGCATCTCTGTGTTCTTCACAGTTATTGGCCAACATCTGAAACTATTCACAATCCTTATATACCCTATCCAGCCATCATTTTGATCTTTTCTCAGCCTACAGCTTGTCCTTTTTCCCACATGATATCCTTTGAACTCTAAGGACAACAAGCAGTTTCCATCTTGCTACATTTTCGAAAACCGTTTGATATAGTGCGCCTTTGTGGGCTGTCAATGTAGATACGAGCATGCACAATAGGTTCAAATATATGTGGGCGGCCTGAAGAATAGAACCCAGTTCATGGTCTCCGATGGCGAGACAAGGGCATCGTCAGGAGTGTCACATGGAAATGTGATGGGACTGCTCTTATTCTCTGTACAGGTTGTTAGAAAAAGGTACGGCCAAACTTTCAGGAAACATTCGTCACACACAAATAAAGAAAATATGTTATGTGGACAAGTGTCTGGAAATGCTTAATTTCCATGTTAGAGCACATTTTAGTTTCGTCAGTATGTACTGTACTTCCTCGATTCACCGCCATGATTTCACACGGGATACTCTACCTGTGCTGCTAGAATATGTGCCTTTACAAGTACGACACAACATGTGCTTCATGCACAATGGAGCTCCTGCACATTTAAGTCGAAGTGTTCGTACTCTTCTCAACAACAGATTCGGTGACTGATGGATTGGTAGAGGCGGTCCAATTCCATGGCCTCCACGCTCTCCTGACCTCAACCCTCTTGACTTTCATTTATGGGGGCATTTGAAAGCTCTTGTCTACGCAACCCCGGTACTAAATGTAGAGACTCTTCGTACTCGTATTGTGGACGGCTGTGATACAATACGACATTCTCCAGGGCTGCATCAGCGCATCAGGGATTCCATGCGACGGAGGGTGGATGCATGTATCCTCGCTAACGGAGGACATTTCGAACATTTCCTGTAACAAAGTGTTTGAAGTCACGCTGGTACGTTCTGTATCTGTGTGTTTCCATTCCATGATTAATGTGATTTAAAGAGTAGTAATAAAATGAACTCTAACGTGGAAAGTAAGCGTTTCCGGACACATGTCCACATAACATATTTTCTTTCTTTGTGTGTGAGGAATGTTTCCAGAATGTTTGGCCGTACCTTTTTGTAACAACCTATATATGTAAATGATCTGCCAGGCAGGGTGAACTGCGTGGTGGAAGCGTTTGCCAATTATACTGTTGGGTACGGAAAGGTGTCGTCGTTTGGTGAGTGCAGGAGGATTTAAGATGACTTAGATAAAGTTTCTACACTATTGGCCATTAAAATTGCTACACCACGAAGATGACGTGTTACAGTCCCGAAAGTTAACCGCCAGGAAGAAGATGCTGTGATTTGCAAATGATTAGCTTTTCAGAGCATTCACACAAGGATGGCGCCGGTGGCGACACCTACAACGTGCTGACAGGAGGAAAGTTTCTAACCGATTTCTCATACACAAACAGCAGTTGACCGGCGTTGCCTGGTGAAACGTCGTTGTGATGTCGCGTGTAAGGAGAAATGCGTACCATCACGTTTACGACTTTGATAAAGGTCGGATTGTAGCCTATCGCGATTGCGATTTATCGTATCGCGATATTGCTGCTCGCGTTGGTCGAGATCCAATGAGTGTTAGCAAAATATGAAATCGGTGAGTTCAGGAGGGTAATACGGAACGGAATGCTGGATCCCAACGGTCTCGTATCACTAGCAATCGAGATGACAGGAAACTTATCCGCATGGCTGTAACGGATCTTGCAGCCACGTCTCGATCTCTGAGTCAACAGATGGGGACGTTTTCAAGACAACAACCATCTGCACAAATAGTTCCGTTTGCAGCAGCATGGTTTATCAGCGCGTAGACCATGTCTGCGGTTACCCTTGACGCTGCATCACAGACAGGAGTACCTACGATGTTGTACACAACGACGAACCTGGGTGCACGAATGGCAAAACATCATGTTTTCAGATGAATCCAGGTTCAGTTTACAGTATCATGATGGTAGCATCCGTGTTTTGCGACATCTCGGTGAACACAAATTGGAAGCGTGTATTCGTCTTCGTCATACTGGCGCATCACCCAGCGTGATGGTATCGGGGTGCCATTGGTTACACGTCTCGGTCACCTCTTGTTCACATTGACGGCACTTTGAACAGTCGACGTTACATTTCAGATGTGACTCTACCCTTCATGCCGGCAGAAGTGGCCAAACGGTTCTAGGCGCTGCAGTCTGGAATCGCGCAACTGCTGCGGTCGCAGGTTCGAATCCTGCCTCGGGCATGGATGTGTGTGATGTCCTTAGGTTAGTTATGTTTAAGTAGTGCTACGTTCTAGGGGACTGATGACCTCAGATGTTAACTCCCATAGTGCTCAGAGCCATTTTAACCAATCTACCCTTCATTCGGTCCCTGCGAAACCCTACATTTCAGCAGTATAACGCACGACCGCTAGTTGCAGGCCCTTTACGGGCCTTTCTGCATACAGAAAATGTTCGACTGCTGCCCTGGGCAGCACATTCTCCAGATCACTCACCAAATGAAGACGACTGTTGAATGGTGTCCGAGTAGTGTAATTGATGTGATATATGGTAGTTGACTAGTGTAGTTAACGCAGTTAATGCAGACGAGCAGGACAAACAATTCCACGATTTTCGAATACAGCATTAGTAGTGTGCTACTTGACACAGTCATATCGACAAAATATCTAGGTGTATCGTTGCAAAGCGACATGAAATCGAGCGAGTATGTAAGAATTGTACCAGGGAAGGCGGATGGTCGATTTCAGTTTATTACGAAAATTTTAGGAAAGTGGGGTTTATACGTAAAGGAGACCGTATATAGAACGCTAGTGTGGCCCATTGTAGACTACTGCTCGGATGTTTGTGATCCGTAGCAGGTCGGATTAAAGGAAGGCATCAATGTAACTGAAAGGCAGGCTGCTACTTTCATTACCGGTAGGTCCCATCAACACGTATGTATTACGAATATTCTTCCGTAGTTGGAACGGGAGTTTCTGAAGTGAAGGCGACCGTATTTTCTAGGAACACCTTTGAGAAAATTTAGAGCACCGCCATTTGAAGCTGACTGCAGATCCGGTCCACTGCCACCATCGTACGTTTCGTATAAGGACAATAAAGACAAGACAAGAGAAATTAGAGCTCGTACGGAGGAATATAGACTGTCCTTTTCCCCTCTCTGTATTTGCGAGTGTCAGTGGAAGGTCAATGACTAGCACTTTTGCAAGGTATTCTCCGCCACGCACCATACGCTGGCTTTCCGAGTACGATGTAGATGTAGGTGTAACAGTACTAAACGCGAATATTCTGTGTTTGTCACACAGAAATGCAACTCTAATCTTTTAATAACCGCTGATGGTGTGTACGTGTATGAAATTATTCTGACATCTGGCTATGTCATCTGGAAGGTTCATTTTTTTTTTTATCAGGTGGTGTGGCTATACTGTTGTGATCTTCACTATGGATACTGGAATGTTGCAGCTCTGCACACAAGTCTACTGTACATCTACATCTACATCAGCATGGCTGCTCTGCATATTACACTGATTGTCTGTTATTCCACTCTCGAGCAGCGAGCGGAAAAACAAAACACCTGCATATTTCCGTACGATCTCCGATTTCCCTTACTTTATTATGCTGATTGTTTCTCCCTGTCTAAGTGGGCCCAACAAACTATTTTCTCGTTCGGATAACACAAAACGCCGTGACCTTCGTTGAACATTCTCGATATACTCCGTCAATCCTGTCTGGTAAGGATGCCACCCTGCGCAGCATTACTGCAAAAGGGATGAAAAAGCGTAGTTTAGGCCATCTCTTTAGTAGATCTGTTGCATCGTGCAAGTATACTGTCAATGAAACGCAGTCTTTACTTCGGCTCCCCCCCCCCCCCCCCCCCCATACACACACATTTGCTATGTGTTCTTTCCAATTGACGTTGTTCGTAACTGTAATTCCTAGTTATTTAGTTCAAATTACGGCCTTTACATTTGATTGATTTATAGAGTAACCGAAGTTTAACGGATTCATTTTAGCACTCACGTGGATGACCTCACACTTTTCATTCTTTAGGTCAACTACCTAAATAATCGTGTTGCAATTGGTTTTGATCTTCTGGTGACTTTACTAGACTATAAGTGACAGTATCAACTGCAAAAAAACCTAAGACAGCTGCTCAGATTGTCTCCTAAACCATTTACAAAGATAAGGAACACCCGGGGGCTTGCAACAACACCTTTGGGAACGCCAGAAATCATTCCTGTTTTACTCAATGACTTTCCGTCATTTACTGCGAGTTGTGACCTCTCTGATAGGAAATCACGAATCCAATCATCTAATTGAGGCGATATTCCATAAGCAAGCAATTTGATTACAAGCCTCTTGTCACGTACGGTTTCAAAAGCCTTCTGGAAATCTAACACTTCTTGTTAGTAAAGAGCAAGTTGTGTTTCACAAAGAGAATGTTTTCTAAATCCTTAATCACTGTGTGTCAATAGACCTGCCTTTTCGAGGTAATTCATAATATTTGAGCACAACGCACAAGTCTCTCCACATCTGCGTAATTACCCCACACTACATTGAGTTGAGATTGCTTACTGCATTCGAGCAATGGTCTCCTTCTATAATTTTTACGCCACACACATTCCTCCATTATCAAACTGACGTTTTATTGATGCCCTTCTTTTAGTCAAGTTGTTTCACAAACTTCCTTTCCCCAGACGGAATCTTGGTTATGGTAACATAATCGTAATGGACGTTTCACTGTGTGGAGCCTCTGCAGGAAAGGAAAGTTGCCAGATTACATTCGTCATTGGCATATCGATCCAGCAAGTGACGTGATGAAAGGAGTGCCATTAGGGCACATAAATTGGACAGCAAGTGTTACATGACAGACGTGTGTGTGTGTGCCCCATCTTCGATGTCTGCTGAGCGTCATCTTTCAACAATATACCGCAAGATTGTGTCTTGTCCATACTGTCATGATGTACCTCGATACGGAGGTTGTTCAATTTCCTGGTCAGAATGTTTTCTCGATCTCTCACACTGTAAATGTATTTGGTCATGGAATCTGAATTGACCGAAACACCATCACTCGCCGATCACTTTGGTTGATGAAATCTGACACTGGCTTGGAGCTTAATGGAATGACACTATACTCAGGCGTATTAGAGCCACTGTTGCGGTCAGAAGCAACACTGAGTGTACTGAATTTAGCACCCTGCATACCCTCAAATCACAAACTGAGTCATGCATTCTTCCTACTATACTGAATGTGCACAATAACTAAAGGTCGGTCGTTTTCTGTTCTTTCAAGGGTTTTCAGTTTTAAATGCCGACGGTATACGTACAGTGTCAAACAAAACAATATCGACAAACGTGGAAGGGTGAAAGAGGGTGTCTTGTATTGATAATCGTGGGCAGAAATCCACTTCCGGGAGTATCATCAAACGACGCTAGTGTTGTCGCAGGTGTGGATGTGGTCGACGCCGTGTAACGTCATGAATGCTGTCAGAGCCATTTCGAGCAGCTCCACTTGCGCTACGGCTGCATACAAACTCACCTTGACCACCTAAGGATGAACCAGCAGAAAGCTTTGGCCCCTAAGCTTTGATACTCTGTTGCCCCTTTGGATGATTTTGTGGATATAAGTTCCTATCCTTAGATTTATTCTTCTAGACACTGTCTACAGCAGTTTGAGGTTCGTTGGTACCGTCTTCCTAGACATTGTATATTTACCTTCATTCCTCATTTTCTAATTGTAATATGATTGTAATTGTCCCAAATGTTCAAGAATCCCACTTACTTTTACATTCTCGCCGTTTCCCTTGCGCTCCCCTACCATAGGTGTATTAAGGCTGTCTGACTCGCAGATGATTTGTTTCAGATTTTAGTTTGTAGTTTCCCCAAGGAAGGAAGCTGTGATGTCGAACGTTTAGTGTCCCGTAGACAGCGATATCATTAGTGTTGTTTTGGGGAAAGATGTAGTTCACAATCTTTTCAAAGCAATCATGCTGGTCTCGCCGGGAAAACTAAAACTTGATAGTTGGATTGCGATTAGAACTGCCTATCTCCCAAAAAACCTGCATCACACTATGGAAACTGCTTGAGGCATTCTATAGTTATGCTTCTTTTTCACATTTCGCAACTCTCCTAACCCCAACCCCAGAACTGGCGTACCAGGGGAATCTGAACGCTGCAACACCATTTTTAAGATTGTACGTCAAGTGAACACCAAGTTTCCTTCAAATTTAAAAAAAAAATGGTTCAAATGGCTTTGAACACTATGGGACTTAACATCTGAAGTCATCAGTCTCCTAGAATTAGCACTACTTAAACATAACTAACCTAAGGACATCACACACATCCATGCCCGAGGCAGGATTCGAACCTGCTACCGTAGCAGCAGCGCGGTGCCGGACAGAATTGCCTAGAACCGCTCGGCTACAACAGCCGGCTCTTCGGATTTCTCTAAGCGCTCCAAAGTCATGTTACAACAACAGTATACACGTTCAGGAACATCCACCCGTTTGTATCTATACAGGCTGAATCATCTAGAACTTTCACCGCAAATATTGCCGAAATATGTTTTCACAGAATGGATTGGTAGTCAGGTCTTGTATTGTTAGCCACTAAACAGGTTGCAGCACTACTTAAAAAGATCATATTGCTGGCTTAAAAAGTGTATTTTTGTGCAGAATGCACTTTTTAAATGGAACAATGCCTATTGATATTAACAGACTAAATATGGGTAAATCAGAATGTCTGTGATGTTTGTTGCAGAATTACAATGTGACCCGTTTACGAGATATTGTATTTTGAAAAAGCTCCCACACAAACAATATCTGTGACAGCAAACACACACACACACACACACACACATACACACACACACACACACACACACACACACACACACACACACACACAATACACGCACAAAAGTGCATACACTAATTATGTGGATTTTGATTAGTAATGAGACAGCTGACCATCACAGGTAGCGTTCAAAATGACCACTGGCTGCGGCAATACACGCTTCCACTCTGCTAAGGAACGACTGCTGCATACGTGTTAACTTTTCAGCGGAGACGTCCGACTTGTTTGCAGTAATACGTCGTTGCATATCACGGGATGTAGTTGGTACGTCCTTGTAATAGGTCTACTTGAGTCAAAGCTGGGGCCGACCAATATTCATGTCCTCTGCGTCCATGAGTACAGTCAAACGATCTCGAAACAGTTCGCGAAGACATGCTGCAATACTTCGTGCATAGGTTTCACTGTTCTGTGCCGCGTAGGGTAGCCGTGACGTCAGAGGCGTCCGCGCGGCTCCCCCCACCCCCTCCCCACCCCCCACCCCCATCAGAGGTTCGAGTCGTTCCCTCAGGCATGGGTGTGTGTGTCGTCCCATAAGACCTTACCACAAATTTCCAAATTTTTTTCCTCTATTCTGCAGAGGAACATCTTCTAGCATCCGTGGAAAATGGTCTGTTAAGAGTTGTGATATTTGTGGGATTTCAGTGTTCCGTCTATGAAAAACGGGCCTTTTGAGTTGACGATCCACTATCCAACACCACAGTCCACCTGATGAAGTCAATGGGGATTGGTCATCGGACCAGTACTGTATGTTTCGGCTGTTTAGATGGCCATGATTGGTAAATGTGGCTTTAGCAATAAATAAGATACATCAGGCATCTGGAGTATCCTGTCTTAATGCCAATGTACAGATGTTGGCACGATTCTCATAATCGTTGTAATGAAGCTCTCAGTGGAGGGATGGAATCTATGTCAATGAAGAATGCTTGGGACACTTGCCTTGCTCATGCCATTTCCCAGTGCGATTGCGAGGGACCTAACGTTCAGATCAATTGCAACAGCAAAAATAACATTAATTCCCCTTCTCTTCGGTCGTCACTTGTTTCCTGCTGTTACGTTGTCTAGGTGTTAAACCGCCACTTCCACGTAACTGATTGAAGAGATCATAAATACTTGCGGAAATGGTTGACGTTTGTTGGGATATCTTGCCTCAGACACCGCACAACAATGAACTACTTTTTCTGCTTTGGTAAATCACGACCTGCTGCTTGGACAGTCACTCTATAACTAATATGCCACAGTGTGCTCAAGAAAACAAAAGCATATTGTAAGCAAACGTAACATCATCTTACTTATAGCTCTGAGCACTATGGGCCTTAACATCTGTGGTCATCAGTCCCCTAGAACTTAGAACTACTTAAACCTAACTAACCTAAGGACATCACACACATCCATGCCCGAGGCAGGATTCGAACCTGCGACCGTAGCGGTCACGCGGTTCCAGACTGAAGCGCCTAGAACCGCACGGCCACACCGGCCGGCTCATCTTACTTAGCAACCACGCAGTCCGAATGGCACAAATAATTGTCGGTGTGGGTACTTTTCAAAATACGATATCTCGTAAACGACTCGCCCTAAAATCCTACAAGAAACACCAGTGACATTCTAATTTACCCCCCTTGTAGTTTGCTAACGTCAATGGGCATTGTACCATTTAAAAAGTTAATGTTAGCACAAAAATTACTCTTTTTATGTAGTATCGCAATCTGTTTAATGGCTAACAATACGAGCCCATGGCTACCAGTCCATTCCGCAAAAATCCCGCATAAATAGCACTCCATTTCCGCAAATTCTGCGGTGCTAGTTTTAACTGATTCGCATTGCGTATCTTGAAACTTGATGGAATCGAGACAGCACAATTCTTGCACTGTTTAGGCTGAATATTTTAACGGTTGCGTACTGACCAATTTCTGGACTCTGATTACAGCCATAGAGAATTAAGTGTCCAGGTAAATAGTATTTGACTTTTTTTCTTTTTTTTTACTGCTTCGGCAATTTTTTAAAATACTGACTGCTTCTGAGGATATTATAAGTTCCTAAACGTAGAATTTAGCACATCAACGATTCTTGTCTTCCCACAATTGTTAACAGTAAAAGTATGACCGTCAAAGCAGGTTAGTCACAAAAGAATGTAAGTGTAACGTATACATATTGCATTCTTCAAGTTAATGCAGTTAATGTCATTTTGTGTGTTTAATTACTATCGCCATGAAATTCTGAAAGTCTGGCGATAAAATACAAGGAGCAAGAAGTTATCTAAAAGATTCTAAAAATATTAACTAAAACTTGTACGGAATTCACATTTTTATAACAGTCAAAGAAAATGATAGATAAGCAAATAGTTGAAAAGGAAATGAGTCAGGATTCTAGATCATCGCAAATTTGGTTGAACTTGTGTGATGATCAAGCAGTAAAGGTAACAAAGAAGAAATTTTGAACAGAAATTTCCTGCTGACGCTGAAGATGTGGCAGAGATGGCAAAGACATGAAGGAACAATGTGGCTAATGGACAGTGTCCTCCAAAGAGGTTATGAGATAAATACCACCAAACGTAAAGCCGGTCGGAGTGGCCGAGCGGTTCTAGGCGCTACCGTCTGCAACCGCGCGACCGCTACTGTCGCAGGTTCGAATCCTGCCTTGAACATGGATGTGTGTGATGCCCTTAGGTTAGTTAGGTTTAAGTAGTTCTAAGTTCTAGGGGACTGAAGACCTCAGAAGTCCCATAGTGCTCAGAGCCATTTTTGAACCAAACATAAAACAAAGTTGATGGAACATAGTGAAATTAGACAATGCTCAAGGAATTACATTGGAAAATGAGATATTGGAATTATTAGAAAAGTTTGGTCATTTGAGCAGCAAAATAACTGACTGTAGTCAAAGTGGTGAAGATTTAAAGTACAGACTGGCAACACCAAGCAAAAGTTTCTGAAAAAACAGAAATTTGTTAACTTCGAATGTACATTTGTTAGGAAAACCTTCGGAAAGTATTTGCCTGCAATATACCTCAGAACAGAAGTGAAAGGTGGCCAATATACAATCCAGAAAAGAAGAGAATATAATCTTTTGGAATGTGTTGCCGGCCGGAGTGGCCTAGCGGTTCTAGGTGCTACAGCTTTTAACTGCGCGACCGCTACGGTCGCAGGTTCGAATCCTGCCTCGGGCATGGATGTGTGTGATGTCCTTAGGTTAGTTAGGTTGAAGTAGTTCTACGTTCTAGGGGACTGATGACACACAGTCAACATGGGTTTAGAAAACATCGTTCGTGTGAAACACAACTAGCTCTTTATTCACATGAAGTGTTGAGTGCTACTGACAGACTGATGACCTCAGATGTCAAATCCCGTAGTGCTCACAGCCATTTGGTATTGACAAGGGATTTCAGATCGATTCTATATTTCTGGATTTCCGCAAAGCTTTTGACACTGTAACACACAAGCGGCCCGTAGTGAAATTGCGTGCATATGGAATATCGTCTCAGTTATGTGACTGGATTTGCGATTTCCTGTCGGAGAGGTCACAGTTCGTAGGAACTGACGGAAAGTCATCGAGTTAAACAGAAGTGATTTCTGGCGTTTCCCAAGCTAGTGTTATAGGGCGTTTGCTGTTCCTTATCTATATAAACGATTTTGGAGACTATCTGAGCAGCCGTCTTCGGTTGTTTGCATATGACGCTGTCGTTTATCGACTCATAAAGTCATTATAAAATCAAAACAAACTGCGAAACGATTTAGCAATGATATCTGTATGGTGTGAAAAGTGTTCATTGACCCTAAATGCCGGCCAGAGTGACCAAGCGGGTCTAGGCGCTACAGCCTGGAACCGCTAGACCGCTACGGTCGCAGGTTCGAATCCTGCCTCGGGCATGGATGTGTGTGATGTCCTTAGGTTAGTTAGGTTTAAGTCGTTCTAAGTTCTAGGGGACTGATTACCTCAGTCCTATAGTACTCAGAACCATTTGAACCATTTTTGGAATGCGTTGGTACAAAATAATACTGAAAATTAGATGGGTGGATCGAACAACTAATTCAGAGCTGTTGAACAGAACGATGGAGGAAATACGTCTACGGCATAACTTCAGTAAATGTTGAGTTCGGTTGCTAGCATACATGAATAGGCAGCATGGAAAACTCAACTTGATTGTGGAGGGAAGTGTGTGTTTTTGTGTTTGGTTTGGGGGAGGGAGAGGCCGTGAGAGCTGTAAAAGGTGGGGTGTAGAAGTTGTGGGGAGAGAACAAGGCAGCAAGCAGATCCAGTTGGATGTATAAGTTATGAAGAGCTGAATCAAACGATTCTTCAGGCTCAAAAACACAACATCAACAACGACTAAGTGCATTTTTAATTACTTACCAGTTCATAAAAAATTAATTAGTGTATTAAATGTTTTCCCACCCAACAACCAAACTGCACAGTGATGGTACTACAGCAATAATAGGGAGCATATTTATTTCTACCTTATTATATTTACATTGTCCGTATCCAGCACGTGGAATTTTACTAATTCACTGTAGAAAACTAAACAACACAGCTGATGACAGCGCTTTCCATTCCAGTGGCGGAATCAAAACACTGAGTAAATTAGCAAGCTCGCAGAGGAAAGGGCAGACTATATTTTGTCTGGTGTCAAGCTCGCTGCCTTCCTGCCCTCACCCTTCCCCCTCCGTTCTCCCACTCTTCCAGTCCTCAACTGTCACCGCCCATCTCCCCATTTCCTACCGCTTCCGCTGCACCCTACCCTCACCCCTACCGCCCATTTACTGCATCTGGCCCCGCACACAACGTTACGGCTCTCCGCAGATTGTGATTTTAAACAGTGCAATAAAAAAGGAAAGAAAAGGGCGACCCAGGGAGGAGAAAAAAGGTACAAAACACTTGGTAGCGGGTGGGAAGCGGAGGGCGGCCTATCGCCTGTTAGCTCAGGGCCGCCACGTGGCACTTTAATTTCCTGATGGCTCGCCCTGCCGGCGCCCCGCTGCACTGCTTGTGTACTTGACAAACAGGGTCGTCAGCGTATGTGTGTGTGCACCCTGCTACGCTGCCTCCGCTGCCTCACGTGCACACATGCACGGCTGGTCCCGTCTTCCTACTGCAAGGCGAAAGAGAGGAGGAGACCTCAGTTGCTGCCTCTAAAAAATAAAGTGAGTGCAACATCTTCTGCATTCTCACTGCATTGCCATATACCACAAAACATGTGCTCCTTTGCGGGGACAAACAAATAGCAAACAAGTATGACAGGAGCAACAGAAATTATTTGCAAAAATTGGCCAACTGCGAGTACGACTTGCGCAGTGACGGTTCCATACAACCTTAGCAACGTGTATATATGGTTAGTTAAGCATGAGAATAGAGTGTCTCAACAATTTGTGCCTGTTGTCGACATCGATACACGTAAGACATTGGTCCAAGGAATTCCAAGATCATATCGAAATCTCTACAATAAATCATTAGACTAGCCCACACATACAAAAAGAACCGATCTGGGGACTTCACTTTATACGGGGAATAAAGATTTACTACCACGTTTTTCATGTACTTTTAAAACATGATTTCAGATTGTATTTTATGTTGACATGCAGTATTGATCCTCAGTGACGCTTTTGACGAATGATAAATGCAATGTATCTTCAAATAGCAAACAGAAATTTTTTGTGTGATATAATTACAATTTAACAAGTTTCTTTTTTTTACTTTAATTGTTGTATGAAACAGTGCATCTTGCCAAATTTCATGATTCTACGTCAACAGGGAGGTATCGAAAAAAAAAATTCCAACGTATGTCCTCAATTATTTCCGGATGCATTCCAATCTTTATCTTCCTCTACAGTTTTTGGCCTCTACAGCTTCCTCTAGTACCATGGATGTTACTCCCTGATGTCTCACCAAATGTCCTATTACTCTCACCCATCTTCTTGTCAGTGTTTTCCGCATATTCCTTTCCTCTACGATCCTGTACAGAACCTCCTAATTTCTTACCTTATCAGTCCACCTAATTTTCAACATATGTCTATAGCACCACATCTCAAATGATCCAATTATCATATGTTCCGGTTTTCCCACAGTCCATGTGTCACTACCATATAATGCCGTGCTCCAAACGTACATTCTCACATTTACCTTCGTCAAATTGGGACCTATATCTGATAATAGTAAACTTCTCTTGAACGGGAGTGCACTTTTTGCAGTGCTAGTCTGCTTTTGATGTACTTCTTTCCCCATCCATCATTGGTTATTTTGCTGCCTAGGTAGGTACTTCATCTACTTCGTGGCCCTTAATTTTTATGTAAAGTCTCTCGCTGTCCTCATTTCTGCTACTTCTCTTTACTTTCTTCTCTCTTCGATTTTCTCTCAGTCCACATCTGTACTCATTAGATTGTTTATTCCATGTAGCAGATTATGTAATTCCTCTTCACTTTCACTCAGGATAGAAGTGTCATCAGCGAATCGTATCATTGATATCCGTTCACCTTGAATTTTAATCCCACTTCTGAACCTTTCTTTTATTTCCATCATTACTTCTTCGATGTGCAGGTTGAACAGCAGGGGCGAAAGTCTACATGCTTGTCTTAATCCCTTTTTAATCCAAGAACTTCTTTCTTGGTAGTCCATTCTCGTTAGTCCCTCTTGACTCATGTACATACTGTGTAGCACCCGTCACTCCCTGTACCTTACCCATATTTGTCTCAGAATTTCGAACATATTGCACCATTTCACATTCTCGAACGCTTTTTCAAGGTCGATAAATCCTAGAAACGTGTCTTGGAAATGCCGTGTGGCTAGGGCCTCCCGTCGGGTAGACCGGTCGTCTGGTGCAAGTCTTTCGAGTTGACGCCACTTCGACGACTTGTGTGTCGATGGTTATGAAACGATGATGATAAGGACAACACAACACCCGGTCAGTGAGCGGAGAAAATCTCCGACCCAGCCGGGAATCGAACCCCGGCCGTTAGATATGACATTCTGTCGCGCTGACCACTCAGGCACCAGGGACGCACCACGTGTCTTGATTTTTCTTTATTCATACCTCCATTGTCGACCGCCACGTCAAATTTGCCTCTCTGGTATCTTTACCTTCCTAAAGCCAAACCGATCGTCATCAAATACATCCTCAGTTTTCTTTTTCGTTCTTCTGTATATAGTTCTTGTCAGCAATTTGGATACATGAGCTGTTATGTTGATTGTTGGATAGATCTCGCACTTGCCAGCTCTTGCAGTCTTCGGAATTGCGTTGATGATATTTTTCCAAAAGTCAGATGGTACGTCGCCGCACTTACACATTCTACACATAATATGAATAGTCGCTTTGTTGCCACTTCTCTCAATGATTGTAGAAATGCTGACGGAATGTTATTTACACCCTCTGCCTAATTTGTTCTTAAACTCTCCAAAGCTCTTTTAAATTCTTGTTTCCAATCGATTCCTGTTTCTTGTTCTATAACATCAGACAAGTCTTCGCCCTCATAGAGGGCTTCAGTGTACTGTTTCCACCTACCCGCTCTCTCTTCTCCATTTAACAGTGGAATTCCCGTTGTGCTTTTAATGTTACCACCCTTGCCTTTTACTCCACCGAATGTTCGTGTATGCTTCCGACAATCATTTCTTTTTCGATTTCTTTCCATTTTTCATCGAGCTATTTCGTCTTAGCTGCCCTGCTCTTTCTATTTATTTCATTCTTCAGCGACTTATATTTATGTATTCTTGAATTTCCCTGAATATTTTTGTACGTCCTTCTTTCATCGATCAACTGAAGTATTTCTTCTGTTACCCATGGTTTCTTCGCCACTACTTTCTTGTACCCATGTTTTCCTTCCCAATTTCTGTGATTGGCATTTTTAGACATGTCCATTCCTCTTCAACTGTACTGCCTACTGCGCTATTCCTTATTGCGGTCTGTATAGCCTTAGAGAAATTCAAAAGTATCTCGTCATTGCTTAGTACTTCCGTGTCCCACTTCTTTGCGTATTGATTCATTCCGACTAATGTCGTAAGCTTCAACCAACTCTTCATCAATACTACATTGTGATCTGAATCTGTATCTGCTCCTGGGTACGCCTTTCAATCCAGAATCTGATTTCGAAATCTCTGCCTGACCATGATGTAATCTAACTGAGATCTTCCCCTATTACCCAGCCTTTCCTTGTACACTCCTGGAAATTGAAATAAGAACAGCGTGAATTCATTGTCCCAGGAAGGGGAAACCTTATTGACACATTCCTGGGGTCAGATACATCACACGATCACACTGACAGAACCACACGCACATAGATACAGGCAACAGAGCATGCACAATGTCGGCACTAGTACAGTGTATATCCACCTTTCGCAGCAATGCAGGCTGCTACTCTCCCATGGAGACGATCGTAGAGATGCTGGATGTAGTCCTGTGGAACGGCTTGCCATGCCATTTCCACCTGGCGCCTCAGTTGGACCAGCGTTCGTGCTGGACCTGCAGACCGCGTGAGACGACGCTTCATCCAGTCCCAAACATGCTCAATGGGGGACAGATCCGGAGATCTTGCTGGCCAGGGTAGTTGACTTACACCTTCTAGAGCACGTTGGGTGGCACGGGACGCATGCGGACGTGCATTGTCCTGTTGGAACAGCAAGTTCCCTTGCCGGTCTAGGAATGGTAGAACGATGGGTTCGATGACGGTTTGGATGTACCGTGCACTATTCAGTGTCCCCTCGACGATCACCAGAAGTGTACGGCCAGTGTAGGAGATCGCTCCCCAGACCATGATGCCGGGTGTTGGCCCTGTGTGCCTCGGTCGTATGCAGTCCTGATTGTGGCGCTCACCTGCACGGCGCCAAACACGCATACGACCATCATTGGCACCAAGGCACAAGCGACTCTCATCGCTGAAGACGACACGTCTCCATTCGTCCCTCCATTCACACCTGTCGCGACACCACTGGAGGCGGGCTGCACGATGTTGGGGCGTGAGCGGAAGACGGCCTAACGGTGTGCGGGACCGTAGCCCAGCTTCATGGAGACGGTTGCGAATGGTCCTCGCCGATACCCCACGAGCAACAGTGTCCCTAATTTGCTGGGAAGTGGCGGTGCGGTCCCCTACGGCAGTGCGTAGGATCCTACGGTCTTGGCGTGCATCCGTGCGTCGCTGCGGTCCGGTCCCAGGTCGACGGGCACGTGCACCTTCCGTCGACCACTGGCGACAACATCGATGTACTGTGGAGACCTCACGCCCCACGTGTTGAGCAATTCGGCGGTACGTCTACCCGGCCTCCCGCATGCCCACTATACGCCCTCGCTCAAAGTCCATCAACTGCACATACGGTTCACGTCCACGCTGTCGCGGCATGCTACCAGTGTTAAAGACTGCGATGGAACTCCGTATGCCACGGCAAACTGGCTGACACTGACGGCGGCGTTGCACAAATGCTGCGTAGCTAGCGCCATTCGACGGCCAACACCGTGGTTGCTGGTGTGTCCGCTATGCCGTGCGTGTTGTCATTGCTTGTACAGCCCTCTCGCAGTGTCCGGAGCAAGTATGGTGGGTCTGACACACCGGTGTCAATGTGTTCTTTTTTCCATTTCCAGGAGTGTATATCTCCTCCTCTTGTGGTCTTGAACAGAGTATTAACTATTATTCGCTGAAATTTATTACAAAACTCAATTAGCCATTCTCCTCTCTCTTTCCTTGCCCCAAGCCCATATTCTCCTGGAACCTTTTATACTGCTCCTTCCCCCACAACTGCATTCCAGTTCCCCAAAACTATTAGATTTTCATCTCGCTTTGCGTACTGTATTACCCTTTTCATATCCTCACAGAACTTACTGCAGGTTCCTTTACTTTTGTTCTGTTGTTTGTGATTCCTTTCTCCGCGGTTATATCCATATCAAAATCATTTTTATATTCACAGATGCGCTGATGGATCGCAGAGTTCACCACGTGGCTAACTACTACGTCTATTTATATTGGAAGTTAACCTAAAGCAAAGTTAAAGTCTTCTTGTACAATGAAAGTCTACTACTGAAGTCACTAATGTAAATAGCCTTTATATAACTGCCGCTGTAACTAGATACATGCTTCTCTGTGTTCACAGTTCCTCAGGATGCAACATATGTGCTGGAATCAGTTACATTAGGTTTTTCTTTTTATCTTTCCCTCTCATAAGTAATGATATCATATACAGGGTGGTCCATTAATAGTGACCGGGCCAAATATCTCACAAAATAAGCATCAAACGAAAAAACTACATAGAACGAAACTCGTCTAGCTTGAATGGGGAAACCAGATGGCGCTATGGTTGGCCCGCTAGATGGCGCTGCCACAGTTCAAACAGATATCACCTGTGTTTTTTTAAATATGAACCTCCATTTTTTATTACATATTCGTGTAGTACATAAAGAAATATGAATGTTTTAGTTGGACCACTTTTTCCGCTTTGTGATAGATGGCATTGTAATAGTCACAAACGTGTAAGTACCTGGTATCACGTAACATTCCGCCGGTGCGGACGGTATTTGCTTCGTGATACATTACCCGTGTTAATATGGACCGTTTACCACTTGCGGAAAAGGTCGATATCGTGTTGATGTATGGCTATTGTCATCAAAATGCCCAAAGGGCGTGTGCTATGTATGCTGCTCGGTATCCTGGACGACATCTTCCAAGTGTACAGACCGTTCGTCGGATAGTTACGTTATTTAAGGAAACAGGAAATGCTCAGCCACATGTGAAACGTCAGCCACGACCAGCAACAAATGATGATGCCTATGTAGGTGTTTTAGCTCCTGTCGCGGCTAATCCGTACATCATTAGCCGACAAATTGCGCGAGATTTGGGAATCCCAAAAACGTCAGTGTTGTGAATGCTACATCAACATCGATTGCACCCGTACCACATTTCTATGCACCAGGAATTGCATGGCGACGACTTTGAACGTGCCACTGGGCACAAGAGAAATTACGGGGCGATGACAGATTTTCTTGCACGCTTTCATTTAGCGACGATGCGTCATTCACCAACAGCGGTAGCGTAAACTGGCATAATATGCACTATTGGGCAACGGAAAATACACGATGACTGCGACAAGTGGAACATCAGGACCTTGGCGTGTTAATGTATGGTGCGGCATTATGGGAGGAAGGATAATTCCCCCCATTTTATCGATGGCAAAGTGGTACAATGTGTGCTGATTTCTTACGTAATGTTTTACCGATGTTACTACAAGATGTTTCACTGCATGACAGAATGGCGATGTACTTCCAACATGATGGATGTCCGGCACATAGCTAGCGTGCAGTGGAAGCGGTACTCAGTAGCATATTTCATGACAGGTGGTTTGGTCGTCGAAGCACCAAACCATGGCCCGCACGTTCACCGGATGTGACGTCCCCGGATTTCTTTCTGTGGAGAAAGTTGAAGGGTATTTGCTATCGTGATCAACCGACAACACCTGGCAACATGCGTCAGCGCACTGTCAATGCATGCCCGAACATTACGAGAGGCGAACTACTCGCTGTTAAGAGGAATGTCGTTACACATATTGCCAAATGCATTGAGGATGACTGACATCATTTTGAGCATTTATTACATTAATGTGGTATTTACATGTAATCACGCTGTAACAGCATGCGTTCTCAGAAATTATAAGTTCACAAAGGTACATGTATCACATTGGAACAACCGAAATAAGATGTTCAAATGTACCTACGTTCTGTATTTTAATTTAAAAAACCTTCATGTTACCAACTGTTCGTCTAAAATTGTGATCCACATGTTTGTGACTATTACAGCGTCATCTATCACAAAGCGAAAGAAGTGATACAACAAAAACATTCGTATACCTTTACGTACTACACGAACAGGGGTTCCTATTTAAAAAAAAAAAAAAAAATCAGTTAAGACCCGTTTGACCGATGGCAGCGCCATCTAGCGGGCCAACCATAGGACCATCTGGTTTCCCCATTCAAGCTATACAAGTTTCGTTCTTTGTAGTCACGATCAATGGACACCCTGGACAGGACGCACAGTTAAAACTTAAATTAAATACAGTTACTGTGTTTTCATATTGGAAAGGAGGACAGAGTAATGTGCTATTTTCTTTGAAGTTAGTATTGTACGTTTACCATTTACTTTTTCTATCTCTTCGTCTTCAACCTGCGACGTCGGCATGTATACCTGAAATACCGTCGTCGCTGTTGGTTTGCTATTCATTCTGATAAAAACAACCCTATCAACGAACTGTTCGCAGCAACACACTCTGCGCCCTACCTTCCTATTCATGACGAATCCTACTTACGCTATACCGTTTGCTCCTGCTGTTGATATTAGCTTATACTGATGTGACCAGAAATCCTTGTCTTCTTTCCATTTCATTTCACTGACCCTTACTATACCTAGTTTGAGCCTTTGTATCTCCCTTTTCAGATTTTCTAGTTTCCCTACCACGGTCAAGCTCCTAACATTCCACGTCCCGCCTCATAGAATGTTAACGTGTCGTTGCTATTCCGGAATCTTTTGCCAATGGGTCGATCATCATGACATTTTTTTCAATTGCTACGAAAATGTCCTGTGGATGCACGTTATATGCCTCTACTGCAGTGGTTTCCATTGCCTTCGGCATCCTCATGTCGTCGAACAAGTCTCGCCGCGTCTGCCGCGCTGTGCGAACGTGTGCTGGGTTTCGTGCGCTGCGGTCTGCTGTGCTACGGCGAAACATTTTGATACACCTATCTCATTCAAAATTAAACGAGGGAGATGACTGCAGATAAATTTGACCGTAGCTCACACGCAGTTTTCTCAGATGACTAGGCTCCTATAAGTGTACAGTATTAAGAGAGCTGCGCGTTTCCATATTATGGATGACACTGTGGAAGAATTGTTATATCTGGACCGTTTAAATTGTGACCGAAACTATATTGGAGTGACTGTGTAAAGGGAAACCCTTTTGAATACTGTGATGATAGGTACTTTGGAGAGAGACTTCGTCTGCCGAAATACGAGTAGCATGGTGGTTGTTAAACCAAATAAATGATAGGCCATAATTTTCTACCAATGAGCACTTTAAATTAATGTCCCACCTTCTCTAGAAGTATTATTATCATCGATGATAGGTGGTAAGCAGAATTATTACATACAGGAAATACAAAGAACCATTTCACGAGTCTGTACAGTAATAATGGTAATAAACAGCTGCTGACACTTGACTCAAGTATAGAAATATGACACATTTCGCAAAAATCCATTAATAGCGGAGACTAAAAATCTCTGGAACCGCGCGACCGAGCGGTCGCAGGATCGAATCCTGCCTCGGGCATGGATGTGTGTGATGTCCTTAGCGTGGTTAGGTTTAAGTAGTTGTAAGTTCTAGGGGACTGATGATCTCAGAAGTTAAGTCCCATAATGCTCAGAGCCATTTTTGACTAAGAAACATCGACAAATAACATCTTCCAGAATGATATTTTCACTCTGCAGCGGAGTGTGCGCTGATATGAAACTTCGTGGCAGATTAAAACTGTGTGCCCGACCGAGACTCGAACTCGGGACCTTTGCCTTTCGCGGGCAAGTGCACTACCATCTGAGCTACCGAAGCACGACTCACGCCCGGTACTCACAGCTTTACTTCTGCTAGTACCTCGTCTCCGACATTACAAACTTTACAGAAGCTCTTCTGCGAACCATGCAGAACTAGCACTCCTGAAAGAAAGGATATTGCGGAGACATGGCTTAGCCACAGCCTTGGGGATGTTTCCAGAATGAGATTTTCACTCTGCAGCGGAGTGTGCGCTGATATGAAACTTCCTGGCAGATTAAAACTGTGTGCCTGACCGAGACTCGAACTCTGGACCTTTGCCTTTCGCGGGCAAGTGCTCTACCATCTGAGCTACCGAAGCACGACTCACGCCCGGTACTCACAGCTTTACTTCTGCTAGTACCTCGTCTCCGACATTACAAACTTTACAGAAGCTCTTCTGCGAACCATGCAGAACTAGCACTCCTGAAAGAAAGGATATTGCGGAGACATGGCTTAGCCACAGCCTTGGGGATGTTTCCAGAATGAGATTTTCACTCTGCAGCGGAGTGTGCGCTGATATGAAACTTCCTGGCAGATTAAAACTGTGTGCCCGACCGAGACTCGAAATCGGGACCCTTGCCTTTCGTGGGCAAGTGCTCTACCATCTGAGCTACCGAAGCACGACTCACGCCCGGTACTCACAGCTTTACTTCTGCCAGTACCTCGTCTCCTACCTTCCAAACTTTACAGAAGCTCTTCTGCGAACCATGCAGAACTAGCACTCCTGAAAGAAAGGATATTGCGGAGACATGGCTTAGCCACAGCCTTGGGGATGTTTCCAGAATGAGATTTTCACTCTGCAGCGGAGTGTGCGCTGATATGAAACTTCCTGGCAGATTAAAACTGTGTGCCTGACCGAGACTCGAACTCTGGACCTTTGCCTTTCGCGGGCAAGTGCTCTACCATCTGAGCTACCGAAGCACGACTCACGCCCGGTACTCACAGCTTTACTTCTGCCAGTACCTCGTCTCCTACATTCCAAACTTTACAGAAGCTCTTCTGCGAACCATGCAGAACCAGCACTGATGAAAAAAAGGATATTGCGGAGACATGGCTTAGCCACAGCCTTGGGGATGTTTCCAGAATGAGATTTTCACTCTGCAGCGGAGTGTGCGCTGATATGAAACTTCCTGGCAGATTAAAACTGTGTGCCCGACCGAGACTCGAACTCGGGACCTTTGCCTTTCGCGGGCAAGTGCTCCACAATCTGAGCTACCGAAGCACGACTCACGCCCGGTACTCACAGCGTTACTTCTGCCAGTACCTCGTCTCCTACATTCCAAACTTTACAGAAGCTCTTCTGCGAACCATGCAGAACTAGCACTGATGAAAGAAAGGATATTGCGGAGACATGGCTTAGCCACAGCCTTGGGGATGTTTCCAGAATGAGATTTTCACTCTGCAGCGGAGTGTGCGCTGATATGAAAATTCCTGGCAGATTAAAACTGTGTGCCCGACCGAGACTCGAACTCAGGATCTTTGCCTTTCGCGGGCAAGTGCTCTACCATCTGAGCTACCGAAGCACGACTCACGCCCGGTACTCACAGCTTTACTTCTGCCAGTAACTCGTCTCCTACCTTCCAAACTTTACAGAAGCTCTTCTGCGAACCATGCAGAACTAGCACTCCTGAAAGAAATAATATTGCGGAGACATGGCTTAGCCACAGCCTTGGGGATGTTTCCAGAATGAGATTTTCACTCTGCAGCGGAGTGTGCGCTGATATGAAACTTCCTGGCAGATTAAAACTGTGTGCCTGACCGAGACTCGAACTCTGGACCTTTGCCTTTCGCGGGCAAGTGCTCTAACATCTGAGCTACCGAAGCACGACTCACGCCCGGTACTCACAGCTTTACTTCTGCTAGTACCTTGTCTCCGACATTACAAACTTTACAGAAGCTCTTCTGCGAACCATGCAGAACTAGCACTCCTGAAAGAAAGGATATTGCGGAGACATGGCTTAGCCACAGCCTTGGGGATGTTTCCAGAATGAGATTTTCACTCTGCAGCGGAGTGTGCGCTGATATGAAACTTCCTGGCAGATTAAAACTGTGTGCCCGACCGAGACTCGAACTCAGGACCTTTGCCTTTCGCGGGCAAGTGCTCTACCATCTGAGCTACCGAAGCACGACTCACGCCCGGTACTCACAGCTTTACTTCTGCCAGTACCTCGTCTCCTACATTCCAAACTTTACAGAAGCTCTTCTGCGAACCATGCAGAACTAGCACTCCTGAAAGAAAGGATATTGCGGAGACATGGCTTAGCCACAGCCTTGGGGATGTTTCCAGAATGAGATTTTCACTCTGCAGCGGAGTGTGCGCTGACATGAAACTTCCTGGCAGATTAAAACTGTGTGCCTGACCGAGACTCGAACTCTGGACCTTTGCCTTTCGCGGGCAAGTGCTCTACCATCTGAGCTACCGAAGCACGACTCACGCCCGGTACTCACAGCTTTACTTCTGCTAGTACCTCGTCTCCGACATTACAAACTTTACAGAAGCTCTTCTGCGAACCATGCAGAACTAGCACTGATGAAAGATAGGATATTGCGGAGACATGGCTTAGCCACAGCCTTGGGGATGTTTCCAGAATGAGATTTTCACTCTGCAGCGGAGTGTGCGCTGATATGAAACTTCCTGGCAGATTAAAACTGTGTGCCCGACCGAGACTCGAACTCAGGACCTTTGCCTTTCGCGGGCAAGTGCTCTACCATCTGAGCTACCGAAGCACGACTCACGCCCGGTACTCACAGCTTTACTTCTGCCAGTACCTCGTCTCCTACCTTCCAAACTTTACAGAAGCTCTTCTGCGAACCATGCAGAACTAGCACTCCTGAAAGAAAGGATATTGCGGAGACATGGCTTAGCCACAGCCTTGGGGATGTTTCCAGAATGAGATTTTCACTCTGCAGCGGAGTGTGCGCTGATATGAAACTTCCTGGCAGATTAAAACTGTGTGCCTGACCGAGACTCGAACTCTGGACCTTTGCCTTTCGCGGGCAAGTGCTCTACCATCTGAGCTACCGAAGCACGACTCACGCCCGGTACTCACAGCTTTACTTCTGCCAGTACCTCGTCTCCTACATTCCAAACTTTACAGAAGCTCTTCTGCGAACCATGCAGAACTAGCACTCCTGAAAGAAAGGATATTGCGGAGACATGGCTTAGCCACAGCCTTGGGGATGTTTCCAGAATGAGATTTTCACTCTGCAGCGGAGTGTGCGCTGATATGAAACTTCCTGGCAGATTAAAACTGTGTGCCCGACCGAGACTCGAACTCGGGACCTTTGCCTTTCGCGGGCAAGTACTCCACCATCTGAGCTACCGAAGCACGACTCACGCCCGGTACTCACAGCTTTACTTCTGCCAGTACCTCGTCTCCTACATTCCAAACTTTACAGAAGCTCTTCTGCGAACCATGCAGAACCAGCACTGATGAAAGATAGGATATTGCGGAGACATGGCTTAGCCACAGCCTTGGGGATGTTTCCAGAATGAGATTTTCACTCTGCAGCGGAGTGTGCGCTGATATGAAACTTCCTGGCAGATTAAAACTGTGTGCCCGACCGAGACTCGAACTCAGGATCTTTGCCTTTCGCGGGCAAGTGCTCTACCATCTGAGCTACCGAAGCACGACTCACGCCCGGTACTCACAGCTTTTCTTCTGCCAGTACCTCGTCTCCTACCTTCCAAACTTTACAGAAGCTCTTCTGCGAACCATGCAGAACTATCACTCCTGAAAGAAAGGATATTGCGGAGACATGGCTTAGCCACAGCCTTGGGGATGTTTCCAGAATGAGATTTTCACTCTGCAGCGGAGTGTGCGCTGATATGAAACTTCCTGGCAGATTAAAACTGTGTGCCTGACCGAGACTCGAACTCGGGACCTTTGCCTTTCGCGGGCAAGTGCTCTACCATCTGAGCTACCGAAGCACGACTCACGCCCGGTACTCACAGCTTTACTTCTGCCAGTACCTCGTCTCCTACATTCCAAACTTTACAGAAGCTCTTCTGCGAACCATGCAGAACTAGCACTCCTGAATGAAAGGATATTGCGGAGACATGGCTTAGCCACAGCCTTGGGGATGTTTCCAGAATGAGATTTTCACTCTGCAGCGGAGTGTGCGCTGATATGAAACTTCCTGGCAGATTAAAACTGTGTGCCCGACCGAGACTCGAACTCGGGACCTTTGCCTTTCGCGGGCAAGTGCTCTACCATCTGAGCTACCGAAGCATAACTCACGTCCGGTACTCACAGCTTTACTTCTGCCAGTACCTCGTCTCCTACCTTCCTAACTTTACAGAAGCTCTTCTGCGAACCATGCAGAACTAGCACACCTGAAAGAAAGGATATTGCGGAGACATGGCAAAGGTCCCGAGTTCGAGTCTCGGTCGGGCACACAGTTTTAATCTGCCAGGAAGTTTCATATCAGCGCACACTGCGCTGCAGAGTGAAAATCTCATTCTGGAAACATCCCCAATGCTCTGGCTAAGCCATGTCTCCGCAATATCCTTTCTTTAAGGAGTGCTAGTTCTGCATGGTTCGCAGAAGAGCTTCTGTAAAGTTTGGAAGGTAGGAGACGAGCTACTGGCAGAAGTAAAGCTGTGAGTACCGTTCGTGAGTCGTGCTTCGGTAGCCCAGATGGTATAGCACTTGCCCGCGAAAGGCAAGGGTCCCGAGTTCGAGTCTCGGTCGTGCACACAGTTTTAATCTGCCAGGAAGTTTTAAATAACATCTTCTCAGCACGAACATAAAAGATAAAATAAAGAGAGACTTTAAAGCAGCCATAAAAAGGTGGTGTTTTGGGATTGTCTTCCTGATCAGCTATACAAAACAAAAGTTTATAATATGGTAGTTCAATAACATGACTCTTCAAGTTCCTTTTCTTATAAATATCGTATCGAAAATATGTGAAATTAAATCGCGTTGTAGTCACAGAATTTCATAAGGGCTTTCGAAATTTCTACCAGTAATGCATCCATGAGGAACTCAGACAAACGCCCAAAAATCTGAAATCTTAGTAAAATAAACAAACGAAATGTGGCCCACATAATAAGTCAGATACGGAGCTTGTATTATAGCTCTTAACTATAAATGAACCAAACTTAACGTAGCAATCGATACATCAACTGTTTAAGGTATTATAATTCTATTACAATCAGATGCTTTTTTCTATTTCGCTATACATAAACGCCGCGCGGAGTGACCGCGCCGTTAGAGGCACTATGCCACGGATTGTGCGGCCCCTCCCGCCGGAGGTTCGAGTCCTCCCTCGGGCAAGGACCGATGACCTCAGCAGTTTGGTCCCTTAGTAAGTCACACACACTTGAACATTTTTTTGCACATAACCGAATTGACGATCAGCGAGGTATAAACACACTTTTGGTTGCTTATGAAAGTGGCAATGACATCACTCATCAGTGATTGCTGAGGAAAACTATTTGCACATCCGAATGTGTGCAAATTTATGTCCCTATTAACGTCTTAGTATCACCTGGGCGTCTTCTACTGCAATATACGGAGTTAAGCGCGGTAAAATGCACCTTTAGGTAAAGACTGTTCGCTGATCGTTGGTGCGCCGCAGACGCATTTAAGCATGGTTTACTTTTAACCATTATAACGATACCTTGGTTACCTTGCTTTCCGCCCGTGGTTGGTGAACTCGTACAGGAGACTGAGTACTGACTTAGTGCTGCACTGGCCGCCAGATGACGACAGCGCGAAGTTGTTGCAGGCCAGAGCGACCACGATTAGCGCAGGTGACGCAGACTTGGTGACGGTCCGCCGCATTTAGAGAATTCTACGGTCAGTGTAGAGGCAGTGGAACCTCGGACCCTAAGGAACATGCCCAGCATCAGCCTGGCGACGCCTTTGTGGTCCGATACACAGGTCGGCTTAGTTCTGTCGCCAGACTCTTCATTGCTGGGTGGTCATCGAATCTACCTACATGTAGTGTCACCGCGTTGAGATCTTAAAGTGTTTGGCGGTGAAGCCACACACAGCTGATAAACAAAGGATTGCGACGGTACCTTGTTACACAAGTCTTGGCATATCTTGCTGTATCTGCAGGGGCGTTTAGCAGCTCAGGAGTATCATCGGTCAGGCACTTGTCTTTAGGGATACCACGCGGACCAGTGTGGCTCAACCTTCCTGTGCGTCGTGGTATGCTGTCCGCTCTGCGACACTTGTAAATGATATGAGTGCTAACCGTTTCATGCTGCTGTGAAACACTATGTAGGTCTAAACTAAATATACGAGGGTCAGTCAAAAAGTAATGCCTCCTATTTTTTTTTCTACGTTTAATTGTCAGGAAATTTAAATGCAATTACATAGGTTGAAAACCACAACATTGAGGATCATTTTGTCATTTTTCAAAGTAATCTCCGCCCATCTCTACAGTTTTGGTCCATCTTTGAACAAGGGCATGTATCCCAGCACGGTAAAAATCACAGCTCTGCTTCCTAAGCCATTGACGCACGGATGTTTTGACGGCCTCCTCATCTTCAAAATGAATCCCACGATGAGCTTCTTTTAGTGGCCCGAACACATGGTGCCAGGTCAGGGCTGTATGGGGGATGAGGCAAAACTTCCCATCCAATTTTGACAATCTCGTCAGAGGTGTGACGACTGGTGTGTGGTCTTGCATTGTCATGCAAAAGAAGAACATCTGCCATTGATTTTGTTGGGCGAACTCGCTGAAGACGTGCTTTAAGTTTTTTGAGGGTTGTGACGTATTGAACAGAATTTATTGTGCATCCCTGCTCCAAAAAATCAACCAGAATCACACCCTCTGTATCCCAGAAAACTGTTGCCATAACTTTCCCTGCCGATAGCACAGTTTTGAATTTTTTCTTCCTCGGCGAGCTTGTGTGACGCCACTCCATTGACTGCCTCTTTGATTCGGGTTCAAAAAAATGCACCCATGTTTCGTCCCCGGTCACAATTTTTTTCAGAAACTCATCTCCCTCCAAACGGAAGCGCTGCAAGTGTTGGGAGGCTATTGTTTTCCTTGCCTCTTTATTCTGATCGGTTAACATTGTTGGAACCCACCGTGCACAAACTTTTGAGTACCCCAATTGTTTAATAATCGTGATCACACTGCCTTTACTAAGTCACCCGACGGTCACCACGAATGATGTCATCAACTTGCTGAATGTTGTGTGGAGTCACTGCACTCACCGGCCTGCCGCTCCGCTTTTCGTCAGTCAACGGTGTTTGCCCTTCAGCTTCCTTACAACGACGAACCCATCGTCTAACAGTGCTGACATCCACTGTCACAACACCATACACCTTCTTCAGTCTTTCATGAATGCGTATGGGCGTTTCACCTTCTGCATTCAAGAAATCAATCACACAACGCTGTCTCAAACGAACATCGATGTCGGCCATCTTACAAACTTCTGCTGTGCTGCCACCTGTTGACACAGAAAGTTACTACTGCAGTGGATTGCAGAAGAAGGTTTGAGGAATGGCGCCAAATTCAAATTTTTCACTTAACTTAATTTTTTTAAGTAGAAAAAAAAATGGGAGGCATTACTTTTTGACCGACCCTCGTACATACGATGCACAAAAAATTGAAGAGCCACTTTTTAAAGCATTATAACTTTCCCCATTGCGACGCTTAAGTTTGAAATTTAGTTCTAAGGTAACTGCAACCTTCCTCTGTAATAGTGAAAAAGTGTGGTGATTTGTGACGTCTCCTTCGGGCTCGTCGAAGCGTCAGACAGACCAGTGCTCAGAAGTTCACGTCAGGTGTAAGGGGAGTTAATGATGTCACATTGGTATCATATCTCACCACAATGTTCCCCAACGTCACAGTGAAGACGCCTCACAATGGACAAATCGTCACACCCCCACTTATCCGCATCGCACCCCTTCTTTTGACGTTGATGGTCATATCTGCCACTCTCAGCGCTGAAAACACGCGGTTTTCTTATTGCAGGCTAAGAAGAACATTTCAGTCAAACCACTGCTCAGTTCTGACAGGAAAAGGCCTCAGGATGTGGCAGTGAGGGTGGCAATGAAATCACTCCTTCCGTCGGGACGTTCATTTACGTTCATTTCGCGGTATAAAAGGACAGTTTGCAGTGCGATGTGCAACACAACAACGTTATTGACACTACCAACAACCTACCGGATAATTCTCCTATTCTCTAAGCACATTGTGGGGCTGCAGCCACCTTGAACGTGATCTGACTGTTTTAGGGTATAGTGCGACCGCATGTTTTGTCCTGATATGAAGAGTGCATTCACTATAGTTCTTTAAATCCATTCGACGAACTTTGAACGTAATCCAAAGCAGCAAACAGTGTTTATGCTTTTTCAGCTTTCCTACTCGAGCCATTCTGTGGCGTGATCAGGGAAATAGGGAAAGGGGGGGAGGGGAATTAGGAGGTGCGACTTTCATACTTCCATCAATAAAATGGCAAAGCGTCCTTCTAACACCACCGATTCTGGCATCACTCTCCATGCCAACTGTGCATATTTATTGAGCTCTTTAAAAAATGTATGTTTACAGAGACAACCATTGATTGATTCCTATATGCTTGGGGGTAGACAGTCTTTTCGATACCTTGCAGGTCAGTGGTTCTACTGCTGATTTAGCACTTGCCTGCAGCCATGAACAATCTGAGGCATGTAGAGTGGGTTGCCTGCCTGCAGGTGCCTAAGAATCAGTCAAGGGTTGTCTCTCCACTGGTACATTCAAAAAGTACTCAACGTAGATGTGTGGACAGCACCGAGTCTATTGTTGAAGTGGTGATATTAGAGACATCCTTCGCATTTTATTCCTGCATGCGTCAATGTTGTACCCACCCAGCCCCTACCCCTGAGTGTTATTATCCCACAGGATGGTGTCAGTTACGGGTGTAGAACAACCTTTTGCTCTTGGAGTAGACCAGAAGGTGATCTAACCAATCATTTGATTCTATGTCATATGGCTTACGAGTGGATCTTCTGCCATAGCAGATGCTACTGCAGCCGCTATGGCAGGAAAATTTTACCAGTTTTGAAGGGCACGGCACACGTGTAAACACATCGATTTGTATAACTCAGACGTGTGGTCTGGTCCTAAGAGGAGTCCAGGAAAGCACCAGCATTCACATGTTGCTCTATACGCTGCTAATGATATGTGTGGTTGTAATTACGTAGCCCATCACTGGAGACGTTGGCCTTGTGACAGAAAAATGAAATCAGCCGTTTTTGATCCATAATCAGAAGTATTTTACTACCATAAAGAAATGTATGGACATTTTGAACGCCTTAAATGATCACCACAGCTTCCCTTTCAGTAAAGGGACAAAGTTTTGGAGCTGTGTGCAATGTGTTGTTCATACTTGTTGGCAGTTTTGTGGGACAGCACCTCTCCAGTGCTATCCTGAGAGATTAAGCAGTTTAGATAGGTCGTATGACACGAGGTACTGAGTGAACTACAGACACTGTTTTAATTTTAGAAAAGCGTCCTGGCAACCATTCATATTTTTCGTCGTTCATATGTACATTTAAGCGCCATTGGGCGAGATAACAATTAATTTTTCTATGAAGTGACTGAAGATGTCTTAAATATTTGGCAGTTTCAAACTTAGGCTATGAATTCTGCTTGTTACCCAGTTACTCGTAAAGTGACTCAAAATGTGGCAAAGGCATTGCACCTGCTTTTTGAAAAATTTAACCAATTTTATATTACGTTTCGGTACGTTTAGTTTTGTAGAAAATCGTACATAGGTTTACCAGATATTAATTTACTGTTGCACCACTGACAGTTATATCATCCAAAAAGTTAACTTTGTTTAGAATCTTTAGTTGTTCCAAGTAGAGTCAGATAATTATCGTTACCACCAACATCAGGCTCATTGTTCAGTCTATAAGAGAGAGGGGTGTGCCTTGGAAAACTTTTCAGACTTTCACCTCAGCCAGCCCTGTAATAGACATTTAATATATTTTGAAATGACGGCATTCTCGTTGTGTATAGTGCCATCTTTTTTGAGAAATCACAGAAATTACTAAGGAAAAGTAAGGTTCTTTTCAATGCAACATTTAATATATGTGTTACGTTATTGCTCTACTACACACCAATAATCATTAAGTGACATCAAATAGAGAAGAAGTATTATCAAAAACCAGTTAATGATTAAAAAAATTTTGGAACAGAAGCTAATGACAATTATCACAAATTTCCATTTTCCAAACAGTGAAAATTGTTAAGACGTTGAGAAACTCACTTCACTTACAAATATCATGTTTTCCATGACAGAAAAACCTCCATTTCCACCCCTTAAAAACTACCCTTGCCAAATCCGTTGCTAACCGTGCCAACCCTGCGAAACCGCGGGGCAAGGCACCAGCAAAAGAAAGAAAGATTGCTATTTTGTACTGGCACAGTTTGTATTTCGCCGTTGTCAATCTGCAGAAAGCCAACAGGAAGTGTGCATCGTAATTACAACCTTAACAGTGCAGTGGATTGATAAGGTAAGAAATGACGAGGTTTCTCGCAGAATCGGTGAGGAAAGGAATATTTGGAAAAAACAGACAATAAGAAGGGACAGGATGGTACGATATCCTTTAAGGCATCACGATATTCATCCCATGGTACTAGGGGGAGCTGTAGAGAGTAAATACTGTAGAGGAAGACAGAGATTGGAATACATCCAGCAAACAATTGAGGACATAGGTTGCAAGTGCTACTCTGAGATGAGGAGAGGAACTCGCGGCGGGTCGCAACAAACCAGCCAGAAGGCTGGTGACTCAAAAAATTAATACAACCTGTTCAAAGCACGTAGTTTTCCATGTCCAGGAATCTAGTGCACGTCAGTAAACGTGAATCTGAGGTCGTGTAATTTATTGTCGTTTCAAAATATCTCCCTCCAGTTAATCATTTACTTCGCAATAACAATTTTAAATTTCTTTTCCAGATGAACATATCTGAGTATTCACGACAAAAGACAATTATTTCCATTATTTATTACTATTTCTTAACGTCTTTTGTTGTCAGAAAAATGTTAAATCCTTCGTCACAGGTACAGCCAAACATTTATGAAATCATTGTTTTCCGCATTATTGATCATATAGTGGACAAACAGTGCCCAGTTGGACTGGTAAACGTGTTGATTAATTTTTGTATTATTTCAGTGAGTTTTTTCATGGACTCATGCTGTAATGTTGTGGTACCCATTTTCTTTTCTTATTTTATGTGAGTCACTGCAGTGTTGTAAGTACTAGACAAAATCTATAAAAGAAGAAAGTGCTGGAGTACAATAGGTTTTTCTTTACAACGACTTCGTTAACATTTATTTCCACTAACCGGTCAAATTTTCTTCAGAATCGACAGCCTGATCTAAAATTAAATTCATTCGGCAAACACGATCAAGGTCACGTTATCAAATTAACCATTTGGTAAGGGGAGGAGATTACAAACTATCATCCAAGTAGCTTTAATACGAGACACAACAAAAATATGAAGCACTCGTAATATTTACAAACGAAAAAAATAGAAAATGCGCGGAAACTGCTAATGGCGGTCTCTAGTGCGCATTCTTTTATGTGATTCTAAAATCGTTCACTATATTGAGACAGTTACTAGCAAAATTCATGTGTTCCTAGTTACTCGAGACACAACACTCAACCGTGCATTCCGAATGGCACGATAATCACTATGGACTGGTGTGATATTTCATCCAGAAGTAATATACTTTGTTTAGCCTTATCTTGGAGACGTACTGGCTACCAGATGCTTCAGACATAGCCCTTCTGTTTATGGAATGGCATATACATCAGTTCTTTGAAATTATCGTGAATTTTCATGGACACTTTTGGTTTACGCAGAGTTATCAACAGGACTGCCGATTGACTATACGTGACAGGTTTGAGAATACCTTGTTCTACTAAGCGTTTCAGTTCACATTCGAGGTTCTCTCGCAATGCTACTGTGACTCGTCAGGCTCAGTAGTAACGCTATGTTGCAGAAGATTAAGAATGAAAATCAACTGCAAGATTATGGACACGCCTTAACGCTGTCAGTACCGGTGCAATAATTGTCCATTGTGATAAACCTTTTGCATTTCCTTTATGTTTTCTTCATCTTTAAAGGCAAAGAGAGAAGATGAAGCGGTAGTCCATCATATAGCCTATGCCTACCGTCATGTATTTTGACTTTCAGTTGTTAAAAAACGGAGTATTGTTTCTGGTACCAGCAGGAGGAAGAAAGGATTCTCGCTCAGCTAGTGAACGAATGAGAAGCACGCCATTTTTAGCGAGAAATTGTAGACCGCCATTTTGGGATCGCTATGAATAAGTGAGGAGTATGTATTTCACCGTTTAGAAAAATACAGTATTGTTTTATTAACAGAAACGTCGTGTGAGTTGTTATTTCAAATAGTACAATAATTACAAGGACTGAAGCCCAGCTGTGTACTTTGGAAATTTCGAAGATCCGATAAGCTTAATGGGAACACTGTCAAGACTTCGAAGGTGAACACGGCGACCAAACGTAGCATTATAAAGAATGGTAAGCACAAATCTACATCGGAGAAAGAACTACTTCGTCCTGCAAAATAATGTGAACTAATACGAACTTATTTCCAGGCATAGCTCAGCTTATTGTGCTTGTCATTCATGCCGAAAAATTAATCTCATTAATTCAACACATTTTAAAAAGCCACGCATTTCAACATTTTATGATCATCTATTCCATTATTTTATTTTATTATACCATGTCTGAAGAATCCAGACCATTTCAGCTGTGTCCAAAGATTAACACCAATTTAAGGCATCTTATCTTCTTTAACAAACAGCTACGAACAGAATCCTGCCTGATAAAACATGAACAAATTGTATTATTACACATGACATCGTTTTGGTAAAATTAAAAATGTCATAAATTCGTATATAGAGAGAAAAAGAGTTCATAAATACATAATTAAAATACTGAATATCGTTTTTAAATACAGTAGCACTTTCTTCATGGATTATACTGCTTTTTCGTATAAAATCTTTTAAAACAGGCTTGCATATACAAAGGCACACAGCACTGTTCTCACTGAAAACATGTCTCCTTGCGAAATGTTTTCTCACTTTCTTTCTTTGATTTTGAAGAACAAACATAACATATATGGAAGACATATTCTTTGCTTGTGAGTGGTAAATATTACAGAAAATTTCTCTGTGTCAGTAAGCCTGCAGGTCAGTGTTAGTCTTTTGGAACTTTCGGCAAGATTGACACTGAAATCAGTTATTGTGACTTTATTGGTCTGAAGCGAACCGTGTGACCAAAATGCATTCGATACTCCTAGTAAGAACAAATGAAAAAGCAGTTTCCGCTACCATTTTACAGTTCCGTGACTGAACGCATTGTACTGTAGTCGTCTTCAAAGACACCTGTGTCATCCAAATCATCTTTACTATCTAGAGCTTCGACAATGTCTCCAAGATTCGGCTAATCGACAGTTTCTTCGTCAGATAAAACAGGGTGCACCATTTCTCTTGCACAGAATACGAATAACGAGCTCTAGCCGCTGGCGATAACAGTGACTCATAACGAACGAAATACTGCGGAAATAAGACGCACATTCACGCAGTCTATCCGTGCAGCTAATAAATCGCGGTATGAACATCGTACATAGATAGTCAGGCCAGCAAAAACAATGGGCAGCGCTTTTTAATTAACAAAATATGTTGGCTTGTAGAACCTACGGGCTTGGCGTTTTTGGAAGGGAGCGCGGCCCGTCGAATCTACGGGCTAGGCGCTGAGAGAGTTAATCCCAGAGAAAAGAGACCCTAAAAATCAGTGTGCAGTGATGGCTCAAATGGTTCAAATGGCTCTGAGCACTATGGGACTTAACACCTGTGTTCATCAGTCCCCTAAAACTTAGAACTACTTAAATCTAACTAACCTAAGGACATCACACAACACCCAGTCATCACGAGGCAGAGAAAATATCCGACCCCGCGGGGAATTGAACCCGGGAACCCGGTCGCGGGAAGCGAGAATGCTACCGCACGATCACGAGCTGCGGACCAGGGCACAGTGATCTGAAATCGGCGGAAAATACCACAGCATTGACTTTGCATATTATCTAAATAGGAAAGGTGTGGAAACGTGCTTCCCAAATGCACTTATGAGGCCATGATTAATAGCGCGCCAGTCCACCTTTGGAGCGCAATACAATAACGATTTAGCATGACTTGGATTTGATAAGCCCTGTTTACTTTCTGGGAGGTTTGGGACACCATACGTGTACGAGCAGGTCACGCAATTCCTGAATGTTACTGGCCATTGGTCAAAACGCGACGAAATGACGCCCTGACAGGATCCCAAATGCGTACCATTGGAATAAGATCAGGTGAAGATGGTGATCAAGACATCAACTTGAATTAGCTAGAATGTTCCTAAATGACTGCATCATGATTCTGGTTTTGTGACAGGGACAGTTATCCTGCAGGAAAATGCTATTGCCGTCGGGGAACTCATAAAGCATGAAGGGACTCAGATGGCCCCCAAAAATGTTCCCACGGTCCACAACTTTCATGTCACCTTCGATTTCTACTAAAGGTTCTACGGAAGCGTCGGCGAATGTTCCCCATGGCACGATACTGCCCTTACCAGCCAGCGTCAGCTGCACAGTGTATGTTTCGAATAACTGTTCGATTGGATGATGGTGTATGCAGACAAGACCATCGACCTGGTCAAACATGAAACCTTTAAACATCTATGTGCACGTTTCCATTGATCCACGGACTAGTCTCGATGATCCTGTGCCCAATGCAATCGTTAATTGCGTTATTGTTGAATCGGCATGGGAAAACTTGCGGGCAGTCTGCTGCGAAGCACCGTGTTCAACAACATTAGCTCAACTGTTTGCTCCAAAAACCTTGTGCCGGTAGCCAAGTTGTTCTCTGTCGTCAGATTTGTCGCAGAACGCAGCAAATTCTGCTATACAGAGCGGGCAAGCCTTCGACAGAGGGATGAGAGAAGCCCACCAGTTAAAACCGATACCTGGATAACTGGTGTTTTTGGTATTTGGTCTCGTTTACAACAGGTGATTTTTTTACTGATAACTGATTAAAAAACAAAAAAAAGGCAATTAGCCATAGCAGCAGTTCTAAAATTTTTCATTTTTATATAAACCTTTTTAAAAATATGGAGTAATTTTTAGTCCTCAAATTTACCTTCGTTTGAAATACTGCGCCATTACAGAAAATGAGAAAAGCGATAAATATTGTTTTAATGACAATGGGAACAGAAACGAGCAACAAACAAATTGTGTAAGAATTGGTACAGCACTGCTGAGACAATAATGTCTCCGTCGCCGTGTGTCGTGGCTTAAGGTACGCGTGTATGTGCCATGTGCAAGACTTACCCCACCTGGTCTATACGGCAGTTTCTGGCCGTCGACGGCAGACATCCTTTGAAACTATAGTCTGGAAATATTTTTACGAGTTGACATAGCAATGAAGTACAATACTACATTTGCTTTAAAAGACTGAAGGTTTGTCTGAAATTTCTATACAATATCAAAAGAGGAAGGAAATTGGGGTAACAATACTAAAATAAACACTTAACAACAATTCATTCATAGTATACAACAAAAATAGAAAGTAGCTGATCTGCTAACTGTGTCTATATAACATGCTTTTAACTACTTGAAGCCCTTGAAAACTGGCAAATTAAGATGAAAAAGAAAAGTTCTTCAATCTCAGTTTTCATCCTTTAGCACTGACTATCCGTAATGCACAAATAGTGGTATGACCCCCACTTCAACATGATTACTGAGCAACTCTTCTAGAAATTAAAATCTCCAATAGGAAAATACAGCTGATTTCTTGTATGATTCGACCACTTATCACTTTACGAGAAAAGCAGCGAGCAGTAAGAGGACGACGATTTCTTCTATTTGCACACTTAATTTTATATTTCGACTCCATGCATCTTGAATGTGAGTGAATCAAAATTTTTCAATCATTGTTAAATTTCTACGTTGATTACAGG
This sequence comes from Schistocerca gregaria, assembly GCF_023897955.1. NCBI lineage: Eukaryota > Metazoa > Arthropoda > Insecta > Orthoptera > Acrididae > Schistocerca > Schistocerca gregaria. Next base: position 593,799,089 of record NC_064923.1, on the reverse strand, counting down.
AAATAATAGGAGCAACAAGAATGGCTCTGAGCACTATGGGACTTAACATTTGTGGTCATCAGTCCCCTAGAACTTAGAACTACTTAAACCTAACTAACCAAAGGACATCACACACCTCCATGCCCGAAGCAGGATTCGAACCTGCGACCGTAGCAGCAGCGCGGTTCCGGACTGAGCGCCTAGAACCGCTAGACCACCGCGGCCGGCGGAGCAACAAAACCTAAAATCTGTTGTTTCGGGAACCGGATATCATCAGCGGTTTTAACAGTCAGGTTAAACAAGTGTGGAAAACAGCGATATAACCGAAAACCGATTGTTTCAGCGATTACCTGCATCCCTGGTCCGACCTGCACGTTCTGTGGTGGTGCGTATACGTTCAGGAGTTGTCGTGTAATTGTGGTTCCAAAGTACTTCAATTGCTTTCCACTGCAGCACCGAACAGGTTTTTCGGGAATTGCGCGTTGTCTAAGTCTATTCCTGGCTTTGGAAGAGGGGACATGTTTGTCTTGGAAGAGGTATCGTGTAAGTGTTTTGAAAAGCTCTCTTTTTTTCTCATTTAATAGAGAAATCGTGGATGGAGCATTGCGTACAAAGGAGTATTACATGATAGTCCTCAACAAAAACTTGAATTAGAAGAATAATACTAATAATAAATGCTTGGCTTTTGTGTATGATTTTGCAATACTTTCAGAAAACCTGATAGGAGCAGTTACTGAAATACACATTCTGGAAAAATTAGCAAACAGAACTGGCCTCAAAATTTCAGCTGAAAAAACAAAATTCATGGCAAATATAAAAAATGCACCAAAATACATAGATTCACAAATAGGTAAAATAGAGCGAGTAAATAAATTTAAATGTCATGGAGAAACTATACAGCAGAATGGACTAGGAAAATCTGCAATAGATGTAAGAATTAACAAAATGGAAAGAGCATATGGTCTGACCAAAAATATTTACAACAAGAAATGTATATCTAGAAAAACAAAACTAAAACACTACATCACAGTGATATGACCAGAATGTTTGAATGGATCTGAATGCTTAACGATGAACTATAAGATGGACAAACTAGAGGTACTTGAAAGAAGGATTATTAAAAAAATAATGGGTGCAATGAAAACTGAAGACGGTTGGAAAATAAGAAATAATGACGAGATCTACAAAAATATAGAGAAAATATCTGAAGTAATGGCCAAACGAAGATTAACCTTTTTTGGACATCTTTACCGAGTGGATGGAAATTGACTAACAAAACAAATAATCCTATATTTCTGGAATTAGAAATCGACAATAGCATGGATTACAGAAGTAATGAATCTTGAAAGAAACGACATCAAAGAATCAGAAATAGGAGAAAGAGATCGTTTTAAAAACAAAATACTAAATTTGGAAGGCTTTCAAAGCAGAAGAAATAAAAAATCGGGAACAACATGGACAAAAGAAAGGAAGAGACTTCATGGGGAGAAAATGAGGGAATACTGGAAAAATAGAAAATAGCAACAAAGGAAGAAGAGTAACTGAAGTTGTTAACGTGATCGTAGTTGGTCAATACGACTGTAAAAAAAATAATTAAATAAAGTGATAAATTGGCATAAGCTGCACTCACTGATCTCAGCTTCGAAACCCTATCAGTCCTAGGATTTTTATACGTCTGTTATTACTTCTATCACTTCTGACATTGTGCCGAATTGCACCTTGGTAAGAATAGCACGTTAAAATGTAGGTCCCGCTACACCTAGCTCTGTGATGCAACACAAAAATGTGAGGAATCCGAGCGCATGGCATCTTCAATAGGACCACACCAGTAAAGACAGCATGGTGTCGACCCTTTGGGCTTACGACAGCCTACTTTTTTTCACTCTGTTGGTGACAAAAACTCACGCTGCTGTCACGTCGATGTTTTTAGCAGTCTAGATGTGAGACTGCTGGCGCCTGGAGTATAAGGGCCAGTCTTCGTCTCCTGGATGAAGCGGTGAGAATGGTGGCAGTGGCGCGATGAGCCGTTTTAGTGTTAGATGCTGCCTAGCAACCTGCCTGGCTTCTTCCTCCGTTATGGACTGTAGGGCGGAATGCTGCAGTGCCTCCTACTGGTTTACAGTTGCTTCCATAGGGTTATTATTTTACTATACATTTTATATGAAAATTTGGTTTGCCGTACACAGACATGCACGAAGTTTGGATCTTCATCGCAAGAGCAGCATGCGTTTTCAGGTAACAAAAGGGATTTATTGCATTGCTCTTTACCCCAGACGAAGTACACTGATAGCTCGCAACGCCAGTCCGTGTCTGGACGTCGGAAACAACACAGCTCTACCAAGAAAATCTATAGTGACACCAGAGTTCGGTAGTCCGAAGAAATGGAGTTAGAGAGAGTCCTAAAGCACAACCAGGTATAGCTGTAAGGTGGCTGAGGATCTGTACATGGCCAGCAGGAAGAAAGAACATGCAAAGGGAAGAGGAAGTAGGTGAAGATGATATACTACATGTTTGACTGTGAGAAGAATTTTTCACAGTGATCGAGCAGGTGAGGAGCGATGGGTGCGCCCAGCCGCTACAATACATGTGCAACAAACAAGTATGATGGACGTGTTTAAACCAATAGAAATTATTTGGAGAAAGGAAGATTAATACCCTTGAACTGCATAACTTAATTGACAATCGTTGTAGACGGTCGCGACAGATGGTACTAAGTACTAATTTTTATGAAATATTTAGTAAACTGTTTGATAAATCAAGAGAAAACGGAAAAAGGCATGGAGCCCCTGAAAGGTACCTGATAGATAACATCATTGTGGAGCAAAGGTTTCAAAATCAGGTATAGGGTTGTGAGGTGTGTAAGAAATTGTTATAGCTGCACGTAAAAAGAAACTTTATTGTGCTGTAACAGAGGCATATGTCTTGTGCATATTCAGGTATATATGTAATTTTCGTTCTTCTGCAAAAGGGATGAACAACTTACTCTTGTCCTTCTTATAGGTGTTTCCAGCTCTGTATTGATTATTGTTTTTATAATTGCTCATGAAATAATAAGTAAATGTTTAAAGCATGCATTACATTTTATTTAACCAGAGCCATGGTCTTCTAATCCAGAAAACGGTTATCTATTTTCAGCCTGTGATTTAGTTGGGAGTGACTGATTTGGTGAAGCAGCGTTGACCGAAGAGGAGAGGTTCACTGAAGAGGGGTGGACATGTCTAAGAAGGGGAGTCACAAAAGACGGTCGACAGATATAGGTACAAGGAAGGAGATCGCCAAGAAACATTGGGCAACAGAAGAAATACTTCTCAAGTGAATCACTGAAAGCCATAAAGAGCCTGAAGCACCCTGTCATCGATTCTGAGACTGTAGCATGAACGCGTGCTTCTGACATCTGTTGACCTTATGGTGTACCAGTTTTATCTATACCTGTAGCCCCACACCTGTATGTCTGAATATTCACGAAAAGCTGTCTCACCAATTTCTCGGATTTTCAGTTCCATAAGTGACCGAAGCCCAAAGTATAATTTTGATGCTCTGCGTAGAAGGAACAACAAGAGTGGGAAACCAAGAATGATGTGCTCAGATGAGGAAGGTTGTAAGATAGGGATGCAGTCTTTCTCCCCTACCCTGTGAAGTCTGCATTTCAAAGAAACAGCGTCAAAATAAAAGGTAGGTCCAGGAGGGGGCTTAAACTCAGGCTTAAAGGATAACAATTATAAGATTCACTCTTGCGCAGGCCGGTGTGACTGAGGGGTTCTAGGCGCTTCAGTCTGGAACAGCGCGACCGCTACGGTCGCAGGTTCGAATCCTGCCTCGGGCATGGATGTGTGTGATGTCCTGAGGTTAATTAGGTTTAAGTAGTTCTAAGTTCTAGGGGACTGATGAGCTCAGATGTTAAGTCCCATATTGCTGAGAGCCATTTTTGAGCCACTCTTGCGCTGCTGTTCTCAGTCAAAGGAAAGAAGAATAACAGAACTTACTTAATGGAACTGACAGTGTATTGAACAAACACTATGGAATGAGAGTAAACCAAAGACAGGAGAACGTAAGATTTGAATAGCACAAAGTAGATGAAAAAGGAACTTGCCATCAAAAAGTAGACCTCCAACTGCACGAAGTGATGGATTTCTAATACATTAGAATCAAGTGACGGTAGAAGCAGGGACGACATAAAAAGCAAACAACCACAGAAAAAAAGAGAATTCCTGGCGAAAAAAATTCTGCTAGTATCGAATATGAGCCACAATTTTTGAAGAAATATCTGAGAATGTACGTCTGAAGCAAAGTATTGTTCGGAAGTTGATCATGAATTATTCGGAAAACGGAAAAAAAAAGAAATGTGTTACGAAAGGAGATTGAAAATTTTGACCAAATGAGATTAAAAATGATGAGGTTCTCGGCAAGATAGGCCAGGAGAAAAATATGGAAAACACTAAGATAAAGAGGGGACAAGCTGACATGAATTCTTATGATGTCAGGGAATAACTTCAGTGGTGCTAGAGGGAGCCGAAAAGCAGGGCTGGCCACAATGTGCCAAAGTTCACGCCTGCCGGGTGTGCGGGCCACGTGTGGCCCATGACTCCGTTTATGTCGGTTTTGCTCGCTCCTTCTCGGAAATACCCGGCGCAGTGCCACATTTCGTTTGGTATTGCGGTGCGGCATTTTTCGCTCGGCAGAAATCTCTTTAGTTCGGCAGTGGTGTCAGCAATGTTTATCCTTCGCTTTTCATTCGTGGAATGAAGGATGTTCACAGTTCCAGTGGCTGTTTGTACAAAAGAGGCAGTCTAGTGGCCTATCGGCACAAGCTGAATGGGAATGAGAGAGGAAAGAGGTGGGAATTCTCTGTATATATTATTCAGTTGCATAGGCTGCGAGCACCGCAGATTTCCTTCAAAACGACATTACAGTACCACGCAGAAAGAATTTAAGGATTCAGCTGACAACGAAAGAGCAAAAACTTACGACTATCGACAGACTGGATCCATTGTTCTGTACATCAAGAAGCACTCTGTGCTGGATTTGGATGCACGCAGCACATAGAAAAACTGGTGGTACCAATAGTAAAATTTCTAACGTCACACGCAATATTCCACGCTCAGTTGCAACAGTTTTCGATCGAACTGAACTAAGAGTGTGGCGACTTTACATGTTACTGCAAAGTTTCTTGATTAAGTCAAAGAACATGCCTGGAATGATTCTTCGATTTAAATCTAGCTATTGTTGAATTTATGAAGGAAAAGGGGGTGTAGGACTGAAAATTAGAACACCCGAAATTGTTTACAGACCTCGCATTTTAGGTGAACTTCACTGCACACTGCCCACCGTAAGACACTGACAGATGAGAAACGACTTATTTCTGATTTCATGGAGACACACTGCAAAACAAAATCGCGCCTCAGTCCGGAACCGCGCGACTGCTACTGTCGTGAGTTCGAACCCTGCCTCGGGCATGGATGTGTGCGATGTCCTTAGGTTAGTTAGGTTTAAATAGTTCTAAGTTCTAGGGGGCTGATGACCTCCGATGTTAAGTCTCATAGTGCTCAGAGCCATTTGAACCATTTGAACAAAATCGTGTTGTAGATAGGACAAATTCTGAGAAACGCAAACCAGTTCCCTAAACTTATTGGTGTTTTTTGGAAATTCGGCCCTTAACGGGATAAATAGGAGGCGAAAGTTTTTATGAACATATTTCATTACAAAATCATTTCTGAAACTATATCTCTGAAAAATTGTATTTGACTTGTCCTTTACAAATACGTGTCTCAGTGTTTTTATTGAAATTCAGCCCCCAAGAAGGTGAAATAGAGGGTGAAAATTTGTATGAAAAATTCCGGCATATTAAAAACATTTTTAAAGCTAAATATACCGAAACTGGTGTTTGACGTCTAAAGAGATGTGAGATAGAGGTGAAAGTTCCTTTAGGAATAAGACCACGAGAACTCAAAAGACAAGAGTAACGCAGATCTTCGATTCCAGCTACCAGAATCGTCTTTTGATCAGAAGTACATACGGAAAAGACCACTATTCTGTGGCGTTAATTAGCGTGAAAAGTGTGAACAACATTAAAATTCTCTTAAAGGAAAATAATAAAAGCCTTTGCAGACCATACAGTCTACGCGAGCAAAGCAGCGGGCGCTAACCTATTTAATACAAAGAAAAGCAGAATAAATAAATAAATATGGAATTTGTTGGTGGAACCTCTTCTGCATGGGTTTCTCTCATCGGCGGAGACTTGCTTCTTGATAATGGAAATGAAGTCCGATGCTTCTTGACAGAACGCAGGGGAACGATGCTGGAGATCCGCACCTCCTGATGGAGGTGGTTTGCCGTTGCCTTCCTCCGACCGTAATGCGGGTTAACGGTGATGATGAAGATGAAAGAACACCCAGACACCTCCGCGAAGTGAAAATCCCAGACCCCGTCGCGAATGGAACCCGAGGCCCAGGGCTCGCAAAGCGACGACGTTACCGCGAGACCACGATCTGCGGACTGCTTCTTTCTAATGAAAAAAAAACTACTAAAATAAGTAAGTATTTTGAAGAAAATGCAATACTGGTAACATTTTACCTGAAGACTTCTAACACACACGCCTCTTCAGTTTCAGTATCCATGTGCTTGGAAGGAGACGTAGACAACTTGCTCACAAGTTGCAAAAATAAAATAAGAAGTAAAATCTTAAAATCTGCATGGACGCAATAGTCTGCATCGTTGCATTCTTCAGAGTTTGGGATAGTTCTTCTAAAACTATTTCCTGAAAGTGAAATACCCAGCTATCGCACCGCAGCTAGTTAAGTAGCAGAGCAACTCGTCACCGCATGCTTTCAAAACGATATGGCCATTCGAACTGCAGTTCGCACAAACCCATGGCTGACCGTCATAAGTTACGTTTCCTCTATATCCACACAGAATATATGACGTGAAAGTGGAGTGGCACCAAAAAAAGGGTTCATTATTATAATTGGCAGTTAACATCAGTCACTAACGGTTACTAGGACCCCTTGCTTTTCTTCACATCAGATGAGGCCTAGTTTCATTTGTTAGTTTATGTAAATTCCCGGAATTGCAGAAACTGGTCTCATGACAACCCACATATTGCATGAAGAATCTCTCCACTCAGAGAAGATAGGTGTTTGGTGTGCGTTGTCCATCATGCGCATTATTGGCCCATATTTTCAATTACATCTTTAACATTGATAGGTATCTAGTGACCTTTAATCTTTCTATGCAATAGTCCAACAAGACGGTGCAGCCGCTCACACATCCAACTAAAGTATGGCCCCATCACCAACGTGTCCCTTGGAGACAGATTTATCAGTAGAGGCCTCTAGCCCCCAAGAGCCCCAGACTTAACATCGTGTGATTTCCATTTATGGGTCATACTAAAAATAAAGTGTATGCTGGCAATACTCGCACAATAAACGATCTTAAACGGAACATACTAGCGTGGCTACTCCAGTCGGAGGTTCGAGTCTTCCCTCGGGTCTTCCTTAGCCTAAGTTAGTTTGAGTTAGATTAAATAATGTATAAGCCTAGGGACCGATGACCTCAGGAGTTTGGTCCCATAAGACCTTACCACAAATTTCCAATTTTTACGGCACATACTAGACTAATAAACAACATCACGCCAGCAGAATTACAGCGTGTTGGTGGTAACACATTACATGAAGCCAGCAATGCCTGGGTGCCCACGGCCACCACTTCCAGCATCTCTTACCAACAGGTAATTGCATGTTTTTTAACGTTACTATTATCTGTTATTTTTTAGTTAGTTCGTTGTTACTTGAATCTCGGACACGACACGTACCGGTTTCATATGGGACATACTGTATTTCGAAAGCTTTCGGTTGGGAAAAACCCCGATCGCAAGTTCTGACGTTAATGCATTTTCCGTCGTTTTAAAGAACATTCAGACTACAGCAAATCGCACACACTCATGAAATAAACAACTCCTGCCACAGCGACACGCCCACACAGTACCGCCGCTGCAGACAGTTAACGATTCAGCTATGGAGGCGGACAAATATTGGTAAGTGAACCTGTAAAAATGTCTCTATTCGCTGCATCAAAAGCTTCGCAGGACCTTGAAGGGGTCATAATTTTCGCCTGCGTCCACTTTTCAGACTCCCATATTCCTCGCAAAAGTTGTGTTTGCCGTAGGATGTTTACAGAAGCAAATAATTAGGCCAATTTGTTACCACGATGCGGACACACTTCAGAAAACGTATGGCGGCGTGTTCCTCCCACATAACGGAGACTAAGCCGCGGCGCGCTCGCGCACGCATACGGACATACGTATTCATGAGTGTGCGTGGGTGGCGTGAGGTGGTGCGATGTGGGCTCACGTGCGTGGCAGCCAGCTACGCACGTCGCTGCAGCGCCACAAATTTCTTGTGCCTGGGGCGCCCCGCCGGGCAGTATTTTCACTGGACAAATGCGAGTACTTTAAATTTCCCGCGGCACTCGCCGTAACTTCGTTAGCACGGGAACATTTACTCTCCGATATTCAATTTCCAACTTCGCCCCGCCTCCGTGTTTTGCCACAACACAGCTGCCGTTCCTAGACCCGGATGGGAAACAAATATTTACGTTAAGATGCCCGCCTGTTTTTAATTTCCTGGAACTTGTAGCCAGGCGTGAACGGAAGATAAAGTGGAGGGTTCTGCATCGGTACCTGTAGAAAAGTTATCGAATGCGGTACGATCGCTGGCTAAGTACAAAAATATTTTGCCACACTTTTGTCAATATTTCTTCTTCTTTGCTACCTTGGAACGAATTTCCGATGTCGTCGCGACGTTGGTTTAACTGGTGTGTGGTGATTTTGAAGATATTTTTACTTCTGCGTCCTGTACGGAAGTCATCACCTACGGTCAACTCGGAAAAGAAGAAAATCGAAGCGTTCGAAATGTCGAAAATTAAGTTTCTGAGGCGTTACCCCCTGTCATATAATGAGAATTAAAAAGTTAATGGTTTCACAAAGGTACAGAATTAATTAACAATTTCCATCATAACTCATAAGATAACTAATGAAGAGTGTCTCTACAAAATCGGCTAAGAAAGATATTGAAAGCACTGAAGTAAATGAATGAAGGAGCTGCATGAGAGGAATTGTATGAAGACACCAGACAATGACTACCTTGGTAGCAGAGGAAGCACTACAGTTTCAAAATGGTGCAAATGGCTCTGAGCACTATGGGACTTAACTTCTGAGGTCATCAGTCCCCTAGAACTTAGAACTACTTAAACCTAACTAACCTAAGGACGTCACACACATCCATGCCCGAGGCAGGATTAGAACCTGCGACCGTAGCGGTCGCGCGGTTCCAGACTGTAGCGCCTAGAACCGCACTGCCAATCCGGCCGGCTAAGCAGTACAGGGTAAACATTTTGGCTGAAGACAGATATAGTCATACATCCGACAGATTATTACGAGCACTGACTAGGAAAGTACTTGGATTCGAACAAACAGACATGTATGGACGTTTGGTTACAGGACCATTATGTGCCTCTGAATGTGCTGGGTGGGTGTCGTTTTTCTGCAAAACTCTGGATTCATGATCTAGATATCACTGTAGATATAATTGTAGACGCCATACGCAATGCAGCAATCTTAACTATAAATGTAAATGCGGAATGTCAATAAAATGCTCCTAGCAATACGAATGACTGCAAAACGCAGAGTGAAGAAATGCAAGTTGATCGCATGGCGTATTTGCACATTCTATAATTTCAGTGTTGAACGTCACGTCAATGACACTTTTGAAGTTGTTCGGTGGTTTACCAATATCGTAGCCAGCGTTCTGCCACTCGTAACGAAGCATTGGTCTGTATACCCGCGCACGTTGACTGATGGTAAATGACAGAATGCATATTCATGATAAAGAATCTGTCGTACAATTTCGACTGTATAGTACTGGAACGTAGTTTAATGAAGTCTGTTATTCTCTTGGCATATATTTTATATTGCGTGAAGAAATACACATACAGAGGTTGTGCATATTTTGTAGTTTTAGGCGGAATGATTTTTAAATCTACATGTTTTCCGCCAGATGCTTCCAGAAGTACTCGTTCATCCTTAGGTGCAGACCAGGAGTCACAAAGTACTAATGACTTTCTCGACAAATGTGGAGTCAAAACCAACAGAAAAAACGTCTTCAGATGTTGTTTCGTCATCTTCCCACTCACACTTGAATCGACGACGAAATTTGGAGGGCACCGCGTTTCTATTTCCCTTGACACGCGGGGTCCAAACTTTCCACTGGATTCTTGAAAGCAAATATAGAGTTTGTCTGACAATCGTCCGTCCATTGATATAGCAACATCGATCGTGTAAATATGTGTTGCATAGTTAACTGATCACAACATCGCGACAGTGTTTCTATCCCCTTTCATGGATAGTGTTCTGTCACAAGAAAGTTCATAGTTGAACTAACTCTGATCACAGTTCCATACAGAACTAATATCGATGTTTTCTCTCGTGATATCCTCATTGACGTCAGCAACAAATGTTTGAGCTCTTTCAATCAGCTCTTCTTCGTCATCCTTATCTTTTCGTGCTTGGAGCAGAGTGATACGGCGTGATGTTATCCTAAACTCCTTTTTCAAATTAGTAATAAATCCTAGTGAAGCTGTAAGGTTTTTACACCCGAGATTTCTGGCTACGTCCAATGCCCAATGCTGTAAATGCCAATAATGAACGGCGGAACCGCATTCTCGCGCTTCATCGGATTTCGCCATTACACGCTCCTTGATGGTCTTGAACAGCAGTCTACGATTTCCTTTGACAACAGAATTTCCTTCTCTTTTCTTTGTCACGTAATCCAGTATGTTCTTAATATTGCTTTTAGACTTCAGTTTAGGGTATATTTTCAGAAGCTTGTCGTATGTGTTGAAACCTCTTACGAAATAATCATCGTCACATGTTCTCCAGTGTGCTGTCATCAAACGCCGTGATGATACTTGCAACTTTAACCTTCTTCTTGGGAGAAGGTTGGTATTCACTGTCACTGCTTCCATCGCCTCTTCCCGCACTTGCCGTAGCACTACCGTTTGCAATGAGTTGTTCGTCATTATCATCCCTATCATCATCATTATGTGTTACTGTTACAACAGTATCTGTTTCTAAGTTATGTTCATATTTCTGCACTATAATAGATACCAAAAAACATGCGAATGATTCGTCTTCTACACCAATACCATCTTCACGAAGAACGGTTCTTCGTAACTTCATCTCAACCAATCGCAATACATTAGCAGGACTGATTACCAATCGCCGAGCCATCTGACGCTTCAATACACAAATAATGTCACAAAACGTAACTTCAGAGGCACACTGCACCGTCCCTACTGGTCCCGACTGGCGTACCGGCAGGTCAGTGTGCAATGCGGCATGGCATACGCAGAGGCCTCTAACGGACGAATGCAGAGTTTTGCAGATGCGGGAGTATCACTAGTGCAATAAGAGACCTTTACATTATTTCTCACACTATTTTTGTGTATTTGTGTTTGTTCGAGCCCAAGTACTTTCCTGGTGAGTGTAAGAGTAAAAAAGTATCCGAAAATGGATTATGTCATTGGATACCACTTCCACATAGTAGCCCTTGTAAAAACGTCAATGGTACACATATTGTTTACTGCTCTGTATTCCGAAACGGAAGATAGTTTTGTTGGTACATTTTACCAAAATATGGAAAAAATGCTACTTCTCAGTTTAAACTGTAACTAAAAACAAAACTGTGATTCTTGAGTTTCTCCCGGCGTATTTGATAATCAAAATATCCACGGGTGTACTGCCGGTCTATAGTGTCCAACGGGCACAATATTTCGGCGATCAAACATGTCGCCATCATCAGGTGAACTGACGGACTGAGCTCCTGAGAACGCGCCGGCACGGAGATCCGTACGCTATGGCTGCTCAGGGGGAACTGGGTTCGGTCTCGCTTAAATCACGGACATCCTCTGTCCGGAGATGATGGAGGCTAAACAATAGTGCTGCTATTCCTCCTTTATCCTCTATGTTGTCGTATGGGTGGCCTCTCGTTCGAATGGGCCTCTGGCTACCCCGCTGAGTTTAAACTAGCGAAGTAGTTGATCGCTGGCATGTCCTCTGGGGCAGGCCTGCCGGAGCGCCACTCCTCCTTCACCCACTTCTCTGCGACCTGGCAGATGTGTTCCCAGTCGGAGGGGGTGAAGATGGGGCGGCTGTTGAGCAGTATTAGCTCCTTCCTCGTTACCACCTCACGCAACATGCCTCGCGTGTGGCGAAGGTCGCACGGTTGGTGAGGCAGTGATGGTTTTGCGTGCGCCGGCGTGAAGGGGTACGGGTTGTCCCCATGAGGATACGTCCCGTCCTTCAGCGGCGCCACGATCTTTTTCAGGAAGGGCTGCACGCTCCGCTCGTCCGGAAGCGGAAGGGGCAGTTCTTCGACGGTTTCCTCTTCTTCAGCTTGCGAAGAAGCGGTCGGCATCTCTTCCTCGGATTGTGCTTCTTCTTCCACGTCTGTCTCCGAGGGAGTAGACAGCGCAGGCGTCCCGACGTCGACTTCCATGCGCGAAGCCGCCTGCATCGTTTTAGGAGGCGAGTCGGTGGACGTCTGTGTGGCGGCGTCTACCCCCACTGGCCGCCTCACGGGGGCGGCGGGAGCAGGGACAGGCGGCGCCTTCTTGAAAAGTCGCAGCTCCACTCGCAACTCTTGCAGCTGCCGGTGTAGACCGACGATCTCCTTCTGCATGGCCGCTCTCTCTGCCGCCATCGCGGTTTTGAGGGCTGCCACGGCGTCGTCGGTGGCGGCGCTGGGCGCGATTGCGGCCGCCTCGTTATCCCCCTTGGGCGGGGGCGGCGGCGGCCGATTTAAATACCCTCCGCCCGCGAACGCTCCCTCCGCCGTCCGCGCCCCGCGCCACGGTAGCGCGGTGGAACAGATTGCGACGGCGTCTGAGATGACGTCGGTGTGATGGCTCTGTCCGCCGTGGTCGTCACAACTATGCGTTTATTTGATTTACTCTTGATTGACCCAATCGCTGGTTCCCAAGCCTTGCTAAGATTATAGCCACAGTCACGGTTTATGAGGTCGTCATTGGTGCGAATTTCGATGGGTATTTAAATCGGCCCCCGCCGCGACCGAACCCAGTTCCCCCTGAGCAGCCGGCGCGTTCTCAGGAGCTCAGTCCGTCAGTTCACCTGATGATGGCGACATGTTTGATCGCCGAAATATTGTGCCCGTTGGACACTATAGACCGGCAGTACACCCGTGGATATTTTGATTAAAAACAAAACTGAATGTTCTTCATATGAAATGGATTCGTTTTTTTGTTATCTGTCAAGTTTCGCTCGCATGCGTACGACAGTGAGATAGGAGAAGAGTCAAAGTGTGACTAGTTACATGAGCTCGGTTGATAAACCGACAAGAGACGATTAAGAAAAATGATAATGCATACGATTATAATATGAGCTGTGAGGCCCTATATACGAATAACGATTGAAAAATATCCTGTAATCGATAGTAAATCTCTTGCCAGTGACTCTATATCAGCCTGGGAACTGCCGTTAATAATACAACGCTCCCTACCTAACTGTCTAGCTGTGTCTGTCTCTCTAGCTCTCTGTCTGTCTCTCTCTCTCTCTCTCTCTCTCTCTCTTTCGAATGGAAAACGATAACTGACTCTTTCTCCTTATATAAGAGATTGGGCTACTTTCTGGTTTGACAGCAGACGTATAATCTTTCTCATCCAATCACAAAATCGTTTGGTAATTGTTTCTCTTTCACGTCATACAACAGATTCCTAAAATTCTTCTTTATGGAACAAAGCGTAAAGAATCGTAAATATATTTCCAAATATTATCATTAACAGCTCTTTGAAAAGAGTTCTGACAGTTGACTGTATATACTATTCTTTACCGTCGTTTCGAAGCAAAGTAAAATGGACATTATATGTATTAGCTTAGTGGAAAAGTTTGAAGCTTTTTGTTTGCATGTTGTTAATCCGGTTGCTATGGGTTTATTTATCGGTTCTTATTTTTTATTTGTGGCTCGTTTTTGCTATACGAGCTTACAAATCGTCATTTTGTCATTTAGATGGTGACTGGAGCTGTGGACACTAGAAAATGGAGTACCAAATGGAGAAATGGAGCGTTCCCGACACATTCTTCTGTTCGAGTTCAGTAGAGGGGGTGACAGCAGCGGAGACAGCCAGAAACATTTGCGCTATGTATGATAATAATGCCATTGGATAGAGCAAAGCAAAAACAGTGTCTTCTCGTTTTAAGGGGGATCTTTTTTGAGATTAGCGACTCTCTTCGTTTAGGAAGACCTTCAGGGTTTGATGGAGATCGCTTAAAGGCATTAATCCGCAATGATTCATGTCACTGAACTAGAGAACTGGCAAATGTGATGATCTGTGACCATTCCGTCATTGTGCGATATTTACAGGCAATGAGACAGGTTCAAAAATCGGGTCTATGAGTACCGCAAGTTCTAAGCCAAAATCAGCAAGGGGAGCAATTCGTATGCATCTCTGCTTACTCATCATCAACTGGCCCGTGAACAACACCGACCATTCCTATTCTGTATCGTTACTGGTGACGGGAAATGGTGTCTTGATGCTAACACAAGAAAAAGAAAGGAATGTTAACGCCAAAAAATTGTACAAAGACTGCACGCGTCTACAGAAGTTAATTTTATGCATCTGGTGTAACAGAATTACTTCCCCAAACTATAAACGTCACTGCTGATATGTATTGTCAACAACTGAGATGTTTTCAGACCCAGTCTGTAGACAATGACCAGGAAGACTGCGTGAATTGATGCCATTTCTCTTTAACGCCAGCGCGCATGCTTCCATAGTGACACAAAACACTATACAGGAGTTGCGTTGGGAAATCATTCCGCACCCACCTGATTCATCTGATCTCGTTCCCTGAGTTTTTCACCCATTCCCCTCTCTATCAAACAGACTTTAACGAAGTTCCTGTCCAGATGAAAATGCTTTCTGAACATGGCTCGACGAAATCTTCGCCTCAAAACCACGTCGTTTCTACAGTCACGGAATCGAAAAGCTACGCCAGCGTTGACAGACTGTTGTAAATAAGGAAGGAGGATATATTATTGATGACTGAAGTCTCTATTATGTGTATCTGTTGTGTTTATTAAACTTATGGAAAAATGCTGCGTACTTGTGCACTAAACCAAGAACTTGGTGTCTGACTTCCACGAGACACCGAAATTCCTTTTTGTAGGCAATGACAAACACATTCTGGAGATGGAATCAACATTCCTTCTTTGATATGTGCCCAATCCTCCAGACTTACTGGATTCAGGAAATAGTCACCGACTGCATTCTTCCCCTTCCTATAGTTTTTCAACGTGAGCAGATGCCAGTAGACCAAATAGTGGAATACTGAGCCTGCCTGGTAAAGCACTGCTGAATGTCTCCTGCAGCGATGAGTTGTCCGAGACGATACTTGACACAGTCCATGTTTCCTGTACGAGAAGCAATATGACACCTGCAAACCTTTGGAAACCAAATATAATGTATATTTGTATATGCACAGATGGATTCTAATTAATTGTAGATTGGGGAGAGTTGTTCAAGGGGAACATGTAAGAAAATATTACTGCTGACCAGTGTCACAAACTAGATGAACGCTGGTTTCTCAGAGGATCCACAAAAGTGGAGACGTTGCTGATAAAAAGGCCTGCTCACACGGTAATTTACCATGCTGTTTATCTTATGTTGCTCATAGGTGATTTTCTAAGTATTTTGGGTTGGCTGTGTCGTTGTGCTGTAGTTGTCAGTTTTATAGCGATGCAGGTGGCAGGAATTGCGAGCATTGTCTGTTATAAAATGTGACTTGTGAAAGACGAAAGCTTGAAATTTAATTTTCCTTTCCTTTTTATCTTTGGTTTAGGTCACACATACTGATGTACAGTACTTCACTGAATAAAGTTTAACTTCATTAGCAGAATTTAAAATATGTGGCCTTTACATTTCATTCCTAATTACATTGGACCATAAAATACCACATGTCGACTATGTTTCTGAAATGCTCTTTCTAAATCCTACTCTCTCCACAAATTAATAGCCCTGTGGTACTTTTAGTGTAACTGCTTTGACAGTCAAACTTTACTTAGCGAACGTCAAACAAAATTCAGATATAAGGTAACCAGTTGGAGAATTTTAAAGTTTTCCTAGCTTTTTTCAGCTGAAAACATTAGCTTTACCAGAGTTATTTAGTTAGCAACTACGCTCTTCAGCGTAGCAGGTATTATGTAGCTGAAGGTAGAGGGAGGAGAAAGAATAACTGAAAAAGAAGTACTGATGATATCAGCTGAATGGACGTTATTCGGACTCAACGACGACAAGTGAAAATGTGTGCCAGACCGAGACTCTAATCTGGGATCTCCTGCTTACTAAGCAATTGCCGTAATCTGTCCCCCACCTGCACAAAGTGTTCATTGTAAACGTGTGGACTATCTCAGTACACACCCCAGCCGACCCACACTCCTACCTAGAGCCACCTATCTTTTTTTCCGGTAGGACTCGAACATACGCTCCCAGAGGGAATTTGATATCTAGTTTTTTGTTTTTGTTTTTGCCATATTTTTTGTTTTTATTCTTTTATTTTTGATCTTCCTAGAAGACTTTCAGGCACTCGCAGGTGGAGGCAAAGGGGGCAGCGGTCGAAGATCCGAGGCCTGGCCACAGTGCCTCCCCCATATGTGTCACTGAATTGCTCATTATTACCATGTATTCTCTTATTTGTTCGCATATATGCCTTAAATTGTAAGACTTAACTGAAATAGTAATTTAGGTAAAATAAATAACAGATTGCCTCTTCCAATAGCGTGAGGTCCTTAACATAACTCATAACAGGCAAAAAGATGACAGAAAAATCCATAACAAATATTCATTCGAAAACATTTTCACAATTTGGTCTGAAATATTGCTGTAGTTACGAGAAGTGCATTAGAAAGGTATACTTCTCGATTAAGGTTCCTTTCCTTTTCTTTTTGAGTCATCAGTCTTTCGACTGTTTTGTTCATCTCAGAGTACCGCTTGCTGGATGTATTCCAGTCTCTCTCTTCCTCTACAGTTTTTACCATCTACAGCACTCTCAATTATTTTGGAAGGTATCCGCCAATGCCTTAACAAATGCTCCGTCATTCTGTCCGTTCTTTTCAGAGTTCTCCACATACACCTGTGTCCATTCCGATTGTGTGCAGAACCTCCTCTTTCCTTACCTTATCACTCCACCTAATTTTAAACATTCGTCTGTGATGCCAGATCTTCGATTCTCTTCTGTATCGGTTTTCCTACAGTCCATGTTTCACTAGCACACAGTCCGCCCCTGGTAGCTGAGTGATCAGCGCGACGGACTGTCAATCCTAAGGGGCCGGATTCGATTCCCGGGTGGGTCGGAGATTTCTCCACTCAGGGATGGGTGTTGTGTTGTCCTCATCGTCATCATTTCATCCCCATTGACGCGCAAGTCGCCAAAGTGGCGTCAAATCGAAAGACTTGTACCAGGCGAACGGTCTACCTGAGGGAGGCCCTCATCACACGACATTATTATTAAACTAATATACAATGCTGCTCTCAAGACATACATTCTCGGAAATTTCTTTCTCAAATTAAGACCTGTGTTTGATACTGGTGGGCTTCTCTTGGCCAGCGATCCCCTCTTTGCCATTGCTGGTCTGCTTTTTATGTATTCGCTGCTCCGTGCGTCAGGGTTAGTTTGCTGTCAGGTAGCAGAAATCCTTAACTTCATCTACTTCGTGACCATCAATCTTGATGTTACATTTCTCTCTGTTCTCATTTCAGCTTCTTATCATTACTTTTTTCTTTCTTCGATTGACACTCAATCCATATTCTGTGCTCATAAGACTGCTCATTCCATTCATCACATGCTATAACTCTTCTCCACTTCCACTGAGGATAGCAATGTTGTCAGCGAATCTTATCACTGATATCCTTTTACCTTGAAATTTAATTCTACACTTGAACGTTTCTTTTATTTCCGTTATTGCTTCTTCGATGTATAGACTGAGCAGTAGGGGCGAAAGACTAAATCCCTACCTGACTCCCTTTTCAATCCGAGCGATTCGTTCTTGATCTTCCACTCTTATTGTTCCTCTTGAATTTTGTACATACCGTACACATCTTTCCCTATTTTTCTCAGAATTTCGAACATCTTGCACCATTTTACATTTTTGAATGCTTTTTCCGGGTCGACAAATCCTATGGACGTGTCTCGAACTTTTTTTCTTCTTTAGTCTTGATTTCATTATCGACCGTAAGGTCAGAACTGCCTCTCTTGTATCTTTGCCTTTCCTAAAGCCAAACTAATCGTCATCCAATTTCCTTTTCCATTTTTCTGTGTATTATTCTTGTCAGCGAGCTCATGAGCTGTTTCCATCTACTTAGAGTCAAATTTCATCCATGACCTACATTTCCATTGGCAGTGTTTGTGAATGTACTACATGCATGATGGGGTACCGGCACATGTTGCTGCAAATAGACGGCGATATCTAATGCGGAAATATGACTGAGTACAACACTGCAATTGATATGGGTCAAACACAATGGTGCAGCGATCTGTATAGCCTTCTCAAGATCTACAAGACAACCAGCAGTTGTTCTAAAGAAATAGTGACTTCACTTCACAGAACGAGCGCAGTATTGCACCCAAATGCGAGGGCTACAAGTGGAGCACCTCTTCTAAAAGATGCGAATGTACAGTAAATTGTAGCGTAGGATGTGCTGAAGTAGTACTGTATGTCTTGTTGATGTAGGCCTTGGGTGAAATTTGAGCCCAATCAGTCGGGGACTAAATCGAAAAGTTTACATTTAAAATACAGTTATATTAACTAGGACAATAGTTTACTCAGAAGTCATTTGCGTATTGTAGCCGCACATTGGTGATTACACACCAAACTGCTCGTCTCCGGGCCGATGTATACTGGTTTTAGCTCTTATAATCCCATACATTCACATCTAACAGTTTTCGAAACTAGTTATGAAATACTCTCATGAAAAACAGTTCACTTGGCGGCGCCTCAGGTGCTGCTCTCTGCTTGAGCCTCAAGCAGCCGTTTGTGCTGCTTGGCCATCAAACCGGCCGTGTAGGTGCAAAACTAAGACAGAGACCATCACTGGGGATGTAATCCGAAACCGCGCGCAAACACACACGCTCTTGTAAATAGACATAATCATTGCCGCACGTATAAGCATATAACTAGCGTCAACTGTATTACAACGGCCCGGAAGCTTCAGTGGCAGTAGCAACGCACCCAGTTTCCAGCATTCGCGAACCTTCCGAATAATGGCATAGCGGTGCTTCGCTCCCAATTAGCACTCTGGCGTCGGGTCTCTGCTTGTAATCTCCGAGCCGCCTCTAAGGAGTTTGCCCTTAATAGAGCCGTGCCCTCGAGTACGAAAGAGCAGCACCGCTTCCCGGAACCCGTTGTGACAGGAATCGATCAGACAGTCTTGAAATGTGCTCCTATCGTACACACACCCATCGAAGAACCAAAGAGAAGTTTCTGGGATGAGGAGAATGAAAATGCAAAATGTCTATCACACATCCTACAATTTCATTACATCAAGTCTCAATATACCATTTAAAATCAACAAAAATACGGTGCTCTCCGTAAACAAAGAAAAAGAAACAAAACAAAAATAGATACGTTAGTGGTCATGGTACGTTCCTTTTCTTTAGAATTTATTGTGATAACGAGAATACTGTTTCCTACAAATAAAGAAAATATAAAAAAAGCTGTTTATGAAGTCTCATGAAACAGAAACGATATGTGTAACAACTAACACAATGCAAATAATACTTAAAATAGCATAATGCATTGTCGTATAAGATATTAATTTTTATCATTGTAAAGTATGAGGTGAATGGCGACCGCTTAATTTCACTAACTGATGCTACGGTTACTCTCTCAGTCTATAGATAAACGTTAACATTACATTTCGCACCACTTCTCTGATTTACAAAGGCATAACTCGAATAACTGCAACACACGTAGCTTATAAGTGGGTTTAGGCATCAGAAAACACACCCCACATTATTTATTCCCTACTTGTGGATTCACCATTGGAAATGGCGCTACGTATTCCATTGCTTTGCTCGTCAGTTGACATCCATTGTAATGGAGTTATCAAGTCGAACTTACAAACAGTTACACGTGAAATACCTCACCGTTGGAAATGGCTTTAAGTTTTCCATTGCTTTGCTCGTCAATTGACATCCCTTGTAAAGTGGTTATCAAGTCGAACTTACAAATAATTACACGTTAAATATCTCACTGAGTTCCGCTACAGCTGCACTTCATTGTATATGACTTAACTTTCTACTCACCTACAATTTCCTGCGAATGATAATCTGTAGCAAGAACCCTTCTGTGTTAAACAAAGCAATTAAAGTATCAACATAACAAACATAATAGGGAAAAGTACATGGACAACATGAAAATGTATTAACCACGAGTCACCATTTTTATCAACCATTCACATTAGGTACGTAAGTAACAATCAAATACAAATGTTTATGTAAATCCTTGGTTGTTGTTGTGGTCTTCAGTCCTGAGACTGGTTTGATGCAGCTCTCCATGCTACTCTATACGGTGCAAGTTTCTTCATCTGCCACTACCTACTGCAACCTACATCCTTCTGAATCTGCTTAGTGTATTCATCTCTTGGTCTCCCTCTACGATTTTTACTCTCCACACTGCCCTCCAATACTAAATTGGTGATCCCTTGATGCCTCAAAACATGTCCTACCAACCGATCCCTTCTTCTGGTCAAGTTGTGCCACAAACTTCTCTTCTCCCCAATCCTATTCAATACCTCCTCATTAGTTATGTGATCTACCCATCTAATCTACAGCATTCTTCTGTAGCACCACATTTCGAAAGCTTCTATTCTCTTCTTGTCCAAACTATTTATCGTCCATGTTTCACTTCCATACATGGCTACACTCCATACAAATACTTCCAGAAATGACTTCCTGACACTTAAGTCTATACTCGATGTTAAGAAATTTCTCTTCTTCAGAAACGCTTTCTTTCCCATTGCCAGTCTACATTTTATATCCTCTCTACTTCGACCATCATCAGTTATTTTGCTCCCCAAATAGCAAAACTCCTTTACTACTTTAAGTGTCTCATATTCTAATCTAATTCCCTCAGCAGCCCCCGACTTAATTCTACTACATTCCATTATCCTCGTTTTGCTTTTGTTGATGTTCATCTTATATCCTCCTTTCAATACACTATCCAATCCATTCAACTGCTCTTTCAAGTCCTTTGCTGTCTCTGACAGAATTACGATGTCATCGGCGAACCTTAAAGTTTTTATTTCTTCTCCATGGACTTTGATACCTACTCCGAAATATTCTTTAGTTTCCTTTACTGCTTGCTCAATATACAGATTGAATAACATCGGGGAGAGGCTACAACCCTGTCTCACTCCCTTCCCAACCACTGCTTCCCTTTCATGCCCCTCAATTCTTATAACTGCCATCTGGTTTCTGTACAAATTGTAAATAGCCTTTCGCTCCCTGTATTTTACCCCTGCCACCTTCAGAATTTGAAAGAGAGTATTCCAGTCAACATTGTCAAAAGCTTTCTCTAAGTCTACGAATGCTAGAAACGTAGGTTTGCCTTTCCTTGATCTTTCTTCTAAGATAAGTCGTAAGGTCAGTATTGCCTCACGTGTTCCAACATTTCTACGGAATCCAAACTGATCTTTCCGGAGGTCAGCTTCTACTAGTTTTTCCATTCGTCTGCAAAGAAATCGTGTTAGTATTTTGCAGCTGTGGCTTATTAAACTGATAGTTCGGTAATTTTCACATCTGTCAACACGTGCTTTCTTTGGGATTGGAATTATTATATTCTTCTTTAAGTCTGTGGGTATTTCGCCTGTTTCATACATCTTGTTCACCAGATGGTAGAGTTTGTCAGGACTGGCTCTCCCAAGGCCGTCAGTAGTTCCAATGGAATGTTGTCTACTCCGGGGGCCTTGTTTCGACTCAGGTCTCTCACTGCTCTGTCAAACTCTTCACGCAGTGTCGTATCTCCCATTTCATCTTCATCCACATCCTCTTCCATTTCCATAATATTGTCCTCAAGTACATCGCCCTTGTATAGACCCTCTATATACTCCTTCCACCTTTCTGCTTTCCCTTCTTTGCTTAGAACTGGGTTTCCATCTGAGCTCTTGATGTTCATACAAGTGGTTCTCTTATCTCCAAAGGTATCTTTAATTTTCCTGTAGGCAGTATCTATCTTACCCCTAGTGAGATAAGCCTCTACATCATTACATTTGTCCTCTAGCCAGCCCTGCTTAGCCATTTTGCACTTCCTGTCGATCTCATTTTTGAGACGTTTGTATTCCTTTTTGCCTGCTTGATTTACTGCAATTTTATATTTTCTCCTTGGTGCCTACTTTAAAGTCTAATGCTGGCCATTCATTCTGCCTTGGTCCAGATAACGTGCAGTGATGATGTTATACTTAAAAATTCGTTGCACTCAAACCCTCCCAATGCCTACATCGGTCGGAAATAAAAATTTAGCACCCTCTTTGAATGTGTTGTGTGGCACCAGGGCACAATATTTTCATACTGATGGATTGTAATGATAGTGATTCATTTGAAATGGTCATCGGCATTCAGGGAGCGCCATGAATAGTGCACTCTGCACAACCTGTGTTTTGATTCTGTAAGCATTAACTCTGCTGAGTTTAAAGGTGACTAGTGTATGTGATAATAGCAAACTATGTGCTATAAAATGATCAATTATCCTTACATACGCAGTCTTTTCAATAACTTTATCAAACACTAAAATTGTCTACATTATCCCTTTCTCCCTTTTTCTCTGCTACTGAGTACTTTAATCGTTCAGGAAACTGACCGTTCTTAATGGAAAAATTACAAATATGGCTAAGTGCAGGGCTAACATGTGCAGGACAGTACTTTAATATTCTGGTACACACTCCATATCCATGGGAGTCTTTGGTCTTTAGTGATTTAATTATTGACTTAATTATTGACTTAATCTTTCCCTTGTCAGTTTCACACAGGAGTATTTCAGTCTCGGAAAGGCATTTTCCAGGAGAGTTATAAGATTCCCTGGGTACTAAGTTTTTATTTAATTCACAAGCAATGCTCAGAAAATGATTTTTGAATACTGTACATATATCTGACTTATCAGTAACAGAAATATGTTTACTACTAATCGACTTTATATTGCCAACCTTGTGGTGCTGACCAGACTCATCCTTCATAACTGACCATATAGTTTTAATTTTATCCTGTGAATTAGCTGTTCTATTTGCATACCGACATTTTTAAGCACCTTAAAATACTGTTTGTAACGGGCTACTGTAGCCTGATTGTGACTATTTCTAAGGTTTTGGTATAACTCCCACTTTGTTCTACATGATATTCTCATCCCACTAGCCAGCCAACCAGGCTGCCTATTAGCTAGTACCTCGTTTAGAACGTTCTAATGGAAAGAAACTCTCAAACAGCATGAGAAATGTGTTAAGGAAAGCATTATATTTGTCATTTATGTTATCGGCACTATAAACATCCTTCCACTCATGTTCCTTGACTATGTTTGAAAAACTCACTATTCCATTTGATTATCTTTTCTACATAGTTTGTAACTATGTGTGATATTTGTTTGAGTACAAAAGCCTTTTAGTGGTAAAATTAGTGCATTATGGTCTAAAAGGCCAATCACCCTTTCCCTAACAGAATGCCCATACAGTAATGAAGAATGAATAAAAGCATTGTCTATGGCTGTGCTAGTGTTCCCCTGCACCCTGTTTGGAAAAAAAGCACGGTGTGCTTCAGCTCATATGAGTTTAGGAGATCTACCAACATCCTTTTTACTGCACAATCATATACAAAATTAATATTGAAGTCACCACATATAACTAATTTCTGGACTTTCCTATAAAGTGAGTCAAGGGCCCTCTCTGGCCTGGGCAGAAATTTTCTGGAGTTAGGGGACCTATAAACAACAACAATTACAAGTTTAGTTTCACTAAATTCAACTGCCCCTGCAGAACATTTAAATATCTGTTCAGTGCAGTACTGTGATACGTCTGTGGACTCAAACGGAATACTGTTTTTGACTCTCACTCCGCAAGGAACTCCTTGAAAAACAGAAAGGTGATATGTATCATGGTATAGGAAGTCTCTTCATTGTCAAATTATTTAAGTGTTTCTCCGACATACCAATAATCTCAAAGTCAACATCTATAAGCAGTTCACTAACTTTATCTTTAATATCTCTTATCTTTTGATGAAATTTGTTTATTCCTTTTCTACTTGGAAACATGATGTCCTCTGAAGGTGATTTCTTAATTAGAGGGACTTCCTTTAAGCAGGTATACCTATCAGCTGACTTTTATCTATAAAAGGTGCAGCTCTAACACCAAGTACTGTAGGAATTTTTCCACCACCACCTACTACACTGTCAACTATTAGGTTTCCCAGCCTCCTCTTCTCATACCTATTGAGGTGCAGACCATGTCCAGTGAAACCCGATCTGCTGATACATTCATCTGCCACCACTGCAATGTGACCCTTACCCTCTGCTATCCGTGCCTTCTCCAGCCCCATGTTAACTCATCTAACAGACGCATTAAGTTGAGCCGATCATGACTCTGAAACAGTTGCACGAAATGCACAAAATGGTTCAGATGGCTCTGAGCACTATCGGACTCAACATCTTAGGTCATAAGTCCCCTAGAACTTAGAACTACTTAAACCTAACTAACCTAAGGACATCACACACATCCATGCCCGAGGCAGGATTCGAACCTGAGACCGTAGCAGTCCCGCGGTTCCGGACTGCAGCGCCAGAACCGCACGTCCACCGCGGCCGGCCGAAATGCACATTAGTGTCAACAGTTTGAGTAAATATCTTTACCATTCCACCACATACATCATACTCCCCGTTCCTGTCATGACTATTCCCTGAACCACCCGCTATCACCTTTGTCCTCCTTCGTAAAATTCCTACATAACTCCCTTGTGCTGTCAGTCATCTGAGCCAACCCTGCACTAGGCTTCACAATGCTGGTGACCTGGTACTCAGTCTCCAACATTTCCTGCAACTGCTGGCCCACACCTCTACCGTGCGAACTACAGATAGCCTCAGATCAACATGCCTCGGGAGAACTGCTGAACTGTCGTAATTTTGTAATATTTTCCGACAAAAACTTTTTGTAATATACTTAAATACATGCTCAAGTATTACCCCAAGTATTACTTCTCTGTCACATTTCTTTCCGCCCAAAAGGACTTGTCAAGTGGACGCCTTTTGTAGCCCGTTAGCTAGTATTACCTCTTGACAAAGACACAACAGTTCGTAACGGTGCTGGAACCTAAGCCACTCTTGCTGCTCTTACCAATTTTACCGTGTAATTAGTGATAACTGATCACCACGAAACAGAAGTGCTTCACGAGCCATTAACGAAATAACTTTGTCGATACACATTGTCTACGGACAACCAAACGGTTCAAATGGCTCTGACAACTATGAGACTTAACTGCTGAGGTCATCAGTTCCCTAGAACTTAGAACTACTTAAACCTAACTAACGTAAGAACATCACACACATCCATGCCCGAGGCAGGATTCGAACCTGCGACCGTAGTGGTCGCGCGGCTCCAGACTGTAGCGCTTAGAACCGTTCGGCCACTACGGCCGGCACGGATAATCAAAACCGTTAAAATGTGTGCGAAACCATATGGGACTTAACTGCTAAGGTCATCAGTCCCTAAGCTAATACACTACTTAACCTAAACTATCCTAAGGACAAACACACACACACCCATGCCCGAGGGAGGACTCGAACCTCCGCCGGGATAAGTCGCACAGTCCAAGACTGCAGCGTGCTCGCCTAATCCCACGCGGCTTTGGATAATCCCAATAACGTAAACCATCTCACCCAACAGCAACTCAGCGACGCTGCATCCAACACCAACCATTCTTCGGCTGGTCGCTGCGCGCCCCAGTGAAGCGTGTTTGAAAAGCTACGTTACAACGTGATTGCCCCTGGAAAATCGAAAGTGCTCGACTACATACTTTTCGCACACCTCAAAGAGAAAAAGTTAGAGATAGTCGGTGAACGTGATTGGTAATGGGTAGAGATCATCTTTGCCCTAATGTTACGATAAGTATTCTGCGAAGTAATGAAAATATAAAGTAAAATTGACCACTGAAAGTGGCGATCTAACAGCCAATTTGATCTCCTCATAAGCAAACAATATTCAAAGGCGATTACTGAATGAGAAATCCGTTGCTTCGTCATTACTCATGTACGAGTATATACGAGGCGAGGCGCCAATTTCTGCTCGCTGCGGCGAGCCACCTGCGGCAATTCGTGTCTGCCACACCTTTGCTGACGACAGCTGCATTGAAGACAAGACTCGAACCAACAAGAGTCGACGATGACGACGTAAGCGCCGCTGAACGACGACGGAACCGAGAGGCGGGAAGACAGCTTCCACTACTCAAAGGCGGTCGGAACACCTCGCTAGAGACGGCATGGGGGACAGGCCGCCGGTGTCAGCAGAGCAGGCGCCGCAAGTGCAGGGGTTGGGCGCCACGCTCGCGGTCGCGGCAGAGGAGGCAATTCGGCCGTCAAAGCCACCAAAACCAGGTTGGTAGGTACTCAGAGAGTGCACAGGATAAGATATGATTGTGGATGGGGCCGAAAACAGTTACTGCGAGCTGCACAACCGAACACACAACTTTATTTTTCTAAGGGCTGAAGGCCCAAAACCACACCAACAACAAGAACGGCTGAAGACCTGAATTAGATATCAAAAGCAATTAAAAATAGAAGGTATTTTTTTCCTTTAAAGAAAACCATGCAACTGAAAACAATTATCGGCTGAAGGCCTACACTACACGTCTGAAGGACAACTATAATTAAAACACATTAATAAACAATTTTTGCAACCAAGAAATTTGTTTTTAAACTTACAACTGAGCGGCCGAAAGCCTAATTAAAGAAATATTAACTCATTGCACTGCTGAAGGCCACGAACAAATTTGAAACAATGGCTGAAGGCCTGAAAAACGTCAGACAAAGAATTTAAAATAAACCCCTTCCTTCTTCTTAAAAATTTTAATCTGAAGAACACACACGGCTGAAGGCCTTATTAAAAGGGGTCCACGTACATCCTCGGGTGAAGGCCAGACATAACACATCGAACAACTTGGGCCTGGATTACAAAACAATTTCAGATTAAGCAAATTTTATGGGGGAAAAAATCTTTAAAATTTTAATTTAACACGGCTGAAGGCCTTTATAAAAGATTTGAAAAGAACTCAATTAATACACGGACGAAGACCTCGCACAATACTTAAAACTAAAATGAAAATCACAATCTAAAACAAACAGAACAAGTGGTGCCTAGAAGTGTTCCAAGGGAACCTAAGAAGGGAGCTCAAACAAAAGGTGAGGTGACACAGGCAGCCAAGAGTTGAAGTTAAATAATCGGAAGGAAACCCAAACTAGGGACGGCCCACGGACCGACCAACAATCTAACCAATTCCCTTCCATCCCACCAACGGCACAACGATGAAAAACGTCGGATGAAATGGCTCTGAGCACTATGGGACTTAAATTCTGAGGTTATCAGTCGCCTATAACTTAGAACTAATTAAACCTAACTAACCTAAGGACATCACACACATCCATGCCCGAGACAGGACTCGAGCCTGTGACCGGACCAGTCGCTCGGCTCCAGACTGTAGCGCCTAGAACCGCACGCCCACTCCGGCCGGCCAAACATCGGATAAGAACGAGGATACAAACAGCACTACGTCTTCAGAAATTGGCGTCTAAAAACAGCCAAGGGATCAATAACCACTCTAAGCAAAATATGAACCAAACAACTTAAAAGCCTGTCGAACAACACGCCGTACTGGACAGCATCAACAAGACGAGGAAAGGCACACTGCCGGAAAACCATGCTAACGACCAGGGCAGGTAACTGGGGCGTTAAAGGCCACAGGGCAGAAAATACCGCTGGTGCACTTCACTGGCAACTGACAGTCAATTTAATAATTAATCACAATATAGGAAGACGGCTGCAAGATTTGGCTGACTCCAACACATCATACATGGCTGCTAACCCGAACAGCCCAGGGGGCAACAGCCCACAAATGAACGAAGAGATGTCACAATAGTTGAGGTTTCATAACAGGTTAAGTGATCTCTCAACTTCAGCGTCCAGGTTCGGTGGGCAACGCACTTTGTCACTCTCGCAGCTAGTGCCTTACGATCCGACAGCGCATGGACGCCGCCTGTGGTCCCGGCCTGACCGTGCGCTGCGTTGACTTTCTCGCTGCTCCGTCCAATCAGACTGACTACCACACACACCACCACCACCACCCGGAAATACTAGCGGTCACACCAAAGATAGTACGACAGTCCTATTATCGATAAGCGCTGCTGCTGCCACTCAAAGAGGCAAGCCAGCAATTCCGTTACGGAAGTTAGTGAGGAAGAAACGAGACGCCACTCGATGTGACAAAATACCGAGAACAAACGGCATGAACGCGAGCTGCACACGGCTCAGCCACCACGGAAGTAGAGAGGGCAGCTCTTAGGGCAGCTTTGTCTGTGAAGACGCAGGAGGCGTGCAGCCAGCTGCGGCAATTGCCCTCACTGCTAGCACACGATCTCCGTGTGGACAACACAGGGGATATGACACCTGCCGCCGCTCTCCCCACGGAACAGCCGGCGAGGAAACAACGCGACGGACACACCGATTGCCGCCGCAAAAACACCGAAACCCATTGACTCCGAGCAGATCTGCTCCGATGAGCAGACGCTCAAGGACATCGGCTACGTCATCCGCTACACAGGGGACACTCGACCGCCGTATTCACTGAGCCTGTCAGAGCAGCCAACAGAGGTGGAGCGGTGCCAGTGCGCGACCGAATATCTCCGGTCCTTTGACTACGAAGCACGCCCACCACACACCGATGGCCGACCTGGGCCCTCCCTCGTGCCCAGTCACCACTGACACAGAATAGCAGGATGCTCTCACAGCTCATACAGCAACACACTGTGCTGCCGCACAGAATCGGAGTAACCTCTTATGACGAACAGATGGCCGTGACCAGATATCCGCTTGCATGATACCGGCTGTTAACTTAACCTGCCCTTGCATGACCTGTCGCAGGCAGCAAGATATCTGCCACTGCTCTTGCTACTCTGTCCAACTATCGCAGAGGCTTTTTTCCCTTGGCTCTTGCCTTGGCACTTTTCTTTCTCTCCCCTTCAAACAGCTACCCTTTGTTAAGTTTGCGACCCAATTTATCTCCAGATGTACACGTAATAACACCGTAAAATGTGGTGGCTTTGTGACTCGTTGGGTGACTTTGTTAATATGTTGGGCAAATTATTCTAGAATATCGATTAAATCAAACCATGTTTGTTGAATACATGAGTCAAAAAATGCACGCATTTTTTGCGGTGACTTTGTGACAAGCTAAATTCTCACAAACACATCCCTCCCACATGATTTTAGTTAAATTTTATCACGTTTTTTGTCTTTGCAGCGCTGAAAGGAAGATGAGGACTTATAAAAGGAAGTTGGGTGCAAGAGTCTATATAAATTATTCCACAGAGAGGTTAGGTAAGGCAGTTAATTTGGTTTCAACAAAGAAAATGACCCTGAGAGCAGCATTTGAAATGTTAGTGGCCATTCTTTAACTTTCCATGCACAGTCACACGGGAAGTAGACGTTTTATTAGATAAAGCTAAAACAGACGTTTAGACAACCATCTGTTTGGCGTTTTTAAGCAAATTCTTCTGCTTGAATAGGGAGCAAAATACAGCTATGTACACCAGGCGGTTGCCAACGTTCATCTATTTTGTATACCAACTTATCTGTAATAAAAGGGGTTCTTAAACCGACGTGCAACTTCTGGCATTTTTACTTGATAAAGGAAGCGTTTTCGCAAATTTTAAGCCTACCTTCCTAAAACTCTCATGATATTTAGATTTTTGGCATTTTTTTCTATTAAACATCTTTTGAAAGCTATTTTTTTCTGAATAGTACCGTATATGTGCTTTACACGTACTTTTTTTCTACTGTTAGGTTTAATATTCATCGGAACACAGTGTGGAACAAAACCAAAGAGATAAAAGGTTCGGCCCCCCTAAACCCAGAGAGAGTCAAACTTAAAAGACAACATGGGGGTCAACCTATTTTCACCAAAAAAAGAAGAGGATATGTTCATTGCTCATTCCACGGCAATGGCAGCTTACAGTTTCCCAACGACGTCATTTGATTAGCCGTGCGTCGCGAAATCATATCTAGATAGAATGGGAAGAAAAGTTCCCGCATTTAGAAATACAAAATTACCTGGGAGAGAGTGGGTCGTGTCATTCGTCAAGCGGAACGAGATTGTTCTCTCCGAACGTGTCGCCAAAAATATTACACTACTGGCCATTAAAACTTCTACACCAAGAAGAAATGCAGATGATAAACGGGTATTCATTGGACAAATATATTATACTAGAACTGACATGTGATTTCATTTTCACGCAGTTTGGGTGCAGAGATCCTGAGAAATCAGTACCCAAAACAACCACATCTGGCCGTAATAACGGCCCTGATCCGCCTGGGCATTAGGTCAAACAGAGCTTGGATGGCGTGTACATGTACAGCTGCCCATGCAGCTTCAACACGGTACCACAGTTCATCAAGAGTAGTGACTGGCGTATTGTCACGAGCCAGTTGCTCGCCCACCATTGACCAGACGTTTCCAATTGGTGAGAGATCTGGAGAATGTGCTGGCCAGGGCAGCATTCGAATATTTTCTATATACAGAAAGGCTCGTACAGGACCTGCAGCATGCGGTCGTGCATTATGCTGCTGAAATGGAGGGTTTCCCAGGGATCGAATGAAGGGCAGAGCCACGGGTCATAACATATCTCAAATGTAACGTCCACTGTTCAAAGTGCCGTCAAGGCGAACAAGAGACCGAGACGTGTAATCAATGGCACTCCATACCATCACGCCGGGTGATGCGCCAGTATGGCGATGACGAATGCACGCTTCCAATGTGCGTTCACCACGATGTCGCCAAACACGGACTACCATCAGGATGCTGTAAACAGAACCTGGATTCATCCAAAAAATGACCTTTTGCCATTCGTGCACCCAGGTCGTCGTTGAGTACACCATCGCAGGCGCTCCTGCCTGTGATGCAACGTCAAGGGTAACCGCAGCTATGGTCTCCGAGCTGATAGTCCATGCTGCTGCTTACGTCGTCGAACTGTTCGTGCACATCGTTGTAGTCTTGCAAACGTCCCCATCTGTTGACCCAGGGATCGAGACGTAGCTGCATGATCCGTTACAGCCATGTGGAAAAGATACCTGTCATCTCGACTGTTGGTGATACGAGGCCGTTGGGATCCAGCACGGCGTTCCGTATTATCCTCCTGATCCCACCGATTCCATATTCTGCTAACAGTCATTGGATCTCGACCAACGCGAGCAGCAATGTCGCGATACGATAAACCGCAATCGCTATAGGCTACAATCCGGCCTTTATCGAAGTCGGAAACGTGGTGGTACGCATTTCTCCTCCTTACACGAGGCATCACAATAACGTTTCACCAGGCAATGCCGGCCAACAGCTGTTTGTGTATGAGAAATCGGTTGGAAACTTTCCTCCTGTCAACATTGTTGTAGGTGTCGCCACCGGCGCCAGCCTTGTGTGAATGCTGTGAGAAGCTAAACATTTGCATATCACAGCATCTTCTTCCTGTCGGTTAAATATCGCGTCTGTAGTACGTCATCTTCGTGGTGTATCAGTTATAATGGCCAGTCGTGTACCTATGCAAGAGCTGAGATTGACGATGAACTGATTCACGCACATTTTGAGCATTTAGAGTAGGAGTTACTGGGTATTCCGCCAGAAAAAATCGAATTATGAAAAAACAAACGTCCAGGACTATCCGGGAAGCAAAATATGTTTGTCTGAAGAGGAGCAAAATATCCAGAGTGGATACAAAATTGATCCAAACCGTGTACTTCTATTACAGCCTGCCGGAACTCCGCCAGACAGTTAGCTCCACTATACATACATTACAATGCCGAGAACATGTGGTCGAACTGGACCGACATTTGGCTTGAAGGAGCCCGGTACAGCCGTACTAAATCTGGATGGTTCGATCACTAAGTGTTTGAGGACTTGTTCGTCAATCTCATGCTACCCATATTGAAAGAACAAGATGGCCAAAAAGTTCTTATTGGCTATGATTTGAGTTCGCATATCAACCTGGAGGTTATTCGACTCTGCGAAAAATATGGGATAAAATTCATCGTACTTCCTCCAAATGCGACACATCTACTGGAACCGCTAGATGTCGCCCGCCATATTCAGAGTTATAAAACTTATTTGGCATGCAGGTTTATCGGATTAGAAACAAGCGACATCCGGTAGGCGGTGCACGTCCTTCGCAAAAGATGAACCGCCTGGTCTATTAAAGAAGCAGACAGACAAGCTGCAAGAAAACATCATAAAATATCTCCACTCAAGATTTAGGAAGACTGGGATTTTTCCACTCAACAAAATGGAAGTTCTCCGACGATTCATTTTGGAAGAGAGCCTGCAGTCTGTATCAGATACGTATGAGATCTTCATAGAAGAACTGAACAATAAGAGGTTACAAGATGCCGGGCCCCCAAGAGAAGGAGAAGGTTCAGCGTTCTAAAAGGCAAAAGTATCTCCAGTGTCGAAATAGAAGCCAGGAGAGCGGAACAGCCGAAAGGGAAGAAGAAAAAGCCAGCGCTTCCTCGAGACCCAGCGGTCCCAAGAGAAAGCCTGTACTGGCAGTAGAGATTTCTATAGAAAGCAGCATCAGCGGAATCTCTCCTGATGAAGACAACGGCAGAAAGAAGAATTGGACGGATGAAGATCCCAGTGACCCCAACGTGGTGGATGAATCTTTCAGCAGTTGGGAGGATTCAGAAGCTGAAACGACTCCCACCAAGGTGATTCCAAATGCTGAAGACGTCCTGGGAATCGATGGCTTGGCTCCTGAAAGAAACGCCTTCAAAGTGGATGATTTTGTAGTGGTCAACTTTGAAGGCAAACTTCTTCCAGGAAGGGTGACAGAAGAAAAACTCCAGGGCTACAGCGTCAGAGTTATGGATAGTACCAAGATGTATTGGAAGTGGCCTACTAAAGAAGACACTGTTCTATACTCTAAAGAAGAAATTTTGCACCCAAGACCGATAGGAAAGCCAGGGTTCTTTGAGGTGAAAAATCGATTATGGAGCTCCCTTTACATCGCTTGCAAAAATGTTGCTTTGCCAAAGCATAAAACATTAGTAAATTAAGTACATATACTTTTGATTGGTCGAAACTGTGGCATTATTTTTTTCTTGTACTTTGTAGCCCAAAAACAATGTTCTCATAAAGTCACGCTAGACGATGGAATCATTTTGTGACAGGGTTTTCCCTTTATATAGTCGTTCATATTAAAGATTCAAATTTTTTGAAGACATAATCTTGGCAAGGAAGGCTTAGCTATCATATGACGTCATCCGTTTCAGTTTATGTTAAAAATTTATCAGCGTACGAGTGAAAACGTGCAAAACTTGTGACAAAGTCACCCTATTTTACGGTAGCTAATCTTACCCAGACGTACGCAAACATCACATTGCCCACATTCCGTGAACGCCTCACTTAGTGAACACTAACCTCTATGCAGAGATGGCAGCAGACCTTTTGTGTTGGCCATCACACTGGCGTGGGCGTGGAAGGGCTACACACTTCTTTAAAAAAAAATGGCCAACAATATACGTTGCACTCTTACCCTGGAGGCCTGCAGTTCAAGTCCCTGTTCATCCAACCAGATTTAGGTTCACCTTAATTTCCCAAAGTCGTTTAAGGCTAATTCCTGAATGTTTCCATTCAATGAGAAGGCCAGTTTTCTTCGCCATCGTTCCACAGTACGAATGTGCATGTTATACAACGTTTTAGGGGCTTGCTCGTGATTGCAAATATTTCTATTGACGACTGATAACAGTGTCCTGAACAACATGACGTCAGTATTTATTTCATTTGCAGACTAAATATTTATGACTATTACAGCTAGTTTGTTTTTAGGTTAATTAGTACCTCCACGTACGATTGGCACAAGCATGCCATTAATGTTTATTTTCCTTTGGGCAACAGGTCAGGTATTGAAGTGGGGACATGAACAAGTAAAATGGATATTCCATACTGACAGATGTGTTCCACTTCTTGCCACAGTTACGACCTAACAGAAAACATCAGGTAGTAAATTATATGATGTGTTTGCAGGAAGACTGTCAGACATAGAGAAAAACAGCTAACACAAAAAAAAAATGGTTCAAATGGCTCTGAGCAATATGGGACTCAACATCTGAGGTCATCAGTCCCCTAGAACTTAGAATGACTTAAACCTAACTAACCGAAGGACACCACACACATCCATGCCCGAGGCAGGATTCGAACCTGCGACCGTAGCGGCCGCGCGGTTCCAGACTGAAGCGCCAGAACCGTTAGGCCACATCGGCTGGCCCAGCTAACACATTGAAGTGAGTAGATCGATCATCACGTACCTGTACCTATAACCCTAACACCGTCTATACTACCTTGCCACCAACGGAACACTAAATCGTATTATATCTTCTTAATATTTCTTCCTATGCGCTTGTTTCGCGAAAGGTGGATAGTAAGAGAAGATCATGTTTCGTGTCCCGTTAGTTCACCTCATTTGGCCCCACGTTGTTCCTCCTTTGTGGGTGATGTCAGAAGTGTCTGTATGAATGTATGAGACACCCTGTCGGAACTGGAGAAGATCTCCCAGCAAGAATTATGATTACCTATGACCTTGTTGGAACAACTAGAGGCTTTTCCGAACTGATACGTCGGTATTTTGAGCAACATAATCGGTAATAGTATAAGGATCCCCGCGAAGGGACTTGCAAGTCATGAGAAAGCTGCAAAGGAAAGTACTAAGTACGACTGGTCAAAATATCTTTCAGTCACTAGCACGACAGTGGAGGCCTCAGTCGTGTATTTTTACATAATATTAGAATAGGCCGCTCACTAGTTACCCTTTAACACTGAGTAACGCAGAGTCTTTCAACTTACAACTCGCATGACGTGGCCACAACTGCTGTACCAACTAGTCCACATCACAAAGAATAATAACAAAATAAAATTAATTCGATAGTTTCAACCACGGATTCGAGTTGCCTGTGAAAGGTGGCTTTCATTTGTGACGTCCGTTTCGCAGATTATTCTGCATGTTTGAAGTAAATAAACCCATATAATGGTGGGTTAGTCTTATTAGGTGGATTAGAAAGAGAGATATGTGATGATTAAACACATGTCTGAAATAATACGGGCTTTTGTAATGACAATATTTAGTTGCATGCTGTAGGTGCAAGCAAAGTGAATTTGCCAGTGGAGGCGAGGAGTGGACGGAATCAGCCGCGGAGGCGAAGGCTGGCGAGCGCCGGAAGAGCATTGTGCAGTGGCAGGGGGTCCCAGGGGGAGAGGGGAAATGTCGAGCGGACAGAGAGCGTCCAGCGTACGTGCTGGCGCCACCCGGTCGCGCGCTGTTTTAGCGGCAAATGGGCTGAGCTCTGATTGGACAGTTCTTAAGAAAGTGCGGGAAACGCTGAAGGTCAACGCCCAATGTTTGGACAGAGAAATTTTTGGATAGGTGGAGAAATTAGCTTCTTAAGAGCAGTTGCCAGCGGGCTCGTGCGCATGCGCAGAGTCGAATTCGCGCATGAGCAGTGCCTTCCTCCCGCTTCTGGCTACTTGGAGTGTGGCTGTTTGGTGTATCAGCACTAGCAGCAACTAGCCAGAAGCTACCCGGACAAATTTTCCTGGCGCGCCCAAGCTGCCAGATTCGCGCATGCGCAGAGCAAGCTGAGTTATGGTGGGGGGGGGGGGGGGGGGTCCTTCCCCACGTGACCCGTAGCCGCGTATATGTTTCGTGTCTTCGTTTACAGCTCCCACGTCAAATGAAAACAAAACAGACCTCTGTGACCGGTAGCCATCAAGTGAATTAACATACATTCTCATAACCATTAAAGACCAAAATAAGTTAGTAGTTTCAATTTTCTGATTTTATATTATTTCCACGCTATTAGCAATCAACCATTAATGTCTTAATGAAGCTATTTCTGTCTGTTTTATAGAGAAATTTGCTTCAGTTAATTTTTTTCCGCTGAGACAGTTAGTTTATTTGAAACAAAGTGTTTCATTCCGAGCTATTGGCTACTTTCAACCTCGTTCAGTTTAAAGTGCAAATTTTCATTTTCTGGGGCGAATGACGTTATACCATAATAAAGAACCAAACATGAGAATACAGTGCGGGACCTCCGAGAAAAGCTGAATATCAGGTACTACAGAGTCCATCTGGACATAGAAATGTGCAATTAGAGCGCAATGAAGCATTTTAGAATGGTTTATGAAATTCCGATGCTGCTGGAGTAGTCTCTGATGTCCTGTTCCTTTTATGACACTGTAAGATCTCTTAATGCTATATACGTACTAAGATACGTAAACATTGACTTGAAGCTAAGTAGGTAAATTTGGTCAGTAGTTTTGAACTAAATATTTTGTTTCAAATATAATGACAGCTGTAGCAGAATTTTATAGATCTGCCTTCTGTGAAAGTGTTTCTCGATCACAAGGCACTTGTCTAGTACTTCCTCTGGGCCTGAAGTTATTTCTTAACTTGTGTTCACGTCTTAAATTTATAGAATGTCATTCTATGCTAAATTTTACGCTGGCAGCATACCATGTTTTATCGTTCTAACTCCCCACATGGCTTCATATTTATTCCTAGGGTAGAATATAAACTGTCAGTTGTACAGTTTCTTTGCCTCACAGACAACCATGTAAATTTTTTCACATTTTGAAATAGTCATGAAATGTATTATCCTTTATTCCGGTATAAGCTACACAAGAAACTGTCTCATTTTCTGTTTCAAGTAATTTGTATTCCATCCTAGTAGATTCTTGCAGTGCTGTGTAGATGTAAACCTGTTGGAAACGCTGCATAACAATATAGCAGAGTACGGATGAAGTAAAAAAAACAAAAAAAACAAAAAAAACAAAAAAAAACTGTCAGTCACCCCTTAGCAAAATTTTATGGTACTTCGAGCTGTGGCGTCTAATTTTGAAATGATATTTTGCCAAGAACTGCTTCCATATTTGCATCCTTTATCTGTGTGGGATATGATAAAACAATTACTCTAAATACAACTCAGTATGTCCTCTCAACAACATGCCACACGGGCGGCACGGCTACACATGGTCACGTGATGCACCACCAGAAATACGACGAAAAGCGTATGAGCAGAGCAAGCACCAATTACGGGCTGCTTACGTCATCGTAGCTGCGCATGCGCAGTACAGCCTGTTGTCTGGCGCTTTCTGGTAACTGCTCAAACGAACCCATTGTGTCACTCCGCGACGGAGATGTGGGAGGCCTTTGCAGCGTCGGGATTGGCTGATTAGAGATTGACGGCAAGATCGTCGCAAGACCATCGTGCAGAGAGCGACAGGAAGAGAGCGTCTTGTGCCGTGAAAGTGGACAGTCGGAAAGTTCGGTAGCTCTGAGATAGGGACTTAGATTCTGAAGACTGTGCTGTGTATGATCTACAGTCGACAGCTACAGTAGGACATCAGCGTCCACGATAGGCATTGCATTGGCTACTAGTATAATTGCCTTATAGGCTGGCAGTCACGATCGAACGGAGTCAACCATTGCACAGAGCCATCAAACTGGCTGGTATTGCACGTTAGTACAAGACACACTGGGCTGCACCTTAAAGGTTGTTGAGCCAGTCTTGAAAGCGTTGTATACCATTTAGAGGAAATATAGGGCTTGTGGTATTAGTAGTTTCTGAGTAGTTTGTTCTGCTCAAGATACTTGAGAGACTTATCTTAATTCAGCGTTTACGCAGCTTCATTCGTCACCCCAGCAGTATCGACGGAGCCAGCACGCTGGTAGACGGTATTGTAAAACTTGCAGCAGCTGCAGTTAAGTTCAGAAATAGTTGTTGGATCGTGTTCTGGCCATCCACTGAGCTTCCGTGCAGCTTTGCTTAAGATTCGTATTGGATATTGTCTTGGACGCAATTGCTGTACCAACTAGTTCACATCACAAAGAATGATAACAAAGTAAAATTAATTTGATAGTTTCAACCACAGATTCGAGTTGCCTACATATTTTCTAACTCATTGTTAATAATCTGGGACCAGTCGGATTAATAATAAACAGTTAATCAAACTACATCTATCGTTTTATGTCGTTATATTAATTTTCCGCAGTCAGTTCATATAACTGGGGGACTGCGTACATGGAGGACTAGCGAATGGAGGAGGCAGTGTGATTTTCACATTCTCCAGTTGTTTAATGTAGAAAATGCTCTAAATGACGAAAGTCCTTTACAGTTCTTGGCTGTTACATTTGAATGTTGCTTAATTCGCGCTCAAATAGATGTCCCAATTTGAGAGTCCATGAGACCCGGCCGCCCACTGGTACGAAGCTGCACCTAAGCCTTCCCATATCACGTTGGCTGTGGAGACCTACTTGTTGAATGCGGACGCTCACTATTAGTCGGTGTACGATTTTACAAATACGACCGACAACCAAGCTCCGGGGTCTGCTGGTTGCTGATGTCAAGCGCCCTCACATCGCAGACAGTAGTACTGCGGAAGGTGCCGCCACTTTATGCTGTAAGTGATGTCTCTCATTAGCGTGCCAGCAGCATGGTGTTATGGTCGTTCGTGTGGGCTACAGTGGTTAGCTTTCGGAAACTTGCTGCAGTCACGTTGTTTGCTACCGCACAGTTTTTACCGCGAGCATCCTGAATAGGTACCTTACAAAGTGTAATGAAGTAAGCCTTTTCGTTCGGCCTCCGCGTCCTATTTTCGGAATTCGGATGTCATCGCTAACATCTTACCTTTCTATCGTTAAATCACTCCTCACACTCTCTAGAGGATCGATGTATCATCGTTCACCGTAAGGTGCGTTTTTTATGTGAGCATGTAAACTCCTGGAAATTGAAATAAGAACACCGTGAATTCATTGTCCCAGGAAGCGGAAACTTTATTGACACATTCCTGGGGTCAGATACATCACATGATCACACTGACAGAACCACAGGCACATAGACACAGGCAACAGAGCATGCACAATATCGGCACTAGTACAGTGTATATCCACCTTTCGCAGCAATGCAGGCTGCTATTCTCCCATGGAGACGATCGTAGTCCTGTGGAACGGCTTGCCATGCCATTTCCACCTGGCGCCTCAGTTGGACCGGCGTTCGTGCTGGACGTGCAGACCGCGTGAGACGACGCTTCATCCAGTCCCAAACATGCTCAATGGGGGACAGATCCGGAGATCTTGCTGGCCAGGGTAGTTGACTTACACCTTCTAGAGCACGTTGGGTGGCACGGGATACATGCGGACGTGCATTGTCCTGTTGGAACAGCAAGTTCCCTTGCCGGTCTAGGAATGGTAGAACGATGGGTTCG
Organism: Schistocerca gregaria; assembly: GCF_023897955.1. Taxonomy (NCBI): domain Eukaryota; kingdom Metazoa; phylum Arthropoda; class Insecta; order Orthoptera; family Acrididae; genus Schistocerca; species Schistocerca gregaria. The sequence continues at coordinate 593,759,506 of NC_064923.1, read as the reverse complement.
ATGACGGTTTGGATGTACCGTGCACTATTCAGTGTCCCCTCGACGATCACCACAGGTGTACGGCCACTGTAGGAGATCGCTCCCCACACCATGATGCCGGGTGTTGGCCCTGTGTGCCTCGGTCGTATGCAGTCCTGATTGTGGCGCTCACCTGCACGGCGCCAAACACGCATACGACCATCATTGGCACCAAGGCAGAAGCGACTCTCATCGCTGAAGACGACACGTCTCCATTCGTCCCTCCATTCACGCCTGTCGCGACACCACTGGAGGCGGGCTGCACGATGTTGGGGCGTGTGTGGAAGACGGCCTAACGGTGTGCGGGACCGTAGCCCAGCTTCATGGAGACGGTTGCGAATGGTCCTCGCCGATACCCCAGGAGCAACAGTGTCCCTAATTTGCTGGGAAGTGGCGGTGCGGTCCCCTACGGCACTGCGTAGGATCCTACGGTCTTGGCGTGCATCCGTGCGTCGCTGCGGTCCGGTCCCAGGTCGACGGGCATGTGCACCTTCCGCCGACCACTGGCGACAACATCGATGTACTGTGGAGACCTCACGCCCCACGTGTTGAGCAATTCGGCGGTACGTCCACCCGGCCTCCCGCATGCCCACTATACGCCCTCGCTCAAAGTTCGTCAACTGCACATACGTCCACGCTGTCGCGGCATGCTACCAGTGTTAAACACTGCGATGGAGCTCCGTATGCCACGGCAAAATGGCTGACACTGACGGCGGCGGTGCACAAATGCTGCGCAGCTAGAGCCATTCGACGGCCAACACCGCCGTTCCTGGTGTGTCCGCTGTGCCGTGCGTGTGATCATTGCTTGTACAGCCCTCTCGCAGTGTCCGGAGCAAGTATGGTGGGTCTGACACACCGGTGTCAAAGTGTTCTTTTTTCCATCTCCAGGAGTGTATTATTCCTTGTCTTACAGCAAAGTGGATTCGAGCCATATCTGTCAGAACAGAGAGCACATGTTAGAAAACGTGTAACAAGACTATCTCCCATTCGTGTTTCTTATTGCAAAACAGATGCCTGATTTATCTCATTACAGCCTATCGTGTTCTGTAGCTCTCCAACGGCTCCATTTTTAGTAAATTAAGTTCTCAATTAAGCTACAAAACCCGTGCGGAGAGAAGAAGCCCAAAGTCTTTACGGTCCAGAGACAGCAGATCAGCTGGTGAATGTACCTTCGTGTATGATAAGGAAAGCTGATAGGCAGCAGAACATCATTCCGTCACAGTCGCACTGAACTACCCACAGATCCGACAAGCTGAAATTTCCGTTGAAGTCGTGTGCTGTTGCGCTAAGTGTCTAACCGAGCGCGAGCAGTGTCTCACTCTGAACGTCGCATCACGGCGCAAGCAGTTTCCATATTTCATTGCATGTCACGAAATTGTGCGCGATAATGACTTCAGCTTCGGCCTGTTACGTCGGAGGCACTTGTTAATATTTGCTCGCTTCTGGCGGAGTTAATGCGCGAAAAGGCTGCAGAGGTTTCAGTGGAGCGTAAAAAAGTGCCGTAATTGATCAAAGGGAACTGCCGGGCAGAGCGGCCGTATCTCTGGCACAACCAGCAGCGTTTGTGCGGAGAGGGGGAGTGGGGGAGGGGGGGGGCGCAGGTAGTGTGGGGGCGTTGGTGGGCCAGGGAGAGAGGCGTTTGTAGCCACACAGAGCGCATCAAAGGCCGCTGCTCACCGCGCACAGCAGCTCTCCCGCACACCTCCAAAATTCTTCCCTCAGCACCCTCCACCAAGACCGCCAATGGGAAACCGAGATTCATCTCTCTGTATTGAATAGCTGGGCCGTGTGGCATGTGCCCATTGCTGATACGCTGAAAGAGCGGATGTTTCTACGTAGAGAAGGAGTAAGTGCCTGCTGCAATGCTGCTCTGGATCAGAGTTGTGCAGGCATTAGAAGATCCTAGGCTGGGTATTTTCACGTAAGGAACCACAAGGTGCCAACTAAAATTTCAGACGATATATGGTCTTCAGTGAGTTGTGTAAGGTTAGGTTAGGTTGGTTAGGTTGTTCGGGGAAGGAGACCAGACAGTGAGGTCATCGGTCTCATCGGATTAGGAAAGGACGAGGAAGGAAGTCGGCCGTGCCCTTTCAAAGGAACCATCCCGGTGTTTGCCTGGATCGAATTAGGTAAATCACGGTAAACCTGAATCAGGATGGCCGGACGCGGGACTGAACCGTCGTCCTCCCGAATGCGAGTCCAGTGAGTTGCGTAAGAGGGACATGTTTTTGTAAACTCTCATTACAACTGTCTGCTGTATTTAAATTGGTATCGCTATCTTTAAAAAATAAAATCCTGCAAGATGTACCCATTATGACGTTTGTATGACTGTTTCTTGACGACGGAGCGTTATTTGGTTTCAGGAAATTCCAGACTTGTGTACTATGGACGGATGTATTTTACGGAAAGCTGAACGTAGTGTCGTAAACCGACATGTGTCGCCACATACTTACTTTAGAAGTTCACGTTTACATCTGAGATGAAACAGGATTTTCGGTCATCCGTTTCTTGATACACGAGTAGCTGCGTACGGAACTAAAACAGTGACGTGGTCAAGCTGAGATTTTTCAGGTTTCTGTGTTTGCAGGCAGTACACAATGATTCGGATGCTAGGCTAAAATTGTAAATATGGTAACATTAGGGGAAATGCGACTCTCGGTTAGCTTACTAGTCTACTTTTTATTGTTTCTTTGCATGTTAGCAAGGAATATGCAGAAATGCACAGACACTGATTTATACACTGAAGACTGGTACACCTGCCAAATATCGTGTAGGGCCCCCGCGAGCATGCAGAAGTACCGCAACATGACGAGGCATAGAGTGAACTAATGTCTGAAGTAGTGCTGGAGGCAACTGACTACATGAATCCCGCAGGGCTGTCCAAAAATCCGTAAGAGTTTGAGGGGGTCTAGATCTCTTCTGAACAGCACGTTGCAAGGCGCCCCAGATATGCTCAATAATGTTCACGTCTGGGGAGTTTGACGGCCAGCGGAAGTATTTAAACTCAGAAAAGTGTTGTAGGCCGCTGTGACCGAGCGGTTATAGGCGCTTCAGTCCGGAACCGTGCTGTTGCTACGGTCGCAGGTTCGAATTCTGCCTCGGGCATGTATGTGTGTGATGTCCTTACTTTAGTTAGGTTTAAGTAGTTCTAAGTCTAGGGGACTGATGACCTCAGATGTTAAGTCCCATAGTGCTTAGAGCCATTTTCAGAAAACTGTTCCTGGAACCACTCTGTAGCAAGTCTGGATGTGTGGAGTGTCGCATTATCCTGCTGGAATTACCCAAGTCCGTGCAGGTGATCAAACAGGATACTTACGTAGTTGTCACCTATCAGAGTCGTGACTAGACATGTCAGGGGTCCCATAGCACTCCAACTGCACACGCCCCACACCATCACAGAGCCTCCAGCAGCTTGAACAGTCCTCTGCTGAGATGCTTCGTTCATAGATTCTTGAAGCTCCATTCTTGTACCCATTCATCTGCTCGATACAATTTGAAACGAGACTCGTCCGACCAGACAACATGTTTCCGGCGATCAACACTGCTATGTCAGTGTTAACGGGCCCAGACGAAGAAGCCTTTATGTCGTGCAATCATCAAGGATACGCCATTGGATCTTCGGCTCCGAATGCCCATATCGATGATGTTTCGTTGAATGCTTCGCACGGTGACACTTGTTGATGGTCCAGCATTGAAGTCTGCAGAAATATGCGAAAGGGCTGCACTTCTATTACGGTGAGCGATTATCTCCAGTCGCTGTTGGTCCAGATCTCACAGGATCTTTTTCCGTCCACAGGGAAGTTGGAGATTTGATGTTTTACCGGTTTTTTACCGGATTCCTGATATTGACGGTATAGTCGTGAAATGGTCGTACGGGAAAATCCCCCCTTCATCCCTACCTCGGAGACGCTGTGTCCAATCGCTCGTGCGCCGACCATAACACCACGTTCAAACTCATGTAAATCTTGATAACCTGCCACTTCATGAGCAGTAACAGATCCAACAATTACACCAGACTCTTTTTGACTTATATAGGTGCTGCCGATTGTAGCGCCGTATTATGCCTGTTTACATACAGTATCTCTGTATTTGAATAAGCATGCGTATACCGGTTTCTTCGGCACTTCAGTGTAAAACAACACACGTAGCTTACTAGATCCTCCAATCAGTCACTGGAACAAATGCCCACGCTGGACTACAACTTTACTGTGATTAGGGTAAAACAGTAATGTATGATATTACAGATCATGTAACTGCCATATTGTGCTGTTCTAATCGACCCCTTAGGTTCTAGCAATCGCCACAGTGTAAGTGACACGCAGGCATAGGTACATACAGATAAGTGAACGATGGGGACGAATAACCCTAGCCCAGAGATACGTATAGTCAAGCTTCGCAAGTTCTTATTACGGCACAAAGGTAATTGAGTGTGACTGCTCACTTACATAGCATCTGCTGCAGTCTCGACCATCTGCCACTGTATCTCTTCTCTTTGCCGGAGCTCTCGAACTCTGCTGAACTCAGCCCACCTTGGCGACTGAGGGACTCTGGTACGGTGTTGATGCTGTTTGCTCATAGATAATACGTAACTGGGTCGCTTTGTAACTCCAGTTCGCAATCATGTTGCCTCAAATCAGCGGTGTCTCAGTGCGTATGTCTTCTCAATGAGGTGACGAAAGCGGCTTGCTCTGTTCACCTCTAAGTTACAAGGCTTAAAGCTAACATTCTCAATTGGATGACACTTTTTTTCTGAAGCCTTTTCGTGATTCAGTTATTACAGTAGGCTTATTTATTTGTTTTCATTTATTTATTTGCAACAAGAATTTTATGGTCCACCGTCTACATACAATACCGCAAGTATATTCGATTAATGATACAACTCAAGAGTGAGAATGGAAGACGACATTTTTTAACAAAACGCAGTTCCAGTGTCGTTGAGTTTTCGGTACCGTGTTGCATGTCCCTAGACTTGTTCCAAGTCTCAGATCAGAGAGAAAGAATTTTCAAACACTCATTACTAGATGGTGGCTCGTCTTTGTCCCAAGCTGCGTTTCCCAATACAATTCCAAGTCCCAATCGACTAGGCCTCCTTCGTCTCCCCTGGAATGGTTTGAAGAAATCATAACGGTTTTGGTGAGCGAGTGCAGCTTTTTGAGCTGCGACAGAGTTTTTGCAATTATAAGCAAAGTGAGGAAGGTCTTTGTTCAGCAACTTATATACAAGACTGTTGAGTCAGCTAAGGCTATAAACCTATGCTATGTAACTGCTGAGCACGCCACTGAGTTCTCCGATTTTAAAGACTCTGCTCGAACATTGTTGTCAGTACAGTCGTCTAAAATCTCTAAATGTAGTATGATCAAAGCGCTTCACACTCATCCATCTCAAACAGCTATTAAAACATCTTACTCTGAAACGGAAGATTACAAAAGTGTCAATGTACTCAAAAGAGGAAGAATGTACGCTATGCTGTACATGCGAAAGATCAACCGCTACTTCTTCCTCAGTAGCTCAGGGCGTTCTATAGAAAACAAATCCCAAGAATGTCGTCGTGTAAGAAACCGAATCGAGCACTGAGAAACTTTTTCTTAACTTCAATATTGTTCTTCTCTTGCTAAAAATTTAAATCAACTCAAATTTGATTTGTGTTGACTAAGTTCTAGTAGTTAGAGAGTTTGACCTTTCCACACTTCATATACAAGGTCCTCTCACATTAACGTGATCACCGCCTTCATTCGACGTCAACGGGCAATAACCACTCACAGACGGCAGGTGTCAGCATTAGCAAGGGAGGGCTTATAAAGCGTGTTGAGGGGACGCGGAAAACAGCACAATAGCTTTCATAAAGCGAACACCGTGTTTAGCAAAATGGCCTTATCCAAAACCCCGCCCCGAGACAAATGTGATGCTTCACGAACTATAGATAACAGGATGAACGATGACTACAGAGATGTACACACATCACAAAAATTTTTGCATCATTTCGGTTCCGATAATTCCGGAACCTGTACAGAAAACTGAAACAGAGATCAACATAAATATCATTTCCGTCACTTTTATTGATCATGAGGTACACACTTTGCATTTTGTACCACCATTCGGCGAGGCCTTCAGAGGTGGTGGTCCAGATTGCTGTACATACCGATGCCTCTGATACACGATAGCACCTCCTCTTGCAGTGATGCATGCCTGTATTCGTCGTGGCATACTATCCACAAGTTCATCAAAGGCACTGTTGGTCCCTCAGAGTGGTTGATGGGGCACGTCGTCCATAAACAGCCCTTTTCAGTCTATCCAAGGAATGTTCGATGGAGTTCATGTCTGGAGAAAATGCAGGCCACTCTAGTCGGGAGATGTCGTTATCCTGAAGGAAGTCATTCACAAGATGTGCACGGTAGGAGCGCGAATTCTTGTCCATGAAGACGAATGCCTCGCCAATATAGTGCGATATGGTTGCACTATCAGTCGGAGGATGGCACTCACGTGTCGTACAGCTCTTACGGCGCCTTCCATTACCACCAGCGGCGTACGTCGGCCCCACATAATGCCACCCCAAAACATCAGGGAAGCTACACCTTGCTGCACTCGCTGGACAGTGTGTCTAAGGCGTTCAGTCTGACAGGGTTGCCTTGAAACCCGTCTCCGAAGATTGTCTGGTTGAAGGCATATGCGAAACTCATCGGTGAAGAGAATGTTATGCCAGTTCTTGGCGTTCCATTCGGCATGTTGTTGGGCCCATCTGTACCGCGCTGCATGGTGTCGTGGCTGCAAAGATGGACCTCGCCAAGGATGGCGGGAGTGAAGTTGCGCACCACGCAGCTATTGCGCACAGTTTGAGTCGTAAACGACGGCCTGTGACTGCACGAAAAGCATTATTCAACGTGGTGGCGTAGCTGTCAGGGTCCCTCCGAGCCATAATCGGTAGGTAGTTCTCATCCACTGCAGTAGCAGTCCTTTGGCGGTCTGAACGAGGCATGTCTTCGACAGTTCCTGTCTCTCTGTATCTCCTCCGTGTCGGAACAACATCGCTTTGCTTCACGCCGAGACTCCTGGACACTTCCCTTGTTGAAAGCCCTTCCGGCACAAAGTAACAATGCGGACGCCATTGAACCGCGGTGTTGAACGTCTTTTGTTAACCTATTGTCACTCACTTTATGTCTAAACGTCTAAAATTTAACAGGCTACTTTCATTTATTATTATTACTGCTATTTTAATATGTTTGATTCATCTCTTCATCTTTTTTTAACTTCTAAATAAACAGTCTACAAGACCATCGAGAACATCGAATTTGCTACAACAGCTGGAGACAAGAAGAATCGTATTCCAGTTAAGTCTGTCGCTGCACAAGCGCTGCTGGATGGTCCTGCTGTTTTCGTCGGTTGTAGACTTAATTTTAGTTTAGATATAAACGATACGTTTGGTCATGGTAACGGATGGTTTACTGTTGCCATTGTTCGAGGAGGTACTGGAGTACCAAGTGTTGCTGGGCTTGAAAGTTTTGTTGACAGAGACATTATTGCGTTTCGCACTTACCATATTTCTGAATTGGCTAATAAGGATTTTGGGAAATCAGCAGGTTCTGTGCTTCTTGTTAAACCTAAACTTACTTCGTCATTGTTCTTGTTTATCTAGTTTATAGCCCAGTACTACACACTATTTTTATATTGTCATTCTGGTTTCACTACTGTGCTGACATGCGTTACATTTGTGTTTCATGATGTGTAGCCATTATCGTAAGTGCTTTTCGATATTCTATACACCCCTGTAATGCTCGACATTTTTTTAGGTTTTATACTACATAATTATTAAGTGACCATTACTAAAAATTTGGGTGCATTTTTATTTAAATGAAAGTATATATACCTTTTTAGAAGTATTCATTAGTTGTAAATATGTTTTGTACACACATCCATAAGCCTGTAGAAGGCTATTTGAGATTAGATACTACTCATAGCTGTTCTAAAAAGACCAAGAGACAGAGTGTAGTGTGAAAATTTTTACGATCTCGTGAACATAAAACTGTCACATAAGAGTGCTGAAGTACTTCTGCATAGAAAGAATGGAAATGCGCACTGTTCGGCCAAAAGCTTCCGGGCACATTTAAACCACAGGGTCGTTTGAAGTTGTCGTGTGTTTGTTCGCTACGCACGCTGCCCATAAAATGATGTTCTGCGAAAACATTAGCCGACACACAGCCTTTGAAACTGTGCATAAATTGTTTGTTCTGCTCGCCCTCGGCACGTTTAGATACAAGTTGCGCCATTTGCCTGAGCTGACCAATACTGCGCCTGCGCTGCATAACTGAATTGTTTCAGCTTTCAGAGAAAACAAACGCCACAGTGTCATTAATGTCGGGGGCGACGCCGGACAACCAGCGCAACTGTTTGTCGCCGCTGCCTTGCCTCGTTATAAATTTATTCACCTGTGCTCTCGCCGCATGCCAGTTTCACGTCGCACAAAGAAAACATTCACTCAGTGTGGCTCTCTGTTGACGCTGAGCCCCATTTGAGCGAAAAAATAACTAAATTCAAATAATTTATTTGTAAAAGCGTGACCCTTTCATTTCAACGTTATTTCATATCACTTTCCTGAACAGAATTTTCTGGCAAATATTTTACATATTCCTACCCTGTCTGGAAGCGAGAAAGAGTTTCACTTCCATCGTAAAACATCTGTTACGATGAAAGAGTACAATTCCAGTTTAGTAGTTTGCAATTTATGACGTCTCCTATCACTGCCTACTTGCTCTTCTACGATCAGCGAAAGTGTAACGTCCTTTTTCTGTGCCCAGCCAGCAACCTTCACCATCCGAAAATGAGTATAGAGAAAGAAATGCCTTAGCCACTGAGTATAGCACTGATTTTGTATGGGTCTGATGTTGTTTCTGCATAAGTAATCATATATCCTACGAATTTAACCTTGTTTCTCAGAAATTTTGACGTGTGTAAATTTGCTGTAACTGTTGCTTCCGAAAATTTGTGTGTTGTTCTTTCCACTAAACCTAAATGCTCTTTCCATGTTAGGGAGGCTATTAATATATCATCAATGCTCAGTATTAACTTATCCAGCAAATCAAGCCATAAGACAATGCCCCAGGCAGTTATTAAAACACGTGGACTTACGTTTAATCGGAATGACAATTAAAAAAATTGATAGCATCTTCCATCAAATATGAAAACACTATATTTAGTTGATTCTCTTTATATGCTTATCTGCCGGTATGAACATCTCACACCGATGCTGGTGAGGTACTTAAGGCCATGAAACTTCAGCAAATGTTCATCTAACTTGCCTGGTCTAGCTTGTAAGGGAACAATAATTCTGCTGAAAGCTCTTGCGTCTAAAACTAGGCGAGTATTTACACTGGGCTAGTCATAGCTAGTAGACGGATGCACTATTGTGAGACTGAGGACTGTATAATACTCCACTCAAACATCTACCTTAGTTCTATAATTACGCACTCCATAGAATGGCAGTCCATAGAATGGAGTATGTATTCTGACTGTGTATTTAATGGAGCCGAGCTTCCATTTGAAACTGGTATGTCTTAATAACGCTAGGTTTTTTCAGATACATGTACACACTTAAGAAGCAATTTCTTTAATTCTACTTGCTCCGAATGGTCAACGCTTGTAAACTGTACAAAGTTATCTTTTACTTGATTTGCAGTATTCTCGACCAGACTACTGTCTCACCAAGTACTACCAGCACTTGCTGTCCCTGTCTTAAGAAACTTTACCTTTAATCCTTGATAACATTGGCCATGTTCTATCTTTATTTTTACTAACTCAAGTGGAATATTTTGGCCATCGCTGTTTAGAAAGCATTTGCCCGAGGAGCAGTCAAGCACTACACCCTTCTCCCTCAAGAAGTCGATGCTGAAAATGCATTAAGTCTACCTACGTACTAGCCATTCCAAGAATCTCCAAATTCCGTACAGGAAACGTGGGTTCTTTTCTGACCTCATAAACGTTACTAAATAAACTGGACGACATAACATCCATCATAGCACCCATGTCCAGGATAATTATAGTCCGTACTTTCCTTGTTATAGCATGTACAGTAGTTTGAGCAGTTTTTACAGTATGGCCATGACATCATATTGTAGTGGTCAGTTTTAATTCTTCCCTAATATTGGAGTCATTGTTGTACCATAATAGATTTACAGAGCTATACACGTTGCTTCCAAGCCACCCCACAACCTGTGATTTGCATTTAATTTGTTAAACTTCCATTAGAGGGTGGGGTTCTTCTACCACCGTAATAATAAATGATGACGGGTTTCTGTGGTTGTCAGTTTACTTCAGTGTAATGGTTTTCTACATGACATTCACGCAAGGGCGTTTTATTTATAGTTGGGTAACTGTGTTTTTTATATCCTTGGTATTATCCTATCTCAACATGATTATAAACGTTTTGATATTTTTGACATCCATCTGTATGTTTATACCATCCAGTGCATAGCATTTGGAATGCCGAGTAATTCGTAATGTAAGTATCACTCGCTTTGTTGCAGGATTGACAAAATACTGCTTTGATCTTACATGACTGTAAAATTTCGCATGCGGTGGAGTGGAATAAGCTTCACCATTATTGTTATTGCTACTATTGTTATACATATTTGTTGTGAACACCTGAATTTGTTCATTTTTCAGCACACAGTCATGTGATAAAATTGACTCTAGATAAAGAGCTGCCCCACTTCACTGGATATGAGCATGGGTGACAGACTTGCAAGATTTGTTTTGTTACTATAATTTCTCCATTCAGTGTAAGGCTAATATTTTCATTAATTTTGCTACAACAAAAGTCGGTGTGTCTGGAATTACAAGTTCTACAACAGTCTGCTCCTGTTGTACACAACTAATTTGTGATGTAACACAATCTTGGAACTCCAGCAAATATTTACATAATACAGTTGCAGCAGAGTTTAGTTCACTTTTAACAACTCCTTCTGAAGCCTCTTTCTCACATGAGACTTCGGTATCAGACGGTTGCACTAAATGTGATAGTTCTGAACCTAATTTTTTATTATGGTTAGTTGAGATCCCAGAGTACCTTACTTCTTGTCCTGATGACATGCCATCCAGCTTAATCAACACTTGATTTACATTAGATGACAACTCATTCCATTACTTGTTATTTCATTGCACGGTATCCGCATTCCATTCATGTTAGATCACATTTCACTACATTAAGTGGATATTTCATAACATTTAGTAGAGTCTAACTCAGCTGACATTTCGTTATATTTAGATGACATTTCATTAAACTGATTTAACATCCGTGGAAAATGTGCTTTTATCATTGTCTCCACCTTATAACAAAATGTACTAAATTGATCTGGTGTACAGCTAAATGATGGATTAATTTGATGATTATATGTCTTTGTTCCCATTTTGGTGGACTACCCTATTTTTATTCTAACATTTAAGATGACATAACGCACATGTGTAAAACCACATATTTCAATTTGATAACAACATAAAAATAACTGCATTTTTGAGCATGAATGTTCTGGAAAGAAACATTAACTGATTGACATAATAAAGAAGCACCAAACCATTACAACCTTTCGTGATGACAAGTTAACCAAGCTATGAAAAATAAATACACTATTATTAAAATTAATTACTAAAAAGTGGAATTAATTCAATACCAAACGAAACTGGGCAATTAATGGTCACATCTGTAGAGCAAAATCTATTATATACATAAGGAAAGGAGACTGAATAATGTAACAAAGTTGCACTTGCCTTTTGTATTGTGTCATAACATAGATCACCAGCTACAATTTTTTTTAATTTGTTTATTCGTGTGATCTGATTACTTGACTTCTTTTTAAAAAGCTCTTGATCTCTTCAACTTACAAATTTTTCTTCCATGGTTCGTCGATTTTATGGTACATGAAACAACACCAAGAAGTTCTTAACAGTATAATGACAATATAATTCATATACAAAATATATAAAAGGTTTTGTCCTTTCATTATGTCTCTAGTGAAATGTATCCCTGAAATCGAGTTAAAATAAAATGATGTGATTGTTCAAAGTTGAACATTTGAGTGACTGGACACATTACATTGATGACGAGCAAGAAAAAGCATTTTTCTGCTGCCCTCAACGAGACGGCGTAAAATAGTTTTTCATTACATATCTGTCTTTTCATATCTTCGTAAATCTCAAAGCTGTTGGCTGCAGCTGACAAATAGTGTGCTTGGTGATGCCTGATGACCGTGTAATTCTTATTGTTTATACAAAAAAATCAGTTTTGCATGAAGTTACTGATTGTAATGGGACTTCGTTAATTTTATGCACTGTAGGCTTGAATGACGTATATAGTAATTTTGAAACGATAGCACGCTAATGGTATGCGTTGTTAACGTCACCAGACTAACCACTTCTAAGTGGATCAATACGTTGAAATCATGTAAAATATTTATAATTGGCGGAGCAGGATATTAATTATTCTTCTACTAAATACAGCAGAATGTAATTTTCAATAAATTTCAATAAATTCACTATTGGACACGGTAATCCAGAGGCCAAAAAGACAAGTGCTAGGAAAAGAATTGTACTTCCAACTTGTATATGAACTTTTAAAACAGTTTATTCACGAAACTCACACAGACAGTATTGCACAAGCTAGAGATGTACTGTCTGCAGGACGATTACGTCTTCGACCTTAAATTAGAGTATAATAATTTCCAGCAGCACCCGAATATATTTATTGTCAGTTGTTTGCGAAATATTTTACCTATATTTAGTACACATAAATGCTCTCATAATAAGTAGCATTAAAATTTAAGTTTTAAGTAACCTTAGTGATTAACTTACTTGCACATACACTTCACACTAATGAAGCTACTTATAATGTCATCGGCACTTAGTTGTTTTAAGATACTCCTTTCGGTACTTAGCGAAACCAAAGTTTTTGAGCCTCTCTTCTATCGCGCAAATCTGAAGTCTATTTTCCACAACTATCAGTTTTGAAGAAGAGCTCTTTCCACTGATGTTTGTGTTTCTAAGTAAGAGATACATTATTAGAGAGATGACAATATTAGTATACAAAATTTGATATTTCATGTACCCTTGTTCGGATGAAATGAGGTTCGGAAGAATTCTGGTATTTGCGAAAATTACTTTATTTCAAACAGCAAACACTCCGTTATCCATTCTTGCAAAAGCCTTAACGGTTTTGCCAACTGAAGTGCCTCACCTTTGACCAGGTGCAACTGGGAATTTTATGTGGGACTTGCACTACAGTAATAAAACAGACATTTTTTGTCATTTTTATTATGGACTGGCGCTTTGTGATATGGACCATAGGCTGCAGACTAGATAGCCTGATCTTAAATGCGGCACTGATGATGGCTTATATTTTTAAATGCAGTAATGTGCTAAGATCGAGTATCATACGATGTTCTCCTTCAGTGTATGCTCACCATTGTTAATTATTCTTGCATATGTTTACTTTTCTTGCATACTACGACAACATCGTACATTTACACTCGTTCTTGTGTTCCTCAGGATTCTTCATATAAATCTGTGTCTAGGAGCAGCCTTACTCACCTCTAGCTTTCTGTGATTATTCCACTTCAAATCGCTTCGGGCACATCAGTTTTGACTGATTTTAAAGACTGACGCCCGATCATGTTGAAAGTTTTCTGTCAAATTCTCAACTTTCAGTATTGACTTCCTATCGCTTTTTCTTAGATTGGATTTGCCTTGAAAAATTATATTCTGTGCCAAGCTATCGAGGTCTGAAAACATAACTGTCTTTCACTACTCTCAGTAGGATGCTTGTAAGATGCTCCTTCAGGGTCTTAATCATGAGAGGCAATAAGAGTAGGGAATGCTTTGGCTTGAGTGTACAAAGCAAGTCTGATCACTGGTTGATGTTCGACAGCTGGTAGTGTGCTGTTACAGTGTTGTCAAATGTATGTAGAATTGAAGCCAGAGGCTCTCGTGCAGAGGTAAATGTGCTTATTTTCTAATTCATATTACAATGTTGAGTGTGGCGTAATTCCCAATATTTGTAGAACTTTGATGCGCACTTTTAAGTTGTGACAATACGTTCGTGGCTTTGTGAGGTGTGTAACCTTGGAAGCATGGTACATAACCTGGTTTATAGTTATCTACCCGAATATTAGGGCATCTGAGCTCATCGCATTCCCGCTTAAAAATCACTTCTTAATACTTTCAGATGTACATTCAGTTACTTACGCTTAAATATTGCATCTGTTGTGATTCTTTGTTCCATGTGTTTCACCCACTTAATGGTAGCTTCGTTCATGCTTTAAATACAATCATATATTCTCCTTCTGAAATACTCTCAGCTTCATTCATGATCCCTTGACACTAACTTCAAATTTTGGTGTGTTAACAGCCGAGCCGCGGTTTACAACTGGCACGGGACTATTTCAGAGCAATGTTCATTCCACTACCAGCTGAGGCAATAACCCTGTTGCACTATGGTCGCGACAAATATCTACACATTTCAAATAACTGCTGTGAGTGATACCATCAGTTAACTCTCGTTGAGTGGTTGTACAAATAGACCGTGTGGCACCTATCAACTTTGCAGAAGACGCTGGCAGCTTTCCACGCTATGCACAATATAATTGGCTGTGTCTTTGAATATTCAGATTTCTACTTAGTAATGTTAGGACAGCAGCCTAGGTCAAACTTTACCATAGCACATAATTCGGCTATAAGCTAAATTACTTACACATCGTTAATATTATGCCATATGCCTGTCAGTACTTAATTCAGTCCAGTTTCTCTTGTGTGCCCATTATTAGTACGTTTTGCTAAGAAAGTTTCACTTACTCTTGTGTCATATGTTCCCAGTGGGTATAGTCAGATAGCGTTATCATGCGATTGCATGGGTCTAAATTTTCTCTTTATATTGGGCGTTTTTCCGGATACACTTTTGTAAGGCTTCTAGCTTATTTTTGATATTGAAGAAAAAATGTAAGATCTATTTTCATTCGATGTGTCGTACTTCAAAGTTGTATAATGGATATTTTTTCAAACGGAATTTTCAGTGGTCGACATATTACGCTGCTCAGGTTCTGGGTATACGCAATGTGATCTTTGATTGCTGGTAGCTTTGTGATTGCTGTATCATTCTTATACAAGCCAGTGAAAGAGTCAGGCTTTGGTCAAGCACTGAGCATACCGAATGTTTTTAGCTTTTGTATATCTAGGACATTCGAAGTTTGTATAAATACTAGCATTCTGGAATATTGGATGTTTGTATAAATAATTTCACTCCCCGCCCACGATATCATTTCTATTCTGACTGTACATTCGTATCAGAAATAGATGTGCTTTTAGTTCTAAGTGTTGTGCTTCATAAACGACTTTGCCTTCGGATTTGTCCTGAATTGTTGTTTCAACGTGACATTATTTAAGAGATGTCATTAACTTATGTAATAAATGGTTACAATTTATTTCACCAAATTTGGCGTATTTAATGATCATGTAAGACTACGAAACAACATGATTGAAACACTTATTTTTCATTCTGTACTTACTTTGTAATTTTGGTCCACTGTAGCTCCAGTTTAAGGGGTAAGATAGCCCGTCAGCTACTCAAAATCCCCAGCGGCTCAAACAGTAGTCCCTGTTACAATAATCGCAACATAGTGTTAAATTAAAAAAAAATAGCTAGAACCTGCTGAATACCTCTACTGTCGTCTAATTTTCAGGTCTAGCTCACGTATTTCCACTAAAAATTGTATATTTTGTCATAAAATACATGTAAAATTAAGAAGACTGAATATTTTTTCTTATTATGTTCACTTACTATAAAAATTACTTTTTCTGAAAGAAGTGAACGAAAAAAAAATATTCATATTTTTCTGAGGAAAAGGTGAAAGTAGATATCGTTTGAGAGTTCTATCTCAGTCTCAATGAAAATAAAACATTCAATGTTTTTCAGCATAAACAACAGTATTTTCTAGAACACAGTTTTCGAAACCCAAACGTTTAAAAATTCAATATAAAACCGAATAATAAACAACTCCTACATTGTTCTAAACACAAAGTGTTTGTTTTTCAGACTCCTCTGACTCTATGTACACGGCGCTGCACGAAGACCTGTTTCTGAATTAACAGAAACGCTTCATATTTCGGGCCGTTGTCAAGTACATTGGCGAGGGTGTTGGTTGCCATGATCAAATATTAAATTTATCACAACCATTCAAGACACCTTCACATATTCGTTCCCCGCAATACATAGCAGACGACACTGTCGGTAGATGTAGCTCATCACAGGCCATACTACTTCGTACGCTTGGCTTGGCTTTGAGATACTCATTTTACTAAGGTTTGAAGCTCCTAATTGTGTTTACATTAGCCTGATTTCCAAAACAACCCAGTTTTTACTTCGTACTGGTAATCAGATCGATTTCTCCTATCAAAATTTTTACACTGAGTTGCTTCGGATAAAATTATCTCTCTGAGACCATTGAAAGCTTTCCCCTCCTTGTACAGGGCGTTCAAAATACCATGTACGTCGAGTCATAGACAAGTCAATAAATTAGCCGAATATACCGCTCAATGGATCAGTGTTAAATTTTCGGTCTCACGTATTCCCTTGAACTGAACTGATCACTTCTCTATTATGACATTAAGCAGCACTCTACAACTGACTCAGCCATCTGACCAACTCCGGATCAAATTCTCTGCGTGACTACCATTAAGTGCACACTAAAAACTTATCAGCCATTAAAAACCGACAAAAGAACAAGACTGTTAATTATAATTAAGTATACTGAGGTGTCAAGATTCACCGGATACATCCTAACATCGTGTTGGACTTCCTTTTGCCCGGCATAGTGCAGCAAGTCGACGTGGCATGGACTCAACCAGTCGTTGTAAGTTCCCTGCAGAAATGCTCTATTATTATTATTATTATTATTATTTTTTGAGCAGTGCTGCTTCTGTAGCCAGCAGTAATTGCAAAAGTATTGCCGGAGCACAATTTTGTGCATGAACTGACCCCTCTATTAAGTCCCACAAATGTTCGATAGGATTCACGTCGGGCGATCTGGCTAAAAAAAACCATTATCTTGAAATGTCCAGAATCTTTTTCAAATCAGTCGCGATCATTTGTGGCCCCGTGACATGGTGCATTGTTTGTTATCCATAAAAAATCCGTTATTGTTTGGGAACGTAACGTCCTTGAATGGTTGCAAATGGTCTCCAAGTATCCAAACATCCTGAGGACCCAGTTCATTCCGCGTGAACAGGCCCACACCGTTATTGAGCCACCACAAGGTTGTACAATGCCCTTTTGACAACTGGAGTCCGTGGCTACGTTAGGTTCGCGTCACACACGAACCCTCCTGTCAGCTCTTACTAACTGAAATTTGAACTCGTATGACCGTGCCAGGGTTTTCCAGTCGTCTAGGATCCAACCGATATGGTCACGAGTCCAGGAGAGACGCCACAGTTGACATCGTGCTGTTAGCAAAGACACTCCCGTTGGTTGTGTGCTGCCGTAGCCCATTAACGCCAAATTTCGCCACGCTGTCCTAACATATTCGTTCGTTGTACCTCCCGTATTGATGTCTGAGGTTATTTCACGCAGTGTTGCTTGTGTGTTAGCACTGACAACACTACGCAAACGCCGCTGCTCTCGGTCGTTAAGTGAAGGCCGTCGGCCACTGAATTGTTCGTGGTGAGAGGTAATGCCTGAAATTTGATATTCGCGGCACAGTGGATCGCGGAATATTGAATTTCTCAACCATTTCCGAAATGGAATCCCCCATGCAGTTAACTCCAATTCCCATTCCGCGTTCCGAGTCTTTTAATTCCAATCCTATGGCAATAATCATGTCAGGAACCTTCTCGAATGGACCATATGACTGCAAATGACAGCTTCGCCAATGCAGTGCCTTTTAATACGTTGTGTACGTGACACTACCGTCATCTGTATAAGTGCATATCGTTATCCCATGAATTTTTTAACCTGAGCGTTTATTGTAGAGGATAGACGTTGGGGAATCGTATGACGACCTCATTCTTTCCTTCTGTAGTCCCTTTACAGACACAGAGTTTCCGCGCTGTTCACTGCCATCAGCAGTGTAATTTGACAGATTCTCCCTGCTTTTTATGTACCGATGCCTGTATTTTGTACAAAAGGTTTACATCAGGTAGCATTTATGTATAACTGGCCATTTATTGTTGATCTTTAACTAAGATTGTGTGACTAATTACCCCGTGACACCAGCCACGCTTTTTTGGCACTTCACAAAATCCATCATCCACAGATGAAGATCATCTGTTTTAAATAGTATCGTACTTTGTCTTCTGACCTTTTAATATGTATTTTAATTACGATGAATTCAGTTCGTTGTACGGCTGAAGGGCACTTAATTTCTACTGCCTGCCCTTGCCCCTGCATAAATCATTTGTTCATTATTCCCAGAGGAAGACTGTCGATTACTCCTCACTGTTCTATCAGCTTGAAGATTCGGTAAGAACAGCTCGGCCTTCTTTTCTCCCCTGTTTTTTCTCCCTTTCCGAGGCTCCGGTGCCGTGTGGCGGCGTTTAATTTGCGGCTAATCAGGGGAGAGCCGCCAAGTGGCCGGCGGTGTTGTCCGTTTGTCGCCGTAATGGCCGCCCCCCCCTTTCCCTACTCCCAGCGCGGGGACTCCCCTTCTGAAGCTGTGAGGGAGATAAGACCAGGCCGGCCAACCTTGGAAAAAGAACGTCCCGGCACCTGCGGCCTCCCGGCTTCTCCCCCCTTCCGTCGCTCCACAGATTACTCAGCAGGTTGTGCGCCCCTGGCGACCTCTAGCCGGAGGCGGCCATTTGTCCGGACAACAGCAGATCCCGCTGCGCTGTTCCTTCGCCGACCACGATTCTCTCCTGTCTGACCCTCTTTGTCTCTAGCCACCATAGCTGATATCACCTGCCGTATATTAGGGTTGGGGTTTGGTGCTGTGCAGCTTCTCAGTAGCCTCAGGAGCAGAGAATACATCTCCATCTATTGTCTAGTCGAGGCCTGCACACTAACAAACTATAAAATTGTGGAAGCTTACGAAAAATGCTAACAATGTACACTGTCGTTGCCAGAGAAAATGGAACATGATGTGACAGTTATCGACTGTACAGAACACACTGTGACCTCCACAGCAGTACACTATGTATGAACTTTTATTACACCACTACTGTTAAAATATTTAGCACTTGCTTGGAAGATACTGATCAACAACAACAAAAGGTGGAAATATTACATCATCTACGAAAGTACTTACACTGGAATTATAGTGAAATGGTTTTCCAGACCAGATAATCGTAATCAGATTTGTAGAAGACGGAGCTATAACTCACACTCATCAGTTTATTATGAAATAGTCACGTATGAAACTTGTAAAATTCTGGAAGTCTCAAAAATAATTCTGTATGCATGTACATACACCGTGCAATTATGAATAATAATTGGCCGAACGAGGACACCACTACCAAAATTCGTAGAAACCAAAAATATTGTTCATAACTTATGAAATACCAGAGTCACTTCAGAATTTCTGTACACTGTAAGATAGGATATATTTTGCAAAATACCTTTATAGACCTTCAACAGAATCTCGATTCCTGCTTATGACAGCTTCCCAACACTTCGGCAACTTCTGTAGTCCGGCTAAGGCTCCTTCATTGCTGAGCTTTCTGATTCCTCGGGCGACTTCACCGGAAGCTTTATTAGTTGTATCGAAACGTTTCCTGCGGAGTTGTTCCTGCAATTTGGGAAAGAAATCAATGTTTGGTGGGCTCATATCAGGTCTGTATGGTGGGTGGTGAAGTATTTTCCATCCATATTTGTAGAGCGTTTCCCCCAATGGTAGGGCAATATGCGGTGTTGCAGGTAAGGCATAGGATTGGTAAGCGGGGCACAAATACTGCTGCAGTGGAATGCTGACCGCATTTTAGGATAGAAAATTTTTTTCACCACCTTAATTAAAACACAGCATTAGTACCAACACAATGATTAATTAGCATTTGTAAATTGAGATGATAAAAACGACGAGAATAATTCAAAATTTCTAAAAAGAAAACAGCGTTATGTCCCCAACTTTAGATTAATAAAAAATTAATTTACACAAATATAACTTTTACACAACTGCAGGTCTGAGCTCACTAGTTCAGGCGCTGTGAATATGCAAAAATAAGAGTTTGTAGAGGCTATTAAGTTCCAAAAATACTCAAATAGCAAGATCTCATAAATACGTGAATTAACTATCATGGAAAACATTCGGCAATATGGTGTAATGACAGCCTGTAAGATCTACACAGCAATCAGCATATTCTCGACGTTTGGCGTTCACATCGACCGCGCGTCTCAATTCCGTGCTCCAGACAACAACAGGCAGGAGGGCCTGCGCACACCAATAACGGCTTCTACAAAACACAAACACAGTATTAATACACAGTTCACTAAAATACTGAAACCAACAGCCAAGTACTGGGTAGCACCAAATGCAGAAAGAGATATTAAACGATATAGTGTGACAACTGCAGTTACTATTAAACCAACAGTTCATTAAATAATCTCCAATAATGCGAAATCTCACCAGAGCCAGCTCAAGGTGATAATGATCAGATAATCAGCATACAACCTTAAACACCAAAGCACCATTTGACGGCGCAAAATTGTTACCATAATAGTTGCCAGCAAGGAAGAAGTTTGCAATACAAATTTAAAGTAGCTGCTGAAATTTTATTCAGAGAATTAACTTTAATTCATAAAACTGACCACTTAACATACACTCCTGGAAATTGAAATAAGAACACCGTGAATTCATTGTCCCAGGAAGGGGAAACATTATTGACACATTCCTGGGGTCAGATACATCACATGATCACACTGACAGAACAACAGGCACATAGACACAGGTAACAGAGCATGCACAATGTCGGCACTAGTACAGTGTATATCCACATTTCGCAGCAATGCAGGCTGCTATTCTCCCATGGAGACGATCGTAGAGATGCTGGATGTAGTCCTGAGGAACGGCTTGCCATGCCATTTCCACCTGGCGCCTCAGTTGGACCAGTGTTCGTGCTGGACGTGCAGACCGCGTGAGACGACGCTTAATCCAGTCCCAAACATGCTCAATGGGGGACAGATGCGGAGATCTTGCTGGCCAGGTAGTTGACTTACACCTTCTAGAGTACGTTGGGTGGCACGGGATACATGCGGACGTGCATTGTCCTGTTGGAACAGCAAGTTCCCTTGCCGGTCTAGGAATGGTGGAACGATGGGTTCGATGACGGTTTGGATGTACCATGCACTATTCAGTGTCCCCTCGACGATCACCAGAGGTGTACGGCCAGTGTAGGAGATCGCTCCCCACACCATGATGCCGGGTGTTGGCCCTGTGTGCCTCGGTCGTAAGCAGTCCTGATTCTGGCGCTCACCTGCACGGCGCCAAACACGCATACGACCATCATTGGCACCAAGGCAGAAGCGACTCTCATCGCTGAAGACGACACGTCTCCATTCGTCCCTCCATTCACGCCTGTCGCGACACCACTGGAGGCGGGCTGCACGATGTTGGGGCGTGAGCGGAAGACGGCTTAACGGTGTGCGGGACCGTAGCCCAGCTTCATGGAGACGGTTGCGAATGGTCCTCGCCGATACCCCAGGAGCAACAGTGTCCCTAATTTGCTGGGAAGTGGCGGTGCGGTCCCCTACGGCACTGCGTAGGATCCTACGGTCTTGGCGTGCATCCGTGCGTCGCTGCGGTCCGGTCCCAGGCCGACGGGCACGTGCACCTTCCGCCGACCACTGGCGACAACATAGATATACTGTGGAGACCTCACGCCCCACGTGTTGAGCAATTCGGCGGTACGTCCACCCGGCCTCCCGCATGCCCACTATACGCCCTCGCTCAGAGTCCGTCAGCTGCACATACGGTTCACGTCCACGCTGTCGCGGTATGCTACCAGTGTTAAAGACTGCGATGGAGCTCCGTATGCCACGGCAAACTGGCTGACACTGACGGCGGCGGTGCACAAATGCTGCGCAGTTAGCGCCATTCGACGGCCAACACCGCGGTTCCTGGTGTGTCCGCTGTGCCGTGTGTGTGATCATTGCTTGTACAGCCCTCTCGCAGTGTCCGGAGCAAGTATGGTGGGTCTGACACACCGGTGTCAATGTGTTCTTTTTTCCATTTCCAGGAATGTATTAACAATAGTAATAAAAAATGGAATCCCCGAATATCGGCCACACTTTTAATTCAAGATAAATGCAACGGAACCAGGGCACAGTGCAGTTACATGGACTTGCAGTACCAAGAATCTCGGACCCACGTCACGTGGTTTAAGGAATGATTAGCGAAAATCAAAGTGGCTACACGGAACAGTCACATCCAAAAGTTCCACCACAAAATGGCTCACCATTTAAAGTTAGTCCAGGAGGTCGCTGTTAGAATGCACGCCATTGTAAACTCTCTCTCTCTCCTCAGGATTCGAGACAGACACGACTCTTAAACAGAGCCTATGTTGACCGGTGACTGCTCCCGCACTCCAGTTCCGCTCGCCGCTAGACCCAGGCGCCGGAATGTCAACATCGAGGGACCTCGCAGTACATCAAGCACCGACTGACTACTCGCGATGCTCCGTGCTCTGTCTTCCCTCTGTCAGTGCCGGCGACCGAGTCTCCGTCATTGCCCACGACAGAGTCCAGGTCGCGAGCCGGGGCCGTCCTAAATAGAGGGCGCTAGCCAACGAGGACGATGCAAAGCACGTAACTTCGACAGAGAAACTTTCTGCCAAGAGCGTCGCAGGAAGTCACGGCTCAGTTGCATTATCGAGCAAAATGAGGACACCAACTGCAAAAATGTGAGACCCTCTTTGACGAATTTTCGGGAACAAAACATTTTTCAGAAACAGCTTGCAGTACGCACTTGTTACAGACGTCCCCTGAGGCACTCTGTTTGTAACAATGACTCCATACATGTCATACGCAAAAGTCCTCATCAGTATTACCTTTGTTGATGGAGGGAATTTTTTCGCCAGTGATGAGTCGCAATTTTTCCACTGTGACGACTGAGACTTCAAAAAAGAAAAAAAAAAAGAATGGTTCAAATGGCTCTGAGCACTATGGGACTTAACATCTATGGTCATTAGTCCCCTAGAACTTAGAACTACTTAAACCTAACTGACCTAAGGACAGCACACAACACCCAGTCATCACGAGGCAGAGCAAATTCCTCACCCCGCCGGGAATCGAAACCGGGAACCCGGGCGCGGGAAGCGAGACGGCTACCGCACGACCACGAGCTGCGGACGGCTGAGACTTCAGCTCTGGCTCAAAATCACGTATCCGGGTTCCAAGTGCAATGGTCCTTTTCAGAAAATGTTCTCCTCCGACAACGTTCAAGCTGTTCTTGTGTGATTATTTTGCGACCTGAGATCTGCTCTCCACTCAGCTCATGTGGAAGCCATTAGCAGCAGCTTTTCTCATCTTTAACGTTTCAGTTATGTTTCTGTAAACTGAAGTGACAGACATTCTGGCCTCATATGTAATTTCCTCACATGTTTTACGTCGATTCTCTCTCAAAATGTAACTAACAATAACCTGAGAGGAGTAGACTGTTGCAGTAGACGTCTTTCCACTTCTTGAGATTGTCCTCAGTGTTTGCCAGACCTTCAAGAAAAAGAACTGACCACAATGATACTGTCCTGTGATACACTGCACCATTCTTCCACACTTCTCTCAAAACGTTTATTTCAGTTGGGTTCTGCCCACGCAGGGATTCGATTTTGATGTAGGAATGCTGGTCACTATGTGTAATCCAACCGGACTCTTATTCTGCTGAATCACTCACGACACAGCAATACTAACTAGCAAACACGTACAAGAGTCACACGTAAGGTCTTGCTCACAACTGACATGGATTCCAAATTCACCACGCCCCGGTAAAAATCGCACGTGCGTTGAGTGGAGGACTTTTCAAGTAACTCTCGTATTACGTTTTTCATACTTCTCAACGTATATTCAATATGAAAACAACACACGTACAGTTTTTAATACAGTCAGTTACAGATACTGAGATAGTAACTCGAACAACCTATTTAAATTGTACAGGTATGTGAAATGTCCTCTGAACCTGGCTGACAAGTATGCCTGACAGCTATCCGGGGACCTGGTTTCGAATTCCGATAGTGCCAGCGAATTTTCCTCAATAGGAGGGCTGGGAGGGGATGCACTCAGCCTCCTGATGCCACTTGAGGAGTTATTTGACCGAGTAGATCTGCCAACCCGACAACGAGCGGGTGCATAGTGTGTTGACGCCACAGATCTCCATACCGGGTTCCACGACGCCAACGGCTCAGGAAGACTCGGCGGGAAATCGGGCGCGTTTGCCCCGTCTATGGCTGGGACGGCGGTGCTTTCCTGCCTTCCTATTGTAAAACGTTAGGTTCCAGAATTTACGTGACACGCATGGTGTCACTTGCAAACAAAAGAACTACTGGACGTCAGCTTATACAGTTTATCCACATAAACGGGCGCAGTGGATGAATTTTGAACTTAGTAAGCTTTGTGATGCTGTATTCAGTAGCGTGGCAAAGATGAACACTTTGACGTCAGTTTGTTCACATCCTCCTCCCCCCCCTCCTCGCCACCTCCAATCCAGAAAATAAAAAAAATAAAAAAACAGTGCGAAACTCGTAGAAGAGAAGGACTTCTGAACGAGGCAGCTTGCAATACATAACACATTCCCCCAAAGAATTTTGAATAATGATCACACTTGTAGACAAGGTTTCGTAGAAATATTCATCCACTTTATACACCCAACAAAAAAAGTTTTGCATCACCCCGGTTCCCAGAACTCCCGAACACAGACGTTGACAGTGAATATTGTAGCACAGACACAGTCCCTTTGACTGTTAAGAGATGTCACTAAACCCGTCCAAAGATGTAAACAACCATGCACAATCCGCGCCTATTAGCCGGATGGGGACCGATGCCGATCACTTCCAGTCATTCCAACAGGAGGGAGGTACACGGCTCGTGTTGTCTGTAGTTCAGCCACGCCTAGACAGGCAAAACTGCGGTTCGACCGCGTCCACATTGTTGCTTTGTGTCAGGAAGTGCTCTCAACAAGAGAAGTGTCCAGATGTTTCGGAGTGACCCAAAGCGATGTTGTTCGGACATGGGGGAGATACACAGAGACAGGAACTGTCGATAACACACCTCGGTCAGGCCGCCCAAAGGATACTACTGCAGTGGATGACCGCCACCTACGGATTATGCCTCGGAGGAACTCTGACAGCAACGCCACCATGTTGAATAATGCTTTTCGTGTGGCCACAGAACGTCGTATTACGACTCAAACTGGGCACAATAGAGTGCATGATGGACAACTTCGCTCCCGACGTCCATGGTGAGATCCACCTTTGCAACCACGACACCATACAGCGCGATATAGATGGGCCCAACAACATGCCGAATGGACAGATCAGGATTGGTATTACGTTCTCTTCACCGATGAGTGTCGCATATGCTTCAAACAGACAATCGTCGGAGACGTGTTTGGAGGCTGAACGCCTTAGACACACTGTCTAGAGAGCGCAGTAATGTGGATGTTCGCTGCTGTTTTGGAGTGGCATTATGTGGCGCCGACGTACGCCGCTGGTGGTCATGGAAGGCACCGTAACGGCTGTACGATATGTGAGTGCCACCCTCCGACCGATAATGCAACCATATCGGCAGCATATTCGCGAGGCATTGGTCTTCATGGGCGACAATACGCCCCCCCCCCCCCCCCCCCCCCCCCATCGAGCACATCTTGTGAATGATTTCCTTCAGCATAACAACATCGCTCGATTAGAGTGGCCAGCATGTTCTCCTAACATAAACCCTATCGAAGATGCCTAGGATAGATTGAAAAGAGCTGTTTATGGACGACGTGACCCACCAACCACTCTGAGGATCTACGCCGAATCGCCGTTTAGGAGTGGGACGATCTGGACCAACAGTGTCTTGATGAACTTGTGGATAGTATGTCACGAAGAATACAGGCTTGCATCAATGCAAGAGGACGTGCTACTGCGTATCAGAGGTATCGGTGTGTACAGCAATCTGGACCACCACCACCTCTGAAGGTCTCGCTGTATGGTGGTACAACATGCAATGCGTGGTTTCCATGAGCAATAAAAAGGGCGGGAATGATGTGTCTGTTGATCTCTATTCCAATTTTCTGTACAGGTTCCGGAACGCAATATAGGTTTTATATTAAATATGGTGCGCGGTTATCCTTTTTCTAATTCAGATTTACCGACAAACTCTGACACATCTCAGAGTCGCGATTCACTGATAAGAAGCAAACACAACTCTTTTTTGAAAACAAGAATAAAGAAAAAATGCATAACTCGCCGGCCAATACGTCTGAAATCCGTCTGTGGCTGGCGCTTTGAGCCTATCCATCGTTGTAGCACTACATCGTTAAGCCTATGATGTGGTGCTCCGTTCTGTCTAAAAAATGAAATTTTCTGTATGCCTCCGCAAATTTCTGAAGAGTCGACCTCCAATATATCCAGGTGCGGGATTCCTGCAACCATCCTTTCCACAAAAAAAAAAACAATCTGTAAATATGTTTTCAGGAAAGATCGTGAAATACGCGAAGCTTTGATGAGTCTCTTTCCTTTTCGATTATGATACACGGCTGCTGTTGTCACGGTTCACCTTTCCACTTACACTGAACGTAGCCTCATCACCGAACACTGAACTTGAATGTAAACTGTTACCGTCCACAGGCACATCAAGAACTTAGTTACAATATTCTGCAAGTTGTTCTTTGCCACCATCACGAAGGACTTGTAGCAGTTAAATCCCACAAGGTTCGAAACACAGACTTCGCCGCAACACACACCAGATATGTACACGAAAAACGACTAAATAAAGGCTGGCATAACGAATAGAATCCTGTGGGCCATGTAAAAAAGCATGACGCATGAGCTTTACCTCTTAAATGACTACACGTTGGATTTCCTTTATATAAACATCAAATGTCTAGGAACTACTGATATCATCGAGTGCTTTGAGTTATAGAAAGTGCACTGGTGTACTCTCTGCAAAAATCATGCCGCACAGCTGTAACTGAGTCCCACCTGCTGAAGAAGAGAACGAAGACTGCCTACTGTTGTTGTTCTGTCGCCGTCTCGAATTGGCGTACATTGGGTGCTTAGCGAGCGGGCTGGAACACCTCTACCGACAGCCATAGGAACCGAGCACATAAAACTGGAGCCGAGGTAAACTTCCAGATTAGTTTTGTAAACTATATTTACACTGCGTCCCAAGATTTTATATTCAATAATGTAGAACTACAACCTCCGAAATCAAATGAATCTCTTTGTAACACGTACATTGTTAATCTAATACTGCTCTATTTTGCTATAACATTAAGTCGAGAGGATTTATCAAGAAATTTCATTCGACTACGGTTCAAAAACTCGGAAATGGTTAATAAACATTTCATTTCCCTCAGTGAAGACATGTATTTTATGATTCTGTGGAATGTATAGAATTTGTGGCAGAAATACGAGTATGAACACAGCTTCGAGGCCACGAATCTCCTTTTTCTGCTTGTAGTTAACCCAACTTGCAGTTGTGTTGCGCGTGTAATCCATGTCCAGGCGCGCCGTGCACTGAAGTTGTAGCTGGCCATTTGCGTGCCAGTAACCTGATGCTGAACAGCGCCTGTATCATTACGAATCAAGCAAAGATTATTAACATTCGCCACAAACGGTAATTCATTACTATCTTGAAGGAAATGAGATGTTGCGAATGCTTGAATTTTGTCCAGATGTAAGGCATACAATAGGAAATAAAACACATACGAGCCCTAAGAATTTCTTTTGTCTTAGAGGTGAAAAATATCCTGCATTACATCTTTGGTGATTTTTGTTGTATGGATATTACGTCGTGGTGTAAGGCATTATTCACTGTCTAACGTTCCGTCGCCGAAACTTGCAAACATCATTTGAGGTGTTACGGCTTACAAGGGAAGGCTACGAACTTCCCCTTACCGATTTGATTCACACTGACATAGTGTGCAAGGCAGACTTCAACATATCTAAACAAGAAGACGCAGCCTCATCCATTTCCAGAAAATCGAATTTGAAAATCATAGGCGTCGTTATATTCTTTATACGATCGCTCGCAGCACAGCGAGTAAGCCTTTAGTTTCTTAAAAGCGAGGTCTCGCCATCGAATATTGTTGCAGATGGTACTTTTTTGTGAGCAATCGATATCAATATCCGATGTCATGCTCCTATATGCGTGGTACACAGCCAAAGTGTTTGACGACAGAAAATAATTTAGAATATAAACCAAATCTGTTTTGCAATAGGTATACTGAAAAAATCATGTACATGGAAAACTTCAGCGTTCATTCATATGCTGTATATCATTAATTATTGTTTTCCATGTTTCGACGATCATTTGATCCTTATCCTTATATTTGTCAATAACATAAATAAAATGATTATGTTACGGCGTAAAGTCAACCCACCAGGGTAGCCGAGAGTGCTAACCAATGGATGTGGTTTTTAGGCGGTTTTTCACATCCCGCTAGGTGAATAACGGGCTGGTCCCCATGTTCCGCCTCAGTTACACGGCTCACAGACATCTGAACACTTTCGCGCTATTCCATGGGTTACACTCGACGCGGACAGTTGGGGTACACTAATTCCGTCCCGGGGGGTCCGGGGTTGCGGCAGGAAGGGAATCCAGCCACCCCTTAACCGTTCACATGCCATATCCGATTGACGATGGCTGACCCTGCGTAAATGCGGGACAAGGCTCAAGCGATAGATAGAATAGTTACGGGGTAAAGTCAAGCGCCGGCACGCCAATCGGGAAGGAGAGAGCAGAGAGGGCTGTGAAGAGGAAGTCAGCCAATCGCACGCTCATCGACCCCTCTCCAGGACGACAACGCGACTGCAGCGACCTCTATGCGAGAAGGACATAAGCGCCGTGCCTGACTTGTCGCGTCCTAGTTCTGCAGCAGACTGAAGAATAGCAACTATAAGCCGTTCATCACAAGATAAACCCGATGTAAACAAACACAAACGCTGGTCAGGAAAGAAAGGCTCTGAGCACTATGGGACTCAACTGCTGTGGTCATCAGTCCCCTAGAACTTAGAACTACTTAAACCTAACTAACCTAAGGACATCACACACATCCATGCCCGAGGCAGGATTCGAACCTGCGACCGTAGCAGTCGCACGGTTCCGGACTGCGCGCCTAGAACCGCGAGACCACCGCGGCCGGCTGATTGACTGAGGCTGCTTTCTGTTCTGTAGTGAAACACGGTTAAAAAGTGACGAGAAATAGGCTATTCTTAATGTTTTTCATAAATTTATAGAGGTAATCGGCTTTGAAGTTTCCGCAGCTTGTCTATACTGCAACTGGTAATCTAACCGAAAGTGAATGTGGAGCGCAGGTGGTAGCGTGATGGAATGTGAATCATATGCGATTATACACGCGGAATAAGAAATACCTACATCTCCTAATTGTAAAGCTCATCATCATTTTTTATGAATTATGCACGTCTTCTTGTTTCTAATTACATATTGAACGCGAAATTCCCGTTTACATTTCAAATACAAAATTTTAATTATTTATCTTTTATGAAAGACTGTCCATAAAAGTTACTTACATTACGAAAACATAACAATTTAATTTTTTGAGACGAAAATGAAAAACCAAATGCTCTTTATTTGGACTATGCCCATAGTTTTATACCACAGAGGTGGATAAGCATCGTAGAAACATGAAAACAATCATTTTCACAGCATCGAGCACATAATACAAATGCTGCATTTTTACATTTGCTACTGTACCATTACAATATGAACCCAACAGAACTGATGTGGAGCCAAGCTGTGGGATTTGACACGAGAAGTGACATGACTGTTAAGCTTCCAGACGTACTGGAACTAACGCACGCATCTTTTTCACACGTCACTGCCGAACGCTGGTGCGATATAGAACGGCTCGTCATAAAAGGAGAGAAAATACTGTGCCTGGTTGGCTTCGCGGATCCTGTTGTTAATAGGCTCGTTATCAACGTAGCTGAAATGTATTTCTCGGATTCGGATGAAGAAGGAGCTAAGAGATTACCTTCAGGGGCTTCAATATTTAACTATATGGTGAAATCCTTCAATACTCTCTTACGTTACATACAGCTTATGCAGAAAAATTACCCTGTGGTTAAGTCAGGAATATTCATCATTATTGTTTTTAGTTACAATATTACCTTAGCTAAAAACGATAACGTGTTGCGCTTTTCGTGTAGTCGTCTAAAGAGCGTATTGTGGGAGATTTTCAGTGTATTATTTCATTCTGCTTCAAAATTAAGTGACATTGGAAGCTGTATTGCTCCTCTGCGCGTCTTTTTACGTGTGACCTGCAGCTGGCCACGTCACTGCAGACTAGCTGTACCAGCTGTCCTGCGAGTTCTGTTCAAGTTCATTGCGCCGACAAAGCTGTTGTCCCGCATTATCGCTAAGTCGATGTGAGCGTAACGCACAGCACAAAACGTACCCTTATTTTCGCACTCGACGGTACTCGAGACAGCTTGGCTGCATTCCCTCGTGAAACGGAAATCCAATGAGGTTCCAGCCAACTCGGAAGAATACATAGTGCAATGTTTACATCAAGTTTATTCTTATGCTGAATGGATTATAGATAGATGCGTCAAAGCTCATTGCTACCCTTATACATTCTATGTAGCTTAAATTTGGAATTGTTATACTGAAGAACATTGATTATTTTGTCTGTCGCCCATTGCATGCGACACATCTGTTTAACACAAAGTTAATTATTGTATTTTTTTCCCTTTCTTGAATGTTGTCTACCGATCCGAGAAAGCAGGTTTCCTAGACACCCCATATTCGACGACTAGGCAGGATTCAACAGATTATACTGGTTTTATTGAAAGTTCTTGTGTATTTTTGTATTTTCCGTCTCCTTAAGAAAAAAGCTTTTTTCTCCTTTTTTCAGGATATTGATCATGTACACGCTCATAAAACTGTTGTTATAATTACGTGGAAATGAAAACAACTGCTGGCAGCACGATTCGATCCATAGACCCTTCGATTATGAAACTAAGCCCTTATTCGCTCGCCTGCGTACTCCCTGAATACTAGCCAGCCTACAAGGAATATAAGAACGCCTACAATTTTCAAACTCGATTTCCTCAAAAACGTTTGAGGGTTGTGTCTTCCAGTTTACGTGTGTTGATGTCCTAGTCGTGCCCTACATACCTCGTCAGTACAAGTACCAGGAAACCACAAAAGTGATTTGTCTGGTACTATAGTTTCTGAATTTACAGTGATGTCATAGATATTCAAAATGACAAGAACAATTCTAAAAGAAAAGAAGAAAGACTGAAATTAGACAAACTGTGGGTATTAGCTAAATACAGCGATCAGCGCCAACTCTTCCGCGTTACAAGGCCATAACACACGTCGGCACGACTCTGCGATTTTGGAGAGGGCGTGCGACGTAGCGACGCATCTAGTGATGTGGTGCGAAGCGCAGCACAAGGCTTGCATTCAGCTTGGAACTTCAGATAGAACAAACACTATGCAATGGCGTGGCGGCTTACTAGATTGGCGCCACGTAACCGATTCGTAGGAGATGCTCCGTCGCTTCCAGATGACGCCGGGGTACTGCACTTGCCACGCCCCACGTTTCTGTTTTGGTTGCAAGGTTGCTTCTATACCCACGACCATGAGAGATTATCATGAGTTCATCCAATTCGCTGGCCCTGTCAACGAGAACTATACGTGTATTTATAATCACAAGTGCTGAATACAGCAACAGACGTTCAGAAGAAAGACGGGCAAAATATCTCAAGAGAAATATCAGAGACTATTATGGGAACTGAAACTCATTTACTTTATTTGTAGAAAAGAAAGAATGTATAGAATTATATAGAAATACATAAAGTATTTTTCAATTTCACATACCTGAAAACTCATCATTTGTATTTGCAGCTCTTGTATTTTTCGTGTTTCAGTTAAAATGGTTAGATGTAAGGACATATGTTATGCAAAACACTGTTTTTTCAAAGTTCCCAAATATGTTTGAGCATCTCTGTTTTATTTAATCTGTAATGTGAACATTTGTAGTAAATGATTACAAAATTATTGAAATATTTAGTTCAAAAAACTATTTGTTTCTGTTAGTTAATACCTTTACATTCGGTTTACATGGTTTTGCAGGACCACTTGCGTGTTATTTCGTACTGGTAGCTTATCATCTGCAACCAAATGATGTTGATGAGAAATTTTGTTGGTAGTTAACCTGTTCTTTTATGCTTTGAACGTAATTTAGTTTCTCGCGGTATTTCGTGCATATATTCGTTTTTGCTTACGTTTTCGTGTGACAAGCCCTTTTTTCTCAGCATTCTGATGAAGTATTGAGAATCACACGTAAAGATAACACTTATTTTCAAAAATTTGGTCTTAAAAAGCACTTCACGCTTCACCAAAACACACTGTAATCGGGGTTGTTGTGTATACCCAGCCCAGTCAGTGATCGTTTGTTCTCCAGTGAGTTTGGTGCCAACTTAGGACTTTTTTTTACATTTTATCTTTGTGTGTGTGTGTGTGTGTGTGTGTGTGTGTGTGTGTGTGTGTGTGTGTGTGCGTGTAAAATTCTTAGCTGTTTGGGTTGGATATATACAGGGTGTTACAAAAAGGTACGGCTAAACTTCCAGGAAACATTCCTCACACACAAATAATGAAAATATGTTATGTGGACATGTGTCCGGAAACGCTTAATTTCCATGTTAGAGGTCATTTTAATACTTCTCTACACACTTCTCTTCAGATCACATTAATCCTAATTTGGCGCCAAATATATATAGGCTAAAGGAACACAACGTAAAAGATAGCACAGACAGCTAAGAAGTGTACAGAACACACACACACACACTCACATATAAAATGTAAACAAAATCCTAATTTGGTTCCAAGCTCACTGGAGAACAAATGAACACGGACTGGGCTTGAACACAAAACAACCACGATTACAGTGTGTTTTTGTGAAGTATAAACTGCTTTTTGCGACCAAATTTCAGAAAATAAGTGTTATATTTACGTGTGCTTCACAACACCTGATCAGGATGCTGAGAGAAAAAGGCTTCCCGCATGAAAAGTAAGTGAAAACGAATATATGAGCAAAATATCGCGACAAACTAACGTTCAAAGCATAAAATGATAAGTTAAATAACAACAAAATTTCTCATCAACATCGTCTGGTTGCAGATGATAAGCTACCAGTGCGAAATAATACGCAAGTGGTCCTGCAAAACCATGCTAACCGAATGTAAAAGTATTAACTAACAGAAACAAATAGTTGTTTGAACTAAATATTTCCGTAATTTTGTAATCATTTAGTAAAAATGTTCACTTTACAAATTTGATAACATAAAGACCCACTGATGACGCCACAGAGGTGCTAAAACATTTTTGGGATGTTTGAAAAAACGGTGTTTGTATAACTGGCGGACCTTACATTCAACAATACCTGAAAATATTTTTACTGGTTTGCTGGTGCAACTTAATATCAGACCCTATGTACAAACTTCGTTCTGCCAACACAGTGCTCCACATGGATTAATAAAAAAGCTATGTGACAGATTTTTCTATTCTGTAGCACTGTTTGCAGTTCTCGGTTGGTTTCTTGGAGTTTAATGTGAGTTCTAGATAGGATTCTCAACATTATACTGCACAGATGACTTAGAGCTTGCATCTTCGTGATTGTGTATAAAGATATGTAACACACAGTTAGAATTATTCGATTATTTTTTGCTCGAAAATTGTTCATATTGAAATATTAGAGGCAAACTGCATGAACAAGGTGTGTTTGGTTCTGAGTGTCGTAAGTAGGTTCTTTGTCGAAGTTATGTTAACGTGTCGTGACTTTGTTCAAGTCACAATAATTAAATTTTCTAACGATTCATTTATTTTTATTTACAAGTAATGGTTTAACGTATTTCAAAATTAATAGGCACTCACAGTTGTTTTAACGTGTATTGCAGCTGTACGTGATCCTCGAACATTTAAAGGAGTATACCTGTAGTCTTAGGATGCGCTAGAGATGAACAAAGTTAGCGCTTATGGCCAATACTCTGAAATAATGAGTGCCCGAGAGGACTGGAGACCTTTAGTATTTCACGATGGCTGTAACCAGTAACTAGCACTGTCCTCTGTGAAGAAAAACCTATGACTGGACCCTTGGAATATTTCACATCACTCACTGAGGTACTCACAATCGATTCCGAACAAAATTTCGATATTGTGTATATCCGTCGCTGAAACGACAATAATCGTATGCCTCTAAAAAATCACGAAACTTCGACGTTCATTTAGAATAATCCAGCATGCAGCGTTAAGCAACTGGGTGCAGAATATTAATGCAATTTTAGATCATTGACTGATTAATTAACTGGTCTAAACATACTTCAGCACAGTTTACTTCACACAGTAATAACACGTATAACACTAGGGCTTCAGTTACTGTATGTAAAATAGTATATGTTACCCCTTTTAGACGATTAAAAGACCTTGGCAGTGTGGCTAAAGGGTTAAAGCAATCAGACAGTAAACTTAGTTTTCTCCTGACATAGCCTCGTAATTGAGAGAGAGAGAGAGAGAAGAGAGAGACAGGCAGAGAGAGAATGAACCAGTAACGGGATACAAAACCAAGTTTCTTCCAGCAATAACAATAATACGTGACGAGATCAATGGAAACGGTTGTCGATAGTAATCCTGCAAATATTTTGGATTAAGTACTAACAGCTTTCAAACTTCAAAAATACAATTTAAGTTTTTAAAATTCATTATGTTCTGAATTCAAAATGTAAATGGAAGAAGAAGAGAATATGTTAGCAGAATGAATCACTTACTGCCACATGAAGTTGCCTATCATTAAACATGAATGAAGCAACATATTGGGTCAAGCTAATGTTTACAGCTGGTCAAGTTGATAAACACAAATTCCTTTAATAATAATTGATTACTGGCCGACAATGTTGTCTGGCATGTTGGTACCATAAAACTGCAGTGATATCCAACTACACTTCCGGAAGAACATTTGCTATAAATAGACATATGGAATTCAAACTCAACACTCTGTGATAAACGCAGCTAATTATTCACCAGAAAAGTGCATGAATAAGGGGATCCTAAATCTGATACGGCTTTCAACAACAATATGAGCTTCACTTTTCATACTTACAAACACAGAGCACAGAAAACATGCTTTGTAATACTTATTTAAAGAAAAGCAAGCATATTTAGCCAAATATTTTAAGCAGTTTTTTAGATTTCTGAACATTGTAGCAGTTGAAGACAGCTTTATGTATCTGGTTGGAAAACTGATTTCACTCTAGATTTTGACTAGTTCAGCAGTTACTGTAATTAACTGTTCAAACAACTATTTTCACTGTTGTGGTCACTCCAAAACATTCATGGATTAGTAACAGGACCCTGACATAAGTAACTTGATGTAGGTCAATGATATACACCTAACCCACATAGTTTTACATTACAGTTCTGTTAAACAAATGCTATGAAACCACGCACTAGTACAGTTCTGATTAAAAAAATCATTACATTGCCTGGACGTGTTGAAGAAACGGTGTGGTGGCGGTGGCGCTGGACGGTAATATGAAACTTTGATGCTCCAAGTAGCCGGCCGATGTGGCCGAGCGGTTCTAGGCGCTACATTATGGAAACGTGGGGCCGCTACGGTCGCAGGTTCGAATCCTGCCTCGCGCATGGATGTGTGTGATGTCCTTAGGTTAGTTAGGTTTAAGTAGTTCCAAGTTCTAGGGGACTAATGACGTTAGAAGGTTTTTTTTTGTGGTCCATATACAATGTCCTACAAAAACTCGTCTTTGCGACGTCAAAATAATTTAGAATAATCAACAATATACCCCGCTACAAAATATAAAAATTATGTCCACCTGAGACTCATTTAGTGGTAATTTTGCCTTGCCTTCCACTCCTCGCAGAGAATATTTCAATGTGTGGTCACAGAACACTGACCGTCCCGTCGTTCGTGCGCTGGATCACGCTGGTCAACATTTTCCTTTAGAACGTTTTATTCCACAAGGCAGCGAGAGACTTTCCACACATTTGCTATCGATTATAATTCTAAGTTCACTATGCATCTCCAGTGGGCTACACAATATATTTCTCACATTAACATAAAGAAGGAAATAAATCTCCTAATAACATTCAGTAAAATGGGTACACAAAAGTGAAAGCATACAAAATTCATAATACAGTGATATGTACATAACTGGTGTAAGATGTTGTGGCGACATCTGTGGTGTAAAGCATTGGTGTTACAAGGCAACCGTAGGGTTGGGCAGAAAACATGTGGAAAAATGTGCATCTTCAACAGCTAATTAAGGTTATTGATAATTTTTCTGGGTTATATGGCCGTGGTCCATGGAATTCTTATATTCCTAACGTTTCGTCAAATACTACGTTGGACATCTTCAGAGGTACGGCTGGTCCTGCGGAGTCCTGCCGACTGACGAGTCGGGCGTCGGAGAGCGGCCTAAATACCGAGGAAAGTGGGCGTGGTCTAGCTTGCACATAGTAGCAGAGAGGAAACTAGTCAATGATAAAATGTAACTATCGATAACAGTCCGTCACAGATTAAAAAAATCACTTATAGATTCTGTAACGCCACTGTCCAAATCTCGCTTAATTTCAAGGCCTCTTCTTTTCTATTAAAATTATCTTCCTGTTTATAAATTTCAATAGCTTCCCTAGACAGTCGTGAATAATAGTTCGTGGTAACACTTAAAACTGTAGTTTCAGAAAACTTAACTATATGGTCACCTGACTGAAGTGCAGGTTCCGCAACGACCGAATTATCTATTTTTCCCAGTCGGCAAAGACTTTTACGCTCCTTTACGTATTAGTTTTCCTCAATACGTTGATAAAGTCTTCTACTTCCACTCCACAGAAGGATAAAAAAGTTTTGCTAAGGAGTGAAGCTAAATGTCCCAGACTTATAGTTTACCTAAAGTTCACAAAATAAATCTCCCTCGGAGACCCATTGTTAGTGCGATTGATTCCCCTACTTATCAAATATCTAGGTATCTAGCAACTCTTCTACGACCACACATTGGTAAGACTAATTCTTATGTGAGAGACTCACGTCATTTTATTGAGAAAATTGAAGGTCTAACCTTGGTTCCTGAAGACATTCTGGTCAGTTTTGATATTGTATCTCTGTTTACTATGATTCCGGTCAATGAAGTTATGGTTTACATAACGGAAGTTTTCCCTGAAGATTTCACCGCTCTGTTTAGACACTGTCTCACATCTAGCCAGTTTCAGTGGGATGACGAGTTTTATGAGCAAGTAGATGGTGTTGGCATGGGTAACCCGTTGAGCCCTGCGATTGCCAATTTTACATGGAGAAATTTGAACAATTAGCGTTGAATAAAGCAAATAAGAAACCATGTTCTTGGTATCATTATGTAGAGGACACATTCGTGGTTTGGACACACGATAAATTTTTTGATTATCTTAATAGCATAAACCATAAAATTCAGTTTACCATTGAAGTGGAGAAAGACCAGGCTATTTCGTTTCTCGATGTGTTAGTCATGAGACAGACCGATGGCAGTCTAAAACATAAAGTGTTTCGGAAGAGCACACATACTGATAGATACATAAGAACTCCAACCATCACCCACAACAAAAAAGAGGTGTAATCAAAAGTTTAGTGGACAGAGCAAAACGGATTTGTACGCCGGAACATCTGGATACGGAACTGAATCATCTGCAACAGACCTTCGAAAAGAATGGGTACTCAAACAAAGGATTAATAAAGTTTTAAGACCTAATTACAGCAGACCAAAGGACAAGGATGGTACACAGCAATGGAAGGAAACGGTGTCTTTAGCTTTCATTAGTAAGGTTACAGATAGAATCGGCAAAATTTTGCTGAAATATAAAGTGAAAACGGTATTCAAACCTACCTGAAAAATAGGACAAGTACTTCTTTCTGTTAAAGATAGGTCACCATTATCATCTAGCGGTGCGTATAAAATTCCGTGTACTTGTGGCAAGGTCTATATTGGTACTACGAAAAGAAGTGTGAATACGAGGGTAAAGGAGCATATTAGTCTTTGCCAACTGGGAAAAATAGATAAATCGGCCGATGCGGAACATGCACTTCAGTCAGGTGACTATATAGTTAAGTTTTCTGAAACTACAGTTTTAAGTGCTACCACGAACTATTATCCACGACTGTATAGGGAGGCTATTGGGATATGGACAGTGGCGTTACAGAATCGATAAGTGATTTTTATTTATCTATGACGAACTATTATCGATAGTTACGTTTTATCTTTGACTAGTTTTCTCTCTGCTACTATGTGCAAGCTAGACCATGCCCACTGTCCTCGGTATTTAGGCCGCTCTCCGACGCCCGACTCGTGAGTCGGCAGCCATACCTCTGAAGATGTCCAACGTAGTATTGGACGAAACGTTAGGAATAGACGAATTCCAAGGACCACGGCAATATAACCCGGAAGAATTATCAACAACAGTACCATCCGGTCGTGAAAGCCTTCATTGTATGGTAATTAAGGTTAGTGGTAAATGACAAACTGATACTTCTTATTTCCTTCGACACACACAGCATATTTTCGTCTTGTAGTACACTGCCATTAAAGCATCTCGGGACATAAAAATCTGTCTGACGAGCGCTTTGTGTGAGGCTATGACGTGTCGCAGCGGTCACGGAATCTGCAGACAGCTCGTAATATTGCTTATGGTCTAGTAGAGGGGCTTTGTTGTTGTCATGGCTCCGGGCACAGCGACAGTGGCAACAGCTGTCAAAGGCCGGCCGCTATCGATATTATGTGACACTGAAGGCTGATCACCCGTATATGCTCGCAGCCTCTCACCGTGTTCCTGTGACAAGGAGCTCCACTCTCCTAAGCTGGACATTGCGCTGTCGTCCCAGGATTAATCACAGAGCAGCACTCGCCCGCCGGCTCCGCTGTGTTACATATGAGAGACTCTTGTGGTCTGGAGCCAGTGCAATCGGTTACGGCTGTTTGGCAGCTGACAGTCAAGTTTCATTTCTTCAAGTCGAGACACTCACGAAACTACATGGAGTTAAGTGTGAGAGTGGCAAGTTGGCACGTTCCATAAAAAGTAGGTTCTGCGTCATAGACAGACACCTCCCATATTAGGCCAGTTCTAATGTAACCTCCCCCTTACTAATCGGCCTATTCTGCTTGCAATATAAAATATGATCGTGGATCGCGAGTATGCCTAATGGATTTTTACTAATTGGGTAAGGCTATCTCTCCCGAAGAAGTAATATCGATAAGTAGGAGGAAAGTGTACAACCGACCCTTCTGACGGAAAAGTCTAAAAAAAATGAATTAAACCGAACAGTGCTACACTTTGAAAAAAATGGAAGTTATTTTGTGCATTCACACACGAACAAATCTGGGCAGAAAAGGGGTACCATGGTCATGAATCTAAAAGTTACACTAATGCACGAAAAGGAAATAATTAACGGTCGTCAGCCCACTAGGGCAATTTACATCCAAATTCCTGTACAAGATTATGGGAAAGAAAATACATGTATTATTAAACACTGACGTGGCAACTGAAGATTGTCACACTTCTTTTCGACACTAACTTTAAGTGAGTATGTAATGATAAAGAAAATTGGGAAGTCAATCTTGCGTTGTGTTTGGCATTAAATTTTGAAAAAGGCAATCGAGTAATGATATGAAAATACGCACTTAAACTGTATGTTAGTATTGAACTTCGTTACGTGAACAATGACTTTCAGTGACCTCAACATAAAGTCATCAAAGAAATTTAGAAAAAAAAGCAAGCACCTTTACTCTGAAGTTACTTATTTTGCAAACTGGATGTCATATTATTGTCTGAACAACTGAGCCTTTTTTACTGACTTGAACAGAATTAAATGCTATAATACGTACCAAACCAAACCGCCATGTGCTCCAAGCTGTATGTAAAACAAATAAAAGTTCCGCACTCTTAATTTGGGTATTTCTTTAGATTTAGTTTTGTTCCAGTGATTGATTCTCAAACTTGAAAAATGAAATTGCTTTACTTTAGTCATATACTGAAGCCTCTGTTGTGCAACAGTTAATTGAAAGTAGATTGAGGTTAAAATTCTCAAAAGTGAAATTATTCATTAATAAACTGGCTGTAACTATTCGGTTTGTTTCTTTTGACACTCAGTTAGCATATAAGGAAAAAAAAATTAACAAGGATCCTGCTTGCTAATAATGTCTTTGGGCAATGAAGAGACAATCGCCCTGAGTTTAACTGATTATTATTTAAACAAATTTTATCAATCAAACCACATTCAGTTGTGCTGCTTGGTTACCCGTTAATACTGTCTACCAATGAACAGTCTTACTTCAGTGCTGTGCATACGACGAAACTCGGAACCGACGACGGAACTGTATGGTGGGAACTGCTGCTGTTGTCGAAGAAGGTAGCATCTTGTGGAGCCACGGCTAATTACAAGAATGGGAAATCGTAATTAATACAGCCTCTTCCGCCCGTCCACTGTCCGTACTCCTGCTACTACACATCTGGCCAGCGCGCGTACATTGTGCCGTCGAAAATGGTACTCTCTACTGCGAGAGCGTTAACACCACAC
The DNA here is from genome assembly GCF_023897955.1 of Schistocerca gregaria. Classification (NCBI taxonomy): domain Eukaryota; kingdom Metazoa; phylum Arthropoda; class Insecta; order Orthoptera; family Acrididae; genus Schistocerca; species Schistocerca gregaria. The sequence continues at coordinate 593,718,755 of NC_064923.1, read as the reverse complement.
TACAAGCGCTGGAATCCGTCTCCCTCTCTCTGCGCTCTCCGCGCAAAAACCCCCTACCCAAAGATTTTACAACGCACAAGCACTGATACTATCGTTGCTAATCGATGAAAATAATTTTTTTTTTTTTTTGCCTTTTCCCCAGAGCTTATACGTTTCACAGTAAAACACAGATAAATACAATGAAATGTCAACAGACTTCTACCTAAATTTACACATACAGTGAATCAATGTCCTTACTTATTTAAAGAAAGCATTTAAATTGCAAATATTTACTTAAAATTCAGCAAAAAATATATATATTCGGTAGCAGGTGCCATGCATCCTGTATTTTCGGTGTTACACTAAACGTAACGGAAAATTTTTACATCTTTATCTGCATCTATACGTTGCAAGGGAAGGTGATCATGGTACCATTACAATTATAAGTATGACTACTGAAGACCTAGAAGGCACCACGTTGTAATGGAGTTCCAATCAGATTTCACAACGAAATGCCTGGTGTTTCCGATTTTCCTTTACGGCGCTGAAAGATGAACCGACTGCAAAAGAATTTATGCTTTTGAGATGTGGACGTTTAGAAGGTCGTTCAGAATGGATGGACAAACAGACCAGAAAATCTATCCTTCAAGAATTCAGGATGAAGAAGATATTGTCCAATATTTGTTTCCAGCGAGTCCTTCAGTTCTTTGGTCACTTAATTCTACGACAGGAACGATAACTTGTGAAAGATGATCATCAAAGGCAAAGTTGACAAGGGAAAATTGCAGTAAAAGACCACCATGACGCTGGATGGACCAGATAAAGGAGAAGAAATACCAAATATGAGGCCAGCTATTCCGGGATGCACAACACTCGGAAAAATGGAGGCAGACTGTTAAGAGGATTTTGTAACGCCTCACCAACTTTCTACTATGAAAGGCGATGTGTTGACGATCATAAATCTGATCACAAGCTGCCCAGGATTTACTTAGAAGAAGTGGTTGGTTAAGTTCGATGCCCTTTCTCATCTGGTATCGTTTTAATTTGATACTGGCCACTTCTGAATAAGGAAAACTTTTCGTGACTCAGTGTTACACCTAGAACTTTATCAAAAGTTCAGACATTTTCTTGAAAGCTCCCGCTTCTACACATTTTTTTCAAGATTTGTGATTGTTCTCATTAATTAGAAATTTAAAGAAAAAGTAGCATCTTACCACCTTTCACTAAAACACAATAATTACTCGGAAACGAAACTAGATCAACAAGGGACTATGTGCTCAGTCGGCAAATGATGGTGGATACAGTGGTGCGTTAGTGCGCTTCATTGACGAGGAAAAATGTTGGATAATTGATCTAAGGACAACATACTCAAATCGTCTCCAACTCAGGAGCTTCTCTGAAAACTCAAGTATGCATTTCACCAGCACTGGGCGGGAGCACTGGGTATCTGCAAAAGTGGTAGCGGAAAGAAGTCAGATGATGTTGAGGGATTTAGGCTAGAAAATGAGAAACTAAAAACAGTAGATATTTCTACAGCTAAATGAGGACGGTACAAATATACAGGGTGCAAAATACAGGCTTGCAATGGCCAGAAAAATGTTTCTGAAAAAGAATATTTGGTTAATACAAGGGACGTTCAATAAGTAATGTAATATTTTTTTCTCGGCCAATTTCGGTTGAAAATTTGCAGGATTTGATATGGAGCATCATGGAATATTCTCGCTTCAACCCCTACAGTTCCATGAAGCTCCGATCGCTGGTATCAAGCGATGTGGCTCAGTGGTTAGCACGCTGTACTCCCATACGGGAGGTCGGCGGTTCAAATCTGCGTCCGGCCATTCTCATTTAGATTTTCCGTGATTTGAGTAAATCACTTCAGGCAAATGTCGGGCTGATTCCTTGGACAGGGCACGGCCGACTTCCTTGCCCATCCTTCACTAACCCGGTGGGACGGATGATGCTGCTGTTTGGTCCCTTCCCCCAAATCAACCAACTAACCAAGAGATCGGTGGCGGTGCTACTTCAAAAGGGCATCTGTAACGGAAGGGCTTTCCAAGCAAAGAGTTGCCACTGAGTTTCTTTTGATAAAAGACCAAAGCATTGCAAACATTGATAGACACTTGCAGAATATCTAAGGAGACCTGGCAGCCAACAAAAGCACGGTGAGTCGTTGGCTGAAGCGTGTGTCATCATCGCAACAAGGTCTCGTGGACCATGAAACGTCCCCTTAGAATAATTGTACATGACGGTGCTTAAACTGACACACAATAGTCTTTAACGCAACGCAATCTGACTTTCAATAATACCTACAACAGAATGGCCCTGACTAACATTAACCTATATGTTTCACAAATCACTTACCTCACAAAAATCTTCGTTACTCGAACTACTGCAACACAGCGAGCGCCACTACTGCCAGCTAACTAAAAGATTCAAACTACAGAAGTCACTAACTACTGATAGGCACAGTTAGCAAATGAAAGATTTTAATAGAGAACAAACAATGTATTTACCTTTATAGTCATAATATATATATCAGTTCATGACACCAATTCTTACAAATTTCAAAACTCCGCCATCTCTCTCCCCACGTCCATCACTGCTGGCGGCTCACCTCCAACTGCACAATGCTACGCGCTGTTAACATCCAGCTGCCCAACACTACAATGGCAGACAACAATGCAAACCAGCCACAGACTGCACACGGCACAGCCAGTGATTTTTCATACAGAGCGCTACGTGGCGTTACCAATAAGAAAACGTAAACAGCCTACTTAACAACCAGTCCGATCTCCAGCGTGGCGGCCGCCCGCACACACGGAAGTGACTCCTGCAACTACTTCAACGTATAAGCCGCCACAAAAATGCAAACGAACTTCTGCTTCATGACAACGCAAGGCCACACACAAGTCTGCACACCCAGGAGGAGCTCACAAACATGACTAGAATGATCTTCCTCATCCACCCTACAGCCGGATCTCGCACCTTCCGATTTTCTTCTGTTTGGCCTAGCGAGGGAAGCAGTACGTGGATGATGGGGATGTTACTGATGTAGCACGACGTTGGCTCCGATGTCGACCACTTGCTTGGTATCATGCGGGCATAGAGGTCCTCCCAGTGAGTGGTGTAAGACCATCGCATTGAACGGAGATTGTGATGAAAAATAGGATTTTGTAATCAGAAGAGTGGGGAACAAAGTGGTGTATTGGAACCATGAATAAAGCCAACTGCTCCCAGAAAAAAAAACCTGTTGCTTAACTTATTGAATGTCCGTCGTATCTAACATTAATTAAAGATTTAGGCAGTCTTTTCTGAAAGTTCGTTCCGAGTATGGCCTTCTTCGGGGAGAAAAAGTCTTCGTGGTAAAATCTGACCTAAAGAAGGGTACGTTGATAGTTTACATCCTGAGGCATCAAGTTAATATTGTAAAGGAGAGAGCGTTTGTGGGTGTATTGAAACGTGTCAGACTGTGGGCAGCCTCATGTTTCATACTTTTTCACTCAGCATACTTAATTATCGATATGATAGGTTTAATAAATCGATAATTTCCGAAGTACATGGCAAGGTGCAGTGTTATCCATGTGAGTAGGTGATGACTGCAGAAGATTTCCTTTAATTTGTTTTAATTCTGTAATGCATGTTGCAATCACTCTTACACTAGTTAGTGGGGAGTGAAAGCACGGCCTTAGCAGTTTTCTCTCGCTCCAGTCACTGTGACGGTTTCTCTCGCTTCAGCTTGTCCTCAGTAGGCGAGGCGAGTGACCAGTCACTGTGACGAGTGCTACACACTGGATGCTCGAATCACTGGCAGCAGCCCGTTCTGTCTCATTCACAGTGGCAGAGGGCGGCATGCATCTTTGGTGGAATTAGCAAAGACTGGCGGAAGAAAGCGCTTGAGTTTACTGAACTCCTCCAGTTCTCGCTGTATGGCAAATATGGATACGGAATTTCCCCCGAAGGAACAAGGATACCCACACAAACGGCGTGTCCTGTTCAAAAATGTGTGTGAGTTCTTAAGGGACCAAACTGCACAGGTCATCGGTCCCTAGACTTACACACCACTTAAACTAACCCAAACTAACCTATGCTAAGAACAACACACACACTCATGCCCGAGGGAGGACTCGAACCTCCGGAGGGAGGCGTGTCCTGTAAAATAACATCTCGCTGTTGTGAAGTAGCCATGAGGCGCCTCCGCATGCGAGTCTTTGGCCTCGTACCGCTGGGCTTCTGAGCCACCAGCACACCGTGTGTAAACACTAAGAAGGCAAAGTTCCAGAAATTTATGGCGACATGTCTTTTGATAGGCGGGCGCTCGCAATCTATGGAAGCGGTGATTTTCCATAGGGTGGCACCTACAAGTTTTGGAACGTGTTGTGCTAGGCCTGCACTTTCAATCTTCCAAAAAGCGGGGCCAAGCCTTCCAAACTAAAACTGTTTGGAGTTTCCGAATTGGAGAAATTAAGTATCCAATCTCAGATTGGCCAAAAATGGAAATTTTGTCGGGCTTATAGCGCGAAGGAGCAGGACAGCAAAGTATCAGGGAACTTCTTCGCCTCTAGTTGTAGAGAGGGCAACACTTCGGTATTAGGATCTGGAGTGAGGTAGTTGATGCCTGTGGCTGATGCAGAATCAAAATCTGTTCTTGTAGAGTTCAAAAATGTTTCAAATGGCTCTGAGCATTATGGGACTTAACATCTGGGGTCATCAGTCCCCTAACTAACCTAAGGACATCACACACATCCATGCCCGAGGCAGGATTTGAACCTGTAACCGTAGCAGTTCTTGGAGAGTAGCAGTCGATTTGCGAGCAGGTGGGCCACGCCATCCCAGCGTCCATCGCCTCCTGCGATCTCACCATGCATCGTCTCCAGCAATTGATATAAGTCTTCCAGCAAAATTTTGCACGAAATTCGTACAGTCACCTCTCGGCCAAGACTTTTCTCTTTCGGGTTCTATTTCTCTTGGGTCACTAACCTTCTGATGCTGTCATCACCAACAATTTAATTTCATGATTGGCAATCAGGTAACGCAATTTCTCGTTCGTTCGGTCTTCGGTGAGAACTTTTCCGGCCCTTCCCTTCACAAAGATCTAAAATTACCGTATGTTCATATCTTTATGTACATTCACTTTCTCGTGAGGAGTACTTGATCCTTATCTACATCTACATCTACATCCATACTCCGCAAGCCATCTTACGGTGTGTGGCGGAGGATACCTTGAGTACCTCTATCGGTTCTCCCTTCTATTCCAGTCTCGTATTGTTCGTGGAAAGAAGGATTGTCGGTATGCCTCTTGTGTGGGCTCTAATCTCTTTGATTTTATCCTCATGGTCTCTTCGCGAAAGGTACGTGGGAGGCAGCAATATACTGCTTGACTCCTCGGTGAAGGTATGTTCTCGATGCTTCAACAAAAGCCCGTACCGAGCTACTGAGCGTCTCTCCTGCAGAGTCTTCCACTGGAGTTTATCTATCATATCCGTAACGCTTTCGCGATTACTAAATGATCCTGTAACGAAGTGCGCTGCTCTCCGTTGGATCTTCTCTCTCTCTTCTATCAACCCTATCTGGTACGGATCCCACACAGCTGTGCAGTATTCAAGCAGTGGGCGAACAAGTGTACTGTAGCCTACTTCCTTTGTTTTCGGATTGCATTTCCTTAGGATTCTTCCAATGAATCTCAGCCTGGTATCTGCTTCACCGACCATCAACTTTATATGATTATTCCATTTTAAATTACTCCTAATGCGTACTCCCAGATAATTTATGTAATTAACTGCTCCCAGTTGCTGCCCTGCTATATTGTAGCTAAATGATAAAGGATCTTTCTTCCTTTGTATTCGCAGCTCATTACACATTGAGATTCAGTTGCCATTCCCTGCACCGTGCGTCAATTTGCTGCAGATCCTCCTGCATTTCAGTACAATTTTCCATTGTTACAACCTCTCGATATACCACAGCATTATCCGCAAAAAGCCTCAGTGAACTTCCGATGTTATCCATAAGGTCATTTATGTACATTGTGAATAGCAACGGCCCTACGACACTCCCCTGCGGCACACCTGATATCACTCTTATTTGTTCTGAGCAATCATTGAACCTGCAACCAATAAATGTAGGTGATTTGTAGCCCTTGTTTCATTACAGTAGCTGACAGAACAAATCTATTGTTAATATTTATCATGGCATACAGCTACGGTTCACGTGCCGGGGCCAGCACTTTCCTTCTATTTTCTTTCGTACAGTTTCCTTACACACTCCTGGACCGTAGTGGCGGACTTGCACCTCGAACGGGGACTCTCATTGCATGTCAGTGGCAAATCATGTTGATTACGGCTGTAGCCCCAGTGGCGTCTTGCAATGTGTATGCGTGTGACGGTGCAAGGGCGGGGGGGGGGGGGGGGGCTATAGAGGGAGATCCACGAATGGCAGCAGGAGACAGGTTCAAATGAGTGTAGGCTGCAGCAGTTATGTAGAGAGGAACAGGTCCACAGACGATACACTAGTGACGAGAGCGGCGCCAGAGCAGTCTTTGAGCCAGAGGCCACAGAAACGACGACGTTCATGAGGGCAGCAGGTGGCGGATAAATCTAACAAGCGAAGTGGCATTGTGGCACTCTTTGAAGTGACCACCAAAATCAGTAAAAACACTAGGTTCTAATTCAGGAGCGCTAAATATTCCTCTTATGCTGCAGCACTGTACTAACGAACACCGTCCATGGATTATGTGTGCTTCCATTACCGGAGTAAACAAGCAGATCGCCTTCGTTTAAGTCTCCAGCATTCGGCAGGGCAAACAAGCGGTCACGTACCACGGCGTGGTGTGCGTTACATCGTCGTGTCAGGTCTCCGCAGAAATAACACGCGCAAATGTCAGAGAGCGGGGCACGCGCCAGTCAAACACGCGGGCAGCGCAGGTAAATACCGGCCGAGAGCTCGCGAGCGCCAACACCGTACCCTGTTCCGTTCTGTAACCTCTGGACGCGCACAGTTTGCTCTTCTGTTACACAGAGAAAAGCAGGGAGCACGCCACAAAGAGGCAAAACGGAATGGAAATAGGGCCTAGTGCCATCAGTGCAGAAAAAGCAAACTGCTGATATTCGCAAATACTTCCTGGTGTCGCTGGCTCCCTGTACCATGGCCCTTTTTCGCCCACGCGAGACACTTGAGTTCCAGCCTTACAGGTCAGACGGCTGACAAAACCGCTACATGTTCTGCTGTCCTTGATTTGTTACAATCAAATCTTCTAACGCTTTTGGTAGCACTCTTAATTTCTATGATGTCACCACCAAACTCTGGGTTTCATTTCGCTTTCCAAGGAAGCTCCTGATAATGCAAAAGCAGTGTTCGAAAGGAATGAGAAAATTAGAAAAATTTTCAAGTATTCTTCGTTTACAGAAATCCTCTGAGAAATAAAATTATTAAATTTGAAACCATTTCACTAACAATACTATATTGTTGTTGTTGTGGTCTTCAGTCCTGAGACTGGTATGATGCAGCTCTCCATGCTACTCTGTCCTGTGCAAGCTGCTTCATCTCCCTGTACGTACTGCAGCCTACATCCTTCTGAATCTGCTTAGTGTATTCATCTCTTGGTGTCCCTCCACGCTGCCTTCCAATACTAAATTGGTGATCCCTCGATGCCTCAGAACATGTCCTACCAACCGATCCCTTCTTCTACTCAAGTTGTGCCACAAACTCCTCATCTCCCCAATTCTATTTAATACCCCCTCATTAAAAATGTGATCTACCCATCTAATTATAATTATGTGATCTACCCATCTAATACCCCCCATGAACCATGGACCTTGCCGTTGGTGGGGAGGCTTGCGTGCCTCAGCGATACAGATGGCCGTACCGTAGGTGCAACCACAACGGAGGGGTATCTGTTGAGAGGCCAGACAAACATGTGGTTCCTGAAGAGGGGCAGCAGCCTTTTCAGTAGTTGCAGGGGCAACAGTCTGGATGATTGACTGATCTGGCCTTGCAACATTAACCAAAACGGCCTTGCTGTGCTGGTACTGCGAACGGCTGAAAGCAAGGGGAAACTACAGCCGTAATTTTTCCCGAGGACATGCAGCTTTACTGTATGATTAAATGATGATGGCATCCTCTTGGGTAAAATATTCCGGAGGTAAAATAGTCCCCCATTCGGATCTCCGGGCGGGGACTACTCAGGAGGATGTCGTTATCAGTAGAAAGAAAACTGGCGTTCTACGGATCGGAGCGTGGAATGTCAGATCCCTTAATCGGGCAGGTAGGTTAGAAAATTTAAAAAGGGAAATGGATAGGTTAAAGTTAGATATAGTGGGAATTAGTGAAGTTCGGTGGCAGGAGGAACAAGACTTCTGGTCAGGTGACTACAGGGTTATAAACACAAAATCAAATAGGGGTAATGCAGGAGTAGGTTTAATAATGAATAGGAAAATAGGAATGCGGGTAAGCTACTACAAACAGCATAGTGAACGCATTATTGTGGCCAAGATAGATACGAAGCCCACACCTACTACAGTAGTACAAGTTTATATGCCAACTAGCTCTGCAGATGATGAAGAAATTGAAGAAATGTACGATGAAATAAAAGAAATTATTCAGGTAGTGAAGGGAGACGAAAATTTAATAGTCATGGGTGACTGGAATTCGTCAGTAGGACAAGGGAGAGAAGGAAACATAGTAGGTGATTATGGATTGGGGCTAAGAAATGAAAGAGGAAGCCGCCTAGTAGAATTTTGCACAGAGCATAACTTAATCATAGCTAACACTTGGCTCAAGAATCATAAAAGAAGGTTGTATACATGGAAGAATCCTGGAGATACTAAAAGGTATCAGATAGATTATATAATGGTAAGACAGAGATTTAGGAATCAGGTTTTAAATTGTAGGACATTTCCAGGGGCAGATGTGGACTCTGACCACAATCTATTGGTTATGACCTGTAGGTTAAAACTGAAGAAACTGCAAAAAGGTGGGAATTTAAGGACATGGGATCTGGATAAGCTGAAAGAACCAGAGATTGTACAGAGTTTCAAGGAGAGCATAAGGGAACAATTGGCAGCAATGGGGGAAAGAAACACAGTTGAAGAAGAATGGGTAGCTCTGAGGGATGAAGTAGTGAAGGCAGCAGAGGATAAAGTAGGTACAAAGACGAGGGCTGCTAGAAATCCTTGGGTAACAGAAGAAATATTGAATTTAATTGATGAAAGGAGAAAATATAAAAATGCAGTAAATGAAGCAGGCAAAAAGGAATACAAACATCTAAAAAATGAGATCGACAGGAAGTGCAAAATGGCTAAACAGGGATGGCTAGAGGACAAATGTAAGGATGTAGAAGCTTATCTCACTAGGGGTAAGATAGATACTGCCTACAGGAAAATTAAAGAGACCTTTGGAGAGAAGAGAACCACGTGTATGAATATCAAGAGCTCAGATGGCAATCCAGTTCTAAGCAAAGAAGGGAAGGCAGAAAGGTGGAAGGAGTATATACAAGGTTTATACAAGGGCGATGTACTTGAGGACAATATTATGGAAATGGAAGAGGATGTAGATGAAGACGAAATGTTAGATACGATACTGCGTGAAGAGTTTGACAGAGCACTGAAAGACCTGAGTCGAAACAAGGCCCCTGGAGTAGACAACATTCCATTAGAACTACTGACGGCCTTGGGAGAGCCAGTCATGACAAAACTCTACCAGCTGGAGAGCAAGATGTATGAGACAGGTAAAATACCCTCAGACTTCAAGAAGAATATAATAATTCCAATCCCGAAGAAAGCAGGTGCTGACAGATGTGTCAATAACCGAACTATCAGTTTAATAAGCCACGGCTGAAAATACTAACGCGAATTCTTTACAGACGAATGGAAAAACTGGTAGATGCGGACTTCGGGGAGGATCAGTTTGGATTCCGTCGAAATGTTGGAACACGTGAGGCAATACTGACCTTACGACTTATCTTAGAAGAAAGATTAAGAAAAGGCAAACCTACGTTTCTAGCATTTGTAGACTTAGAGAAAGCTTTTGACAATGTTGACTGGAATACTCTCTTTCAAATTCTGAAGGTGGCAGGGGTAAAATACAGGGAGGGAAAGGCTATTTACAATTTGTACAGAAACCAGATGGTAGTCATAAGAGTCGAGGGGCATGAAAGGGAAGCAGCGGTTGGGAAAGGAGTGAGACAGGGTTGTAGCCTCTCCCCGATGTTATTCAATTTGTATATTGAGCAAGCAGTAAAGGAAACAAAAGAAAAATTTGGAGTAGGTATTAAAATTCATGGAGAAGAAATAAAAACTTTGAGGTTCGCCGATGACATTGTAATTCTGTCAGAGACGGCAAAGGACTTGGAAGAGCAGTTGAACGGAATGGACAGTGTCTTGAAAGGAGGATATAAGATGAACATCAACAAAAGCAAAACGAGGATAATGGAATGTGGTCAAATTAAATCGGGTGATGCTGAGGGAATTAGATTAGGAAATGAGACACTTAAAGTAGTAAAGGAGTTTTGCCATTTAGGAAGTAAAATAACTGATGATGGTCGAAGTAGAGAGGATATGAAATGTAGACTGGCAATGGCAAGGAAAGCGTTTCTCAAGAAGAGAAATTTGTTAACATCGAATATAGATTTATGTATCAGGAAGTCGTTTATGAAAGTAATTGTTTGGAGTGTAGCCATGTATGGAAGTGAAACATGGACGATAACTAGTTTGGACAAGAAGAGAATAGAAGCTTTCGAAATGTGGTGCTACAGAAGAATACTGAAGATTAGATGGGTAGATCACCTAACTAATGAGGGTGTATTGAATAGGATTGGGGAGAAGAGAAGTTTGTGGCACAACTTGACTAGAAGAAGGGATCGGTTGGTAGGACATGTTTTGAGGCATCACGGGATCACAAATTTAGCATTGGAGGACAGTGTGGAGGGTAAAAATCGTAGAGGGAGACCAAGAGATGAATACACTAAGCAGATTCAGAAGGATGTAGGTTGCAGTAGGTACTGGGAGATGAAGCAGCTTGCACAGGATAGAGTACCATGGAGAGCTGCATCAAACCAGTCTCAGGACTGAAGACAACAACAACAACAACAACCCATCTAATCTTCAGCATTCTTCTGTAGCACAAACTTTCTGTTCTCTTCTTGTCCAAACTACTTATCGTCCATGTTTCACTTCCATACATGGCTACACTCCATACAAATACTTTCAGAAACGACTCGATGTTAACAAATTTCTCTTCTTCAGAAACGCTTTCCTTGCCATTGCCAGTCTACATTTTATATCCTCTCTACTTCGACCATCATCAGTTACTTTGCTCCCCAAATAGCAAAACTCCTTTACTACTTTAAGTGTCTCATTTCCTAATCTAATTCCCTCAGCATCACCCGAGTTAACTCGACTACATTCCATTATTCTCGTTTTGCTTTTGTTGATGTTCATCTTACATCTTCCTTTCAAGACACTGTCCATTCCGTTCAACTGATCTTCCAAGTCCTTTGTTGTCTCTGACAGAATTACAATGTCATCGGCGAACCTTAAGGCAACAATCAAAGAAAATTTGTTTCCGTACGCGTCACGATACCTGATCTATTACAACAAATGCCCTGTGTTTAGATTTTCTCTGTCGCTCTCTCCCTATCTCTCTTTTATCAGTCTTCTGACGGGTCTGAGGTGGTCTGCCGCGACTTCTACCTGCCCTGTACCCCCTCCTCATCTCTGACTAACTACAACTAACACATTCAATCATTAGTTTATATTCCTATATCTGTCCTTCCCTACCGTTCTTGCTTTCTGTGGCTTCCTACAGTAGCAAGGAAGCTATTACCTGATGTCTTAACTCATGTTTTTTTAGGTCTTATGGGACCAAACTGCTGAGGTCATCGGTCCCTAAGCCTACACGCTACTTAATCTAACTTTAACTTACGCTATGGACAACACACCCACCCACGCGGCTTCATGTTCATTGATCCGATTCCTTCTTATCGTTGATAGTCAGGGTGTACCAAAAAGAATCATCCAATATGGCGTGTCTATACTTCTGGAACCAATAATTTTTTTATCATACCTCTTCGTTGCTGTTCAATGTGCCCCCTTTGAGATGCACGGCATATGTCAATGCAGTATTCAAATTGTTCCCATACTGCAGCGATCGTGTCTTGATTAACAACTTCCACATTTGCTGTTATGCCATGTCTCAGTTCATTTATTGTTTTTTGGTAACGGAGGCACAGAAACAGAGTCTTTTTAAACCCCCACAAGAAATAATCACATACAGTCATGTCTAATGACTCTAATACTAATGTAAGACTGAATCATTTGGTCCAGTGCGACCGATCCATCATTCAGTAATCCTATGATTTAAAAATTCCACCTTTCTAGGTACCAGAGGGCGGTGCCCCATACTGTTGGTAAATGAAGTCGCTCGAATCAGTCTCGAACTGTGGGAAAAGAAATTTTTCAAGCTTTTCAAGATATCTGCCTGCTGTAGCGGTGTTCTCAGCAAACAAAAATGGACCATACATCTTTCCCCGGGAAACTGCACAAAAACAATTTAAATTTTGGAGAGTCCCTCTAATGTTGGAAAACTTCCTGCGGTTGTTCCATACGTACCCCATATTCTCAGATTATGACGGTTCACCTTTATATTTAAATGGAATGTTGCCTCGTCACTAAACACTAAACTTGGAAGAAAACTGTACTCCTCCATCTTGCCAAGAACGAAATTACGGAACTGCACACGCTGTTGTTTATCACCTTCACGAAGAGCTTGCAGTAGCTGAATTTCGTATGGTTTCATGCATAAACGTCGACGCAACACACGCCAGACGGACATTGGGTGCACGTTGGGTTGTCGAGCTGCACGACGGACGGATTCCTGTAGACTGCTTGTGAAGCTATGGCTGATACGTTCGATGTCTGTGTCAGACATTCGGGGATGGCCTGTTTCTTGGAATTGTTCATGCCAATGTCGCCGGCCGCGGTGGTCTCGCGGTTCTAGGCGCGCAGTCCGGAACCACGGGACTGCTACGGTCGCAGGTTCGAATCCTACCTCGGGCATGGATGTGTGTGATGTCCTTAGGTTAGTTAGGTTTAGGTAGTTCTAAGTTCTAGGGGACTGATGGCCACAGCAGTTGAGTCCCATAGTACTCAGAGCCATTTGAACCATGCCAATGTCTAATGCTCTGTGTTGTAGGAGGATCAACACCATAGTAAGTACGAAAGTTACGCTGAACAACTATTACTGGCCCACACTGTGCAAAACTTAGCACACAGTACGCTTTATGTTGTCCCGACACCATTTTTATACTGGAAGTGAAGTGGCCGAACACTGCTGCTACCTAGAAGGAACCATGTAAAACTTGGGAGTTTGCTCATTACAACAATACGTTGTTCAGGCACATATCTCAAATAACATACTAGCTATGATTTTTTTTAAAAAAAAATCGGATGACTGTTTCTGATACACCCTGTACTTCCACGTATCCTTTTCCTCGCCGATTCTGCGCAGAATCTCCTCATTTCTTAACAGTCCACTAGAGTTATAACATCCATCTTTAGCAGCACATCTCCAACTTTTCAGTTCTAATCTTTCCAATTTTCACACAGTCCATGACTCACATCCATATAATATTCTGCACCTCAGTCATGTGCTCATAAATTTAGTACTAAAATTAAAGCCTATCTTTGCCATTATTAGGCTTTTTCCCTCAAGAAATGACCACTTTGCCTGTTTGACTGCTTCTTATATCCTCCTTTCTCCAGCCGTCATGTGGTATTTTGATTCTCAGCTAGCAGGTCGTTTTCCGTTATTAACAGTTGTAAAAAATTTTGGGGCGTTTTTGATTTAACGGGCACCACACTTTCGTCACTTCGGTACTATGCACTGGCGTTACTTGAAAATTTTCTCATTGCTTAGAATATTACAGGGGGTTATAAAAAAGCTTTTGCAAACTTCATGGACAAGAAAAAAAGTTCATATAAACATGTGCCCGAAAGTCCTACGTTTTAGAGTTATTAATTAAAGGCGTCGAACAATGGCTTTTCGGGTACAATCCAACAGTTTCACTTATATATTCATCTGTTTCACTCATTGTATGCTAGATGGCTTTGTGTTGCCAGGAAGTCTTGTTTACATTCGTCATTTCTCTTTGTTCAACGTTTCAATTATGTACAGGTTCTACAGGTAGGGAGTTAAGCGGAAGTCCTCCATCCAAACATGGCAATGTATTCATTTCGTGAGCAGGCAGGCATGATTTTTACGTACAGCTGTGTGAATGGTAATGGACACGAGGCTGCACGGTTGTATCAGATGCCTTTCCAGAGCAAAGCCAGCTGAGTCATCCAAAGTTTGGTGCTGTATATCCTAGCGTTGTTGAGAGAGGACGCGTGGCGTCGCCAGCTACTGACTGAGGAAACACACGTGTTGTTCACACTCCTCACCAGGGAGAGCACGTTCCATGGACTGACGAATAAGAGCCAGGTGTCAGTGCAAAACAAGTCGCCCTGGCATGTAGTACATCTCCAAGTTCAGCATAGTGTATACTTCAGAAACAACTCATGCTTCCGTATCATCTTCATTGTGTGCAGAGCCTTATGCTTGCCGATCACTCACCATGGGAGAACGTTTACTGATGGTTTTTTGCACAAGCTGCCAATCCGTTGTTTGTCTCTTCAGTTTTGTTTACAGACGAGGCTACGTTAAGTAGAGATGCAATAACACATTTCCACAGTCAACTGTAGGGGTCGCCCACTGGCAGCTGGAAACCCCTTACCATTTTGTCAGGATACACACAGGAGACCTGTGTGGCGTCGTTAGAGAATAAAGCGGCATTCAAGATTGAGGTGTGTGCGGCTCGCGTTCTTGCAGTTCATAACTTGCCGTCTTGTAATAGCGTAGTGGCGTCTTATTTCCTTCTTGTGTGGCACCACTGAGTTTGCTAGTATTGTTTGTCCACGAGTGGTATTTCTGGCCATCGTGTGTGTTAGGCAGTTTGGCTTCAGATGGAGCAGCGTTTTTTTTTTTTTTTTTTTTTTTTTTTTTTTTTTTTTTTTTTTTTTTTTTAGGGGGGGGGCGGTGTAGGCCGGGAGTGCTAGCGGTTTGCAGGCACTGTCGGGTGTAGGGGCTGTAACCGACGACTAAACCCATTATGTTTGAAGTTGAGTGAACCTTATTGAGTAGTGAAACCACTACTGTTTGTGGTCTCGCCGTAGTTTGCATGTTTCGGCTCCCAGGGTCGTTGAGGCCAATCGCAACAAATGGATACTGTCAGGTTGGCGGAAGCTATTAGCCGCCTACTACTGCTTGATGTTAGTTTGGATTTAGTGTTATTATTGCTGAAGTGCAACCAGCGGCTGCGCGACCGCTACAGTCGCAGGTTCGAATCCTGCCTCAGGCATGGATCTATGTGATGTCCTTAGGTTAGTTAGGTTTAAGTAGTTCTAAGTTCTAGGGGACTGATGACCTCATATGTTGTCCCATAGTGCTTAGAGCCATTTGAACCATTTGCAACCAGCAGTATTTTCTGCCTTGTGGCCGCTAATCCCCCCCCCCCCCAGTTACCTGTCCTGGAGGTTAGCGTACTTTTCCGGCAGTGTACCTTACCTCGTTATGTTGATGCTGTCCGACACGGCTTGTAGTTCGACAGCCTCTGAATTGCACTGTGCATATGTTTTTGGGAGGTCTAACTTGGCTCTAGGGTTTCCTTCGGCCTTGCATGGGTTTCTGATGACGTGGTGCTGTCCGTATCTTCGACCTGGCCTAAAAGTATTCCGTCGTTGCACCGGTGATTGGACGTTAGGCGGATTGGTTAGTCTGTCGATCTTCACTTACGCTACCCCTAGTGTGAGCTGCCATCCTGTTACGTGAATACAACTCTTGGCTGCCTGTTTCACCGCTCACACAGCTGCAGTCACCTCCCTCAGGTCGATCCAGCGAGTACCAGTTGTCATAATTGTTTAATATATACCCTACTGTTTTAACTTGTTATTGCCTTCCCCACTTGTAATTCCGGCCTTCAGCCGTTAATTGTTTGTAACATTGCTTGTGGCCTTCAGCCGATCAATAATTTTTAATCCTGTTTTAGTGAGGCCTTCAGCCGTCACTATAGCTTGTTACAAGTTATTAAGATTATTAGAAAGAGTTTTGGTATTTTTTAACTGTAATTGTCCACCTTATTTGTTATTCACGCCTTCAGCCCTTGTGTATTCTGAAATTGCTTGTGGCCTTCAGCCCACGAATAATCTTCAGTTTTCTTAATCAGACCTTCAGCCGTAGATTGTGTGTAACATTGTTTGTGTCCTTCAGTCGACCAATAATTTGCAATTTTTTCTTAATAAGGCCTCCAGCCGTTACTATAGCCTGTCACCGTTTTGATTGTTAAGAAGAAAATATCTTAGTATTTTTTAATGTGTAACTGCCTTCCTCACTTGTAATTCAGGCCTTCGTGTATTCTGAAACCGCTGCTTGCATTCAGCCGTTAATTGTTTGTAACATTGCTCGTGGCTTTCAGCCGACAAATAGTTTCAGGTCTGTCTTGATAAGGCCTTCAGCCGTCACTATAACCTGTTACAGTTACTGAGGTTGATAAAAAGGTTTTGGTATTTTTAAAGTGTAATTGTCCACCTTATTGGTAATTCAGGCCTTCAGTAGTTGTGTATTTTGAAATTGCTTCTGGACTTCAGCCGACGAATAATTTAAAACCTTGTTAATCAGGCCTTCAGCCGTTGATTGTAACATTGTTTGTGGCCTTTAGCAGACAATAACTTGCAATGTTTCTAATAAGGCTTTCAGCCACCAGTGTAGTGTAATCTTTTAAAAATGATTGCTGAGAGACTTTTTTTAAATAAAGTGTATGTGTTTTCTGCACAGCCAACGGTAACTGATTAGGCCTCGTCCACAGCTTTCCTGCTTTCCTAAGAGTCCCACATCTACATCTACATCCATACTCCGCAAGCCACCTGACGGTGTGTGGCGGAGGGTACCCTGAGTACCTCTATCGGTTCTCCCTTCTATTCCAGTCTCATATTGTACGTGGAAAGAAGGATTGTCGGTATGCTTCTGTGTGGGCTCTAATCTCTCTGATTTAATCCTCATGGTCTCTTCGCGAGATATACGTAGGAGGGAGCAATATACTGCTTGACTCTTCGGTGAAGGTATGTTCTAGGAGCTTTAACAAAAGCCCGTACCGAGCTACTGAGCGTCTCTCCTGCAGAGTCTTCCACTGGAGTTTATCTATCACCTCCGAAACGCTTTCGCGATTACAAAATGATCCTGTAACGAAGCGCGCTGCTCTCCGTTGGATCTTCTCTATCTCTTCTATCAACCCTATCTGGTGCGGATCCCACACTGCTGAGCAGTATTCAAGCAGTGGGCGAACAAGCGTACTGTAACCTACTTCCTTTGTTGTCGGATTGCATTTCCTTAGAATTCTTCCAATGAATCTCAGTCTGGCATCTGCTTTACCGACGATCAACTTTATATGATCACTCCACTTTAAATCACTCCTAATGCGTACTCCCAGATAATTTATGGAATTAACTGCTTCCAGTTGCTGACCTGCTATTTTGTAGCTAAATGATAAGGGACCTATCTTTCTATGTATTCGCATCACATTACACTTGTCTACATTGAGATTCAATTCCCATTCCGTGCACCATGCGTCAATTCGCTGCAGATCCTCCTGCATTTCAGTACAATTTTCCATTGTTGCAACCTCTCGATACACCACAGCATCATCTGCAAAAAGCCTCAGTGAACTTCCGATGTCATCCACCAGGTCATTTATGTATATTGTGAATAGCAACGGTCCTATGACACTCCCCTGCGGCACACCTGAAATCACTCTTACTTCGGAAGACTTCTCTCCATTGAGAATAACATGCTGCGTTCTGTTATCTAGAAACTCCTGAATCCAATCACACAATTGATCTTATAGTCCGTATGCTCTTACTTTGTTCATTAAACGACTGTGGGGAACTGTGTCAAAAGCCTTGCGGAAGTCAAGAAACACGGCATCTACCTGTGAACTCGTGTCTAAGGCCCTCTGAGTCTGGTGGACGAATAACGCGAGCTGGGTTTCACACGACCGTCTTTTTCGAAACCCATGCTGATTCCTACAGAGTAGATTTCTAGTCTCCAGAAAAGACATTATACTCGAACATAATACGTGTTCCAAAATTCTATAACTGATCGACGTTAGAGATATAGGTTTATAGTTCTGCACATCTGTTCGACGTCCCTTCATGAAAACGGGGATTACCTGTCCCCTTTTCCAATCCTTTGGAACGCTTCGCTCTTCTAGAGACCTACGTTACACCGCTGCAAGAAGGGGGGCAAGTTCCTTCGCGTACTCTGTGTAAAATCGAACTGGTATCCCATCAGGACCAGCGGCCTTTCCTCTTTTGAGCGATTTTAATTGTTTCTCTATCCCTCTGTCGTCTATTTCGATATCTACCGTTTTGTCAACTGTGCGACAATCTAGAGAAGGAAGCACAGTGCAGTCTTCCTCTGTGAAACAGCTTTGGAAGAAGACATTTAGTATTTCGGCCTTTAGTCTGTCATCCTCTGTTTCAATACCATTTTGGTCACAGAGTGTCTGGACATTTTGTTTTGATCCACCTACCGCTTTGACATAGGACCAAAATTTCTTAGGATTTTCTGCCAAGTCAGTACATAGAACTTTACTTTCGAATTCATTGAAAGCCTCTCGCATAGCCCTCCTCACACTACATTTCGCTTCGCGTAATTTTTGTTTGTGTGCAAGGCTTTGGCTATGTTTATGTTTGCTGTGAAGTTCCCTTTGCTTCCGCAGCAGTTTACTAACTCGGTTGTTGTACCACGGTGGCTCTTTTCCATCTCTTACGATCTTGCTTGGCACATACTCAACTAACGCATATTGTACGATGGTTTTGAACTTTGTCCACTGATCCTCAACACTATCTGTACTTGAGACAAAACTTTTGTGGTAAGCCATCAAGTGCTCTGAAATCTGCTTTTTGTCACTTTTGCTAAACAGAAAAATCTTCCTACCTTTTTTAATATTTCTATTTACGGCTGAAATCATCGATGCAGTAACCGCTTTATGATCGCTGATTCCCTGTTCTGCATTAACTGATTCAAATAGTTCGGGTCTGTTTGTCACCAGAAGGTCTAATATGTTATCGCCACGATTCGGTTCTCTGTTTAACTGCTCAAGGTGGTTTTCAGATAAAGCACTTAAAAAAATTCCACTGGATTCTTTTTCCCTGCAACCCGTTACGAAGGTTTGAGTCTCCCAGTCTATATCCGGCAAATTAAAATCTCCACCCAGAACTATAACATGGTGGGGAAATCTACTCGAAATATTTTCCAAATTATTCTTCAGCTGCCGAGCCAGAACAGCTGCTGAGCCCGGGGGCCTATAGAGACATCCAATTACCATGTCTGAGCCTGCTTTAACCGTGACCTTCACCCAAATCATTTCACAATTCGAATCTCCGTCAATTTCCTTCGATACTATTGCACTTCTTATCGCTATAAACACGCCTCCCCCTTCACTGTCCAGCCTGTCTCTGCGGTATACATTCCAGTCTGAGTTTAGGATTTCATTACTGTTTACATGTGGTTTCAGCCAACTTTCTGTCCCTAGTACTATATGGGCGTTGTGACCGTTTATTAATGAGAGCAGTTCTGGGACCTTTCTATAGACGCTCCTGCAATTTACTATTAGCACATTAATATTGTTATTCCCTGTTGCATTTTGCGTACTCCTTCCTTGCCGCGTCTCAGGAGGCGTCTTGTCGGGCCTAGGGAGGGAATTCTCTAACCTAAAAAAACCCCATGTGCACTCCACAGGTACTCCGCTACCCTCGTAGCCGCTTCCGGCGTGTAGTGCACGCCTGACCTATTCAGGGGAACCCTACATTTCTCCACCCGAAAGCGGAGGTCGAGAAATTTGCAGTCTAGCTCTCCGCAGAATCGTCTGAGCCCCTGGTTTAAGCCTTCCACTCCGCTCCAAACCAGAGGACCGCGAT
Source organism: Schistocerca gregaria (assembly GCF_023897955.1). Lineage (NCBI taxonomy): Eukaryota > Metazoa > Arthropoda > Insecta > Orthoptera > Acrididae > Schistocerca > Schistocerca gregaria. The sequence goes on along the minus strand of NC_064923.1, from coordinate 593,698,776 downwards.
CGGTTCTGGGAGATTATTCTGTTTATTTATCAGAATACAAATAAAAAAAAAAGTTCAAATGTGTGTGAAATCTTATGGGACTTTACTGCTAAGGTCATCTGTCCCTAAGCTTACGCACTACCTAACCTAAATTATGCTAAGGACAAACATACACTCCCATGCCCGAGGGAGGACTCGAACCTTCGTCTGCATCAGCCGCAGAGAATTCAAATCGTTTCCATGACTTCTGAGATGGTTGGTGGCTACGTAAACCGTAGAAGAATCCATTGAATCCAAGAGCAGACTCAAAGCTGCCAAGGACGATGCATCAGCTCAGACTGAAAGTCGTTGACAACCTGTTGTTGATACCTTGTTGCGGTGGTTTGCCGCCCGCTGGCGAGGTAAGCACGCCCATCGGTAGCCCTTCTTGGAATTGGCGGTGACTACGATGTGTATGTTTCATTCACACTCCGTTTCATAGAGTACTCAACCCCTCCTAGATCAGTGCATGCGTTGTTCCGTCAGTTTGACCGCGATGTCGGATGTCGTGACGCGCTCCACTCTGAGCCCGGCTCGCCGGTACGGTAGGCCGTCAGACTCGTGCAACGCTGCAGTAACTAGGGCGCTTCTGCCGGAGCTATGCTGGTACGCTCCTGGAGTATCGTCAGTGCTGGCTGTACTGACTTCAGTGCGCGATGCTAGACTTCGTTACATCTGGCTACGAATCGCTGATTTTCTTGTAACACAGCAAGTGTAAGAGCAACACAAGAAAAATCTCACACGCAAGACGTTACCATAGAATAACCATAGAATCGTGTGCGAACGATACGAACGCAGTCGATCCTACTGATCGTGTGCTCTAGGGTAGTGGCGATGGATTGTTTATGTCGTCAAGGAGAGGCTCCGCTGTACGACATCATGTGTAATGACTGATTTGATTCTGTTCTTCTCGAGTAGTCAGTGGTCCTCATTTATGTTACATTTGCTTAACGAATTTGTTACAGAGCCCTTACTGCTTAGTCAGACCCCTGTTAGACAATGTTGGGTCCTATCTAATGTCTCTTACATAACGTTACGAATTACACTCTTCTAATGGTCTTCTGCTGAGTTCGCTTGAACCCTAAGGTTGCTTTCGTTCTTCCTGACCGAAGAACGGTGCTGCAATGGTTCAAATGGCTCTGCGCACTATGGGACTTAACATCTGTGGTCATCAGTCCCCTAGAACTTAGAACTACTTAAACCTAACTAACCTAAGGACATCACACACATCCATGCCCGAGGCAGGATTCGAACCTGCGACCGTAGCAGTCGCGCGGTTCCGGACTGAGCGCCTAGAACCGCTAGACCACTGCGGCCGGCGGTGCTGCAATGTTTACGCTTCCTGGCTGGTAGCTGGCGATACTTCCGCGTGATCGGGTAACGCCAGTTGATCAGACGTAAAATTTTATATCCCTGTTTCCATATTAATTTTTCACCTAACACAACACGTATCGGCCGATCGCAATCCTCATGCTGCAGAACAGATTAGACATCAGCAACAATTAAAGATTAACGTGTGGGGTGGAGCTGCAGATTACCATCTGGTAGGGCCAAACGTTCTGTCGGCTCGCTTACAATTTCTGTTTGCAGAGATTTTATTCAGAAGACTCTCCAACACCCACTAGACGATGTCTTTGCAGTCGCGCGGGATCAGCCGAGCGGGCTAAGGCACTGTGGTCATGGACTGTGCGGCTCGTCCCGCCAGAGGTTCGAGTCCTCCCTCGGGCATGGGTGTGTGTGTGTTTGTCCTTAGGATAATTTAGGTTAAGTAGTGTGTAAGCTTAGGGGCTGATGACCTTAAAAGTTAAGTCCCATAAGATTTCACACACATTTGAACTTTCTTTTATGCCTTTGCAAATAAGAAGAAACATGTGGTTTATGCACGATGAAGATCCAGCACATTTCGATCTCAGTGTTCGTGATGCATTGGCTGATATCTACCATGACAAATGAGCAGGTAAAGGAGGGCCACTTCCAAAGCCCGCACGTTTCCCCAACCCCAGTCCTTTGGTTTATTGTCTCTGGGGAAACTTAAACAATTTTTCCTATGCAGCAGACCACTTGGAGGCAGAAACTCTACTTCGGCATGTCTTGGGAACCTGTGAAAACATTTGGAACCGTTTGGGAGTATTTGAAAGAGTGCGAAGGGAGGAGAAGGCCTCGAGTATTTATTATGGGTTTATGTGGTAATGAGTTCCACTCACCTAAACTGTAAACATTCATTAAGAACGCGAAAACGAAGGATTTCCTGGTGGATGCTTTTATGGATTTTTGTTCTTCTTTCGAAATAAGGAACCCTTTCCCCAAAGTTCATAAAATTATTTTTGAAACGCCCATTATATGGCCATTGTTTCAACGCCCTGTTACTGTAGTAGTCGAAAATGATTAGCAAAACAATGGCGTACTGCTACATTGTTGCCAACTCAAAAGGTTTATTCAAACATTGTATAACAGCCAAGACTAGATTAATTTTAAACGCTTATGTAAGTTATAATTACCATGTACCCAAAAACTAATGGACAAGTATTAAGTTGCGACGACAGAGACACCAAAGCGGCGTAAAGTCCTAGTGTAGCGTAACTACAGACGCCCATTCAGTAACATTAAAGAAGTGCCGTTGGGCAGGTGTATGGTTAGCCGCACTGAGGTGACGGAAACCATGGAGTACCACCTAATATCGTGTCGGAACTACTTTTTCCCTGCGTAGTACAGCAACTCGAAGTGACATGGACTCAACCAGTCGTTGGAAGTTCCTTGCAGAAATACTTTTTTGAGCCATGCTGAATCTACAGTTGTCCATAATTCGCAAAGTGTTGCCGGTGCAGGATTTTATGCACTAACTAACCTCTCGATTATGTCCCACAATTGTTCTATCAGGTTTACGACGGGCGATCTGGTTGACCAAATCATTTGCTCAATTAGTCCGGAATTGTCTTCAAACTAATTGAGAACAGCTGTGGTCCAGCTCCACGGAGTATCGTCAACCAAAACAATTCCATCGTCATGTGGGAACAAAAAGTCCTTGAGCGGCTGCAAATGATGTCCAAGCAGTCGAACATTGCCATTTCTAGCCAATGATCGGTTCAAATGCACCAGAGGTCGTAGCCCCCAGCAGCTTGCACAGTTCGTTGTTGGCAACCTCATTCTGGCTTCGTGGGGCATGCGCTACTCTCGAACCCTACCATGGGCTCTTACCATCTAAAATCATGACTTGCCTGACAAGCCCACGCTTTTCCAGTCGTCTAGACTGATAATGTCACAAGCCCAGCAGAGGCGCTCTAGGAAATTTCGTGCTATTAGCAAAGGCACTTGCGTTGGTCGTATGCGGTCATAACCCATTATCGACAAATCTCGTCGCACTGCCCAAACGATACACTTATCGTACATTGCACACCGATTTCTGCGCCTTTATCACACATTGTTACCTGTCACTTAGCACTGACAGTTCTACGCAAACGCCGGTGCTCTCGGTCGTTAAGTGAAGGCTGTTGGCCACCGAATTGTCAGTGGTGAGAGGCAATGCCTGAAATCTGATATTCTCGTCACATTCTTTAGATTGTGGATCTCGGAACATCGAATTGCCTAACGATTTCTGAAATGGAACCTCCCATTAATGTAGGTCCAACTACCATTCCTCGTTTAAACTCTGTCAATTCCGGTCGTGCGGTGCCGCGGTGGTCTCGCGGTTCTAGGCGCGCAGTCCGGAACCGTGCGACTGCTACGGTCGCAGGTTCGAATCCTGCCTCGGGCATGGATGTGTGTGATGTCCTTAGGTTAGTTAGGTTTAAGTAGTTCTAAGTTCTAGGGGACTAATGACCACAGCAGTTGAGTCCCATAGTGCTCAGAACCATTTTTGAACCGGTCGTGCGGTCACAATTACGTCGGAAACCATTTCTCATCAAACACCTGAATGCAAATGATAATTCCGACAGTGAACTGCTCTTTTATAACTTACATAATCGATACTACCGCCATCAGTATAGGTGCGTATCGCTATACCATAAGTTTTGTCACATCTGTTTACCACCACAGTCGCAGAGCTGGTATCACATGTTCCGGATGGAAAGAAAGGTGGCAGCATAAACAAGGTCTGTGGTAACGCCTCTTTTTTTTCGTATCGTGGCAGGTGTGCCACGTGTTTCGGGAAATATATGAACTAAATCAGATTTTTTGGGATATTACTTCATAAAAAAATACATTAACCTCAACAGCGAGAGGTTTTTACATTGTTTATAGCTTTTACTCGGAATCCATTGCGATATCTGAGACGGTGATTAATTTGGGCCTAATAGCCCAGTTTTAATTTATTTGCACGTTCCACTTCATGTCACGTCATGCATGTTTTTATATCATAGTGCCGCCGTTTAGCTTCCTAAAGTTAACTTCACACTGGTGCTTATCGTGCACAATTTTGACATTGGTTCTGCCATCTTATGTAAGCAGTCATGATCTCTCTTTGGCAACTGCTTTCAAGTACTACGCTTATTTTTTTCTTGCAATAGCATTTTCAGTGTGCGGTATGAGAAATTTTATGATATGTAGCCGAAGATAGATTTTTTCGAAGATATATTTGTTGCTTACGCTTCAGTAACACATATATGTTACTAACATATCCCAATGTATCTTAATCGGTTCTAGAGCTCTGCTAAGACTTTACGACACTAAAAAAAGTGTTACTACATAACATAATTAATACTTTCCAACTCCATAAATACAAATACAATATATTAAATGTATTTGAAACTCTTTATTAAATTTTATACTAATAGTGGCATCTACTAAAACACAATGTAAACACTGTCAAAACATCTCATTTATTCAGAATACATTGATGTAGATCGTTTTCCAAATTTACCTGTGTTTCGACCAGATGAAATCATTTTCGTCCGGCTGTAACTGTGGGTTCTCTGACTGCTTTGGGAGAAGGCTCATCAAACTAACACACGTGAAATATTAGTTCACTTTTTTACTTAAATGAATAAAAGATTTACTTAATTTTGACACTGTTCTTTTGCCACAGGAATGTTTGATAATTCAGAACTGTCACTGACTATGAAAGAATCACTAGGTAACAAACTGTTCTCTTTAAGTACAATGTTCGACATTTACGACAGTACGAGTTCATCTGAACTTTTACAACTCGTTGGTCCTACACTATGATGTTGACTCCTCCAAACGAAGCCACGAACAAGGGCAGACCTCTTGCATGCTCGATACTATATTGACCTCAGCGTAAGAGCCCTGCCATGTTTAGAGGAGGCGTGGTCTTCTGAGTGCCTCCCACTGGTTGTTGCACACTGTAGCGAACCCTCGCTGATGTCTGTGGTATCGATATGCGATGCCGACTTTGGTGTGACACCACACTGTCAGCACGATACCACAATATAAAATTGTCATTCATTATATACAGTGTTTAAACTGTTCAGAACCTCAGAAATAAAATTGACATTATAGAAAACCAAAAAATAATTAAAAGACCTATTGTTTGTGAATGATGTTAATCAGATTAACATTTGACTGAGCGATTAAAGGTTATATCGGTCAGCTGGTGCATTAGCTGCAAGAAATGTTGACTTTAAGTTACTAAGCTCCTTTTGGTACCCATTGTCTAAGCACAAGAAGTTTCAATGCAACTTGTAGTAACAAAATCTGCACGTAACGGTACCTGATGATGGGTACAAGCTTGAAACCTAAAACACCGCATGAAAATGGTAATCAGCAACTCATCCACAACAGTAAACAGTGTGACTGTATCGTGAATGCGTGGTATGACTCCCAGATGTGTACGGCCGTATACTAGGGGTCGGTGGATTAGGGGCCAGATGGTCTCCCAGATGTATTTCATCGGGTTCAGATCACGTGAATTTGGTAGCGAGAAATCGACGGGAATTCACTGTCACCCCGCTCAGAGCACTGCAGATCAATTCTGATCTTGTGACAACGATAGTCATCCTGCTACTAGACGTTATACTGGTCAGGGAAATCATCAAACATGAAGTTGTTCACAGCTGTAATGGTGCCTTCGATTATTGTTTCAAATTCCGTGAATGTCCAAATGATTGTCATACATAGCATAGTCCTGCCTCCACTAGCTTGCGTACGTGGAATGGTGCATGTTTCAAGCATCTTTGCGCTTGCATGAGCGTGTATCTGCAAACGACCACCGAACAATTTAAGAAAAAGTGATTCATCCGGGCAACCGACAATTTTTCATAGTAGGATATTGCAGTGCCTGTGTTATTCCGAATTACGATGAAATGTTCCTTCGGACATGCATGCATGAACTGCGGTGACTACAGCAGTTAAGAAATACATGAAACATATTCGCAGTTACGAGTGTGGACAACCATCATCTGTATAATGGAATGACGACAATGAAAAGTTCTGCCCTACCGGGACTCGAACCCGTTGACGACATACGGAACTTTGGGTTTGGCTATGAGTCATCCTCGGATAGCCAAATGGTAAGGGACCGCTCACGATGAGGGGGAAATTCTGGTTCGAGTCCCGATCCTGTATCATTGTCGTCTTTCCACTACACAGCTAATGGTTGTCCATTTCACGAACTTTCCATAGGTCCACAGTGCAAGCTTGATGATCCCTTGCCCAATGCAATCGTAACTGACGATGCCGATGGGTCAACACTGGAACACATAGCGATTGTCTGTTGAGGAATCCCATGATCTGCAACGGGAGCTGTGCAGTGTGCTCCGAAGCACTTGTTCATGCACCACCATTGTACACTGTCGTGAGGTCTGTCACAAATCGCGGCGAATTCTATTTTACAGGGTAGGGAAGCCTCCGATCTCCACGTTCTGTGAAGAGGCGTGAACATCCGGCACACTGTCGCCTTCTCGTGATTTCACCGTCCTTCAATCACTTTCTGTAGACGCTCACGACGATATTGCGACAGCAGCAGACCAACTTTGCTGATTCCGAAGTGCTAGTTCCCTGTCGCCTGTCTGTAACAGTTCGTCTTTTTACAAAGTTTCTTAAGTGACGGGCGGGCTACGGCGGCCGTGCGGCTCTAGGTGCTTCAATCCGGAACCGCGAGACTGCTACGGTCGCAGGTACGAATCCTGCCTCAGGCATGGGTGTGTGTGATGTCCTTAGGTTAGTTACGTTTAAGTAGTTCTATGCTCTAGGGAACTGATGACCTCAGATGTTAAGTCCCATAGTGCTCAGAGCCATTTGGAACATTTATTAAATGATGGATTTAGCCATTTGTGGCGCATTGCGTCGGTGGAAATGATACCCATTTGTCTTTACTCCGCTTATCAATTTTTCTCACCTCGTCACGTACCCGCAACGCCATCAAGTGGCACGAACCTCACGCTGGACAGTGATCATTTTTCGGCTCATCATTATCCGTCTGTGTAGGAATAGCTCAAAGTCTGGCATTGCCCAAGTGTGTGTTTATTCCAGTCTTCTTTTTACCCATCTTCTCCTTCCTCCTCTCTCTGTTAGCACCCTCCAGCCACTCTTTCTATCCACCACCTCCACTCCCATACTCTGTCAATCTCCTTCTGTCTCTCTCTCTGTCCGTCAGCTACTCCACCATATCTCTGTTAACCTCCTTGTCCCCATCTGTCCACCTGCTCCTTCCCCTTCAATCCATCTCCTCCTCCACCCTCTAATATCATCTTCTCCACCCTCCTTCCTTTGTCTGTTTCCCTTCCCTTCGCTCTATCTCTACCCCCCTTTCTCTCTGCCCATCTACTCCTCCCCTTCTCCCTAACATCTCCTCCATTTTCCTTTCTCTGTCCATCTCCTCCTCTCCTCTCTATCCATCTCCTCCCTTTCTCGGTCCATTTCCCCTTCCCTTTATCCATCTCCTCCTGTCCTCTCTCTCTCTTCCTATTTCTTGCTCCATCTGTCTCTGTCTCTCTCCTCCTGTCGCCCCTCTCTGTCCATATAACCATCCCCTCTCTCATGCACAAATTCCGTTGAAATCGTCCAGCTGTTTAGGATGAGCTTTTTATCCGTGGTTTTGCCTACATACACGCATATCAAATATACAGGGTGACATTTTACACCGTGTATAAACTATGATGAGAGGATATGGAAAAAAGAAGGCCTAATAAACTTATGTCCGTACATGCATGGTGTCCATGCTAGGGACCATTTATTCAGTCATGCTTTGTTACAGAGACTGCGGTCTAAATTGCGCTGTACCATGCAGCCACAGTTACAGTACGGGTGGTTTCTTCCACGAGGTAGGTACTGTTCCTCATTTTTCATCCCTAACGCATTCTCCTACTACAGTAATTGGTAATGATGTGTCCGATTCACTCCTCTTGCTGACTAATCTTGTAATGGATGTGATACAGCGTTGTACACAATGGTTCCGTATTCGAATCGAGAGCTTGTCGAGAGCCAACATGGAGTTTACTTACGGAAAGGCAAATGGCAACTGGTGGCGGCCAGCAAAGTTGTATCAGGAGACCTATCCCCGCCGATAGCAAAGACAGCTTTCAGTGTTTGCAACAGTGTTTCGCCTTCTGTCTGAGACAAGGTCGTTTCAGGAAGCAGGAAATCACGAAGAACGTAGTCGAAATGTTCGGACACCAGACTTGGAGGGAGATGTGATTAACACTGAAATCTCTCCTTAGAAAAATTTATGAATTACTGTGCTGATAAACGTCTTACGTTATTTCCAGAATGAGATTTTCATTCTGCAGCGGAGTGTGCGCTGATATGAAACTTCCTGGCAGATTAAAACTGTGTGCCCGACCGAGACTCAAACTCGGGACCTTTGCCTTTCGCGGGTAAGTGCTCTACCAAATGAGCTACCGAAGCACGACTCACGCCCGCTACTCACAGCTTTACTTCTGCCAGTATCCGTCTCCTACCTTCCAAACTTTACAGAAGCTCTTCTGCAAAACATGCAGAACTAGCACTCCTGAAAGAAAGGATACTGTGGAGACATGGCTTAGCCACAGCCTGAGGGATGTTTCCAGGATGAGATTTTCACTCTACAGCGGAGTGTGCGCTGATATGAAACTTCCTGGCAGATTAAAACTGTGTGCACTTGCCCGCGAAAGGCAAAGATCCCGAGTTCGAGTCTCGGTCGGGCACACAGTTTTAATCTGCCAGGAAGTTTCATATCAGCGCACACTCCGCTGCAGAGTGAAAATCTCATTCTGGAAACATCCCCTAGGCTGTGGCTAAGCCATGTCTCCACAGTATCCTTTCTTTCAGGAGTGCTAGTTCTGCATGTTTCGCAGAAGAGCTTCTGTAAAGTTTGGAAGGTAGGAGACGGATACTGGTAGAACTAAAGCTGTGAGTACCGGGCGTGAGTCGTGCTTCGGTAGCTCAGTTGGTAGAGCACTTGCCCGCGAAAGGCAAAGGTCCCGAGTTCGAGTCTCGGTCGGGCACACAGTTTTAATCTGCCAGGAAGTTTCGTCTTACGTTATTTGTTTTTCAAACAGCTGAGCAAACTGAACGTACTCAGACATTACTCTCTTTACTTTTTCCGATCAACACTAAACGCGATCTGACTGTCAATAATCCCTACAAAAGAATGGCACTGTCTAACAATACCCTACACCTTTCATGAATCACTTACTTCACAAAAATCTTCTTTACTCGAACTACTGCAATACAGCATACGCCAATACTGCCAGCTAAATAAAAGACTCTAACCACTGAAGGCACTAACTACTGATAGGCATAGTTAGCAAATGAAAGATTTTGATAGAGAACAAACAATGTATTTACCTTAATAATGTTGAAAAGTCATCGTATGTATATCAGTTCATGATATCCAGTATTACAAATTTACTCTTTCTGATGGACACACGTCCAGATCGTCAGCTCTCAAAATTCTGCCATCTCTCTCCCCACATCCACCACTGCAGGCGGCTCACCTCCAAATGCGCAACGCTACGCGCTGTTCACATCCAACTGCCCGACACTACAATAACAAATATTCCAACAATACCAGCCAGCCACAGACTGCACACAGCACAGCCAGTGATTTTCGTACAGAGTGCTACAAAGCGTTACCAACGTAAAAACCTAAACAGCCTACTTACAACACTGACCTCCATGTCAGTACTAGGCAGTTGGCCCGACAGTACAGGTTAAGCTAGACGATCGAGTGGAACATTCTCCGTAACAATTGTTACTACCCTTACCACTTACAGCGTGTATAGGTCTTACTAGCGACGGACTTTCTACATCCCCGGATCATTTTTGTCACTAGTTTCTTCTCCAGTCAACCACGATTCCGGGATTTGTGTCATCCATCCTATACACAGAAGAGGCCACCTTTGTGCGGAGTGGTATCTTCAACTTTCATAACAGTCGTCTGTGTGGTAGTGTGCAGGGCCCCTATGTTATGCTTACAGCGAATCACTAGCAGTTGGAACGTGTGGGCCGGGATAGTTGGCGACCGAATTTGGGACCAGTCTTCCTTCCACGTCGCCTAACAGGCTGGAACAATCGGCGTTTCTTGCCGATGACTTTACCTCTCCTGCTGGAAGAAGTGCCATTGATGATTCGAAGGGTTATGTGGCTGCTACGTGATGGTCCTCTAGCCCACTTAGCCGTTAGCGTCCGGATGCATCTCAGACGTGTCTTCCTTGGTTGATGGATCGGACGAGGGGGTCTGGTTGCATGGCCTGCTCGTTCACTGGATCTCAACCCGTGCGCTTTCTCATTAAGGGGTCATCTCAAAGGTGTCCCGTATGCAGAGCCCATTCCAGATGTGGAGGCACAGGAGCGGCATATTCATACAGCCTTTGACACTGTTCGGTTGCAGCCTGGACAATGTGAACGTATGAGATAGTGCACGCTACAGGGCGTATACGCATGCTTTTAGGCACATGGAAACCATTTTCAACACATATTGTAACTGTGGCTGCTTTGTTAGAAAATGGTTCAATTGGCTCTGAGCACTATAGGACTTAACATCTGACGTCATCAGTCCCCAAGAACTTAGAACTACTTAAACCTACCTAACCTAAGGACATCACACACTTCCATGCCCGAGGCAGGATTCGAACCTGCGACCGTAAAAGTCGCGAGGTTCCGGACTGAAGCGCATAAACCTTCGGCCACCGCGGCCGGCAGCTGCTTGGTACAGTGTTTACTACACCGCAATCTTTGTAACAATGTGTGATGCATAAATGGATTTGAGCATGGAAACTATGCATTTCCGGACATAAGTTGATTAGACCTTTTCTGTTTCGTATCCTCTCTCGATCAATCCCTAGAGTTTGTACACGGTGGAAAAAATCACCCTGTATTTCAGATATAATAAACATGTTTCACGCATATTTGTATACATATTTCATAAGTATCTCTAGCGAATTTCGCCCTGTACTTTCGTTTTCACGTAGCTCAATTTTTATGTCATCTATCCTAAACTACGTACTATGCAATAACACAACTTTATAGGCTCATTCAGTGGTATATTTGGATCCTGTTTGCGAAATTTGTAGCAAATAGAGTTAGTAGTAAAGACATAATAAATTTCCGGAATGAGATTTTCACCCTACAATGGAATGTGCGCTGATATGAAACTTCCTGGCATATTAAACCTGGTTCCGGACCGAGACGGGAACTCGGGACCCTTACCTTTCGCGGGCAAGCGCTTGCCCGCGAAAGGCAAAGGTCCCGAGTTCGATTCTCAGTCCAGCACACAGTTTTAATGTGCCAGGAAGTTACGTAATAAATTAATGTTCCATGCATGATGCCGCAGTTTTTGACCCTTCTCAGTGTTTATGTCGCCATATATCTTGAATTATATTTCAAACAACGAAATATTTTTGTAGGTACATTCTGCGGGAGATGTGGATACTGTCTGAGAAAAGTATTGCGAATAGAGTTAGCAGCAACGATATAATAAATTTGAACGTCTTGTATGACGCTGTCGTTTTTCGCTCATCTCAATGTTTTCCACATCATATCTCCTGAACTATATGTTGTACAACGATACAATTTTTAAGGTACCTTCAGTGGTATACGTCAATACTGTCTGCAACACGTTACGCTAATGCAGTCACCACTACAGAAATACACTCCTGGAAATGGAAAAAAGAACACATTGACACCGGTGTGTCAGACCCACCATACTTGCTCCGGACACTGCGAGAGGGCTGTACAAGCAATGATCACACGCACGGCACAGCGGACACACCAGGAACCGCGGTGTTGGCCGTCGAATGGCGCTAGATGCGCAGCATTTGTGCACCGCCGCCGTCAGTGTCAGCCAGTTTGCCGTGGCGTACGGAGCTCCATCGAAGTCTTTAACACTGGTAGCATGCCGCGACAGCGTGGACGTGAACCGTATGTGCAGTTGACGGACGTTGAGCGAGGGCGTATAGTGGTGATGCGGGAGGCCGGGTGGACGTACCACCGAATTGCTCAACACGTGGGGCATGAGGTCTCCACAGTACATCGATGTTGTCGCCAGTGGTCGGCGGAAGGTGCACGTGCCCGTCGACCTGGGACCGGACCGCAGCGACGCACGGATGCACGCCAAGACCGTAGGATCCTACGCAGTGCCGTAGGGGACCGCACCGCCACTTCCCAGCAAATTAGGGACACTGTTGCTCCTGGGGTATCGGCGAGGACTATTCGCAACCGTCTCCATGAAGCTGGGCTATGGTCCCGCACACCGTTAGACCGTCTTCCGCTCACGCCCCAACATTGTGCAGCCCGCCTCCAGTGGTGTCGCGACAGGCGTGAATGGAGGGACGAATGGAGACGTGTCGTCTTCAGCGATGAGAGTCGCTTCTGCCTTGGTGCTAATAATGGTCGTATGAGTGTTTGGCGCCGTGCAGGTGAGCGCCACAATCAGGACTGCATACGACCGAGGCACACAGGGCCAACACCCGGCAACATGGTGTGGGAGGCGATCTCCTACACTGGCCGTACACCTCTGGTGATCGTCGAGGGGACACTGAATAGTGCACGGTACATCCAAACCGTCATCGAACCCATCGTTCTACCATTCCTAGACCGGCAAGGGAACTTGCTGTTCCAACAGGACAATGCACGTCCGCATGTATCCCCTGCCACCCAACGTGCTCTAGAAGGTGTAAGTCAACTACCCTGGCCAGCAAGATCTCTGGATCTGTCCCCCATTGAGCATGTTTGGGACTGGATGAAGCGTCGTCTCACGTCCAGCACGAACGCTGGTCCAACTGAGGCGCCAGGTGGAAATGGCATGGCAAGCCGTTCTACAGGACTACATCCAGCATCTCTACGGTCGTCTCCATGGGAGAATAGCAGCCTGCATTGCTGCGAAAGGTGGATATACACTGTACTAGTGCCGACATTGTTCATGCTCTGTTGCCTGTGTCTATGTGCCTGTGGTTCTGTCAGTGTGATCATGTGATGTATCTGACCCCAGGAATGTGTCAATAAAGTTTCCCCTTCCTGGGACAATGAATTCACGGTGTTCTTATTTCAATTTCCAGGAGTGTAATAAATTAAAACGTCATGCCTCATGCAGCAGCTTTACTGCGTGAACAACGAAAATGTAGTAGGCGATAAACTTCCCTCATTTTGTGGATCGTCAGCAAGAAAAAGTTTTGTAAAGGTTTGAAACATTTTGTAAATTTTATCACAGGTTTCTAAAAGCTCTCTTTCTCAAATACTGGATGACTAAGTTGTGGATATTGCCGCGACGTGGGATACACTGCTTTTCACCTCCACCCCTTTAATACACTAATGGCCCTACACACTCGAAATTTAGCCGACAGGAAGAAAATGTATGATATGCAAATGATTAGCTTTTCAGTGCATTCACACAAGGTTGCCGCCGGTGGCGACACCTACAACGTGCAGACATGAAAAAAGTTTCCAACCGATTTCTCATATACTAACAGCAGTTGACCAGCTTTGCCTGGTGAAACGTCGTAGTGATGCCTTGTGTAAGGAGAAGAAATGCTTACCATCATGTTTCCGACTTTGATAATGGTCGAATTGTTGCCTATCGCTGTTGAGGGTTATCGTATCGCGACATTGCTGCTCGCGTTGGTCGAGATCCAATGACTGTTAGCAGATTATGGAATCGGTGGGTTCAGGAGGGTAATACGGAACGCCGTGCTGGATCCCAACTGCCTCATGTCACTAGCAGTCGAGATGACAAGCATATTATCGGCATGACTGTACTGCATCGTGCAGCCACGTCTCGATTCCTGAGTCAACAGATGGGACGTTGGCAAGAGAACAACCATCTGCACGAACAGTTCGACGACGTTTGCAGCAGCATGAACTGTCAGCTCGGAGATCACGGCTGCGGTTACCCTTGACACTGCATCACAGACGGGAGCGCCTGCGATGGTGTACTCAACGACAAACCTGGGTGGACGAATGGCAAAACCTCATTTTCTCGCATAAATCCAGATTCTGTTTACAGCATCACGATAATCGCATCCGTGTTTGACGACATCGCGGTGAACGCACATTGGAAATGCGTATTCGTCATCGCAATACTGGCGTATCACCCGACGTGATGGTATGGGGTGCCGTTGGTTACACGTCTCGGTTACCTCTTGTTGGCATTGACGGCACTTTGAACAGTGGACGTTACATTTCAGATGTGTTACGACTCGTGGCTGTACCCTTCATTCGATCCCTGCGAAACCCTACATTTCAGCAGGATAATGCACGACAGCATAATGAAGATCCTGTACGGGCCTTTTGGATACCGAAAATGTACGACTGCTACCGTGGCCAGCACATTCTCCAGATCTCTCACCAATTGAAAACGTCTGGTCAATATTGGCCAAGCAACTGGCTCGTCACAGTACGCCAGTCACGCCTCTTGATGAACTGTGGTATCTCGTTGAAGCTGCATGGGCAGCTGTACCTGTATACGCCATCCAAGCTCTGTTTGACTCAATGCCCAGGCCGTTATTACGGCCAGAGGTGGTTGTTCTGGGTACTGATTTCTCAGTATCTTTGCACCAAATTTGCTTGAAAACGTAATCACATGTCAGTTCTAGTATAATATAGTTGTCCAACGAATACCCGCTTATCATCTGCATTTCTTCTTGGTGTAGCACTTTTAATGGGCAGTAGTGTAGGTAGGTGGTTATTACCCCATAGTGTTGGTTACCAGACAGTAAGCGATAATATCTACCTAGTTTGGTTGAAATTGGCCCAGTGGTTTAGAAGATGTGGAACAAACATATAGACATACGTCTATTTGTATAATATCTAGGGATATGTGAAAGTGGTGTTTTAACAGTACGGAATATGCACTGGAGCACTTCATGTCGGTTTACCAACGGAAATCTGGCTATATTCTGTCACCGCAATTATGAAATGAATAAACCCAGTAGCAGTCCATGCAGAACAGGTTGTCGTTTCTGAAAACTGTAGAGCTGTCTACCCAAGTAGACGTAACATAAAGGTACTGAACTTAGATTTTGTTGCTTCGGGAAAGCACCCTTACGAACAGAGCATGTGGTACGATATTTTCACAGTGCCGAGGGTATTTATAAACTGCTCGAGGAAAGTTATACAAGAATAAAAGATTTCGGGCATACATTTTTCTGGTTACGCGCCCAGACAGCCGCGTTTTATACTCTCTGGTTTTAGTAGAGCGCAGCACTCGAGATGGGTTCAGAATGGCGCAGAAAAAGAAGAGTCGCTTCCCTTAACCTACCACATGGGCCCATTTCCGTCTTCATTTCGCCTTCGGAACGCGAGGTTAAAAGCCACTCCGACGCAAGCGAGCGGTTGGGGAGGTGGGTACTGCGCCATAAGTCAGCTCCCACCTGCCCGACTACACCCCACGGCCCCACCGCCTCCCCACCTCCTAGGCAGCTCAAATGTATCGCGCAGTTTCCGGATTATTCGCGCCACTTTTTACTGCCTCCGGACCCCTCGCTCCCCGGCGGCTCTCCACCCCAGCAGTCTCGCCGATGGGTGCTTGAAAAGGTTTCTGCGAGAACAGCGCCGGCTGGTTGGTGCTACCATTTTCCGTCGGAGAGTGTAATGACGTCAGACGGGAAGAAGTGGATTAACAGTGGATCACTGACATCAAGTGTCCAAAGTACGTGATCTCACGTCTAACCGACTGTAGAAAGTTAACTATTGTCTAGACTCTTGACCTTAAAACAGCGATGGGGTGATTAAAAATTGTAAGAAAATTGTTTCATAAGACCAGTGATTATCATACTTTTTTTAGCTCAGTGCTCCCCTAATAACCTGGAATCGTGGCTTCCTGTCACCCTACTCTGTGAATCTCACCAGTAGAAATCCTCGTGTTTCACTGCAGTCAATGTTTACCATCCATACAAACCTTCCTGTTATCTGTTATCATAATCTCAGCGTAAAAAAGCAGTAAATTTTTATATACTATAACTTTATAGTACGATAAATTAAATTTACCTATGTCCAAAATATATCCGTACTGATGATAAGACTTGAAAACTATTCTGCCTACCTGTTTGTCTGTTTGAACACGCTAATCAACAAAACTACTAGACGAATTGTCATGGTGTTTTGACATGTAAGTTGAACATAGCCTGGGGAAACGTACAGGCTTTATTTCATCAAAACCGGATTACGGAAAAATAGATATCGTAATTGGTACGCTTGCTGTGGTTTATTTATTGCCCAAAGGTTGGAAGGGATGAACCCAAACGAAGGTTGAGCACCATTCGCAAAATGGATAACAGAAATTATTTAAAATTATTCGGTGAACTATGGACAAAGCCCGACCAACAGGCATTACATGTATTGATCAAAAATAATAGTGCATTGAGAATGGCTAGTTTCTAGCTAAAATCTAGATCTGCCAATAAAATTTAAAAAGGACGACTGATAGCTGAAAGCTATTATTTACAAGTCACTATAACAGTCGCTGCGTGCAACAGGCTTCAGAATGGAAGGTAACCTGATGATATTTAAAATTACATAACAATACTGAAATGATGTCTTCAGAGAATATTTAAAACAATTTTAGCAGTGATAACAACATTTCGATTAATCCAGAACAAGAGCCTTTAAGCTTCGTTAAAGCTTTGAAGTTACAACTGAACAACTAAACGAGACTGAAATGCTATCCTCAGAGAATATTTAAAACAATTTTAGTAGATTGCAATGCTATCTTTAGAGAATATTTAAAACAATTTTAGTAGTGATAACAATATTTTGATTAATATAGAACAGGAGCCCTTAGGCTTCGTTAGAGTTTTGAAATAACAACTGAACAATCATTCTGAAGTGCTAATGGCAAATTAACACCCAACTGAATATAATGTAACAAGTATTATTAAGCAGTTTTTTGGCTGTAGACGAATGACAACTATATCTACTAATCAGAAACCCAAAAGGGGTAAGATCAAATGCTCCAAGAGATGTATCAGAGCTCAAATAACATTTTACCAACAAAATTAATTACAGAACAGCTTCAGACTTAGTGCAAACAGCCTTAGCCACCCAGGCAGAAGTATACTTACTGTCACATTAGGTGCCGACAGACCAATCGAACCGCCGCACTGACCTTCAGACTAAGCACGTGAGAAGAAAGAGTCTTTAACATACAAAATACTCTCTTAGAAAAACACAATAATAGCTCAAAATTTTAAACATGGCTGAAGCAGCAACTGTTGAAAATCTTCACGGTAAATGATAACAGCCAAACAGTTGCAGAATAAAGATTTATTGAAATCCTTGACCACGGTTTCGGTATATCTAAACATATATCCATCAGAAACAAAAGTACACCTGAACAGGAAGACACCTTCATTACCGAAAAACTTAGCAACATAACTGAGATACAAGAAAAAAAAACACTTACAGCTTTAAGTAACCATGAAAATTACCAAAGTATTACAAGCACAAAAACTTTTAGGCACTTACTAAACTTAGATCCTGCAGTGGAGTTGCATAAAACAATCGTGCCAAAGCGTCGTCAGTAGCTAAAATTAAAATCTCACCTCCATCTGTACATCATAATTATAAAGATATGGTCGATGCCAACACGGCATACTATCAGTACTTAGCCTGTGAACTAGCGTGAAGAGGGTGTGGTAGACAATTTCACCGAGAGAGGGCTCTTGTCGTATGCGCGAGATACTCGTGCATAATAAAACACCAGGATCATGCGCATCAAAATTTTAAAGCTTGTGCTAATTTAAACTCTCTATCTTAATAAATAAACCATTAAAAACACCGGCAAACAATAGAAAATGTTGCTAAGTTTTTTGATAATGAAGGTTTCTTCCTGTTAAGGTGTATTTTTGCATCTGATGAAGGTATATTTAGATATACCAAAACCGTGGTTAAGGATTTCAATAAATCTTTATTCTGCAACTGTTTAGCTGTTATCATTTACAGTGAACACAATAACAGTTAAGTACGAATTCAAGGTTCAGACCGTAACATCAGGTGTGAGTTCAGGTTAGGACAGATCTGTGAAACAAAATCTTCAGGTGAGTGATCTAAGAACGCAATGAATATGTGTTAAGATCTCCCCGAAATGGTAAACGGCTCGCGAGGAGCTCCAGAAAGAGGTCAGGTTAGACTAATGCCAAAATTTAACATGGGAGGAGAGAGCGAATCAAAGTAGCAGAGAGTGCCAGGAAATTAAGTGAGCTCGCTCACACTGCTTTTAAAATTGAATAAGCACAGCCCAGGACGACTGTGTTATGATTCTACCGGCTAGCTGATACCTTAAACTTCCCACGAAAAGGAAGGCAGTTACACAGCATAGCGGTCCCAAGTAAATAGGGCCGACCGGTTTCCCAGTTTAAGATGCACATGTACAACAGTAAAACTAATATTCACAGTACTGTGTCGTCCGAACGAGGCACAGCCAGTGCAAACGCACCACAGGCGCAAAGATGCAAGCTGGTGCCAATGTCACAGACTAGTCACTTGCCTGAGTTCCTCGAGCGGCGCTGACAACGAAGATATCGACTTCGCCTCCGCCAGTTGCCGGCCAAGTAGCAATCACCAGTGACTGGACGACAACGGATAGAAGCCTACTCGGAAGTTAGAAGAGCGGATCTCGCCCACTTGGTTAAAGACCATCGTCCAGGGTTGACTTAGACAGGGAACGTCGTTTAGTGAACTATTAGAAGTAATCAAATAGTTGTTGTAAATTGCATCTGCTATGTACTTTGAAGTTCACCCACGATTATTTGCACTTACCTATTGAGGGCTTCTTTTGCGTTATATTACACTACTGGCCATTAAAATTGCTACACCACCAAGATGACGTGCTGCAGACGCGAAATTTAATCGACAGGAAGAAGATACTGTGATATGCAAATGATTAGCTGTTCAGAGCACTTGAAACGTCCCCTTAGTAAAATTATACAAGACTGTGCTTAAACTGACACACAATATCTTTAGCGCAACGCAATCTGACTCCCAAAAATCCCTACGAAAGAATGGCCCTGACTAGCATTAACCTATACGTTTCACAAATCACTTACCTCACAAAAATCTTCGTTCTCTAGCTACTGCAATACAGCGAGCGCCACTACTCCCAGCTAAATAAAAGATTCAAACTACTGAAGGCACTAACTACTGATAGGTATAGTTAGCAAATGAAAGATTTTAATACAGAACAGACAATGTACTTACCTTTATAGTCATTATATATATATATCAGTTCATGACACCAATTCTTACAAATTACAAAACTCCGCCATCTCTCTCCCCAAGTCCACCACTGCTGGCGGCTCACCTCCAACTGCGCAACGCTACCCGCTGTTAGCATCCTGCTGCCGCTGCCCAACACTACAATGGCAGACAACAATGCAAACCAGCCACAGACTGCACACGGCACAGCCAGTGATTTTTCATACAGAGCGCTACGTGGTGTTGGCGTTACCAATAAAAAGTACTTAAACAGCATACTTACATAGTCCCCATGCTCCCCACAAAAAAATTTACAAATTGGTTTGGGCAGTGGACAATACAGATTTGAAATTTTTTTCATAATTACAATAACAAAGAAATGAAATGCACACACTTATTGATACAATGTTGGTCAAAGGCTAAAATTTTCTCACAGTCCATAAAGACAGTCCTGATCGTTCATCACAGTAAAATTGCAGTGTTTTTCTCAAAGTCTGAGCAATAAAAGAAATTGCACTTGGAAGTAGTGGATTTCTAAGCAGTCTTCAAGAAGTAGTGTTGTCCTTCCAAAGGAAAGACAGTGCTGACTCTTGACATGCTGACAGGTAATGGGTCACAACAGAGCAAACCCACAGCAGAGTCAGTCGAAGTTGAAGACAATTTGTAGGTAGGTCATCACAGAGCAGACCCACTGCAGTCCTTGTAGAGATAATGGTATTGGTGGGTCGTCAAAGGTGCAGACGCAGTGCAGTCCTTGTAGAAATAATGGTATTGGTGGGCCATCAAAGATGCAGACCCACTATAGTCCTTGTAGAGACGACCAGCAGCCATCTGTTGCGACTGTGCAGGAGCACAATCACCATCGAAGAGTCTCGCAGAGAATATAGCAAGTCCATAAACCACCACTCGTCCACTCAGAAAGAACCAGCAATGCTGTTATCCAGTCCCTTACTGAATTATTAATACACATGCAGACACTATCAGCCCCTACTTCTCACATATTGTCCATATACTATGACCAACAGAAACGTGTGCAGTGAAATGTAATTTACAAATTACTTAATTTGATGAACTGGTGTCAATTACAATTTTATAACATAAGAATACAATAACAAAGGTACAAAATATATCATTAAAGAACATAACACAGATAACATTTGTAGTAGTACAGGCTTTACAAAAGAATCGAAATATCAAATACATCAGTGTTACAAAAATTACGACATAAGTACATACATAAAGAATCAGAATAACTTTTGAAACATCAACTTCACACACAAGCATTAGAACAAAACAGAATAAATAATGTGTAAACATCTTTACAAAGTAAATAACATGTTATTAATTCAAATTATATTTGAGGATAACAGTATTCCTCATCATAGTTCATGAAGCTGAGTATTAAAAAAAATTCTGCAACGTAAGTCTTATCAGATAAACATATAAAGGCGGAAAAAGTACAAATTCACATAGTGTAATAACACAAAATATGGGACAGGGTTTGTTTTCAGTGTGACATTTGGTACTTCAGTCCAACCCAAAACTTCATTCTGTAGATATTTCATCTTATCTTAACATTTGTTTCCACCAAAAATATCGTATCCAAGCATGCTTTCTGTATTTATGTGTTCACATATTTCTTACCTCATCATTTATTTTCCTATACGTGCTTTCTGTACATTTTTTGTATAACCTCTCAGTGCATTTCTTCCAATTCATCGCAACTCATTCTTTTATTTAGGCTACCCCCTCTTAATCTAACTTAAGTCTACTGAGCTCAGATGCTGAACTAAGGGACGAGGCAATGCAGCAGCAGAAAACATTTAATACAAACAGCAATGACAAAAAAATGGAAATTGGCAAAAAAAGGCAGCAATATTACAACTAATATAATGCAATGTGCAGCAAACAAGAAAAAATAAGTCAATAATAAAATTGGCTTAACCTAGTAATACAAAGTGACATTCAGTAGCACTATGCATGGCAAACAGCAGCAGCAAATGCTATAACTTATACCTAAACATGACAAAGCTCAAGCAGAAAAAATGTTAGACTAAAGACAACAATGCAGATAAGGACAATGTCTATTCACATCTTAATGTCTATGCAATTAAAGTGGTGCACCACAAAAACTAATGCTACAACAAATTACCAAGTACTTGAAAAGAAAATTATATATACAGTTACTGTTATTAGTCGCTTCTTATTGCTCTTTCCAGTCTAAGAGCTCGTTTTTCGAAGAATGTGGGTCATGAAATAATTGTTTAATAGATCTGTTGACAGAAAGTGTTCACATTAGCAAATGCATTTAATTTTATTTTATAAAACCAATGCTGCAACACAGCTGTCAACCAGATATCAAATGAAATAAGCAACTATGAAAGGCGAAGCATAATAATATCATTCAATAGTCATGTGACATTTCATAATTTAGTACAAATTCTCTCAACTCTCGTAGAAAGACGCTTGTCATTATCAGGTGTGCAGAAGTAAATAAGTATCTTTTCCAAGTAATGAGCTTGTCGTTTTTGCGACGCTTTCTACAAAGGAATGTCAATAGCGAGGATAATGGCCTCCCCTTTTTTTTGTTGGCCTCTGAAAAGCACACACTAATGGCTTGTTTCCTGGTGGCTGTCGCCCAGCTGGGCGCCCACGACGCATTACATGCAGGTGGTCACTTAAGTTTCTTACCGAAATATTTACGACACCAGTTTCCGCTACAGTGGCAGTCTCATATAAAAAAATTCACAGGTCAAGAATTTGCATTATAAACCTGTAGAAAGAAAATCATTTAAAAATAATAGTGTTCAAAAATTTTCGACCGCATTATAACACATTCACGCATTTACATACATTTCATAACTCTTAAAGTACGATTCTTGGTTTCCAACAACCTTTTTCACAAACCAGAGTCCCTAACTACTACTCATTATTCCTTACCTTATTCGTCGACACTTCTTCAATATTTCATCATAACAGATACGTAGCATAATCAAATAACTCTTATACCATCAGCTTATTGATCATAAACATCCCGCAACAGCATAATACACATTGTCATCGTCATAATAACATCATAAAAACTCAGCTAAATCTCAAAATCATCGTAGCTTTCTGCAATAACTTCAAACCTAAAAAAAATTCTCTGCTCATGTCAAAAGTGTCATCTATCTCAAACGTACTTTAAAAATCATGATCCCATACCAAATACATTATTCAAACCTCTCATAGTATCACAATGATTCCGAAAAAATATGAACATTTCACAAAGTACAGACAAAATAGAATTTCATAAGTGTGAAGTTATCCACCTGCGTAATTGCTTAAACATGTGTCACTGACGTAGTAAAAAGATGTTTGTTTCTCTGTAAAATAATCAGATAGCTGTGTAATTCTGTGTTAGAGAAATATGGTACCGATGTGTAAAGTTGTATAAGCAAATACCATATTAGCTAGGGCTCCTTTTGCTTACCAAACACATGGTACACAAAGTAAGCGTGTACCCCCCTGAGGATTAATGTGATTATATCCTCAGGTGTTACAGATTACAGCAATGGAATGAAATGTATCACCGAAAACCTTTGTATCATTGTACTTCAAATATCTTTAAAAATAAATGTTTTAAGTTCAAAATTAATCACTCAAATACGTGTACTGTAGCGATAAACTGTGCGTCTTGTTGTAAGATAATTATGTGGAAGTGTCGTAGTTATCGTCCTCTGTAAGCAAAGTTCTGCTGAAGTCAATGTACTTACCTCGTAATAAAGAAAGTGAATTGCTTTGCGTATAAATATCTTAGTTATTACGCTTATTGCCATGATGAAGACAGTACTATGCTGTAACGTATTGCTGTGCTATGGAAAAGGCTGTCTAATTGTAGCTATACCACAAAAGTTACCACTAAAACATGTTTTACTTTCCAGAATAATTCAGAAAAACTGTGCAGATATAAAACATATACACCGCAAAAGCACAATGTAAATTGTGTCACACATTAGTAGCGTCGTGATATAATCATGGAGCTATCAAAGAAACCAAACGCATAGTCATCTTTAATCTCACAGAAAGTACTTCAAATAAAGAATGTCTTTTCAACTGAACCAAAATGTTGCATTAAAACCTCATTAACAGTACTGGTAACTGTTCTAAGTATGTAAGCCTTATAGTCGTTACGTAATCGTGCAACTAACAAGCAAGAAAGTACAAATAGCAACACTGTGTCGTCTGTTCACTATAACAATGCATTCGTAATTTCCGTTTAAAAATGTTCCCTAGGTTCTAGACTGTATAGTTGACTTCAAAACATTGTTGCATGTTAACAGTTTCTCAGTGTGACAAAGCATACTGGAAATGTGAAGTGAAATGTTTTATGGCAAAGACAAAGTTAAAAAGCAGATTATCTTTCAATAAACGGTTTTACATGTGAAATGTGGTGTAAACCTTTACTCTTCCTAGTACGCAGAGTTTCAACTTCAACGCAATTATCATGTGGTATACGTCGGATTCTGTAAGGTCCATTGTAAACTAGAAGGAATTTGTGACTCAAGTGTTTCTCCTTATGTGACAATGAATGAGCTATAATGAGAACTTTCTGACCAATATATAATTTCTTTGCATTTGCTATACCGTGTAATTTTCTCCTTTTGTCTGCAGCAGAATTTATATTTTTAATAGCCAAGTCAATAATGTCTTTGTGTCGAAGTTTACGCGTATTCGGAAAAGGTACAAGCTCTCTGATTCTGTTCGGTGGTTCTTTATTCTTCAGTACAAGAACAGGTGGTAAAGCAGTGGAGTCATGAGGCATTTCATTCAGCACGTTTTGAAATAAGTGTAAATATCTGTCCCAATGCTGATGCTTTCTGTGACAATAAAGTCTGCAAAGCTTATTGATTTCTTTCATAATCCGTTCAGACGGGTTACAATGTGGTGAGTACAATGAAATAAAAACAGATTTGATTTTATGGTTACGAAGCATGCGTGACCAAACAGCAGATCTGAATTGCGGTCCGTTATCTGAAATGACTTTACTAACGTGTCCAACTTCACGTAAGAAATTTTTAACAAAGGCGATGGATACAGACCGTCCAGTGGCTTTACGTAACGGAGTGAAAGAAACAAATTTTGAAGTAAGTTCAACAGCGACTAGAACGTACGAAAATCCATTAGATGTTCTAACAAGCGGTCCCAAGAGATCTACAGCAGCAAATTCTTTTAATTTAGTAGGAATGATAGGAAACAATGGAGCACGATGCGAGACAGTAGATGGTTTCGCCTTTTGACAAAGTTTACAAATAGACAAGACTCTTCGAATTATCTTTTCCATATTGTTAAAATAACAAGTCGTTCGAAGAATATGTTAACATTTTCGTGGACCAAAATGTGCATAGCTGAAATGAATGTACCAAATGAGCTTATTAACAAAATCGTCTGGAATGCAAAGTACCCATAGCTTGTCATCAACAGAGCATCGTTTGAACAGTATGTTGTTTCTAACCTGATAATAATGCCGATTCTGTGTGTGTGTCTTTTCATGCCATTTACTTTTGATGTCTTTCCAAATCGGATCTTTATCTTGTTCATGAGCAATGTCCTCTAAAGATGTGGTGATGAAGTTTTCAAAGGCAACTTTCTGAATGTAAAGAATACTGAAATTTTTATCGAGGTTGCTTTCTGTGTTACTTTTCTCAAGCCCAGCCGGTGCGCGTGACAGTGCGTCCGCAACAATGTTCTCCTTGCCGGGAATGTAGACTATTGTGAAGTGGAATTCTTGCAGAGACAGTGCCCAACGTTTTAACCTGTCATGATTTAACTTTGAAGACATAAGAAATTGTAATGCACGATGATCACTGTATACTTTTACGTGCTTACCATAAAGAAAGAAACGGAATTTGTTAAATGCCCAAACGATAGCTAAAGCTTCTAATTCAGTAACGTAATAATTTTTTTTCAGATTTTGTTAGCACTCGGCTAGGAAAAGCAATGGTTTTCTGAACGGTAGTGTCATTTTCTATGGCTTCTTGAAATAAATGGGCACCAAGACCGACTTTAGAAGAATCCGTGCTAAGGCAGAAATCTTGTGACAGATCTGGATGAGCTAGCATTGGCGCGTTAAGTAGCGATTCTTTCAAAGAATTGAATTCCAAGTGTGTTTGTTCGTCCCAGTTCCAAATAGTATTTTTTCCAGTGAGAGAACAAAGTTTTGGTGTAACTAGAATTTGCATATTCAGAAAACGACGGTAAAAATTTACGAGACCTAGAAAACTGCGGACTTGTTTTTTTGTGGATGGAACTGGAATGGCTCTGATTGCTTCTAACTTTTCAGGATCCGGCTGAATGCCTTCAGAAGAAATAATATGTCCCAAAAACTTCACTTTTGTCCTACCGAATTCAGACTTTTCCAAGTTAACTGTAATTCCAGATTCTGCAAAAATATGTAACACGCTGTTGAGGATGCGATTATGCTGTTCCCATGAGGCTTCTGCTATCAGAATATCGTCCACATATAAGGTGATGTGACGTTTTAAGAGCTCAGGTGATATGGAATTTAGCCCGCGAATGAATGCTGCCGAGGAAATGTTCAAACCAAAAGGAAGTTTCCGAAACTGATAACAAACGCGCAAACAAAGGAAAGCTGTGTATTTTCTACATTCTGGATGAAGTTCGATCTGATAAAAGCTGGATCTGAGATCAATGGAAGACAACACTTTTACACCATTAAAATTTTGAAGAAGTTCTTCCAACGCTTGCGGCCTGTCTGTTTCAGGAATAATGATAGTATTGATTTGTCTCGAATCTAAGACAAGCCTGATCGATCCATTTTTCTTCTCAGCGACATGTAATGGATTATTGTATGAGCTTACTGCAGGCTCAATAATGCCCTCGTCAAGCGTAGATTGTATTTCTGTTCTAACACGGTACCTATAATGTGCTGGAATTACGTATGGTCTAACACAAAATTTAGTATGCTCACGAACACGAAAATGGTATTGAAGTCCCTTGATTGTTCCTGTTTTGTGAGTAAAAACTGTGGAATGTGCTTGTAAAATCTCAAAAAGGTCCTGCCTATCAGTGTCATTACAATTCTCAATTGTTTGAATTTTATTCTGAATTAACTCATTAGTTTCAAATGTGCCGTCGATATCAGCCCTGTCAGTACTTGCAGAGCGACTGTTAGTGTCTAGTTCCGTAGAAAATTCCGAACTGTTGTCTAACAGAAGGTAAAGTTGATTAATTTCCTCGTCATGGTTTGAGAGCCAATCTTCAAATTTCAAAGCTATTGACCTACCTTCTTTCTCTAAACTTATTTCAGCATCGTGAAAGTTTAAGATTGCTTTGTATTCATTCAAAAAGGCTACTCCCAGTATAACTTCCGTCGACAATAATGGAACAATAAGAAAGTTCATAGAGAAGCTGTGGCTTTGGCAAAAGAATCCTAAGTTGGTTTGTTGGCGTACATCTAAACTTTTTCCAATGACTGCACCTTGTAATTTAATCTTGCGTAACGGTAGTGTGGGGGAATCGTTCGATTTGCTGCATTTGCTAAAAGATGTTTCACTAATTACTGAAATGGAACTGCCTGAGTCAAGTACTGCCGTAAATTTTACGTCATTTACAGTAATGTGAATCACAGGATATGCAATGTTGTTATGTTTTACGTCGTGTTCCTGGAGTAATATGTCCCTAATGTCTTCCATTTTAACGTAATTACTAGCTACGGCAGCTGCGTCGTCAGTTTCATAAGTACGTTTTGTGGCTGCCAGCGGTATGAGTCATTGCCTATTGTGTCTTTGTTGGCGCGCGTCGTTATTGGGATTTGGAGACCTATCTTCTACAAATTCACCTTGTCGAGAGGGCCCTGCTCTGTTTGAATCCCGCCAGTTCTGCTGCAATTCAGGTCTGTCGTTACGATCATATGGTCTGTCGTCATGTCGGTAGATTCCATAGTTTCTTTCTTGTCGGTCACGTGGTGGAGAATTTCTCTCTGAATCGTAACTGCGCGCTAGACCGTTGCGTCTTAAGTTATTCTATCTCCCTTGATAATAAATATTTTGGTTCCCATATTGTCTGTTTCTCTGATTGTCTCTGTGATAGTCACTACTGCGGAGAGGTGATCTTTCCCTGTAATTATTACTACTCTGCCAACGGTTGTCATACGGGTGGTGTCTGTTTTGGTCACGATTTGTGTTGTGAGAATAGCCTTGTCGTGTCCAGTTATTATTTCTTTCATCGTGGAATTGCGACGGATGTGACCTGTAATTGTTGTGTTCCTGTTTTCGCGTTCCGCGATTGTCAGTGTCAATTTCTAATTCTTGTAAGAGTCTCTGAAAAGCTTCAATGTCGTCTTTGCAACGGCCTGCCAAAATAATGTGCCGTAAATGTTCAGGCAATTTGATTAAGCAAATGCGGATGAATTCTGACGGGCTGTATGGGTTTGAAAGATACTGATTCTTATGTAACATGTCTTCAAAATATTTCACAAGACTTGAAAATTCAGATTGTTCGAAATTTTTCATCATTATGATGCCATGTTTTACTCGGTCTTGTGTGGCTTGAGACCAATATGCTGAGAGGAAGGCAAGGTAAAATTCTCCTTCACTGTGGCAATCGTGAATGACCGATCGCATTCTTACAGCTGGTTCATTCTCTAAGTAGCCACACATAAATTCTAATCTGTGCTCTAATGACCAGTTGGGGGGGGGGGGGGGGGGGGGAAACAATGAGAGAATCGATGAAGCCACGCATGTGGATGAATGTCGTTGCCAGAATTCCTGAATGTTTTGAATTTACGTGTAGTAATGAACAGCTTGTAGTCAAAATCATCGTGTCGGCGGGTTGCATGTCGGTCATTGTTACGTCGTTTCGGCGGTTCCATCTCAAAATTTGGTGTACTCTGCCAATTTCTTTCATAATCTCCAAAGTGCCCTGTGTCATTATTTTGTGGCGGTTCCGTATTTTTATGTCCCTCTTCCCGTATTGGTGTGCGAGAGTCCTCTGAAATACGTAATTCTTGTATTACCTGTGTCAGCTGATCTTGTACTTCCCGGATTTCTCTTTGGTGTTGCGTATTAATTTGATTTTGATTTTGTTTGAACTTCCTAATTTGTTCGAACTCTTCTGTGTCATTAAAGACTACCGGTTTTGTGTCATTCAGATTATCATCTACCTTCGTAGATAAATTATTTAGCTGATCCGAAAGTTCAACTACTTTCTCTGATAATGAACTAATGTCCTCTATGTGTCTTTCTGAACCAATTTTCAGAGTATCTACTGTGTCCTTTAAGTTTTCTTGAGTTTTTGCAAGTTGCGTAACCGAATCGGTAGATGCAA
Organism: Schistocerca gregaria; assembly: GCF_023897955.1. Lineage (NCBI taxonomy): Eukaryota > Metazoa > Arthropoda > Insecta > Orthoptera > Acrididae > Schistocerca > Schistocerca gregaria. The sequence goes on along the minus strand of NC_064923.1, from coordinate 593,669,871 downwards.
CTGAGTCAATTTTAGCTTGCAAGGTCTCATGATTTTCATGAACAATTGTTTGCAGTTCTTTTATGGCTGCTTCGTGATTCTGTAATACGTTTTCATGCCGCGATAAAATAGGTTGAAAATGCTCACAAATTTGTGTTTTTATGTCATTACAGATTTTTTGACATTTAGATTCAATGTTATGTAACTCAGTAGTTATATCTTCACGTGTTTGATCCAGTGTGGTGTCTAACTTCCGAAGATTTTGTTCCATTGTGTCTAACTTTTGAAGATTATGTTCCATTGTGTCCAACTGTTGCTGTGTTTGTCTCGGATTTTGTTCCATTGTGTCTAACTTTTGAAGCTTTTGCTGTGTTTGTCTCTGATTTTGTTCCATTGTGTCTAACTTTTGAAGATTTTGTCCCATTTGATTCTGATTTTGTTCCATTTGTTGCATTAATTGCAATAATAGTGTATTAGTGTCTGGAATCTGTTTTACTATGCTTTTTGGCAGTGCATTTTCACCGGCAACATTTACATTTTGACAGGCAGAAAATGTGTCTTGACTCATTTGAGAAAACGGTGAGGACCCATAACCTAAGTCTACAGTATTTGCAATATTGTGTTCTGTCATTTCGGATTCCTGAGGCGAGCTGTTGCCGACTGATCGATCGATAATTGTTCCCTGTTCACTACTTGTTTCATTGTCTACACCATTATTTGCCGCCCGCTCCATTTCCCTATGCACAATTACCAAATTACTACTTCGAATTTCTGTTAGTTCACTACACATTGGTGCTGATACGCGACGCTCGTTGTCACTATTATTTCTCAGTTTACTTTGGAGCCTAGTGTTACGTTTTTCACACGCCATTATTGTCACAATATTTCACACGATAACACATAAAAGCACAATTTGAAGAGCAAAAATAAGAGAACAAATTAACATAGCACTGAAAATAATATCTAGTTAACTGCAAGCGCAGCTGAGAAATACTTCGTGCAAAACTACATGCATGCCACAACTGTTTCACTGTACAACAATGAAAGACTGCAACTACAAAGGAAATTCTCTCTATGATTATGCACTAGCAATAAACAAAGGCTACACTAATTACACAAACTACAAGAAAAAAATCAGAAGATTCCAGTGAGGTATCCTTGGCTAAGAGTCGACATATGAAACGTCCCGTTAGTAAAATTATACAAGACTGTGCTTAAACTGACACACAATATCTTTAGCGCAACGCAATCTGACTTCCAAAAATCCCTACGAAAGAATGGCCCTGACTAGCATTAACCTATACGTTTCACAAATCACTTACCTCACAAAAATCTTCGTTACTCAAGCAACTGCAATACAGCGAGCGCCACTACTGCCAGCTAAATAAAAGATTCAAACTAATGAAGGCACTAACTACTGATAGGTATAGTTAGCAAATGAAAGATTTTAATACAGAACAGACAATGTATTTACCTTTATAGTCATAATATATATATATATATATCAGTTCGTGACACCAATTCTTACAAATTACAAAACTCCGCCATTTCTCTCCTCACGTCCAACTACGCAACGCTACCCGTTGTTAGCATCCAGCTGCCGCTGCCCAACACTACAATGGCAGACAACAATGCAAACCAGCCACAGACTGCACACGGCACAGCCAGTGTTTTTTCATACAGAGCGCTACTTGGTGTTGGCGTCACCAATAAAAATACTTAAACAGCATACTTACACACTCACACATGGTTGGCGCCGGTGGCGACACATACGATGTCCTGATATTAGGAAAATTTCCAACTGGTTTCTCTGCTGAAACGTTGTTGTGATGCCTCGTGTAAGGAGGAGAAATGCGTACCATCACGTTTCCGACTTTGATAAAGTTCGGATTGTAGCACATCGCGATTGCGCTTTATCGTATCGCGACATTGCTGATCGCGTCGGTCGAGATCTAACGACTGTTAGCAGAATATGGAATCGTTGGGTTCAGGAGGGTAATACGGAACGCCGTGCTGGATCCCAACGGCCTCGTATCATTAGTAGTCGACAAGACAGGCAACTTATTCGCAAGGCTGTAACGGAGCATGCAGCCTCGTCTCGATCTGTGAGTCAACAGATGGGGACGCTTGCAAGGCAACAACCATCTGCACGAACAGTTCGATAACGTTTGCAGCAGCATGGACTATCAGCTAGGAGACCATGGCTTGGTTACTCCTGACGCTGCGTCACAGACAGGAGCGCCTTCGATAGTGTACTCAAAGACGAACCTGGGTGCACGAATGGCAAAACGCCATTTTTTCTGATGAATCTAGGTTCTGTTTACAGCATCATGATGGTCGCATCCGTGTTTGGCGACATCGCGGTGAGCGCACATTGGAAGAGTGTATTCGTCATCGCCATACTGGCGTATCACACGACGTGATGGTATGCGGTGCATTGGTTACAGGCCTCGGTCATATCTTGTCCACACTGATGGCACTTTGAACAGTGGACGTTACATTTCAGATGTGTTACGATCCGTGGGTCTACCCTTCATTCGATTCCTGCGAAACCGTACATTTCAGCAGGACAATGCACGACCGCATGTTGCAGGTACTGTACGGGCCTTTCTGGATACAGAAAGTGTTCGACTGCTACCCTGGCCAGCACATTCTCCAGAACTCTCACCAACTGAAAACGTCTGGTCAATGGTGGCCGGGCAACTGGATCGTCACAATACGCCAATCACTACTTTAGGTGAACTGTGGTATGGTGTTGAAGCTGCATGGGCAGCTGTACCTGTACACGCCATCCAAGCTCTGTTTGACTCAATGCCCAGGCGTATAAAGGCTGTTATTACTGCCAGAGGTGGTTGTTCTGGGTACTGATTTCTCAGAATCTATGCACCCAAATAGCGTGAAAATGTAGTCACATGTCAGTTCCAGTATAATATATTCGTCCAATGAATACCCGTTTATCATCTGCATTTCTTCTTGGTGTAGCAATTTTAATGGCCAGTAGTGTATGCAAGTGGAAGAGACACGGACAGGGATCACCGTAACGAAGATATTGGCTGCAAATGGGGAAATCCATTGAGATAAGCTACTTTGACCAAAGGCAGATTATTATTACGCAGACTGTGTGAACGAGTATCTCGAAAACGGCATAGCTGGTTAAATGTTCACGTGCTACTGTCGTGAGCATCTACGGGAAGCGGTAGAAGGACAGTGAAACTACCACTAGGCGCTAAATGGTTGAACCTGCACGACTGTTCACAGAATATGGGGTTCGAAGCATCATCTGCTCTGTGAAGTAGGATAGATGGTGATGTGTGGCATTTTTCGGAGCACATCCTTCATTATAAACTGTTGGACATGGAGCTCCGCAGCAGATCACCCCTACGTGTTCACATGTTGATCCAACGACATCGTCAGCTACGGTGCAGTGGGCACGGGACCACAGGGGTTCTTAAATCGATCAATGTAAACGTGTCGGCTCCTCGAATGAATCATATCTGCTAACGTAAGTCGATGGTCGTCTGCAGAAACGCCATCATCGAGGTGAACGCCGTCTTCAAACGTGCAACGTGCCACGGACGCAGGCTGGTGGGAGCAGGATTATCCTGTGGAATACGTTCTCCTGCTCTCGAATGGTGCCTGTGGTAATGATCGAAGATACGCTGACAGCTGCGAACCACCTGCATCTCTTCGTGTTGATGTCTTCCCCTACGGCAATGTCGTCTTTGAGCAGAATATTTGTCCGTGTCTCGGAGCCAGAACCGTGTTACAGTGATTTTAGGTGCTTTATAGTGAACTCACGTTGACGTCACGGCGACCAAATTCGCCTGATGTAAATCCTATGGAATCCATCTGGGTCGCCATCGGGTGCCATCATCGCGTTCGCAAATCAGCGGCACGTTATTTACGCGAATTACGTGACCTGCGCGTATACCTCTAATGCCACATACCTACCGACTAATTGTCGGATCGATGACAAGCAGAATTAGTGATGTATTTCGTTCCTAAGACGGAGAAACAAGCTATTGAGCAAGTGGTCACAATGTTTTGGCTCATCAAAGTAACTAATCACATATGTGAAAATTACTATATTAAGTGGTACATTCTTCGTAATACGATTCAATGAGTTGAATGCAACACTTATGCAATCCTCAATGTGCTTGATGTATACTTCCACACCGGTATTATTAAATGCGAAAGTAACTGTCTGCTACATTTTCTCTACAAGCTACTGAACTTTTTTCGATGAAATTTAGTAAGGAGGTAGAGTAAACCCTCAGGAAGAACGTAGAAAGCAAAGAAAGAAAAATTCTACCCTTATGCGTGTTTAACCCTTTCAGGGGAAGTTGTTCCGTTTGAAACCACCTACAATTTTCTCATTTTTTGGCAAAAGGGCAATGGATACATCTGGGACACCATTCAACAGCCTAGTTGATGATGCCCTGTAGCGGCTCTCACTGGAACCGCTTCAAAATCTGTAAATATTTGCAAGTAGTGAGGCGAGCTGGATAGCCATTTTTGTATGCTGTGAGCGAACGTCTTTGTTCTCAAATTGTGACTGTATTCTTCTCTATTAGGTAACTTTTATGCATGTATTAAGTGCAGAATACTGTTCTGTTTACATTAATACTATATGTACTGTAATAATAACCAAAATAATGCATTTATTTCCGTGAACGTTGCGGTGGTTCCAATTGAAACCACCCTGTATGTGTTCAGTTTATCTATATTTCATTTATTTTTTTTTGTTTTTCTCTCACTAAATGAAAATTAATAAAATAAAAACAAGGAAAAATTAAAAATTAATTTTTTTACTTTGCCCCTGAAAGGGTTAATAGGGGACTGAACATCTTTTTTTTGCGTCAGTGAACATAGGCTATGTTAAAAAATTGGCGATTTCAGCGTATAATTCTCTGTAAACTCCAAGATTCTTAACGATTTTCGCCTATTTTCTGTATAGATATAGGCAAAATAACTGTTCCAGGAAATCCGAGACCGTATCAGTGTCTCAGCAGAAGTTCTTGTTCCTCAGATTTGGGACTTCAGTTTATATATGCAGATATAGAAGATTTGATAAAATATGTTTTTTATTTACTTACTAAAATAGGGTTACAGTTTAGATTTTTATGTTTGTATGCAGTAATGTTTGGATATTATACTTTTTACGGATGATGAATGCAGTGTATGTTCTAATGGCAAAAATATTTTTTATGTGAAGTAATTACAATTGAACAGTTTCAGATATTTTTCATTTTACTTGTACTTCGAAGCCTTACTTTTTGTTAAAATTCATCCAGTTGATTCTACGTCAACTGGACGTCCCCTATAGCTTTCGATGAGTGATTTTGCGAATATCCAAATAGTTACATAAATAGCCGAATCTTTTGATTGTATTGACTTATAAGTTTAAATTTCTTACACCGTGAAGGGACTGTAGACCTCAGTAAGTGACTTAATTTGAATTTGATACTCCAACTTTTCACGAGAAAAAGAGGTCTTAACAGACGGACATATAAACAGACAAATAGATAACAAATACAAAAAAATATTTGGTCGTGTTATATTGTAACAAATGAACAACTTGTAAGTAGGCTGTTTAGGTTTTCTTATTGGTAACGCCGCTTAACGCTCGGTATGAAAAATCACTGGCTGTGCTGTGCACAGTGTGTGTTTAGTTTACATTGTTGTCTGCCATTGTAGTGTTGAGCAGAGGCAGCTGGATGCTAACAGCGCGTAGCGTTGCACAGTTTGAGGTGAGCCTCCAGCAGTGGTGGACCTGGGGAGAGAGATGGCGGAGTTTTGAAATTTGTAAGAATTGGTGTCATGAACTGATGTATATATTATGACTATAAAAGTAAATACATTGTTTGTTCTCTATCAAAATCTTTCATTTCCTAACTATGCCTATCAGTACTTAGTGCCTTCCGTAGTTTGAATCTTTTATTTAGCTGGCAGTAGTGGCGCTCGCTGTATTGCAGTAGTCCGAGTAACCAAGATTTTTGTGAGGTAAGTGATTTGTGTAACGTATAGGTTAATGTTAGTCAGGGCCATTCTTTCGTAGGGATTTTAGGAAGGCAGATTGCGTTGCGCTAAAAATATTGTGTGTCAGTTTAAGCACATTCGTGTATAATTGTTCAAAGAGGACGTTTCACGTAGTCCAGTCTTATATAATTGTTCAAAGGGGACGTTTCATATGTCGACCCTTAGCCAAGGATACCTCACTGGAATCTTCTGATTTTTTCTTGTAGTTTGTGTAGCCTTTGTTTATTGCTAGTGCATAATCATAGAGAGAATTTCCTTTGTAGTTGCAGTCTTTCATTGTTGTACAGTAAAACAGTTGTGGCATGCATGTAGTTTTGCACGAAGTATTTCTCAGCTGCGCTTGCAGTTAACTAGATATTATTTTCAGTGCTATGTTAATTTGTTCTCTTATTTTTGCTCTTCAAATTGTGCTTTTATGTGTTATCGTGTGAAATATTGTGACAATAATGGCGTGTGAAAAACGTAACACTAGGCTCCAAAGTAAACTGAGAAATAATAGTGACAACGAGCGTCGCTTATCAGCACCAATGTGTAGTGAATTAACAGACATTCGAAGTAGTAATTTGGTAATTGTGCATAGGGAAATGGAGCGGGCGGCAAATAATGGTGTAGACAATGAAACAAGTAGTGAACAGGGAACAATTATCGATCGATCAGTCGGCAACAGCTCGCCTCAGGAATCCGAAATGACAGAACACAATATTGCAAATACTGTAGACTTAGGTTATGGGTCCTCACCGTTTTCTCAAATGAGTCAAGACACATTTTCTGCCTGTCAAAATGTAAATGTTGCCGGTGAAAATGCACTGCCAAAAAGCATAGTAAAACAGATTCCAGACACTAATACACTATTATTGCAATTAATGCAACAAATGGAACAAAATCAGAGACAAACACAGCAAAATCTTCAAAAGTTAGACACAGTGGAACATATGCTTGAACAAACACGAGAAGATTTAACTACTGAATTACATAAAATCGTATCGAAATGTCAAAAAGTCTGTAATGACGTAAAAACACAAATTTGTGAGCATTTCCAACCTATTTTTTCGCGGCATGAAAATGCATTACAGAATCACGAAGCAGCCATAAAAGAACTGCAAACTACTGCACATGAAAATCATGAGACCTTGCAAGTTAAAATTGACACAGTTGCATCTAGCGATTCGGTTACGTAACTTGCAAAAACTCAAGAAAACTTAAAGGACACAGTAGATACTCTGAAAATTGGTTCAGAAAGACACATGGAGGACATTAATTCATTATCAGAGAAAGTAGTTGAACTTTCGGATCAGCTAAATAATTTATCTACGAAGGTAGATGATAATCTGAATGACACAAAACCGGTAGTCTTTAATGACACAGAAGAGTTCGAACAATTTAGGAAATTCAAACAAAATCTGAATCAAATTAATACGCAACACCAAAGAGAAATCCGGGAAGTACAAGATCAGCTGACACAGGTAATACAAGAATTACGTATTTCAGAGGACACTCGGCACTCCAATACGGGAAGAGGGACATAAAAATACGGAACCGCCACAAAATAATGACACAGGGCACTTTGGAGATTATGAAAGAAATTGGCAAAGTACACCGAATTTTGAGATGGAACCGCCGAAACGACGTAAAAATGACCGACATGCGACCCGCCGACACGATGATTTTGACTATAAGCTGTTCATTACTACACTTAAATTCAAAACATTTAAGATTTCTGGCAACGAAATTCATCCACAAGCGTGGCTTCATCAATTCTCTCATTGTTTTCCTCCCAACTGGTCATTAGAGCACAGATTAGAATTTATGTGTGTCTACTTGGAGAATGAACCAGCTGTAAGAATGCGATCGGTCATTCACGATTGTCACATTGAAGGAGAATTTTATTATGCCTTCCTCTCAGCATATTGGTCTCAAGCTACACAAGACCGAGTAAAACATAGCATCATTATGATGAAACATTTCGAACAATCTGAATTTTCCAGTCTTGTGAAATATTTTGAAGACATGTTACATAAGAATCAGTCTCTTTCAAACCCATACAGCCCCTCAGAACTCATCCGCGTTTGCTTAATCAAATTACCTGAACATTTACGACAGATTATTTTAGCGGGACGATGCAAAGATGACATTGAAGCTTTTCAGGGACTGTTACAAGAACTGGAAATTGACACTGACAATCACGGAACGCGAAAACAGGGGCACAACAATTACAGGTCACAGCTGTCACAATTCCACAATGACAGAAATAATACACGACAAGGCTATTCGTACAACGCAAATAGTGACCAAAACTGACACCACCCATATGACAACCGTTGGCAGAATAATAGTTACAGAGAAAGACCGCATTTCCGTAGTAATGAATATTACAGAGACAATCACAGAAACAAACAATGTATTTACCTTTATAGTCATAATATATACATCAGTTCATGACACCAATTCTTACAAATTTGAAAACTCCGCCATCTCTCTCCCCAAGTCCACCACTGCTGGCGGCTCACATCAAACTGCGCAACGCTACGCGCTGTTATCATCCAGCTGCCTCTGCTCAACACTGCAATGGCAGACAACAATGCAAACTAAACACACACTGCGCACAGCACAACCAGTGATTTTTCATACCGAGCGCTAAGTGGCATTACCAATAAGAAAACCTAAACAGCCTACTTACAAACTGTCTGACTTTTTTCCTTTACTTTTAGTGACAAACTGAGCCTTTAACAGCCAGACAGGCAGACGAATGGACAATGGTTCCGTTTTCAAAGATTGACGTACAGAACCTTAAAAATTATTAAATTTGTTGCGTAACATCCACACTGTACGATGTGTAGTCACTTCAGTACCATGACACATAGATACATGCTCCTGACAACGCCTCTCCATTTGCACTCTACATCACTAGCTATGCTTTCCAGAACAGGCAGCCACAAGAGGGCAGCTGACATTACTGCACACACAGCAGCTTACTTACTCACCACCTGTCATCATAGTAGAACTACTTATACATGTATGCAGCTATGAGTATCAGCTATTTTTAATAATTTCAGAGAATTTCTATGTTAATTTTAAATCACACATTTTATAATGCTGAACATATTGTTGTAGAAGTTGTTGTTTCTGGCAGATTAGCATTATTCTGAAAACGATCAGAGACGTATTTTGATGGATGATCTGAAAATGCACTAATTATTAATATTTATAAAGGAACATGTACTACTGAACTCAGTCCATCTTACCACACAACAATACACAAACATGCCGTACACAGGGAATTAGTTACCAAAGCACGTAATATACCACTGGATAAAGCTGATAGCACGAGGAAATCAGCATGAGTGAACTAATGGCTGTACCAAATCGCTATATCCCACATTTATTGACAGTCTAGCACAGAAAAGCAAAATTAATGAACCATCTGATTCACAGAAAATGGTAAAGAAACCCCAGGCCTTCATAAACGAGTTCTGCTACAAAATAGCAAACATTATCAGAACAGACAACATTAATATCGCTTTCCCAACATACAGTTAACTGCAGCACATACTCAGACAAGAGGTAAACAAACAAGCAAATAAACACACACAACCAGACAATAATAAAATAGTGTGTTAAAAATGCAAGGCCCTCTGTGAAGGTAAAACTGAGAGAGCCTTCGAAAAACGTGCAATGAACACGCAAGTGTGTATCATACAAATAATTGTACTAAATTAATATTAGCCATTCACATTAAGGACGCTGATACCCCATTCTGGATACCACTGATGATCTTAATATGTTACATAAAATGACCAAGGGACATAAAACTGACAGGCAGACACATGGGAAATGACATGATGGAAAGTAATAACGCATATTTATTCAATAATTTATCCGTTCTGGAATGGTTGCTACACTACTGGACATTAAAATTGCTACACCAAGAAGAAATGCAGATGATAAACGGGTATTCATTGGACAATTATATTATACTAGCACTGACATGCGATTACATTTTCACGCGATTTGGGTGCATAAATGCTGAGAAATCAGAACAACCACCTTGGCTGCCCATGCAGCTTCAACACGATACCACAGTTCATCAAGAGTAGTGACTGGCGTTTGTGACGAGCCAGCTGCTTGGCCACCATTGACCAGACGGTTTCAGTTGGTGAGAGATCTGGAGAATATGCTGGCCAGGGTATCAGTCGAACACTTTCTGTATCCAGAAAGAACCGTACACCACCTGCAACATGCGTTCGTGCATTATCCTTCTGAAATGTACGGTTTCGAGGGAATCGAATGAAGGGTAGACCCACGTGTCGTAACACATCTGAAATGTAACGTCCACTGTTCAAAGTGCCGTCAATGCGGACAAGAGGTGAACGAGACGTGTAACCAATGGTACCCCATACCATCACGTCGGGTGATACACCAGTATGGCGATGACGAATACACGCTTCCAACGTGCGCTCACAGCGATGTCGCCAAACACGGATGCTACCATCATGATGCTGTAAACAGAACCTATATTCATCAGAAAAAATGGCGTTTTGCCATTCGTGCACCCAGGTTCGTCGTTGAGTACACTATCGAAGGCGCTCCTGTCTGTGACGCAGCGTCAGGAGTAACCACAGCCATTGTCTCCTAGCTGATAGTCCATGCTGCTGCAAACGTTATCGAACTGTTCGTGCAGATGGTTGTTGTCTTGCAAACGTCCCCATCTGTTGACTCACGGATCGAGACGTGGCTGCATGATCCGTTACAGCCTTGCGAATAAGATGCCTGTCTTGTTGACCCTTATGATACGAGGCCGTTGGGATCCAGCACGGCGTTCCGTATTACCCTCCTGAACCCAGCGATTCCATATTCTGCTAACAGTCGTTGGATCTCGACCAACGCGAGCAGAAATGTCGCGATACGATAAAGCGCAATCCCGATGTACTACAATCCGACCTTTATCAAAGTCGGAAACGTGATGGTACGCATTTCTCCTCCTTACACGAGGCATCACAACAACGTTTCACCAGACAACGCCGGTCAACTGCTGTGCGTGTATGAGAAATGGGTTGGAAACTTTCCTCATGTCAGCACGTTGTAGGTGTCGCCACCGGCGCCAACCTTTTGTGAATGCTCTGAATAGTTAATCATTTGCCTATCAGAGCATCTTCTTCCTGTCGGTTAAATTTCGCGTCTGTAGCACGTCATCTTCGTGGTGTAGCAATTTTAATGGCCAGTAGTGTATATAAACATTAGAAAAATGAAGTTAAATCAGTAAAATAAATGGAAAATAATCTCACATTATACTTAAATACACGCTGAATATTAATAAAATCGACAAACTGCAGGGATAGATTCATGTCTGGAAATGGAGGAAAAAATGTCCAATGAACACGTCTCTCGAAATTTACGGTGTGTGTGCAATGACGACAAATCGTTCCTGAACACAGTACAGAGCTGCATCGCAGCCACATAACAACATACGTTCAAAATGGTCTCCTGGGGTTGCGCGTGATAGGGATATTGGCGGTTGTCATGCAGGATACACATAATCGTACTTCGACTTACACCACGTTGGCAGGCCAATGGCGTGGAGTTTGTACTATGCTTCGTCTCAAGATCCTGCAGAAGATGGTCCTCCAAATCTGGTGTACGCCTCCCTGCAAGTTCGTGTGTATAATAGGACCCACAGTCACACAAATACCCAAAAAAGGGCTTGAAATGTTGTGTGATGTGGTTGGTATCTGTGAAGGTTCTTGTTTCGATATAACCGCGCTGCCTCTCGTCCGTTTCTATCTGCATGGCCGTACAGAAAAACCATCTCAGCTTGTTTCCAACAGGAATACTGGACGATTCTGCTGGGTACAGTACACCTCGTCAATCACACAGCCCGCAAAGCAGCAAGAACACACTGCTCGGGGTCAGCGGAAGTGTCGTTCATCAGCCCCCTTCTACCGTGGCAACGAGACATTTCCGGACACGTGTTCATAGGAACTTTTTTCCTCCATTTCGATTCAGGAATCCGTCCCTGCAGGTCGTCGATTTTATTAATGTTCACCCTCTCAATGTAAATTTAAAAATTGACTTAATAATACCGAGTTAACCAGTAAATCCTAAAACCATCACACTATATAATATCTGCCATGACATATAGTTGCTTATACAAAAATGTCTGTATCCATAAAACGTTTACTGTTTGAACAACTGAAATAAGTTTTATACTTAACAGCTACGAATCGTTGGAATGTAAACAACTCTGTGTCAAAGTAGGAAGTGATAACGTTGTGTTTGCGCTAGTGTTTTGTAAGCCAGATAAATTCAGCGAAAATGATATATAGATATCACTGATATTATTTGAACAGGCGGGGTACATAAGGGTGCACTCTAAAATAAATAAACATTTCGGGACAGGTACAAATTTCAGTACATACCCACACTGACACAACCAGCGAATATAATGTGAGCTGAAGAGGAAACAATAGAAGAAACAGAGGTACTACTAGATTTCTGCACTAGGTTTAACTAATTGTAACGAAAACTGTACTGCAAGTCACAAGGCATTAAAGCTGACGTATTGAACCACATGACCATATTTAGGGGACCACGTGGTACTTGTGAGGGTACAGTACAAATGTTTCTTTGCATGTCGGTGTTTGAGCTCAAGGAGACATAATATGAATAATGCCCAATGTGTTTGTGCAGCACTAATGTACTCAGAGGTCAATGCTTACTAGTTTCACCATTTTCTTTCATTCTTGTCAGAGCAAACTGAAAACCCTATTGTAAAACAAGAAAATAATTGATGTTTGCTGATCATGGAACTGTTATAGATTCCTTGCATAATTAGTGAGATCATAGGTCAGCCATAGGCAGTACCAGAAGTGGGAACTACATTTTGTGCAGATACTTAAATGTAACAGAATGTTGTGGCAAAGTAGTCCTGGAGTTGTTTATTTTATTTTTGTTTAGAATTTCGCACCGTGGGCGCTTACGATACACAGTAAATGAACCGAAATGCTTCGTAAACTTATTCGACGCGTATTGTGTACTGTTGACTAACATCAATAAAAACAGATATTTATTGCATTTAAAAGGAGTTTACGCCAGAAAATACTGATTTCTCATAATTAATTTTCGCTGTTCGTAAAGGATAAGCCTGAATGTTTAATGTCATTGACTGCTGATCCAGCTTTAAGGAAATAATAGTTAAAGTATGTGTTCCCTAGCAATACTATGCTGCAATTACTGCACTATTCACGTCAGAGTCAATTATTCTGAAACAGTGAAACAGTCAGATCATATTTTTCCGTTTTATTTTATTCTTTAATACGTATAGAGACAGAATAAAAGTAAATTTCATTTCCTTTATTAATCTCTGATTTCTGACTTATTGTTAGCGCAGTGCGGAACACTGGAGTATGTCATACTGTCCAAACACAAACACAGCATGCATTTTACAGTGAATTATTACGTCATTATCGCTTGCTATAAATTTAAACGAATATTGATATTAGAGAATGGCATTATTTCAAGTTACTTGTAGTCATATAAGGACAATGACCATCAACATTTACGATAATTTAATAACGTAAAGAGAAAAAGGGGAGGGGAACATCGAGATATTCAGATCAGATTACCAAAGAGGCTGGCATACACATAGATAAAAAAGATCAATATAAGATCAAAACAGGGGATATTTCTTACTGTGTCAGCGAGTAGGAGCCTAAAGAAGTCCTTACAAAGCATGTTTGACTGAATTGTATTTCACTGCATTAAACACCAAATTATAATTGATCTGATGATGGCAGCAAATGAGTAATGTTGTAACAAACAGTAAAAACTAAGCATATTTCCAGTACGCCTTTCCCATTGTGTCATTTGCTGAAAACGTTAAAATTCGATTTCTTGAAGGGGTAGTGAAGATGCTTGCATCATGTAGGCAATCTTATCCTGTACATTCTCGAAAGTCTCCAAAAGAATCTAAAACAGTTTAAAACTAGCATAATAAAATTAATACGGATTAATTTTAATCATAGTAATGGCAGAAAGCGCCATCTCCTTATTCTTTGACACATGGTTCTATTTTCGATGTATTTTTCTCATACACTCTGTGGACTCAACATTACTGGTTCCCTACCACAAAATTATTTACAATACTACTCTATACCGAATAAATAAATTATTGCCTAATGTTCAACAGAGGTCTGTTCGTAGCGTATATATTGTCCTAACATCCTACCTCATTAGCTCGTTCTATGAAACATTAATTGTTTGGTGATTGCAGTTAGTATTCATGCTTTCTTGATTGTGCATCAAGTAATTACGTTACGTGCAACAGTTTCCTTCGTTTTCCTTAATCATTGTAGTTTTCAGTGTTGCTAATGAATAAAAGCACTTTTTCTCACTTTGTATACGATTTCCTCAAGATATCAATGGGTGTTCTGTTGCCGGCAACACGCCGGCACATGCTGCCATCTTCCAGACTTCCACGCAAAGCGCAGAGTGCTGCCCTCTGTGCGCGCCGTGTAGAAGTACCTTGTGTTCGCCGCCGGTTCAGATTACTATACATCTGCGTTGCTCTAAGAAACAGCGTTCTTAAAACAACAAAACTAAATTTCATGGAAAATTATTTTGTTCGTGCAATTTCGTCGTGGGCCTACGTTTAAAATGTATGGAAGTATTATTCCATTGTATTCTGTGAGGAATGGTAAAAAGAATGTTCCCTAACATTCATACATATGTAAAAAGCATTAAAAATAGTTTTCCGGCGCACCATCAACACATCATAGATGGCATCTGGAATGATATCTCGTCAGTAAGTGGCATCACCATGAAACGTAAACTTCATAGTGCTCAACAGTGGTCGTTACGTAACTGGTAAACGGTAATATTTTTATGTGTGTGTGCTAAGAATTGTTCTCTTTCTATCCCACACGTAGTATCTACACCGTATTTTGGAGATAAGATTTGCGTTATTATAATCCATTCAAGTTCTACTCAAAAAATATGTCTTTCATTATCTCTACATTGTCATTTTAGTGACTTATCTTTTCCAGAAACAATTTGTTTCGACCAGTGTATTTACTTTTATTGTTTTGTTCTACTTTTTTAACTCTGTCGTTTTTTTTTTTACATTTAGTGAGTGGAACAACCGGCAAAAAGATGCAGTGGCATTGGGATATGCCGAACAAAGAAAGTGAACGACTAGAGTGAGAACATATTAGTGAAAACGTCAAAGCTATACTACGTGAATACAAAAAAAAATCTATGAAAAATCTGTAGTATATTAGAAGCTAATGCATCTGAAAACAGAAGTTCGCTTATTTTCTTACCGTTAGACTCTGACGAACGTTAGCGAACAGAGAATGTAGAAGAGATACAATCATGAACCAGAAAATGTTTGCTCCCGAGCAACAAAATTCTCATCGAATGTATCGCAGTTGGAAGTAAAACAATTAGGTACGTTTTCATATGGCTTGAGATAGTTGGTACTGATGGTATAAAAGCATGTATAAATCTGTCACGTTTCAAGATTTTATTCCTCGTCTTCAATTACTCATTGTATGAGAGTTGGTGTCAGTTTGGCTGAGGTAGGAGCAGTGTTGAGGCAGGATGCCTAAAAACAGTGTTAATGTGAATTAAAATCTCACTGTGGGCATTGTAGATCTGCAGCAGAGTAAAATCCTTCCCCTAGTTAGATTTTTTAGTTCCTCTTTTATATTATTGTTTCACACTGTCAGTGTAAACATATCATCTGAAGGTATGATTATCAGGACTATAGAAAAACCTTTACCAAATGTTTGCCTCATCTGAAACACAATTAGAACATGGGAAAAATGGTAGCACATAGTCTCCGATGGATAACTGTAAATGACTCACACCACTGAAGAAGGAATTCCGAACAGAAAGGTAATAAAGAAAGGAGCAGACGAGTATATGGATTGTCTACAGGAACCAAATAGAATCAATAAAAACGAAAGGACGAAATGGACAAGTTAGTGAACAGAAAGCATATCACCACTTTCTCTGAACATACACGAGGATGAAACAGTGAATAAAAATGACAGGATATTTCAGAACAGAAAAAAATATTTTTCTAGCACTACAAAATTGCTTGCAGGATCAGGACCTGTGCCTTTTGCCGACATGTGCTCAGCTTCTGAGATACCCAAGCTAACGACCTGCTCTCACAGCTTTACTTCCACCAGTTCCTTTCTCGTACTTTCCAAACTTCATAGACGTTCTCTTGCAATACCTTACAGGACCAGCGCTCCTGTAATGTAAGGTATTACGAAGATTTGTTTAGACAAAAATACCATGTTTATATAAAGTAATGATATACACTGCCAGGCAAAACATGTGCAGCACTCAGAAGACACGGCCGGATGTCAGCGTGACTTCGTATACGCACACACCACTGGCAGTTATGTAAATGATTAGAACGACAGTTCCGTCTGACAGGTACGCCGATCATGTTTAGTGCTGTTATTACGCCCAGTAGGGTGTATAAGGGGCGTGAACAGCATGAGATGTTGAGTGATAATTGTGAAGGACATGGAGATGACGGGCACCCGTGTGAGACAGCGTTATTAGTATCTGGAAGAATATGAAAGAGTCCTCTTTGTGGATCTGTATTTGGCTGGTTAAACTGATAGTGCAGTATCTTGGTCTATGGGGCATTCGGATGTGACAGTGCCCCGATGTTGTACCACATGGGAACGTCTGGGCAGGCATTCTCGTCATGAAGGTTCTCGTCGACCAAGTCTGCCCTCCACAACGGACGATCGCTGTGTTGTGCACCAAACACATAGTGACCACTTCATATCTGCACCTGCCATCCAAGAAAAAGTAATGGGCTCTTTGCTTTATTCAGCGTCTTTCCATACCGTTGGTCGGAGAGAAGCCTGACTTTCAATTACACTACCATGCGTAGGATGCCGTTAACACCGCACCACAAACGGCTTCGTTTGGAGTGGTACCAGGACTGGGAAGCATGGCCTGCTGAAGAATAGCGTCGCATTGTGTTTAGCAATGAACCGCGGCTCTGCACTACCAAGAATGACCGTCACGGTGAGTATGTCTGCAGCCTAGGGAGAGGCCTTAATATTCCAGTGTTTTGGAAAGCGCAGCGAGGCAACTTCTGATGTCATGATGTGGAGAGCCATCGGGAGTTACTTCAAGTAACGCCTAGTAGCTATTGCCGGAAGTCTGACGGCACAACGGTACATCACGTACCCCTTGCGTCCTCATGTGTTTCCTCTCATGCAACAGTATCATAGCGCCATTTTTCAACAGGACAATATTCATCTGTACCATGGAAATTTTCTCTGTGAACTGTTTGACTGTGGATGAGGAGCCCCAAGTATGTCCTCGACATGTGTGGGACAAGCTTGGTCGTCGATTGAGTACCAGTACCAACATACAGTATAACAAGGACCGGATGCAACATTTATGGGCCAGCTTGCCTGAGAAGGGAGTATGACACCCTTCCCGACCAAGTCAGTGCATGTATCCAAGCCAGGGGGGTCCAACGTCAACTCTGATAAGTGGACTCACATCGCCAAGATCTTTGTAAAGTTGACTCGATTTTGCAATCACTGAAATAACATCATACACCCTCTCAATCAGAGAAACTTCATTTTGTTTCCTCGTCTCCTTCACCGCGCTTCACTTTTTTTGTTTGGCAGTGTGCTTCACAGACGACATTACTTCTGACCACAATAAGGGGCGCTTTTGAAGAGCCTAATTAGTGCATAATTTTGATTAGAGGTAGACGGAGAAAAGATGAATCTGGTGGTGAGTATTAGAATAAGAGAGTAGCAACTGCCTGAACATCATAACATCGGGACGACTCGCTAGAAGGACACTAGCTCAAAAAAAAAAGTTCAAATGGCTCTAAGCACTATAGGACTTAGCATCTGAGGTCATCATTCCCGTAGACTTAGAACTACTTGAACCTAACTAACCTAAGGACATCACACACATCCATGCCCGACGCAGGATTCGAACCTGCGGCCGTAGCAGCAGCGCGGTTCCGGACTGGAGCGCCTAGAACCGCTAGACCACCGCGGCCGGCGGTGCTGCAATGTTTACGCTTCCTGGCTGGCAGCTGGCGATACTTCCGCGTGATCGGGTAACGCCAGTTGTTCAGACGGAAAATTTTATATCTCCGTTTTCTTATTAATTTTTCACCTAACACAACACGTATCGGCCGATCGCAATCCTCATGGTGCAGAACAGATTAGACATCAGCAACAATTAAAGATTAACGTGTGGGGTGGAGCTGCAGATTACCGTCAGGTAGGGCCAAACGCTTGGCCACAGTGACCGGCAGGAAACTAGCATATCCAGTAAGTATGCCGACAGCAAGGGAGTGTCTTACAATGTAAACGCTACCAAACTAATACTCTCGTATTTCCGTGGATGTAGGATATTTTTACTAAAATTTCATCTTTTTAGAAACTTATTTTCAGAAGATACATCAGCGTATGCTACAGATGAAGAATGTACTGAGGATATGATGACTATAGCGTGTGTTACAGGGGGGGGATCACGACACAGCATGACCTTTAGCTTCTCGCTATATTTCCGACTTACTTAGATAAAGGTGGAATCATTGTCATTATATACGTGCAAACATATTACCTAGTCAATTATATATACATGATTACTGTTAACATTAATAAACACAGTATCATATTATTCCTACTGACGCAACTACACTTAAAAACAAGTTGTTGGTTTTTTTATTACCGCCTACCAGTTTTTAAGTAGAGATTGGTCAATGGAATGGAAAGATTTGTCCAGGACAAATGATTGTAAACTACACTCCTGGAAATTGTAATAAGAACACCGTGAATTCATTGTTCCAGCAAGGGGAAACTTTATTGACACATTCCTGGGGTCAGATACATCACATGATCACACTGACAGAACCACAGGCACATAGACACAGGCAACAGAGCATGAACAATGTCGGCACTAGTACAGTGTATATCCACCTTTCGCAGCAATGCAGGCTGCTATTCTCCCATGGAGACGATCGTAGAGATGCTGGATGTAGTCCTGTGGAACGGCTTGCCATGCCATTTCCACCTGGCGCCTCAGCTGGACCAGCGTTCGTGCTGGTCGTACAGACCGCGTGAGACGACGGTTCATCCAGTCCCAAACATGCTCAATGGGGGACAGATCCGGAGATCTTGCTGGCCAGGGTAGTTGACTTACACCTTCTAGAGCACGTTGGGTGGCACGGGATACATGCGGACGTGCATTGTCCTGTTGGAACAGCAAGTTCCCTTGCCGGTCTAGGAATGGTAGAACGATGGGTTCGATGACGGTTTGGATGTACCGTGCACTATTCAGTGTCCCCTCGACGATCACCAGAGGTGTACGGCCAGTGTAGGAGATTGCTCCCCACACCATGATGCCGGGTGTTGGCCCTGTGTGCCTCGGTCGTATGCAGTCCTGATTGTGGCGCTCACCTGCACGGCGCCAAACACGCATACGACCATCATTGGCACCAAGGCAGAAGCGACTCTCATCGCTGAAGACGACATGTCTCCATTCGTCCCTCCATTCACGCCTGTCGCGACGCCACTGGAGGCGGGCTGCACGATGTTGGGGCGTGAGTGGAAGACGGCCTAACGGTGTGCGGGACCGTAGCCCAGCTTCATGGAGACGGTTGCGAATGGTCCTCGCCGATACCCAAGGAGCAACCGTGTCCCTAATTTGCTGGGAAGTGGCGGTGCGGTCCCCTACGGCACTGTGTAGGATCCTACGGTCTTGGCGTGCATCCGTGCGTCACTGCGGTCCGGTCCCAGGTCGACGGGCACGTGCACCTTCCGCCGACCACTGGCGACAACATCGATGTACTGTGGAGACCTCACGCCCCACGTGTTGAGCAATTCGGCGGTACGTCCACCCGGCCTCCAGCATGCCCACTATACGCCCTCGCTGAAAGTCCGTCAACTGCACATACGGTTCGCGTCCACGCTGTCGCGGCATGCTACCAGTGTTAAAGACTGCGATGGAGCTCCGTATGCGACGGCAACCTGGCTGACACTGACGGCGGCGGTGCACAAATGCTGCGCAGCTAGAGCCATTCGACGGCCAACACCGCGGTTCCTGGTGTGTCCGCTGTACCGTGCGTGTGATCATTGCTTGTACAACCCTCTCGCAGTGTCCGGAGCAAGTATGGTGGGTCTGACACACCGGTGTCAACGTGTTCTTTTTTCCATTTCCAGGAGTGTAGATTTAAGCTTTGCTTCGCTAGCTGTCAGACATTTTGTGTAATTGGGCAAATGATCGAAAAATTTTATTGCTGAATATTGAATTCCTCACTGAGCCACTGACAGCTTTAACAGTGGATAATAAAGGACATTTTTCCCTCTAATGTTGTAGGTATGTACATCACTGTTCTCCTCAAATTGTGATGGATTATTTATGGCGAATTTCTTTACCGAAAATTATAATTTGACGTCACAATTAAAATGCCTAGCTCTCTGAATGGGTGCCCACATGACCTCCATGGGCGAACACCACATATTATTCTTACTGCTCGCTTTTGTGCAATCAATACATTCTTGCTAAGAGTTGAGTACGAGATTGCTGAGTGGAAATGCGAAAAATATGTTAGGAGGTTGATACGTCTGTTTCTAAAAGTAGCAATTATACTAAGAGCAAAAGTAGCTGAACCTAATTGTTTGAGAAGCTCACTAATATTCTTCTTCCAGCTCAAGTTGTCAACAATATGCACACACAAAAATTCTCAGGATTCTACCCTACTGGCCGCCTCCTGTTCATGTGCTACATTAGTTGTTGGTATGACTCTGTTTGTTGTACAGAACTGAATGTAGTGTTCTCTTTTTCCAAAATTATGGAGATTCTATTTGAGAGAACACTCAATAATTCATTGAAAGGTATCATTTACTAATTCATTTGTTGCTCTCTTTGTAATAGGATTTATTACAACACTAGTTTCGTGTGCAAAAAGTATCACTTCTGTTTGTTGAAGGTTAACTGAAGGGTCATTCACATAAGTAACGAATAGGAGTGGAATTTTGTGGGACTTCCTTTGTGCTTTTACCCCAGTCACTACAATTTTCCATCTTTCCGACATTGTCTGAATTATTCAACACAAATGTTTATTCTGTTTATCAAGTATGATTCAGACTAGCTGCGTGAAAAGTCATGTTCCAAAAAACTTGAGTTTTGCTAAGAGAGGATCATAATGTGCCCTATCGAAAGTCTTTGGAGAGATGACGAGAAATACCAACAACCGATATATTATTATTTAGGGCTTCTACTGTTTGATGGGTGAATGTATAAATACCTTTCTCAGTTGAGCAACCTTTCTGGAATCGAAACTGTGATATGCTCAGTAAATTGTACCATTGAAGCGTGAGACTCATCTTGAGATCACACGGACAGCTACGTGTAGTGCACTGGCTGCAAAATGAATGGTGACGTTGTGCCAAGACGAGCAGGCTAGTGCCCTTCCAGAAGAACCACACTACAAGAAGATGGCAGAACTGTTCGACTGGCTCTGCAGAATAGACTCACGACATAGCAGAGGTTACTGGCAGAGTGTCACCGCAAACTATCGGGAACAGATTAGTGCAATCTGGTTGAGATCTCTAGTTGTCGCGTGTCGTTTACCTCTCACACTTTACCACATAAAACAAATAATTGCATGGTGTTGAGATAGAACTGCGTCAGTGGTATTCTGTGGTGTCCAACGTCACCAGAGTGTCTGTAGTAGACCTGATAAAGGTCACAGTAAGCAACGGTTCCTATTAGTTCCGAGTAGAATGAAAGTTGCATCATTTCATACATGTTGTATGACGAACATCTCCACAAAGTTTTATAAATGAGGAACAACGCCTCAAAACCTATTACGTGTAGCCAAGGTCAAAACACAGATGCATTTGTACACGAAAAACGGCATGCTCTTTAATGCTGTTGAGTCAGATCGGGACATTCCGTATTCTTTCCCATTGTAATTTAGTGCTGAAAACATTTATCGGATCAAATCGTTTTATGCACGTTGCAGTCGACGGTTCAAAACGTATTATGTTCACGTCATGTTTGCCAGCCTGGATTATTAGCCCGCTCTTTTGTTAGCTGTTCCCGCTATTTTAATCATGCAGCTCAAAGTGTGGTGTTGATTGCATGACTGTGCACTTTCGGTGTCCATGGAGGGCTGTTTACCTGTGGGAGATCGATCGAAAGCAAGTAGAATGAGAATGCGAGAACCAAAAAACAGTGTGAAAAGGTGGCTCAGTAAGTAATAACACCTGATGTATT
This sequence comes from Schistocerca gregaria, assembly GCF_023897955.1. Taxonomy (NCBI): domain Eukaryota; kingdom Metazoa; phylum Arthropoda; class Insecta; order Orthoptera; family Acrididae; genus Schistocerca; species Schistocerca gregaria. The sequence continues at coordinate 593,647,566 of NC_064923.1, read as the reverse complement.
CTGCGAATGATGATTTTCCGTGAAATCTGTTATGCTGGTGTACTGATGTATTACTCGTGTGGGAAAGATTGAATAAATACTTCTTGCTGTACACTGATTGAGCTTTATTATTTATAGTTACGACGAGAGGAGGTGTATTTCGTGTTAAGTAGGCTACTACAAGCGAGATGCATATTTCAGTAATTTTGAGCTGCCTTGTAATCGAAAAGAAGGCGCTCTCAAGTGTGGAAGCATGCAAATAGTCTGTATAATGAAAAGAAAAACTTAAGTTCACATTGTACCGAACAAAGTGGAACAAGATCGCAGACTCAGTTATACGATGGAAATATCACCTCCAAAACTACAAAGAAGTGAAGTGCGCTTACGCAAGGGAGGGCAGGGACTCTGACGCTTACGTAGATTCGCTGTGCTGTCTGCTCCCTTGGCGTATTCCATGTTTATGGTCGCCTCTCTGTCTCTGCACCTGTTTCTGTTACAGCTAGGCCGTCCTCCTTAAGCTACTGATGCTCAACATGACGAAACTTCGTAATGCTTTCACTCTTGTCATGTTGCTCCGAATACCTTTGTATATTTTCTGTCGTTTATGGTTTGGCTTCCTGACTATCTGATGACGCATATGTCCCGAAACGCTTCAAATAAAGTCATTGGTTTTTTTACTATTGGCACTTCATTTAGCGACCAATTCAGCAACTTTGCGCGCGCTTCTTAATTTTCACTATGGTTGCATTCTCCCTGATTGACGTTATGTCACAATTACAATTTATTGTCTCCTGTTGGGCTTTACAGGAAATAAGTAACTTGTATTTAGCGGGAAGAAGAATTACGGTTAACCATCACAAGATCGCATCCAATAAGCAGTGTATTTTCCGTGGTATGATTCCCAAACATGCCAAGTTAAAGTTAAGAAATCTGTCTGATAGCAATGAGTTTGTTAAAAGTAAATGTGAACATATGAGCAATTTGGTCAGTAATTTTCCGTTTAGGGAAAGAGATGTCGCAACGCGCAGACACATGTGCTAATTACGTGCACTTGTAACAAAGTCCCTCTGTAGGCAAGGGCAACAAGCATGTCGCATGTAACCATCCTTTTGCGCGCAATCAACCTATTACACCTCGAGTTGTCTTCTGATGAGCAGCACATTTTAAGTAAAGGTTGGAATTTTAATCTCCCAACAGCAGTTAACAACGAAGTGTTAAAAGAGATACTGCTGAAATTAGAAACGTTTGTGAACAGTGTAAACAAGATAATCCTGTAAGACCTCTTGTGAATGGATCCCAAAGCCCCATTTTTAATAAAACGTTTTTAATATGTCAGACTTAAAGTCGCTTTCGTTTTTCCTAATACGTGGTCCGTTAAGAACTGTTTCGAAATGGCAGCACTAAGCAAGAATTGTAGTATGGCAGAAGATTCGACATCAGTAATTCTTTAACATCAGTAATCGTTGCACTAACATTCCGGTGGACGAAACTTTGGAGATCATACGTAAGAATTTTTGAAACATAAAAAATTAGAAGTCGTGGTAGCCTATGGACTTCTTGAACTTATTCCTCTCACCCTTCCATTCCCCTTTTTTTTTTTTTTTGTTTCCTTGGTAAGACATATATCAAAGAGATAACTCGCTATAGAGTGCAGCCTATCAAGTATTCTGGATGAAATCTTTATTAACGACTTACAGAACACCATCTTCAAAAATAACCAGTCAATTTTGAATAAAATTCTAGTTTATCGTAGATACGTGGATGACATTGCGATTGTGTACCGTCGTAATGAACAGGATGTTCTGAACTTCACACAGGCTTTGAACAAAGTTCATCTGAAAATTCGTTTCATTGTTGAATTAGAGAATAAGAATCGTGTCAGCTTTCTTTATCTTATGTTAACGAGGGAGGGCACCTCAGTGACCTTAGATATCAATCGCAAACCAACAGCCACTGACATTATTGCCAGTAATTATTCTGCCCATCCATCTGCACATAAACGTGCATCATTTCACTCAAGTTAGAGCTCAGCATTGAAGCTTGAATCAGGAGACTAATGTTATTATATAAGTAGGACGCGCCAATGGATATTCGGATTCATCCATGCGTGCTACCGAGAAAAAATTCTTCGATAAAAGTCATCTTAAAGATGATACAGCCTCTGAAAAATTTTATGCGTCTATATCTTACACAGGAATATAGTGAGACTACTGCGCGTGCGTTTAGGAAGGCGAAAGTGCAGATCTACTTTCTAACGCGGAAAAAGTTAGATCTGTTGTTGCGGGATTCTGTTAACGATAAACTTGATAAATGCAACCGCTCAGACGCCTACAAAATTAAATGTGATTCCTATGGATCAGTCTACGTGGGTAAAACTGGGAGAAGCTTTGTCGCTAGATTTCGTAAAAACACTTATAAAAATAATTCCGCAGCCGGGTGCCATTTAGCACATGAGGGTCACCTCATACTTCCCATAGACAGAGGCCTTAAGATACTTCATTTAGAGCGAAAAGGACATGAGTTAGATGTTTTGGAACAGTTTTATGCACCAATCGCGTGTCCCATCTTCACTGTTGAATGAACAGCTGCCTTCAAGACACCAGCGTTTTTTAGAATATGTGAGGAAACACTACACTTGTAATTCCATTTCCCACCTGCTCTACCCAATTCCACATATGTATTCGTCCATGCGGTTGGTTGTTAAACCTTTCATTTCCGTCGTATTTTTTAGAATAAATACAGAAATGTTTTTCCGTGTACTTGCGCCACTTTCCTTCATTCTATCTATATTTTATACTACTCTTCTTGCTCTATGTTTTTTATGCAGATGTATTGGTCCTATGCACACTTTTTGATATGTATTTTCCTTGAGGGTTTGAGTCCCTGACAGCGTTGGCATTCTATGTTATTTTGTATTTCATTTAATCATTATGAACTGTTATTACTTCTTCTACATTATGCACAGTATTTCACTTATTCCTTATTTTAACGTTCTTTCTTGTATGAGCTCCCTCGCACTCCCCTATGAAGGTGGAATTTATTGCTCTAATTATATGTATATCACATTTTTATGTTTCATTATGCGTAAGTAGGCTGTACACAAATACCGCATTTGACGTGTCTTTCAGATGATTTGAGTCCCTGATATCTTATATATGTAAAATATTTTTGCTTATTTATTGTAGTATTTTGTTGTGTTAACTCTAAAGCATTTTCAAAGCATTATTCTGCTTTGTATTACCGGAGCTTTGTTACATTATTTCATACACGAGTATTTTACTATTCTCTTGAGTCATTTTAGTACCTTTCAATGGTACTAGTCCATTACCTGATCCTGTTAGTGCTCGTATTCGTTTCGTATACCATGACTGCTTTTTCCTTCTTCTTTTCTTTTTTTGTTTTTTCTTTTAACATTGGAATTTCATATACTTTTATTCTATACCACTATGTGGTATGGTTCACACTTTTTGCAGTACATCATTTATGCATAATTTTGTTTTTGTATAATAGGTTTGTATACATTGCATATATTATTTTATACGTCTGTTCTATTGATGGCATTTTATACCAAAGTAAAAATGGTTTTATGGCGTGTTGTTTAACTTTCTTGCTTTTTATACCTTTCTGGAAGTAATGTTTTATACTCAGAAATTTTTATGTAAATAAATTAGAATATTTCATTATGTCTTCGCCGCTATGCGGCACCACTTATGTATGCTTCGCCGGCCACTGGTGGCGTAAATTTCCTAACTAGTAAGCATGTTGTAGTTTCAAATTGGTTTGTGATGACAACTGTATTGGTTACAACATGTCTTAATGCGTCTGAATATCTAGATGATCATGGCGTGTATGTTAGCTCTCTATATTTCGAAACTTTGTAATGCTTGTACTCTTGTCATTTTGCTCTGTATACCTTTATATATCTTCGTAATTTGTATTTTGGTTTTCAGACTATCTGATAATATGTATCTCCCAAAATGCGTCAAATAAAGTCATTGATTTTTTAACTAGTGGAATTTCATTTAGCCACCAATTTTGCAGCACTGCTATTAATCGGCATTGTGGTTGCATTCCTCCTGCGTGAATTTATGTCACAATTACAATTCCCAGTATCTGACTAATGCGATTTTCGTTGTTTTAAGTTAATCTGAAGACGGTACAACCACACGAAACGCATCATAATCAATAAAACGTTTTACAGCAGTGACTTTTATTCTTTTTGAAACACGTTAATAACTCTATTATCTTATGTGATGAAATGTGTCAGACAATAAAAAAAAATAAAAATTGAAATGAACCTTTCAAATCATACTGTGAGAAAACATGATTGCTTCACGACGTATTATGTTCAGTGAATTGGTTCGAAATGTATTGAGCGATATTTAAAAATTAAGATGGTTGTTTTATGCATTGGGCAATGGTTTCAATCGTGATTAATTCTGGAACGTAATCTATCTACCTAGGTCCTGCTGTCGAGAATTGTGGCATATTTCAATTAGCAGGAAGGGATTATAGTGGTTGGAGAGAGAGATAATATTAATTGTCCAGAGCTGCAGTAATTATGGTTCAGTAGCACCAAAAATTGTCTGCTCAAAAACGCCTGTAGGCATAGGTGCGTTCGTGTTGAGAATGTTGTGAAAGCTCTTGAACACTGCATAAATATTAATTCCTTTTGATTTTAGTGTACGCCTTGGTATTTACCTTTCCTCCTCCAGATGTACAACAATGCCGTCGTGGCTACGGCGGCTGTTCTCTCTACGTGTTGACTTCGTCTCCGAAAGGTCCTTTTGAAAATACAAGTTCTCGTCTCATCGGGAGAAGAAACGTAGGACGTAGCTCGGCAGTAGAATGAAAACTGGCGACTTCCGCGTATTTTAACCTTTACTTAACACAATGCTGAGGGAGCAATATATACGTCTTCCTCGCAACAGCTCAAAAGACCGACAGACACCGAGATCGGTGAAGAAAACAAATGAAGTACCTAAAACGACTGCTATTTTAACCTTCATGTTTCTGTTAGCTTACTGAGATGATCATACGTCCGTGCAGTATCTTCGCCGCAAGGGTACGGCGCGAATATTTATTTATATTTGTAGTTCATTAAAAGAACCTACGCACGGCCTGTGCACTTAATAAGATTTCAAACGATGCTCCTCAAATATTGAAATGGTGATACATGGTTAAAAACATTACATTTGCGTTCGTGTACGTATGACGTTTGGATAACTTGCAGCAATATCTCACAGAACACGAAAAATACCATATTTTTAGTACCAGATTCAATGTTATGTGATGTTTTTATACCAAATCTACATTTATACCGGTAGACATGTATTGCCTTATTATTAAATGTCACTGCTAGCCTTGCTGCGTTTTGTTTCATGCTCTCTCATTTCCTTATATTAAAATGTTATATTTTTTAATTATTTGTATCTGTGTCTTTACTGTTTTCTTTCGTTACTGATTTTTCATTTCGGAAGGTGAATGTTTAATTCAGTGATTGGTGATCCAGAATGTCCATACAATGTCCCAATAAATGTAGAAGATTAACAGTGACTGTAGAGAAATCGTAAGTAATATTTGAAAACCAGGTGATCAGTAGACTACGATCGGAAATTTTGAATATCTAGTGATGTGTGATGCCAACTATGCTGGCATATCTGTAAGCCTTACAAAATATGGAAAACAGGAAATTTCTGCTGATAAATCTTTGTTTGGTACTGGTGATAAAATTCTTCCTAGGTCTGAAGAATATAAATTGCACTGCTACAGCGTACTCAGCAATGTGATAAAATAAATTGTATGCATTTCTGCTTACTGCTGATGCTCCTCATAGCAGTCACCAAAATAAATGGATTTGCATGATTGTCAACGTGTCACTATACAGTTGTATGCCACAGGTGAAAGTGATGTGCTACGAGCAGGAAAATTTAAATGATCTCTTTTTTACTTAAAGAACTGGTGCAAAAGGTTAAAAATCTTGTGAAACGTGCAAGAAGATACCGAATTCCCGTCTGAGTAAGAAAAAGACGCGAAAATCTTGCCACGACAGTGTTCTAATTGAATAAAAATAAAGTTGTGCCGTGACGATAATGGCTTCCCAGTATTTTATACACAAAATCAGTATTAAGAAACTAGTGACACTGCAGGTGAGGATATCATGGTCAGAAGAATGAAAAACATGGCCGATATTACATCTGAAGTATCAGTAAGTTGAAGAGGTTTCACGGTTAATATGATTGTGTCGCTAGAACATAATCAAGTCAGCCACACGATACTGATGTCATTCCATTTATGGAAAAGTTTTTAGAATGCTACTTATTATTCCGCTCTGCAGACCGTTACATTGCATACTCAGTTAGCTGCTGCATTCCCGCCACGCCTTCTTCTCAGTAGCAGACAGTACTTAATCGATCCTGCGAACGAACCGAAGATGTAGACTAAATAGTTCGGAAGCAAATTCACACTTGTCTCGAAGGAATTTGAAAGTAACGTGAGGCCTGCGGCTGGTTTCTCAAGTGGGGGCTAGAAATAAGAGACACACAGCACACACTGTGGGAACAGTTCTTGGATACTGCACATGGTTAACACAAATACCGGTGATACAGTTCCGCTGCACTTAATGATGACATGGACGAACCCAATATCCACTACTCGTATACAGGGTGACAATTATTGAACTAAGTGAAATAAAATAGTCATAATTTCTGAACGGTTTTCGTTAGGACGTTCAAACTTCACGATTGGCTGCAGGGCTTGGTGGGAATTAGTATGGGTATGTATGGTTTGGTTTAGCGACGAAGCGCACTTTGATTTGTATGGGTTCATCAATAAGCAAAATTGGCATATTTGGGGGACTGAGAATCCGCATTTGGCCGGCCGCGGTGGTCTCGCGGTTCTAGGCGCGCAGTCCGGAACCGCGCGACTGCTACGGTCGCAGGTTCGAATCCTGCCTCGGGTATGGATGTGTGTGACGTCCTTAGGTTAGTTAGGTTTAAGTAGTTCTAAGTTCTAGGGGACTGATGACCACAGATGTTACGTCCCATAGTGCTCAGAGCCATTTTTTGAATCCGCATTTCGGGATCGAGAAGTCTCTTCACCCTCAACAGGTGACTGTGTGACGTGCAATTTCCAGTCAGGAGTAATCGGTGCGATATTCCTTGATGGCACGGTGACTACCGAACGGTACGTGAAGATTCTGAAAGATGATTTCATCCCCATTATCCAAAGTGACCCTGATTTCGAGAAGATGTGGTTCATGAAAGACGGAGCTCGACCCCGTCAAAGCAGGAGAGTGTTTGAAGACCTGGAGGAGCGCTTTTGGGATCTCATTCTGGCTGTGGGGTACTGAGAGGCCACTGGCATGGGCCTCGGTTGGCAACCACAGTCTTCGGATCTGCACACATGCGACACGTTTTTGTGATGCTACATCAAAGACAATATACAGCAATAACCTCAAAATCATTGCTGAGCTAAAAACAGCCATTCAGGAGGTCGTCGACAGCATCGATGTTTCGACACTTCTGCGGGTCATACAAAATTTCGGTATTCATCTGCGCCACATCGTCGCCAATGATGGCAGGCCTATCGAACATGTCGTAACCTACAGCCGAATATCTGTACTGACGTTTTACATATTGAATAAAATGTGTCAACGCCGTTTTTTTAACTAAATCTCTTTTCTTTCACATAGTTCAATTATTGTCACCCTGTACATAATTACTACACTTGCCGTCAATATCACGTGCAGAGCTTTCTGGTCACTAGCATAACTTCGATTAGTGAGTAGATACATAATTACTACACTTACCGTAAATATCACGTACAAAACTTTCTCATCACCAGTATAAACTTCGATCATCACATATCTTTGAGAAATTTCTAGTAACTTCATTACAAACACTTAGTTCTCTTGGAAATAAACGGATATCCAAAACTCTTTGCTTCACACTTTTCTCTATAAATTTCTTTCCAGTGTGCGGTGTCTAATTACTCTATATTTATTGGAAATAAGAGCAAAACATGAAACAGAACTTGAGGAAGTATACCAGGACCTTGGTGAACGGGGTGAACAGTCTACTGAGGACATAATATAAACCGATAATAAGCGTAAGCCAAAGAAAGTGCAAACTAATGAAGAGTAGCGCATATGAGACTAGCGATACACTTAGCACCACAATTAAAGACTACATAGTAGACGAGATGAAAATTACCGGCTACAGTGGAAGCAACATAATGTAACACAGGCAAAACAAAAAATACGGAAGAAGCAGACTAACACAGAGAAAGCGAGAGATCAAAAGAATAATAGTATCGAACATAGGCCTTAATTTGAGAAGAAAATTTAAAACGTACGTCTGGAGCACGGTATTGTATGGAAGAGAATCACGGACTGTGAGTCCAACAGAATAAAATGGAATCGAAGCTTTTGAACAAAATTCTTTGATTGTATATTTCCATCCGCGACTTCTTAGAAAGTGCGTGCGTGATGGAAAGTAATGCCCGCCATTTTATTATGTGACAACTCTCATAGCTTTTAAATTAAAGAAATGTTATTAACATTCTACATCTTTGTTATTCGTGTCTACCTATTTAATTCTCAACATACTCATCCTGATTACGAACACATTTTTCCCAACGAGAGACCAGTTTGTTGATACCGTCACTGTAGAATATTTGGCTTTGATGATGGAGCCACGAACACACACCTCGGCATGCGCTGTTTCATCATTGACAAGCTCAAGTCCTCGAAAATGTTCTTTGAGTTCTAGAAATAGATGAAAATCGGATAGGGTCAAGTCGGAACTGCATTTCGGGACCATCGATGACAGTGAATCCAAGGCATTGGATTGTTGCAGATGTCGCAACATTCACGTGTGGTGTGGCATTGTCGTGCTGAAGGAAAGGGTCCTCTTCGAATTCGAAACTCGATTACATCGCACTATTTCTCACGCACCGACATATCTAAGTTTCACACCGGCATGTCACATGTTACGGTCTAGAGCCCTCTAGGGACTGAGGGTTCCTAACATATATATATATAAAGAATTAAGACGTAGAGTGCTAATAACGTTCGTTTTACGAGAGTGTGTCAAATAAAAACCATAAACATTTTTTTAAATATTATTTATTGTGCAGAAGTGGTACAAAGCTGTATCACTTTTCAACATAATCTTCCTCCCGCTCAGTGCAAGTCTTCCAGCGCCAACAAAGTACATAAATTCCTTCAGAAAAAAATTCTTTTGGTAGTCTGTGCAACCACTCATGCACCGCACATATGGAAATCACTTGGGGCAAGGTCTGGTGAGTATGGTGGATTAGGGTGACACTTAAAATGCAGGGCTTTGATTGTTGCAACTGTTGTACGGACAATGTGGGGCCTTGCATTGTCATGCTGGAAAAGGACACCTGCTGACAGCAATCCACGTCGCTTTGATTTGATTGCAGGCTGCACATGATTTTTTAGGAGATCTGTTTATGATGCACTGGTGACAGTGGCCCCTCTAGACATGTAATGGTCCAAAATGACGACTTTTTCGTCCCAAAAGAGAATCAGTATAACCTTCCCTGCTGATGGTTCTGTTCGAAACTTCTTTGGTTTTGGTGATGAGGAATGGCGCCAATACTTCCTCGCTCTCTTCGTTCCCAGTTAGTGGAAATGAACCCAGGTTTCGTCCCCAGCAACGATTCTTGCAAGGAAGCCATCACCTTCTCGTTCAAAGGGCCAAAGAAGTTATTCACAGGCATCAACACGTCGTTCTCTCGTATCAGGAGTCAGCTGCTGTGGCACCCATCTTGCAGACACTTTGTGGAACTTGAGCACATCATGCACAGTGTGGTGTGCTGACCCGTGAGTAATCTGTAAACATGCTGCAATGTAATTCAGTGTCACTCGGCGGTTTTCCTTCACTATGGCCTCAACTGCTGAAATGTTCTGTGGAGTCACAACTCGGTGTGCCTCACCTGGACGAGGAGCATCTTCCACTGAAGTCACACCATTTGCAAACTTTCTACTCCATTCGTAGACTTGCTGCTATGACAAATATGCATCACAGTACTGAACCTTCATTCGTCGATGAATTTCGATAGGTTTCACACCTTCACTAAGCAAAAACCGAATAGCACAACTTTTTTCTCTCCTGGAGCAAGTCACAAGTGGGGCGGCCATCTTTATACTGATACTGCGACGATATGTGTGCATCTGGACTATGGTGCCACCTACAGGCCACTCTGCACGCTGTTTGTAGCACGCTTACCAACTTACAGGATAATGAAGCAAAATTTCGATTTGTTATTACACATTTTAGGTTTTAATTTGACTCACCCACGTATTTCAATAACTTAGAGTTTTCATCACGCCTTCGTGAAACAAGTTACGTGGTGACTACTCAAAACGATGTGTATGCGCTTCAGCAAAGCAACATAAGTGTAATTTCGCTGAAGCGCTCATACATAATGGATAACCTATAGGACATGAAAATTTATGAGACAGTAGTTGACAAAGATATGAGCTGCCGAAATGACCGATAAACCAAACCATTGTTTACACTTCTTAATATCGTGCTGGAACTTTACAAAGCAACAATTCTGCGTGGAAAGGATTCGAAAAGTTCTTCGTAGATTTCTAGAGGTATGCGGCACCGTATTTGTAAGCATAGTATACGCATATCCCGTAAATTATACGCCGGTGGTTTGTGAGCAACTAGCTGGCGCCCGAAACCGTCCCAGAAACGTTTCAGCTGCAACAGATCAGGCAAGACTTCAACGTGAGTTCGCTATAATCTTCCTCAAACCATTGTAGCATAATTTTGGCTTTGTGCTATGGACTGTTAAAATGCTGGAAGACGCAATCACCGGAGCGAATATATCTAGAATGAGCGAATGCAGTCAGTCCGCAGTGATGTTCACATAGCCCACACCAGCCACGGTGCCGTCGATTACAACCACAAGGGAGATGGAAGCCCAGGCGAGTTTCCTCTAAAGCGCAACCACTCGCTTGGATGACGGCGTACTCGGAAACGACCTGCTGCAGTAAGAAGCATGATTCACTCATTAGGCCAGTGGCCAAATTCTTGAAAGACATGTTGGCACAAGTTTAGGACAGTACACATAGAAGGAAAGTACCCCACATCAGTTATGTCCATCTGTCTCAACCTTGTCGATCTGCGAGATTTGCCACTGGTGTTTGTTAACATTTGTCTACATAGTCCAGATTCTTTGACTTGCCAGTACAATTATTTGCTAAAAAGTGTCTTTGCTGTGATTAACACACATTTCGTCGGAAGTTATCCATGACTGTAACTTATAGGTTACGAACCGTATCGTTAATAAAACGCCACCTTCAGTCACAATATTTTATATTCCCTTTTTAGTTTACTGGAGCTACAGCTCCATTCTCAGGGAAAGTAATGACTTTTTTGGGTGTTACATTTACTTAAATTTATCATCTAACAGTAAATGGAACGGCGTAACTGTCAGTTCTCTACGAAAAAAGAAAATATCTCGCGTAAACATGAATGCTGTTGGATAATGTCTTCATTCCAGACATAAAGGAAACAGACATTTACAAAAACAGTTAATCATTCCTGAGTATTATTCAGTTTAGCACTATATTGAAGTTGGTGCACAGGTTCCTACGTTTCTGTTTCGCATATTGGTTTTCTGGTTGCTATGAGTTTATTTATCGATTGCCATTTTTTATTTGAAGTTCATGAAGCTATTTGAGTTTACAAATTGTCGTTTGGAGGAAGTGAACGGAGCTGCGGACTCTAGAAAATGGAGTGCCAAGTGGAGAAATCGGAACATTCCCGACATGTTTTGTATGACTTCATTAGAGGCTTTACAGTAGCGGAGGCAGCCAGGAACATTTGTGCCGTGTATGGTGATGATGCCATTGGACGGAGCACGTCCAGAAAATGGTTTCAAGTTTTAAGGAGGATCGTTCCGACATTAGTGACCCTTCACGTTCAGAAAAACGTTCAGAGTTTGATGATGCTCATTTGAACACATTAATCCACAAATATCCACGTCAGTGTACTCGATAATTGGCAAATGCGATGAATTGCGATGATTCCACCATCGTGCGACATTTGCATACAATGGGGAATATTATAAAGTCGAGTGTATGGATACCGCAAACTCTAAGCCAAAATCACAAAAATCGAAGTGTGGCCATATGTAAATTTCTGCTTACTCTTCGTCCGTTGTCTCGTGAACATCGACTATTTCTGTCCTGCATCGTCAGTTGTGTCGAGAAATGGTATTTTATGCTGATATAAGGAAAATAAAGGAATGATTAAGTCCAAACAAAGCAGCAACTCCCCATACAAAAACCAGCGTGCATCCGCAAAAGATAATGTTTTGCATCTGGTGGAGCAACGACTGTGCGTTTTACCACGAATTGCTTCGCTGAGGTTATTGAGGCGCCCTGCTTAACCTGCAGCACAGGACAGGTAGTATATATTGTGGAAAGGGGCCAAAATAAGGGGCTGTCAGCTACACTTGAACATACAACTTTATTATTTGATCAAACGTTACACGGTCACAATTTGTTTACACACAGCTCTAATCCTTGGGTCTTAATTACCGGCTATAGGCACTTTAATTTTAAAATGGCTGAAGACCAGTAACTTAAAATGCAAGCATAATCAGAAATTTAAAAGGCAAGCCTTATCTTAAAACAGTTTTTTAGTTAGATTGAAGTAAACAAGTTAAATTCAAATCGGCTGAAGGTCTAACACTTCAAAACTCCATAACATTAACTTTTTTTAATACCAAAGGCCTTACGTGAAACAATTCTTTAATTTAGGCTGAAGGCCTTAAGAGCAAAAGAACTCAAACCCAAAATCGGCTGAAAGCCGAAGACTTAAAATTGAACAACATTAAAATTTTTAAAATGCCAAAGGCCTTACGTGATACAGTTCTTTGGACTAGGCTGAAGGCCTTAAGATCACAACAGCTCAAACCCAAGACTTAAAAAACTCGACATTAAAATTTTTAAAATGCCAAAGGGCTTCTGTGAAACAGTACCATAAACTAGGCAAAGGCCTCAAGAGCAAGACAACTCAAATTCTTGAAAAATCGGCTAGAAGCAATACAAGGACAAACAACAAGAACACATTTTAAAAAAGTAGAGCACTAAACACAAGGGCGCTCAGATGTTCGAGGTTCAGCCTGTAATTCAAATACTAACGCTCGCTTAGATGAGACAGGCAGTCGGGCCAACCATCGCGATCCGACGAGAACCCGACTGACCAACAGTCAGCGGACCCGCCGACAAGGTAGCTTCCACTTCACCCTACCAGGGCACAACAGGAAGTTCAACGGAACAACGTAGCAGGTATTGGTGCCCACAACCAATCATACACGGATCTGTCAAACTGCATACCATGTTGGACAGCAACAACACGATGAGGAAACCAAACTGCCTGAAATTTACGTCAACGGCCAGGGCAGGTAACGGGAACGTTAACAGACACAAGGCAGAAGATTCAAATAACCAAATACAGTGAAACTCCACTGGAGGGTGGCTAGAATTTTCCAACTTGAAAACCACGTTGTTATTCGAGGGAATATCCCAACAGCCGACGACGAACTCCAAACGACACAATGTGAACAGTACTGACTTGCTGGTAGGTTAAACCAAAACTCAACTTTCGTGTCCAGGGTCGGTGAGCCACGGACCTCGTAGCAATGGGAATAGCGCCACACACTCCTACACCGCGTAGAGACATGGAGCGGGCCCCGGGTAAACTACACACCGCCGAGAATTCCTCGCTGATCCAAGCCCAAGCCAACTGACCGCCTCGGAGCCAGTGCGTCGACAACATTTAAAATAACTTGTCAGTCAAAATCACACAAACTACACACAGTTTCAGGAACACTTGCCCAAAGAACTAGACAATGCTAACGGCAGTGACTGTACAATAACAAGGACGAATCACGAGTCGGCACAAACAGCCGTCCATAAGCGATCGCCGGCCAAATACACGTCGTCTGACAAGACGACCGACCGACGACCAACCAAAGTCGTTCCCACTCAGATCATGTGTGTCGGTAACCGTCGGGCGGGTCATAGCTGTCCGGACCTAACTGATGCCGCGCCGCGACTGAACTTGGGCCGCGTGCCAACTCAAACACTGCCAGGTCCGAACTCACAACACACGACGACCGGGAAGTAATAGCAGTCCAGCAAAGATAAAACGGCAGGGCCTATATCGATAAGCGCTGCTGGTTCCGCTCACGGGCAGGCAAGGCAGCAACTCAGTGACACCAGTAATTGAAAATTAACGTAATGAGGTGGCAGAAAGGTAAAAAACAAGATGTTAAATAAGAGATGGCACGAGCACGAGCGACGCACGGCTCAGTTATAATGGGTCACCTTCCTCTAAAATTAGCTGTACTTTTTGTAGGAATAACCGATACCTCATATACTATTCTCGTTAGGTGAACATTATCTCGGCCGTTTCACTAAAAGAATTCATATGCTTTTGAATACGGTGTATTATACATTCCTGGAAATTGAAATAAGAACACCGTGAATTCATTGTTCCAGGAAGGGGAAACTTTATTGACACATTCCTGGGGTCAGATACATCACATGATCACACTGACAGAACCACAGGCACATAGACACAGGCAACAGAGCATGCACAATGTCGGCACTAGTACAGTGTATATCCACCTTTCGCAGCAATGCAGGCTGCTATTCTCCCATGGAGACGATCGTAGAGATGCTGGATGTAGTCCTGTGGAACGGCTTGCCATGCCATTTCCACCTGGCGCCTCAGTTGGACCAGCGTTCGTGCTGGACGTACAGACCGCGTGAGACGCCGCTTCATCCAGTCCCAAACATGCTCAATGGGGGACAGATCCGGAGATCTTGCTGGCCAGGGTAGTTGCCTTACACCTACTAGAGCACGTTGGGTGGCACGGGATACACGCGGACGTGCATTGTCCTGTTGGAACAGCAAGTTCCCTTGCCGGTCTAGGAATGGTAGAACGATGGGTTCGATGACGGTTTGGATGTACCGTGCACTATTCAGTGTCAACTCGACGATCACCAGAGGTGTACGGCCAGTGTAGGAGATCGCTCCCCACACCATGATGCCAGGTGTTGGCCCCGTGTGCCCCGGTCGTATGCAGTCCTGGTTGTGGCGCTCACCTGCACGGCGCCAAACACGCATACGACTATCATTGGCACCAAGGCAGAAGCGACTCTCATCGCTGAAGACGACACGTCTCCATTCGTCCCTCCATTCACGCCTGTCGCGACACCACTGGAGGCGGGCTGCACGGTGTTGGGGCGTGAGCGGAAGACGGCCTAACGGTGTGCGGGACCGTAGCCCAGCTTCATGGAGACGGTTGCGAATGGTCCTCGCCGATACCCCAGGAGCAACAGTGTCCCTAATTTTCTGGGAAGTGGCGGTGCGGTCCCCTACGGCACTGTGTAGGATCCTACGGTCTTGGCGTGCATCCGTGCGTCGCTGCGGTCCGGTCCCAGGTCGACGGGCACGTGAACCTTCCGCCGACCACTGGCGACAACATCGATGTGCTGTGGAGACCTCACGCCCCACGTGTTGAGCAATTCGGCGGTACGTCCACCCGGCCTCCCGCATGCCCACTATACGCCCTCGCTCAAAGTCCGTCAACTGCACATACGGTTCACGTCCACACTGTCGCGGCATGCTACCAGTGTTAAAGACTGCGATGGAGCTCCGTATGCCACGGCAAACTGGCTGACACTGACGGCGGCGGTGCACAAATGCTGCGCAGCTAGCGCCATTCGACGGCCAACACCGCGGTTCCTGGTGTGTCCGCTGTGCCGTGCGTGTGATCATTGCTTGTACAGCCCTCTCGCAGTGTCCGGAGCAAGTATGGTGGGTCTGACACACCGGTGTCAATGTGTTCTTTTTTCCATTTTCAGGAGTGTATTTCAGGCTATAATTCATAAAAAGAAATTAATGTGTTACAATAGATATGTACTAGCATTTCAAATAACTCTTCTTTTTAAAATAATTGAAATTATAAATATTGTGGCCGTGTTATTAATAGTACAATCTAACGCTAGTTATTAAATTTACTTTAGGACTCATTTATAAAATAATGTTATATCTTGGTGATGATTATTCTGCTATGCGGAAAATATGTGAACTCTTTTGTTTTGTAAACTGTTTGGAATATTGTTAGCATGGCAGAATGTAAGTATTCTTGGGCATGCCTCTGATGGAAGTAGTCAGGTTGCTAATCTTGTCAACAATAATGTGAGTTCGTGTTCTGCAGTGAAATTGTAAAGTCGGTGTGGTACAAAAGAAAGGGATACAATAAAAAGGTATTCACAGCAACAGGCAAATCTTGATCAGTTATTCAGTTATAAGAAACCTATTAAACCAAAACTTCAGTGCCGGAAGAATGTCCTCCCAGACACAACAAGAATTAGAGCCAACAACAACAAGAACGACAACTACATAATGAAGACAAGTAAAAAGTTTTTTCTTGTTTATATCTTAAGCCTCTCGAAGCTTTCTAAGCTTTTTGCAGAGACATGGAACTTAAATGGTGATGTGTGGGAGGGTAAGATTATAAGGTGTAACCATCACTGCTGACATTTACTGTAAATGACTGAAACATCTTGCAAACGGAGTCGAAGGACAACGGCCAGAAAAACTTCGTGAAGTATCGCTACTGCACGATAACGCCCGCCTGCATTCTGCTGGACTGCCAAAGAAGCACAATACAGCAGCTGGGTTAGGAAGTGATAGTGCACACACCTTTGCACCTAATCTTTGAAAAAAAAAACCTTTTTTGTTTTACATACCTGTCTTGAAAGTTTCGTTATTCCAATGGTATCTAATAAGTGATTTCCCGTAATACACTAAAACTCGTAAAATTTATTATTCTATTTTTTTTACTAGTAAGTCATGCTTCTGCAATATATTTTCACAATATTTTGCATTTACAAATGAAGCAATAATTAAGAAAATTTAGGTTAGCATTGTTATCTTTGAGCATTTCATATGATATGATGTATATCCTATGTAAAACTCTTTTTTACTCGTATTGTATACGCCACTTTCAGTATACAATAAGCAACGTTTTGTGGACAGTTACTCATAAAAATGTTAAACTTTTAATTGCTAATTTAATAAATTTGCACTTTAGTTTTGCTGACTTGAGTGTTAAAAAAGAGTATAAATATGGGGAGCACAAGGCTCAAGGATGGTCAGTTGGAGACATTTTTGAGGCGCAACCACTGTGTCGCACGTCTGTCCAGTAATCTAATTGTTGTAATACAGTATTGCGGCTATGCAGCCTGTTATGTGGAGTGCGCTCCCACTAAGAAGAAATGGTGCAGCTTGCCATAAGTGAACCACTATAAAACGACTTGATACCTGGATTATTTCATGGGATTCACGTAACTTGATCCAGTTGTCAGAGGAAATGGACCGAGCCAACGACTACTTCAGCAGCAGCAGCAGAAAGCAGATTACTCCGAGTTACACCCAACTAAGATACGTATAAGAAATCAACTAAACCATATAAGTTTCACTGTAGAACTAAACTGTTCTAGCAGTAAACATTTGCATTTGTCTCAAAGTAATTCATCGAGTGGTGGAGGCCAATGTGATCAGTAAGAAACACCTCCATGATCACACGTTTCTTGATGTCTATGGAACACAAGAATAACAACAAATTTTTGACGTCTTTTGTTTAAATGAAATACTCTCTTTTAGATATTGAAAATTTTCGCACCAGCAAAATTTCACTGCCTCCCCATGTAACAATAGTTTCGTTACATCTTGCAACCTCAGAATTTCAGCTTATCCGCCCTCTGTCGAACAGTTTTCAAGGAAACTCTTTTCAGGATGAAAATGCGCTCCGAATATGGTTCGGCTCAGAACCACATGATTTCTAGAGTTGTGGAATGGAAGTTACCCAGCGCTGTTGTAAGCCGTGAAGGAGAGTATACAGGGGGTTACAAAAAGGTACGGCCAAACTTTCAGGAATCATTCCTCACACACAAAGAAAGAAAATATGTTATGTGGACATGTGTCCGGAAACGCTTGCTTTCCATGTTAGAGCCCATTTTATTACTTCTCTTCAAATCACATTAATCATGGAATGGAAACACACAGCAACAGAACGTACCAGCGTGAATTCAAACACTTTGTTATAGGAAATGTTCAAAATGTACTCCGTTAGCGAGGATACATGCATCCACCCTCCGTCGCATGGAATCCCTGATGCGCTGATGCAGCCCTGGAGAATGGCGTATTGTATCACAGCCGTCCACAATACGAGCACGAAGAGTCTCTACATTTGGTACCGGGGTTGCGTAGACAAGAGCTTTCAAATGCCCCCATAAATGAAAGTCAAGAGGGTTGAGATCAAGAGAGCGTGGGGGCCATGGAATTGGTCAACCTCTACCAATCCATCGGTGACCGAATCTGTCGTAGAGAAGCGTACGAACACTTCGACTGAAATGTGCAGGAGCTCCGTCCTGCATGAACCAAATGTTGTGTCGTACTTGTAAAGGCACATGTTCTAGCAGCACAGGTAGAGTATCCCTTATGAAATCATGATAACGTGCTCCATTGAGCGTAGGTGGAAGAACATACTGACGGAACTAGAATGAGCTCTAACATGAAAATTAAGCGTTTCCGGACACATGTCCACATAACATCTTTTCTTTATTTGTGTGTGAGGAATGTTTCCTGAAAGTTTTCCGTACCTTTTTGTAACACCCTGTATTATTGATGACTAAAATCTCTATTATGTATATCCGTTGTGTTTATTAAACTTATGGAGAAACGCTGCGAACTTATGCACCAACCCAATATAATGCTGATTCAGAACATTGTGACTATTGGCCACCGCAAGATCGATGGGCGCCTGGTGGCGTTATGGGTGTGTGATGCGTAAGGGAAGTGTGTAAGCCGAGCAGAGGCGACTGGAGAACAACTGCAGCGACGATATGGGCTGCAGATGGAAAAATTCACTGACATAAGCGGCTTTTGCAAAGGGCAGATCGTTATGGTCCGGCTCTAACACCATAGCTCTAATACTCCAATGATTTATTTTGGTTTTTGTTTCATTTAATATTACATCGTTAAGCTTCAGTAAATGTTTTTGATTGAATAGATGTCACAAAATTGTATACTCTTTTCTTTATTTAAAACTTTGATGTCATGATTTGATTCTATGCAATGTAGTGTATCTGTCATTTAAATTATTTGTCACATTTGGAGGGAACAAAACTTACTGTATATAATTGTAATTTCTGTGTCAATAATTTTTAGTAGAAATGTCAGTGTGTGCAAATGTTCTGTTTTATGTAATGCATTTAGTTGCTGTTATGTAAACTGCTGATCCTCAATTAGGGTTCTTAGTTAGTTTGTATATAAAAGTTGTTGTGGTTCCCCTCGGGAACGGAACTGTGTAGCGCGCGCAAATTGTGGTTGGCCCATGTAGAAAAGGTGGAACAAGAGTCAGTCGTGGACGAGCTACCAGCCGGGGACGAGCTACCAAATCGTGCACTGCCATGTAAAAGATGCATATTGTGCTGGTTCCGAGAGAGGTTTTTTTCTGCTGCTTTCCAATGCCTCAGATGGATGGATAAATAGCTGGAACTATTCTGGAATTTGAATCTATCATCGCTACCAAGAAATGACTGAGTCCAGCAATTCTACCTGTAATTCCATCTACCGACATGCAACCGCCACCACATTGCGCAATCACTGTAATGGAGCACTATAGCAATGTACAGTGAAGGATCAGCTAAATGAATATAAGGTAATTTATAACTGAGTTTATGTACCTATCTTGATTTTTCTCCTTATCATAACACCTCTCAGGTTCCTCTCCGTTTGAACTAAAGTGATTTCCGAGTGTCCCTACTGAAAGAACATTAAAGACCAGTGTTTTTGCTAATTAATGCCTCTTGAACATAATAAAAAAAGAGAAAGTTAATGAAAGTAATTTTCCTAATAAAACTGCTTATTAATGTGTTGTTGCCAACTTCAAATTAAAAGTTGTGAAGACTGAGGCTTATAAAGTTTTGCTTCGTAAATGATCTCATTACTGTCTGTTGTAAATCACAGAAGGTGAGTCAGTATCTTACATATATGTTAATTTTGTGTCTCAGTGTAGTAAAAGTGGAAAACTGCAGTGTGGAACGTTACATACTCAAGTTTGCTAAGTGTTTGTCTCTCCTGTGTATTAGAAGTGCTTATTAAAAATATAACAGGATCCACAGTTTGTCTATTGGGTTAATACTCGGTAACAAGTAACGGAAGGACCATTAATTATGAAAACCATAATTTCTTTAGTCAAATGATAGTGAGGAGCAACCTTTAAGTGGATTCAAAGTAACTTTCATTTTAAATAGTAACGTACTTAACTGAGAGAGACTTAACCTATATCCAATTAATGATTCTGCAGTTAATAGTAATAACGTTATAAAGACCATTCAGTTTGTGTAAGCCCTGAAAGTAATAGTGTGTTTCAGTATCTGTTATAATTTTGCAAATAGTTTGTGCTGCTTTAACTGTTAGTTTCAATCTTACCGTACACACATGTATGTGTCAAGAGTTCACTGCACTCGCGTGTGAAAAGTATAGGTTGTGTTTATCCATTCAAGTTACTAATAACTATTTTCTTGAACGAGAATGTTAATCATTCTCTTGCCTAGTTAGGCTGGCGACCGTTTTCTTTACCTGTTAAACAGTGCAGATAGGCAAAATTTTGTTTGTTACTGTTCAAATATTTCCGTAATTCTGACTTTCATTTCCGATAAAGCACCTCCGTTAGGTACAACAAGGTCAACACAACAAAATTCTTCCCAGAGGGTAACACTGCACTGTTGCGTTATACCATAATTGCTTTAATAATATTGTTTTATTTCACAACCTGCTTTAAGTTTATGGTACAGCAGTGACAGACACTAGTGTTATACGGCGCCAGCAAATAAGCATCTCGGGAGCGGCGAAGTTGGTCATCTATTCGCATGACACTGTCGAAAGCATCTACGGAAAGGGACTAAATGACGGTCAAACTACGTGTAGACGCGAAGGTATTGGACGTCCACGCCTCATGGTAGAACATAGAGGCTGAAGGCAATATAGGCGGGGATCTGTTGGAGATCTTCAGACTGTCCACAGTGCTGGTGCAGGCTTAAGTGTGTCAGAGCATATCTTAAGCAAACTGTCGAACAGGGGGCCCACGAGCAAAAGGTAGATGTTCCCCACCTGTTGCTAAATCGACCCAGTGGACATCGGCAATTACGATCGCATTGGTTAGGAGGCATTCCTGCTAACTCTAGTGTTCCGGTCCAGACCTGTCTGTAAACAGCCAGTTGCTAGCACCTGGATATCCAGATTGCTGACAGAAACGCACAGGTACTCTACACCAGTACGCCGGCCACACACTTCCTGGTAAACAAAAATCACAAACGTACATAAGTAGAGTCAATCTGCCAATACTCCATGTATCTCAAAGCAGTAACTACGGCCAAGAAAACTGACTTAAAGATGGATACTAATGCAATGCGTATACTAATGTCTTCAGTTTGAAATTAGTGTGTACATATACGTTAGTGTTTCAGAGCAGTATCTGTGAGCTCTAACTAAAATAAATATATCTATGGTCCGGAACAAAAAACGTTTTGTAGAACTAAAACCAATTGCCGTATGTTTTAATAACATTGCAGTAGCCTGTGTGCTTAACACTTTAATTTGTTATTGATAACAAATATAAGATTCAAGTGCAATTTGATAAAAATAATTATTGCACACTGGCTTCACCAGCTCAACAATACGAAATGTGTTGCAAAAGTCACAGCAATTTTGTGATTTCGCTTGTTGTATTACTCCAAATGGTTCAAATGGCTCTGAGCACTATGGGACTTAAACTCTGAGGTCATCAGTCCCCGAGAACATAGAACTACTTAAACCTAACTAACCTAAGGACATCACACACATCCATGCCTGAGGCAGGATTCGAACCTGCGACCGTAGCGGTCACGCGGTTCCAAACTGAAACACCTAGAACCGCACGGCCACACCGGCCGGCTGTATTACTCCAGTTCGCGCAATGTTTCCGTTGTTTCGTCGGTAAATATGTCTGAAAAGTAACTGTACAATGTAGACATATCGGATATCTAGTCTGTGGTCAGCTGTCGAAAAGGTTACCTATGTTTTGGTGGCGTTGACGTACATTTATATTGCATAAAGTATGTGAACTTTTACTGATTTTTGTTACGAGAACGGAATAAAGTGCAACACAGTTCTAGATATGTTAAATATTCAAATGTGCGTGAATTCCTAAGGGATCAACCTGCCGAGGTGATCCGTCCCTATACTTACACATTACTTAAACTAATTTTAAATTATGCGAAGAACATCACACACACACTCACACACACCCATGTCCGAGGGAGGACACGAACCTCCAGTGGGAGGGGCCGCGTTAAATATTGCTATAAGCAAGTCAACTATCGCAAAAACTGGCTTTAAGAGTGGTCTAAGCGTTCCGAAGAAGGACGTGAAGATGTTGAAGATAACGGCCGCCCTGGAAGCACCCCCCCCCCCCCCCCCCCCCACACACACACCATTTAGGATATCGTAGAGATGAAGCAATGATAATGAACGATCGCCGAATCACAGTCGGAGAAGTCACTGCTGATGCTGGCATACCAGTTGACTCGTGCCATGACCGTTTTTGTAAGTTCTGTACTTGAAAGGCGCGACAGCAAAATTTGGTCCAAAATTATTGATTTTTGAACAGAAATAGCAGCGGATTCAAATTGCTCAGGCTTCGCTGTATCGATGCAGAACTACAAGTTGCATAATAGATGATGAAGCAAGGATTTTCAGATACGGCAATGAAACCTAGTATCTTTAGTCCCAGTGGAATCATTCTGGATCCACAAGTCAAAAAACAGATCGAGAGGTGCGGTAAGATGTGTAGATTGCGCTCACCGCGTTCTTCGACTTCAGCGGCGTAGTGCTACATAACTTCTTATCATAAGATTGAATGATCAGTCAGGAATACTAGTTGCAAGTTAAATGCCTTTTGTAATAAGCAATTGAAAAAAGGAGTAGATATGTGGCGAAACAAATTATTTCTTTTGTACTACGATAATGCACCTGTTCATAGTTCATCGCTTGTTCGTAAAATTTTGTCTAAGTCGTTATATTCGCCAGACATTGCCCAGTGTGACTTTATTTCTGTTCCCAACACGTTAAAGAGGCGTTGTCTTACAAGCGTAGATCAGATTAAAAACGCTCCACTGAAAGAGCTAAAAGCTGTCTCGATGATCCGATTTCCACAACTGTTTGGGAAACTGGAAAAAGCACTAGCATAAGTGTACGAGGGGCGTTCAGTAAATAACGCAGCACATTTTTTCTGAAAACAGGTTGGTTTTATTCAGGATTCCAGGATTCTTTTGGATACAAAACTCTGTTTCTCAACCTAATCTCCATTCAATGCGAGGGCTTTGCGCCACTTTACTGGCAGTGCCTTTATGGCTGCATGGTACGACTCTGCTAGTCGATGTAGGAGCCAAAATGCTGCTGAACTAATGACCTCTTCATCATCCACGTACTGCCTCCCTCGGAGTGCGTCCTTTCATTGGGCCAAACAGATGGAAGTCGGTAGGTGCGAGATCCGGGCTGCAGGCTGGATGGGGAAGAACAGTCCAATGAAGTTTCGTGAGCGTCTCTCGGATGTGCAGACTTGTGTGAGGCCTTGCGTTTTCAGGGACAGGGAGAAATTCGTTTGCATCTTTGTGGGGTCGAACACGCTGAGATGGTTTCTTCAGTTTCCTGAGTGGATGTTGCACAATAAGGGAGGACAGAAAACAGAATAACCCCTTCAGAGTCCCGGAAGACAGTCATCGTGACGTTACTGGTCAATAGCGCTGCTTTGACCTTTTTCTTCGAAGGAGAAGTGGTGTGGCACCACTCTATGGATTGTCGTTTTGTTTCCAGCCCGAAGTGATGATCCCATGTTTCATCGCCTGTGACTTTCAGCCTCGTAACGTGCAAGTCGAAGCTACACTCTCCGAAGACCAGTTTGGATTCCGGAAAGACAGAGGAACCAGAGAAGCAATATTTGGTCAAAAACTAATAACAGTGAAACGACTAGATAAGAACCTGACAACATACATAGCTTTCGTAGCTTTAGAGAAAGCCTTTGATAATGTTAAATGGGTAAGATGTTTGAGGTACTCAAAAAAGTTGGAATAGACTATAAAGATAGCAAAATGATACGGCACCTGTAGAAAAAGGAGACAGCAGTTATCCGTGGACGGACAAAACAAGAAGAGGTGCAGATACGGAAAGGTGTCCGACAAGGTTGTGCACTATCCCCTGTTATCTTTAACATATACATTGAAGAGGCGCTGAAAAAAGTTAGGGAGAATTCACAGACAGGTGTAGTAATTCATGGCCAACGAATAGATATGATAAGATATGCCGATGACGTAGCTGTCCTAGAAGAAAGTGAAGAAGATCTTGTAGTCCTACGGAATATAATGGATAAAGTTATGGGGGAAGAATATAATATGAGAATTAATAAAGAAAAAACAAAAGTAATGGCATGCTACAAAAAAGATCAAGTGAAAGTCCAAGTTCATGTAGGCAATGAACTGCTTGAACAAGTTGATAAATTTACTTATCTGGGCAGTAATATTACCAGGGATGGAAGGAGCAAGACAGAAGTGAGAAGTAAAGTTGCTCAAGCAAAGGCTGTTTTTAACAAGAAAAAAAATCATCTTAACATCTAAGAGCGACGGCCTCGAAATCAGGAAAAGATTTTTGAAATCATATGTTTGAGGTACTCAAAAAAGTTGGAATAGACTATAAAGATAGCAAAATGATATGGCACCTGTAGAAAAACGAGACAGCAGTTATCCGTGGCATGCTATGGGTGTGAAACATGGACTCTCGGAACAGAGGAAGACCACAAGCTAAATTCTTTTGAAAAGTGGTGCTATAGACACATGCTCAAAATAAAATGTATAGAAAAGGTCACAAACGAAGTGGTTCTGGAAGAGCAGGTGAGAAGAGAAGCTTCTGGAGTTTCATTGTTAAAAGAAGAGTGCAATTTACAGGCCATCTATTAAGATATAAAGGACTCCTGAACACAATCATAGAGGGATATGTCGAGGGAAAAAGACCAAGAGGAAGACCACGGCTGAGGTACATGGATCAAATCATAAAAGATGTGGGATGTGACACCTGTGCTATAGACACATGCTCAAAATAAAATGTATCGAAAAGGCCACAAACGAAGTGGTTCTGGAAGAGCAGGTGAGAAGAGAAGCTTCTGGAGTTTCATTGCTAAAAGAAGAGTGCAATTTACAGGCCATCTATTAAGATATAAAGGACTCCTGAACACAACCATAGAGGGATATGTCGAGGGAAAAAGACCAAGAGGAAGACCACGGCTGAGGTACATGGTTCAAATCATAAAACATGTGGGATGTGACACCTGTAAAGAAATGAAGAGAAAAGCTGAAAGACGCACAGAATGGAGACAAGCTGCAATTGTAGCTGTTGCAAACTAATCCTTGGACTGACCACTACAGAAGAAACGTGCAAGCAATTCCGCACAGATGGTCCTCTGTTGCTTTTTACGGTCTTCTGGTAGGCGGCGAGGAACCCTTAGGGTACAAACCTTGGAGTATCGTAACTGGTGGGCGAGTGTGTCAGCAGTACTAACAGAGACGTCCAATTGTGCAGCGAGGTGTTTGGTTATGATCCGTTGATCACTACTAATGAGAGTGTCCACACTATCCAACATTGTAGGAGTCACAACTGTGTGCGGCTGGCCGGTATACGAGAGATCGGACAGGTTTGCGTGACCTTGTTGTGATGATGACAGACTCCTCGCCCTACGACTCACTGTGCTTTTGTTCATTGCCAGGTCTCCGTACATAATCTGGAAGCGCTTAAGAATACGTGCGATGCACTGGTTTTCCGCAAGAAGAATCACAATGACAGCTCTCCGCTTGGAATGCACTTTTTGAAGCCTACGAATAACGCTCGCTCCTATTGGAACTTCATAGAACTGAAGCAGGAGAATTCCGCAACACCCCAAAGCAGAACTGAAAAAACAGTGTTGCATTACTTATTAACCACCCCTCATATAATATCTAATATGGATTATTTTGAAAGGATAACACTAATGTGGACGAAGAAATAAAAATTCGATCCAAAAAACAAAAAAATCCCGTTACTTTTTCGAACACGCCTCGAACAAAAAATCATATCCACACTCCACCGAAGTAAAGCTTCGCGACAAGTTACTCGTATCAGAATGAAATCGGTAGGTGAATAGTATAGCACGTGATCAGAGTTCTGATTTGAAGTGGGCGGTAAATAACCTTCCTAGGCACGGCACTGTAATGTTCGCTCGCAAAAGCCGAGAGCGAGTGGTCGGGACGGCTGCACGCGTTTCTGTGAGGTCAGACGTTCCACTAGGAGCTCCCGCTCATTACCTGCTGAGCTTCTACAGCGGGCAGGACATTACTGTCTCCCGGCACGGCAGGCAGCACAGAGAGTGATGTTGACTCTGCTGCGCTCAGAAATAAGAGGCAGGTTTAGAGACGAGGGAGAATTTACAGAGTCAACCTGACGGCGCAGTAGACGCAGTTAATTTCCTCTGTGCACGTTGTTTTTACGTTTATTACAAGGGGCATTCGTTATTCTGCACTTTTTCTTCGTATCATTATTAATGCTGTAGACGTCTGCTATGTTTTCACAGCGCTCCTGCAAGAGCATCTACATTACTTCGCGCAACGCTACAATTCTGCTATTTTCACTTTGTCTATGTTGTAGGTTTCAAGCAGAGCATACAAATTTAAAAATTTCAGGATCGTTTTAGGAACGCTTTAATTGTATTACAGCTGACAAAATAAACACCCAAGATTTAGCCTCTGCAATAGAAGATATTCCCACTTAAGTTCTAACATTCTGCGTGGTGTCTGTTGTTCTATATCGTGTCTCCCTACCACTTTCGCGCAACGACGTCCTGAGCGTGTTTTTTAGGGAATTGACCAGTTTGAACCTGGGACCTGTTGCTGGTAAGGAGACGCCAGACCACACATTACATGTAGAGTTCAGAAGAGTTCAGCGAGACTAACGATGATATAACCAAATACTTAATGATTTCAGCGTCAGCTCCACTGCACTCCCTGTAAAAGAATCTTAATACTAACTAAATTTAGTGGAAGGGGTTCAAGGCTTTCCTATTTTTAGTTAGCTGGTAAAATAACGTCGAAAAAGCAGTTAAGTTTACCATTGGAAATTTTATTCTACTTACAAAACATTGTTTATAAATTGCACTATTGATAAAAGGAAATGTTTTAATACAGGATGGTAAAAACCAACTGCGTTCAACAAAAATGTGAACGAATATTCCCTGAATGGGTTTCCAGGTTCTGCAATGGATCTAAGGATGACCTATGCCATATCACATCTGTAATCTAGGTTTAAATGAAATTTCACAAAAGATAAAACTATCAAAATGGTCTACAGTGACCCTCAATTATCTTTAATTGCTTATCTAACTTGTCGTAAATTACAGTGGCTGATGTGGCTTCTCAATAATTATATAACAAAAAAACCATCGCGTTTCAGATTTTAACTTACGTAGCAAATGTGAATACCATGAGCTTTAAGTGATGATCGACACTAGTATTACGCCAGAAGGGGGTGTAACAGATGAGACTTCTGCAGTTCTGAGTGAAGCTTTATGCGCTGTTATGCGGCATCGCGTCCGTTCATTACCTTGTTGGTGTTCGTCAGGGGGCGGCGGGCAGCACAGCTCCGCTCACCTCGCTGTCTAGGAAGCAACTCTCTCCTAACTTCTCCTTACTACAATTTACCGAAGTTGGTTTAAAAGAACTATCTGGCTGTGTTTTCATCTGACCAATCAGGGTCTCAATGTTAACCTTAAGCTCCACCTACAAAAATTCTGTCTCTCCAATGAGAAAAGTTATACTTTTCGTGGTGGGGCAATGTTTTTAAAGTTTGCAACGTAACAGAGACGCGAAAAAGTGTCACGCTAAAACTTGCAGCTGGTGTGGTCCTTTTAGTGTTATCGTAAGGTCTATACTGTTCTTCGGGAGGGCTCTACCTTTTAACATGGGCGGGGGGGGGGGTGGTCCTAGCGGTTAACTGGCGGCGTGGGTATCCGTCCCTTATCGTAGGGCCTTCTAGCTTAACACGGTTCTGCTGTCAGCTTCTGTTCTCGTTTCTCCCCTTCGTAACTGCGTCTGTCTCACGGTGGGAAGGTATGACATGCATTTAGGCATTCTTGTGGTATTCCATTTGCTCACTCGTTACTCGTATTACTTTGGTTAATTTAATGACGCGATTTATTCGGAGCTATGTGACACACTACTGGATTTGCTTATCATGTCAGGGTTTTCATGGAAGTTGTTGGATTTGCCAGACACACAAAGTGTTAAACGCAATCTCGCCAAATGTAAAGACTGCAGCAAGTAGATAATTTTCTCCGTCGTAATGTAAAAAGACCTACACCGAGGTAACAAAACACATGGGATAGCGATATGCACGTGTACAGATGGTGCCAGTATCGCGTACACAAGGTATAAAAGTGCAGTGCACTGGCGGGTCTGACATTTGTACTCGACTGATTTATGTGATGAGGTTTCAGACGAGACCACGGCCGCACGACGGTAATTAACAGACTTTGAACGCAGAATGGCAGTTGGATGCCATATTCCATTGGGAAATCATTGGGGAATTCAGTATTCAGAGACCCAGTCTCAAGAGTGTGCCGAGAATACAAAATTTCAAACGTTACGTCTCACCACGGCCAAAGCAGTGGCCGACGGCCTTGACTTGATGAATGAGAGTAGCGGCGTTTGGGTGATGTCATCCCTACTAACAGACAAGAACACTGCGTGAAATAACCGCAGGAATCAATGTGGGACGTCGACGAACGTAGCCGTCACCGATTGGTCTTTTTTTTTACTTTTTTGGTGCAGTCGGATTTTTCAGCTGAATGAAACAACCGAATGGAACTAGTCTATGAGGTCGTGTCAGTTTTATGAATATTTTCACTCATTCAAAAGGTTTGATTGGTTTCACTCTATGCGGGATAACTGACTGAACGAAGCCTCCGTTGGTTGCGGCTGTTATACGAATGTTTTCACTCAGTCTCCGTGCTTGAGTGGTTTTGCTTACATACTTTATCAGCCTTTTCGGTTATGCATGAATCAGGACTATAACTGACAACCTTTTTGTAAGGTACGAGTATTTTATTTCAAGGAGATCTGAATAGAACACGTATTTTGAAAAATAAATTGTTTTCAAAATGTATATATCAATTCACATAAATACGGATTTTTTTACTTTTGGCATTAAATATCAATCTTTGGCTGGCTTTAAATGTGTAATATCTGCTGCTGCACAGTAAATTTACGTGTAAATAAATGAACGGTCATCTTTCTTATCAGGTCGGTTTCCTGTCTGTTTATTCGGTACAAATATTACAGTTGAATTTAAACTAACTTCCCGATAAGCTAGAAGCTTGAAACTTTTGACTTTGCCCATCACTGGATGATAACGTAATATTAACTAGCTTTCTTTTCTGGTGTGAGTGTTGCAAGAGTACTTAGTGTACCATTCCTATTTCCCTATTTTCCTGTTCGAGACGGGAATATTTCGCTGTTAAGAACGATGGCTACTAAGTTTCCGTGTGAGCTCTGTTCTCTCTACTTTTCATAAATATATCAAATGCCTCTGTTTTAATGAAATCAGTTGAAAAACTTCACTCACATAAGTCTAAAAACCAGAAAATAACTGTTTAAATAAAAGACTTTTTAATTTAACGTTTCTGAAACGGAGCAAAAGTATTAATCTTTCCTAGTCCCAAACAGATTGCTAATGCCATACATATGATCCTGACAATTTATGCTTGCGAATTTTTAATAGCTATGACAGTACGTGAAAAAGTGAAATGTGGGGCGCATGCAATTAACAATAGTAAGGAGTGTAGAGAGTAACCGTCTTTCAGAAAAATCACAGAACAGGTCACGCCATTTGAAGTGCAATAAAATTGTTAGCAACTTATGTGAACTATTCATGCATTAATTACCCATTGCATCTGTCTCACGTTTTCCGTTTTAAATTTTACAAGGGTTTTCATAGCGGTTAAAAATTCACAAGCACAAATTTTCAGGGCGATCTATATGGCGTCAAGAACCTGTATGAGACCAGGAGAAATTATTTAATACATTTTAGTCCGCTGAGGTATCATGAGCATGAACAACATACGATACAACTTTTTAAATTGGTGACTTGATCAGTTGCATCTTAAGCATATACTGCCACTTGTGGGAAGTATTTTTTCGCGAAAAATATTTGTCACCATTCGTTACTTTCCTCTGAATTTCTTTGCTTAATATAGTTTCAAAATAGGAATCTTTCTTGCAGATATGGTTTATCGCACTCAACTTACCTTGACGATCTGGTCTTACTCGCTTATATGATTTCTCCCATTTGTATCCATACTCTGAGTCATGTATACATATATTTATGTAATAGTCAATGCTTTCTTGTGTTCATCAGGCTTTTGGTGTATCAGAATCACTTGCAGCATTATTCTTTTCCATCTAACAGATACAAACGAACAAAAAGTGTTTATAAACTCCAGACTTTGCATCTTCTTACAACAATCGAAGAACAATTATCCTGACGATGCAACACAAGGTTACCTATGACCGTAGTCGTACGCGTGTTAAAATGTGTCTGCTTAGGAAAATTGGAAATTTGTGGTAAGTACTAAGGGAGCAAACTACTGTCAACGGTCCCTAGGCCTACACACTACTTAATCTAACTTAAATTAACTACTAACAAGTGGCTATGTTTTTCATATCGTATGCATCTGTGTATTGTGTAAATGAGGCTGAAATCGTTAACGAGCTCAGCATTCACCTAAACGAGTGTAGAGAGACCAGATGAAAAAACACACTGAGGCTGGCTGGCAAAAGTGGTTCGAACCGACGAGGAGTCAAACAGAGACGGCTTTCGCCTTCCCAAGTTCGACACACAGCGAGCAAAGACGCTCCTAAAATAATAGCTTAAAACTATTCAGCTGAGTTGCATTATAACATCTTGTACCCATATTCTAATAAACTGTGAGCGTACTTGCTAAATGTTCCTATGAGCACAAATATAGCTGAGTAAATCAGCTTAGACGAATCTTATAATTATTTAACCTTGGAATCCATTGATTGGTCCTAGTTTTGAGTGCTTCCAGAAGCGTACTGGAGGGCATTTTATACAACTGTCTGGGGTAAACCT
Source organism: Schistocerca gregaria (assembly GCF_023897955.1). NCBI lineage: Eukaryota > Metazoa > Arthropoda > Insecta > Orthoptera > Acrididae > Schistocerca > Schistocerca gregaria. The sequence goes on along the minus strand of NC_064923.1, from coordinate 593,616,250 downwards.
GGACCTTTCTTCCTGTCTGGGGAATTTCGATTGATTGGAAATAATGCAGCCGGCAGCGGTGGTCTCGCGGTTCTAGGCGCTCAGTCCGGAGCCGCGCGACTGCTACGGTCACAGGTTCGAATCCTGCCTCGGGCATGGATGTGTGTGATGTCCTTAGGTTATTTAGGTTTAATTAGTTCTAAGTTCTCGGCGACTGATGACCACAGATGTTAAGTCGCAAAGTGCTCAGAGCCATTTGAAATAATGCAAGTCGTGACTTGTTTCAATCATAAACCTATGTCAGAATGATTCTAAATGTTATTATCTTTACATAAAGACAAGTATTATCTTCTCAATAACCATCACTAGCCACACCCTTAATTGTTATTCATGAAATTAGTGAATTTACGCGTGGCACTTTTGTTGTCTATGCCTGTGGTCACTTTCACAACTCAAATTGGTAACCAGATTAATTAATTTAATTAGATTGAACCTTGAACTGCTGGTGCACCCACGTACCACCAAAATAAAATAAAAACAGCGAATTCTCGTGGGAGTGTGAATAAGAACAGTGGCGTGTTTAGTTTTACAAAATAATGACAAGTTTTTTTAATCCTTTTACAACTACAACGAGCTGATAAATCTTACACAAAAAAATTACAAACACAAATCATAAAAGGGATGGTATTTGATTTGCAAAGCAAACATTTGGGTGCAAGCTATACAGATTCTCCCCTGAATTAATCCCATTTACAACGAAATCTGACTTTGCTTACGTGAATCCACTCTGAGGCCCAACTCTGTTCAAATGGAATCAACTACACTCGACCTCACCACAAACTATGGTTCACCTGAGAACAGGGAGCTGCGAATATTATTTAACATCCCTACGCCGAAGCAGCAGTATTTTACCATTTCACCTTGATTCAGGCGGCAACACAAAACGGCCCGCTGTGGGTGAGGAGCGGCGTGCTGCGGCAGGTGTGACGTTCTGACGAGTCCACGAAAGATTTCAAAGTAAGCGGTCAGGTGCTCTGCTCATCAGAACGTGGGAAACTTCCCTATAAGAGCCCTGAAACCCCGGCAGATATCGTTGGTCTGGACAAACCAATTTGGCTAACGGGCATGGCCTCTACTCATTGAATATCCCCTCTTGACTGTTCTGTTGGCCTTGTAGCCAATCCAGACATAGCACCATGGTTCTCACACTGGGGCATCAAGCCTCCACTTTGCGTATCCTGAGAGGAGGCAATCAGTGACTCCACATCTCTCGTCTGAAAAAAGGAGTTTTTGGAGTAGGGAGGCGTCATTCTCACTGTAAACAAGGCCAAGTTTGGCAAAAATAAAAAAATAAATAAATAAAAACTACCTAGACTGGACTATAGACCATCATTTACGGAGAGATCTAATCTTTGCAGGCTGACCATTTCCAGTTTCTGAAAGAAGACAGTTAAGCTTCCCAGACAGTCGTCCCCGTGACACATACATGTTTTTTGCCGCTCGCTAAGAGATGCTGGCTACTCCCTGGCGTCAGAGGAGTTACAGTCTTGTCTCCACTAAACACGTGCACCAGCTCCTCTATCCAGATCCCCCCAGCTTCTAAAATGATAATACACAGTTTTACGACCTTCCCACCATTTCAACAAAATCTCAGTTTACAGCAGTTCCTCTTAAATGGCTTCCTCCACCCACTTTCCGCCAAGTAGCCGCCTTTGCGACAGAGTGCCACCTGGCTCATGTAAAATGTTTTATGAACCAGCGTCCTCCTGTATGACCCTAAGTGGAAGAAGGAGACTCCTATGGCCAGAAGTCCCTCTACACATACGATCCACTGAGGCTGCTTCCCAGAATCACTCACACAGCCTGGTCACTGCACTCAGAATTTATGGCCCCCAATCCATCTCTCTCTCTCCCTGTCCTCTGACACCTCCACTACAGCCCCTGGTACAAGTTGTCTACAGGTTACACATTCAGTTATAAGAATTAACAGCCCACAATTTCCTCGCGTAAAAAATGTCATAAACCTCACATACCAAATGAAGTCTTGTGGGACACCGAGATCATGACCTAAAAATCAATATAAATCTGACTGAAAATGTAGTTGAAATGAGAGAGAGTGGTATGCCACCTCTAAATAAATAGTGAAAGTGATTATTTTTCGAGCACTGTCCCGAATTTTTTCCGAAGTAATTTGAGGTACCTATTTGTAATGGATTTAACAGTTGTGAAACGATTTATTCCAAATTTGATATTCATTTCACCTGTATGAGTATGCTGATACTGAAAGGATATTTTCCAAAATAAGCAGTGTATGAAACAGAGACACAAAACAGTTTGTTGTAGAAACTACGAAAGTAATGTTAGTGACTAGAATGAATCATCATGAAACTGAATGTTGTCATGTTGTGTTGAAGAATACAGACATACTGAATAAAATTTACAGCACTGAAACTGTATCTCTGCTCGCACTCATTCATCTTAGATGGTAGTAATAAAATATAAATTAAACTACTTTTTGTAACAAATAGAAGTGGTATATTTATTACTTTCTACTAAATTTTTAATGTGTTCCGGTTTTTGATCTAAAAAATTTTGTCACTTTAACACATTGAAGGCTGTTAAGCGGCTACTCTGTTGACAGCTTAGGCGTGTATGAACATTATGCCGCAAACTGCACGTTTCTACCTTTACCAATTTCTGAAATATATGTAATTAAAGTTGTAGATGTAATTTTGGAACATCATGTGCTTTCCATACTTATTTATGAAGAAAGTGAGAAGCCGCCGAAAATCGGCGGTCGCATGCACCGAGACGCCGCCCTGCCCGTAACGCAACTGAATATTTTATATGCCAATTGTCGTCTACTCACTGAGCTGTATCAAACCTGATTCAATTTACGTTGATATTTATTACTGCAGATGAGTACTAGGTCTGAACACTCGAGTCACCATAATTCGCTGTCACAAATCCTTGTTGCTCTAGTGTGTAATTTATATCTGCTATTCGGTAGGAGCCCCGCTCAAGTTGGCGTTGTCAACACTGAAACGCAAGCGGGGAAACATTTCCCCTCTCATGATCCTGCGGTATATCATGGCCCATCGGCCAACTTTTCGTCTATACTCTATAGACTGTGTGTGCCCGAGACAGTAACCCTAATTGATCCAGACGTCCGGGGTTTTATCTGGGGTCGGGAATTTGATTGATGGCAGGCCGACCCCAGCGATAAGTCAGCTTAATTAGTTACGCGTTACTGGCACTTAATCCACAACAATGTACGAATCAGTTTTAAATGATGAAAAGAAAGAAATTCTTACATTCATTACGTAACTAAACGAACATATTTAATACTTATTTTAACATTGGCATAACCTCTGACAAGGGAATGGTCAGACTTGTCGTGCAGAAACATGTATTGCTTTTTTTTTACCACTGTTATTTAACTGTGCAAAAGATCCGTGTGCAAAATTGTAGCTGCTGACATGAACTGGAAGTCACCTAAAAAACATCACGAACATGGCTGTGTTTTCTGCTTGGCGCTTGCAGTGACGGCTGGCCACCCCTGGAAATGGCGAGTCGCGAGCGTTGTGCGCTTGGTTGGGATGTGCGGCCGTCTTATCGCGGCGTTCACTAAAGAGGAATATCGCTGCACGGTTTTGGTGGAAAGGGGGAACGAATACTCGTTTCTGTTGCATGCACGTCCTTTTAATTTCTGGTACGTATTTCGAAACACACCGTCCGGAAACTGGTTAGAGATGTGAAAGATGTTCTGTACATGTTCATCTATACTCCGCAAGCCACTTTACGGTGAATATTCAATCTGCCCTCACAGGTGATGGCGAACCCTGAATGTTTTGTTGCTTGCCATGGAGATATACCACAGACGCCAAACGAAGCAATCAACAGAAAACACGCGGAAGACTGTGTGTTGTGCGACATGGTTGTTAAACTTCTAGACGCGCATGTAAATGGCGCAGACATGTGGCTAGAAACAACTGAAACGTTCGATATTGCAGACTGTGAATCTACAGAAGGAAAGGACACCGACGAAAGTTGCACTCATGACGACTCTTCGAGTAATAGTGCCACATGCCATCATCAATTATCTCCGAAAGTAACACCAGCAACTACAATTACCTTATCAGACAAAGAAAAAGCGGTGACGTATTGGTTGAACAAAAGTGGTAAGAAACGCCTACGTGTCAGTACTGTTCAAAATAAGTATCGCTTTGTCCGTTCTGAACGTGAATTGTATAGATGGAAAAAGGAAGTCGCTGGACGACGTAAGAGTCGGCTGGAAATTGCTACGGAGATAAATGCGCGACTCTTTCAGCTATTTACCGATACCAGACAACAGTCATTTAGTGTCAGCGATACAACTTTGCGTGATTGAGCGTTAGAGATTGCCAACGCGATAGGCGCTAAAGAATTTACAGCTTCTCAAAGTTGGATTAGTCGCTTCGAAAGATCACATAAAATTGTGGCAAGAAAAATAACAAAATTTGTCGGAAAATGAAGTGACACAAATCGAAATGATAGAAGCTTTTCTTACCAATGCAAAAAACAAGATCGCTAGTTTTACTGAATCGTACGTGTACAATGCAGATCAGTCAGGTTTTCAAAAAGAAATGCGTGCGAAAAGAACATTGTCATTCAAAGGGGAAAAACATATTGAGGCGATTGCGCAGTCCACGACTGCACTCACTCACTCATTCATACACTATAATGCCCATAATTAGTCTGGATGGTTCATTGCTGCCTAAACTATACGTGTGTCTTCAAGAACCAGCTGGACGTTTTGGACCATGTGTCAAAAGAACGATGTTCTACGCAAACAATCTTGTGGTAGACGCATCGAAGTCTTGAAAAATGGGAAATTAAAACGTTACACTTCTCATGCGTCATGCTTTTACTCCGTTCTGCGGAAACAAATCTCTTCTCCTTCTAGATTCGTGGTCATGTCATAAAATGTCTGAATCATTAAAAGCTGTATTTCGAGCCCACCCTGACAAAGAAGTAGAGATATTTCAGATTCCACCCGGCTCGACGAACTAATTCAACCTTTAGACAGAGAATTTTTCCGGCAGTGGAAGGACTTTTACAGGAAACTAACAGAGAAAATTATTGTGTGCAGATCACTGTAATTTCCTTTCTATCAAGCTGCAATCAGTAGTACATTATCGATTTTCCTCCCCACGGTTTCAGAGTTTGATTAAATATGCGTGACACTCCTCGAAATATACTGATACTATGCCTGATTCATTCCTAACACCAGCCCAGTTTTGTCTACGGACATCTAACAACGTCTGTGATTCGTAGGGCTGCCATATGTCGTATTTGCTTGTATGTTCTTGGTGCACAAAAAACCTATGTTTTGAACATTGTATCCATATTTCGCGTTTTTGCGGTGATTACAAGAAATAAAATTTGCAGGTGTTCTAAACCGTATATTCATTTGTGCCTATTTCATAGCCATTTGGAAAGAATGTTGTAGATAACATATCAGCCATATTTGTCAACGAATGTTTAATTATCATACGATCGCTTGCACTGGGGGAATCAGCTCTCTCACTGCTGTGGCAAGAGAGCGGCGCGTAGCTAACGCCACCTTGTCCACAGATGGCGTTGGTATAACGTAGCGAGAGGTCAGGGTTGTACAAGAGGCAGTTATAAGCGTGGAAACTATGCGACAATAATGTCTTACTTCATAAAATTGTTTACAGACTTTCAGGTCACGTCAGCAGCTAAAATTCTGCATACAGACTTCTTGCAATGTTAACTCACAGTGGTGAAAAAAACAACACAGGTTTCGACATGAAAAGTCTGACCATTCCCTTGTGAGATGTGTTTTCACTTGTCGCTGGGGGTAGGGCTGCACTCTGGCGGTATAGTGTATCACTGCTTTAATTCAACTAATGAAAGCACTAAAGCTGGTTTCACTGGGAAGAATGAACAGATAGCTCAGTCAGGTAAACCAATGAAGATTGGTTTCAGCTGGAAGAAAGAATACATGGTTCAAGTCACAGAAAAACTAAAGACTGTTTTCACATGAAAAGAAAGTATGAATAATTCAGCCAATATGCAAAGCTACAGCGGTGTCGAATGGTTTCATTCTGTTGCTCTCACAAACTGCTTTCGCCCCGAAAACAATAAACGAATAATACTGCAGCCGAAACGTAAAAGTACAGTCGACTGACTTGACTGTTCTCATGCGGTTGCTGCCACAGAGTAGTTCACTCAAAAGAATACATGAATAATGCAACCGATACATAAAACTACAACCGAATAAATCGATTGTTTTCATTCTGTTGTTCCCATCACTAACCTAGACGACTGGAAGACCGTTACATGGTCAGATGAGTCGCGATTTCATTTGGTAACAGCTGCTAGTAGGGTTCGAGTGTGGACCCAAGTTTCAAGATGGGTTTGTGCGAGCTGGTGGTGCCCCCATAATACTGTGGCCTATGTTTACAAGGAATGGACTGGATCTCCTGGTTCAACTGAACGGACCACTGACTGGAAATGGTTATGTTCGGCAACTAGCAGACCATTTGCAGTCCATTTCATGGACTTCATGTTCCAAACCAACGGTGGAAATTTTATGGATGCTAATGCAACATGCTACCAAGCCCCAATTGGTCGTTTTCCTTTTATTTGGCCATCCAGATAGCCTGAAACGTATTTCGTCGAACATTTATAGGTCACTGTGGAAGGTCAGTTCGTCCACAAAATCCTACACCGGGAACACTTGCGCAACTATGGATCGCTATAGAGGCAACATGGCTCAATATTTCTGCAGGAGTCTTCCGAAGACATGTTGAGTCCGACACGAAATTAGGAGATATCAAATGGTCCAAATGGCTCGGAGATATCCCATGCCTTTTGTCACCTCATCGAATTTAGAGCAGTTCATACATTCTTTTACGTCTTTCAATAACACTTTCCCTCAAACAGCTGCTACTCGGTTGCAAATTTACTAATCCTATATCTCTTAGCACATTACCTTCAACATCCCAATCAAAGTGCTACTGACATGTTCCCTTTGTCTCCCTTATCCAATAAAATATCCATAATTCATACGCAGGGTGATTCAGGAGGAAAGGTACATGCTTTGAAGGTGATAGTATTGGTAATTATGAGCAAAAAACTTCAAGTGAAGTCTACAAGTGCAGAGTGGACACAAAGGAGAAACTTCTCGCTCGTATTTTATATGCGTTTTGCAAAATTAACGACCGTATGATTGAGTTCAGATTAGCAGGACAGCAGCTGTCTACAAGAGCTGTAAAATACATTGTAACTGAAGGTGGACTTATCGACCATCTTTAGTTAAGAAATATACACAATTAAACAAAGCATTAGGTCACAATGAACCTGCGTTTGTCCTGTTTCCCATTCTTTTCATTAGTTTACTCGGAAACTGTTATAAACAGAACATACTTTCATATGGCGTATTTAGTTGAGAATCACTGGTACAGTCACCGCTCAAAGCCTTTGGTTCTGACTAACGTTGTATTTTCAACCATTTTAATTTTAAACCGACATCTGTAAGTCCCGATTAAAATTCTTCCATTTTAATGTTCTTTTCTTCAGACATAGAATTATGCAATTAATAAGTAACATCTTATTCCAAGTTTGGTAGCACGATGGTAGATGATATTGTAATAACGATACACAGAGATTCAAGGACAGCCAGAGTGCTTGCATGGTGTCGGCTGGGTCATTTATCGGACAAAATTCTATTGGCGAGACACAAGCAAATCATTCAGCAGTCACGGTGCTGACTAGCTTAATGGTATTCAAACGTAATAGCCATCCCGAGATATCTCAGAGTCAACTGTAAATCCCTGAGGAGGCAGGAAGGCAGTTTTAGCAGGACGAAGACCCGAAGGCGAGATGATTGGCGTTTATCGCGGGATCTACCGTCGGTGCTGAGGTCAGTGGAGAAGAAGCACCAGTTCGGTTTGTGGAAAGGTGGGGAAGGAAATCGACCGCATCGTTTTGAAAAGAACAACCCTGATATTCTTCTTAAATTTAGAGGAAACACTGAAATATAATCTAGATGGTCGAATCAGAATTTGAATAGATTGTTTTAAAACAGAGCCACCTCCCTCAGTAACTAGTTTCGTAGGCGAACTTCGTTATGTTATGGCGGGTGCATGTCATTTGTTGCAGCTTGGTTATGGTAATATCTCTGACTTTAAAAGTTTAGATAGAGTGGTTTACCTACATCTTTTGTTATTATGGGGTGTCATTGTTAGAGCGGGGAGCCAACAGCTACTGGTCAAACAGACTTCGAAGTTTTACTAACTAGCCAATAAAATGTAATGTTTCCTTTATAAGCTGAAGGGTTTGATATTGCCGTAACACATGGCCTTTAAGTGTTAAACTTCCATACTAAAACATTTTATTTTTCTATTTTCTAGGAGTTGTGGGGTGGGAAGTGCGAGGTTCAGCGGGACTGTTCAATAGGTATGTTTCCGGCCCGGTGTGTAACACTTCCTATTAGACTGAGTGAATAAAATAAGGAACGCAAAAAGTTGTTTGATACCGTTGGTAATGGAGGAGGGCGATCGACTTGTAAAGGGAATGTTACAACGATATTATAACACTGTGCTGATACTGATCTGAATTTGGGTTCCACTATAGTCGAAGTCACTCTTGAGTTTTAATATAGACGAAAACAATCTTTTGAAACACATAAGAGCAGTCAACGCTTCATCTCATCAATTAATAACAGTTAATTTCGACACTGGACTAAAATTAAAATACTAATCGTCACACGCCGCTCTGACAACACACACAAATATCCAATACTGCAATCCAAAATTCACTGCAGTCCAACAATTCCCGATACGTTTGACGCGAACGCTACGTAATATTCATTCACAGACTTTAAGGTAACAGGCAAATCCAACAGCTTCCATGATAACCCTGACATGATAAGCAAATCCAGTAGTATGTCACATAGCTCCAAATAAATCGTGACATTAAATTAACTAAAGTAATACGAGTAACGAGTGAGCAAATGGAATACCACAGACTAACACAAGAATGCCTAAATGCATGTCGTACCTTCCCACCGTGAGACCGACGCAGTTTCGAGGGGAGGAACGAGAACAGAAGCCGAGAGCAGAACCGTGTAAAGCTAGAAGGCCCTACGATAAGGGCCGGACTGGACACCCACGTCGCCAGCTAAGCACTAGGACAACCCCAGTAGCAAGGTTTAGTGTGGGACTTTTTTGCGTCTCCGTTACGTCAGGACCACCCCCTAGCCCATGTTAAAAGCTAGAGCCCTTCAGAAGAACAGTATAGATCTTACGATTACGCTAAAAGGACCACACCAGCTGCAGGTTTTAGCGTGAGAGTTTTTCACGTCTCTGTTACGTTGCAAACTTTAAAAACATTGCCCCACCACGAAAAGTATAACGTTTCTCATTGGAGGGGCACAATCTTTGTAGGCGGAGCTTAAGGTTAACATTGAGACCCTGATAGGTCAGATGAAAACACAGCCAGATAGTTCTTTTAACCCAACTTCGGTAAATTGTAGTAAGGAGAAGTTAGGAGAGAGTTGCTTCCGAGACGGCGAGGTGAGTGGAGCTGTGCTGCCCGCCGCCCCCTGACGAACACCAACAAGGTAATGAACGCACGCGATGCCGCATAACAGCGCATAAAGCTTCACTCAGAACTAGAAAAGTCTCGTCTGTTACACCCCGTTTTTGTGTAATACTAGTGTCGATCGTCAATTAAAACTCATGGTGTTCACATTTGCCATTTGACGTAAAAATCTGAAAGCCGATGATTTTTCTGTTATATAATTATTGAGAAGCCACATCAGCCACTGTAATTTACGACAAGTTAGATAAGTAATTAAAGATAATTGAGGGTCACTGTAGACCATTTTGATAGTTTTCTCTTTTGTGAAACTTAATTTAAACCTAGATTATAGATGTGATATGGCATAGGTCATTCTTCGATCCATTGTAGAACTTGGAAACCCATTCAGGGAATATTCGTTCACATTTTTGTTGAACGCAGTTGGTTTTTACCATCCTGTATTAAAACATTTCCTTTTATCAATAGTACAATTTATAAACAATGTTTTGTAAGTAGAATAAAATTTCCAATGATAAACTTAACTGCTTTTTCGACGTTATTTTACCAGCTAACTAAAAATAGGAAAGCTTTGAACCCCTTCCACTAAATTTAGTTAGTATTAAGATACTTTTACAGGGAGTACAGTGGAGCTGTCGCTGAAATCATTAAGTATTTGGTTATATCATCGCTAGTCTCACTGAACTCTTCTGAATTCTACATGTAATGTGTGGTCTGGCGTCTCCTTACCAGCAACAGGTCCCAGGTTCAAACTAGTCAATTCCCTAACAAATACGCTCAGAGCGTCGTTGCGCGGAATTGGTAGGGAGACACGATATAGAACAACAGACACCACGCAGAATGTTAGAAGACTAGTCATACAGTTCTCTTTTACATCAACTTTTAACAAAGATATTTCCACTCTTTGTTGCAGTTATGGTTATTTTGAGGGTCTGCACCCAGCGGGGCGTCGCCCTCAATAGCTGCTTTCGCACACCACCACTGAAGTCTACTCCGTGACTACTTCTAAACTAAAATAACTGACACGTGGGTTCAATCTCGGTAGTTGAGACCTTCACGTACTACTGACCTTTGAGAATAAACAAATACTAACACCTTTAAGAGCAGTGGACTGCTACATGTTAGTGATCACCAATGTCAGAGTTGTTACTTCTCAACCTTGTATCGCAGGTCAAAGCGTGGTTGCCACCCTTATCAAATACTATTCCAGAAATACACCAAAGCACCAAATAAACTGGTAATGGCATGCGTATTCAAATACAGAGATATGTAAGCAGGTAACAGACGGCGCTACAGCCAAGAACACCTATATACGGCAAGTGTCTGGCGCAGTTGTTAGATCGCTTACTGCTGCTACAATGACAGGTTATCAAGATTTAAGTGGGTTTCAACGTGGTGCTAAAGTCATCGCATGAGCGATGGAACACAGCATCACCGAGGTAGTGATGAAGTGAGGATATTAGCGAACGACCATTTCACGAGTGTATCGTGAACATCAGAAATCCGGTAAAACAACAAATATCTGAGATCGCTGGACCCTGAAAAAGATCCTGCAAGAACGGGACCAACGACGACTGAAGAGAATCGTTCAACGTGACGGATGTGCAACACTTCCGCAAACTGCTGCCGATTTTAATGTTGGACCATCAACAAGTGTCAGCGTGCGAAGCATTGAACGAAACATCATCGATATGGGCTTTCGGAGCCGAAGGCCCACTCGTGTACCCCTGATGACTGCACAACACAAAGCTTTATGTCTTGTCATGCCTCGTCAACACCGACATTGGACTGTTGATGACTGGAAACATGTTGACTGGTCGCACAAGCCTCGTTTCAAATCGTATCGAGCAGACGGACGTGTACGGGTATGGAGACAACTTTATGAATCCATGGACCCTGCGTGCCAGCAGGGGACTGTTCAAGGTGGTGGAGGCTCCATAATGGTGTGGATAATGTGGAATTGGAGTGGTATTGGACTCATGTTACGTCTAGATAGGGCTCTGACAGGCGACACTTATGTAAGCACCCTGTCTGATCACCTGGATTCATTCATGTCCATTGTGCATTCCGACGGCCTTGGGAAAATCCAGCAGTACCTTGCGACACCCCACACGTCCATAATTCCCTACAGAGTGGCTCCAGGAACACTATTCTGAACCTAAATGCTTCCACTGGCCACCAAACGCCACTGACATGAACATTATTGAGCAAATCTGAGATGCCTTGCAACGTGCTGTTAAGATGAGATCTCCTCTCCGTCATGCTATTATGGGTTTATGGACAGCCCTGCCGGATTCGTGCTGTCCATTCCCTTCAGCACTACTTCAGACATTAGTGAAGTCCATGCCACCTAGTGTTTCGGCACTTCTGCGCGCTTGCGGGGCCCTACACGATATTAGACAGTTGTACCAGTTTCTTTGGCTCTTCAGTGTACGAATAAAAAAGGAAGCTCAAGAAAACTGAGTTGATTCTCCAGATTTTTTGTGGTAGCATTGAAATAAATCGTACATGTAATCCCAGTTAATATCGGAGGTAAATTGATTGGAAAATCATGTTTACTGGTTTGAATAATTTCAGCACAAATTTTCCCGAAAAGCGTCTTCTAGTCAATCTGTACGATGTAGTCTTCCTTCGAACACTTTCTACGAACATCACTTAATTCTTAATGGATATCATTATAATTAGATTTGTTGCAAAAGCTTTCTGAGATAATTATTATCATCTACTTCAGAAGACCACAAGCCGCAGCAACAAAACTGCCACCATCTATATCGATTTTGTGACTCTGTCTTCTACTCTCTTGAAATTACCAACCCGTTTTCTTTACCGATCTTGTCCCTCTAATATATTCTTGATCTCCAAATGGGAGCGATTTCTCGTGTTAGTTGGTCCCTCACATAATCGGGCATTGCGCTCTATGTCGCGCAGCACACTAGCCCACTGAATTCTGTTGCACCTGGATGTATTTTCGATTCCTGGTCTCCCATTACCCGGTACTTGACCGCTGTCTCCATTCCTTTGCCTAGACGTGGAATTTCTCTCACCGTTCTTCTTTAAGGATTCCTAGGTCCTCTCTGTCTTTCCCGGTGTCCAAGTTCCTACGGCGTAGTTGGTGCTATATCCCTTGAACATCGTGAAATACGCGAGAACATGTGATACCAGTCTATTTATAAATCTAAAGTAGCACAATTGCTCTGTAATTTATCCTTTATAATAACGTGTAATCCATTCTGTATGGCAAACCGTGTCCCTAGGTACTTATTCCTGTGCATTTATATAAATGTGAATCCGCACTCAGAGTACACGAACTGGTCTAGCGAGACCTAGGTATCAGCCTGCAGTCAGTATTACCTTCGTTAACCTATGATCCGTCACCTGTTATGTGACGACTTCTGCTACGTTTCTCAGTTCATCCAAGGTCAAGCGCTATAACAAATTCGTCTGCAGAGCCTCACCATTTATGATCATCTTTCAGTACCACATTCCACCACTGTGATCCATTTTCCTCGATAGTGAACAATTTTACGCCAGGGTACGATGACAGTGAGACAGTCACATCGCTCGGTCTCAGAATATGCTAAATCACTGATGAAACTGCAAACCAATACGCTGCTGTCGGGCATCGATTAAAAGAGAGTTTCTGTTGTTGTTGTTATTGTTTAGATCGCGACATACTTTGTCAGAGTGAGTTTCTGATTGTCACTCTTGCCTGTTCTATCCGCGGCTAACATTTTTGTCCATATCGTGCAAAGTGTACTATTATGGACCTGTATGATTAGGAATCTCTCTCTGTGCAGCCAGACGTTCGCAAAGACACCAGCTGATCCAGAGCTCGTCACCACAGCAGTTAGGTGCGCGACATCCCGTTTCGTTTCGGTTATCGTTTGTTCTGAAGCTGCTGCCGACTAATCAGGCAAAGTAGTGCGAGAACAGTTAGTTTAATATTTCGTAAAATGTGTAAATAGCATTTTACTGCTAATGGATTTAACTTTCCAGCGAGGTAATAATAGAGACTGACTAAGAAAAGTACGGTTTCCACACTTTTCATTGTGTTAGTATTTCGTGTCTACCATTTCTGCATTTTGCGTTGTTGAGGAAGAGCAACGTGCCTCGTACACAAAGGGAGTCCCCTGGCAGAGGGAAGAAGTGGTTCAGCCAGGGACCTCGCGTGCACACAACTAATCGGCAAGCCGCTGACTCACAGCTTAGCACTCCAGACCAAATAATTGACTGACGTCACAGCTGACCGGAAGGGGATGCCTTGGATAACCGGCAGCCGTTTTGCAGCTGCCGTCGCACGGACTGTGCCGTTGCCACTGTTTCTCCGCTTGCTGTCAATGTCGCTGTCAGAGCCACGTCGTCACACAATTAGTGTGTAACCCAAGTCCACAATGAATGATACAGAAGCATAAAGGACGTTTCACAATTGCTACTACAAGCTTCTGTGGCTTGTTTAGGAGATTTAGTAGATAAAGTTGTGACAAACAATGTTCAAGCAAATTTCAGGCTCGCAGCCGGCCGTAATTCAAGTCATTGAACAATATTCCGTCATTGTTGTTCCGAGTGTAACGTCTCCTAACGACACACATATTATATGTGGTAAAAAAAGGGGGGGGGGGGGGAAAGAATAATGGAACTGGATGATTGTAATTAAGTGGACAACGATTGTGTGAACTTTATGCGAAAGCGTTGTGTGTCGTGTTTTGTTCTTGTATAGAATTATTTACCGATTTTTTTTAAAGATAATATCTGTGTCGGCGAGTGCTGAGGCCGCCAGAGACGATACTTATTAAATATCAAACAAAGATGAGAATATGTGACAAGTATAAATAGTATTGACCGAACATTAATTTCTCTGTCGTCTTGGAGTTACGTGAGTAGGAAGGACCTGTGACGTTATATTGTGCGCTTGCGTAGCATTCTTTTGTCGAGATTGAGAGACGTACGCCATTACGTACTAATTGTAAAGACATTTTCAGTTATTTAAATATTTTTCGTGGTGCAGAGATGCGCTACGAACGAACGAGCCGCTGCCGCGAAGCATTCAAACTGCATTAAATGAAATCTATCATACCGCATAGAAGCGGACTGGTTGACGCGGGCTGCGGATAATATATTATTAACAGTGTAAAAAGATAATTTACCTTCATAACATAAAAGAAATCTTGCTGTGCGTAGTTATGGTCTGGCAAACATTATAGTAAAAACATCTTTTTCTCTGAAAATAGTGTCATGTTCTCGTGTTAGTCGTGGTACTTATTGGTGTTTTACTGTTAACAAAAATCCACTGCAAAATTCTGATGTTGAACAATCAATGCGTATTGTAACATCAGTATTGATAACGAAATAATTTTCATTAACCTTTTCAATAACTGTAAAGTAAGGAAGATATGTTGAACTTTATGGCGAGTTACAGTAGCGGAAAAATGTTCCTTTAATAGAAAGTCAGATCCAGAACAATAAGAACGTAATATAATTTGTTTTGTTGAAAATTAATTATCCAAATAAAGTCACAGAACAGCATCACTAAAAAGTATTTCGGGCTCTCTTTTCATAGCAACATATTTTATCTCATATACTAGTTGTTACGCGAGTAATAAAACAAAGCAAAGAGAGCCGGTGAAATGAGCAACATTACTGTGACGATTACCGGCCGTGTATGAGGACGTGCCGAATTCATTGTTATGGTACCTAACTGCTTTATATGGATCGCAGTTCTTCGGCCAATAGATGAAGCTATCAGTTTCCATATAAAGTAATTTCGGACTAGCGAAATCAGTTTTCTTAAACTCGTAATGTAAATGACACATGTAGAGTTTCGATAGGTCCAGTATGCACATTCCCACATAGGTTTTACGAGCTCTACTGTAACCTTCGTCATCCCCACGGCGAAAAAGTTCTTATTGAATGTGATGACCCATTTGAAATTTGGTCTGGCGATGCATTTCCTTACGCCATAACGCCCTTCCCATGCCGTTCTAATAAGAATGTCGTGGTGGTTTCTTAAATTCTCCTTGTTTTTGCCGAAAATTGAAATGTTCGTTAATTTTAAAAAATCTTTTTCAAAATCATAGATCGCGGAAACCCCTGTGCAGTATTTAAATCAATATACTCCAACAACCAGGAACCCTGGTTGAAGGAGGTAGCAGGCCTAATTCCAACCAGAGGCATCCCTAACCGAAGACACTGCTGGAGGTTACGGCAGTGAAAAACGTACCTCTGCTTGCCTCCAGCGTTGTCATCAGCTTAGGGATGGAACCTGTGCCTCGCGGTACTAGTCGCTGTGGACATAACGGCAAATCAGCATATGCATTATGCATACTAAGGGGGTGTGCGAGGTTGCCTCCAAAACCACACATCAGAATGATCTGCATGCCAACCTTCTTATATATCTCACCTAGTCGGTTGAGATCTTCTTTGTGAACGAATGAAAACCCGTCAATCAGTTTACCTTGTAAGGTAGTCAAGTCATTTTGGTTTTTGTGTGTTATCGATGTGCACGTCAGAGGGAGAGCAAGTAAAGTAACTGTTACACAATGTCTGGTCTTGTCTTGACACATATTATCTCTGCACAGTCTGATACATTCTTAATTGAGGTGTGGTAGGTGATGGACGTATTCTGTAGTGTTGTGTTGACTTGTGGTTATATCCGTTAGATGAAGAAAGATTGACTGTAAAGAACAGCAACGGTGAATAATATGTGTATGTTATAAAGTGAAGAGAATATAAATTTTGAATAATGTTATTATTTTTTGAAGAGAAGTGTGAGGTGAGACTGCAGCACTGTGTACCAAATTTTTAGAAATGAGTATTGGGAGCTAGTCAACTTGGTTCACTTGCTCAGAGCTGAAAGTACGACCACCTCACTTGCCTGAGTCATGCATTATCATATTAACTGACTAAGCTATTTAAGTTTTATGGAAATTCTCTGTTGATATTGTACCCGTTTTAAATCATTGTTCACTTTGTTAAGCGTAGTATTGTTCAGACGTATGTTATGTACGAAGATCACGCGAAGTTTTCCTATGTATTTTTGAATACTGTATATAATTCTTTCTAAAACTGTTGTCTTGGAATATATTTTCATAGGAATAGTTACTCTCCCTACCCCACTGTTTATCATTACACATTACCAGATATGGTATGCACCAGTTGGAAATTTTATTTAGGAATAGAAAACTAGTTTAGCTACTGCCTGCTTGCTATTTGCTGTTGTGCTTCCAAGAAATCTGCAACAATGTTGTCAAGACGAGGGCCAGATAACTGTTTTACTTCAGTTACGTATTTAATATAAGACAAGTTAAGATCACTTAAAATTAGTTTCTGTTTAGTCCAAAGTTAGCACACGAGTTTAAGTTGGATAACAGTTTATGGGGACATAGTTTTAGTAAAACGTAGATTTCTATAGAGCTGAAGGTAAAATTGAACTAAATTTGATATAGAAACAAATATAATGGGAAGATTACAACCCATCTGTGGGTTATTCACCTTGGCATGCGTATGGACACAATGGCAAATTCCCTCACGGATAAGTCGCTCAAAGGAAATAAATATGTCCACATTGGTCAATAGTTCGATGGCCTTCTTCGTTTTCTTGAGCACTGGATCCCAACACAACCCCGGTGCTGTATAATAAAAGTTAGGGTCGAGTTTGTATGTACTCATGCATACAGGCCAGAATTTTTCAGAAACGTCCTCAAGCTAGCGCACGTCTGTGTTCACGTAAAGCTTTGCGTAATCGCCCAAAGTTAGGATATTAAATTTCTGCGAGACAGTCACAGCATGCTCATACTCTGCATCCATTATGGTTTCGACTGTGGAATTACTGCAGAATGAAGCTACGTCGGATACTCTTGTTTCGTCGAGTTTCGCCATACTATCCAGACAATCATACAGAAAAAAACCCTACCTGGTCGCAAGTTGAAACTTTGCGTCTTCAGGAAATGCACCTCAGGTGATGTGCATCTCTCCTTGATAAATTGTTTCAACAAGTTTCTGGAGCGGTGTCTGCATAAAACGAAGCGCTGCGTAATTGTAGGCGTCTAGGCGACATTCTGAGACAGGAAACTGACTTCATCACTCTCCTTACCGAATTCAGCCACGTGCTCAACAAGAAAGTGAGGATCATACCCACTCGAATTATGGAAGAAAACGTGTATGTGTACCGGTAATTGATACACCAGATTGCTTGCATTGTGAGCGAGTCAAGGATTTTCCCGTTAGGTGTAAATGGTCCTTACCGGGAGTTTCCGCATTCCAATCCAAAGGCAGCGCACAAATGACAGTCAACAGCCTTGTTGTACAAATCATCATCCACCTTTGACTCTGTCATGTGGACGATGTTGTAAGCGTTATAAATCTCGCATGAAAGTTTGTCGAGCTCAGTGAGGAACCAAATCGCAAGTTTATCCCCGACGTATGATTTGTGATGACTGACAGTGGAATAAAACTTACATTCCACCTGATACGTGCCGCATGTGGTACTTGTTTCTTCGTAAAGGTCGTAAGTGGGGCAGTGGGATCACCTTCACAGCGATTTTCAGGAGCTAGGAGGCACTCAAAGTTTGGACGGACGAACGGACGGGAGTTGGTCCTGTCGGTGGTAGTTCTTTAAAAAATGGTTCAAATGGCTCTGAGCACTATGGGACTTAGCAAATGGTTCAAATGGCTCTGAGCACTATCGGACTTAGCAAATGGTTCAAATGGCTCTGAGCACTATGGGACTTAGCATTTGAGGTCATCAGTTCCCTAGAGCGTAGAATTACTTTAACCTAACTAACCTAAGAACATCACACACATCCATACCCGAGACAGGATTCGAACCTGCAACCGTAGCACTCGCGCTGTTCCGAACTGAAGTGCCTAGAACCGCTCGGCCACAGCGGCCGGCCATCTTTGATCACTGCGTAGTCTAGTCCCTGCATGACGCTTGTAATCTGATGTCCTGTAATGGGACAGGGAAGCGGACTGCTACTAGCCATATCACTATCACTATCTCCACTACTACAAGTAACCAAGGCGATGCCGAGCGCCGGGCCCGCGGCTTGGCCAGAACAAACAGCCAGGTTGCGGAGTTGCCGGCGGTTGCGGCTGCGACTGCGGGTTGCGGCGCCGCTGTTTCTCTCGCAGCGGTGTGCGGGTATGTCGGTGTCGGCTGCCGCTGGCTTCTCCAGCCGCACAGAGGCCAAGTGCGGAGGTACCTGCCGCCAGATGCTGCTGCTTGACTAGTCGTAGAATGATAAACTACAGTAATTAAACACATAGACGCGTCGGCTGTAGAGAGGGGAGGAAATATACATCGATTAAAAAAAAACTGAGACATCGCATGGAAAAAAAATTGTGAATATAATAATTTACCTCAGTCAGCAGCACCGATGATGTCATCGTACTGATGCCAGAAGGCGATCATCTTCCACACATCAGGCACTGCATGGGACCGTTCAGGAAGCGGCAGCTCGAACCTTGATTCACGCTGGCTCTCAGGTAATCTCGGCATCTCAGAGTCCGAGCTAACCTACACACTGGTCAACTATGCCGAAATCTGGGGTTGTAACAATATACCAACTGTTACAGACCTATCTCCTCTTCCTTATACTATGGACACAAACGAGGTTTTAGCACTACAGAATTTTTTTATTTCTCGTTACAAGGCTGCTCCGTCGTCTCATTGTCTGCTGGATACTTCAAAAAATGGTTCAAATGGCTCTGCGCACTATGAGACTTAACATCTCAGGGCATCAGTCCCCTAGAACTTATAACTACTTAAACCTAACTAACCTAAGGACATCACACATATCCATGCCCGAGGCAGAATTCGAACCTGCGACCGTAGCGGTCGCGCGGTTCCAGACTGAAGGGTCTAGAACCTCTCGGTCACCAGAGGCCGGCTGCAGGAGACTGTTCCAGCACCTGTTGTTGCTGCTGAACAGTTTATATCTGCATGTGTAATAAGTCAAGCGCCTCTAGAATGGGTGCTGAAACAAAACAAACTATAATTTTTTTGTATGTTTAATTACACACATACAGAAAGATTATACAGCTCTACAGAGATTTTTTTCCATACTTACGCGACTGTTGCTGCTGAGTATTCTCTGCCGGAGGCTGTTCCACAGCATGTTGCTGTCGCTGTTGTTTCTTTGTAGCCTCCAGTCTTGCCTTCATCTCAGCCTGCTTACCTCACACGTACGCTGTGACAAGAGCAAGCATGAAAGTAATTTTGAAAGTCAAACCACAGCTGCTACTACTACTGCTACTACTACGAGAACGGATGACAGATTTTTGTTTTGCTTTTGTTTTTATACTTCCTTGGGAGTCTTGGGTGTGAGTTTTCCAGAGCAGGCTGGACCTCAAGAGGAATGAGTCAGCCATTGCCCATCCCCCTCCTCTTCCTGTCTCTCCTCACACTGCAGAATAAAATCCTGGAGCTGTGCTGTAACGAGCGAAAAGAAAAAGAATTACTGATGAGAAATGCATTATAGAATTTAATACGCGGTATTTTCCCGATTTCCGTACCATAACCACAGATCTATGAACAAATTATTTACGTATGAAATAGTTCGTATTTTACAAGTCTTCGGCGCTTGCTGTTAATGTTGGAGTTGTTGGTGCTGCACTTCGTTTCTGAAGACACACACGCACAGACAGACAAAACAGACAAATAACTATAGCCACCAGACTGGACAGGATTATACTGTATTGTAGATGAGGCAGCTGGTTTGGGGCTTATGTAGACTCACCACGTTTCACAGGCAGCCAATCAGAGGACCTCATTTTGAATGGACGCCCAATCCAGTTCAGATGGGGTATTTTCGAGTACCTATGAGACTTTGACCACAAATTTCCAGAAACCTCTCTCTCTCTGTTTCTCTCTCCCCTAACCATCCAGCAGGTCTTTGTATTGGACTCATGGTACTTTACAAGGCACACCATTCAGCAGTGGACAGCGTCAACAACCACTCGCTCAGTGTACAGCAGTCCCGTTCCATTTCATAAAAGCACGCACGGCGTTTGGACACAGAATACGAAGCGTCTTCTGGATAGTCAGATATGTTTCTTGATTATTGTTACCACGGGGGTGTTTTCTTCTCCCTAGCAGGACGGTGCGTTGTGGTTATTAGACTTTGTTTTTTTTTTTTCACAGTTTTCCCACTTCTAGGATCGTGGCGCAGATTTCGTTGTCTTTGGAAACACATGGCCTAACGGTGGAGATCATAAACTTTGCGATCACAGAATAGGGAGTTCTCCCCAGGCAAGATTTTTTTTAAATAAAAATGTGAGTGTTTCTACCAGACAACGTATACTTTGGCTTCATGGCAGAGAACAGTGGTGGCCACAGA
Source organism: Schistocerca gregaria (assembly GCF_023897955.1). Taxonomy (NCBI): domain Eukaryota; kingdom Metazoa; phylum Arthropoda; class Insecta; order Orthoptera; family Acrididae; genus Schistocerca; species Schistocerca gregaria. Next base: position 593,595,326 of record NC_064923.1, on the reverse strand, counting down.
TACGATTCGTGAGTTAGAGCAGTAATCAAGTGTTTTTCGCTGCTGGACGTAACGTACAAGAACAAATTTTTTTAGCAGGTGAGACAATACTCAGAGGAGAAACAGCCTACGACTTACTGCTGTACGGGATTTTCACGATACTTTAACTACGTGAAAACGTGTTTGCTCAGTCGTTACGAATAGGGGGCGGCCAGCAGACAGGTATTTTGCTGTTGTTCACAAGGCCAGCATGTGTTGGTTTGCAGAAAGAATTTCCACTAAGCATTCATTAGCGTCTTTGAACCCAGAATGCTTAAAGATTGATGAGGTGTTCCATAAAGAAGTTTTGTTTACAAGGACCTGTTTAGTTTCAACAGGTATTACCTCTCTCTCTCTTAGCTGCAGGTGCTGAGAATGCTTTAGCGTTAGCTGCAGAATGCTCTGGAAATAGCCGTTTTATTGGAGGCTGCTGCTGAAAGTTTTGACAGAGGGGAGATTAGAGAGGAAAATGATCGATAGAGCCCGTTATTTATGATCAGAGAGGACTGCTGGCCACATACCATACCACATACACACACAGGTGTGACAAAAGTATACAATTGTTGTGGACCGGCGACAGTTTCTGTTTGCCCTTGTCCATCTACAGGCTCTGTCCCAAGAGTGATTATTTTTTAATCATTTACTCAGTATCATATTACAGTCTGTTGACAACTTTCCAAACTATTCTCCCCCTGCTTCGATACACATTGCAAATGCTTCATCCAGTCACTGAAGGCGCCGTGGAAGTCGTCAACGGGAATCTCCTTCAGTGCGGTCGTTGAAGCTGCTCTTACTGCTTCCGAGTTCCATCCAGGATTCGTTAGATTCTTGGGAACAAAAGGAGATCCTCTGGTGCCAGATTGGGACTGTATGGTGGTTAAGTCAGTATTTACACACCTTTTTTGGCCAGCAGCTCGAAGACAATGAGCATGGAGTATTGACGCATTGTCACAGTTCACGATCCAATTGTTGCAATTTTCTTTTTGGACACGTCAGGCCCTATTGCGCAACTGAGCACATCACAGTAAAACTCCTTGTTGACTGTTTGTTCTTGTGCCACGAATACTCTGTGAACCACGTCATTTCTGACAAAAAACACAATGAGCATTGCCTTGATTCGCGATTTGCTCATCCTTGCTTTTCTCGGGCGAGGAGACTCCTTGGTGTGTCACTTGTCGCTCTGACGTTTTGTTTCGCGATCAGACTCAGAAATCCACGTCTCGTCCCCTGTGATTACTCTGTCCAAAAATTCCCGGTCTGTTTTGTAGCGCTCATCGAGTTCCTGGCACAAACACTGCTCATTCATCACATTCGTGAGGACTTTTGGCACTATTTTCGGGCAGACTTTTCGTCGTTTGAGGATCCTCATTTAAAATATGGTAAACGATTGTTTTCGCTATTCCAAACTCCTTTTCAATCATCTGAACACTTACTCATTTGCCCTTGTCCAGAACTTGAGGCACTTTTTCATAGAGTCGTCCGTTTGTGACGTCGAAGGGCATGCAGAGCGGTCGTCGACATTGATTGACTCCCAACCTTCCCAGAACCTCCTGTGGCACATGAAAATCTGGCTTTGTTTCATAGCCCCTTCGCCTTAGCTTTCCGAAGCATTTCGAGCATCTGTGCCTCGTTTTTTCCCTAGTTTCACACAGAAATTAATTGCATAAGGCTACATCGAAAGTGGTCCTCTTTTTTCTCAGTGTGGGTGCGGTAGATACCTCTGCACTGAGCATGAACCTGCCTCAACAACTGCCTGAAGGGACTGAGACCAGTCCCATTTCGAAGCTTAGATCCCCACCAACTTCTCCACTCGAAGCTCCACCCCGCCAGACAGCGTTGGCAACTACCAAAAATCATCCTGGGAACTTTTGGGACAGGCCATGTGTACCCATGAGATCGAGTGCGTATTTGTGTTTGGATCCTGTAGAATGGATCAAGTGACTCTTTTGAAATCATAACAGTACTCCGCAAGCTGTCTCACACATCAGCCTCCTGGAGCACAGGGCGAGCTACAGCTATAGTTCCGCCGGCACCTGTGAGGTATCTCGATGGCCAATGGCGTGCACAGCGGCTCCACCACAGCTCGCAGTCGCTGACAGAACACCGAGCGAGCCACACCATCACCCCTGTACGATGTGTCACCATACGACAGACTGCGACTTCGCGCCACACTGTATATTAAATGCTCAGTTGTGAGCGGCATGTGTAGTACTAGACTTTGACCTCCATTACACTAGTACCTGGCAATTTAAATAGCTTTTTCGTCTTTTTTATGTCCCACAGCATACAGCTGCTATTTACAGATGAAGTGTTGTTCCTCTTTGTGCAGTCGTTTTTTTTAGCGTATACCAACTTAGAGGGTGTTTCAGTTATCATTGTAGGCCGAGTATTTTTCCTGACAATTTACATGTGGAGCAGAAAGATTTATTTGAACTTATAAGTGGAGGGAACGTCCTATGTAGAGTTACTATTTATTTTGACTCTGCCTGCCGTTAGTTTCGAGGGGCATTGTTAATCTTTTTCCAGTAGGATAACACCAGTTGTGTGACAGTCAATTTTGAGTCATATTGTGATTTTAGATACTTGCATGTAGATGTGTAATTAGGAGCGACTTTTACTTCAGTTTCCTACCTAAAACAAATAAAAGTACCCTAATGTAATCTTCTTCTATGGCAGCTGGACTTAGACACAATTTCCCGTCATTTACTGGGGAGACATCACAGGAGGGGTGTGGGTGGATGATGTCATAGGAGTTAGGGAGCGATGGGGGAGTCAGGTTAGTGGAGGTACCCAATTGCCTTAGCTCCTCTCATAATTTCCAGCCATTTCCAGGAGGCAGAGGGAATGTGACATCATAGGGGATGGGGAAACCCAGCCGCCATTTCGAATACATTATTTGTCCTTGCACTGTCTTTGTTCCACTACTGACATGGACTGGAAGTTTGCCCATCCTCTAAGGCAAGATAGACGGCAGTTAGTGGCAGATCTGTACATTGCTGGCCCATGCACAAGTGTTCTGGTGCACATTGTTTATCGCGGGACTCCGTAACAGACGACCCTGACTCCCATGCTGACCCAACTACATCATAAGTTACAATTGCCATGGCCACTGATCCATCGAGACTGAAGAACGAATTGTATTGTCTGGTCCGGTTATAGGAATCACATTTTTTGTTACACCATGTACATCGTTGTGTCTGTATCAGGTGAACGGTTACAAGTCTGTTGATGGATGATAGCCGACTTGTTGCGCGTTTGGTAAATGCTAAAAATTAATTGTTAGGCTAATCTTTGCTTTTTTGTCATATGAAATGCCACCTGTTGGTCATTTCAAGAACTTTTTTATTTTCAGTAAAACCCCATGTCATTTCAAGCATTTGTGTCACTTTTTACTTTTCTACCTACATCATTCCGTGAAGTATTGAATTTTCAAATGTTAACGGAATTTTGGTACATCCTGTACATATTTCACTGTTGTTTCAAAATGAAGCTGTAGGATTATTGCTGCACAAAGAAAAAGTTTTTATTAACTGCACTGAAAAACAAATAAGGTAAGATTATAATACGTGGAATTGTCATAACATAGAACAAGGCTCCGCAGCTAAAGTAGTACAGCTTTTGATAAAGAATGTACGGAAAATATGTCCATTAGAGATCTGAACAGTCTAATTATTGGCGATTTCAGGATACAACAGATCAAAATTATTTAGTCAGTCTCTCAGTGACAATACTGGCACCAAAACGGAAGACGACGAATCTCTGAATGTCCATCTTTTTAGAAATGGTTGCGAGACTCTGTGTTCGATAGAGGATGTCAAATGAAACACCTTTCAGCCGTCAAATTTCCGCCCTTATTTTATTTGGAAACCAGTTGTCAAAAGATTAACACACTTAATCCGGTCTCCAAAAATGGTTTCATACGGGAAGTCGTAACACGGTTCGTCGTTCCAAACATCAGACGAATATCGAATTGAAAATAAGCAACTAAAACCACTTGATTATGCAAAGGCACTTAGATCTGCTGGTGTACGTATTCGATTATACGCAGGTCATGCGAAATATCTCGTACACCTTCTAGCGGCCGTCTATCGTAGGTCGTTTGGCGTAATGAAGGGCACCAGGCGAGAAGCAAAAAAGTAGGTTATTTCCGTTTTCCTGAAGACCCATCAGGCAGAGGCACACTAATGTGCACCTGTATCACTAGCGGCCATCTGTCGCAAAATTATCGAACAAATTTTAAACATGCCTATTATGACCTTTATGTGCAAGAAAAATTTTCTCTGCACGAATCAACATGGTTTCAGAAACAGAGGTATTTCGAATCTCAGCTCGCTATTTTCGTCAAAAAGCTCAATGCCATTTTTATTAACTACACGCGATACAGATCTGCACTGTCGGCTAGTGAACAAAATATAAGCTTGGAGTGTTTCGTACCTCACTTGCATGAATCAGGCCTCCCTAGCAGAGAGAACTTTAAACACTTCTTTCTTAATCCGGCGGAATCGGCAGATGTAAAAGTATTGAGTAACTTTGGGAGTACTCCCAAGAGTGTTATAGGGTCGTTACGTTCCAGTAGATAAAAATAATGTGGTGAATAACATTGGTAGCTCCGTTAGGCTGTTCTCCAAAGAGGCAGTTATCTACAGAAAGACGGCAACACAAGATGGCGCTAGCGAGATTCAGAATGACCTTACAAGATTGGTGCTGGGATTGAGAATACATTACTTGTATTTCATACAGCTGTAGATCGTAGCAGAGTCTGTTCGGAACGACACTGCACAGTACAGCGCAAATCACAGATACTCCAAAGCAGTAAACTAGCTTTGTTTGAAGAGTAGATACCAAGCTTAAATTCATTGGAGGGGTCCCAGTTTAGTTCATCCATAAGAAGTGGCTTCCAAAATACTTGTTTGATCATCTCTTGAACAGTGTCTATCAGTCTGGGAAATTATGAAAATTCCATAACAGGCACGTTTCGTTATGGATTCCTTTCGTAAGAGCGAGAAAGTTACTGATAAGCTCTTCCAATTTCAATGGCAGTCGGCAAAAGAAAGGAATGTATGCAACACATATCAATTTACTATTAAATTTCTGGGGCGTACATTCTAGGCATAGTCTGGAAATATATGTTTCTAAGTAAATCTCCTGAAATGACCACGTCGAGAGAGCTCTGTAGCCCTTCAAGAGACTGACGACTCATTCGTGCGTACGTGCATGGCGAGCATGTGGCTCCAAGCTATTGCAGCAGCCCCTTCCTTTCCTGTGCTGTAATCGCTCTTCTCTGACTATCCTTTCGTTTGCTGTGTTTCTCATAGTGTCAGTCTTGACGTCGACCAAGTTATTCCTTAGATTCAGCCTTCCTTTCTTGGAATGTTCCGTCATTCACCACGCAGCATGTCCTTCTCGATGGAGAGAAGTCTTCCGAAGTGAGAGAGATTTCAGGACCATTGCTGTTCACAATATATATAAATGACCTTGTGGATAACATCGGAAGTTCACTGAAGCTTTTTGCGGATGATGCTGTAGTATATCGAGAGGATGTAACAATGGAAAATTGTACTGAAATGCAGGAGGATCTGCAACGAATTGACGCATGGTGCAGAGAATGGCAATTGAATCTCAATGTAGACAAGCGTAATGTGCTGCGAACACATAGAAAGAAAGATCCTTTATCATTTAGCTACAATATAGCAGGTCAGCACCTGGAAGCAATTAATTCCATACATTATTTGGGAGTAGGCATTAGGAGTGATTAAAAATGGAATGACCATATAAAATTAATCGTCGGTAAAGCAGATGCCAGAGTGAGATTCATTGGAAGAATCCTGAGGAAATGCAATCCGAAAACAAAGGAGGTTACAGTACACTTGTTCGCCCACTGCTTGAATATTGCTCAGCAGTGTGGTATCCGTACCAGATAGGGTTGACAGAAGAGATGGAGAACATCCAACGGAGAGCAGCGCGCTTCGTTACAGGATTATTTAGTAATCGCGAAAGCGTTACGGAGATGATAGATAACCTCCAGTGGAAGACTTTGCGGGAGAGACGCTCAGTAGCTCTCGCGAAGAGACCGTGAGGATAAAATCAGAGAGATAAGAGCCCACACAGAGGCATACCGACAGTCTTTCTTTCCACGAACAATACTAGACTGGAATAGAAGGGAGAACCGATAGAGGTACTCAAAGAATCCTCCGCCACACACTTTCAAGTGGCTTACCTAGTATGTATGTAGATGTAGATGTAGATCGTTTGGCTGAAGTTTTGTGGTCCTCTTCTCGGTCTGAGCTACATTTTCCAAATTTTTCTGCACTGTGCATCGACTGGGGAAAACACCTAAAAAGCGCCTACTGCTTGAAACGTTAAACACCATCTGCCTACAACACTTGTGTAGGCTCTTATTTGTGCTTAAAAGCCAATGTGGGAGGCAAACGGACGTAGTGAGGTCGTCAAGTACCCTTTAGTACGTAGCCTCCTGACAACACAGGCATCACAGTGCTGAGTCTGAGTTGCTAGCTGTCCACGCATGCCAAGGAGTGGATGCCCTTCTTCAATACTTAGTATGTTCTCTAACTAATGGGGTACTTTAACTATGACAAAGCCGTTGTTTTTGTGGAGCACATTGAAGATAAATTTGGAGAAGTCCTAGGAAAAATACGTAATGGCCTGCTGTTGACCAAAGCCTCTTCTGCTGCGCAGTCTACAGCTCTTTAGGCAGGTGAGCATGTAAGGGATATACCAATGACCATTCCCCACGCAAGACTTCGGATATGGTCCAGGGAATCATCTTCCACCGAAATCGTACCCTCCACATTGACGAGGAGCTACGGGCTAATCTTGAACAGCGAGGTATAAATTTGTCTGACACGTCCAAAAACTCTGAAGGATAATAGATACGGGGGCCTATATCTTACCCTTGAAGGGAATGTCCTCAAGGAAAATGTTAAATTCATGATGTACAGCCGTACGTGAAATACTGTGTTCCACCACCCGTTCTGTGCTTTTGATGCTCTCTCTTTGGCCATATGTCATCCGACTGCATGTAGGACTCAAAATATGGTAATTTTAATCACTCCACGGAGTTAGTCTTGTGAAAAGCCATTTGTGTGTGTCAGTTGCGCGGAACACCCATCCTCCACGTTCACCAGTTTCACCACCTTTCAAGAAAGAAAAGAAAATACAGGAATACAAATCTATAGACTGTCGTATACTGAAGCTTATAAATATGAACGGTTATATCCTGTTCATACGATGTCCAACTATCGAGTCACGACCGCCACCGCTATTACCTCAATTCCTTTCTAAACCAGTTCTTCCCCTGTCATTCTCTCTTGTGGCTCCCACCGCACCAACTTCAGGAACCACTTCCCACACCCACCAGAAAGAAGCAGCTTCCTCCTCTGGAATCCCCCAGTGACTGGGGTCCCTTTTGGGACCCCTCTCACCAGAGACCCTCAGATCACAACCAATGACTGAAGGATCCGCGACCTATGTGTCTTTGGGATGCCCACTGTTCATCGTCCACACGCTCGTCACCAAAGCCCGCTAAGGAGTAGAAGAAGAAAAAGGATCGGGACAAGGCTACTACAGGGACCCCAGAGTCGTCAGACCTCACCGCGCTGTCGGATTCTAAACCAATGTCCACTGATGGTGTACCACTGTCATCAGCTACAAGCAACAATCCTGGGGCGTGACCAGTACTCCAAACCACTTCGCACCTAACCTGCACACTCATAACGTGATCATTTAGAGAAACTGTAATAGATAATACCGTCACCTACCGGAACTACAACATCTTATTTCGCATTATTCTGCAATTCGCGTTACTATACAAGAAATGCACTTCATGGACGAACATTCCCCAAAGCGCCGTGGTTATTGTGCGTTCTATCAGAACTGTGCTAGCATTGAGAAGGTATCTGGAGGGGTCTGTACATTGGTTCCCCTTCACACCACGTTGGAAGCGACAACAGTGCGAGTGCAAGCGACCTTAGCGATCACCATTCGCTCGTCTACATATATCTCCAGGAAGGCCACTTACTTACCCTGAGTTGATCATTTTAACCCAGCAAATTTCCGTCCTTTTTCTCCTACTTAGGGATTTCAATGCGGACCACCCCCTGTGGGGGAATACTATTTCTTCTGGTAGTGGTTTTGTTTCGTACTTGTCCAGCTTCTTACTGATCTATCTCCACGCAACACGGTATTGCTACCCACTTCAGCACAGTCCATGGCAACTTTCCAGCTATCTTCCGCCACCCTCATGGCTTCACAGCATTGGTCAATACATGACGATCTTCGTGGCAGTGGCCACTTTCCAGTGATCCTTTCGCTTCCTTGTTATCAACATACAGACCAACTAGCACACGTGGTGGTGCTTCGGAGAGCCAATTAGCAGCTGCGTACCTTTCTTGTTACCTTCAGCACTCATTGTCATATTGCTTTGACGAGGTTGTGAGGTTGTACAAGACGCCTCAGACGCGAGCACCCAAGCCACATGAACTGTTTTTCCCATTTTTGCAGGTCCTCTTACACAGCCGATCAGTGCCACAGTGGACCGAATACACTGCAGTGACTGTTCAGGATCGCTGTAAAGACCTACAGCATTTCAAATGACATCCTTCTCCGACCTACAAACGTTCCGGATCTTATCCTTCCAGATGGTCTTTGTACCGTTTCAGTGGCTCTTGCTTAATATCTTGCGACCCACTTTGCGACAGAACGGCGTTCTTTTCTTATCCAGCTGCCTTTCTAGCTCAGAACCGACAAGTTGAAAGCTTCTCCCTACGTTTCACCCCATCGCCAAGCCTCATCATATAATGAACATTTCACTGACTGGGAACTGAATTCATGATCAGATGATCCAGCATCTGAATGTTAGTCAAAGTCTACATATTCTCAGAATCCTCAGCTGTATTTGGCTCGAAGTTGTCTTCCCCTCGCAGGGGCGAGGTAGTATCATCATCCCAATCTTTAATCCAGGCAAAACTCCGGCGGCTCTCGACAACTACCGATAGGTTATCTTCAATAACGTGCTTTACAAACCGGTTCAAAGGTTTGATGCCCACTGGGTTCTCAAGCCGCAAGATCCTTTGTCCCCCTATTAGTGTTTCTGGGAGGAACAATCTACAACCGATCACTTGGTAAGGCTGGAAACAGCAGTGTGGCAGGCCTATTGTGAACGCCATCTCGTTACAGTCTTTTTTTTTTTTACCTACGTATGACAAGTGAGTGAGTGAATTCTGCCTATGAGCTGTTCACGCCTATGCTGTATGTCGAAAACTATTGCATTTGGGATGCTTCCACTCAGTTGCCTCAGCTGAACACCAGATCCAAGGTTCCAACCAATGGGCCTCTGTGTTGACCCTTTCACTGGTTTTCTGTTCTCTCCTCCCAAACCGCGTGTCATGTATTTTTGTCACCGTACCATGGCCGATCCTGACCCGTAACTGTACTTGGTTCCCAGCGATTGAAAGTTCTTGCACAGTTCCGTTTTTTCGTCCTTTTAGGTAAAAAGCTGACTTGATTGCCCGATCTTCGTTAACTAACGACTAGCTGCTTGTGGAAGCTTAATGCTCTCTGCTTACTTATCCACACTGCTTGGTTTATCGGTCTTGCTACTCTTCTCCTTATTTCCTGGGGTCTGGTTTCATTCGACTAGTTGGGCTATGGTTTGCAGGTTTGTGGCACTGACGGCGCCTTTGGCTTGGAAATTGTTGGAACCAGTACATCATCGAGGAGTTCGTCTAGCCATTAGCGCCTTCCAGACTAGTCTCATAGACAGTCCCCATGCCGAAATTGGGACATTACCTCTTCAGTTCCGACTACAACTCCTCTTGTTCTCCTATGCAGTCGCCATTTGCCAGTTCCCTGATCATTCAACGAATCTCATTCCTTTTGCATACGAGGGGCATCGACCTCCTGATACCTGCTATCATGCGGGATTAGCAGCTGTAATGTCCCTTGGAGCCCTCTTCTGTGACCTTTGCCTTTCTTCCCTGGAATGTACTTCACCTGTCTCGTGCAACCCCCAATGGTTGGCACATTAGTCCGTTTGAAGATCCGAAAGTCTCCGTTATTCCCACGATCTTTCAGCGTCTGTTACATTCAGTTCTTCAGGAGTATCAGGGTTCTACCAGATTTACTGATCGTTCTAAAAGCATGGACAAGACTGATATGCTTTTACATACACTGTCTCTCATGACCTCCATTCGTTGCGAGCAATACGTAGTGTTTTAGAACAAAGTTGATAGCTCTTAACAGAGCCTCCACATTATTAAATGGACCTCCCTTGAATTAGTTCTAATATGTAGTGACTGAAGGGGCAGTCTTCAAGGCACTAACTGATGTTCCTCTTGGCACCCCGTGGTCTGTGATTCGTGACCTTGTCATTTAACTTTGTCGTAATGACTGGTCGGTTGTCATTCTCTGAGTCCCAACTCATGTGGGTATTCCAGGGAACGAGTGACTGGCCATTTGCTTAGAGAAGCGATTACTCGGCCCGCCCCGTTCGCATTGCCGATCACAGGAGTGGACTTGCAGGTGCCAATAAGACTTCTGCTCACTCAGAGATGAAAGTACACGTAGGATGCTATTGTCACCTCTAATGAACTTCACAGTATCAAGGAGACTAATCCTCCATTGTTTTCTTCCGTCCATTCCTTCTGGAAGGAATTCACTGTTCTATGTCGTCCCTGTATTGGTCATACCAGACTAATCCAGGGTTTTATTTTACGTAACGAGCAACCCCAACATTGCAGCTGTAGAGTCTTACAGACAGTAGCTCACATGCTGGTGGCACGCTCACTGTACTAAACGTGGTCTTCCTAATTCTTTGCCTTCAAATATTGGTAGACGTTTCGTGGACAGATGAACTGCTTCTCCATTTTCTGCGTGAACTTGGTTTTTTATTTTCAGTTATAAGGTTTTTAAACTACCTTCGAAGCAGAGGCGGACTGATTGGGACTGTGGCGTATCCTGGTGCTTTCTTGGTCTGGGAGATCCCCGACCCTACTTCCTTGAGCAGCTTATCTTTCGTCCCTCTGTTAATCTCTTTTAATTGCATTTAAATGCGCTGTCTCCTTTTGCCGCATCCTATTTTCTATATTTGAGGTAGCCCTCTTGAATAGCGCGAGCTCTTAAATGCATTGACTAGACTGGTGCAGGGGTAGGATCGTTGTGCATTGGGCGACTCTTATTGCATGCAGAGCCCTGGGGGACACCCATTGCGGTCTTACCCATTTCTCTCCGCATGTTTTCATTACTGACGATCCAACTGGTGTCTACTTCATTTTTAACCTTCTTACTTTTACTGTCCAGCATCTGCTGACTTCAAGACATTCGTTGTTCTGCAACTGTCTTCGCGCTTGACTGCACTGGTGGTGGTCAGATGCGGGTAGGATTTGTCCTGCCATTGTATGAACATACTTTTCCATAAATTATTTCTCAGATCTGGCATCAGTATTGCCTCTAATGTCTCAGTCTTGCCGCTCCTACGTACTTTCAACATCGCAACATGCACTTCATATACGTGTCTAATTCTGGATGAACTATGCCTGGATCGAGGAACCGATGTCCTTGATGTTCGTTCCTTTAAACCCCAATCGACCAACCATCCAGTTCTCATGAGGAGTATTACGAACATTCGCTCCCCTCGGGCACCATTCGTAAATGGGGGAAAAGGATGTTGTTACACTCTGCCTCGCACCATAACGTGACTTTTCGAGAAATCATGTCTACATATATATCTGCGTCGCTATTCACTATAGGAAACTTCCATCTTCGATTTACAAATCATAGGGAGAGAATTATCACTTTGAGCCAGGCTTCTGACAGCAATCAGGCGGAAGACCTACTCAAATGGCTCTGAGCACTATGGGACTTAACTTCTAAGGTCATCAATCCCCTAGAAGTTAGAACTGCTTAAACCTAACTAACCTAAGGACATCACACACATCCATGCCCGAGGCAGGATTCGAACCTGCGACCGTAAAGACTTACTCATATCAGAGGTGAAGATACTGCGACACATATAATAAGTGACAAAATGCGACAGCCTTCATTTACTATAGTGACTACGGGCTGTTGCACACATATCTAATTGATATCTATAGGATAGTTTAAATGTCAGCTGGATTCAGTGTAATCATCTCGTGGAGGTGACTGCGATGAGTACATATGCGTATAGCGCCGTGTTTGTGGTTTGTGTTGATGGTGATGACGATGAGAGAGAGAGAGAGAGAAAGAGAGAGAGAGAAAGAAAGAAAAAGAGACCTGTGTTTTGCCTCTCAATTAGCACCAATAGGATCACTGAGCTCACTATCCTAACCGGCTGATGGATAACTTTCAACTGTGTCACACGCCCCCACTTAAACAGTGCGGAGATGGTTGGGATTTAACAACACTGGCATAATGTTTGGCGACGAGGAACTTAACACCCCAAACTCTCTTCACCTTGTCGTGGGAATACTATATAGCATTTGAAGTTTTTTTGATTACCGGTTGGTCATCTACAAGTCGAACCCAATCGCACAAGCGGGCGTTACCAACCCCTACCAAGGAAAAGTAAAACTGGTGACTATGTACAGGAAGAATTTTTATTCTGCAAGAAAGTGTGCGTTGGTTCGAAACTTCTTGGCATATTAATCTGAATTTTCGAAGGTGGGAGGAGGGTTACTGGCAGAAGTAAACCTGTTAGAGCGGGTCGTGAGTCGAGCTTGGATAACAAGAGTAATTCCGTTAAAGTCCTTTGTCTATGTTACTCATTGTTACCTTTCCGTCATCAATGAAGAACTTCATATCTACATTTCTTTCGTCATCTTTGTGTACTATAACGGTACTTTGAGGACAGGCGTGTCAATTAGCATAATATTAATTAAAATCGGGGAAGAATTAAAACGGGGGAAGTAATACGAAACTTTAATAACTGCACAGTATTACTAACAAGCAATATAATGAAAAGTAATAAAAGCAAAGTAGCAAAGACCAAGCGGGACAGAAAGATATAGGGGCGCGTTTGTTTTTTAATACATATAAAAGAACATGTAACACATTTTTGAGCTCCCTACCTTCAGTTATTGCGATCGGGCGAGTCGATGAAAAAGTGGTACGCGACTGCGAAATTCGTTAAGGAGATTATTTAAAGACCCTTCAAGCAGGTTTAAAATACATTACGTATGACGAAGTGATCAGAGACGTTTATTGTCGGGTGAAGTGAAAATGATTCCGATAACGTAATTCGAACTGTTGCAGGGGCAACAGTTTGGATGATTGACTGATCTGGTCTTGTAACACTAACCAAAACGGCCTTGCTGTGCTGATACTGCGAACGGCTGAAAGTAAGGGGAAACTACAGCCGTAATTTTTCCCGAGGGCATGCAGCTTTAATGCATGTTTAAATGATGATGGCGTCCTCTTGGGTAAAATATTCCGGAGGTAAAATAGTCCCTCATTCGGATCTCCGGGCGGGGACTACTCAAGAGGACGTCGTTATTAGGAGAAAGATAGCTGGCGTTCTACGGGTCGGAGCGTGGAATGTCAGATCCCTTAATCGGGCAGGTAGGCTGGAAAATTTAACAAGGGAAATGGATAGGTTAAAGCTAGACATAGTGGGAATTAGTGAAGTTCGCTGGAAGGAGGAACAATACTTTTGGTCAGGTAAATACAGAGTTATAAATACAAAATCAAATAGGGGTAATGCAGGAGTAGGGTTAATAATGAATAAAAAACAGGAGTGCGGGTAAGCTACTACAAACAGCATAGTGAACGCACTATTGTGGCCAAGATAGATACGAAGCCCAATCCTACCACAGTAGTACACGCTCATATGACAACTAGCTCTGCAGATGATGAAGAAATTGATGAAATGTATGATAAGATAAAAGAAATTATTCGGGTAATAAAGGGAGACGAAAAATTAATAGTCATGCGTGACTGGAATTCGAGAGTAGGAAAAGGGAGAGAGGGAAACATAGTGGGTGAATATGGATTGGGGGAGAGAAATGAAAGAGGAAGCCGCCTGGTAGAATTTTGCACAGAGCACAACATAACCATAGCTAACACTTGGTTCAAGAATCATAAAAGAAGGCTATATACATGGAAGAATCCTAGAGATAATAGGAGGTATTAGATAGATTATATAATGGTAAGACAGAGATTTAGGAACCAGGTCTTAAGTTGTAAGACATTTACAGTGGCAGATGTGGACTCTGACCACAATCTGTTGGTTATGAACTGTACATTAAAACTGAAGAAACTTCAAAAAGGTGGGAATTTTACGAGATGGGACCTTGATAAACTGACTAAATCACAGGTTGTAGAGAGTTTCAGGGAAAGCATAGGGAAAAATTGACAGGAATAGGGAAAAGAAATACAGTACAGATACAGGCTCCCAGGTAGATTTTATTTTCATAGACTTCCGGAAGGCCTTCGACACAGTTCCGCACTGTCGCCTGATAAACAAAGTAAGAGCCTACGGAATATCAGACCAGCTGTGTGGCTGGATTGAAGAGTTTTTAGCAAACAGAACACAGCATGTTGTTATCGATGGAGAGACGTCTACAGATGTTAAAGTAACCTCTGGCGTGCCACAGGGGAGTGTTATGGGACCATTGCTTTTCACGATATATATAAATGACCTAGTAGGTAGTGTCGGAAGTTCCATGCGGCTTTTCGCGGATGATGCTGTAGTATACAGAGAAGTTGCAGCATTAGAAAATTGTAGCGAAATGCAGGAAGATTTGCAGCGGATAGGCACTTGGTGCAGGGAGTGGCAACTGACCCTTAACATAGACAAATGTAATATATTGCGAATACATAGAAAGAAGGATCCTTTATTGTATGATTACATGATAGCGGAAGAAACACTGGTAGGGGTTACTTCTGTTAAATATCTGGGAGTATGCGTGCGGAACGATTTGAAATGGAATGATCATATAAAATTAATTGTTGGTAAGGCGGGTACCAGGTTGAGCTTCATTGGGAGAGTCCTTAGAAAATGTAGTCCATTAACAAAGGAGGTGGCTTACAAAACACTCGTTCGACCTATACTTGAGTATTGCTCATCAGTGTGGGATCCGTACCAGATCGGGTTGACGGAGGAGATAGAGAAGATCCAAAGAAGAGCGGCGCGTTTCGTCACAGGATTATTTGGTAACCGTGATAGCGTTACGGAGGTGTTTAGCAAACTCAAGTGGCAGACTCTGCAAGAGAGGCGCTCTGCATCGCCATATAGCTTGCTCGCCAGGTTTCGAGAGGGTGCGTTTCTGGATGAGGTATCGAATATACTGCTTCCCCCTACTTATACCTCCCGTGGAGATCACGAATGTAGAATTAGAGAGATTCGAGCGCGCACGGAGGCGTTCAGACAGTCTTTCTTCCCGCGAACCATACGCTACTGGAACAGAAAAGGGAGGTAATGACAGTGGCACGTAAAGTGCCCTCCGCCACACACTGTTGGGTGGCTTGCGGAGTATGAATGTAGATGTAGATGTAGATGTACAAGAAGAAGGGGTAACTTTGAGAGATGAAGTGGTGAAGGCAGCAGACGATCAAGTAGGTAAAAAGACGAGGGCTACTAGAAATCCTTGGGTAACGGAAGAAATATTGAACTGAATTGATGAAAGGAGAAAATATAAAAATGCTGTAAATGAAGCAGGCAAAAAGGAATACATACGTGTCACAAATGAGATCGACAGGAAGTGCAAAATGGCTAAGCAGCGATGGATAGAGGACAAATGTAAGGATGTAGAGGCTTATCTCACTAGGGGCAGGATAGATACTGCCTACAGGAAAATTAAAGAGACCTTTGGAGAAAACAGAGCCACTAGTATGAATATCAAGAGCTCAGATGGAAACCCAGTTCTTAGCAAAGAAGGGAAAGCAGAAAGGTGGAAGGAGTATATGGAGGGTCTATACAAGGGCGATGTACTTGAGGACAATATTATGGAAATGGAAGGGGATGTAGATGAAGATGAAATGGGAGATACGATACTGCGTGAAGAGTTGGACAGAGCAATGAAAGGCCTGAGTCTAAACAAGGCCCCGGGAGTAGACAACATTCCACTGGAACTACTGACGGCCTTGGGAGAGCGTGTCCTGACAAAACTCTATCATCAGGTGAACAAGATGTGTGAGACAGGAGTAAAACCCTCAGACTTCAAGAAGAATATAATAATTCCAATCCCAAAGAAAGCAGGTGCTGACAGATGTGAAAATTCCCGAACTATCCGTTTAATAAGCCACAGGATGGAAATTACTAACACGAATTCTTTACAGACGAATGGAAAAACTAGTAGAAGCCGACCTCGAGGAAGATCAGTTTGGATTCCGTAGAAATGTTGGAACACGTGAGGCAATACCGACCCTACGACTTATCTTAGAAAATAGATTAAGGAAAGGCAAACCTACGTTTCTAGAATTTGTAGACTTAGAGAAAGCTTTTGACAAAGTTAACTGGAATACTCTCTTTCAAATTCTGAACGTGGCAGGGGTAAAATACAGGGAGCGAAAGGCTATTTACAATTTGTACAGAAACCAGATGGCAGTTATAAGAGTCGAGGGGCGTGAAAGGGAAGCAGTGGTTGAGAAGGGAGTGAGACAGGGTTGTAGCCTTTCCCCGATGCTATTCAACCTGTATATTGAGCAAGCAGTAAAGGAAACAAAAGAAAAATTCGGAGTAGGTATTAAAATCCATGGAGAAGAAATAAAAACTTTGAGGTTCACCGATGACATTGCAATTCTGTCAGAGACAGCAGAGGACTTGGAAGAGCCGTTGAACGGAATGGATAGTGTCTTGAAAGGAGGATATAAGATGAACATCAACAAAAGCAAAACGAGGATAATGGAATGTAGTCGAATTAAGTCGAGTGATGCTCAGAGAATTAGATTAGGGATTGAGACACCTAAAGTATTAAAGGAGTTTCGCTATTTGGGGAGCAAAATAACTGATAATGGCCGAAGTAGAGAGGATATAAAATGTAGATACGCAATGGCAAGGAAAGTGTTTCTGAAGAAGAAAGATTTAAGTGTGAGGAAGTCGTTTCTGAAAGTATTTGTATTGAGTGTAGCCATGTATGGAAGTGAAACATGGACGATATATAGTTTGGACAAGAAGAGAATATAAACTTTCGAAATGTGGTGCTACAGAAGAATGCTGAAGATTAGATGGGTAGATCACATAACTAATGAGGAAGTATTGAATAGAATTGGGGAGAAGAGGAGTTTCTGGCACAACTTGACAAGAAGAAGGGACCGGTTGGTAGGTCATGTTCCGAGGCATCAAGGGATCACCAATTTAGCATTGGAGGGCAACGTGGAGGGTAAAAATCCTAGAGGGCGACCAAGAGATGAATACGCTAAATAAATTCAGAAGGATGTAGGTTGCAGTAAGTACTGGGGGATGAAAAAGCTTGCACAGGATAGAGTAGTATGGAGAGCTGCATCAAACCAGTCTCAGGACTGAAGACCACAACAACAACAATTCGAAATTCGTGATAATTGGGAAAAATACTCTTGGAAAACTATTATGGTTGTGGAACCCACGAAAATTGTGCGCAACGGATAAATTGTGAAACGCGTGTGTGCGGAACATTAAGAGAATCTTATCCTTAGACGGTTGTGGGGGTAACTGATACAAACAACGAGCCAGCATAAAAATTGTTCGCTTATTAACTACCAGAAAAAAGGATAGGATCATCACCTCTAATCCCGATTCATATTTCATATTTAGTTAATGAAAATAAAAGTGTTAATGAACAAACTACATTTCAATTTTATCCAAGATTTCGTCTTCATTATGTAGTCTTGACTACATGATAAACAATATCTGTGGAAGTTGTATACAACGTATCGTCATAATATTTAGCCAACCAATGTTGTGGGACACCAAAAATGTAAATGCATGAAATTGTTCTTTCAGCGGATGTATAATGTATGAGTGCGACGAACTATTTTGAGAAACTGAACATCCATTACGTACTTGCATGTTTATCTAAGAAAATGGTCCTTGTCGGTACATCATCATAGAGTTCGAATAGAATCGCTGGAACATTGCAAACCATTCAGATTAATCGAACATATAAATACGCATAATGCTGGTATCACCAGGATGTGCTCTTTCTCCTCACCCCCGTGGCTGTAATGGAATTAAGAGTCATCTGGGAATAACATTTAAATCAACTGACGACCATTGAGCTTGCGTCACGAATTTTCAAACGTCCACTGCCATGTATAAAGGCGAGTGACACCACGAGTGTTAACGCCAATCGAGGGGTGTCGTCGTGATCGTATTGAATGACATTGAGCGGTCACAGTATGACTTTATGATTTGTCCTTAGCATGCAAGAACATTTTCCTCTTATGTATAGCAATAGTTAAGTTTTTTAAATATTTAGCCCTCAAGGGAATTTCCTCAGTTGTTTCACCAATGGAAGAGGAAAAGTGATTTCTGTAGGAAAATGTTCCATTAGAAAAAAATAAAACGGAAAACAAGGAAACACAATGCTCGTGAATGTCAGAGGTCCCAGGTTCGTGTCCCCATCCGGCGCACAGATTTAATCTGCCAGGAAGTTTACAAGGACTATTAGGAAAACACTTAGAGTAATGGAATGGTATATATAAGATATTTCCCTTACCAGCTTCGCGGTGAACGTACATGCCTGTATAACGCACGTGTCTATACTCGTATATCTTGCAAAACAGTGGAGATTCTTCTGTTTTACCGAATTAGAAGAATCATTACGAAGAAACGAAGGATTCTACTTGTGCATTGCCAGTTGTGAACATCACTGAAGCAGCAAATTTTACTATGCTGTAAAAGTGTGCCATAGAGATGAGAAAAAGATCAAGACTCATTGCAGCAAAACTGAGAGGCGTTTCTGTTGAACGAACGTGATCTTACGGGAAGCCGTACTGTGCAACCTACAAACAGGCAGATGTGATGCTAGAAGCTCGAGTACTTCTTCGTGTAGCCCACGGCCGCTATCACCAAGTTGAATGCTCCTGCAGATAGCAGTGCGTGGCCTCGGCTCCCTGCAAGGGGGACCTGCGACTCTGTTATTGAGCCAATTTGCATCGATTCGCTGATCGCTGCACTCCTGACGCCCCACGCCAGTTTGCGACCGCCGGAACAAGTGTTCGCCGCTGACTCAGCGGCCTCTGGGCCCGAAAATCTGAAGCGCCGTTTCTTGTTGTCCCGTTGCACGACAAATCTTGCTCTGTTGGTATTCAAATGGCAACTGGAAATTATCTACTGTATTTCTTTGTTATAACGACAAATTTTCACTTACGTATCACCATTACCAACACCATCTACATGACGTATCAGGTCCTGAGTCATGTTGGTCATTTTTCGCAGTTTGTATTCCACAGCTTTGATACAATTATTTATGTTTATGTTATCACTTTCCAAGATCAGAGCCTCCAGGCAGTGCCCGTCTCATTTCACAGTGGAATAAATATATTAACAGTTTTATCGATTACTTTTAAAATAATAAATAATTTGCTCCCTATTCTCCAACTGTCTCACTCCTTTCACTCCCCTTATACATCTAACCAGACATCCTTAATGAGTCAACAGTACAGGTTTTTGCGTGGTGTGTGAGCAAAACGCATGATGCCACTGGCTGATGAGCAACACAGTGGTCTGCCACTGGCTGATGAGCAACACAGTGGTCAGTCGTGCTCTGCTGGTCCGTCTTTGTCCAGAACGACGTTGCTTATTTTTATTATCTTATCTATGAGCAGTACACAGGGTCTTTCAAAGTGTCTGCGTCAAACGTCTGGGCGTTAGTTTAAGTTAGATTAAGTAGTATGTAAGCCTAGGGACCGATGGCCTCAGCAGTTTGCTCCCATAGGAACTTACCACAAATTTCCAAAAATCATAGTGCAAATCTGGTAGACACACTTGAACAGAGTTTTATGCCCTGCAGTGTGTGATAACAAGTACGTCTCAGTAAGATTTTTTCTACTTAACCACCTGCTACTATTTCAGACTTTCGTATGCCAGCGGATAGCTACTGAAGAACCTACCCGCAGAATCGAAATTATCGTTTAAAATAGCACCTTTTGGAGAATATGATTTTCAGCAACTGTTTCAGATTACTAAATTAAGTAGTTACTGGTGTTTCTATCGTGCCATTGTTCTTCCCCCTACATACAGACGTCTCGCTTCTACATGAAGGCCGAATGTTGCAAACACTCGTCGGCCAGGTATTTCATATAATTCATCTAATACTTGAAAATATTTCCTTTTTTTATTAACGTAACACATGTTGAGTAATAAACGTCCACTGCCTTTCTCGTGCCAGCAACTAACTGAAAAAGTGCATCTTCAATGATCAGATACTGCCATTTTCATTGCTGGCAAGGCTCTCATATCGTCAACATACGAGTAGGCCTATATGCTTGTTGGAACGACTATAAACTTGTAGAAGTTTAGTATCCATTTCTATCTTACCTTTTTTACATATTTCTCCTAATTGTATTCAGGTTTACAATAATTTATCCAGTGTTATATTCAATATCTGCTGGAACAATTATAAGTTGGTAGAACTTTAGTACCTATTTCCTCCTTATCTTTTTCTACAAAATTTTCCGCATTGACCACTCCACCAAATTGTCATGTTAAACAGCTTGAATTGATCCATTTTACAATCAACGAAAGTGAAAGTCACCAATTTCCTGTTTCGGAGGATTTATTGTTAATAATCGACATCTAATGAGATTCTTTGTTCCTGCGGTACTTTCACTTACTACTTCCACTTGCTGCTGGGAGGTGGGCCTCCGTTATCACGTATTGTTGATGGCGATCTATAAACACATTCTTGCTCTCTACTAATTTGTTTCGTTGATGGAACGTAGTTTCAACTCCCCCTATAATTACCCATTCTATTGACATTAATGTCGTAACCGTTATTCATAATTCCCTGCTTCCCAAAATTGCATTTTACCTGCTCGCCCGTTTTGATTAATTTTTCTACCCTTTACATACAATACATTTTCCAGCATGCTCCGTGGAAGCGGCACTGATTTTATTTCTCCAGTTCATAGTCACACCCATAATATTTTGCTCTGATCATAATTTATTGGTCGAATATGACAAATTTGTGACCAATTTCAAAGCAAACGCACTTACACATGTAATATTTCTGGCCGTTGGAGCCATGGTTTTTCCCCAAATACCATTCCGCAGTTGAGCAAAGACCAAAGGCAGATATGTGACCTCATAAGGTGCAGTGAGTCAAAAATGACAAATGCAGCTACCACGTTACGGCGGTTATGGTAAATTGCGCCAAATGAATCTACTTGTCTTCTGATCATCTGCTGAATTATCCTCGTGCCTGCACGCAAAATGTCTTATTTTCTATTGTTCATAACCGTTAGATTAATATTCAAATTTTGTTAATATCAGTACGAGAGGACTCATTAGCAGTGCGCTATCTTGACGTAATTGAAACATTATCAACTTTAAGTAGACAGTTGAATTTTTTGCTAATAGGAGTGACAGGTAACTTTGTGAGTATCCGTAGTCATGATTATGTAAATTGATATTCAGGTTGCTATTTTATTCATATTAAAAATAAATGACAAATGACATACCGATGAACTACAAAACTCTCTATTTCGGTGAGAAAAAGCCTTACAATTTTTTATTGTACTTCCATTAAAGCCTCACACCCAAGCAACGGATTCAAGATCTTCGCACTTTCTGTGTACTGAAACGACTACATCACTTGAATACGCCAGGTTTTAGGAAATATTAGAAATTTTGTGTCTTTCTTTGCAGTGGCAAGATACAACTACGCATCTTATGGTCCTGCCATTTCAGTACGGATAGAGATAGTTGCGTGTCATCTGAGAAGGGAACCACACGGTGAATCTGATTATCACTGAGATCATGAAATCATTACTCTTTCTTTTCTAAGATTAAACTTTTCTCCAACCTACATTCAATTCCATCTGTTTATGCCGAAACCAGTATTCCTGAAAAGCGTTTCCTTAAAGTTTTTCTAGTGTGTCATATAGTTCTGTTGTTCTGGCTTCTCCCAAAAATACTGCAGTAATAAATGCGATATTTGTCGATCACTATATAATGTATGGGAACAAAGTTTCAAAATCGTTCCAGTATTCGTTTGGATACAAATTACAAGAAGGATCAAGTGCTAAAAAACTGTCATAATACATGCGTCTTGAGATGACTTAGTTGCAGAGGTATTTACAACATGATTACTGCCTAAGCTATGATATTTTCTATAATACACAGTCTATACTAATGGAAATTACTTGGTATTGCATTAAATTGACTAATAAACTAATCCACGTTAGTTTCCACCACATACATACGAGTACATATATTCTTTTCAGGCTGCACACAAGTGTCTCTAAAAGCATTAATTTTACTCCAGAAACCTTCATAATTACAAATAGATTCGATAGCAGCAACCTTCCGTTCTACTTTATGCACATTTTGTTTCAGTTCATCTACTACTTCCATGAGCTACCATATGTTATTTCATTTTTTACATTGTACGGAGAATCTTTGTGATTTATCTCAATCTGCGAAATTTGCCGTCGCTAAACTTAAATATTGATAGCTGTCAAATATTTAAACTGCAGTTTTGCTAGCATAACGTACGGCAACCACGTTATCCGTTTGTGGGTCTTCACTATTCTACAGTATGTTTTCAGTGGTTGTAACGAGCCCTGTGTGCCACTGTTTTTCCCCTCATTTACTGTAGTGTCAACACATTCATTCCGTTTTGTAATGGACCTGACGTAATTACGAAAACAGCATCATCATGAATATTAATTACACTGGAACACTAACAGAAGTCCAGCTGAGAGGTGTGTAATTAGTTCGTTGCTGTGGTATTCATTTTAATTAAAACCAGCCAAATGTGCGATTTTTCATAATTCATCTGTTTTGACAAAAAAAATGGTTCAAGTGGCTCTGAGCACTATGGGACATAACATCTGTGGTCATCAGTCCCCTAGAACTTAGAACTACTTAAACCTAACTAACCTAAGGACATCACACACATCCATGCCCGAGGCAGGATTCGAACCTGCGAGCGTAGCGGTCGCGCGGTTCCAGACTGAAGCTCCTAGAACCGCACGGCCACACTGGCCTGCCTCTGTTTTGACAGTATTTACAAAAATGCATAAGGAAAAAATCAAAAATGTCTATAAATGAAGTTACGCAAACAAACAAAATGTTGTGACAGTTATTTAACTTGCTCACGTGATGTTCATGAAGTACATCTGTTTACCGGATAAATCGATCTAAACATTTTGCATGTTCCAATTTGAAAAGTTTTGAGAATTTACACAGAAAGAATGCACGTAAATATCCGCAAGGAGGTCATTGTGTACCCCAAGAAGCGCTCTTGAGAATTCCCTGACATTAAGCTGTTAGTCCTACTCTCGAGGCCGGCTAGAGTGGCCGAGCGGTTCTAGGCGCTGCAGTCTGGAACCGCGCGACCGCCACGGTCGCAGTTTCGAATCCTGCCTCGGGCATGGATGTGTGTGTTGTCCTTAGGTTAGTTAGGTTTAAGTAGTTCTAGGGAACTGGTGACCTCAGAAGTTAAGTCCCATAGTGCTCAGAGCTGTGAGTGGCGTAGGAACGAGAGACAAACTAAACCTCTGAGGACTGTTGCTCTGTCCGCCTTGGGATATAGTGCGCTTACGACGAATGCAGTGAAGAAAGATTTTAACCTTCTTAAAGATAAAATATGCAATAAAATATGCCGTCAATTACGAAAGATTTACTACTGCACAATGCATTTCAAATCCTATGGGCTTATCGTCTGGTCCTTTTTACAGTTCTTACACTAGTGTTACATTATTTCCGTACCTGTTACAAAAATATTCTATTTTTCATTCTTTCTCACTTTAATTTAAAATTTTGTCTTAAAGACATTTTAATTTATAGTTGAAAGTACACTTTCTGCGAACACGAACAGTAACATTTTTATTGGTTTTCACTCCCACAACGCCGGCAGTTATAACATAGACTTTATTTCGTTAATGGATGACATTTGAAGGAAAGGTGTCACAGGTTTATAAGTTAACAAGCCGTTGCAAAGATTTTAATTCGGTCGCGATTCCAGGAAGCACACGTCTTCAGTTTGTTCAAAGAAATTTCTTTTTGTAAATAACTGTACGCCTTTTTCCTGATGTTCCAAGACGTTGTGAATTTTAGACTCTACCTTTTCGTTCATCGTCTTCAGGTGCTTTTAGGAAGGACAACAAATTTTCAATTTTTCAAAAAGGTTACAATTCTGCTCTTGTTTCCTGTGGGCACGAGTGGAGAAACCGATAATGAGAACTAAAGAAAACACCTTAAGATAAAACTGCAGAATGTGAAATGCATTCGATAATGTCTCTTTCTCTTAATTACCTGTTGGACGGTAATCAGGCAGTAGATATCTAACAGCCGTTCTACTAAAGAGAGCAAAGTGTGCGTTTTGTATCTCCGATACTTCTATCATTGAGTTGTTTGCAATTGGTGACACCGAGAAGAGAAAAATATTCACGAAAATTTATTATGAGCTTACGACTAGACCGGACGTAGAACTGCTATCAGACTGTCATCTTTAGAATGTTTCCACGAGTTCACAAGACGCGCTAGTCTTGTCTGTGCGTGAAAAAGTCTGAAATAAAATACTAGTCTGGGAGACTGCTGCAGCTGGCTTACCGACTTCCATTTTAAGAATACGACCTCCATGATTCTATTTGATGAGAATTCCGACGGATAGAAGTGTTTGTGTGTTCATGACTTTGTGAATAGAGCCTGCAGCCTTCAGAACTTCTTGTGAGTGTTTCGATCTTTTAAAAAGTAAATATAATACACATATCGCTATCTGTTAGCGCGTTCAAGTATCAAACACTGAACGACGTGCGATACCACCCCAACCATAGAAGGCGTTACGTCCGGTTCTTGAGTTTATGATGCTAATTTGCAGTTGGTTATTTAAAAGCAGCTACAGAACAGTTTAAAACATTTTTAAGAATATTCGGGAAAAACTTGTATGCATTCTAACATAACTGCAAATGACTCAGCTAAGCGTGTAACAGGTGTTCGCATTTGTATCTGCTAGTTCAGTTAAGCATTAATAAGCCTTTTGAAATTGAAGGTGAGTTTTAATCACTACTGCAGAGTCAAATCACATTTACAGTAGTGAAAATGTTAGTCAGGAAGACAATGATATAAAATGTGCACATTTAGAGGACAGTGAGATCTATTATTCGATATAGATGTAAATCTGAATTGTGCATTGGCATGTAGTTCGCACTTTCGTGACGTAGGAATGAAAAAACATGGTTTTAACGTCACTAGAGAACTCACGCCACTCAGTTTCTGCACGGTAGACCTTTTTCTCTAGTGCATGGTGTATTTCAGTGTAAGCAAAATATTTTCGTTATACCCCATTCGACATATTCCGTAAGGGAAAGAAGTGCGTAGCGAAAATTTGGAAATTTGTGAGACCAAATAGCTGAGGTCATCGGTCCCTATCCTTACACATTACTTAAATTAACTTACGATAAGAACAACACACGCACCCAAGCCCGGAGGAGGACTCGAACATCCGACGGGAGGAACCGCGCGAACTGTGGCAAGGCGCCCTAAACCGCGCGGTCACAAAGCGCAACAAAATGCGTAGTTTCAGTAATTTTACAGCCACTACTGTCACTGAGAAGTTCCCCCGCGTCAGCAGATTTCAGAAAAGACGTCTAGGAGAAAAGCTACAAAGTCGTCTTCAGCGTCCAAATTACAGCGCAATTGATTTGTTAAACTTTATGTCGAGCTGACGGCGATTCAGATACTGGTGTCCTTCTTCCCTTTTAACGCAGCGTACATTTCATCGATCTGATAGCCTTCACACGTTACTACAGAGGACCCTAACCGCACTCACACTTGCCTTATACAGAAGTGCCAACGAAATTGATACAGGCATGCGTATTCAAATACAGATATACACTATATGATCAAAGGTATCTTCACGGAATGCTGCACTGAGGAGAGGTATCCATGTCGGTCGGCGGAGCCTGGCACGAAGTCAGCGTTTCAAAAAATCCCAAAGGTGTTCTGTAGGATTCAGGCCAGGACTCTGTGCCGGCCAGTCCACTACAGGGATGCTGTTGCCGTGTAACCACTCCGCCACAGCCCGTGCATTATGAATAGGTGCCAGATCGTGTTGAAAGATGCGATCGCCGTCCCCGCATTGCTCTTCAACAGTGGGAAAGCAAGAAGGTGCTGAAAACATCAAAGTAGGCCTCTGCTGTGATAGCACCCATGACCACACCATAATATCACTGCCTCCAAATTTTACTGTCGGCACTATACATGCTGGCAGATGACGTTCACCGAGCATTCGCCATACCCACAACATGCTGTCGGATGGCCACATTGTGCACCGTGATTCGTCACTCCATACAACGTTTTGCCACGGTTTAGTCTTCCAATGTTTACCCTCCTTACACCATGCGAGGCATCGTTTCGCATTAACCTCCATGATGTGAGGCTCACGAGCAGCCGCTCGGCAATAAAATCCAAGTTTTCTCACCTCCCTCCTAACTGTCGTAGTACTTGCATTGGATCCTGATGCACTTTGTGATTCCTGTGTGATGGTGTGGACAGATGTCTGCCTATTACACATTACGACCCTCTTCAACTGTCGGCGGTCTCTGTCAGTAAACTGACGAAGTCGACCGGTACGCTTTTGTGCTGCATGTGTCCTCTCCGCGTTTCCACGTCACTATCATATCGGGAACGGTGGACCTAAGGGTTTTTAGAAGTGTGGAAATCTCGCGTACAGACGTATGACACAAGTGACATCCAATCACCTGACTTCTACGGTCGCAGGTTCGAATCCTGCCTTGAGCATGGATGTGTGTAATGTCCTTTGGTTAGTTACGTTTAAGTAGTTCTACGTTCTACGGGACTGATGACCTCAGATGCTAGGTCCCATAGTGCTCAGAGCCGTTTGAACCATTTGAATCGCCTGACCACGTTGGAAGTCCACGAGTCCCGCAGAGAGCCCCATTCTGCTCTCTCGTGATGTCTAATGACTACTGAGGTCGATGATATGGAGTACCGCCGGCCGCGGTGGTCTCGGGGTTAAGGCGCTCAGTCCGGAACCGCGCGACTGCTACGGTCCCAGGTTCGAATCCTGCCTCGGGCATGGATGTGTGTGATGTCCTTAGGTTACTTAGGTTTAAGTAGTTCTAAGTTCTAGGGAACTGATGACCACAGATGTTAAGTCCCATAGTGCTCAGAGCCATTGGAACCATTTGATATGGGGTACCTGGCAGTAGGTGGCAGCATAATGCACCTAATATGAAGAACGTATGATTTTGTAGGTGTTCGGATACTTTTGATCACATAGTGTTTGTAAACAGGTGGTCGACAATACCTATATAAGACAACAAGTATCTGGCGCAGTTGTTAGATCGGGTACTGCTGCTACAATGGCAGATGTGTCAACGCGGTCTTATAGTCGGCGCACGAACCATGAAGTGAAGATTATCCCTTACGACAATTTCACGAGTGTGCCGTTTATATCCGAAATCCGGTAAAACATCAACTGATATCGCTGCGGCCGAAAAAGATCCTACAAGAACGGGAACAACGATAACTGAAGAGAATAGTTCAACGTGACAGAAGTTCAACCCTTCCGCAAACTGCTGCAGATTTCAGTGCTGGGCCATCAACAAGTGTCAGCGTGCAAACCATTCAACGAAACATCATCGATATGTGCTTTCGGAGCCGAAGGCCCACTCGCGTGCCCTTGATGACTGCATGACACAAAGCTTTATGCTTCGCCTGGGCCCGTCAACACTGGCAACTGGACTGCTGATGACGGGAAACATCTTGCCTGGTCGAACGAGTCTCGTTTCAAACTGTATCTAGCGGATGAACGTGTACGGGTACAGAGACAACTTCAGGAATCCATGAACCCTACATGTCAGCAGGGGACTTTTCAAGCTGGTGTAGGCTCTGTAATGGTGTGGGGCGTCTGCAGTTGGATTGATGTAGGATCCCTGATACCACTCTGACAGGTGACTCGTACGTAAGCATAGTGTCTAATCACTTGCATCCATTCATGTCCATTGTGCATTCCGACAGACTTGGGCAATTTGAGCAGGACAATGCGACACCCCACACGTCCAGTACTGCTACAGAGTGCCTCTAGGAACACTCTTCTGGGCTTAAACACTTCCGCTGCAAACCAAACTCCCCAGATATGAACTTTATTCGGCATATCTTGGATGCCTTGCAAAGTGGTGTTCGCAAAAGATCTCCGCCCCCTGGTGCTCTTATGGATTTATGGTGAGCCCTTCAGGATTCATGGTGTCAGTTCCCGTCATCACTTCTTGAGGCATTAGTCGAGTCCGTGCCACGTCGTGTTGCGGCACTTCTGCGTGCTCGCGGGGGCCCTACACGATATTAGGCAGGTGTACCAGTTTCTTTGGCTCTTCGGTGTATCTCGAAAGGACAAAAAATAGGGGTGACTGTGTCTGAACAAATGTTTGTTAACATGGTCAGATAATGGTATAAAAATCGTTGTGCATAACATGTGTTGTGACTTCAATTAGCAAAATAAACTTTGTTTACCTTCACACACACTTAAGCTAATAGAAGTTCCAGTCCGACATTAATCTAACTTGTGGCGATGCAAGCCACGTAACGGATGTTAAATCATTAAACGTTCATTTCATTCAGATGTTACGTCCACAATAAACATCAGCATCAGGTGTCATACAGGCGCGCGCTAATACTTATCGTATTCAGGTCCAGATTGTATACCGATTAGGTTCCTTTCAGATTACGCTGATACTATAGCTCCCTACTTAGCACTCATATACAACCGCTCGCTCACCGATAGATCTGTACCTACAGATTGGAAAATTGCGCAGGTCGCACCAGTGTTCAAGAAGGGTAGTAGGAGTAATCCATTTAACTACAGACCTATATCATCGACGTCGGTTTGCAGTAGGGTTTTGGAGCATATACTGTATTCAAACATTATGAATCACCTCGAAGGGAACGATCTATTGACACGTAATCAGCATGGCTTCAGAAAACATCGCTCTTGTGCAACGCAGCTAGCTCTTTATTCGCACGAAGTAATGGCCGCTATCGACAGGGGATCTCAAGTTGATTCCGTATTTCTAGATTTCCGGAAAGCTTTTGACACAGTTCCTCACAAGCGACTTCTAATCAGGCTGCGGAGCTATGGGGTATCGTCTCAGTTGTGCGACTGGATTCGTGATTTCCTGTCAGGAAGGTCGCAGTTCGTAGTAATAGACGGCAAATCATCGAGTAAAACTGAAGTGATATCAGGTGTTCCCCAGGGAAGCGTCCTGGGACCTCTACTGTTCCTGATCTATATAAATGACCTGGGTGACAATCTGAGCAGTTCTCTTAGACTGTTCGCAGATGATGCTGTAATTTACCGTCTAGTAAGGTCATCCGAAGACCAGTATCAGCTGCAAAGCGATTTAGAAAAGATTGCTGTATGGTGTGTCAGGTGGCAGTTGACGCTAAATAACGAAAAGTGTAAGATGATCCACATGAGTTCCAAAAGAAATCCGTTGGAATTCGATTACTCGATAAATAGTACAATTCTCAAGGCTGTCAATTCAACTAAGTACCTGGGTGTTAAAATTACGAACAACTTCTGTTGGAAGGACCACATAGATAATATTGTCGGGAAGGCGAGCTAAAGGTTGCGTTTCATTGGCAGGACACTTAGAAGATGCAACAAGTCCACTAAAGAGACAGCTTACACTACGCTCGTTCGTCGTCTGTTAGAATATTGCTGCGCGGTGTGGGATCCTTACCAGGTGGGATTGACGGAGGACATCGAAAGGGTGCAAAAAAGGGCAGATCGTTTTGTATTATCGCGTTATAGGGGAGAGAGTGTGGCAGATATGATACACGAGTTGGGATGGAAGTCATTACAGCATAGACGTTTTTCGTCGCGGCGAGACCTTTTTACGAAATTTCAGTCACCAACTTTCTCTTCCGAATGCGAAAATATTTTGTTGAGCCCAACCTACATAGGTA
Organism: Schistocerca gregaria; assembly: GCF_023897955.1. NCBI lineage: Eukaryota > Metazoa > Arthropoda > Insecta > Orthoptera > Acrididae > Schistocerca > Schistocerca gregaria. The sequence goes on along the minus strand of NC_064923.1, from coordinate 593,565,241 downwards.
GGAATGATCATCAAAATAAAATAAGAGAAATCAGAGCTCGAACAGAAAGGTTTAGGTGTTCGTTTTTCCCGCTCGCTGTTCGGGAGTGGAATAGTAGAGAGATAGTATGATTGTGGTTCGATGAACCCTCTGCCAAGCACTTAAATGTGAATTCCAGAGTAGTCATGTAGATGTAGATGTATTCGTTGCGGCATGGCCTCTGAATGTGATCTTGAGGGATTTCTTGACATGATTGAAAAACAGGTTAGGCTATAAGATTGCTTGCTGCAGGTATGTATGTAAGTATCCGTTTACCCACCGCATCTCAGACACGCTCTTTGGCTTACAAATGAAGCTACCAGGCAGGCTAGCCGGGAATCTGTGCATTCCTCAAGGCGTTAGTGACGTGAAATGCAGTGTGGGGCCTTGCAATATCAAGCTGGAATATGGAACTTCGTTGCCTGGCAGCGAAGGGTGTGACAACAGGATTACCATTCTTGCCATAGACTGACAAGCATTCAGCCACCCTTCAGCAATTACCAAATCACTCCTGTTGTCATATTCAATAACTCCCTTCATCCCCTACCCCATGATTTCAGGAGATGGAGACGCGTGGGTCTCTACGAGAACTGCTACTACTCTTGAGCTTACACCAGATCATCGACGTACGCACTGGAGACAATCTGACAGCCATAAGCACGAGAGAGAATCATCGCTGAACACTACACAATACCCCGAAATCTGCTCGTTGAGACTGGCTACACTACATACCAGTCACTTCTGTCAGCGGTAAACGACGCATAAAAATCAAGATTGCTATCCGGCTCTCAGTAACATTCGTTTAGGTGACAAATTTTAGTGATTAACACTTCAAGATAACAGGCTAAAGTAAGAGCAAGGTAAGCCATTGCAAATGTGAAATGCTGATAGATTAATAACCGGTGTAACCGAGAGAATGCAAGCATGCAAACGTGCGTTAGTTGTGTTGTACACGTGTCGGATGTCAGTTTGTGGGATGGAGTTTGATATATGTTGCATTTCGTCGGTCAATTTGAGGACGGTTAATGCTGGTTCTGTATGACGCTGAAGTTGTCGTTCAAGCGTGTCACACATGTGCTCGGTTGGAGACAATCTGCAGAGCATGTTGGGTTACAACAGCGGTATGTGAGCGAGCGTTATCCTGTTTGAAAACACCCACTGGAATGCTCTTCATGAATGGCAGCACAGCTAGTCGAATCACCAGACTGAAGTACAAATCTCCGTTCACTGTGAGTGGGATATCCTGCTGTCATACGAAATCGCACCACAGACCAGATGTATTTATTGTCTTTTATTGTATGGAACTGGGAACCTGGAAACGACGGAGAGGCTTCGGCCCCGCCGTAGCCCTCAGTGGTTCCCAACCATACAACGGGCTACAGCAGTGCACTCATCCCACCGCCGCCCCACACCGAATCCAGGATTATCGTGCGGTTCGGCCCCCAGTGTCACCGGGGCAGAACAAGCTTTCACCAGAAAACACAACAGACCTCCACCAAGCCCTGCAATGAGCTCTCGCTTGACACCCCTCAAGTCACAGCAGGCGGTGGTTTGGGGTCAGTTGAACGCACGCTACAGCTCGTCTGGCTTGGACCTTTCCTTGAAAATAAACGATTTGTAACAGTTCGTTGTCACAGGAGAGGAATTCAGGGAGGCCGCACCAGGCAAATCAGACGACTGATAACAAAACAAACTGCTGAAAATTGTCTCTCATAACGGTTTAAGTTTCGTCTGTATCCCGGAGAGGCATGGAAATATTTAATTAACAGCGCGGTAGCTCCTGGTCAGGGTGTAACACTTTCTACTTCAGTCAATATATTAGATGGAAACAAATAAAAAATTATGGACAATTATTGCTAAATAGGCACCCTGTTGTTAATGAGTGCTGCCATACTTGCGCATTCCCAAGTTCGATTCCCGGCGGGGTCAGGGATTTTCTCTGCCTCGTGATGACTGGGTGTTGTGTGATTTTCTTAGGTTAGATAGGTTTAAGTAGTTCTAAGTTCTAGGTGACTGATGACCATAGATGTTAAGTCCCATAGTGCTCAGAGCCGTTTGAACCATACTTGCGCAGTATGAATAATGGTAATATAATAATTACTTAATGCAACGAACCTGCAGTCCTCTCCAGTTAGTGCGAGCTGGTATCAATTTTCCGACGAGATTAATGTGTTTTTACCACACACTTTGGCATCACGAATATTATTCTAATTTTTCGTCTTTCTTGCTCTCTTTCGCGGCCACTCTGGACCATTTGTGTCAATATTAACTCCTAACCTGGAGAACAGGAGTATAACCTACAAGACTAAGGGCGATTGTAAACAAAGTGTAGCACGTCAGTGGTTTATAGGGTGTTCAGCAGAGCGCTCTCGTGGCAGCTGCCTGAAGCACCACTGCCTAGTGGTGTTCCTGCTAGCAACAGTCCAGACTAGTGCGAGTTCACAGAACCGCCGTATTTTTAGAAGCTTATACGCTACGAATCGAAATCTTTTTGAGAAAATTCGTTGTGTAATCACGTGCGTAAAGCTCAACACTACATGATGGCGCCTCTAACTCACTTTTCGATTTTTTTTATTGGTTGGGTTTTTGCTAGCAATTTTTAGTGTTTAAGCCACCACTTTTAGTGTCATTCCTTTAACATAACTTCGTACTAAGATACTAATTAGAAATTTAAAAAATGACAAAATGCTACGTTGCTGGTTCCCACACGCTGTATTCAACTAGAGTAATATGATCTATCTGATATCTCTACTAATACAAGTTTAGTGCAAGTAAACGTTTATATATTTTTAAAATTTAAATACAGCAAGATATTAATACGATCTATGAAAAATAGTAGAGGATTGCTGCTGAAAATGAGAGATGTGATACTGCGAGAAGAATTTAGCAGAATGCTCTAAGTCCAAAGTCAAAACGAAGCACCTGAGAAAGAGGACATTCCCTCAGAATTACTGATGCCCTAACGGCCCGGGTTCGATTTCCGGCTGGGTCGGAGATTTTCTCCGCTCAGGGACTGGGTGTTGTGTTGTCCTTATCATCATCATTACATCCCCATCGACACGCAAGTCGCTGAAGTGGCGTCAACTCGAAAGACTTGAACCAGGCAAACAGTCTATCCGACAGGGGGGCCCTAGCCACACGGCATTTACATTTTATTGATGTCCTTTGGAGAATCAGTCGTAAAATGAAGAAAACCCTACTGCATATGCAAGGTATACGAGAGAGGCTAAATGTGCTCAGCCTTCAAGAAGACTGTAATAACCACAATTCCGAAGAATTCAGGTGTTGGTAGATGTGAAAACTACCACATCACCAGTTTAATAAGTCTTGGCTGCAAAACATTGACATTAATTATTTACGGAAGTACAGAAAACATTATAGAAGCCGACCTCGGAGAAGATCATTTTGGATCCGGAGAAATGTAGGAACACGCATAGCAGTAATGAGCCTACAACGAAACTTAGAGAGAAAAAGGCAAATCCATGTTTACAGTACTTTTAGATTTAGAGTAAGATTTTGACCTTGTAGACTAGAATACGCTCTTTAAAATTATAAAGTTAGCAAGATAAAATACAGGGGACGAAAAGTTATATACAACTTCTACACAAACCAGAATGTAGTTATAAGAGTCTAAAGGCATGACGGTAAGTATTAGTTGAGAAAGAAATGAGACAGAGATGTAGCCTATCGCTGATGTTACTCATTCTGTACACTAACCAAGCAGTAATTGAATCCAGCGAGCAATCACAAAAGAGAATTAAAGTTTAGGGAGAGCACACAAAAACATTGAGATTTAGCTTAGATATCGTAAGTCTATCAGAAATGAAGAAGGACTCGTAAGGTCAGTTGAACGAAATGGGACTTTTTCTTGGGAATACGACATAAGATGAACATCAATAGAAGTTGTATAAGCTAAATGGTGTTTAGGGTAATTAAATCAGATAATCCTGAGGCAATTAGATTTTGAAAATGAGACACTGAATGTAGTAGATTAGTTCTGTCGTTTGAGGAGCAGAATAAATGACGATGACCGAAGTAGAGGGGACATAAAATGCAGACTGGCCTTGGCAAGGGAAGCATTTCTGAAGACGAGGTATTTGTTAAAATAGAACATAAAAAGAACATATAGGAGCAGACTAGCAATTACAGGACAAGTATTTCTGTAGTAGAGTTATTTGTTGACAATGATAACAGAATTGAGTGCTAGATAGCCTTTTCTGAAAGTGTGTATCGGAGCCGGCCGCGGTGGTCTCGCGGTTCTAGGCGCGCAGTCTGGAACCGTGTGACTGCTACGGTCGCAGGTTCGAATCCTGCCTCGGGCATGGATGTGTGTGATGTCCTTAGGTTAGTTAGGTTTAAGTAGTTCTAAGTTCTAGGGGACTGATGATCACAGCAGTTGAGTCCCATAGTGCTCAGAGCCCTTTTTTTTGTATTGGTAATGTGGTCTCAAAACATCGACGATCAGCAATGCAGACGAAAAGACAACAGACGCCTTGGCAGTGTGGTGTTACAGAAGAATTCCTAACATTACGTGGGTGCCTGAGTAATTAATATAATTGGAGGGACATAGCTATACGGCAGAACGTGGCCAAAAGAAAGGATAGATTGATTCGACAGATCTTGTAGCATCAGGCAAGAGAGAATTTAGTAATGGGAGTGTGAGGGGAAAATTCGAGATGGACTACAGAAAAGTTGAGTAAGTTGAAGTTGTTTTCACTAGTTCAGCAGAATTATGACACTTGCACGGCGCAGCCTAAAATGGAGATATGCGTCACACTAATCTACGGACTGGAGACCACAACAATAATGAACATCAAACGTATTTCTTACCAAAACTTGTGTGAGACAAGAATGATAGATTTAATATGAAAATTTTAAGGAACAGTAATTTCCTGTTTCAAATCTAACAATTTTTTTCAAATAAAAATCAGTCTTTTCGATATTCCATCAAAATTTCAGGTAAAGCGAAAATGTTGATGCTTTGCAGGCGATATATCGCATTGCTGACAAGACTTGTACGATATACTGAAAATCTGATATGTTGATGTCTTAGTGGAGTGAGACTGTCCTCTTGTGGTACAAACGAAAATGGTAGATCCAATGAGGCCCGCTGCATACAAGCCACGAAAAAATACTGAGAGTCCTCACAGACGGCACTTTTGAAGAAGGACCTCAAGGGGATCTTAACGGTTGTATACTCAAAGTGCTATCATATTTCAGCAACAAACTGTCGTCTAATGTCGTGATGCATTGAAATACTGCCACGCTACCCCCACTTGATATGTTTTATTCTCGTCGTTTTGGTGCTCGTGGAGGGATGCTGATCGATTCCGGATGGTGACACGTCCTCAATGGAAGTGAGGTGTGGGAGGGGAGTGGGAAGATCGCAAAGTGGCAGGGTGGGGGAGGGGGAAGTCTGTTATCTGAGGCCATTAAAGTGTTACCATTATGAAATCGATCTTAGTGACGTGACGAAAGTCGTATTAGCATGATACAAGCAACAGACGTAATGAACAACCACGAAAGAAAGTAAAATAGCTGTGAGAGGCAAGAGTGTCTCTTTGTAATACCCTATACTTTGAAAATTTTCCAATTACTTTAGGACTTTTAGTCTTTGGTATATCCAAAAGGGTTACCAACGGTTAACAGACCACAATGGAAATGTAAATACATAAAATAAAATACTCACATTGAAAGTACCCTAAGAACTTCTGCTGGAGACTAAGTAAGTTTCCAACACCAATTTACCGCTAGTATCGTCATGTTACATCATCATCATCATCATCATCATCATTTAAGACTGATTATGCCTTTCAACGTTCAGTCTGGAGCATAGTCCCCCTTATAAAATTTCTCCATGATCCCCTATTCAGTGTTAATATTGGTGTCTCTTCTGAAGTTAAGCCTATTACTTCAAAATCATTCTTAACCGATTCCAGGTACCTTCTCCTTGGTCTACCCCGACTTCTCCTAACCTTTACTGCTGAATCCATGAGTATCTTAGGTAACCTTGCTTCTCCCATGCGTGTAACATGACCCCACCATCTAAGCCCATTCGCCCTGACTGCTACATCTATAGAGTTCATTCCCAGTTTTTCTTTGATTTCTTCATTGTGGACACCCTCCTGCCATTGTTCCCATCTACTAGTACGTGCAATGTTCGCCCCTGGTAGCTGAGAGATCAGCGCGACAGACTGTCAATCCAAAGGACCCGGGTTCGATTCCCGGCTGGGTCGGAGATTTTCTCCGCTCAGGGACTGGGTGTTGTGTTGTCCTAATCATCATCATTTCATCCCCATCGACGCGCAAGTCGCCGAAGTGGCGTCAAATCGAAAGACTTGCACCAGGCGAACGGTCTACCTGACGGAAGGCCCTCGTCACACGACATTTCATTTCAGTACGTGCAATCATCCTAGCTACTTTCATATCCGTAACCTCAACCTTATTGATAAGGTAACCTGAATCCACCCAGCTTCCGCTCCCATACAACGAAGTTGGTCGAAAGATTGAACGGTGCACAGATAACTTAGTCTTGGTACTGACTTCCTTCTTGCAAAAGAGAGTAGATCGTAGATGAGCGCTCACTACATTAGCTTTGCTACACCTCGCTTCCAGTTCTTTCACTATGTTGCCATCCTGTGAGAGTATGCATCCTAAATACTTGAACCCGTACACCTGTTCTAACTTTGTTCCTCCTATTTCCCACTCAAACCTTTTATATCTCTTTCCCACTGACATTACTTTCGTTTTGAAGATGCTAATCTTCATACCATAGTCCTTACATTTCTGATCTGGGTCTGAAATATTGGTTCAAATGGTTCAAATGGCTCTGAGCACTATGGGACTTAACATCTTAGGTCATCAGTCCCCTAGAACTTAGAACTACTTAAACCTGACTAACCTAAGGACTTCACACACATCCATGACCGAGGCAGGATTCGAACCTGCGACCGTAGCAGTCCCGCGGACTGCAGCGCCTAGAACCGCACGACCACCGTGGCCAGCCTGAAATATTACTTTGCAAACTTTCAATCGAATCTTCCATCACAACTAAGTCATCCGCATATGCGAGACTGCTTATTTTGTCTTCATATATTATTTATTTATTTATGCATTTATTTTACCTATATATCTTAATCACACCCAGCCAGTCTATTTTTGCAACATATGATCCATAAATAATATGAACAACAGTGGAGACATGTTACTCAAATCAAAAAATACATGTTACAGAATCATCAAGGACGTTTTAAAACGTTGTAAGCTATATTCACAGTGAGGTGACAAAAGTCATAGGATACCTTACAATATCATGTCGGACCTCATTCTACCGGGCACAGTGCAGCAGCTCGGCGTGGCAAGGACTCAACAATTCGTTGGAAGTCCCCTGCAGAAATACTGAGCCACGGTGCCTCTGTAGCCATCAATAACTGAGAAAGTGTTGCCGGTGCGGGAGTTTTTGGACGAGCTGATCTCTCGATTATGTCCATAAATGCTCGATGGGGTTCATGTCCGACGATCTGGGTGTCCAAGTCTTTCACTCGAATTGTCCAGAATATTCTTAAAACAAATCGCGAACAACTATGGCCCTTTGACAGGCAGCATTGTCGTCTATAAAAATTTCATCATTGTTTGGGACCATGAAGTCCATGAATGGCTGCAAATGGTTTCCAAGTAGCCGAACATAACCGAGAACCCAGTTCACTCCATGTAAACACAATCCACACTATTATGGAGCCACCACCAGCTTGCACAGTGGCTTGTCGACAACCTGGGCCGGTGGATTCGTGGGGTCTGCGCCACACCCGAACTCTACCAGCAGCTCTTACGAACTTAAATCGTGACTCGTCTTATCAAGTCATAGGTTTTCCAATCGTCCTGGGTCCAACCAATATTGTCACGAGCCCAGGAGAGGGCCTACAGACGATGACGTGAGTCAGCAAAGGCACTCGCGTCGGTCGTCTGCGTTAATTTTCGCCGCATTGTCCTATTGGATATGTTCGTCGTACTTCTCACATTAATTTCTGTTATTATTTCACGTAGCGTTGCTTGTCTGTTAGCACTGACAACTCAAGCGCCACTGACCTCAGTCTTTAAGTGAAGGCCGTCGGCCACTGCGTTGTCCGTGGTGAGAGGTAATACCTGAAATATGGTACTCTCGGCACACTCTTGACACTGTGGATCTCGGATTACTGAATTCCCTAACGATTTGTGAAATGGTATGTCCCACATGTCTAGCTCCATCTACTATACTGCGTACAATGTCTGTTAATTTCCTTCGCGCGGCCATAATCATGCCAATGCACTGCCCTTTTCTACCTTGTGGAAGCGATACTAGCGCTATTTGTATAGGTGCGTATCCCTATCCAATGACTTTTATCACCTGAATGTATTTCCACGTGGAACTTCTGTTCCTTGAGCTGTGTATATCCTCAGACAGTTTGCCTATGCATCAGGCTTACCATTTGCATAATTTGGCTCTAGCTGCCCAGTACATATAGAGAAGACCTGCAATATAAGAAAAAAATGATCCAATATCTGAACTTCGGAAAATAGTCATTTGCGTTATGGTGTTTTGGTGAGTCAAGCAGCGGTACTCGGCGTTGTTTATCTGCCCATCAGAGAAATTTTGGGCTTCTTGAAGCAGCCATACCAGGTTACGCTTCCTTTTTCGGCTCGATAGCACGTATGGATAAAGCTTCACTGACGAAATGCCCTGCATCCCAACGGAGCGACAGTCATTTGTCAAAATGAGCCCCCAGCGCTCCCACTGATGACCAGAATTGCTCGTCTGGGGGATGCGCGCTGGGCCAGATTGTTTCCGATACCGGCCAGTGGGGGCCAACCCGGGCCAATTGAGGCGTAATGCAGCAGCGCATGTGGCGGTGACGTTGATAAAGTGGTCCCTTCCTGGCTGGAGGGTCGCTGGGGCACGGGGGCGCGGACGCGGACGTAGATGCGCCAGTCCTGTCTGACGACGCCGCGATGAACGCGGCCGAAACCATCACGCTCGAGTTTTTGCAGGACCTCCTGGGCGGCGGAGACCCTCCGGTCACCGTCACCAGCTTCCAGGTATGTCCCACACTACCACGAATTTCCAGTTATAGCCCACCCTACCACTAACTTCCAGACATGTCTGACCCTATCATCAGCACCCCTCGCTGCTTCCGGACACGTCTAGCAGAAGAAGTGTTTGGTGTGACGACTAGCAGTGAATGACAAACACGTTCCGTCAATCTTGGTTTGGTGCTCCATGTTCTTCGGGCATTGCTAACGTTCTCTAGTACTGCACGGGACGCATGCACTGAAGTCTAATAACATCTAAAGCAGGGTGCAAGATTTCTTTCCGTTGCAAATCCTGTCATATTCTTATAAGCGGAGGACATCATGGTGCCAAATGCAGCCTAAATATCATGTAACACACGTTTCATTGTACAGTATGATATTTGGAATATAGTAATTGATCTCGTCGACATTATTCAAGACAGCATAAGAAGCAATGACGTAAGCTCATTCTTACTACAATCAGATGATAACCAGGTAAGGCGAACACAGTGCCCTGGTTTCAATTAAACTCCACTTCCACTGTGGAAAGTTATAGCTAGCCCGAGCTAAACGAAAATGTCTAAACACTGAGCTCTAAAATTTTAGTGTCATAATCAGTGAGTAAGTCCAGAAGTCATCTATTTTCTGTGGCGTCTTGTACTATATTCCACTAGAAGAAGTCTTTCGCGCTGGGAACAAGCTGTCGTAGAAGTGTTAGTTCTAGTTAGTTTCACATTCCATAGATCATGATGTGTATCGAGTCATTTTACATTCATGTGTAAATATGGCTACATAGTGACCATTTAAAAACTTCCTCAGTTTTGTAAATTTTTTTCCTCGTGTACCTATTAATTCCTATTCACTACCACTACGTACTGCATTAACATAAATTTTTCTATGGTATGGGAAGAGTTGTCAAATTTACCTTTGCTGTTTGGTGGATATTTAACATCGCTGGGCTGGTGAGCATACATTTTGGTGGAAGGATTGTTCACCCATTTTTGGGTTAAGAGCAACCTTAACGTAGCACAACGAATCTCACTTTCCGTCTGGTATTGTAATTATGTCCATCATTTTCGTTTTGAGCTGCAATGAGTTATTTACTACAAATTTGCATTAATGTTCTTCACTATTCGTTTTGAGCGAGAGAGAAGAAGGTGGACAGCGATTGTATAATGCACGTTCATAACTCAATGGAATTGTTAAAACAGTGAATTGTTCCACTCCAAATTTTGCAGTTATTCAATGTGAAAATCTGCTTGAACTGATATGGTTTACGAGTTCAAGAATATTTTTTCTTCACAGTTTACAATCCCATCAATGTGCACAACATAAAATTTTGAAGTTTCTACCACAATTATTATTTCCCCACCATATATTCCATTTGTCATTCCTGTACTAATAGCCCTAAGTTAGCAATGTATTACATGCTTCAGAAAGGACAGTGGGAACAACTTTTTTCTACTCTGTCGGAAATACCATAAAATCCAAATGAGCTTTTATTTTTGAGAGCATATATCGTTTTCGTAATTTCAGAAGGGAAAATGGTGGGGACATCAGTTTGATTGAATTGTATGAGAGTTCCTTTAGCGGCATACTTCTTTTGAGTTTTCTTTTGAAGTGCTCGTCTTGATTTACGAATTACATTTCAGAGCTACTTAGACCTGCTACCTGTAACTGATCATTTATAGCATTTCCATTTGAATTAATAGTTAGGTTATATTGCTCTGTGGCCTGTTGTCCTATATTTCGTTTCCCTGCATTTACCATAGAGTTACGTCTGTTTTTGAAGTCACTTATTTCTTGCACAATGTGCAAGTGTTTCGCTTTTTTAATAAAATTGTTCAATTTTGAGTATTTTTTCTGCTACTGCAGGATTTCACTTTTATTGACAACAGATACATTTCCCTTTTGCTTCCACAAGATACGCTTATCTCTATAGCGATCCATGGGTTTTTGCATGGTTGTTTATTGTTCTTTCTGATTAGTTTATGTGGAAGGCTTCTATCAATTAATAATATAAATTTGTCAAAAAATAGATTAAATTTTATGTCAGCATTCGTTTCGTTATAACAATTTGTCCCCAACCATCTATTGTATACCTTCCTCAAAAACTTTGGTCCTGGAGTCATTAATTGTTCTAACTGATTTCCAATGATGGGACTCTATACTGTAGGTAATCGTCTTGTTTGCCCTAACTCTGCATCATGGTCAAAGAAAGAATTTGTTCCTGGGTGCACAGTTATTTTCATGTTTCGAGATTACCATGTTGGAATGTTAATTACTAAGATTAATCTGTAGGCGGCAAATAAGGTTCCAGGATTATTTTTCCTATCATTATAATTTGGGAAATATTCACTGAAATCACCACACACTACTAACTGATTGTTATTATCTGACAGGTAACATAGTAAGGAATCCATATGGCCCACGAACAGTTCACAATTTTCAAATGGGGCTCTATATACAGTTACAATTAAAAGTGAGCTGCTTTTCAGTGTTAAAATATAAGCCCACACTTGTATGCGGTTAGCTCTAGGAAATGCACTCATTTAAATATTTTCGAATTTGTGTACTGTCCTTATATATGTAGCTGCTCTTCCTCCAAAACATCTTTAACCCTCGAGTCTAAAACGAGGAGAATGAACTGTTACTGCCATTGTACTCTGCCATCTGAATTGTCTCAATATGAACAAAATTTAGGCATCTGTGAGAGGATCAGTCTACAAAATTGTCATTTTGTTACTGTTTAGTCCTACAAACCCAGGTTAATGTTTAAGAGCTTTTCTAATTATCATTCAACAGTATGAAAACTAGGCCATTGACGACTTATAGGTTTATGAGTTATATGTTTCATTACTGCAGAATACTTTTATAACTGCTCTTTTTTCTTCGTTGGATGCTGGGACCGACAGATGACAATTAATCAGACAGATAGAGCATTTCATGAACTGTTGGACATGAAATCAATGAGCAGGTGAATGTCCAAAAATCTTTTTCATTTCGACCTTGAACAAGGACCAATTTCTGAACTTTGTATCCTTGTTGAATGCTATTCTTAGTGTCGTATTTTTTAGTGATGTCAACAATCTTTTAATTTACTTGGCGCTAATATTTTCCTCATTGGATATGGATATGAGTAGTATGGGACTACCAGTTTTATATCATTTTACCTTCATTTGTCTCAGTAAGGTTTCTCTTCTGTTGTTCCTATCATGCTAAATATTCCTGAATTCGGAAACAAATTCCCTACCAAGTTATTACTTCTTTTACATATTTCTCTTCGTAGCTGCTCATTCCAAAAATTCTCAATTTCTCTTTGTCTCTCCCCGCAATGTTTGACATCCTACAGCAACATTACATTTCCTATGCTTCCATTTCTTATGGTTTCAGTTTTTTTATAGTCCAGATAATAATTTATTTCGCCGTTTTACCTCAGTTGTAAAGTTTCAGCATCATCTACCTGAAACGTATGTCAATAACTGACGACAGGAGGACCTTTTTTTGAAGGAAGTTTCTATCGTCGGATACAATATGTTTACTAAGTGTTCCTCCCTTCAGAAATGAAAAATCTTGCTTTCTCAACATAAGAAAGCTTTCATGTCTTCTGCTATATCTTCCGAAATTCTGACGTTTAGCAGTCCAGTATTCTCTCTTCCACTCTCTTCCGCACCTCTTCGTGACTTTGTCCTCAGCTTCGTTTATTGTTAATCCAAATGTTTTGATATTGCTTTACATCGGTGCGTGTTCGCCTTGTAAAGTTACTTCTGCTCTGATCAGTTTTTGCATGTCACTCATTGGTCCTTCTACAAACGAGCAGAAGAAAAATATTCTTAAAATCATTAATTGTCCTCCACCGTTACTCTCGGTTTTTTTATTATTATATTCTTAGGATACCGGACATCTCGTCCTACCATGCATTCTCGAAGGTCCCGTTAAGATTCAAAGTTTTCTAATTCTGACTTGAACTAATATCTCTTCAGCAAATTTATTCGATTTTTTTAAAAGTAAATGCATCTCCTTCGTTTCTTGTGTCTAGACTTCACAACACACATCTAAGCGAAAATACCGACAAGTGTTTAAACTGAAAAAGCTAACGCATTCTGCATTTCACACGTCCTGTTTTGCCATTCTTTACACGAAGGTAACGCACCTTCTCAAATTTAATTTACATTAAATGGTACGCTTTCGGCCAACTGAGCAGTATTTTTCCATGGCAGTGTGCAACACTTTGGGAACTCAAAGTCACGAGTAAGTTGGGATTTGAGCAAAGAGAATCCATCAGACATGTTGTCGAAGTCCAAACAAAAAGGATGGTGTGCTTCTGTGACTTTCATAAAACAACTGAAATCAATTGAAGAAATGCAGTTCTTCAATTTATTTTCCATCACCGCACGTTCTGACCGATTTTTATATATATATTTATACGGTAGGGGTAATTTGATCTCCGTTAAATTTAATGACAGCCGGTTGTTATTGACTCCTTACGCTGTAATTAAATGAGATACACCACAATGAGCTCACAACAAGGCTTGATACCTGTGGATGAATAGTTATTCCTCTGCTAGCATTCGTCCGTATTGGTCGGGTGCTACCAAAAAGACAGCAGTATTTTAAATACGACTATATCACCTAATGCAAAAAATGAAATTCACCTCTTCGGTCTCAAATCAAAGCAACAGTACTCAAAGATTCAAGAAAGTCTGTCTCACTGGAGTGGATCGGATTATTACACCCAAATTCTTAGCTGATGTCGGTGGTGATCGACCCTCAAGAAATCTTTCTAATCGCTGTTATGGGTGAAATTTTAATCACCGCCATTTATTCGTCAATGGAAGAGACAGATGGCAGGGTACGAGTCATTTGTGATCACCAGGTTATCCTCCAACGTTATTACTGAAGTCTGAAAGTTGTTGACAGCCTATCGTTGAGCGAAAAGATATGACGCTGTTGACTGAGTCTGATAAGCTCGCTCGGCTCCATCGTGCTAATCGAGAGGTGAGGGCTATGTGCCGGGACTGTATTTCATCCTGTCCTTTTCATTTCACGCTCAAATACAGCAACACCAACAACGCAACACTAAACTGCACCAGGCTTCGACACAGTTATCTACACGAAACGATACACGCTCGAAGCTCGACACTTAATTTTAGGAATTGCTAGTTCGCTTCTCTACACAGAATTTTGACTCTGATGATTAAACTAATCCTTATAGTACTTTTCAGCTGAACCTACAAATATAGAGGAGAATTCTTTTCTATAGTTACAGGAATCAGAGAAAACTTTAATTCACAAGATTGTGGGTATGAGCAACAAGGTGTAATCAATAATTCAGTTGAGAGTTATTTGTCCTTAGAAGTAAGAGGCGTATTCCAAAAATAAGGTCCGATGAGCAGTATTTAACGGAAGTGTAGCCCTGAATGAAGATTCACGCATGCACCGCTCTTTAGGAAACAACTGCAGGTTTGGTCTGAGCAGATAGCAATCGCCGAGACAATAATAGATCCCGCCACTTGTGAAGTGCGCGGCGTGGTTAAAATTTGCTGGTAAAAGGTTCTTCAGCTACTGAAATCCATCGTGAGTTATGTCTAGCGTATGGACCTGACCTAAAATAATTAGTGACAAACAAGTTCGAAAATGGCGTCGAGAACTTCGAAATGGCGACACGAATGTTCACGGTGAATAGTGGAGGGGCAGGCCCAGTACCCGGACCGACGACATCGTTGGTCAAGTGAACCAAAAACTTCGAAGTGACCAGGGACTGACGATTGGCGGTTTGGGTACTTAATTTCAAAATGTTGCTAGAACCTCAAGTTACAAAGTTGTCACTGAACAGCTTGGATATTCCAAAAATGGTGCGAGGTGAGTTCCAAAAATGCTCGTTGATCAGCACGAAGAGCGAAGTGCACAACACGTTTTGGAGGACTGTAGATGAGATGGATATGATTTGTTTTTCCACGTTGTAAAGGGTGACGAGTTGAGGATACCGTACACCAACGCAGAATCGAAACAATAGTCAATACAATGGTGAAGCAATCACCGTACTGGAATTGAAAAGGATGGCTACTTTTTTTGTGGATGAAAAGGACATCCTTTTGATTCATGTCATGGACCATGGGTCAACAATTACAGCTGACGTATATTGTGAAACGATAACCAAACTGGTACGTACTATTCAAAACAGACGACACGACATATCACGTCCTCACCCAGTGCGAAAAATCAAGGAGCAGATTCAGGATTTTCATGGCAACTTCCCGACCTGGCACCAAGCGAGTATTTCCTCTTCTTGCACTTGGAAAAGTGGCTGGGAGTGAAACGATTTCAGAATGAACATGAATTCAAAACTGGTTCAGTTCCCAGTCAACAGACTTCTGTAAAGAGATGTTAAAGAAGCCGGTATAGCGTAACAGAGACTGTATAGATGTGAATGGCGATTATGTGGAAAAACAAAGTAGACATGTAGTAAAATAATAATGTCAATAAAAACTTTTTCTCATCATCTTATCTTTTTATGACCAGACGGGAGACGGCCAGTGTGGGCAAGCGGTTATAGGCGCTACAGTCTGGAACCGCACGACCGCTACGGTCGCAGATTCGAATCCTGCCTCGGGCATGGATGTTATCCTTAGGTTAGTTAGGTTTAAGTAGTTCTAAGTTCTAGGGGACTGATGACCTCAAAAGTTAAGTCCCATAGTGCTCAGAGCCATTTGAACCATTTTTTTTTAACCAAACGGAAATTGGCTTTGGAATACGTCTCGTACATCACATTACCTTGACCTAAAGCCAAGGGCATTGTATTATTTTGCTTATCTTCACTACCTTTTGCTTTATGGACTTATCTTCTGGGACAGTGCAGTAAAGAAGAAGTGCACAGTAAGAATATTGCAGAAGGCAGATAACGGTACATCTTACAGACGCTTTTTTAGGGAAGTTTTTACTCGCAGATTCTTTTCCCATGACAATATAAATCTTTTCCAGCTGAACTATGATTTGCGTAATTACAATAAAAGACACAAAAAATTTAAATTTAGGTGGTGAATGACGCAACCATCCACAAATAATTTTTAAATCTTTCATTTTAGTGCCGCAACCGTTTCCAGCCTATCATACCCGCCTTCAGATGGCTAATATTTTGCGTTACACTGTTTTTTTGACAGACAGCATATCGTCTGCTCCACAATGAACAGAATACTTGAGAATTTAGTGCCACTTTATAAGTTGTTTCATTAATAAAAAGTACGCTAAAGTAATTAAATTTTTTCTATATAACGCAAAATATTTGCGTTCCAGTAGGTGGAAATTTGTTTTATTGTGGTCCATATGGTTCCCGATGTTATTCAATCTCTATATTGAGCAACCAGTGAAGGAAACAAAAGAAAAATTCGGAGTAGGTATTACAATGCATGGAGAAGAAATAAAAACTTTGAGGTTCCCCGATGACATTGTAATTCTGACAGAGACAGCAAAGGACCTGGAAGAGCAGTCGGACGGAATGGATAGTGTCTTGAAAGGAGGATATAAAACAAAAGCAAAACAAGGATAATGGAATGTAGTCGAATTAAATCGGGTGATGCTGAGGGAATTAGATTAGGAAATGAGACACTTAAAGTAGTAAAGGAGTTTTACTTTTTGGGGAGCAAAATAACTGATGATGGTCGAAGTAGAGAAGATATAAAATGTAGACTGGCAATGCCAAGGAAAGCATTTCTGAATAAGAGAAATTTGTTAACGTCGAGTATAGGTTTAAGTGTCAGGAAGTCGTTTCTCAAAGTATTTGTCGGGAGTGTAGCCATGTATGGAAGTGAAACATGGACGATAAATAGTTTGGACAAGAAGAGAGTAGAAGCTTTCGAAATGTGGTGCTACAGAAGAATGCTGAAGATTAGATGGGTAGATCACATAACTAATGAGGAAGTATTGAATAGGATTGGGGAGAAAAGGAGTTTGTGGCACAAGTTGACCAGAAGAAGGGATCGGTTGGTAGGACATGTTCTGAGGCATCAAGGGATGACCAATTTAGTATTGGAGGGCAGCGTGGAGGGTAAAAATCGTAGAGGGAGACCAAGAGATGAATACACTGAGCAGATTCAGAAGGATGTAGGTTGCAGTAGGTACTGGGAGATGAAAAAGCTTGCACAGGATAGAGTAGCATGGAGAGCTGCATCAAACCAGTCTTAGGACTGAAGACCACAACAACACAATAACAGAAAAATGTTTGCACTCTAAGAATGAAGGTATTACTAAGAAACAGTAGAAGAAATTGTTTTTGTTTTTAGTACGAGGTTTTTTTTTACTGTCAGTAATATTATTGACGAAATATTTTAAAGTCAACTGATGACATATTGTATTTATATGTAACCACATTAATAGATACAGATATGTTGTTATCATTACAGTTTATAAGTTAGTTATAAGAAACAGAAAATTAAAAAGTTATAGGGTACGATGAGAGCAACATATTTGTTTATCATAGTAGTATATATTTATGCAATTACATACCGGTATCTTAAACTTTGCCGGCCGCGGTGGTCTCGCGGTTCTAGGCGCTCAGTCCGGTCGCAGGTTCGAATCCTGCCTCGGGCATGGATGTGTGTGATGTCCTTAGGTTAGTTAGATTTAAGTAGTTCTAAATTCTAGGGGACTGATGACCATAGCTGTTAAGTCTCATAGTGCTCAGAGCCATTTGAACCATCTTAAACTTTAAGATTTAGCTTTTGCCTCCTTGTCCGGGATGGAGAGGCGTTATGTATTCTGGTGGGATAATGTTCAGTATGCTCCTTCTAACATAAAATCATAATTTCGCAATTCGTACCAGATCGAAAGAAAATAAAAAACATTTTTAGTGGCCACTCGTTCTACAAATTATCTGCATATCTAGATTCGCGAATTAAAAGTTCTGTTCGCTACAAGGTAGACAGCAGCGTTCGTTGTAACGTTGTAACTCTGTAAACGGTAAATATCAGTAAATACTTTCTTTTGAAGAATATCAATGTATTCAATTAATGTTAAGCTAGCAGTATGAGAAGAAGAACATCAGGTATCTAGCATAACTGAGGAGATAGCAGATTTTTTACTTTATTTCTTTCTTTCAAAGTAACAGCGTTCTATTTCATTTACCTAACTAAATTGATTGGTTTGTCACGTAAGATTTCACACACATCTGAACATTTCTGATGCTTTTCCGCTCTCCCTGTACACGATTTAAATATTACAAGGAATTCCTTGAGTGCGAGGCAGCAAGTACAAGTTTTACCAAAATTCATTTGAAAGTGCTGTGTTATCAATTATGACAGTAAAAGTATTAGCTGCTAATATCTCGATACGTTCATCAGGACGGCGACAGAAAATACACTACTGGCCATTAAAATTGACACACCACGAAGATCACGTGCTACAGACGAGAAATTTAACTGACAGGAAGGGGGTGCTGTGATATGCAAATGATTAGCTTTTCAGAGCATTCACACAAGGTTGGGGCCGGGGCGACACCTACAACGTGCTGACATGAGGAAAGTTGCCTACCGATTTCTCATACACAAACAGCAGTTGACCGGCGTTGCCTGGTGAAACGTTGTTGAGATGCCTCGTGTAAGGAGGTGGAATGCATACCATGACGTTTCCGACTTTGATAAAGGTCGGATTGTAGCCTATCGCGATTGCGGTTTATCGTATCGCGACATTGCTGCTCGCGTTGGTCGAGATCGAATGACTGTTCGCAGAATATGGAATCGGTGGGTTCAGGAGGGTAATAAGGAACGCCGTGCTGGATCCCAACGTCCTCGTGTCACTAGTAGTCAAGATGACAGGCACCTAATCCGCTTGACTGTAACGGATCATGCAGCCACGTCTCGATCCCAGATGGGGACGTTTACAAATCAACAACCATCTTCACGAACAGTTCGACGACGTTTGCAGCAGCATGGACCATCAGCTCGGAGACCATGGCTGCGATTACCCTTGACGCTGCATTACAGACATTAGCGAATGCAATGGTGTACTCAACGACGAACATGAGTGCACTAATGGCAAAACGCCTTTTTTTCGGATGAATCCAGGTTCTCTTTACAGCATAATGATGGTCGCATCCGTGTTTGGCGACATCGCGGTGAACGCACATTGGAAGCGTGTATTCGTCATCGCCATAATGGCGTATCACCCGGCGTGATGGTATGGGGTGCCACTGGTTACACGTCTGGGTCACCTCTTGTTCGCATTGACGGTACTTTGAACAGTGGGCGTTATATTTCAGATGTCTTACGACCCGTGGCTCTACCCTCCAATCGATCACTGCGAAACCCTACATTTCAGCAGGATAATGCACGACCGCATGTTGCAGGTCCTGTACGGGCCTTTCTGGATACAGAAAATGTTCGCCTGTTGCCCTGGCCAGCACATTCTCCTGATCTCTCACCAACTGAAAACGTCTGGTGAATGGTGGCCGGGCAACTCGCTCGTTACAATACGCCTGTCACTACTCTTGATGAACTGTGGTATCGTATTGAAGATGCGTGGGCAGTTGTACCTGTACACGCCATCCAAGCTCTGTTTGACTCAATGCCGAGGCGTATCAAGGCCGATATTACTGCCAGAGGTGGTTGTTCTGCGTACTGATTTCTCAGGATCTATGGACCCAAATGGCGTGAAAATGTAATCACATGTCAGTTCTAGTACAATATATTTGCCCAGTGAATACCCGTCTATCATCTGCATTTGTTCTTAGTGTAACAGTTTTAATGGCCAGCAGTGTAAGTGTCCGGGGAGGTACAGAGATCAGCTTTCTATGATGTACTTTGATGTACTTATTACACTCCACAAAATGGACATCGTCAACAATCAAGAAATCTTAAAAACAAACCATTAACTTGCACCATGAACACCGAATGAAAAATGGTCGCCGCAATGATCACAAAGGTTCTCACCATCAAGGTCGAAGCTGAACTCCCTGGGAGATTCAAACGGTGCAGGGCGTTCAGATAGGTATCCACTCTTAAAGTATCCACACAGAGTCATATTGGTGTAACGGGATGATGAGAACTGATGGAATCCGATGACGTATAACCAAACGCTAAACAATCTGTCGTGGAGCTTATTGTGAAACCAGCTATTCTTTCAGGCGTAGCAGCAGACAGTGTTATAATTTTTTTTTATAGGCACGGAAAAAACAGACACCTAGAGGCTGATAAGCCCAGTCGTTCCAGGTGGTATCAACTGCAATGTCATGCAGTTTTCAGTAGGGGTAGTATGCTCTAAAGCAGTATGATTTTTTTACGGAAACCCGGGATCAGGCAAGAGCAAGTTATTTCGACCAGCTGTTGGCCAAAAGCGGTGTTCGCACTATAGTTGTAGACCCTTACTCCCATTTCCCAGGGCTGTTTGCGCTGACGTAAATATTCCCTACTGCCCTCTCAACACCACCCACACGAGAATAATCGTAGGGGGTCAGAGTACCTCCAACATCTCGCAGTACAATAAATAACTTTCCAGCCAATTCAACTTCCAGATTAACAGTCGGTATAAGAGTGCATTAAGGCGTTGATGTTATTTGATCTCGTTACAACTCTCTTGGTACGCATCCAAGAGTCCTTTCATGCGCATTTCCTCTTCAAATCCAGACTGGTCGGAGTTGAAAACGAATTCCTTACTGAACGATGGAACAAGTTTGTTTATCTCATCTACAAATTTTCAGGCTGATGCTGCAGTTTGCTGCGCCGTTTGACGCTTTGTTTGAAATTTCGTTTTCTAATGTCTGCCAATTATGTAGCCCTGTTTGAATATCACTGTAATATATGTCGATTGTAGTTTGATGTGCGTAATGTAACAGGTTACTGTCATGCACCTATGTAAATTATACCAAGCATACTCGAAACGGGCAGATACGAGAAAAGAGTGCATCTTGTTCTCCCTTAAATATCCGTAATTTTTCTTATGCTCTGCACGGTTATATTGCTGCAGGCGTATTCGAAATCTGTTCGTAATTGCTTATTTTCTGTGCAGTGGATTATCTTCCATGTAGAGAATGACAATTACAGAACTATATGAAACAAAATCGTCATAACGCCCGAACGGTTTGCATTACGACGTTGAAACTGCACCGATGGTCGCGGTGCATGATGGGAATTAGTATGTGCATACGCACGCGCCTTGTTTTTGTCGGCCATTTGCACGTGAAAATATCAGGGCTGTTGTGCAGCTCGTCTGATCGGTTTCTGGCAGCTGGTTTGAAACACAGCGCCTGTCCTCTCGATGTTTTCAGGAGTGTTCACCCTTTTGAACGATAGACATTGCCAACACTGCCATCACGAACACTATCAGTTCTCTCCTCCGTGAGAATCAAATTCTTGATTGTTAGCACACTAGGACCGGTATAGTTTGTTCCATGTGTGACGGCATCGATGTGTATCAGGCGCGAATAGCGTTCTATTGTATAGCCATCCATGCTGCCTTCACGTGGTTACAAAGTTCATCCGCGCTGGTTGGCATTGGGTCACAGCACTACAACCATCGTATCAGGCGCGAATAGCGTTGTATTGTATAGCCATCCACGCTGCCCACTACAACCATCGTTTCATCATATCCTACGCATTTTCGATCGGCGACAACTCTCGTGGTCTCGTGATCTGGCAGGCCAACGCAGAAAAGTGACATCCTGTGACATCAAGAAGGCATGTATCGTGCAACAACCTGTGGTCGTGGTTTGTCATGCAGAAAAATTGCGTCTGGGGTGCCCTGAGCGTACAGGGCTTTTGAAGGCCTACTATGCGAGCAATAACAGCCCATCTTCGGCTCGAAGAAGGTTTCCGAGCAAGTTCAAGCTGAAGACAACCGGTCCTAGTGTGTTAACAATCAAGAATTTGATTTTCACGTATGAGAGAACTGATAGTGTTCCTGATGGCAGTGTTGGCAATGTCGGTCGATCAGAAGGGTGAACACTCCTGAAAACATCGAGAGGACAGGCGCTGTGTTTCAAACCAGCTGCAAGAAACCGATCAGACGAGCTGCACAACAGTTAGGAAACAACAAATTGTTGTTGAAGACCTGGATCTCTTCCCATACAAAATTCAAACGAATCAGCAATTGAGTCACAAGGCCATGGAACAGTGGTTGTGTTCCGCCAACACTGTCGCCGATAGAATTGACGAACGGTTTGATTTAGCGACGAAGCCCACTTTGATTGGGATGGATTCGTCAGTAAGCAAAACTGACGCATATGGCTGGCTGAGCAATCGCATTTCGCGATAGAGAAGTCTCTTCACCCTCAACGGGTGATTTTGTGATGTGCAGTATCCAGTCACGGAATAATTGTTACGATATTCCTTGATGGCACGGTGACTACCCAAGTGAAGATTTTGGAAGGTGATTTCATCCTCATTATCCAAAATATCCTAAATTTCGACAAGATGTTGTTCATGCAAGACGGAGCTCGACCCCATCGAAGCAGGAGAGTATTTAATGTCCTGGCGCAGCACTTTGGGGACCGCATTCTGTCTCTGGGGTATCCAGAGGTTGCTGCCATGGGCCTCGATTGACCGCCATATTTTCCGGAACTAAACACTTGCGACTCCAGTTTGTGAAGCTACATTAAAGACAAGGTGTACAGCAATGGCCAAAAAACCGTTGCTGAGCTGGAAACAGCGACTGAGGAGGTCATCGACAGCATCGATGTTCCGTCACTTCATCGGGTCATGCAGAATTTCGCTATTCGTTTGTGCTACATCATCGCCAACGATGGCACGCAGATCTAACATGTCATAACCTAAATCTGAA
This sequence comes from Schistocerca gregaria, assembly GCF_023897955.1. Classification (NCBI taxonomy): domain Eukaryota; kingdom Metazoa; phylum Arthropoda; class Insecta; order Orthoptera; family Acrididae; genus Schistocerca; species Schistocerca gregaria. The sequence goes on along the minus strand of NC_064923.1, from coordinate 593,542,411 downwards.
TCTGTAGTGACGTTTACAAGTTGATTAAAGTCCATGCACGCCGTATTTTGTAACTGATTTACGTTTTCTTACATATACTTCATTAATTGTCACCCTGTAGGTAATTGTGTTTAGTATCCACTCCTTGGACAACAACTGTTCATTACTGCGTTTCTCTGGAGACGGGGTTTGTGGCTCCCTGTCCGACAAGGATGATGAATGACGTGGCCTGACACCTATTTCAATATCACTTCCACTTGTTAAGCACGTATGGTCATCACTGTAATCTTCATGTATACCGTCAGCGTACAGCTGCACGTATACCGCACCACACATTTCTCAAACTCACTTTGTAGAAACGCTAATATTTTATCTGCCGCTTCTTTCTCACTCTGCAAAACTCTATGGTTTACTTTGTGACGAAATGTCAACTTTGGTAACTGTTGCTGTAGAACAATCTTCCCTTTGTCTATAGTTGCCATTGCTCTGCTTCTTGTCAACACCACTAGCACTGTAGCACTGTTCTGAGTTACTCGTCCACCACTCCGTTCAGCCACGCTCTGTAGCCTCATTCTGTGCTCACCAGTGGATACCCCCAGTCCCCTCCCCACCCTCCTGTCTGTTGTCATTAGCAGCCAATATTGTGGTTGCATGTTACACAATATGTGGAGCGCCGAACTCGGTGAACATCACTTGCCTTCTGTCACCTCTTACCCAAGGGCTTCCTTGTTGCATATGGCGCCTCTTGAAACATGAGTCATTGCGGCTATCTTGGTTACTGAAGCACTGAGCACACGAGTACCACCTATGTCCCCACGTTCGACTTCTCGTTACTTCGACTTCATGCACTCACATCTATACAGAACACTGCTCTAACCAAGACTGACACTTACACCATATTGAGAGCACTGCAAAGGTTCCATTTGTGGTGGAATGTATCTGCGCCATCTATACGTTTGGCTAGAGTTTGCGTTTATGTTCAAGAATGCATTTCTCGGGGTGTTTCCATATTTTTATGCACCTCAACTCGTACCACATCCGTAAATATTCTCCTTATTGACAGAATTTACTGAAGACTATGAATTAATCAATCAATCAATCAATCATTCAATAACCACCAGTTGTTCGAATCACCGAAACTGTCATCTCCATCAACGAATCGAAGTGCTTTTCGCTGTAAGTCGATAGCGGAAGACAAACTCATCTAACACACATGAAGCAAAATGTGCTGTCACTCCTCGCAGGTGAAAAATACAAAAACCTACTGGTAGCATGTACACATTTGTATTTGCATCTCGTAACTTGCAGGAAAATAAGCGTCCGAGGTGAAAGACTGTGGATTCGCATTCTTGAGGACAGCGCTTCAAGTCCCCAACCAGGCATTCAGATTTAGATTTTCTGCCATTTCCCTAAATCGCTTAAAGCGAGTTTCAAGCAGATTTCCCTCCTCATCCCACTTCATGATGAGCTTGTGTTCCGTGTTTAATGGCTTACTGTCGACGGAACATTAAACACTAATCTTTCCCCACTTCTCCAAAACACGGAACCACTTTATCTCCCTGCATATGCCACTGTTTTCTATTGACCATTATGATACGTGACGCTGCTTTCCTGGTCCCTCAGGTAGCTTGACGGTTGTCCCACTGACAAATACTGCACGCTGTCGATAAATACGCAGCCTGCTCTGTCTGATCTCCGAGAATGGGAGGCCAAAATGGCTCTTGTATTCACTGAGAAATGAACGTCACGACGAAAGGCTTACGTGATGATAATTGAAAGCGTATGCTGCATTCTACTGGCGAGATTCTTCTATCTCTTGGCGCGATGCTATAAGAAGTATCAGGAACTTCAGAAAAGTACGATCTACGAATCAGTACACGATTAGCAATTGAACAGCACTGACCATTAAAACCACAACGCCTAGAAGACGGCACGTAGGAAACGTCAATTTAACATGAGCGTACCACATACGTGAATATGTAAATGTTTAGCATTTCAGCGCAACCACACAAGGTATGTACGTGTAAGAGCATTCACATTCTGTTTATAAATAAAGATTCCACATCGTCTTTCTCATTCAGAAATCACTTCTGACTGTTGGTTATTTGTGAGAATACCGTACATTCATGTCCAGATATGATAGAGCACCTTGAACAACTAGACGTAGGGCATTCTTATTCACAGGACATCTACAACGATATGCTCTGCAGCATTTCAGCACTTCGGTTCAGCATGTGTCCTGTAGCCTAGCAGACGCAGGGTCTGCCACGGGCCTTGATAGCTTGTTCCATGTGTGACGGCATCGATGCGTATCAGGCGCGAATAGCATTCTATGGTATAGCCATCCATGCTACCTTCAAGTGGTTACAAAGTTCATCCGCGCTGGTTGGCATTGGGTCACAGCACTATAACCATCGTTTCACCATATCCTACGCATTTTCGATTGGCGACAACTCTCGTGGTCTCGTGATCTGGCAGGCCAACGCAGAAAAGTGACATCCTGTGACATCAAGGAGGCATGTGTTCGAGCAACAACCTGTGGTCGTGGTTTGTCATGCAGAAAAATGGCGTCTGGGGTGTTGTGCAAGGTGTGGCTACGGGTCGCAGGATGTCATTCACGTAGGTCACACTGGTCACAGTGTCCTGGACATGCACCAGCTGGTTGCACCCAATTATACCCCACACCATAAGGCCTTAGGCTGGCGCTGTACGTCTTGTGCGTATGCAGTCATTGTGATGCAGTTCTCCCTGTCAAACCAAAATGCGGCCAACATAAAAAACAAACCGAACCTGGATTCATACGAAAACACTATGTAATGGCATTCCTGTCTCCACTGCTAGCGTTCCTTACACCATTGCCGTCTAGCATGTTTTTGCACATTCGTCAAAGGTACGTGAAGAAGTGGGCGACGCGCACGTAACCCACCCATTCCGTAATAAATGACGACGGACTGTCACCCCTGATAGTGTAAGATGTATTCCACTGTTTCGCTGTTGCGGCAGAGCCGAGAAGGGCATAGATCTGTCCTGCAGTGCCTTTCGGATGAGGTGTCTATCTTCCCTGAGGGTGATCTGAGTGGTATGACCTGACCCATCTCGTTGAGTTCTACGGCCTTCACTGGCCCATTCTGCACACACTTGTTGCACTGCCGAAACACTTCGTCCCACACGACCAGCAATTTTCCGGATGGATGCACCACATTCTATCGCGCCAATAACGCACCCTCTTTCAAACTCACTGATTTGACGGTACGGTTCGTACATACATCCTCTGAGCATCCTGCACGCTTGCTCAAGTCACAATGATACGTTGCCTTCGATTTAAAGCGACAACGAGAGATGCAGACATATTTTACCGGTAGGTAGTGCGGCACTGCGATATCGATGTTGACCTTGAACCAGCTGGCCGACATGGTTCAAATGCTAATCATTTCCGCAGAACATTCTAATGTACTTGCTCTGTAAATATAAATATCTTATCTCCAGTTGTTCAAGGTGTTCTATTTTTTCTGAATATGAGTGTATTTCCACTCAGGTGAGAAAAAGTTTCGTCTCCCAGTATGTGTTAAAATTTGAAGCAGTAGATTCGTTGACCTATACAGACTGCGATTCACCGTTTCACGACACTGCTGATAGTGATTTCGAGAACCCACAACTGCCATGTTAATATCGAATAAGTGTGCTGAGAGGGACCATACGAGATGTCAATAGTTCCATACGACTACGGCGTGAGAGGACGGGTCAGGTCATCCACGATCGTACAACCATTTCACATGCTTTGATTCATGAAGTGGGCTTGTTTGCAGCAAGACAAGTACCCTGTGGACATCGAGACTATATCTGGAACACAACGGACTGTCTTGTGTATTAACTTGACGCGGCAGCAAAGAGGGCATTACACTGTATTTTCTGTAACGCTTCTGTCACTAAATGTAACTGGTTGAAATGGCTCTGAGCACTATGGGACTTAACATCTGTGGTCATCAGTCCCCTAGAACTTAGAACCACTTAAACCTAACTAACCTAAGGACATCACACATATCCATGCCCGAGGCAGGATTCGAACCTGCGACCGTAGCTTAAATGTAACTGGGTTTTCTCTTTTGATGCTAGTCAATTGTCAGGATAAGCATTAGTGCAAAGGGCATTTGATTCTAAAGCATTATGTCAGGGTGAAAATTTCTCTCTTAACAACATGTGCGCAGGGTGGGTTCGCCGGCCGTGGTGGCCGAATGGATCTAGGCACTTCAGTCGGGAACCGCGCGACTGCTACGGTCACAGGTTCGAATCCTGCCTCGGGCATGGATGTGTGTGATGTCCTTAGGTTAGTTAGGTTTAAGTAGATCTAAGTTCTAGGGGACTGATGACCTCAGCTGTTAAGTCCCATAGCGCTCAGAGCCATTTGAACCAAGGGTGGGTTCTTCCTTGGCTTGGGTATGAGGTAGAATGACACAGCATTTTTACATAAGATAACTTTTATTGAAAGTCTTGTACAACTGTTCCCTTACTGGATGTTCTCGGAGAGTGGCAGCTGTGTCGTTTGCGAAGCCTTCTGCTGCGGCAGCGGCGGCGTCTGATTACGCGTGGCGGTGTGTGTCTCGTGTCGCCGTCTCGCCCAGTTCACTAGAGACGCGCAGCGCGAGGTGGCCTGTTTAATTATTGAGAACGAAGTCGTGAAACGGATGGCGATACCTTGGATGTGGCGTCCCCGTGTTTCTCTTCTCTAAGCGGCCGCGTGTGTCAGTGTTGTGCGTCGGCCATCGGAGCGGCGCGGCGGAGGAAGGCCAGTGTCCCGGACTCAAACAACGGACTCCAGCTTGCCAGTCTTCGGCTGTCAGATCATCATCCCAGCTAACAGGTGACTGTTGATGTGAGGCCGTCACATTCCCGTCCTCACGAGGCACCCGGGTACGTAAAAATCAGTCTTCAAATACCTTTTAACTTCTGTCTTCTGGTGGCGAGGCTGCTGCTTGCTATTCCACTACAGCGGCAGACTTGGTGCGTCCGTGTATGTTGTAGTCTCTTCTTGCATGACGGTCTTCAGCACCGAAACTGACTGAAACTACTGCTACTCTCGGGCCCACTGCGTCTGGCGTATTTATTCACTTCAATTCACTGGAGGTGAACGACTTCACGGTCATTGCCTCTTCTGTCACGTTGAAAAGCTTCTCGAAGAATCTACTTAACGTCGGTCATGGGCTCTTGGAATGTAGGCGAGGGCCTGTGATCACATGTGACAATTGAGAAACACGTGAGCCGGTCAGGCGATGCCCTGACGGCTGAATCGACAATTTCTCTCCTGAACGTGCTGACTTCAAGCGCCGGCCGTTGCCACTGCTGCTTTGCCCGCTGTTTGCCAGTGTGTAATTCTTCTAAACTAAGTTTTTCATTTATTTTCTAATTTCTACTTCACTTCACATTGATTTTACCAATTTATTCACCTATCTTAAGTACCACTCAAGATTTCAGACGAGTCCCAGGTCTGCACATAGCACCACAACTGACATACCGATGTGTGGAGGCTATGAGAGAACACTTCAGGCATCAGATTCCTGCACTTCATCACCGATCTTAACAATCTCACTGCAGGTCGTCTGTCCACCACAACTAAAATTCGACAACTCCGCTCAACACAGTTCTTCCTCTCTCTCTCTCTCTCTCTCTCTCCGCGCGCACACGCGCGCGCGCGCGGGTCTGTGTGTGCGTGTGTGTGTGTGTGTGTGTGTGTGTGTGTGTGTGTGCCTACAGTGGAACCTCCCAGGTTAATATTTAATTGCCTTATGCGGAACTCCTAACATAATCCCTAGAGACTTTTGATAATTGCAGCTATAACGTGTATATAGTATTCAGCACTTTTGTCTATATATTTTACACATACATACAAAATTATTAATTCTGTCTTTACAGTTATTTTATCGCAAATGCACAGACAGCAGTGACCTGTAGCTTTTCAACTACTTTTAAATGGCTCTCAGATTCGACAGCCAGCTTGCAAAACGTGCATCTCTAGCAGTCACAACATCGTCCGCAAATGGTTTCTTGCCTATCTCGCCGATAATCTCCTCCATAAATAAGACAGGTTAAGTGCACGTTGGGCACTACGACAGTAGTACAACATGGACTGTTCGACCAAAACAGGTTAACAGCTCAAAGTCAGAAAGGAGACAGACACACACACAAAAACAGCACATTTCAAGTTACCACGGAGACTAATGGAATTCATTATCTTTCTTCTACCTTCGCCAAGTCCACCTCGTTCAGTTAACAACTGCAGCTAGCTGATGACGCGACGCTCTCCGATGTTTTCCTGTAGAGTCCATGTCGGCCCACTAAACAGCAAAACCTGTCTTGAAAACTGGCAAAACACAAACAACCGGTTTCCACAGCCGCGTACGGGAAGTTACTTGCCAACTTTACCGCCCGGAGACATCAAATTTAGGGATCGCTGATTGCCGACTTCCGAAACACATTCCAAATCACTACCTCCGCAACAGAGAGCTTAGAAGTTGTCTTCGCATCCCACTAACGCGGCCGGCCGACTCCTCATTTTGTAAGCTCAAAAGATATTCCATAAAATTATTTAATATTTCGTCCTTTTATACAACCAGTGTCATAAGCAGAAGGTAGGCTCTTGCATCGTCGATATCGTTACCTCACTAACAGTGTTCCTGCAAGGTACTGATTCCCTCCAGGCTTTCAGAACTTCTTTCAACAGATCTTGGGAAACACCGGCCATAATGGAAAATCGCAAACCCTTACGTTAGCATAGTCGGCTCCAGAAACGATCGAGTTAGATGAATTAGAGAAAGATCAGCCTCTCTTCTCCAGAGAAGAAAGAAGCTTAACTAGACCCAGAAAAGAGATTGGGGCACACAGTAAACTGCCGAAAGGCACAGAGGTTCTTCTAGGATATGATATGTTACAGTGTTTGTAAGGTATTGCATTTATGACAAAAAAGGGTCAAAAAAGTTTCGTATGTGACATTTAGTATTATGTAATGAGCCATTTGACTCCTCAGTCTCATTGAACATACAGAAGGTGAACCATAAGTGCTCCTACAAACTCTCAGAACAAAAAAACATTTTCTTAATACCTCTAAAATTCATACCTTAAGATCTATGAGGACCCGTTCTTCATCGATACTATGAACCACGAATCTTCTATTACTAGCTCTTTGCTTTCCATTTTATGAGAGAAGGTATAATCCAATCACGATATTATTGCACTTGGCCTCCCGTGGCCGTTGTGGAAACATACGGTGTTGTTGCGGTAAATAGGTACAATTGTGACAAGGGGAAATTTATCCTAGTGTGAATGCCTTCAGGAAAGGCTAGGATGAGGGAAGGATAGGGAAGAAAATCGGCCGTGCCCTCTCAAAGGAACCATCCTGACATTTGCCTGAAACGTCCTGCCTTCAGGAATGTTGTCCATGTACTATCAAGAGATTCAGCGCGTCCTAGTGAACTACCGCTATAAAAACTTACGATAAGCCGACCGAAGGGTTTCACCACCAGGCGCAAAAATGGTTCAAATGGCTCTGAGCACTATGGGAGTCAACTGCTGTGGTCATCAGTCCCCTAGAACTTAGAACTACTTAAACCTAACTAACCTAAAGACATCACACACATCCATGCCCGAGGCAGGATTCGAACCTGCGACCGTAGTAGTCCCACGGTTCCGGACTGCGCGCCTAGAACCACCAGGCGCACTAATGTTGTGGTCGACTAATAGTATGGACCAAAACAAGGAAAAAACATCCAGTAAAGATGAGCTTTAAAATCCATACTTTAAGAGCAATGAATTCTTCAGTAGAAGAGATACGTTTCACAATAGCGATGAAGAACAAGTGCTTTTACTGTAGCTCTTAAGTTGCGCACCTTCGAGCCCATGATTACTGGACATTATTTATTGTTTTGGTCCGTACTACCACGGTCTGAAGGTTTGTCAGTGGAGTTGCGGTTCATCCTGTGTCCATTTTAGGGTACATATTTTGGCGTAGGTTTCCTCCCCTTACCATCTATGACGGAACTAAATAGGTGGGTGCATCTCCTACACAAATGAAAAATTACATACAAAGGCCTGCCTACGTCGAACATTTCTTTACCGTAAGAAATGCATACGTTATCCTCTATTACGCCCACTACGTTGGGTATTCAGGCTTGTACATGGTGAGAACAAATCCATGGAAGCAGTAAGCCGTATCTGAGCAAACGGAACTGGAATATGAAGACTGTCTTTCTGTCACGCCAGTTTCCCTCTGTTTTGTATCAGCGATTTGAAGTTACTCCATGTTGAAACTGCTCACTTCCTCCCAGTTTATCGTCAGTTCTATTCTGCTCCCGAAGTTCGTTAGAGTTCTGCAAAGCATCTACAAAGCAGCCTAGACTGTTTCCATCAGTCCATATTCTTGTTCTGAAACATGAGTTGCATTATGGGCTGTTGCTGTTTATTGCACTCCATACCTTCTTGTATATTGGTATCTGCTGACGCTGAAACCAGTTGTAAGGGTATACAGGATGCAGGAAAACTGTAGGTTTCAGCAGATTTTGAGGCTGTAACTTTCGTGGACAATGTGAATGAAAGCAGCTGTAGGGGGATGAGGAATGCAGCAAACGTTTGCAAGTAGGGCCCAGAAACCCGTGGGACTCGGCAGACATGAAAGGCATCTAACAAGAAAGGAGTGTTGCTGGTGGATGACATAGTGGCTGTCCTGTCGACGGATTTACGGGGAGATATTTATGGCCTCGGTGCTGACAGCAGGTCTCACTGAACAGGACAGGCATTACAGCACTGTACCGTAGGATACGCGTCAACAGCGCCGCCCGCGTCGCGGCGCCGGCGCCGGCGTCCCTGCTGTCGGCTCTTTTCACATGAGTGTGAAAAGCCCGCACGCGAACGACGCCCGACAGCCGCGCCGGTTCTTTCAAACGAACAGCCAATTAGCGCCCGGCCGGGCCGACACGCGCGTAATTAACTCGGCCACCTTTTGAAGTCGGCGCATCTCGTATGCAAATTAATCAACGCCGGATTAGCGGCCGCTGTGACGGAATAGTGGCTGACGCCATTCCAGCATGCCAACGCCCGGGACGCGACCACCCAAAATGCAGCGCTGCGTCCTACGCTACCTGCCGCCAGAGGTCATCCGTCACGTACTGTGTGACAGTGTCGCCTGGTATCTCATGCGTGACCGTTTGTCTTTATCTTCTGGGAACTAATACCTCACTGAACGTCCTTAGGAAATGATAACATTTTACCCCTCTTGCTGCCTTTGGATGAAATAACACATCACTCTATTACCTTTTTAAAGGGTGTCCAGAAAAGGACTATCTGATTTCAAAATTAAATATCTCGCAAACAAAGATCGATAGAGGAATGCAGTAAACGGTATGTTTATTGTGAAAGCTGTAAGAAGTTTATACAGCAGTTTAAAAAAATAGTTACAAAAGCTGCTAACAGATGGCGCTGTAATCGCCATACGTAATGTCTAGTATAAATAGTGATCCGAAGCCCAGAGCGATCAGTCCAGTCCTTACAAAAGCTGCTAACAGATGGCGCTGTAATTGCCATACATAATGCCTAGTATAAATAGTGATCCGAAGCCCAGAGCGATCAGTTCCACTACTGAAACGTGAAAGGAGGTTAGCGTACCGAAGGAAGAGATTGCAACCATGTACTCCATTGAACTACGCGTTTTTCTGGTGCTAGAGTCCCACAGGTTAGAAGAGAGTCCTACGGCAACAAGGCCATGTTTTCAAGCACGATTTAATGTTCCAAAAGGACCCGATGCGAAAACCATTCGTACGCTCTTCGCAAAATTTCAACGAACAGGCAGCGTAACTGATGATCTAGTGGGGCACGTTGGCCGCAAGCAAACTGCAGTTACGCCTGAAAATATCGCTACAGTTTCTGGAATTATTCAGCGAAATCCAATGTCATCCGTCCGTAGCATTGCATCTGAGACTGGTTTGAAGCGTTCCAGCATGCAGAAAATACTGAGAAAGAGCCTACACAAGTTTCCATTCAAAATTCAAACGCACCAGGCCATACCCGTACGAGCTGGGCAACAAAGGGTTGCCTTTGCTAATCATACGTTCACAAGTATTGATAGTGAAGGATTTGATGTTGGCTGCATCTGGTTTACAGATGAAGCACGCTTCCACCTGAATGGATACGTGAATTAGCAGAACTGGCGATTTTGGGGTTCCGAAAAGGCATATTGGTGTGAAGCGAAACCCCTGTATTCTTCTAAAGTTACTGTGTGGGCTGCAGTATGCAGCAGAGGCATTATTGGCCCTTTATTCATTCGAGAAACGGTCACGGGTTCACGTTACGTTGTAATTTTGGAACAATTTGTCGCCACGCAGCAAGCGTTAGAGGAAAGACCAGGTACTGAATGGTTTATGCAAGATGGAGCCCGACCACATGAGACCGGACAAGTGTTTCGCTTTCTTGAGGAATACTTCGGGAATCGAGTCGTTGCTTTTGAATATCCCAAATTTACTGGTGCAAGCATGGATCTGACTCCCTGTGACTTTCTTTGGTGGGGCACAGTGAAAGACATGGTCTACCCAAAGCATCCCGCCACGCTGGACGAGCTTGAATCGGTGATCTCTGTGACATGTGAATCCATATCGGTTGAGACACTACGAAATGTGATGGCGAATTTCATTTTTCGTTTGCGCCACCTCTGTAGTGCCAATGGTGAACATTTTAAAAACATTGTGATGTGATTGTTTGCAATGATTGTTTTCATACGATTATTTCACTTATGTATGCTGATATGAGCTGAACAGCGTACAGCGCCATCTGTAACTATTACTTCAAACTGCTGTATAAACTTCTTACAGCTTTCACAAAAACATACCGTTTACTTCATTCCTCTATCGATCTTTGTTTTCGAGATATTTAATTTTGAAATCAGGGAGCCCTTTTCTGGACACCCTGTATAACTGTACAGTTTCAGATGTGAATTAAATTTCAGGTGTACCGGTATGAAATGAGAGTTTTTATGTGAAAATGAAACACAAATTATAATTCAAAAGTAAAAACATTTTATTCAAAGAACTGAACTGCTTTCTATACATTTTGACCAACTTTCTGGCAATTTGTGAACACCACGCCAATAGAAATGTTCGTCTTTTGAAGCAAACCAATCAGACACACAGTTTTCGACTTCTGCGTCGGAATCGAAGTGTTCCTCAGCCAATGCGTGTCCCATTGATGAAAACAAATGGTAGTCGGAAGGGTCCAAGTCTTGTGAATTACTACTTTCTATACATTTTGACCAACTTTCTGGCAATTTGTGAACACCACGCCAATAGAAATGTTCGTCTTTTGAAGCAAACCAATCAGACACACAGTTTTCGACTTCTGCGTCGGAATCGAAGTGTTCCTCAGCCAATGCGTGTCCCATTGATGAAAACAAATGGTAGTCGGAAGGGTCCAAGTCTTGTGAATTACGGCGTGTGGGGTAGCAGCTACCAGCCAAGTGTTTGATTGTACCCTGAACCAGTTTTGCTTTGTGTGCAGGTGCATTGTCGTGTAAAAAAATTACTTTTTCATGTCTTATGGCCCATTCTGGTCCATTTTTGATCAATGCATAGTTCAGATTGATCATTTGTAGCGATTAGTATTCAGAGTTTCACCGGGTTTTAGAAGCTCATGATACACCTCACATTTCTGATCCCACCAAACACAGAGCATTGTCTTCTTGCCGAATCGATCTGGTTTTGCAGTAAATGTTGATGGTTGTCCCTGTAACCCATTATTTTTCCCGTTTAGGATTCTTAAAATAAATCCATTTTTCATAGCCAGTAACAATTCGATGCAAAATTGATTTTCTTTCACGTCTTTGAAGCAAAATTTAACAAATGATTTATCGTTTGTCCATCTGTCTTTCATTCAATTCATGTGGCACCCATTTTCCACACTTTTTTATTTTTCCCATAGCTGTCAAACGGTCAGAAATATTTTTTGTGCAACATTTAGCATTGCTGTCATTTGCTTTTGACTCAAAACATCATCTTCATCCAATATTGCTTCCAATTCGGTGTCTTCGAACTTTTTTGGTGGTCTTCCACGTTCTTCATTTCTTACATAAAAATCATTATTTCTGAACCGTTGAAACCATCTTTTGCATGTTGATTCTGACAGAGCATGATCACCATATGCCTCTACAAGCAATCGATGCGACTCTGCAGCACTTTTTTTTCAAACGAAAACAAAAAATTAATGCTTTCCGCAAATCATTACTCTCTGGTACAAAATTCGACACGATGAAAACGTATGATGTTGCTCCATTAAGTTTCGGGAATGCAGCCGCATGAATTCTGCTTCTTCTAATATTTCTGCTGTATACCTTTCAGCCGTCTTCAGAGAGAGCCGTACGACTGACGCTCCAGCGCTCGCTCCATCCTTTTAAACTCGCGGACCGCGCCACTGCGCCTGCGGCCACAGATAAACAAGGCGCCAGGGATGTTGATCGGCGGCAAAGACGTACAATATGCATGAGTTACGTCTGTGGCTGCGCATTCGATCCATGCTGGGAGGTCGATGTATTACTGGGTGCTGAACTGTAGCGACGTCTTTGTAAGTTCAATATTGAAAGTGCTGGATTCCATGATTTATCTAATGTGAAACCGCTGTCTCTATTAATTAAATTCTTCGTGAAGCGGATTTCAATGGCCTCTTTTACTACGGAGTCCCAGAAAGACGAAACAGAAGTCAGAATTTCGACATTTTCATAAACCATAGAGTGACCAGAATCAATACAATGCTCTGCCACAGCCGATTTACTGGGCTGTAAGAGCCGAGTGTACCTGCGATGTTCCGTACACCTCTTTTGGACTGTACGATTCGTTTGTCTGATATATGAAAGGCCACATTCACATGGTATCTTGTAAACTCCAGGCTTGCGGAGTAGTAAGTCATCTTTAACGGAACCCAGGAGTGCGGCCATTTTCGCCGGTGGACGAAAAATCACTTTTACTTTATGTTTAGTGAGGATCCTTCCTATTTTGGATGAAAGGCTTCCCACATACGGCAGGAAAGCCATGGATTTAAATGTTTCCTCGTCATCTTCTTCTGCATTCCTTACGGACACCTTAGGTTTTATTTGTAGTGCCTTACGTATCTGTTGTGGAAAATACCCGTTGTCCTCAAAAACTCTCTTCAAATGTAAAAGTTCGTCTTTTAAACTACTTTGATTCAAATCTTTGATTTCAAATCTTTGAAAATGAACACCTCTGATCTATTAGTCAGCTTTGATGTAGTGTCGCTGTTTACTAAGGTAGCTCTCTCTGAATCTTTAGATCTCATTGGAAAAAGTTTTGATAAGGAGATTTTAGCTTTGTTTCACCATGTGATGACCTCCACATACTTTTTATTTAATAACGACTTTTTTGAACAGACTGACGGTGTTGCCATAGGTAGTCCTTTGTCACCCTTGGTGGCCAATTTATTTATGGAGGACTTCGACAACACAGAAAAGTATCATAGTTTGAATGAGCCTCGATTTTGTTAGCTGTGTCCACCAGTCAAGGGTGGAAGAGTATTTACCAGTGGATCGTAGAGTACACTATCACACGACTTGCATCACGTCATCGAGAGAGGGATCAGCTAGGTGAGCGACATTTAACGTCCACGGAGGGCGAAACAATTTGACTGGTGTCGTTCAAGATTGAGAGTTGTGGTCACCGCACAGTGATCCATAAAGGAAGATGGAATGACTTCAACATTAAGAATACTATAGCTCGGACAGTCTGATAAGTAAAACCTATCTAATCTGCTACTAGAAGTTGCAGTAAAGTGGGTAAATTTAACTAACGTCGGGGATTTACATATCCAGACGTCTTTTAGGCGTAAGGAGCGGACCAATTCATGTAATTCACGAGAGAAGTTAAAATTTGGAGATTGATCAGCAGGACTCAATACACAGTTAAAATCACCACCCAACAGAATACCCGCAGGAGTCTTACGCAAGAGAAAAGCAATATCCTCTTTATAAAAACGCGAACGAGTCACTACGAGACCAGTGCCAGAAGGGCATATAAAAGAACTAAGGTAAGATTAAAAAGTTGACAACTTATGCCCCTGCCAGAATCCAACATTTCCACCTCAGCACTAGGAATGCCTTCGCGAAAGAATAAGACGGTCCCCGTTGAACATTCGGGTGCTACATTAAAGATCATACGATAACCAAGTTAGGAGAAACATAAATGAACTGACGCAGCGAAACCAATGGCAATTCTGATTCCACACGATTAACATTTAAGGAACGGAATGTTTGGGGTTGGGTCATTGATCACAGCTACACAGGGATGTACGGAAGGTACTGAGCAGAATTTGGTAGACAGCTGAGCGACAAGGTCCATTGCGGAGTCCTCAGATGAATCAGCCATCGGGGGACCGGAATCCCCATAACAGCCTTTTTTTTAGATTTCTTACATGCCATTGCACTGTCAAGTTGTATACGCTGTTTCTGTCGGCTACGTGACATGGCGGCCTCTGCAGACGAAGGTGTGGGAGGGGTTATAGGCACAGCTTCCTGCACCTCAGAACAAGGGTCATGTACATCGGGTCCAGTCACTAAGGCGGAAGCATTATGTGGAACTAGCAACACAACAGGTGACACTTGGTCGCTAATTTTATTCTCCTCAGGAGTTGTTGTAGGCGGCAAATTCGGGAAACCGTCGGCGTCTCAAGACGAAGGAGAAAGAGGACATTGCGTTGTTTCAGACTGTAACACAGAACACAAAGACGAATGGGGGGACTCGGCTCCCTCTCCACACACAGGCAGCTCAGGAGGAGCCACTTCGCGAGCACGAGGGATGCTGCGCCACTCACCGTACCACGGATGAGAGACATCGTAGCATCGAGAGGAGCAGGACAAACAATCGATGCGGAAGAGGTTGGGGCAGAAGGCACAGCCAAATCCTCACTCTCACCATCTTGAGTGCCACGTCAATTGTTTGTCACTGTTAGGGTTCTATCCCTGGGGCAATAGAATTCTGAACCTGTTGCGGAGGTAAATGCGGAAATTCAGTTACACGATTATGAGAAATGACTTTCCGTTCATTATGACCAGAAGCAGAAGCAAGTTCGACGTCAGGAGTAGAAGGAACATGATCAGAAACCGTCAATTAACGACGCTGCATTAACGGCGGCTTTAATAGAAAAACCCTGCTCGGGCAGTTAGACTGAACGTGTCCACTTCTATTACATAGAAAGCAGGTCCCAGGTTGACCAGTGTACATGGCACGAACGCGATAACCACACACTAGTAAATGTGATGGAATATTGCGTTTAATATGAATTTCCACGGAAGGAATTCCACTATAATCTGTGTTGAGTAGACCAACGTTCACGACGTTCACGTTACCATAAGGAGTCAATATGTCCTTTAGAAAGTTGTCATCAACCAACGGTGGGAGGTTGTACATTCGAACATTTGTATTGTCAATTTCAGCATTTGCGAGTTCCACCATACTAACGGAATTATCGAGATACTAGAACGGGATTTGAGAACCATTGTTGTTGTTGTTGTTGTTGTTGTTGTTGTCTTCAGTCCTGAGACTGGTTTGATGCAGCTCTCCATGCTACTCTATACTGTGCAAGCTGCTTCATCTCCTAGTACCTACTGCAACCTACATCCTTCTGAATCTGCTTAGTGTACTCATCTCTCGGTCTCCCTCTACGATTTTTACCCTCCACGCTGCCCTCCAATGCTAAATTTGTGATCCCTTGATGCCTCAAAACATGTCCTACCAACCGATCCCTTCTTCTAGTCAAGTTGTGTCACAAACTTCTCTTCTCTCCAATCCTATTCAATACCTCCTCATTAGTTATGTGATCTACCCATCTAATCTTCAGCATTCTTCTGTAGCACCACATTTCAAAAGCTTCTATTCTCTTCTTGACCAAACTAGTTATCGTCCATGTTTCACTTCCATACATGGCTACACTCCGAACAAATACTTTCAGAAACGACTTCCTGATACATAAATCTATATTCGATGTTAACAAATTTCTCTTCTTCAGAAACGCTTTCCTTGCCATTGCCAGTCTACATTTTATATCCTCTCTACTTCGACCATCATCAGTTATTTTACTTCCTAAATAGCAAAACTCCTTCACTACTTTAAGTGTCTCATTTCCTAATCTAATTCCCTCAGCATCACCCGATTTAATTTGACTACATTCCATTATCCTAGTTTTGCTTTTGTTGATGGTCATCTTATATCCTCTTGTCAAGACACTGTCCATTCCGTTCAACTGCTCTTCCAAATCCTTTGCCGTCTCTGACAGAATGACAATGTCATCGGCGAACCTCAAAGTTTTTACTTCTTCTCCATGAATTTTAATACCTCCTCCAAATTTTTCTTTTGTTTCCTTTACTGCTTGCTCAATATACAGATTGAATAACATCGGGGAGAGGCTACAACCCTGTCTCACTCCTTTCCCAACCACTGCTTCCCTTTCATGCCCCTCGACTTTAATAACTGCCATCTGGTTTCTGTACAAATTGTAAATAGCCTTTCGCTCCCTGTATTTTACCCCTGCCACCTTTAGAATTTAAAAAAGAGTATTCCAGTCAACATTGTCAAAAGATTTCTCTAATTCTACAAATGCTAGAAACGTAGGTTTGCCTTTTCTTAATCTTTCTTCTAAGATAAGTCGTAAGGTCAGTATTGCCTCACGTGTTCCAACATTTCGACGGAATCCAAACTGATCCTCCCCGAGGTCTGCATCTACCAGTTTTTCCATTCGTCTGTAAAGAATTCGCGTTAGTATTTTGCAGCCGTGGCTTATTAAACTGATAGTTCGGTAATTTTCACATCTGTCAGCACCTGCTTTCTTTGGGATTGGAATTATTATATTCTTCTTGAAGTCTGAGGGTA
Organism: Schistocerca gregaria; assembly: GCF_023897955.1. Taxonomy (NCBI): domain Eukaryota; kingdom Metazoa; phylum Arthropoda; class Insecta; order Orthoptera; family Acrididae; genus Schistocerca; species Schistocerca gregaria. Next base: position 593,525,534 of record NC_064923.1, on the reverse strand, counting down.
TTTCGCCTGTCGCATGCATCTTGCTAACCAGCTGGTAGAGTTTTGTCAGGACTGGTTCTCCCAAGGCCGTCAGTAGTTCTAATGGAATGTTGTCTACTCCGGGGACCTTGTTTCGACTTAGAAAAATCTTTCAACGTGAAGGGGATCCATAAACTTCACGTAAAACACGTGGTCGTCTGTGTCAACATGAGCCCTGTGCACCTGATCAGAGTTCACATGAATGGTATCGACAAGCCAATCGTGGATTTCTAGAGACGCGGGCTGCACATGTTGCGTTGTTTCATCTAAAGTGAATCTCACAGTACCTTTTCATTGAAGACACGTGGAAACCATGGTAGCCATAGCATAGCGGCCGACGCCGCTGCAAGTAGATGAACACAAACAGGCAGTAAGGAGGAGTGGAGGCGCTACGACTCAATCGGCAGACTGAACAACACTACCGAGGAAAACTTCGCACAAGCGACGCTGCTGCAGTTGAAATAAACAAGAACCTTCCCACTCGGCGCTCGAAGCGGAACTGACACCATGTGGACACAGCGGTCAGCGAAACTGCACGGACTAGCCTAGCTCGTCACCAGTCAGACCTAAATTCTGAACGTATCCACACACTGCTGCTGTAGTGCTCCTTGGACATTACCCTCAGTATTTGTGGCATTTCGCCGATTCCCTTAAGAGTTCGAGCGTGATGTACATCCGCACTGAAATGATCAACTGGTCGTGCTCTCCTTAATTATAATGTGGCGTCTGTTCTTTCGGTCATGTCCGAAAGAACAGACACCATACATATATGTAGAAATGTTGATACATTAGTCCACATATTTACTTGTGGACTTGTCGGCAATCAGCTGATATGTGGAATTTCCTCCGTCAGAAATTGTCAGCGATGCAGAACAAAACCCCTACAAATATAGACATGACAACTGATACAGCTGAAAGGGCTCGGACGCCCAAAAACAAAGGACAGTACTGTGTAACAAGGCTGCTTGCGCATATTGCATCGTATTCAGGGTGGTTAGAAAAAGTATGAAAGGCTTGTAAGGGAGTCGCAAGGTAGGTAATGCTGAGAAATAACTTTTAGAAAAAATTCTATTCGTTGCACCGTTTCCGAGTAAATTGCCATTGAAGTAAGCCCATCAGACCCTTGCACATGCAGCAATTCAAGCTGCCCGTCAGATATAATTAGTATCAAAAAATTGGTTCAAATGGCTCTAAGCACTATGCGACTTAACATCTGAGGTCATCAGTCCCTTAGACTTAGAACTACTTAAACCTAACTAACCTAAGGACACCACACACATACATGCCCGAGGCAGGAGTCGAACCTGCGACCGTAGCAGCAGCGCGGGTCCGGACAGAAGCGCCTAGAACCGCTCGGCCACAGCGGCCATCTATAATTAGTGCTATTTGTGCTCATAGTGTGGGTGATAGCCCATAAAGCTGCTAAGCCCTGGGTTCGGATTCTACCGTTACTACCGTGCCATGTCCATGACTCTTGTTCGATTTTAGGGAACCAGACAAAGAACAGTTTTGACGACAGCGTCTCTGTAGGGTCGCTTTAATTTTCTGCCACAACGGCCTGACTGGCTAATTTCAGTAATAATTAACTCGGGAATGGAACAACGTATAGAATTTTTTTCTTGACAATTATTTCCCAGTACAGCCTACCTTGCAAAACCCTTAAAAGCTTACAGTCCGTTTCTGAACTCCCTGTTTCACACATCGCCGCTCTGCAACGTGCTACTACTATTTGTCATGTACTGAAACCAAACGCTGGAGGAATATACCAAATATATGGAAAGCTTTGGCAGTACGCTAAAATTCATAACCGCACCATAAATAGAAAAGAAGACTAAGAGGAAGAAGATGACGATCAATAACTGGTGGTGAAAAAAAAAAATGGTATGCCGAAGAACAAAGACTTGTACTATCTGACGTGAATATTGTTGTAGTATTTCTATAATTTGTACACTTAATATTAACAAACCATTTTTTTAAAATTTAGAATGGTCATATCTGGGTCAAGATCCAAGAACTCCTAAATTTACACATGTTACTGTGCAGTCGTAAAAGTTTGGTAACGTGATCAGAAGCGCGGTGAAAGCCATGATGATTCCACTACGCGCCTGAGAAGACCTGGTATCCCGTCCTGATTTTGTACAACTGTGGGAACAAATAGTTGTTTTAGTGGTCTCCTTTGTTTGAAGCTGACGAAAAGCATTTTTGTCAGTATTGTGGCTGATTTGGATAGTTTAAGCATCACGGCATTTTCCTGGGGCGACTTAGGAAATAGCGGAAAATCTAAATCAGGATGGCCGGTCGCGACTTTGAACCGTCGTCCTCCTCCCAAACGCAAGCCCAGTGTGCTGACCACTGCGCCACCTCGCTTCGTTTGTGGATGATGATGGTGGTTGTTAGCGCATTAGGAGAATACTAAACAAATGCTTGATAGCTCCGTGTTCTGGCCCAGACGGGCCAGTCTGGACCGACCGAACTTCGTGTCATCTTCCGCCAGTTGCATCATTCGGATGCGGTATGGAGGGGTGTGGTCAGCACACCGCTGTCCCTGACGTTATCGTATTTCTAGACCCTGGAGCCGTTCATTTCGTCACTTAGCTCCTCAACTGGCATCACGAGGTTGTCTGCACTCCTTCAACCAAACGCTTAGTGAAATTAAATTTTTTCCTCGTAAATAAACGTCTTGGGGCAGTGGTCCAAGAATGCATGTGAGAGACTTGAAAGACCGCCAGGCAATGATGAAACAACCCGTGACTGCTTATCAGTCTATTAAAATTCACGTGTCTACGTGAATGTTTACATCTTTTCTTCAGACTTGCATAAAACTGCAAGGTAGTCATAAAATACTAATTAAAACGAGAAACATCTGAAAAATGTGGTATACTTTGAAGTATCGTACTTACTGGTGAATGACCACTAATAGAAGCAGGAAAAGCTCGAGTCATTGTGAGAATAAGTAAATTCTGGGCAACAATTATATACATGGCTGTTAAAAGGGCTGGAAGAAAAACCTGAGTCTCATGCATTAGAAGAGAAATTAACACGAAGTCGAAATCGAAAACAGATTCGAGTAACATGGTTGGCTTGATCACTGACTAAAAAATTGATGAACCAGACTCTCTGAAATATAGGAAAACAACCGACTCAGTAACTTAGGCAGAAAACCTGACAACAGACAAAATCGTAAAATCTTTTGCATACTTATTTACTAATATTTAAAATAGTATATAAATCATTATCAAAGAAAGCTGGTGGCCCCTTGTCAGAATATAAAATTCAGTGAACTAAGATTTGGGGCACCGACACTGGTACGCCACAAGCACAACACACCGGTGGGAGGAGATTCTTGCATGTCTGAGGACAGTGCCCCAGTATGAGGCGTGTGAAAGCCACTTTTTCCCATGTATTTGGTGGGACAACGTTTTATCAGCCTTAATGTCTCATTTTGTACTTCCAGTAAAACTTCTGCCATTAACACACGATTTTATTCGTCAACAGTGAGATAACAGCGCTCAAGGGGACAGTATTGGCCAGTAGTACATTATTTCCATTCCATGCTGCGCTTGATACTGTTTCAGGCTGCTCATTTGCTCAGGACTCCTACAACGCCCCGTACCTGGCGGAATGTATTGTTTTGCTACAACACTGTATTGCCACACTTGTGAAACCGTGACTGATTACAGGCGAGAATTTGAAAGAAGCGTGTATGATCTCATTCTTTTGAGACTTCCTTTCTGTTACCGATGCCGCTGAACTACTGCAATGTGTGTATATTGACATTCAATAAAAAAATGGCTCTGAGCACTATGGGACTTAGCGGTCGCACGGATCCAGACTGTAGCGCCTAGAACCGCTCGGCCACCCCGGCCGGCTGACATTCAATTCATGACGTGCAGAGATTATTTAACAGTCTTTATACCTCAGTTTATTATTTTACTAATCCATTTAATTTTTGACAGGCACCTTTCTTTCAGAGCTCTCGTACAAACAAGAACAATGTTATCGTGTTTTTAGTGGTTAATCATCCATACATGCCTCGGCTTTTGACTTACAACTGGTGTGTCGGTCCAACTATATGTAGCCAAATGTGACTAGTGTCAGTTTTGAATGACACACTTCTCCATTATTCCGCATTTGCAAACAGACTGTGAGTTGTATCAGGCTGGAGCGACCAGCATCCTGACGCAACATAACAACAATAACTTCCGCAAAATGTAGCAAACGGTTTCACGTTTAGAACGGAGAAATCCTAAGTTCCAAATATCGTTACGTTTATGAAACTACTCATCGGATTCTTGAATTCTCCCTTTCAGAGATACGGTACACTTGCAGCAGAAATAATAGAAGCTCCATTAGCAAGATGATATCCGTATCTCTTTATTTAACAGCTATGAGGAAAGGCTACAAGTATTTTGGTGAAGACATTTTCACGTTTCATTTGAGTTAAAACAGAATTACAATATCTAAAATGGTTCAGGAAATATCAAAGGTGAACAGTTTACCCGAATCTTCTTCCTACCAAGTTCCAGTTGTTCATGAAACTATCCGAAAATAACAATTTAGATTTAGATTTAAATTTATTGAGAATCACAGGATGAAGTCTTTGTCTTTATCCCCCCACAAAAACCTTAAATATCCCCGTGGCCGCTATTCCATGCATGTGCTTTTGAAAAACTTGTACAGCATCAAAACTTATTACAGATTTAGACGCTTTGGACTCCATCATTTCACCTGCCGCGGTGGCCGAGCGGTTTTAGGCGCTACAGTCTGGAACCACGCGACCGCTACGGTCGCAGGTTCGAATCCTGCCTCGGGCATGGATGTGTGTGATGTCCTTAGGTTAGTTAGGTTTAAGTAGTTCTAAGTTCTAGAGGACTGATGACCACAGCAGTTAAGTCCCATTGTGCTCAGAGCCATTTGAACCAACCCCATCACTTCCTGATTACTGAATAAGATGTTAATGGCTACAATTAGTTAGTATTCTCTTACCAGTGATATCCTTGATTCTCAACTTCGCTGCTCGGCGTTATCCTCCTCCTATTGTTTTTGGCGCTGATCTTCTTGAGTTGCATCGACTGTGGCGAAGTCGAGGGTTTCGAGGATTTGCTGCCGAAGACTGTTATGACGTTGCTGGTAGGCGTGAAATGCGCTCTAACCTTCCCTTAAAACATCCCCCTCCCCGTGGATTCCGGCAACTAGTGTTGGCTGGTAAGGGGGTAGGAACACTCAATCAAAGACGAAATATCACTGAAACTGCATAACCGCGTGCTGCGTATTGAGGCAACACCACAACTCCTTTCCAGCTCGAAGCGAGCTGCCCAGCGAACAGTGATTAGACTGATTCACTCTCGAAAACTTCTTGGATTGACGGAAATGATTCAAGACGATGAAAACAACGAACATCGATAGCGACTGTTACAGAATGTCCGTTGCTGGGCAACTGACCTGTGAGTTGTATCGTATTGTTTTGATACAAGAAACACACACAGACACACACAGTTGTTAAGTCACTGGTCTCGCATTCCGGAGGTGAGTGGTTACTAATATTTGTCTAGCCACTGAAAAGGTTGTGTCTTCAAGCGAGTATGTAACATTAAAACCTCACTTCCCACTAACTATAATTTATTTTAGGCACAGATTAAGACCTACACTACACTGGCACAGACTATATAGCCATTAATAATCAGTTTATCGGAAGACAGTAGGTATACGCCAAAAATCTCCGGTCAACTGAAGAATGGGATACAATCTGTCGGCTCTGACCAATCATGTCACAGTTTACTCTCACATATCAACGTCTTTATTTTCGAGCCTTTACTCACAGATATTAATGTCGTTACTTTCTAGCCATAGATAATAAATCAATTATCTTCTTTGGCTAAGTGTCATCATTGGAAACTGAAATAAATGAATCTGTTTTTGAAGGACAAGGCTAGACTCAGTGTAAGATAGTTGTCGTTTGTATTAACTCAAATCATTGCTTCTTTCCAGTTCATTCGGTAGTTATTTCCATTCTTAGTGAGTTTCATACAATTTGGAATAATTGTTTTTGATTTCGGACAATTTTTGTCTTTGATTTTATTTTGTAGGTATGGATTTATCTGTTCGCATGAATATGAAAGGCTTAGGCCCGTTTCATACTGGGGCACTGGTGACGGTCACCAGCGACAGTCACCGACAGAGGTACATTCGTTTGAGCTGAATCGTTCACATCTACATGTCTACATGATTACTCTGCAGTTCACATTTAAGTGCTTGTCAGAGGGTTCATCGAACCACAATCATACTATCTCCCTACCACTCCACTCCCGAACAACGCGCAGGAAAAACGAACACCTAAACCTTTCTGTTCGAGCTCTGATTTCCCTTATTTTATTTTGATGATCATCCCTACCTATGTAGGTTGGGCTCAACAAAATATTTTCGCATTCGGAAGAGAAAGTTGGTGACTGAAGTTTCGTAAATAGATCTCGCCGTGACGAAAAAGGTCTTTGTTTTAATGACTTCCATCCCAACTCGCGTATCTTATCTGCCACTCTCTCTCCCCTATTACGTGATAATACAAAACGAGCTGCCCTCTTTTGCACCCTTTCGATGTCCTCCGTCAATCCCACCTGTTAAGGATCCCACACCGCGCAGCAATATTCTAACACAGGACGAACGAGTGTAGTGTCAGCTGTCTCTTTAGTGGACTTGTTGCATCTTCTAAATGTCCTGCCAATGAAACGCAACCTTTGGCTCGCCTTCCCCACAGTATTATCTATGTGGTCTTTCCAACTGAAGTTGTCCGTAATTTTAACACCCAGGTGCTTAGTTGAATTGACAGCCTTGAGAATTGTACTATTTATCGAGTAATCGAATTCCAACGGATTTCTTTTGGAACTCATGTGGATCACCCACACGTTTCGTTATTTAGTGTTAACTGCCACCTGCCACACCATACAGCAATCTTTTCTAAATAGCTTTGCAACTGATACTTGTCTTCGGATGACCTTACTAGACGGTAAATTACTGCATCGTCTGCGTACAGCCTAAGAATCATCTGCGAACAGCCTAAGAGAACTGCTCAGATTGTCACCCGGGTCATTTATATAGATCAGAAACAGCAAAGGTCCCAGGACGCTTACCTGGGGAACACCTGATATCAATTCAGTTTTACTCGATGATTTGCCGTCTATTACTACGAACTGAGACCTTTCTGACAGGAAATCACGAATCCAGTCGCACAAATGAGACGATACTCCATAGGCCCGCAGATTGGTTAGAAGTCGCTTGTGAGGAACGGTGTCAAAAGCTTTCCTGAAATCTAGAAATACGGAATCAACTTGAGATCCCCTGTCGATAGCTGTCATTACTTCGTGCGAATAAAGAGCTAGCTGCGTTGCGCAAGAACGATGTTTTCTGAAACAATGCTCATTACGTATCAATAGATCGTTCCCTTCGAGGTGATTCATAATGCTTGAATACAGTATATGTTCCAAACCCCTACTGCAAACCGATGTCAATGATATAGGTCTGTAGTTCGATGGATTACTCCTACTACCCTTCTTAAACACTGGTGCGACCTGCGCAATTTTCCAATCTGTAGGTACAGATCTATCGGTGAGCGAGCGGTTGTATATGATTGCTAAGCAGGGAGCTATTGTATCAGCGTAATCTGAAAGCAACCTAATCGGTATACAATCTGGCCCATATCAAATGATTTGAGTTGCTTCACATCCCCTAAGGTATCTACTTCTAAGAAACTCATGCTAGCAGCTGTTCGTGCTTCAAATTCTGGAATATTCCATTCGTCTTCCCTGGTGAAGGAATTTCGGAAAACTGCGTCCAATAACTCCGCTTTAGAAGCACAGTCGTCGGTAACAGTACCACCGGCACTGCACAGCGAAGGTATTGACTGCGTCTTGCCGTTTGTGAACTTTACATGCGACAAGAATTTCTTCAGATTTTCTACCAAATTTCGAGACATTGTTTCGTTGTGGAACCTATTAAAGGCACAGGACACAATACTGCCTCAACCAGCCACTGTGACCCAGCAGTGACGATCGAGGTCACTGTGTTTACAGCAGTCAGCGCCAGACTTGAATTAGTCTGAATTGGAGTGTTCGCACTGGAACACTGATCACAGACACAGCGCTGCAGATTTTCCAACCGACAGGCAATCATTTGTGAGACAGTGCCGTGAAATATTCATTGTACATTATATTGTACACACTGTACCCATGAGTTTTGATTTGATTAACACGGAAGTTTTTGTAAGTGTAGTAGAAGGCCGTCCAGCTACTTGGGATGTGAAAAGCGATGACTATAGCAACAAAGTGATGAAAACGAATGCGTGGCAAGAAATCATAACGAACTTTCTGCCAGATGTCAATGAGAAGAGCATGGATAAAAAAATGTAATTGGTAAGTTCCTTTTTCAAATTTGATACCTTGTTTTTCGGACCTTAAAAGGTTAGCGAAATGTAGTTGCTACTCCTGTATTAGTCCATTTCACTAACTAATCAGTTGGCAGTACCTGCGATGTCGGACACCAGTGATCCGAGAGTGTTCACCACAGTCATTGGTGACCATCACTGGCGACGGTCACCAGTGTACCACTGTGAAACGGGCCTTGAAGCAGGCTCTGGGGGTAGATTCGATGTCAACTACGCAATTTTTGCAATTTTGTGATCTTCTTTCTGATACTGATCGGCGTCGTGAGAGCGGCGAACATATGCGCCAGGTAAGTGTGTCTGTTCGTCCTACTCTCGATTTATTCGTATTGAGGTTTTAACCTCCCCCTTACTGATTGGCCCACTGCATTTTTATATAACTGACCGTAGTCGCTTATGCCTAATGAAATTTTACGGAGAGTAAGACTGTCGTTGCCGAAGGAAACTAATACAGAGTAGCAGAAGGAAAGTGTACTAGAGACCCTTCTGAAGGGAGAATCTATTGTAAACCTAACCTAATACTAATGATAATTTTGAAATAGGTGGAATGTAGTGCAAATGCTCACGAACCGCACAGGGGGAAGGGGGAGGGATGGAGGGGGGGGGGGGATGGTACCACGTAACGTTTAATGCAAAAATGCTGATAATACAAAAAATACTGGTTAGCTGAGAAGGGGATAATTAACTGGTCGACAGACCACTAGGGCAACGAATCTCCAGAACCTTAAGAAAGGTAATGACAAAGAAATTTAAGCAAATGACCATTGGAGTGACAGCAGAAGGTTGTACCGCTTTTCCGCAACACAACCGTTTTCGAGAAAATAAATGAATCTGAAGCACTGAGTTTGTAGTTATTTATTCTGAAATATTAAATTTTAAAAGTAAAGTTAAATGAAGTTAATGGTTAAATAAACGGCTGGCTTTAACTAAAACTTTGTTATGCAAAAAGTGACTTTAGTTAACCTCGCCGTAACGTAATGCAAAATTTAGAAAAAAGGAAGTATTTTCCTTTTGATTATTGAAAGACTGAATTGAATTTACCTTAAGCAAATGAGCAACTGATTTTGTTTTAAGACAACAATAAAACACGTACCATGTCAGCAGAAGTCACTCATTAAGCTAAATACAGAACAAATGAAATTGTTGGAGGTATGAATTAAACAACGCCTTCAGTCACAATTTTTTCGTGTTTTATTAACTATTTATTTTAAGCTGCAAAATATGGATAAAATTAAAACGAAATTGTGCCCTCTTAATTTGTCCTCTTTCTGTAGTTATTTGTTTTGCCAGTAAAATTATGCATTACTTTCAGTGAATGTAGTTAATACTCGAAATTGCAAATTAGTTAAGCCTCTGTTATGCAGTACAAGAATGAGCAGTTACTGAGTCAGAAAATGCAGACAGAAACAAACAAAATTGGAAATAAGTAGTTAATCAGTTTTCACATTTATATGACATTCGGTGATTATATGAAAGGGAAAGAGACTCTGCTTGGTATTGATGTCTAAAGACAATGACAACACAGGTGTCCTACAAGTTTTAACAATTGCAGGTTATTATTCAAGTTAGTCATACTTATTGAAAGAAAAGTGTCTGGGCAGTGCCTCTACAATAATACTTATATTGGGTGCGCCTACGCTGGCGCAATCGTAGCTTCACACCGCGTCTACGGGAGCGCCCAACAAACACTTCCGCACTCTTTCTTGACTCGCGCCGCTCTGCTTCCTCTCTGGTAGCAGTGCGACAGAGACTCTCCATACGCAAAGATGAACAACGGCACAGCTAATGCAATTTCGTCGTTGCTATTGGTACATTAGAATAAAGTTCCCTTGGCTACGTCCTAGCAATTTACAATATTTACATTATAATTACAACCAGTTATATACATTCACAAATAAATACACTATTACATCCATTACATATAAAATATAGTTTTTATAACAATGTCTCGAGATTCCGAATTAGAAGTACAACCTAAGTTATCAACGGACATTAAACGGCGAAAAATTTTGGATGGTGCAGAAGGTATGTTATCTGCATTTTCGATGTTACAAAGTGTACCAAGATCTAGTATGGCGTTCAATTCAACGAGGGATATGCTTTAAGAAATCGAAGCTGGCATTGAGGGGTAAATAAAATTACATACTGTCGTTGTTAGAGGATCATATGTGGTTGTGTGTGCATGAATGTGGTGTGAGTGAGCGAACCACTTTAGACTGGTATTCGTTTTGTAGGGAAGTTTGTGGCAATACATAAAGTACAGGGTGCTTTTGGGGTGATGGGGGGTGGGGGGGTGGGGGGGGGGGGGGCGTTGTCGTAGACATCAATGAGTCTCATCTTAGCAAAACAAAGTACATGGGATTATGCGTTTGCGGGGCTGTAATTTCAGTGTTGCTGAAATTAATTGAAGATCATGTGGAAGAAGGTTCTGTAGTTATTTCAGATGTGTTTTTTTATATACAGGGATTTGTGAAATAGATGTTTTCAGCATCCTGTCGTGAATCTTAACACTGAATTCAGAAGCTCAACAACTGGGGCCGGTACTAATAATATAGAAGGTTATTTCTCAGCCATAAAATCTTTTTTTAAGGCGGGGGAAAACGACACATTTCCACACTACAGAGCCATTTAGATGAATATTGATGGAGGCATAATGTATCCGATACATATTGCCCGTATAAGTGCTTCCTTAAACGTGTTGGGCAGACGTATCCTCTAAAATTTGTTAGTTAATTTCAGGTTGGACTGGGGAGTGTGGGGTAAATGATAATGAAGGAAAAATGTGGATTTGGTCGAAATGATTAAGGTATTGATTTGAAGTTTTTGAGGTTGGCGCATCATTCTTCTTTTTCTTGTGTTAGGTAATGTTTTATCTATGGATACTATTTTTTATAAGTTTACTTTATTTGGATGATGTGAACGTCTGGGTTTATACGTTTGTATGTATGTGTGTTTTTTGTGATGCTCTGTTTCTTGTGTATTTGTATGTGGGTACGTGATTTTTGTTGACGTCTCTCAAGGCCAGCTTTCGTGTTTGGTAAGTTTAGTGTCTTATTTTTATATTGTATTGAATTGTCTTTTTTATGTATTTCTTTATCGTATTGTATTGTCTCCATTACGTCTGGGTTCACCTACTGCAGTAAGGAATACAAATTTTACAGATGCTGCTTCTTTCGCCTTTGCCAGGACCTGCATCACTACGATGAGTTAGAGTCCATATTAGTACTAGTGATGGCATAATGACCGACATGCGTAAAATTTGTAACCCATATAGGACAACTGAAGAATAGGGTACTAGTGCTACCAACAACGAAAAAAAGAAAATATTAACATTGGCATGCTTTACCGCAGTTGAACTACGAAGGTAAATATCCTGTTCCTGACCTACATAGGTCAGCTGAAGAACAGGATACAAATGTTATGTATGTCGCTGTTTTTCGTCTTTGCTATCACTGGTATCAGATTTTTAAGTTGACCTATATAGTTTAATAGAAATATGGGATATAAATTTTATGTATGTCGCTCTTCTCCGCCCTCGCATAGTTCAACTGAGGTACAGGATGTCATTGTTATGTATATCGATTTCTTAGTTTTTGTTACTATAAGTATTCCATACTTCAGTTGACCTATACAGGTACGACACACACAAAATTAGTAGCAGATACTTCAGTTGAACTGTGTTGCTGACCTATACAACGAGGGTTGTCCAGAAAGTTAGTTCTGATCGGTCGCGAAATGGCAGCCACAGTGAAAACCAGAAACGTTTTATTTACAACAGTTAGATACACCCTCGCCTAGTTCTCTTCATAGTCACCGCTCCAACTTTGAGTTTTGTCGTAGTGTTGTCTCAACTTTCCAATATCCTCGTCATAGAAAGCAGCCGCCTGTGCTTTTGGCCAGTTATCTGCGCTGGTATGTCTGTGGAAAAAAAATTGTCTTCATAGCCACCGATTCTTGTGAGCAGAGCTAAGACTCAGGCGGAGACAATTACGGACTGTATTGTGCGTGATCGAACACTTCTCATCGGAAAGCTACAGGAGTCTCTTCATTGCCCCTGCAATGTGCGGCCGAGAATTGGCATGAAAAAGGAACTGCTCGACAGTTGTGTTACGTGGGCTGCATGACTCACGCGAAATCTCTAACGAGGCCCGCATACTTGGCGGGAGACGCTATTCCCTTCGCATCTTTACGTGCTCACTATTCACCCAGAACCGAAAAGAGCGACGCGATTCGATGGATGGGCATACTAGAGACACTGCCCAATACATCTGTGCAAAGCTTTACCGGATTTTCCCAGTGGTTTCGATTTCGCGACGGATCGGAACTTACTTTTTGGACAACTCTCGTAATGGGGTATTAATTTTATGTGTGTCGTTTTTTCTCTCCTTTGTGTCGTCCAGCTGAGATACAGGATGCCAATATTACGTACGTCGATTTCTTCATTTTCGTTAACATTAGTATACAGGTCAAATGAAGTGTGGGGTAAAAATTTTACGTATGTCGGTTTTCGCCTTCGCTTGTACTAGTATCACCTGTCGAGCAGAATGCTAGTAGTAGCGGAGGCGGAAAAAGCAGCACCTATAAAATTTGTATCCCGTACTTCAGTTGACCTATGTAGGTCATATGAAGAATAAGATACTACTGTTAATGAAAACGAAGAAATGGACGTACATTAAATCTGTGTCCCGCACTGCAGTTAACCTATACAGATCAACTAAAGTTCAGGATGCAGTTCACACGTATGTCAACTGAGGTATCCCATGATAACATTAGTTCTGTCCCCTTTTTTTCTGCACAAGTATCCCATTCTTTTGTTAAACAATATACGTCAACTGAAGAATAGGATACTGGGACTCAAACAAGCTATATACTTAACATTATGTTCGAAATATGGCTGTACCTGATATATGTCTACCATCTGTTTTCTCTGTCCTGCATTTCTTTGTTTCTGAACACTCGTCTTTTCAGTTAAATCTGTGTGGTATGTCATGTCTGGTAAATTCTGATGGCATTGGTGAAACTCGAGGGGATGTATCCCATCCTACAGTAGTCCCAAAAACTCGCATACAGTGTATGTTAGAACCAACTGTCTGCAAATACAAGTGGAGGAATATCAGGTGCCATGATCGAGTGATAACACTGGCTCTGTGTGCTCGTGGTCCATCCGCACGTCTTCTACCTGTTAAAATCTACTTGCTTATAGGTGGTCTGCAGTCGTTCGTACGCCGCGCTCCACGTGATATGCCATAATTAATCTTTGCACGAACACCACTCAGAAAGAGATTCGCACACCATCTAATAAATAACAAAGGTAGTCAGAAAGACATTATACTGTTTGGCTCTACGTCCTCTGATTAATTTGGTGTACGTTTGTAAGAAGAATACAGTCGCCATGTACCAGAATTCCAGGAGCCTGTACAGTAGGCGCTACTTCCTACTCACATGAAACACTTTTGAATTTAACTCACTAGCGACTTCCTTTTGAGATCAAAATAATACTGCTACGGCCATTTGGGGCTTGGAAACGAAACGCTAGGATAGTTCGGAATCTGTTTGGCAACAAGACGCTCGATTTTCTCCAAGTCAATAAAAATATTGAGGCACCCTCAGTTAAGACCGGAAGGTTATCAGCGACCAATTAATACAACACTGAGAATATTCGCAATCAGATAATAGGTAGCGTCTTACTACCATTAGCAACGTGAGAGATGACGTTACCACGCGACGCTACCAGTTTCTATTTGGCGTTGTCAACGTAAGATGAACAGCTGAAAAGTTATTAGGCCACTGGAACTACCATCAATTACAGGTTCTTTCTTAGTCACCCATCCAACGTATTCTGCCTCTCACAGTTGTTTGTGACCCCTATTAGTAGCTTTTCTACCATCTGTGACGTCAGGTACAACACATTTCATAATACTTACAGTTTTGGTGTTATGATGTTCTACACTGGTTCCTAGTACCAGCTCTCTAGTAACACTGCTTGAAATAATTTTACAATCATGCTGACTCTTTAAAAACTTCGTATTTTTCCGAATGGACTACTCTTTCTTCTCCCTGCCTTTAAGGAGCGACGTTTATGAACTTGAAGTGTCAGCTTTCAATTTAGTTATTATTTACTAGGAAAGCTAACGGACAACAAGTTCCTGAAGTTTCAATGATGAAATCACATCCGAAGTGCCTGAAAAATAATTAAATGTATGACGCGACATTTATGCCATGCACACGTTTGAAACAAACTTCAGTACTTGCTCGGTGAACAACGATTCCGTGGATTACTTTCAAGCAAACTTGCACGTAATACATCTAGAAGGCTGTGATATATGCTCTTTGATTTTATAGGTCCTCCATACCTTAGAAACAATAACAAGCCAGCTTCTTTGTTTATGAAAAAACAATTAACAATGCCTGTTTAGCATTGTGCTGCTGACGGAGATTTGAGCCAGTCTTCGATTATGATGCAGTTCTTGTATTTATTATAGAAATGTAGGGAGGATGAGGATATAAGAGAGAATGGGATTTAAGATAGCAAATTTCACTTAAGACATCTTGAAGAAAATAGATTTACAGCGCCCCTCTGCAGTCAGTAGAAAACGTGGTAAAGGAAAGAAGGCAGAAAAGGCAGAAAAAAGAAAGCAAAAGGGAAGCCTTGAAGGAAAAGAGGACACTGAATAGAATTCTGGGGCGTTCTGAAGTGCTGAAATAACAAAAAACGTTAGGTTGAACTTCAAATTACATTTTCGGAGAATTATATTTTTTAAAAATTTTATGCACCTTCTCCTCAGACGCGTATTTCTATAGACCCAACAAATGCTGTCTCAATAGCAATATTTGAAAGTCTGGGTATAATATGAGATATGGAGCAAATTACTTTGAATTTTGCATGAATTTTATATTATGCTTACAGAATTATAACTAAAAATTACTAAAATTTTCCTATTTAACATATCATAAGGGAAGTTCGCGATATGCAAGGAAATTAAACAGAGAAAATTTTGCACAACTCTCTTAAGTATTTTCTGAGGGAAAGGTAAATATATTTTTTTGGAAATAGAATTTCTGAATTCTATGAAAGAAGTTAAATGTGTATAATACATGGACAAGGAAGGAAGATTGGGTTTAAGGTCCTGTCGACATGGAGGTCATTAGAGACGGGGCACAAGCTCCGATTGTGTCAAAGATGGGGAAGGAACTCGGCCATCTCTATCAAAGGAGCCATCCCAGCATTTGCCTGGGGCGATTTAGGAAAATCAGGGAAAACCTAAACCTGGATGGCCGAACGGGGATTTGAATCGTCGTCCTATAGAATTAATACAAAGAACTTAACAGTAAATATATTAATTTTATGTAAAGCAAGGTATAAGATTTCATTGCTATATCTTCATAATTGTAGATTTGGTATACCTTTTAAATAGTGTGTTTTTTCAATGGACGTCCATCGACAAGGCTTGCGATGAGTTCACCACTTGTTGCTAATGGGTGTCCGCACCTACAAACTGCGCCTTACTTCTAGCTTATCTTTCCGTAGCATACTAATGAAAGCTCCAGGGCGTTCTCTAGGCTTCGCTCCAGCCCCGCCACCGGTGACTTGCATTTATCGGGCTCTTGGTGGCCTTCACCGCTACAATCGTCGGACACAGCCGTAGCTCACTCCAGGGAATTCTGTTGCTAGCGCTCAGTTAAATTCAAGTGTCTACCGATTCAAAGGCCAGACTATCTTGTGATTTACACCAGTCAATAATAAGTTAACTAGGGCACACCTTAATGATATGTTCCACTACCATTAATCTACTGACTTGACTACGTAATTTTACTAGAAGTAAATGAGCGTGATCAGTGAGATAACAGATCACTAACACGTCTCTGTTTCATTTGAAAAGATCGCAGCTTATTTCCTTCTATGATACATACTTGCACTACATCTCTAATGAAGTAATCATAGATGGGACGTCAAAACTCTTTATCTTGCTGTGACAAGTGCAAAGCTCCGAGGCAATGGGATTCGAAAGACAATAAAGTAACCGAAGCGAGCAGCTGCATTAACTATTAGGCCACCCGAGAGTGCATCCAGAACTTTTGCACAGTTGCAATGTCATTTAGGTTTTCCTCCTCTTACTCCTGAAAAAACAGACTGTCATCAAGTTTTGCTCAGATGCGTAACACGACCGCTAGAGATAAATAGTAGATCCGCTTTCTAATTCTGGTCACAGAAAAAATTTCATTTGTTACAGTTGATGATTAACATTACGGTAACTACAAATTAGGATAAAGAAAGTAATGGTGAAAGTGATGAGGAGTAGTAGAAAGGGGAGTAGCCTCTTCTTAAGAGTATAGGAAGATTTGACTGAATTCTTCTTTCTAAGAAGCTAGACTAAACAGGATTACTGGAACTAGGAAGACAGTAGAAGTAGAGTGGTGCAAGTGAACAAAATTTTCTTCAATACAGGAGTTCTACAACTATCAGACATCGTTTTCGCAATGTGAAAGAAGTTAGACACAGCATTGTTTGAAAGTGAGACAAGGGCCATCAGATATGTGGAGAAGAAGACTCAAGAAGGACACTGTACAACAACAAAAAGTGCATTACCAAGAAGTCTAGGTCCGATATAAATGTAACTTTGTACATGTCATCGGCTGAGATACACACATCAAAAAAAGTTTTTCATCACATCGGTTCCTAGAGTTCCGGAACCTGTACAGAAAACTGGAATAGAGATCAACATAAACATGATTTCCGCTGTTTTTATTGCTCATGAAAACCACACATGGCATGTTGTACCATCATACAGAGAGACCTTCAGAGGTGGTGGTCCAGATTGCTGTACACACCGGTACCTCTAACACTCAGTATCAAGTCCTTTTGCATTGATACATGCCTTTATTCGTCGTGGCATACTATCCACAAGTTCATCAAGGCACTGTTGGTCCATACCGTCCCACTCCTCAATGGCGATTTGGCATAGATCCCTCAGAGTGGCTGGTGGGTCACGTCGTCAATAAACAGCCCTTTTCCATCTATCCCAGGCATGTTCGACAGGAGACACCTGCATTTCTTCTGGCTTATACAATTTTCAAACAAGTTACAGGAATTCAGCCAGGTAATGTTTACAGTGACAGCCGATTTTTCGGCAGGAGTACACCCCGACATTTTCAAGGTACAAACTGCAACGGACGGGTGATGTACAGGCAAATTTAAAACCTCGGTTCTTGGAGCAATTCAGGAAAGATAACACACAAACAGTGAACACTAGTGCACACCAAAGGTGACCAAAGTCAGAGGTATCGACAGTGAAAGACTACGAACTAGCAAGTGAGCTAACATTGAATCTGTTCCTCTGTTTTTTAGACGAGGGAGAGAGCAGGATTCCAAGCAGAGTTTAAGCAAAAAGATCCATCTCTGTTTACAAGGTTACTGGCTAATTTAATCTCAACAGCCTCCTTAATAACACTGTTCCAGCAGCTGGAAGTGTACGCCAATATTATTGTTATATAACACAGTGTGACCAGTATCCAAACAATGTTCGGCAATAGCAGATCTACTTGACTGCTGTAATCGTGTGTGCCGTTTATGCTCAATAAATCGGTCCTCCACCGTCCTGATAGTGTGACCAATATACGCCATGCCACAGCTACAAGGAATGCTATATACACCCGCCTTACTCAAACCACGATCATCCTTAACAGAACCCAAAAGTACTCTAATTTTAGATGGAGGTCGGAAAACACATTTCACATCGTATTTCCGTAAAATACGACCGATCTTGCTGGAAGTGCTTCCTACGTAAGGCAAAGAGACAGTAGACTTGGGTGACGGCTCAGTATTATCATCAGTCACCCTTTGCACACTTGGTCGATAGCGCAACGCAAGTTCAATCTGTCTTTCACTATATCCATTTTGACGAAATGTAGCTTCAAGATGGGCCATGGTACCAAGGAACGAAGTACCCCTTTCACGCTGAGCTGGATGGTGACAACTATCAGCCTGTAAATATAAAACAATGTGAATGCGTTTGCTGAAACATCGATGGTCCAATGATCCATCAACCTTCCTCCTAACCAAAACATCAAGATAGGGAAGGCAACCACCATCTTTCATCTCCACCGTAAAACCAATGTTCGGGAGGATCGAGTTCAGATGTTCTAAAATGGTATTCACATTCTTCCTACCATGAGTCCAAACAACAAAAGTATTATCAACATCTCTGAGGAAACAGGGGGGGGGGGGGGGGGGCAAAGGCGTCAACTCCAATGCACGTTCATCGAAGTCTTCCTTAAACAAATTTGTAGTCATAAGAGACAACGGACCAACCATCGCAACTCCATCTGTCTGCTCGAAATACTGGTCACATGTTAACACATGCCGAAAGAGATTAGTTAATTCAACACCAAACCTAACCTGAATTAACCGCAACTAATCTGCAAAGGAATACGACTGAAGAGAGAGACCACATCAAAACTTACTAAAATATCCGAGTTGTCCAGCAGCATTCCTTCCAAACGACGTAAGAAATCAGCTGAGTTCCTGATATGATGCTCGCACCGACCAACTTGTGGACTTAACAGGGAAGCAAGATGTTGGCTACAAGATATGTCGGAGGGCCGATATTTATCACTGTAGGACGGAAAGGAACCTCTTCCTTGTGTATCTTTGGGATCGTTTCTTTGAAAGGTGATATGGTGCTATCAAAGTATGTCAGATTTTGACTGGGCACTAAAAAGAACAACTGAGGAAAAAGTCTGCGGGAGACCCTCTCCAAAAAATGGGACGGGATAATTGGTTATCTGTTGTGTCATCTGGTACCAGTTAATTTGTCATTCTAAGGAGCAGTAAAGAAAAAATATTGTAGGGGCAGACAAAGACTAAAATTATGCAATATAGATTTAGGGGCTCCTGATTGAAGTAGTAACGCAGAGATAAAAAGATTAGCTCAAGATAAAAAAAGACAGAGGACAGTATCAAACAAATTGAAAGTCAGACAGCTTAAACAGAACAGGTACACGTTAATTGACGTATTTGATATGAACAATTGCATGATCATTGAACGTCCTTCTACTTCGTGGCAGTTAGCTGCAGTTGGGGACCAGTTTTATGTCAGTAGCACCAACGTAACCTAATTCTACAGCAACAACAAGGCAAAGTGCCTTCCGACAAATACCGCAAATAGTGTTACTGCAGCCAGCACTACATGCACATAAGGTTAACTGAATTATGGAAACATCTGAATGAGCTTGATTAACGCCACTGTATATTACCTGTAACCTGTAATACTGTCACGAATCGATATTCATTTGCCGTACACAGCTCGGTAAACGTAAACTTCGTACAATTCATGATGCAGAGTAACATGTGCAACACAAGTGGTCTGGCGTGCCGTGTGCAAACAAGTCGCAGCTCTATGTCGTTGTTAATATCACGTAAAATCCAAATACCAAATGCCAAAATTTCAATACCCATAAACTTGGGAACAGTTATTTATCGGCGTGGTGTATGTAAAGAAGACTGGCGCTCTACGGCGCTAGCTAGCTTTTGTTTCCGGAAGAGTGGCGCAGAGATGGAGAAAGTACAGAGATTTCGCTATCAGCATAACACTCTTTGAAAAACAGTACCTCATCAAGGCTAAGTTAAAACGTAAGTGAATATTAAGTATTCTGCTCTCTTACCTCTAATTTTCGATAACTGTCTGAATACGTCCTCCTCACTTTAAATACAAGATTCAAAAGTATTCTTTATTTAAACTCTCAACACAGGTCTTTTCTGTGACTTTCATGGTGGTCTATAACTGACGGTAGTTGAATTCGTCAGAAGAAAAGAAATGTGAGCGTTACCTGAAGTCCGAAATGGTGGTGCTCAGATTCAAACAATTCAGGTATTAGTTTGGAACGGTGTAACTCTCCAAAACGGTAGTGCATTGGTTGAAAAAGGAGGTTGAGAAACATGGCGGTACAGTCCTAAATGACTTTCGTTTTGAAAATTTCGAATATTGTTTTTTCAACAAAGATATAAAACTGAAATGACGTGGGAGTCTGTAGCCGGCCACTGTGGTCGAGCGGTTCTGGGCGCTTCAGTCCGGAAGCGCGTGGCTGCTACGGTCGCAGGTTCGAATTCTGCCTTGGGCATGGATGTGTGTTATGGCCTTAGGTTAGTTAGGTTTCAGCAGTTCTGAGTCTAGGGGACTGATGACAGTGCTTAGAGCCATTTGAACGATTTGGGATTCTGTAGGAAATGACGACTTTTTTTCAAAACTCATGAGTTATTTTATGTACATTACCTTTCAATATGACTTGATAGCAGTAAATTTTTGTATCTATTTTCAACTCTGGATAACAGCTATAAAATATTATACAAAATAGGATCTGCAAGGGTATGAAAATCTTTACCCGGAAATATGTAGAAAAAAAAGATGTAAACTGAGTTGTTGTTGTTGTTGTGGTCTTCAGTCCTGAGACTGGTTTGATGCAGCTTTCCATGCTACTATATCCTGTGCAAGCTTCTTCATCTCCCAGTAACTACTGCAACCTACATCCTTCCGTATCTGTTTACTGTATTCATCTCTTGGCCTCCCTCTACGATTCTTACTTTCCACGCTGCCCTCCAATACTAAATTGGTGATCCCTTAATGCTTCAGAACATGTCCTACCAACCGATCCCTTCTTCTAGTCAAGTTGTGCCACAAACGTCTCTTCTCCCCAATTCTATTCAATACCTCCTCATTAGTTATATGATCTACCCATCTAATCGTCAGCATTCTTCTGTACACCACATTTCGAAAGCTTCTATTCTCTTCTTGTCCTAGCTAGTTATCGTCCATGTTTCACTTCCATACATGGCTACACTCCATACAAATACTTTCATAAACGACTCACTGACACTTAAACCTATATTCGATGTTAACAAATTTCTCTTCTTTAGAAACGCTTTCCTTGCCATTGCCATTCTACATTTTATATCCTCTCTACTTCGACCATCATGAGTTATTTTGCTCCCCAAATAGCAAACCTCCTTTACTACTTTAAGTGTCTCATTTCCTAATCTAATTCCCTCAACATCACCCTACTCAATTCGACTACATTCCATTATCCTGAGTAATGCAATCATTTGGTGCAAATTTAAAAAAAATGAGATTATTGAAACGTCAGTCTCTTCCCATGCCTGTAAAACCTCAATAAATTTTCCTTCCTCACGTAGAACTTATTTCAGACGAAAATCTGACAACATTTTATTCGTTTTGTAACGCTGTTGAAGTGAATCTAGAGTTTCCTAAAAGTAACGAAACGCGGCTTCAATCTGAGCTCTACAATTTACTATCTTGTAGGTCTTATAATCGTAAGAGTAAATTTGCATACTGTCTGCTTGCCGAAACCTTATTGATTACTAGAAAGGAGTTGTTTAGTGTCCAGAAAAATATGAGAGCACATAGTATGTTCCATAACTTTAAAGTGTACTGACGTAAGCTATGTCTATAGTCTTGCGCACTTATGATCATTCCTATTGCAAGTTTGAATGCCACCTGGTGACTTTGCAAGGACGTGACGCGATAAGGAAGGATGCAAGCGAACAGACACGAATAGAGAATCATTCTATCGAAGATACCGGCCTCAAATTGGGAATCCCACCGCCTCAGCCAACACCTGGTCACAGAAAACTGTGAAATAAACATAATGGCTCATGTTGTCGATAAGTTAAATGTGTGGGCCGAAGTCGTACTAGGCAAAACACCCCCTTACGCCAAAGAACAACCACCGGTATGAATTACTCACCTAATCTTGCGAGAGTTTGAGTCATTGCCCGATCTTGTAATTGCCTTTATTACTTCTATTTTAGTGCATCTATTTACACTGTTTTTCTTCACTTGTTTCTTATGTAATTTTGTATGAAGGTTAGAATTTATGTAAATGTTCTGGAATTTTAATTGTGTTTATTTTTGTCAAAGGTATTTTTTGTGTATCTGTAACTTTCTATTTTTCGTTCATTCTATTATTCACACTTTGTAAACCTTTGTAAATGTTTTAACAGTAAAATGTAGACTTTCACGGCCGGAAATATCATGTCCATTATCCTTTTCCAGGCTGTTATGCCGTGGTCGGTTGATGAATTTTGTCTCAATTCCCAACGTTTCGTCTCCGACTGCGGGAGACATCTTCAAGGGGGTCCGTAGGTCAATAAATTATCCTTTCTCACGTAGAACTTATTTCAGACGATAATCTGACAACATTTTGTTCATTTTGTAACGCTGTTGAAGTCAGTAGCGAGCCAGTGGGTGTGTTGGACCTTCTATCGACCTACGGACCCCCTTGAAGATGTCTCCCGCAGTCGGAGACGAAACGTTGGGAATTGAGACAAAATTCATCAAACGACCACGGCATAACAGCCCGGATAAGTATAATGGAGATGTTTTAACAGTGTATACTAAGTTTCTTATGAAAAAGAAAAGCCAGCCGGAGTGGTCGAGCGGTGCTAGGCGCTTCAGTCTGGATCCACGTGACCGCTACGGTCGCAGGTTCGAATCTTGCCTCGGGCATGGATTTTTGTGATGTCCTTAGGTTACTTAGGTTTAAGTAGTTCTATGTTCTAGGGGAGTGATGACCTCAGATGTTAAGTCCCATAGTGCTCAGAGCCATTTGAACCATTTCTTTGAAAAAGAAAAAAAATTGTTTTTAACGCGGCATGACATTACTTTTGTATTCATCACCGTCCCCTGGTGGCTTAAACTGTCTTCCTTATTACTGCCTTGTAGCTATTTAGTTAGTCTGTCATTAACAACTTCGTTTGTTACACATTGTCTTTACACATCTGACCACCAAGATGTTCACGGTATGTATTTCAGCTGTTCAATTTTGACGATACTTATGATTCCATACTCTTGTATATTCTTTTTATAGTTACATTTTCTGTTATTTGCTATGTATGCCTGGTTTGCAGACAATATGGTGATGAGTTCTAAGCGAAACTCGTCAAATAAAGTCAGTGGTTCATCATCGGGGTAGCTTCTTATTTACTGACCAGTACAGCAGTTATGCAGTTCTCCTATTTACCTGCAGTATGGTCGTATTATTCTTGCTTGAACTTATGTCACAATTACAAGTGAACTATATCCACCACACACGGCCGGTTAAAAACCCCATTTGGCCGCCTACGCACTCGTCTTTGTATCATTTGAAGAGACCGAAAATAGCGAGTTGCCGGACAATATTACACACCTATAATCAGTTACTACCCAGTTTCTGTGTTGTTTGGTCAGCTGAAGACGTGCAGCTTCGTGTTCTTTTGCGAGGTATGCGATTCCAAATATCTACAGGGTATTACAAAAAGGTAAGGCCAAACTTTCAGGAAACATTCCTCACACACAAATAACGAAAAGATGTTATGTGGACATGTGTCCGGAAACGCTTAATTTCCATGTTAGAGCTCATTTTAGTTTGTTCTTCCACCTACGCTCAATGGAGCAAGTTATCATGATTTCATACGGGATACTGTCCCTGTGCTGCTAGAATATGTACCTTTACACGTACGACACAACATGTGGTTCATGCGCGATGGAGCTCATGCACATTTCAGTCGAAGTGTTCGTACGCTTCTCAACAACAGATTCGGCGACCGATGGATTGATAGACGCGGGCCAGTTCCATGGCCTCCACGCTCTCCTGACCTCAACCCTCTTGACTTTCATTTATGGGGACATTTGAAAGCTCTTGTCTACGCAACCCCGGTACCAAACGTAGAAACCCTTCGTGCTCGTATTGTGGACGGCTGTGATACAATACGCCATTCTACAGGGCTGCATCAACGCATCAGGGATTCGATGCGACGCAGGGTGGATGCATGTATCCTCGCTAACGGAGGACATTTTGAACATTTCCTGTAACAAATTGTTTGAAGTCACGCTGGTACGTTTTGTTGCCGTGTGTTTCCATTCCATGATTAATGTGATTTGAAGAGAAGTAATATAATGAGCTCTAACATGGAAAGTAAGCGTTTCCGGACACATGTCCACATAACATATTTTCTATCTTTGTGTGTGAGGAATGTTTCCTGAAAGTTTGGTAGTACTTTTTTGTAACACCCTGTACAGTATGCAGTTTCCTTCGCAATGTTCTCAAGGAAACTGGTTGAGATGGATCTTCATTTACTGGCAGCAGGCTCACAGCAGGTCCTTCCATGTGTGGTTGGGTGCCACAGTATTCATCAGAACAGAAAATTCCTGTCGCCTTTGAGACAGGTGATCAACGACAAGGTGTGACGCCTTCAATCCGTGCCGATTAGATTCTATTCACTATCAATCTCTTACGGTATTTTACATCGCTCTGAGTGATACACCATTCTTGTACTAGTGTTGAACTGTCCTCCAAGAAATCATTGTAGCCACGGACAAGTCCAAACTTGATAGTTCCTTTCTACTATAGTGTCTATCTTACTGCACTGATTTCATACAAGCCATTGACCACTTCACTGTCTTTTGTCAGCAATGGAGGTTCACGTGACGACCTGGTATCATCACTACACCATGTGCACCGCTCGAAAGTGATAAGCGTGTGCCGGCCGGGATGACCGAGCAGTTCTAGGTGCTACAGTCTGGAACCGGGCGATCACTACGGTCGCAGGTTCGAATCCTGCCTCGGGCATGGGTGTGTGTGATGTCCTTAGGTTAGTTAACTTTAAGTAGTTCTAA
Source organism: Schistocerca gregaria (assembly GCF_023897955.1). NCBI lineage: Eukaryota > Metazoa > Arthropoda > Insecta > Orthoptera > Acrididae > Schistocerca > Schistocerca gregaria. The sequence continues at coordinate 593,500,418 of NC_064923.1, read as the reverse complement.
GTTCTAGGGGACTAATGACCTCAGAAGTCAAGTCCCATAGTCCTCAGAGCCATTTGAACTTTTTTGATAAGCGTGCTCTTTTATAGGGGTGCTAATACGGTATTTTGTGCGGTGAGCTTATAAGCTCACAGACATAAAGGAAAGTGATACAAAACGGAGGAGCTTCTCCCTATAGTTGACAAGGTAGCCCTGAGCGAGCAATAAAACGGTGGCCGCTGTGAAGCCTCTCGCACTGTGCGTGCTCTCCGTCTCATCGCAGCCCGCTGCTCTAGACAATTCCTGGCAGGTGAAAGCGAAGCAGCCCACATCGATCCCAGGCGTCGTGGCCGCGGGCTTCACTCCCCCTTATCTTATCAGCCGGCATGACGCGCACATGTCCCGTACGGCTTCCTTATCAGCGACGGCCAGTGCAAATATACGTCTCTTAGTTGTTGGCGCACGCCGCACATCCTTGTGTTACGCCAGTAGCTTTTAGGTTAAGCGCTGACGATTAGATGGCTTTCCTTCCCCGACTGTCACAATAACGTACGCAACTGAGCTCCAGGCTACCATGTAGCTCCTTCTCTTTTCTGTGAAGGTCTCCATAATTTTCTTATAGGTAATATCTACCTTTCCACTAGTCATGCATGTTTCTATAAAAAAAAAAAAAAAGGCTCTGAGCGCTATGGGACTTAACATCTGAGGTCATCAGCTACTTAAACCTAACTAACCTAGGGATACCACACACATCCATGCAAGAGGCAGGATTCGAACCTGCGACCGTAGCAGTCGCGCGATTCCGGACTGAAACGCCTAAAACCGCTCGGCCACACCGGCCGGCGTTATTAGTGGACTTCGTGTTCACAAACAACGATGGAATTTTTATGGACAACACTGAGCCATGTCACTAGGCCACATTTGTTGACGGGGCATTTCACTGGGCCACATTTGTTGACGATTGGTTTGAATAACATTCCGGCAAATTGGCCTGACATGAATCCCATCTAATAGTTGTAGAACATAATCGAGAAGTCAGTTCGTACCCAAAATCCTGCACCGGTAACACTTTCGCAATTATGGCCCGCTATAGAGGCAGAATTGCTCCGTATTTCTGCAAGGGACTTCGAACGACTTGTTGAGTCCACACCACGCAGAGTTGCTGCACTATTCCGGACAAAAGGAGGCCCGACAAAAAAAATTGTTCAAATGGCTCTGAGCACTATGGGACTTAACATCTATGGTCATCAGTCCCCTATAACTTAGAACTACTTAAACCTAACTAACCTAAGGACATCACACAACACCCAGCCATCACGAGGCAGAGAAAAATCCCTGACCCCGCCTGGAATCGAACCCGGGAACCCGGGCGTGGAAAGCGAGAATGCTACCGCACGACCAAGAGATGCAGGCAAGTCCCGACACGATATTAGGAGGTATCTGATGACTTTTCCGCCTCACTGTATGTTACCCTCTCCTACATTCATTATTTCACCTCTCAGAGCTACCCATTCGTGTTCTATTGAATTTCTTTTCCTTGTTTCAGTCCAACGTTGCATAATTCATCCTTTGAAACTCTCACAATCTCTAATTCTCTCAATTCACCGCAGTCCTACCTTCTTAAATTCCTACTTTCTCGTAATTACTTCAGTATTAATCTGCAGTTCATAGCCAAAAAATCGTTGTTATAGCCCACATCTCTACTAGAAATGTCTTACACTTTAAAACCCGATTTCGAAATCTCTCTCTTATCATTATACAGGGTGTTACAAAAAGGTACGGCCAAACTTTCAGGAGACATTCCTCACACACAAAGAAAGAAAATATGTTATGTGGACATGTGTCCGGAAAGGCTTACTTTCCATATTAGAGCTCATTTTATTACTTCTCTTCAAATCACATTAATTATGGAATGGAAACACACAACAACAGAAAGTACCAGTATGACTTCAAACACTTTGTTACAGGAAATGTTCAAAATGTCCTCCGTTAGCGAGGGTACATGCATCCACCCCCCGTCGCATGGAATCCCTGATGCGCTGATGCAGCCCTGGAGAATGGCGTATTGTATCACAGCCGTCCACAATACGAGCAGGAAGAGTCTCTACATTTGGTACCGGGGTTGCGTAGACAAGAGCTTTCAAATGCCCCTTAAATGAAAGTCAAGAGGGTTGAGGTCAAAAGAGCGTGGAGGCCATGGAATTGGTCCGCCTCTACCAATCCATCGGTCACCGAATCTGTTGTTGAGAAGCGTACGAACACTTCGACTGAAATATGGAGGAGCTCCATCGTGCATCAGCCACATGTTGTGTCGTACTTGTAAAGCCACATGTTCTAGCGGCACAGGTAGAGTATCCAGTAAGAAATCATGATAACGTGCTCCAATGAGCGTAGGTGGAAGAACATGCGGCCAATCAAGACATCACCAACAATGCCTGGCCAAACGTTCACAGAAAATCTGTGTTCATGACGTGATTGCACAACTGCGTGCGGATTCTCGTCAGCGCCACACATGTTGATTGTGAAAATTTACAATTTGATCACGTTGGAATGAAGCCTCATCAGTAAAGAGAACATTTGCACTGAAATGAGGATTGACACATTGGTAGATGAACCATTCGCAGAAGTGTACCCGTGGAGGTCAATCAGCAGCTGATAGTGCCTGCACACGCTGTACATGGTACGGAAACAACTGGTTCTCCCTTAGCACTCTCCATACAGTGACGTGGTCAACGTTACCTTGTACAGCAGCAACTTCTCTGACGCTGACATTAGGGTTATCGTCAACTAAACGAAGAATTGCCTCGTCCATTGCAGGTGTTCTCGTCGTTCTAGGTCTTCCCCAATCGCGAGTCATAGGCTGGAATGTTCCGTGCTCCCTAAGACGCCGATCAATTGCTTCGAACGTCTTCCTGTCGGGACACCTTCGTTCTGGAAATCTGTCTCGATACAAACGTACCGCGCCACGGCTATTGCCCCATGCTAATCCATACAACAAATGGGCATCTGCTAACTCCGCATTTGTAAACATTGCACTGACTACAAAATCACGTTCGTGATGAACATTGGCCTATTGAAGCTACGTGCTGATGTGCTTGATGCTAGTACTGTAGAGCAATGAGTCGCATGTCAACACAAGCACCGATGTAACATTACCTTCCTTCAATTGGGCCAACTGGCGGTGAATCGAGGAAGTACAGTACATACTGACGAAACTAAAATGAGCTCTAACATGGAAATTAAGAATTTCCGGACACATGTCCACATAACATCTTTTTCCTGAAAGTTTGGCCGTCCCTTTTTGTAACACCCTGTATAATCAAGCTGGAACCTTCTATTTTTCCCAGGCCCCTTTCACGTACACAACCTGCTCTTGTGATTCTTAAACCAAGTATTTCCAATGCTCAAATTATGTTCTATTCAGAATTCTACGAGACGGCTTCTTCTTTCGTTCCTGACCCTCAGTCCTTATTGTCCTACTATTTTTCCTTCCCTTTCTCTTCCTACTACCGATCCCCATTCATCCACCATAATTAAATTATCGCCTTCAGTAACCATCTGAAAAATTTATTTTAGAACGTCGTACACTCTGAGTCTCTCCATAATCTGCTCAGCTAGTTGGCACATAAATTTATAATACTGTCGTAATTATTGACTTCGTATCTATCTCGGCTACGATAGCAGTGCTGTTCATAGTACCTTAAGCATATTCTTAATTTGTTATTCATTATTACCCTGCATTACCCTATCTGATTTTTCGTTGATAGCCCTTCAGTGACATCACTAGGGACACTGTCCTTCCTGTCAAATCTAACTTTAGCTTATCCACTTCCCTTTATAACTGCTCTACCTACCTACGCGAGATCTAACATCCCACAGTCGGACCCGCGGAACACTTGCTTTGCTTTTCTTGTTGACAACAGCCTCCTGAGTAGTTCTTGCCCACAGATCTGAAATGGGGACTACTGAATCTCCGGATTGTTTTACTCAAGACGATGGCGTCATCATCAAGCCACACAGTGGTGGTTCATTTACTCGGCGAAAAAGAAGGAAAAAAGTCTAATTGCTTTCAGCTGTTAGGAGTACAAGCACAGCAAGGGCTTACTGGCTAATTTTATAAGGCTAGATGTGTTAATTATTCAAACAGTTTCTCTTACAACTACTGTAAAGGAATGATGCTACGCTTCAACTGTACATTCTCACAAATTTCTTCCTCACATTAAGACCTATGTTTGATACTAGTAGACTTCTATTGGCCAGGAATGAACTTTTTGCCAGCGCTAGGCTGCTTTTTATGTCCTCCTTGCTCCGTCCATCAAGGGTTATTCCTTAACTTCGTCTACTTCGTGATCTCCAATTCTGATGTTAAGTATCTCGCTGTTCTCATTTCTTTTATTTCTCATTGATTAGTTCATCAGTGCAGTAAACAATAAACTTTGTGGGTCCTGTCAGCGAGAAAAAGTCTCTTAAATGTTTAAAACTAAATGTAAGTTTGTTGGAAGTCACGAAGTGCTCCCGTTCTCAGATACTGGATGAAAGAAGTATGGATATTGCGAGTCGTGATCTGTACTGTGTTTTCATCCCCCATCCCCACGACTGTATAGGTAGATGGCTCTTACCCCACACCGATTATTTCTAGACAGTAACTCATATGTGCCGAGGTTTGCTTGAAATTGATCCAGTGGTTTAGGAGGAGATGTAGAACATACTGACCTATAGATAAAAGATGATTCACGAAAATATGTAAATGTTTTAATATGTTATTCTACAAGTAAAACTAAAGGAAAAAGTTCATATAAAAATAGGTCCGCAAATTTTTAGTTATGGAATTACGGCTAATAAAAGGTTTTGCCTGAAATTTAGCAACTTTTCCAGAGAAGCAAAGATTTTTAAAGAAGTAAATTTGTTTACTTTCCATTAAGAATGTAGAAACGTTTCTGTCATTGTTGGCAACCGTTAGTGAGTTGTTTCAGTCATTTCCTAACTTTGTAAGGAGTTAGTTTTCTGTATTTTTCATTAAAATAACATAATAACAACAGTGTATTTAAGTGAAACCACATTTAACTAGAATGAGATTTTCACTCTGCAGCGTAGTGTGAGCTGATATGAAACTTCCTGGCAGATTAATACTGTGTGCCGGACCGAGATTCGAACTCGGGACCTTTGCCTATCGCGGGCAAGTGCTCTACCAACTGAGCTACCCAAGCACGACTCATGCCCCGCCTCACAGCTTTACTTCTGCCAGTACCTCGTCTCCTACCTTCCAAACTTTACAGAAGCTCTCCTGCGAACCTTGCAGAACCAGCACTCCCGAAAGGCAAAGGTCCCGAGTTCGAGTCTAGGTCCGGAACTCAGTTTTAATCTGCCAGGAAGTTTCACATAGTAACTGTTGTAGTCTGTAGATTATTTATGAAGTAGAGGAATACGCCGATATGGTGATTATTTGTGGCAAGTGTGATGGTAACGCTACGGCTGCAGTTAAAAAATATCGCGTACGTTATCCAACTCGAAGTATTCCCAATGAGCGAACCATTTGAGGAGTATTTCGAATGTTACAGGAGACAAGTTCTCTATCTGGCGTTCATAATCAGTAAGAGCGCTTGATACGTGATGTTGGTGATGAGGATATTATGGATCCTGTTCAACGTAGCCCAGGTATCAGTACACAACGAATCTCTGAGTGATTAGGCATTTCACAATCTAAGGTAGGGCGTACACTGAAGTAGAATAATCTGTATGCCTATCATAAACAAAAACTGCATCATTTACATCCGGGAGATCCTGCCCTTCACTTGGAGTTGTGCAACTGGTTAAATATACTAATCGGCAGTTACATAAATACATTTTATTTTCTGAGATGGTATAAACAATTTACATAACGAGCTCATATGGTCTGAAGCAAACCCACATGCAACATTGCACCGCAATTTCCAGCAGCAATTTAGCATAAATGTGTGGTGCGGTAGAATCGAAACACACTTTACTGGACCATTAATTTACCCAGGACGTCTAACTAGATAGACGTACTTACAATTTCTTCAAGAAGAAATGCCCCGCTTGCTCGAAGATGTTCCACTCGCTACGCGATTGAAAATGTATTTTCAACATGACGGCGAGCCTCCACATTTCACCAACGCCATTACTGCACATTTAAATGAGCATTTTCCCCTGAAATGGATTGGTCGTGGTGCTACACGTCTTTGGCCATCCAGATCGACCGACTTAGCACCAATGGATTTTTGTGTATGGGGATGGATGAAAGACATTGTTTATGAGGACAAAGTTAATACACGTGAGGCATTACTCGCTCGCATTATGAATGCAATAGACGACATTAAGAATGAACCCTACGAAACTGAAACGAGAAACAAAATATGTTCATACACGTGCAGCTAAATGCATTGAACTCGGTGAAGACATTTTTAAACATGTATTGTTAATGTATTGTGAAACTGTATGTAGACTGTACAACTTCCTTTACACTGGGCTTTTTTTCGGTTTAACAAGAAATCACGTGTGCTACGATATTAATAAAAGCAGATTATCTGACAGATTCATTCAGTTTCAGTTAATGTTATTACCATCATTTTTCCAAAATTTAATTGTCTACATCTTCTGTTGAAAACTTTGTGCAAATTGTCTGGAATATAAAAAACAAATTGTGCCAAGTAGTTAACAAATTAAAAATTTTACGAAATTATTTCTTTGCTTCTATGGACGATCGGTAAAACTACTGCAGATACACGTCTGGGACATTTTCTATTAGATTCGAAGACCAATAACAACAAAATAACTGGAAATCGTGCTTCACTTCAGTTTTGCCATGGCTTAATATTAGCGAAGTTGCTATATTTCTGGCAAAATCTTTTATTAGCCGTTACTCCGTAACTAAACATTTGCCGACCTATGTTTTTATGAACTACTTTCTTTAGTTTTACTTGTCGAATAACATGTTAAAATATTTGCGTATCTTCGTGAACGTACATACATACATACATACATAAAGACAAAAGCTGATGAGCCAAAACATTATGACCATTTGCTTATTAGCTTGTTTGCCCGTCTTTGGAACTAAATACTGTACATAATTGATTCGACGAGTCAGGGTTTCAACAGTTTGTTGGTAAGCTTTTGGAGATAGAATCTTCATTGAGTACTATCTGCCATTAGACAATAAGTTATATTTCTGAATGTGTGTTAGAAATCATGGTAACACCGTATTTCCCGCCTGGGTAAAAATTATGTACACTGGTCTGCGCTGCCGTGACAACTGCGACTGCTTCATATCGTTCCACGGCATATACAGGGACGTGCAGTTACTATTTCGTTCGATATGACGAAAGACTCAGCTTTTTTTAAAGTGATTTTACAGTCTGCACGTGAAAATACTAAGCTCGTGTTTCCTAAGCTGAAAAGAAATGAGGTTCTAAACGACAGATTATAGTACATTTCCGCCTTTTTCGCGAAAAGTCTAGAATAAATTCAGAGATTACTTTTAAAAAAGTTGAAAGAATTTTCTCAATTGATATTTCAGCTGTCTTATGCTTACAGTACAGTCCATGAAGTCTCTGCTTGCAGCTGCCTTCATAACAACAAGTGAGCGCGCAAGAACCAAGTGCGCGATAGAGAGAGCAGGCGATTCTTCTGCTGCGGTAGAACTTACCGACTCTCAGCTGCGGAGTAGGTGCGACACTAGTAGGTGCCAGAGCTAGATTGTTATTTAACTGGGTACTTAGTTATATGTTCCACATACTTTTTGCACAATTTATATGGAAACCGTGTCATGCCATGTACGGGGTATACCAGAAATGTTGCGACAAGATTTTAGGGGAGGTAGGGCACGTCGTAAGCATTGGGAATTGCATAACAACATATGGCCTCAAACGACGTTGTACGCCGCTAGATGACGCTGTGTACGAGAGTGCCGGAGAGGAACGCCGCTGGGTGGTCCTGTACACTAGAGTACAGGAGGGCAAACAAGAGTATTTCCTCATTCCAGCGCTAGCCTTATTACGAGGAGCATGGAACAGTAAGCGAACGGTAAGTTTGGAGACAAGCATTTTATGTATTGAATAGCTGAGTGCAATGGACGATCCGCTGGACGCATTTATCGAGTACGCTTCCCGGACAGTCATCTATCGCACTACAGATTTTTCTGCGTCTGCATCGAAATTCGTACGTGTACGGGTCGTTATGAAGTGGCAGGGTTAGTTAGGGCAGATCACGATCGATGCGTTCACTCCTTAGGGAAGAAAGTGTACTGGATGCCGTGACAACTACTCTGAGCACCAGCATACGTGCCGTTGTCTCCGGCTTAAGAATGCCTCGTAGCAGTGTCCAGCGTGTTCTGAACAACCGAGTCCCTTCAAGGCTTTCATCTGGAAAGGGTGCAGTTATTACACCCCGACGACCATACTGCACGTGTCCGTTTTGCACAGTGGTCTCTGCAACAAAGCGGCCGAGACGTGCATTTCCAAGCTTATGTGTCGCTCACCGGATAGGTCACGTTTACTAGACAACACAATGAGCATTTGTGGCCACACGAAAACCACGGCGGGCCGCTGTGGTCGAGCGGTTCAAGGTGCTTTCTAAACATTCATGGTGGTGTCTGATTGTACTATATCGTGTCTCCCAACCACTTTCGCGCAACGACGCTCTGGGCGTGTTTTTTAGGGGACTAGTTTGAACCTGGGACCTGTTGCTGGTAAGGAGACGCCAGACCACACATGACATGTAGAATTCAGAAGAGTTCAGTGAGACTAGCGATGATATAACCAAATACTAAATGATCTCAGCGTCAGCTCCACTGCACTCCCTGTAAAGGAATCTTAATTCTAACTAAATATAGTGGAAAGGGTTCAAGGCTTCCCTATTTTTAGTTAGCTGGTAAAATAACGTCGAAAAAGCAGTTAAATTTACCATTGGAAATTTATTCTAATCACAAAACATCGTTTATAAATTGTACTATTGATAAAAGGAAATGTTTTAATATAGGATGGTAAAAACCAACAGCGTTCAACAAAAATGTGAACGAATATTCCCTAAATGGGTTTCCAAGTTCTACAAGCGATTGAAGGATGACCTATGCCATATCACATCTATAATCTAGGTTTAATTTAAGTTTCACAAAAGAGAAAACTATCAAAATGGTCTACAGTGACCCTCAATTATCTTTAATAACTTGTCTAACTTGTCGTAAATTACAGTGGCTGATGTGGCTTCTCAATAACTATATAAAAGAAAAATCATCGCGTTTCAGATCTGTTCTTCAAGTGGCAAATGTGAACACCATGTGTTTTAATTAACGATCACCATTAGTTTTACGGAAAAAAGGGGTGTAACAGATGCGACTTCTGCAGTTCTGAGTGAAGCCTTATGCGCTCAAAAATGCGGCATCGCGTGCGTTCATTACCTTGTCGGTGTCTAAGCAGCGTCAGGGCGGCACCGGCCGGCGCAGCAGCCATCCAGCCCGCCGTCTCGGAACTAACTCTACTCTAACTTCTCCTTACTACAATTTACCGAAGTTAGTTTAAAAAAACTATCTGGCTATGTTTTCATCTGACCAATCAGGGTCTCAATGTTAACCTTAAGCTCCGCCTGCAAAAATTCTGTCTATCCAATGAGAAACGTTATACTTTTCGTGGTGGGGCAATGTTTTTAAAGTTTGCAACGTAACAGAGACGCTAAAAAGTCTCACGCTAAAACCTGCAGCTGGTGTGGTCCTTTTAGCGTTATCGTGAGATCTATACTGTTCTTCTGGAGGGCTCTATCTTTTAACATGGGCTGGGGAGTGATCCTAATGTAACCGACACGCGAAAACGCTCACGCTAAAACTTGCGGGTGGTAGTGGCCCTTTTTTGTGTTATCGTAAGATCTATACTGCTTTTCTGGAGGGCTCTAGCTTTTAACATGGGCTGGGGGTTGTCCTTGACATACCTGAGACGCGAAAAAGCCTCACGCTAAAACGTGCGGGTTGTATAGTTGTACAGGTAGGCTCGCGGCGTGGGTGCCCAGCCCCTCTCTTTTCTAGCTTAACACGGTTCTGCTCTCGGCTTCTATCCACGTTTCTCCCCTCGGAACTGCGTCTGCCTCACGGTGGGAAGGTACGACATGCATTTAGGCATTCTTGTGTTAGTCTGTGGCATTCCATTTGGCCACTCGTTACTCGTATTACTGTGGTTAATTTAATGTCACGATTTATACGGAGCTATGTGACATACTACTGGATTTGCTTATCATGTCAGGCTTTTCATGTAAGGTGTTGGATTTGCCTGACACCTTACAGCTTCAGTCCGGAACCACGCGGCTGCTACGGTCGCAGGTTCGAATGCTGCCTCGGGCATGGATGTGTATGATGTCCTTAGGTTAGTTAGGCTTAAGTAGTTATAGGGGACATCAGATCTTAAATCCCCTAGTGGTTAGAGCCATTTTTTGAAAACCACGTCGGAGTGCTGCACCACATCGCTTCACACTTAACGTGTGGGCGGGCCACGACGGCGACTGCTTATTCGGGTCGTATTTTCTACCTTCCCGCTTCGTCGCAGCGAATTATCAGACCCTCCTGAACAGGCTTTTCCCGGATTGCTTGAAGATGTTCCAACAACGCAGACTGTGGTTCCAACATGAATACAGAAAAACCTCAAGGACGGGGTGCTAAAGATATCTTGAGCTACCTTTACTTTTACCGTAATAAAAAATAATCAAGTCACATACAAAGTTTAATAAAGTTTTTTTTTTTAAACTGACTATATACATATACAACACAATGACAACTTATGTTATAAATAATATAACATTGTGGTTCTCTTCCTAAAATGATGAATTCTGTGCGCCTACTCTTACTGGCAAATTGGTTAATTACTTTGTCAATAGGACAATCGATGTCAGGGTAAGTGTTCCACAGAGCTAAGCCATTAAGTCGATCCTCCTTCACTGTCATGTCTTTGTACGCCGCAATGCTCAAAAACTGCTCCCTACTGTAGCAATAGATACAGGTAGACAAGCAGATATTTTGTACAGCGTGTGCAAAGCAGGATAGTCAGATCTAGGACAAATAGACAGCGCTTGAACAGAATCAACATCGTTAAGGGCGTTTATGCTCATTTGCATGTACTGAAGAATCTCTCCCATTAGTCTCTTTTTAATCACAAAGAGTGATTCTTCTTCAAAGAACAGGTGCCGCCACTGGTTAATAAGTATTTGAACAGGTCATTCCCTCATCGATGGATCGAATGTAGTGGACTGGATCCCTGGCCCCTAGCTTAATAGATTTATCGAGCCTTGATTTCCTTCTGTGAGGAGCCATGAAATCCGTCATGGACCACGATCGTGTACAGCCTGGAATGGATCTTGTCCGAAGAATCGTCTGCACAGCTGCTACAATCAAAGAAACTTCCAGTGTGTCGAGCATGTCCGGTAGTCAATGTTCTTTCGGTGTCAGGCTTGCGTTGCGTCTGATGGTGCAAACTTCGAACGTCTGTTGTAACATCAAAGATGTATTCATCTTGTACATCGTGTGTACTCATTATATCCAGTAACTGTTTCCAACAAATCACTCTCTTGTTTCTTTTCTCGGCCCTGGCTATCACTTACCTCTGAGATTTTCGACAATGGATTGCTACGTAGTTCTAAATCTTTGTGAAGTGGCCTACCTGCCATAGAAATCTGTTGCAACATTTCTGGGACACGCTGTATATATGATTTATCGGAACATTTAGACAAAGAAGCACACAGTACGTTTGTGAGCTTTCACTCCCAATATACACCACATTTCAGGGATACTAGAGGACATACGTTTAGTTCAGGCGGAGGGACAGGGAGGGAGATAGATGCAGGAAGGTTAAGAGTTGTTATCGCGTGCCTGGAACCGATACCGTATCCTTATTTCTATTTCAGTACAAGTTTTATGATCTTTCATCGCCGCGGTCTCGGACAGCATAAGGCACTTCAACAGAGCCATGATAGTGCTTGGATCGCACCTATCGGGCACGGACCCAATAGGGAACGCCTTGGGATGTCCGCTACCTCAGAAGAGAGCCGCAACGGATGTGGATCGAAGATGGAGCACCTAGCGACTGATACCACCGCCATAAATGGCCACAGTGGACCCGGACGGCATAGAGAGCGCCACACACCGCCAAGGCATAAATATGGGACAAGGTCAGCTCCTCAACCAGTCTCAGGGAACACCTGTGAAGACGCCGAGTTACGACGTCGAAATATCATGTTGGGAAGGCGCGGACCACCGGCAGTACACCCGATGACAACAAATCGCCGGGAAAGTCTTAGAAATTTCGATTAAACTGAAATATGCAATAGAACTTGAATAGTTCCCAGTCATTCTTTCTGAACGACTAAAATGCTCTGCCTGACCAAAAAAGAGATTGTAAGTAGGATGTTTAGGTTTTTTTATTGGTAACGCCGCCGCCACGTAGCGCTCTGTATGAAAATCACTGGCTGTGCCGTGTGCAGTCTGTGGCTGGTTTGCATTGTTGTCTGCCATTGTAGTGTTGGGCAGCGGCAGCTGGATGCTAACAGCGCGTAGCGTTGCGCAGTTGGAGGTGAGCCGCCAGCAGTGGTGGACGTGGGGAGAGAGATGGCGGAGTTTTGAAATTTGTAAGACTGGATGTCATGAACTGCTATATATATTATGACTATTAAGGTAAATACATTGTTTGTTCTCTATTAAAATCTTTCATTTGCTAACTATGCCTATCAGTAGAGCCTTCAGTAGTATGAATCTTTTATTTAGCTGGCAGTAGTGGCGCTCGCTGTATTGCAGTAGCTTGAGTAACGAAGATTTTTGTGAGGTAAGTGATTTGTGAAACGTATAGGTTAATGTTAGTCAGGGCCATTCTTTCGCAGGGATTTTTGGAAGTCAGATTGCGTTGCGCTAAAAATATTGTGTGTCAGTTTAAGCACAGTTATGTATAATTTTTCCAAGGGGACGTTTCAAGATGTACCCAAAAGACGTGGTCGGATCCCAGTGTAACATAGTCATCATCAGTGGGTATGATATGATTTAGAGTAGCAATTCTCTGTGGAAGGGAGAACGGCCACAAGAGTCCATTAATATTGCTCATGTTTAGTGTTGTCACTAGGCTTGTCAGGGCATACAAGGAGCGTCAACATTGTAAGATGTTGAACGACCACTGTGAAGGAACCGGAGACTTCGCGAACTCTTGTCAGACAGCGTTATTGGCATCTGACAGAATTTGAAGGGGGCCTCATTGTCGGTCTTCGTTTGGCCAGTTGGTCGGATCGTAGGATATCTTGATTTGTGGGGCATTCCGATTTGATCGTGCTCCAATGTTGGACTGCATGGCAGCGTGAGGCCAGGTATATTCGTCGACCACGTCCAACCACTACAAGGGAGGCACATCTGCGCCTCACATTTGAGAACGAGTAATGGACTGCCTGCAATACTCCGTATCATCCCGAACCATTAGCCGGTGACTAGAAGCTGGACTAGGGAATTATAGCCCCATGTGTAGCCTGCCGTCAACACCAGAAAACATACGTCTGCGTTTGGACCACGGACTGCCGATGAACGGCGTGGCATTGTGGTCAGCGATGAGTCGCGGATCTGCATACCGCGGATGATCATCGTCGGCGAGTATGACGGCGACCTGGCAAGAGATCCAATTCTTCCATTGTTTTGGAGAAGCAAAGTGGACTTATTGTTGCCGTCTTGGTGTGGGGAGCTATCGGGTATGACTTCACGGCTGGTATAGTTGGAGTCACGAACGATGGCTCTCGAGTTTAGGCTTGTTCTGGGCACCTACGTCACGCGTATTCCGACAGCCAATGAGCGTTCAGTAGTGTTCTGAGCGCTCTGCTCTAAATGCTGTAGCTAATGCGAGAATTAAACGTGATAGTAGCAAGTTGTTTAGTGAATTTCTATTTCATTTGTCGCTAGTTGTCATCGCTGATGGTGGTGGTAAATGATAAATTCTACATAAGCAAGCGAGAGACATAATATGCAGGATATACGCTTCCTTCAAGAAGAAAGCACGCGCATGCGCGTACCGCAACTGTCTCTTGGAACCGTCAACAATGTCATTCCCGTCTGTGCCTCGACATGCGCTAACCGCCATCGTTTGTGGATCAGACTGTAGTACCTGAGGGAACTCTGACGGTACAACAGTACGTCACGGACATCCTGTGCCTTCATGTGTTACCTCTCAGGCGAGAGTATCGCGGTGCCACATTTCAATAGGACAATGCTCGTCTGCAGACGACACGTGTGTCTATGAACTGTCTGTGTGGTGTTGAGTTTCTCTCGCAGTCACAACACATGTGGGCCAGCTTGCCCTTGGATAGGATACAACGGCTTTATGACACATTTACAAACCAGGTCAGTGCAAACATCCAGACCAGAACGTGGTCAGCGTCATGCTGATAAGCGCGCTCATAGCGCGAAGTTGTTTTCAAATTTAACTTGAGTTTGCAATCACTGAAATAACATCACATACCTTCTCAAGCAGTGGAGCTTTATTTCGTTTACATCTCCCCTTCTGTGTGCCCCACTTGTTTTATCAAGTGATGTATATAAATTTAGTTACTGTTTATTTGAGAAGTATTTCAACCTTAGCAGTTAATTCCTACTCGTACTCGTGGCTATTGTTAGAATACCATTTTCACGATAGTTAATGTCATTTTGGATTGTTCTCCACGATAACCATAGAACCTCAGTTGAAACTTCAGATATAATAAGTACTGCTTCTCATTATTCAGAATAGGCTTTTACCTTTAACCTCCTGAGCCATTCTTAATCAGAACACTACTTCTTTAATAACTTCCATTACCTTTAGTACAAACACGGTGGATTGAGATTAATCAGTATTCACTTATGTGACTGAAGTAATCGAACATATTCTGCTGATTGTCGTAGAAAGACTTCAAAATAATCGAATCTTTTGCTATTGATTATTAGCGCCTAATTGAAATTGCATCTGCAATACTGCAATAAGCAGATCGAGGTAGAAAAACTTCCGTTCATACGATTCACAAGGATAAATGGAGGCCGGTCACGGTGAACGAGCGATTCAAGGCGCTTCAGTCCGGAAACGCGCGACTGCTACGGTCGCAGGTTCGAATCCTGTCTCGGGCATCGATATGTGTGATGTCCTTAGGTTAGTTAGGTTAAGGTAGTTCTACGTTTTAGGGGACTGATGACCACAGATGTTAAGACCCATTGCTGCTCTACATGGCGCCTCAGATGAGTGGAAACATGCATTTTATGCGGATCGGAGCTGCAGCACATTTCATTCACGTTATTCCAGAGTGGTAGAGATTCATTGTTGATGCAGCCACAATCTCACCTCTGCACGCAGCGCTTCATTTCTATGGAAGTGAAGTCTTCCAAGGAGTTCTTTAATTTCTGGCAACTGATGGATATCGGAACTATATGGAGAATGATCGATGGCAGTGAATCCACGGAGTCAGATTGTTGCTGATGTCGCATTGCTCGTGTGTGCTCTGACACTATCATGTTGAAGGAGAGGATGATCCATGTGTTGGACGAACTCTCCGAATTCGAAACTCGATAACACCACGCTATTTCTGAGGCACCGCCATGTTACACACTACAATTCGGAACCCTCTATCGGCAGAGGGCTGTCAATATGCAGCCGTAAGGAATAAAGATTTAGAATGTTAGTAACGTTTGTCTTATTTAAAAAGCTTGTTGAGTTTTCACATAAAAAAAATTCAGTGGGCGTTAGTAATCAGCACAGCCTCATATGTTATGTGTTTCAAACTTGAGATATGTTTGTTCGGATTATCGGCAGATGTTTCTGAGACCTCTTCGTCTGACGGCTGGGCAGTGATTTATCTTGTTGTTATTTGAGCAAATAACACACATGTCAATTTGTTGTAGCACTCCTCCAAGGCTCTTTCCATTACTACAGAAAACAAATACAGCTACATGAAATGCATTCGCAGCTGCGAATATGGACAACCATCAGCTGTATAATGGAACCAGGGCAATGAGAATTTGTGCTCGACCGGGACTCGAATCCTCATTTCCTGCTTATCACGAGCGGTCCCCTTGCCAATAGGCTATCCGAGCACGTTTCACGGGAAAACCAACCTTCTGTTTATGTCATCAGCCATATGTCTATAATATGCACTGGTACATCCATTTTGCATGCTCTGGTACTGGGGAGACATTTTAAGTGAACGAAATTAGAATTATATTAATACCTTCAGATGCTGACGGGCGTTGATATATATCAACGGGGACAGGTGAAAATGTGTGCCCCGACCGGGACTCGAACCCGGGAGCTCCTGCTTACGTGGCAGACGCTCTATCCATCTGAGCCACCGAGGGCACAGAAGACAGTGCGACTGCGGGGACTATTTCGCGCAAGCCTCCCGCGAGACCCACATTCTCACCTTGTATGTCCCCACACTACATTCGTAGTGTACCACCCCAGCACACTCATTACTCGTGGAAGACATTCTTACCAAGTCCCGTAAGAGTTCGGGGAATATGTGTGCATCCGTGTTCGAGTCCCGGTCGGGACACAAATTTTCGCCTGTCCCCGTTGATATACATCAACGCTCGTCAGCAGCTGAAGGTATTAATATGATTCTAATTTAGTTCTAGACGGTTGAAGGTCATCAATGGTGTCTGTTCTTTCGGATATGTCCGAAAGAACAGACACCATATCCACATAAGTATACTTTAATTGAAAGTCGCTTGCCAGTTGTCAGGGGATAAATACGATAAGCATGCGTGTCCGAGGGAATGTTGCATGGTCTTTCTGAACAACATGGCACTGCAATATCGTAAAAAGCATGTATTTCAAATGAAATTCGATGTCATAAAACGAAAGCTGTAAGCATTAAAATGTTCCTGCGAACGTCATAAAATTCGCCAGATTTTCCGCTAAAACTTAGTTAAAACTGCACCTTCGTATATTATTCCTTCTGGAAAGATTTGGAGAGGCGTCTCTTAGGTGGCTCTCCCGATGTAGCATTTCGGTACTTTACCTGATGCGAGATTTCCCGTACAAGGGTCACGACCGATTTCGCGTCACATCCTTTTGCAATACTAGCTTGTGCTCCGTCTCTAATGACCGCGTCATCGACCAAACGTTAAACCCTGGTCGCCCTTTGGTTTCTGTGCGGCGTACACCGCGTGCTTTCGTGTGAGTGCAAATCAGTAGTTCGCCTCTGGCGAATATTCTCTGCCTGCCAGGTAGCGCTTGCGCGGCACCGGCGTTAATTCTGGCGTGAGGAAGTGGGGCACGAAGAGGAAGTGTGGTCGCCGAGCGCCGGTTCCGTGCCGCAAGAAACCTTACGCAACATCCGCTCGAGACGGGCCGATGACTGCGGGCAAAACAGCTGAGAGGCACCAGAGAGAAGAGGACGGGCTGCGGCGTCCACCGCAGAAGAAACGCGATCTGTGTACAGTCGGCCTCGCCGCAGCGACACGGAGAGTGAGCGCCAAGGCAAGGTGACCGAGCGTGGCCAAGGGTACAGGCGAGATTGGGTTTCACCGCAGAGCGGCAACTCGGCGACTCTCCAAGACAGTGCGATGTCTCGCAGCGGCTTCATCCACCGACAACAGACAATGTCACTTTCTGTGCTCGTCGAACATGCAGTATTTGCTAAAACAATTTTCACTTGAGGACAACAAGCCACCAATGTTTTCACGGGGAGCGGAATTGGGCGAAAGGGGGGAGGGGCAATGAATATGAGAAATAAATATGAGTTCAGAACCCTACCCTAATTTCAGATGAGTTAAATTCAACTTAATAATGTCACCTTACTGACTTTAGCATTCTTTGTGTTTTATTACTTTCAAAAATACTACTAATAGAGGAGAAAGAATGAGCAAATTCCCACACATACCTGAGTTGATATAATTTCTGAATACTTACATACACGTCTGTAATTTCAAGCCATTTTACTCTTCCCTGTTATGTTCACGAATGGTACATCTGGGAATAGAGCTCCGTAAACGATTATCCCGGTTCCCTTAAGGGCTGTGTCTACCACATCCCTTGCAGCTGTGGCCTGTCATATGTTTGCCAGATCATCAGGACCGTGGAGGAGCGATGTATTGGGCATAAACGATACACATGATAACAACAGCCGAGCAAATCTGTTATTGCAGAAGAGTGGCTTGGCACCGGTGATCCTATGGAATACAACATGCAGATTCTGCGATGTGCTTAAAGATATTGGGATAGTGTAGTTAAGAAAGTAAATGAGATTAAATTAGAAACTGACCTTTTAAATAGAGGTGGTAGTTTTTGCTTAAATTCTGCGTGGAATCCTATAATCTGCCTGGCCAGGTGTCATGCTATTTGCTCATAAACTGGTTGCTAACATTCAGTATCGACTATTTCCGAGGTTTGGTTGCGTGGAGGTATGTGAGTACGCGCGTGTCTGTGGGTGTGTGTGTGTCTGTGTGTGTGGGGGGGAGGGGGGGGTAGAGGCGGAAGGAGGGGGAACTTTCTGTGAAAGACGATTGCGGACAATGTTGGGAATGGTTGGAATGAGTGTAGGCATGTTAGAGGGAGAAGGGGTACCACATGATGTTCTTCCCCCTGGGTCCACCAAGGCTTTACCTACGTCTAAGAGAAAGGGTGAAAATCTAGTGCCCACCAACTTTATTGACCCCATCTGACGTAGCGAAGAAGTTTATTATTCCTCCCAGGACACACGCGGACAGTAGACACCAAAACATTTCACCTCCCTTCTTGGTGAGATACTGTATCTTACATACTCAGACTTGGCTCTTTCCTGAGTGGGCAGCATCGCGCTGTTGTTTATGTTGTTTATAATTCGACAATGGGGGCAAATTTCCTATTTTACGGTCAGTTTCAATATTGCAGATGGTGTTTATTCTGCAATACTTTACATATATACTTATCACTGAATCACACGCTTCAAGTGAATATGCGTTAGTATCATTCAACTTCAAACGTTATGTAATGTAGAAAAAATAAATGTAGTAATAATAAAACACTTATTAAGTTAACAATTTTTTCGAGGAACAACATGGCGGCTACGACTTTATGTCTGTTGATAGTGGGCTTATATGGTATACGTTGCTGCTAGTGTTGATAATAATTTTAAAAAATGGTTCAAATGGCTCTGAGCACTATGGGACTTAACTTCTGAGGTCATCAGTCCCCTAGAACTTAAATCTACTTAAACCTAACTAACCTAAGGACATCACACACATCCATGCCCGAGACAGGATTCGAACCTGCTTAGAGCCATTTAAACCATTTTTGAACTACCTGCTGAACATTTACAAGCCTTTTTTAATATACAGATTAGAGTCAGTAATTCCTACCCATCACATTTTACACCTTACAACAATAGAAATTCATCTAAGGAATAGAAGTAACGGTCAAGGAGAAACTTTTTCGTTTTGTTTTCAAATTTCACTTTGCTGTCCGTCAGACATTTTATATCACTGGGTAAAGACCAAAAATTTTTGTTACAGCATTGTGAATCCCTTTCTGTGCTAAAGACACCCTTTATGTGGAACGATGAATGTCATTTTTCCTTCTGTAACTAGAGGTTTATTTTGGCTGATAAGTGGTGCACTTTAGAAACACCTTGAGGATCTCTTAACAAAGCGACAGGATGGTAGGAAGCCATTCTAGGAGAGTCTGTCTTTGATTAATGTAACATTAACGTGATTGTACTAGTTTTTTCCGTGTATATTACACTGTTAGTAACTCTTTATCTGCAATGCAAGCGTAAATAATTTATCTACTAATTTACTCTTCCTTAAAATCTCTAAAAGCACTCTAGGCCATTTAGTTCAGAGTATTTATCAGTATATTTTTCAGAGCGCTTTGTCGGCTTTGAATTGCACCTAACCTCACAAGTCGGAGAGGAACGGACCGGGACGGAACGGACCGATGTTCCGATCTGCCCCAGTGTTTATTCATATTTATTCTAACAGTTCTGAGACACCTTACTATACTTTCAGGCCTTTCAAATTTTCTCTAGTGACAATTCTTCTTTTTCATAGATAGTTAAATGACACGAACACAAAAGTAATCGTCAAAGTTGATCTACAGAAAACATGGAATTTGCAGCTACAGCTCTTGAGGAAAGGGAAATGAGATTTCGGAAAGTCAGTATTTAGTTCAATGTTCGTAAGACAAGTCTTCAGAGAGCAGTTCAGAACAGACTTCAAAATGAGACTTTGCAGACTGACAAAAAAAAGCGAAAATTTGTCGTGTCTCGTAAAACTAATATGATTATTACATATTTGTAGATTTTAGGAAATATGATCAGATCTTAAAGTTGAACTTTCAAGAAAATGTAAATTAGTAATAGCCGTTCCAGGGCTTTTTTAATTTTCTATAGTAACTTTACATCTGCTTTCTTTGCTTCTCAGTTTAAAGTATATGTTACTCGTAAATGCCACACTGATTTTTTTTATCTTTTTCTTTGCCTCTTTACTAGAATTGTGGCCATTTAATGTTAGCGTTACCGTTCTGCTCAGGGTTGCCTTAAGCATTAGTTATACCTATGTGAAACTTTCGAGTTTGGAGTTCCTACGTGTACAGTTCTGTACGCTATATGCAATCTCTGTGAAGTCTACAGGTTTGACCTAGCTGCGATTACTGTGTAACTATATAAACTCTATGTGAATTCTTTATCTTTGGGCTTCTCATATAGGATACTTGCATCACGACTGAATATAAAGTGTCCCCATCCATTGCTATGAGTACAGAGCACCACAATATTTCTTGACACATTGCTCTAAGTGCGATAGGATTTTTCGCCCTACAAAAATAATTAATACACATAAAAAATAAACATATATAGAAGCTAGAGGTAATATGAATCTACGAGAAATTAATAAATAACCACTGTTGCCTAAACGCACTAGACAATGTCTGAACCTGGCTCTAATAATGATATGGCTTAAATGTGCAAAAGCATAAACGTAGTTCCAATGTGCAAAGCAGTTATTGTCATCTGCAACAAGATGAGGTGGAAGAAGTCACACTGCTTTTGATATTACTTAAACAAATCTCGCTAAGTGCAATGCGAGCAGGCCAAGCGTCATAAAATCACATACGCCTATTAGTAGTCGGAGGTGCAAAGCGTGTCCGGAAAATCTTAGTTTAGAAATCTTTTGAATAGGCAAGTGGAATGTGAATGTATCTAGTTGTATTGTACACATCGTGCATAAGTTCTCTACCACAATGATTTTGCTTAAGGGGGAAAACACATTCGGAGGCAGGTTGACACTGGTTTTTTGGGATTTGTTTTTGGGTGGGAAGAATTAATCAGAATGCGGTTCATGTTCCATTCCAAGGGTTGTTCGTTTCTACCACTCGCACGAGCTGTCTTCTCCCTCTGGGCAATAATCGTGTCGAGGATTTTCATCCGTGGAAATCATATGATAGTGTGTTGCCGCAATTGCTTTTTTTCGTGTCTTGCACTCAAAATCCAAACGAATCCGAAATTTTGAGAGCGTATTTATGGATAGTTAAGCTAACAATTTATGCAATAAAAAATCGGATTTTTTGACCCTCCTAACGTGATCTTACCCTTTAAGCTGTGTAGCAAGGATAACTAGCAAATATACGCACCGCACTTTAAACTGTACTTATAAAACGAGGGAAACTAGGACGCAGCGCAAGATTATTGATGCAAACATGTTGTTTGTTGTGGTCTTCAGTCCAGAGACTGGTTTGATGCAGCTCTCCATGCTACTGTAACCTGTTCAAGCTTCTTCATCTCCCAGTACCTACTACAACCTACATCCTTCGGAATCTGTTTAGTGTATTCATCTCGTGGTCTCCCTCTACGATTTTTACCCTTCACGCTGCCATCCAATACTAAACTGGTGATCCATTGATGCCTCAGAATATTTCCTACCAACCGATCCCTTCTTCTAGTCAAGTTGTGCCACAAATTTCTCTTCTCCGCATTTCTATTCAATACCTCGTCATTAGTTATATGATCTACCAATCTAATCTTCATCATTCTTCTGTAGCACCACATTTCGAAAGCTTCTATTTTCTTCTTGTTTAAACTATTTATCGTCCATGTTTCACTTCCATATATGGCTTCACTCCATACAAATACTTTCAGAAACGACTTCCTGACATTTAAATTTATACTCGATGTTAACAAATTTCTCTTCTTCACAAACGCTTTCCTTGCCATTGCAAGTCTACATTTTATATCCTCTCTACTTCGACCATCATGAGTTATTTTGCTCCCCAAATAGCAAAACTCATTTACTACTTTAACAGTCTAATTTCCTAATCTAATTCCCGCAGCATCAGCCGATTTTATTCGACTACATTCCATCATCCTCCGTTTGCTTTTGTTGCTGTTCATTTTATACCCTCCTTTCAGGACACTCTCCATTCCGTTCAGCTGCTCTTCCCGGTCCTTTGCTGACTCTGACAGAATTACAATGTCATCGGCGAAGTTTTTATTTCTTCTCCATGGATTTTAATCCCTACTCCGATTTTTTCTTTTGTTTCCTTTACTGCTTGCTCAATATAAGGATTGAATAACATCGGGGATAGGCTACAACCCTGTCTCACTCCCTTCCCAACCTCTGCTTCCCTTTCATACCTCTCGACTCTTGTAACTGCCATCTGGTTTCTGTACAAATTGTAAATAGCCTTTCGCTCCCTGTATTTTATCCCAGGCACCTTTAGAATTTGAAAGAGAGTATTCCAATCAACACTGTCAATAGCTTTCTCTAAGTCTACAACTGCTAGAAATGTAGGTTTGTGTTTCCTCAAACTTTCTTCTAAGATAAGTCGTGGGGTCAGTATTGCCTCATGTGTTCCAACATTTCTACGGAATCCAAACTGATCTTCCCCGAGGTCTTCTACCAGTTTTTCCATTCGTCTGTAAAGAATTCGTGTTAGCATGCAAACGTAGACAAAACCATATCCATTAAACTGAGTAGTTGAAAATAGTTTTATTTTTTGGTAATGGCAGCGCAAAGTAAAAGAAGAGTAGGAACCGGTTTAGCTGCAATTGTGAACAAGAAATATTCTGTGTTGTGTAAGAACACGACACTAAACTAAGGAATTCAGCAGTTTCTAATATTTTTGTAGCGTTTTAGACCCTAAAAGTATAAGTAAGATTTGTGGGATGAAGACAGTGATGAGTTGGGCGTAACAAAAACACGTATACAGGAGATAACAGCTTGGGCACGACTCTGAGGACATGAATTGGTCACGGCAGCTTAGCAACTGGGCTATCAGCTTCTTCCAGCAGTGAGCGTATCAGTAAACCGTGGACCTGGGCCAGGGGACCTGGCAGCAAGGAGCCTAAGGAAAAATCCTGTGCTTCTCGCTCTGTAGTCATGATGCTGGACGCCATTGTCTCGATGTGGACAGAAACTAATGTGAAAGAAGCTGTTCTTTGCGACATGCGGTGACCGTCTACTGCTAGTTCAATTGCCAAGCTAATTAGTTACTGCTCTATGATTTCATCAATGTCTCATTAACCTCTCCTCTTCTGTTAATAATTTTTCACAAGTTTCTTTCAACGTCAGTTCAATCGCTTCATTAATTTACTCGTCCTCTCAGTTTCAACTTTTCATTCTTTCTACACTACTGCACATTAAAATAAGAAATGCAGATGATAAACGGGTATTCATTGAACAAATATATTATACTAGAACTGACATGTGATTACATTTTCAGGCAATTTGGGTGCATAGATAATAAGAAATCAGTACCCATAACAAACCCCTCAGGCCGTAATAATGGCCTTGATACGCCTGGGCATTGACTCAAACAGGGCTTGGATGGCGTGTACAGGAACAGCTCCTCATGCAGCTTCAACATTTCTTCAAAAGCAGTGACTGGCGTATTGCGACGAGCCAGTTGCTCGGCCACCATTGACCAGACGTTTTCAGTTGGTGAGAGATCTGGAGAATGTGCTGGCCAGGGCAGCACTCTAAAATTTTCTGTATCCGGAAAGGCGCGTACAGGACCGGCAACATGAGGTCGTGCATTATCCTTCTGAAATGTAGGGTTTCGCAGGGATCTGAAATGTAACGTCCACTGTTCAAAGTGGCGTCAATGCGAACAAGAGGTGACCGAGACGTGTAACCAATTGCACCCCAACCATCACGCCGGGTGATACGCCAGTATGGCGATGAAAAATACACACTTCCAATGTGCGTTCACCGCGATGTGGCTAAACACGGGTGCGACCATCATGATGCTGTAAACAGAACCTGGATTCATGCAAAAAAAAAAAGACGTTTTGCTATTCGTGCACCCAGGTTCGTCGTAGAGTAAACCATTGCAGGCGCTCTTGTCTGTGATGCAGCGTCAAGGGTAACCACAGCTATGGTCTCCGAGCTGATAGTCCATGCTGCTGCAAAGGTCATCGAACTGTTCGTACAGATGGTTGTTGTCTTGCAAACGTCCCCATCTGTTGACTCAGTGATCGAGACGTGGCTGCACCATCTGTTACAGCCACGGGGATAAGATGCCTGTCATCTCGACTGTTAGTGCTACGAGGCCGTTGGGATGCGGCACGGCGTTCCGTATTACCCTCCTGAACCCACCGATTCCATATTCTGCTAACAGTCATTGGACCTCTACCAACGAGTGCAGCAATGTCGCGATACGATAAACCGCAATCGCAATAGGCTACAATCCGACATTTATCAAGGTCGGAAATGTGATGGTACACATTTCTCCTCCTTACACGAGGCATCACAACAACGTTTCACCAGGCCTTATACAAGACAGATGTACTTGAGGGTAGATGAAGATGAGATGGGAGATATCACACTGTGAGTAGAATTTGACAGAGCACTGAATGACCTAGGTCGAAACAAGGCCCCGGGAATAGGCGACATTCCGTCAGAACTACTGATAGCATTTGAAGAGCAAGCCATGACAAAACTCTTCTATTTGGTGTGCAAGATAAATGAAACAGGCGAAGTACCCTTAGACCTTACAAAGAACAAAGTAATTCCAGGTACAAATAAAACAAGTGCTGACAGTTATGAATGTTACCGAACTATCAATTTAATAAGACATGGATGCAAAATGCTAACTCGAATTCTTTAAAGAAGAAAAGAGAAACTGGTAGAAGTCAGCCACAGGGAAGATGAGTTTGTATTCCGGAAACATGCAGAAAGGTGCGAGGCAACACTGACCCTACGACTTAAGGACAAGCAAACATACTTTTATAGCATTTGTAAACTTAGAGAAATATTTTGATAATGTTGACTGGAATGCTCTCCTTGAAATTCTGAGGATAGGAAGGATAAAATACAGGGACGAAAGGCTATTGGCAACTTGTACAGAAACCAGAGGGCAGTTATAAGTGTCGAGGGGCACGAAAGGGAAGCAATGATTAGAAGGGAGTGAGACAGGGTTGTAGCGTATTTCTGATGTTATTCAATCTGTACATTGAAGAGGCAGAAAAGGAAACCAAAGAAAAATTTGGATTAGGAATTAAAGCCTAGGGAGAAGAAATAAAAACTCTAAGGTTCATCGATGACGCTGTGATTCTGTCAGAAACAGCAAAGGATTTCGAAGAGCAGCTGAATGGGATGGGCAGTATCTTCAAAGGAGGATATAAGATGAAAATCAACAAAAGCATAAGAATGATAATGGAATGCACTCGAATTAAATCAGGCGATGCTGAGTGAATTGATTTAGCAATCGAGACACTTACAGTGGTAGATGAGGTTTGCTATTTGGGCAGCAAAGTAACTGATGATGGCTGAAGAAGAGAGGATACAAAATGTATGCTGACAATGGCAAGAAAAGCGTTTCTGAGGAAAATAAATTTGTTAACATCGAATATAGATACAACTGTCAGGCATTGCATTCTGAAAGCATTTATATGGAGTATAGTCATGTATGGAAGTGAAACACTGAAGAAAAATAGTTCGAACCAGAATAGAATAGAAGCTTTCGAAATGTGGTGCTACGGTAGAAAGGTTAAGATTAGATTGGAACATCACTTGACTAATGAGGAAGTGCTGAACTGGGGAGAAAAGAAATTTGTGATACACCCGGACTAAAAGAAGGGATCGGTTGATAGGACACGTTCTGAGAGATGAAACAATCACTAGTCTAGTACTACAGGGAAGTGTATGCGTGTGCATGTGCGGGAGTGGGAGGGAGGAAGAGTTAAAAATCGTAGAGGGAGAAATGAGTTGAATATAGTAAGTACATTCAGAAGAATGAAGGTTGCGTTAGTAATTCGGAGCTGGAGAGGCTTGCACTAGGTAGAGTAACATGGAGAGCCGAATAAAACCAGTCTTCTGACTGAAGAACACAACAACACAACAGATGCAAGGAAGACTATAGAGCTCAGATGACAAAACAAACAACAACGAAATTGCTTGTGTCAAATATGTGCCTAGGATTAAAGGGGTATTTTCTGCTGATTTTCGTTTACAACTGAACTCTCGGGAAACGACATATAGAGAGTCGGGCAATAAAAATTAAGAAACTACACTAGTGGTCATTAAAATTGCTACGCCACGAGAATGACGTGCTACAGACGCGAAATTTAACCGACATGAAGAAGATGCTGTGATATGCAAATTATTAGCTTTTCACAGCATTCACACAAGGTTGGCACTGGTGGCGACACCAACAACGTGCTGACATGAGGAAAGTTTCCAACCGACTTCTCATATACAAACTTTACAGAAGCTCGCAGGAGAGCTTCTGTGTAGTTTGGAAGGTAGGAGACGAGATACTGGCAGAAGTAAAGCTGTGAGTAGCGGGCGTGAGTCGTGCTTCGGTAGCTCAGATAGTAGATAACTTGCCCGCGAAAGGAAAAGGTCCCGAGTTCGAGTCTCGGTCGGGCACACAGTTTTAATCTGCCAGGAAGTTTCATATCTCCTCTTTAACTCCCATTATCTTTCAGCATGCTGCTCGCTTGAACCTCACTTCAACTTCCTTCATGAGTTAAACTGTACATATGATACATTTTTATCTCTCTCCACCGGCGACGGATCCCCGTGCTTGTTTGTCCTGTCTTTTCCTTCTAGCATTCCCATTTAATTGTCAGTAGTAGTGTAAACTAATGAAGTCATACTATACAACTCCCTTATTCTACTCTTAATTACAAGTATAATTGGCACGAATTAAACCTGGATACGCTTATTACATAATAAATAGTTTCAGTAACATCATTCAACTTGTGTTTGTTTCTTTACTGCTGTCGCCACTGTCAGGCATAGTATTATAGATCAGTAACGTATTAGCCAAATCGATAACAACAGATGCCAATTATAGTTACTGTTTTATGTCTAGACTTTGTTTGTCTTCATCTAAGTGAGATATTTAGATAGTCCTGTTTATCCGCACGCTACGTGATCATAGAGTATGCAGGACTATTTCACGTGATGGAGAGGAAGCTGTTACGGAAATAGTGAAAAAAATTTTGAGTACAAGCACCCTTTATATTTTTAGAACGTCATGATCCATCGCCAAGAGCTGCAAATAATAATTTCTTACAAAACCAGTTTCCGGCCACAAAACATTATCATGTACCAGAAACTTTGGAGAGGAAGGAGGCGTGAAGTTACCAGGGCGGGAAAAGTAGCCTCTGCACTTTTTTGCCCTGCCGATAAGTGGTTAAAATTAGTTCTAATATGCACCACCATCGTTGTAGTGAATTTGGCTGATGAAACCTGTATCCTTATTTTGTAGTAACAACTTTTCTAATTTCAAGTCGTATGATGTAAGGTAAGTTGTTTATATTATTCTTGTTACACTACGTATAGTAGAGTAATAATTTTGTACAATATCAATGTTTAAACAACTTCTTGCAGCTTACAATTGTAGTTCCTTGTTATTTCTTACGATCTTGTGGTTTCATCAATGATCTGAAGCACTAATGCCTACGTAGCGTCCGATAGGAAATAGTGACCACACTAATCGTCGGGAAAAGTGGCCAAGGTGTGTACCCCAATAAGAATTGCTTACTTTCTTATGTTATCCATAATACTACAGATGAGAATACTATTAACCCCTTTTACATACGAATAAAAGGCTATCACCTGGCCTTCGTTACCAGTTTTTAATTAATTATTCAAAACCGCCTCTGTTGTGCTATATTTGGCCTAAAACACGATGCTTGTTCAACAAGTAATGTCCTACTTTTTTTTAAAAAAAAAGCTATTAATATACATAGACAAACGTCCTTGTTGGTGCTTCACATTTTATGTTTGTTTTATGCGCCGGTGAAGTTACGAATCGTCCTGGCAGATGGCTGCGCCGTAGTACAGCGTCAAAATGGAGTCTAAATACGGCTCAAATTACAAGCAGCGTGCTGTTATTCAGTTCTTGTGTGCAGAAAAAGAAACGTGGTGAACATCCATAAACGTTTGTGTGCAGTGTATAAGAGCTCCATGATCAGCCACGCTCTGGAAGTCCTGTCACAGCCATTGCTCCAGACATGCTGAAACGTGCGGATGCCATTATTCGTGCCGACTGGCGCATCACAACTCGATGATTGGCTCTTCAGCTGTCGGTCAACATTGGAAGTGAGTCTAAAATGATCGAGTCTCTCGGATATTCAAAGAGGTGCTCACGATGGGTTCCAGGAGGATCACAGATGACCACAAGATCCAAAGAAAGACCATTTCATCTGAATTGTTGCAGCATTTTGAGACCAACGGAGAGGCCTTTCTGTCGCGGACCGTTATGGAGGACGAAAGCTGTGTGCACCACATTGCACCGGAAACAAAAAGGCAGTCCATGGAGTGGCGTCATCCTCATTCACTAACAAAGAAGAAATTCAAGACAACCCCCTCTGCCGAAAAAGTCGTGGTGACGGTCTTCTGAGATTGTGATGACGTCATTCTCATGGATGTGGTGCCAAGAGGGTCACCCATCAATCCACAGGCATACGTGAAGACTCAAACTCAAGAACCGTTTCAAAATGTTCAAATGTGTGTGAAATCTTATGGGACTTAACTGCTAAGGTTATCATTCCCGAAGCTTACACACTACTCAACATACATTATCCTAACGACAAACACACACACCCATGCCCGAGGGAGGACTCGAACCTCGGACGGGACCAGCCGCACAAGAACCGTTTCCGACGTTTTCGACAGGACAAGTGTCCAGCAGAAATCGTGCTCCCACACGATAGTGCACCCCCACACACAAGTCTGAGAACTCTGGAGCACATCACCAAATTGGGTTGGACATCAACAGTCAAGACCTGGCACCCTCGGACTTCCATCTCTTTGGGCGGTTTGAAGATTCTCTACGGGGAACACACTTTGAAGATGACGAGAGTGTCAGTCATGCAGTGAAAAAATGGCTACGAATACAGGACAAGAACTTTTACCGGCAGGGAATACGTTCTCTTCCACAACATTGGCGTACGGCCATAAAATGTAGTGGGGACTACGTAGAAAAAAGGGACGGGGACAAGACATGTTGATGTATATTGCCACCATTGACACCGGTGTGTCAGAACCACCATACTTGCTCCGGACACTGCAAGAGGGTTGTGCAAGCAATGATCACACGCACGGCACAGCGGACACACCAGGAACCGCGGTGTTGGCCGTCGAATGGCGCTAGCTGCGCAGCATTTGTGCACCGCCGCCGTCAGTGTCAGCCAGTTTGCCGTGGCATACGGAGCTCCATCGCAGTCTTTAACACTGGTAGCATGCCGCGACAGCGTGGACGCGAACCGTATGTGCAGTTGACGGACTTTGAGCGAGGGCGTATAGTGGGCATGCGGGAGGCCGGGTGGACGTACCTCCGAATTGCTCAACACGTGGGGCGTGAGGTCTCCACAGTACATCGATGTTGTCGCCAGTGGTCGTCGGAAGATGCACGTGCCCGTAGACCTGGGACCGGACCGCAGCGACGCACGGATGCACGCCAAGGCCGTAGGATCCTACGCAGTGCCGTAGGGGACCGCACCGCCACTTCCCAGCAAATTAGGGACACTGTTGCTCCTGGGGTATCGGCGAGGACCATTCGCAACCGTCTCCATGAAGCTGGGCTACGGTCCCGCACACCGTTAGGCCGTCTTCCGCTCACGCCCCAACATCGTGCAGCCCGCCTCCAGTGATGTGGCGACAGGCGTGAATGGAGGGACGAATGGAGACGTGTTGTCTTCAGCGATGAGAGTCGCTTCTGCCTTTGTGCCAATGATGGTCGTATGCGTGTTTGGCGCCGTGCAGGTGAGCGCCACAATCAGGACTGCATATGACCGAGGCACACAGGGCCAACACCCAGCATCATGGTGTGGGGAGCGATCTCCTACACTGGCCCTACACCTCTGGTGATCGTCGAGGGGACACTGAATAGTGCACGGTACATCCAAACCGTCATCGAACCCATCGTTCTACCATTCCTAGACCGGCAAGGGAACTTGCTGTTCCAACAGGACAATGCACGTCCGCATGTATCCCATGCCACCCAACGTGCTCTAGAAGGTGTAAGTCAACTACCCTGGCCAGCAAGATCTCCGGATCTGTCCCCCATTGAGCATGTTTGGGACTGGATGAAGCGTCATCTCACGCGGTCTGCACGTCCAGCACGAACGCTGGTCCAACTGAGGCGCCAGGTGGAAATGGCATGGCAAGCCGTTCCACAGGACTACATCCAGCATCTCTACGATCGTCTCCACGGGAGAATAGCAGCCTGCATTGCTGCGAAAGGTGGATATACACTGTACTAGTGCCGACATTGTGCATGCTCTGTTGCCTGTGTCTATGTGCCTGTGGTTCTGTCAGTGTTATCATGTGACGTATCTGACCCCAGGAATGTGTCAATAAAGTTTCCACTTCCTGGGACAATGAATTCACGGTGTTCTTATTTCAATTTCCAGGAGTGTAGTATGGCATCAAGGTGTCTAGAAGATATCCTGTTGGGATGGGACTGATTACGTTACCCCCACACATAAAGAAAAGTGATCATTATGCAATCCTCCAGAAAAATTCTTACAGTTCCTACGTATTATTTTAGTTTCCACGATAAAATATTTAGTGTGATACCTTATAAAATAAACAAATCATAATTTGTGAGTCGTGTGCTTCTATAAATATTCATCATTTAATGAAAATTCAATTAGAAGGCAATATAAAATCAGTAACTTCAAATAGCATTACAGCCATGATTCGAAATTGTCAAATACTAATATAAATTACATTGTCATCAGTAAAACTGTACCAGACACTACGTTATTTCATCTTTTATTATCAACCAGATTACAGTGTTACGAGAGGAAGCACTCTCAGATCTATACGCAGACTGTGACACCTGTATCAAACTCCGAAGACACATATCAAAGAACTTGTGCTAGGTGTCCACTTTAGTCCCTTTTTTAATTCCTTATATCGACGAGATTATAAATAACAGAGAGTAATACTTAAAGTATTGACCACATGAGGTGACGCAATTGAAACTCCAACAGTCTTTTAATACCCCAATATTCAACTTCACCTCGAGAGTGCAAAGTCGTCATCAATGTTACAGACGAAATTCAACAAAGTAGCATCGTTAATATCTATATGCGTTTAATATCGTGAATTGCTGTTGCAAAATGTAAAACTGAAGTGAGGCTAACGCATTAATTAAAAGGTTAAATACAAGAAATCGTCATGGAACTGACGTGTTGTTAAGTAAGCAGTGAAGGTAAGAATGTCGGAGCTAAAACGCAGTCAGAGCCCACAGTTTAATTCTGTCAGGAAAGGTGTAGCAATGTACACTCCACGGTACAGTGTAAAATTTATTGTGTTTATACCTTTCGTTTTGCGCTTTCACACCAAGTGCCAATGTTGGTCGCACACGGCAAGCATTAACAACAAATTTTTAAACGAAACTGACAGTTCGTCGGTATATTGAGTTGGCAAAGAAAGTAATTTACACTCGTGAACAATTGAATTAGAGGGATCTGCTGCGCTGAAAAGTGAGCGTTCACGTCTTCCAGGTGATTGGAATAGTTCATTGCCTCAGCCTTGTGCTGACCATCACTGCTACAGCTGAATGCAATTTGGGAAAGACACACGCTATTATTTTATTTAACCGTGATCTTCGATGTAAAGCCAACACTGGGCTTTTCGGGTGCCGCCACGTCCAGAGTGTATCATGATTACCTCGATTATAAGAAACGTCGCACCATCAAAATCAGCAGCAGGGGGTACCAGTTTACTGATGACAAAGATTGTCGTCCATCTCCGTGAAGTCTAGCAGTGGAAAGACAGGCAACGCCGCTCTAAATCATTCGCCAATTCCCGTCCTAAATCACAATCTGCTAGCACCCATACTGTCCTAACCTTAGCATACAGAGCCAGCCACCCCAGGGATATATATACGCATCGTACGTCGCAGGGAAGAGGTCTGTAGGGCCGCAGTGGGTACTCGAAGCTTGGGCTCATGAGTCATGATACACATTGATATACTTGTACGCCTGTTGTAGGTTTAAATAGGCGCAATACAGTTAATCCGTTAACCGCTAATTAACGAAGTTCACTTTTCGAGTAGCGGATTGACTTTTAAGTTAATTTTGGAAAACGTTAATGGACCCTCTAACTATCACTAAATTCGAGTCCGTTAATCGATAATTAGGTAACTACTATTTATTATAAAAATGACACCGCGCCACCTGTGGAACTCATGTTCTGACAAGTTCGGCTCATGTAGACGTGTGGCTTATCCATGTTTCGCGGGACTGTTGCAAACAGTCGAATGTGAGCGAAAATAACGACAGGTGTTGGCTGTTTATTATTGTTTCTTTACTGACTTCGCCTTAAGTACTACTCTTAGTTAGTGGATTGACTGTGGCAACTACTCATGGACTCGGAGTCTAGCTATACTACTGATGAAAATTCGTGGACGCGTTTAAACGACTACGTTAATTTTGTATCCAGATTCGAAACAACACATAAGGAGAGCACATGAATCGCTGTATGTACAATCTGATGAAACAGTGAAGGCAGCATCAATTAGAGAAAGGCAGAAAAGAAAAATCAGCAATAAGATACCGACAGCGGAGCCACAAGCAACATTCCGGTTACGAGGGCTATTCGGAAAGTAAGGAACGATAGTTAGCGAAATGGAAACCACAGCGAAAATCAAATCTGTATTATTTGCAACGGTTAGCTACACCTTCCAGCTACATCTGTCGTAGCGTTGTACCAAGTTTTAAATTCCCTCGTTACAGAAGACAGCCGCCAGTGCTTTTCGGCAATATTCTACTCTGGACTGCAGCCCGTTTTCTGTGTCAAAATATTGTATGCATAGCCATCGGTTCATTTGAGCACAGATTTACCTCAGGGTTAACCAATTACGGGCTGTATTGTGGGTGGTTAAACAGTTCTCATCGAAAATGCTGCAGGAGCATCTTCATTGCCGAGAATTGTCGTGTACAACGAACCGCATGACACTTATGTTCTGTTAATTGCATAGCTTCATGCGACATCTTTCGCCAGGCTCTCATACTTGGACAGAGTCGCTAATTTCTAGCCATCTTTACGTTCTCACTGTGAGCTCAGAACTGAAAAGAGTCGCATGATGCGATCTACCGGCGTACTAGACACAGTGCCTAACGTATCTGTGTAAAGTTTCATCAGATTTTCACTGTATTTTCCATTTCGCGATTGATCGTTCCTTACTTTCCGAATAACCCCCGTAAATGGATGCGACAGAGAAGTGTTGGAGAGCCTTTGGTATTGCAGCAATTGGCAGCAGCGGGTCTGAAGCTAGTGTGGACCAAAACATAGTACACTTTGTCGTTATGAACATGATTCCTTTACATGTCGTCGAATCGAAGTGATTCGAGAAGAACATAAAAACTTTAAACTC
The DNA here is from genome assembly GCF_023897955.1 of Schistocerca gregaria. Taxonomy (NCBI): domain Eukaryota; kingdom Metazoa; phylum Arthropoda; class Insecta; order Orthoptera; family Acrididae; genus Schistocerca; species Schistocerca gregaria. The sequence goes on along the minus strand of NC_064923.1, from coordinate 593,466,645 downwards.
CAACAAAGATTCAATTTAGAGGATAATATTGGGCAGACACGTCACTGATGAGCATTTTCGATTAAAGCAAAATCTTATCAAAGGAAATATGCACCGAGAATCAGATACTACCTTATTCTCCTGTGTCTTGATTCTCCCATGATCTAATATTGATAAGTAAATAATCATAAAACCAAAGTACTAAACGATTAAACTGTTCTTTTTAGTTGCCGTCGATGTCCTATCTATACTTCCCCAACCGAAATTTTTTATTTAACCAACGGTAATTCGGTTTGATTCACTTGTTCATTTCACTACACCACAACATAAAGTTCACTGTTATGGGTTAACTATTAATCATGAAGTTTAACTTCTGATAAATCTCCTGTAAAGTAATTCCTCAAAGTTTAACGAAGTTAATTTTTTTAATAACGGATTAACGAGTAGTGATGTTAACTTTTTGATTGACGTTACCCAGTTATAGTTACAGGGTACCACGCCAGAAATCGCATGACACTAAGCACCCAATATGACAACAGACCACAGGTTAGGCACATCTGTGGGACGTTTACACGAAATGAAATGTGGTCCTTGACACGTCCGTCATTGCCTCTCCCCTGCGAATTATACAGAAACCTACTCGTTAATCATGGTCATCCGTTTATCTGCCAACAGCAGCCCGTATGCGATCTGAACCTTCATCAATGCTGTTGTTTCTAATTTGTCTCAGTATGGTTTGAGAAATACACCAAGGACACGAAGGTCCTTGTCTGGCTGTCTTGCCCACCCCCGGATGATCTGACCTCCGTCCTACTCAAAACGCATTCGAGCGAGATGTGATAACCTTCTACAGATTTCTCTGTAAGTTACAAGATGGGGTTAGCGCTCATGGAGCTCGATAGCTCCCCAGTGCTCTCGGAACCTTATGGAGTTTCATCACCGCTGACGTCAGGTTAAATAGAGGTGGTATAACCTACTGGAGAGGTGTCCTTAATTCAATTGCTTGTAGTGAATACTCGTGAATCTCGTAATTTTCTCAGATTACAGTGAACACTTTATGTTGTGTACCATATTGTGATTCTACAATGAAATAAGTCAGCAGACAGATGAATAATAAGATTACGACCGCAGAAGCTCAAATAAGCTAACTTATCACCACCGTCAGGTTACCTCCCTAAGCAACATAAACGTATTGGCGTCTCCTCCAAATAGTTTACAAGAACTTAAATGCACAACAAGATCAACCTAAAACGAAAATGTTCTCATTCCAATAGCGCACTGAAGCCCGGCTACTAGCAGTAATGTCTTAACAGAAGTTACTCAAATAGGTGCCACAAAAATTGGTTCAATCTAACATATATTGATCTCCGATGTTCCTCAAATAATACACTCAGAAATTCTGTCATTCATACGACTACATATATCATTTAAAGGCTAATAGTTAATCTCGTTCATACAAACATTCTTGTCAACAGTTCCACTCATTAGTATTCGACAAGAAAACCTAGCACACAACTGAATCATTTAAGTACTGTGTCTGTAGTTTAATGGCGTATTCTTCGTACTGTGAAAGGAACAAACGTAGTCAGTCTGAAGAAACAAATCCTTTGCTTCCGTGCAACGGATTAAAACTGGAACTAAAACAAATAATTTAAATTCACAACAATGGTTGTAATGATTCGAATCTAAAAATGGCTCTGAGCGCTATGAGACTCAACGTCTGAGGTCATCAGTTGCCTAGAACTTAGAACTACTTAAACCTAACTAACCTAAGGACCACACACACATCCACGCCCGAGGTAGGATTCGAACCTGCGACCGTAGCGGATTCGAATTTATTCTGCCATTCGAACTAGAAAATTTACATGGCTGTGGAATCTAGGTTGAGAATTATGAGGTAAAACAATGATGTATGAGTAGAACGATTTACGTTGAGACATTTATTGATGGGCACTGAACGAAAACAACGTAAAGGTATGACTAGATATTTTTACACCACAAACTGCAATCTATTCTACTGTTGTGGTAATACCTCGTATTTTGTCGGACAAGTCCAATTCTTCCCTTCGTTCAAGATTTTCGTAGCAACTCTGCAGCCCTCGTTTGATGTAGTTATAAGCCCATTATCAATTTCATTATAATAGGCCTGATCATATACGATATTTTTTGCCACATACGCGCAGAAGAAAGACATAATCCTGTCCACTTGTACCAGCGGTGTATTACAATGCAACATGAAACTGGAAGCTGAAGATAAATGCTTGAAAATTACCCAAGGTTGAAAATGGTCGAGGGCATGGATAATAGAAAGAATACAGTCTACCGGTACCAAGTTATCATTCTCAAAGTTCATATAAATTAGTACATTAATTAGATACCACCAGACTCTTCCGTTTCTTAGTATCACTGGCAGCTACCTGCTTTGCGACCGTCTACTTTTTAATATAAGTTCCGAATCATACAGACAAGATAAATGGTGAGCTGTAATAGTGAGACTGAGAGGTCTGTGTTCTGGTCCAGACGAGCCAATCTGGACCGTCTGACCGCCATGTCGTGCTCAGCCAATGACGTCATTTGTGTGCTGTATAGGGGCGTAGCGTCAGCACACCCTTCTCCAGGCCGCTGTCGGCTTTCTAGATCATGGAGACGCTGCTCCTCAAACAAGTAGCTCGTTAATTGGCATTACGAGGCTGAGTCCATCCAGTTACAATCCTCCCACCAAGTAAAAAGTCTCTGTCACTACCAGGAATCAAACCTGTGGCTTCTATATACGAGTCAGGCACACTGACCAGTGAGTTACGGAGGTGGACTGCTGTGAGACTGGTGTATGTTATAAAAATCGCAAAAATTTGGCGAACAGATTACATACATCCATATGCACTGAAAAGCGACAGAAACTGGTATACCTGCCTAAAATCGTGTAGGGTCCCCGCGAGCACGCAAAAGTGCCACAAGGTGACGTAGAATGGACTCTTCTAATGTCTGAAGTAGTGCTGAAGGGAACTAACACCATTAATCCTGTAGGTCTGTCTATAAATCCGTAAGAGTACGAGGGAAGGTGGAGATCTCTTCTGAACAGCATGTTGCAAGGCATCCCATATATGCTCAATGATGTTCATGCCTGGGGAGTTTGGTGGCCATTCGAAGTTTCTAAGCTCAGAAGAGCGTTCCTGAAGCCATTCTGCAGCAATTATGGACGTGTTGGGCTTCGCATTGTCCTGCTGGAATTGCCCAAGTCCGTTAGAATGTAAAATTAACATGAATAGATGCGGGATGCTTACGTACATGCCACTGTCAGAGTCGTATCACTCCAACTACTCACTCCCCACACCATTACACAGCCTCCAAATGCTTGAACAGTCCCCTGCTGACATGCAGTGCCCATGGATTCATGAGGTTGTCTCCATACCCGTACACGTCCATCCGCTCTATACAATTTGAAACGAGATTCGTCCCCTAAAGGCAACACGTTTGCAATCATCAACGTCCAATTTCGGTGTTGAAGGGCCTAGGCGAAGCGTAACGCTTTGTGTCATGCAGGCATCAAGGGTAGTGTGTCAGTGTCGCCCTAACCGCCGTCTGCTTCACGTCTGCTGTGCAGCGAGCTACCTTAATTTAAGTATTATCTGTATTTTTCTTACTTGTCACTTGTTCTTCTGCGTGTTTTTGCTTTTAGGAAGCTTTAATAGTAGAGTGCTATTAAGTGTTCCATAGATCTCGTGTTTGTTTTGAATACAGTCAGAGAGTCCCTTTAGTCAGCCATAGTGCTAGTAGTGCTAGTGTTTGTTTTCAATACCGTCCAGAGACAGGTAGTGCTATTTTCCTTGTTTCTACAAGAAGTGGTTAGCAATCACAGTTTAGTCAATAATCAACCGCCTTTAGTGAATTAGCAGTCTAGTTAAAAGTTGATTAACACTCTATAGTAAATTGATTTCTTAGGATGGATAGGATGTGTGGCTGCTGTGTACGGACGCAGGAGGAGCTGGCCACTCTTCGCGAACAGCTGAGCGTGTTGATGGCCGCGGTCAGCCGTCTTCAGGCTGCTGCCTCGGAGTGTAGCGGCAGTGGGGAGTCTGGTGCGTCGCATGGTGCACCCCAGGTGTTAGATGCTTCACCCACTGTCCCTTCTGTCGAGACATCTTCGCGGGTACCGGGCGCGGTTGGGCCACCCTCTCCCCAAGGGGAGTGGCGGGTTCAGCGGCGTTCGCGGCGCACGAGGCGGAGGGTCAATGTGGAGGCTGGCCGTGTGGCATCGCCCGCTCTGCCTGTGAGTGGACATGTGGCTGCTCCTTCAGCAAGGTCCGAGCAGGCACACGGGGGGAGAGGTTTATTAGTTATTGGGAGCTCCAACGTTAGGCGGGTGATGGAGCCCCTTAGGGAAATAGCGGAAAGGTCGGGGAAGAAGGTCAGTGTTCACTCTGTCTGCTTGCCGGGGGGTCTCATCCGAGATGTGGAGGAGGCCCTACCGGCGGCGATAGAGAGCACTGGGTGCACCCGACTGCAAATTGTTGCTCATGTCGGCACCAATGACTCTTGCCGTCTGGGTTCAGAGGTCATCCTCAGTTCGTACAGGCGGTTGGCGGAGTTGGTGAAGGTGGAAAGCCTCGCTCGCGGGGTGGAATCAGAGCTAACTATTTGTAGTATCGTTCCCAGAACCGATCGCGGTCCTCTGGTTTGGAGCCGAATGGAAGGCTTAAACCAGAGGCTCAGACGATTCTGCGGAGAGCTGGGGTGCAAATTTCTCGACTTCCGCTATCGGGTGGAGAAATGTAGGGTCCCCCTGAATAGGTCAGGCGTGCACTACACGCCGGAAGCGGCTACGGGGGTAGCGGAGTACGTGTGGAGTGCACATGGGGTTTTTTTAGGTTAGAGAATTCCCTCCCTAGGCCCGACAAGACGCCTCCTGAGACGCGGCAAGGCAGGAGTAGGCAAAATGCAACAAGGAATAACAATATTAATGTGCTAATAGTAAACTGCAGGAGCGTCTATAGAAAGGTCCCAGAACTGCTCTCATTAATAAACGGTCACAACGCCCATATAGTACTAGGAACAGAAAGTTGTCTGAAACCAGACGTAAACAGTAATGAAATCCTAAACTCGGATTGGAATGTATACCGCAGAGATAGGCTGGACAGTGAAGGGGGAGGCGTGTTTATAGCGATAAGAAGTGCAATAGTATCGAAGGAAATTGACGGAGATTCGAATTGTGAAATGATTTGGGTGAAGGTCACGGTTAAAGCAGGCTCAGACATGGTAATTGGATGTCTCTATAGGCCCCCGGGCTCAGCAGCTGTTGTGGCTCAGCACCTAAAGAATAATTTGGAAAATATTTCGAGTAGATTTCCCCACCATGTTATAGTTCTGGGTGGAGATTTTAATTTGCCGGATATAGACTGGGAGACTCAAACGTTCATAACGGGTGGCAGGGACAAAGAATCCAGTGAAATATTTTTAAGTGCTTTATCTGAAAAATACCTTGAGCAGTTAAACAGAAAACCGACTCGTGGCGATAATATATTAGACCTTCTGGTGACAAACAGACCCGAACTATTTGAATCAGTTAATGCAGAACAGGGAATCAGCGATCATAAAGCGGTTACTGCATCGATGATTTCAGCCGTAAATAGAAATATTAAAAAAGGTAGGAAGATTTTTCTGTTTAGCAAAAGTGACAAAAAGCAGATTACAGAGTACCTGGCGGCTCAACACAAAAGTTTTGTCTCAAGTGCAGATAGTGTTGAGGATCAGTGGACAAAGTTCAAAACCATCGTACAATATGCGTTAGATGAGTATGTGCCAAGCAAGATCGTAAGAGATGGGAAAGAGCCACCGTGGTACAACAACCGAGTTAGAAAACTGCTGCGGAAGCAAAGGGAACTTCACAGCAAACATAAACATAGCCAAAGCCTTGCAGACAAACAAAAATTACGCGAAGCGAAATGTAGTGTGAGGAGGGCTATGCGAGAGGCTTTCAATGAATTCGAAAGTAAAGTTCTATGTACTGACTTGGCAGAAAATCCTAAGAAATTTTGGTCCATGTCAAAGCGGTAGGTGGATCAAAACAAAATGTCCAGACACTCTGTGACCAAAATGGTACTGAAACAGAGGATGACAGACTAAAGGCCGAAATACTAAATGTCTTCTTCCAAAGCTGTTTCACAGAGGAAGACTGCACTGTGCTTCCTTCTCTAGATTGTCGCACAGTTGACAAAATGGTAGATATCGAAGTAGACGACAGAGGGATAGAGAAACAATTAAAATCGCTCAAAAGAGGAAAGGCCGCTGGTCCTGATGGGATACCAGTTCGATTTTACACAGAGTACGCGAAGGAACTTGCCCCCCTTCTTGCAGCGGTGTACCGTAGGTCTCTAGAAGAGCGAAGCGTTCCAAAGGATTGGAAAAGGGCACAGGTCATCCCCGTTCTCAAGAAGGGACGTCGAATAGATGTGCAGAACTATAGACCTATCTCTCTAACGTCGATCAGTTGTAGAATTTTGGAACACGTATTATGTTCGAGTATAATGTCTTCTGGAGACTAGAAATCTACTCTGTAGGAATCAGCGTGGGTTTCGAAAAAGACGATCGTGTGAAACCCAGCTCGCGCTATTCGTCCACGAGACTCAGAGGGCCTTAGACACGGGTTCACAGGTAGATGTCGTGTTTCTTGACTTCCGCAAGGCGTTTGACACAGTTCCCCACAGTCGTTTAATGAACAAAGTAAGAGCATACGGACTATCAGACCAATTGTGTGATTGGATTGAGGAGTTCCTAGATAACAGAACGCAGCACGTCATTCTCAATGGAGAGAAGTCTTCCGAAGTAAGAGTGATTTCAGGTGTGCCGCAGGGGAGTGTCATAGGACCGTTGCTATTGACAATATACATAAATGACCTGGTGGATGACATCGGAAGTTCACTGTGGTGTATCGAGAGGTTGCAACAATGGAAAATTGTACTGAAATGCAGGAGGATCTGCAGCGAATTGACGCATGGTGCACGGAATGGCAATTGAATCTCAATGTAGCGAAGTGTAATGTGATGCGAATACATAGAAAGATAGGTCCCTTATCATTTAGCTACAAAATAGCAGGTCAGCAACTGGAAGCAGTTAATTCCATAAATTATCTGGGAGTACGCATTAGGAGTGATTTAAAATGGAATGATCATATAGAGTTGATCGTTGGTAAGGCAGATGCCAGACTGAGATTCATTGGAAGAATCCTAAGGAAATGCAATCCGACAACAAAGGAAGTGGGTTACAGTATTCTTGTTCGCCCACTGCTTGAATACTGCTCAGCGGTGTGGGATCCGCACCAGGTAGGGTTCATAGAGGAGATAGAGAAGATCCAACGGAGAGCAGCGCGCTTCGTTACAGGATCATTTAGTAATTGCGAAAGCGTTACGGAGATGATAGATAAACTCCAGTGGAAGACTCTGCAGGAGAGACGCTCAGTAGCTCGGTACAGGCTTTTGTTAAAGTTTCGAGAACATACCTTCACCGAAGAGTCAAGCAGTATATTGCTCCCTCCTACGTATATCTCGCGAAGAGACCATGAGGATAAAATCAGAGAGATTAGAGCCCACACAGAAGCATACCGACAATCCTTCTTTCCACGTACAATACGAGACTGGAATAGAAGGGAGAACCGATAGAGGTACTCAGGGTACCCTCCGCCACACACCGTCAGGTGGCTTGCGGAGTACGGATGTAGATGTAGATGTAGAAGGGTACACGAATGGGCCTTCGTCAACAAAACCCATATCGATTATGTTTCGTTGAATGGGTCGCACGCTGACACTTATTGATGGCCCAGAATATAAATCTGCAGCAATTTACGGAAAGGTTGTACTTCAGTCACGTTGAACGATTCCCTTTAGTCGTCATTGGTCTCTTTCTTGCAGGATCCTTTTCCGGCCGCACCGATGTCGGAGATATGATGTTTTACCGTATTCCTGATACTGACGGCATACTCGCGAAATGATCGTACGAGAAAATCCCCACTTCATTGCTACCTCGGAGATGCTGTGTCCCATCGTTCGTGCGCCGAGTATAACACGACGTTCAAACTCAAATCTTGATAACCTGCCATTGTAGCAGCAGTAACCTATCTAACAACTGCGTCATACACTTGTGTTATATAGGCACCGTTTTCTGCCTGTTTACATATCTCAGTATTTGAATACGCATGTCTATACCAGTTTCTTTAGCGCTTCAGTGTACTTCATCATTTTAAAAACGCACATGGCTAAACACTATACTTCAAATGGCGAAATAAGATTCCTGATGGCAGGCAGCGTTGTTGCCAGCTTCCATGCACGAAGGCAGAAGACTGCCATCAGTACTTCTTGAAAGCGGCTTCATGGACGTTCCGATAGTGTATTTTGGAATTTGCTAAGTCAGCCATGGTTTTTCCGATAGTCAAGGAAAGCCGCAACGGTGGGGAAGTCTCTGGTCGGAAATGTCAGTCTCGGAAGTTCTGCAGTACCCACGGCACCTACTAAAGTAGGTTCAAATGGCTCTAAGCACTATGGGACTTAACATCTGAGGTCATCAGTCTCCTAAAAACTTAGAAGTACTTAAACCTAACTAACCTAAGGACATCACACACATCCATGCCCGAGGCAGGATTCGAACTTCCGTGCGCAGCAGTAGCGCGGCTCCGGACTGAAGTGCATAGAACCGCTCGGTCACATCGGCCAGCTACAAAAGTGGTAAAGCTACGGTCAGAAATTCTACGGAACCCTGAAAGCCATAGTCGCTTGGCAACACTCAGGTGTTGCTATAGAAATAGATACATAATCGCTTTACTTTGCTCGTCGTGGAAGGTACCTAAACCACCCTCGCAAACAGCACTTTTTTTTTAAAGCCAGGTTCTCTCTCAAATGAGCAACAAACAGGAAAAGTTTGTAAATTTTTTTGGAGTCCATGAAAAGACATACAAAGGATCTGTTTGGAGATAATGACCTTGATACTACGAACTTTATTTTAGATTCTCAATACAAAAACAGAATGGCGCCCGTAATTATGGTTTGATCAAGGGCCTGCAAATCTGAAGTACGCAGACTGCGTGCAATGTAGCTGCTGGGGGTTATCTGAAATCAAAAATGGATAACATGAGTCGAATATTAAATGTATAGTAGCTTATACCTAACCACAATGAAGTAACCCTAAGTTTAACGATTTGGTGCTAACTCGAATTCATTTCGGTTTTTGGGGCTTTGCTTCACTCATTATGGCTTTACAAAAATAGTTAATGTTACCAAATTTCTTATATTATAGTATAAGGTCCCAAGAAAAAAAGTTTACTTTGCGGGGTCAAAGTTAGAAGTTAAAAGGTTGAACAGTTTTTATTTAAGGCTGCAAGTAGTAATGAAAAATAGATTCTTGAGAAAAAACCGTTTAAAGTTACGGAAAACATCTATATGTATTATTAGTTGAGTTTATATAAAAACTACGTGTTATTACTCATTCTTGATTTCGCTTAACGCGAATCTCAAGGTAGATTTTCGAAATTCAAAGTTGCTAATGCAATATGGCGGACCAAAAATTATGTTTTGACCAATTTTGACCAAAATTTGACCAAAACTAAATGTATTCGTCTCCTGTGCCTAGTCTGGTTGAGTTGGATATGCAGCGTTCGGCAGCTTCCATACGTTGTTCGTCATCTTTTTCGGCGAATATGTTTGCATACATACTGTGAACGAGCGTCACGGTTCGAGATTTCAACCTGAGCAGGGCGTCTCCTGCTGAGAGTCCTGCTGCGGCCGTGACACTGCTTCGAACAAACTACAAAGAAGCTTTTGCAACGCACCGCTTACGAAACCTTTTCGTCCTAACGTTCTAAACACATACACCCTTCAAAACACGCAATTAAAAAATCGAATTTTCGACAATTTTGAATGAGAACCTGGAGCTAATTGTCTGCGATCTTCTCCCTCCACAAGGACAAGTGGTAGATTACACGGAAAATTTTTTGAATGTTACTTACTGCAACTGTTTTGAAATCTTCACGAAGGACATAATACAGATGTGTACCGCTCAGAAGCAAAAGGTCCTTTACGGCTATGGCTTGTAGTCTGCCAGGCGCAGACTTCTTGCCATTTGCTTGACCACTTGGCTATTCGCGATGGATCATCACACTCCTACACCCCAGCAATATTTGACAGATGACTGTAGAAAGGAAAGATTGTAACATGCTAACAGATCATTAATATTCAAGTTAACGATTCCGCAATCGTCTGTACTTTCGACTCTTCAAGAGCTGGTGCAAGTGGAATGTTAAATCACAGTGAACTCCAAGAAACGACAAAACATTGGCACAGCTTTGGGGTGCAGTAGAATGTTTGTAATAGAGAAAATAGAGCACTAGATTAGGCAACTTCAGTAAGTTACTTCCCGCAAAATAACATCATTTCTACAGGTGCCCTATAAGTCATCAGTGACATACCTGTTATCATCGACAGGTTTCTGAAATACCTGTTGATTGAGATGTGTCACAAATCTTTCTAATCTGTTGGATATGCTTATGCATCTCTAATATCGACTCCGGTGCAATATGAATCAGTTCTGTCTCATACCAAAAATGTTGGTCTATTATGAGGTTAGTATATTATGATGAATATTTAGAGTTGCATTTCTGGGGGCGGTAGATGTGAGTTGTTTCCTCTGTACGATATTTCTGCTGACTGTTTGCATCATACAGTTTTGTCTTTCATTTCAAATAATTACAACATACGATTATTTCACAAAATTCTCCCTTTATGTGGATAGGGCACAGGTGGCGTTAACTGCAGACCATAATCCCTTACAAACTTCGTGGGACGCTTATCGTCCATATTAAAGTCCACTCTGTTAACTCATGGTTGGTCACTTCCACTTTTTGTAAGAGTGAGCCCCCTACAACATATTTAGATCTGACTGGATCTTTATAGCAGAAGAACATCATTCCAGTCATCTCCTTCGAAGTTACAACGTCATACGGTTAATTTTTTGCACTGATAAATCGAATGTCTTATAGCTTGCTGTTAAAGATAAAAATGAGGTTGTCACGCATGCGTGAACAGTGTTACGAAAAGCAACGTGGGATTCATGAATTCCCACCACAAGATGAAAGGAACACACAGTTTCAAAGAAATTAGGACAGGGTGCAAGATGACTGGGGTTCAATACTCAACTGGCGGATATGCTGTAACAAAGGCGAAGTATCTCGCATAGCACTCCAACAGGTTTAGTGTAGATGTCTCCAGGTGCAGAGCAATAAGAAAACTGTAGCACGTACTTGAAGTATCCTCAACGATTACCAAGATAAGACGTTTTATTGCACTCACTTTCTTAAGTACCGTTAAGTTGGAAGGAGACGCTCCCGTTACTTTCTAATTGGCACTGAACGTGCTGAATGCAGCAAAGGTCACTTAGAATGAATATTATCAGCAATAACTTACCAGTACTGATTGCAACAAACAAGGCCATCAAATTTACCTCTTATCGATGATATGCTCTTTATGATGTTTGGTTTGGTTTGTAGGGGGCTCAACTGCGCGGTCATCAGCGGCAGTACAAACTCCCTTTCTTCACACAGTTCATTTTTTTTTTTTTTTCAAATTCCAATCGAGCCACTGTCACGAATGTTGACGATGATGAAATGACGAGGACAACACAAACACCCAGTCTCCGGGCACAGGAATATTCTCTTTATGGAGATTCGTTTAGACCTAATGGACCAGCCTAGAGCCTTTGTGTTCCCAGTAATACAACAGTCGAAAGAGAAGAGAAAAGCGGTAACTGAAAGAACACTTCATACAGATGTTTGCATTTAAGTGTGAAACAAGTGGTCTAATTTTCATATACATTCCTAAGGCTCACGAATATCAGTGAATAGTACGGCGTTGAAACTGGACGCCGTTCATTTATGCTTGATATCATAAAACGTTTAGGGTCCAGTGTTCGACGTCACACAGCCATTAGCACACCCTACACATTTTACAGAAAGTATAGCTGTGTTTTCTAAGTGTCTCATAAACAAGCAGGATTGATAGAAGACACCGAAGAAGTTCGAAGAAGGGCGGCTTGTTTTGTGTTTTCACGAAAAATACGACTATAACAAGTGTATACACAAGAAAGTAGCAAAATATGTAAACATCCGCGGAACAGTGAAATGGTACTTTACAAATAAAGCACAAAAAATATCACGAACGTGTTGTTATCAAGTAATGGCCGTTCCCACATCATTCTACAGAAACGAGTCGTGGGCCGTTTGCAAACGAAAAGAAACTAAGATTCGGGCCACCGGCATGAGGTTTCTTAATGTTGCGGAAGACATACCAGAGTAGGGAAAGCTCGTGCAGGTCGGCAGACTTACAGCACCGGCCACTGCTGCGATTTGCCTTTCCGCCTCCAAATGACAAAAGTGTAAGTAGAAGCAGTCTTCTGTATCCATGTGCACTGGATTCGATATTTAGGTGCCTGTGGTATCCGTCTATAAGGTAAGTGATTAATTTCGTTGCTATATTTCGATTATCTATATTACTTAAGGAATGACGTCTAACAAACGTTTCATGATAATTTCTATAAAATAACATACAATATAGTAGATCCTACTGCCGCGCGGGGTAGCTGCGTGGTCTAGAGGCGTCTTGTCACGGTCCGTGCGGCTACCCCGTCGGAAGTTCAAGTCCTCCCTCGGGCATGGGTGTGTGTGCATGTGTGTGTGTGTGTGTGTGTGTGTGTGTGTGTGTGTGTGTGTGTGTGTCTGTGTGTTGTCCGTAGTGTAAGTTAGTTTAACTTAGATTAAGTAGTGTGCAGGCTTATGGACCGATGACCTGAGCAGTTTGGTCCCATAAGATCCTACTGCGTGTTTGTCATGCAGCACCGGCCACCTGAACGTCTTTCAGTATCAGCCTGAAGTAATTTTTTAAATTATATTCTCTACCTCTTACTTCTTTTTACACTAAAATGGCGGAAAATGAGAAAAAAATAAGAGAAAAATGGAATGAAGAGTGCATGAAAATGGCTGTGAGCGAGGTTATGTCTAACAAAATGACCACGAGGGAGGCTGCTGAAGTACTTTCAACAATTAGAAAAGAAAAAGTTCACCACCGGAGAAAACAGATTAGGAGCAGAAAAATAATGTCTGCGCAGGAGTTGAAGAAAGCTGAACTTAAGTCAAGTGATCCAAAACAAAATAAACATGCAAATGATGGCCATGGAAAGACAATTACAAAGCGGAGAAGAATTTACAGAAAATGATGGGTCAACAGAACAGACTGAAAAGCGCACTATGTGTTTGGAGTCATTTACAGAAAACAGGGTACTTGGTACACAGCACCAACTGTAGAGACTGTGCACATGTTGGATTTGTGGATCAGGACAATATTTTGCACCGTATGTGTGATCTCTGTAAAACAGTGAGTTAGACATTGGTGAACTGGGCTGAAATAGTAACAATCAGTTCCCATGCTTGTGTGTTCTATTATTATTCGGTAAGTATCAATGCAGTGTATAATTAATAGCCAACATTATCACAGAAAAGAAAATGACAGATGCTGCGAAACACTTTTCTACAAGCGTTGTAATTCTAGCTCTTTCACTTTCGATGGGATTAAGCACTATACGCTTTGCTATACATACAACATGTGTTGAGGTAAGAGAATAGTATATTAATATTCCGATAAACCGGACTGATACTGCACGACTACACAGATTCATAAACAGCAATATTATAAAGAACCTTATGGTTAATTTTAGCCGTAAATTGTACCCTCAAAAATAATTTGTTCGATTGAGAAGGATGGTGTATCTTATGCTTAGAGTTACTGTAAGTAATGTATCTTTTTTTATTATATAGTTGTCCAGAAATTGTTACTGCATTCTGTTTTTATGCCATGGAGGTGGAGATTCTATTTCATAAACTTGTTTGCAAATGTGTTGTGCGTGTTTCCACGGTTCACTGCCTTAGGAGTTCAGAGTGTCTTATTCCAAACTTAATGTTTGTCTTCACACTATCCTGAATGACTTTCGTTGAAGGTTAATTGACGTATGTCTACACAGTTTCAAATGAATTCAGGATTACAGAGTGTTCGTAATTTTGTTATTCATGGTCACTACAAATCATCTCGAGTATGTAACAGAACATTTATCCCTTCATCTTATATATTCGTAAGACTTGTGTGGTATTTCCAGTAACTGACGACAGAGTGTATAGTGCTCGTCACGTTCTTTTTGAGACAGATATAGCTCATTCACAGGCTTTCGACATCTTTTTAATAGAAAAAGCCACGTTGTAGCAATGGTTTCCAAGCACGGAGGTGTTGTGGTATCCGCCCACCCGCTGAGGGTAAAACCTAACCTACTTCATACATAGAATAGATTCTACGAGGTCTGTGAGAAAAGCAAAGAGACCCACAACTATGCGAGCGATGTGGAATCGCTTTGTTGTTCTGCTTGTGTAAATTGGTGTATTCATCTCTTCCAGATTCTCAGTCAGAATTTCAGCTCCGTAAAGCCATCACGTGACTTTTTGAGAACGCCATCAGTGAAGATTTAGGAAAATGGAACAATTGAATATAGAACAAGTTTGTGCGATCAAGTTTTGTGTTAAACTTGGGGAATCCTCAAGTGTGAACTTCGAAAAGTTGAAACAGGCCTATGGGAATCATTGCTTATCTACAGCACACACACATACACACGTATCGTTTTTGGAAGGCCGATAACACATTGAAGATTAACCTAGCTCAGGGAGACCTCCAACTTCACTTGTGTGTGCACTTGTGAGGACAATCGAAAAAACATGTGCTTTTATCTTCTTGAGAGGATTGCCAATGACTATGAATGGTTCAGTCGTGTGATCCACAGTTCGTGAGTTTTTGAGTACGATCCTGAGAAAGCGGTAAAGTGAGGAGCGCCGCATTCAGACATCGTCTTGACTGAAAAAACTCGAATAAGTAAATCAGAGATCTTAACAATACTGATTTACTTTTGGCAGTAGGGGTGACGTGCATAAAGAATATGCTCCTCTGGGACAAACTGCCAACCAAGTGTTTTACAAATAAGCCCTTTGAAGGCTCAAGAAAAGGGCGAATCGAGTGGGGCCGGAGATTGAAAACAACTGGGTCCTGCATCATGACATCGCACCCTGTCACACGGCCACTGACATCACGAATTTTTTTACTTGAAACGGCATCCCTGTTGTTCCACAACAACCTTATTCACCTCGTATGAGTGCTGTGTGACTTCTTTCTTTACGCGAAATTGAAAAACTCTTAAGAGCACGTCATTTTGTGACCCTGGAGAACATTCAAAAGAATGGGACAGAAATCAAGGCTCAACCCTTTCAGTGGTGTTGCCAAGACTGAGAACAATGACTCCGCCGGCCTATAGCTGGCGAAGGGGACAATTCTATTGTTAAAAAAAAAATACTTTAGTAGATAAGAACGACCCTCATTAATTTTCTCATGCATCTCGTAACATAAGCTAATCTCCTTGACCCCACCTAAAACTGACGGAGACCGACTGCAGTGTTATCATGCGACCTCTGGCAACTGTGTCTGACGGTCGTTGTCACTGTGAATACAGCCTAATACTTGAAGTGGAGAAGAAGAAGAAGAAATAAATTATAGCACATTGATCTCACACACTCGAAAATCACCTCAGTGCAGCATAAGACAAGCACTACAAGACTAAACGAACTGAATATAACACAATATTAGATACACACATATAGTCATACATTCTGCACAGAGCATAATTTAATCATCACTAACGTCTTGTTACGTAGATAACCTCCACAACAGCCACGTAGGGTGCTTCCCGTAGGGTGCATACGTCATTGGCAAAACAGATGGAAAGCGGAAGGTGCTAGATCCAGGCTATAGTGTGGATGCGGAAGAACATTCCCGTGAAGTTATGTGAGTTCCTCTCGGCTGACGAGACTTGAGTGAAGCCTTGCGTTGTCGTGGAGAAGGAGTTTTTTTGCCTTTTTGTGACGACGTCAGCGCTTAAATCGTTTCCAGGGGACGGCACTATACATCTCCGAGTTGGCTGTTGCACCTCTAACATTCTGCGTGGTGTCTGTTTGTTCTATATCGTGTCTCCCTACCACTTTCGCACAACGACGCTCTGAGCGTGTTTTTTAGGGAATTGAAAAGTTTGAACATGTCACCTGTTGCTGGTAAGGAGACGCCAGACCACACATGACATGTAGAATTCAGAAGAGTTCAGTGAGACTAGCGATGATATAACCAAATACTAAATGATCTCAGCGTCAGCTCCACTGCACTCCCTGTAAAGGAATCTTAATTCTAACTAAATATTGTGGAAAGGGTTCAAGGCTTTCCTATTTTTAGTTACCTGGTAAAATAACGTCGAAAAAGCAGTTAAGTTTACCATTGGAAATATTATTCTACTCACAAAACATTGTTTATAAATTGCACTATTGATAAAAGGAAATGTTTTAATACAGGATGGTAAAAACCAACTGCGTTCAACAAAAATGTGCACGAATATTCACTGAATGGGTTTCCAAGTTCTACAACGGATCGAAGGATGACCTATGCCATATCACATCTATAATCTAGGTTTAAATTAAGTTTCACAAAAGAGAAAACTATCAAAATGGTCTACAGTGACCCTCAATTATCTTTAATTACTTATCTAACTTGTCGTAAATTACAGTGGCTGATGTAGCTTCTCAATAATTATATAACAGAAAAAATCATCCCGTTTCAGATTTTTACTTCAAAGTACCAAATGTGAACACCATGAGCTTTAATTGACGATCGACACTAGTATTGCGCAAAAAGGGGGTGCAACAGATGAGACTTCTGCAGTTCTGAGTGAAGCTTTATGCGCTGTTATGCGGCATCGCGTGCGTTCATTACATTGTCGGTGTTCGTCAGGGGGCGGCGGGCAGCACAGCCCCGCTCACCTCACCGTTTCGGAAGCAACTCCCTCCTAATTTCTCCTTACTACAATTTACTGAAGTTGGTTTAAAAAAACTATCTGGCTGTGTTTTCATCTGACCAATCAGGGTCTCAATGTTAACCTTAAGGTCCGCCTTCAAAAATTCTGTCTATTCAATGAGAAACGTTATACTTTTCGTGGTGGGGCAATGTTTTTAAAGTTTGCAACGTAACAGAGCCGCAAAAAAGTCTCACGCTAAAACTTGCAGTTCCGGTGGCTCTTTTTGTGTTATCATAAGATCTGTACTGTTCTTCTGGAGGGCTCTATCTTTTAACATGGGCTGGGAGGTGGTCCTGACATAACAGAGACGCGAAAAAGTCTCACGCTAAAACTTGCTGCTGGGGTGTGATCCTAGCGGTTAGCTGGCGACAGGGGTGTCCGTCCCTTATCGTAGGGCCTTCCAGCTTAACACGGTTCTGCTCGCGGCTTCTGTTCTCGTTTCTCCCTTCGGAACTGCGTCTGTCTCACGGTGGGAAGGTATAAAATGCATTTAGGCATTCTTGTGTTAGTCTGTGGTATGCCATTTGCTTACTCGTTACTCGTATTATTCGGAGCTATGTGACATACTACTGGATTTGCTTATCATGTCAGGGTTTTCATGGTAGGTGTTGGATTTGCCTGGCACCTTACACACCTTGAGGGATGATACCAAATAGAAGAACTTCTTCAGAGTTTCAGAAGACAGTCACCATGACTTTACCGGCTGAGAGTGTAGCACTGAACTTTTTGTTCGAAAAAGAACTGGCGTGGAGCCACTCCATGGATTGCAGTTATGTTCCCAGTTGGAATTAATGAACCAATCTTTCATCGCCAGTAATGATGTTCGACAAAAAATTGTCATGATCCACCTCGTAACGCGCAAACTATTCCGCCCAGATGGCTCTTCGTTGCTGTTAAGGGTCTTCAGTTAACCACTGAGGTACCGGACGGGGACACACCTTTCAGTACCCAAAGTGGAGAACAAAGGTGTAAGCACTACCAACGGAGACGTAAAGTTGTAGAGCGAAAAGCTTGACCGTGATCCTTCGATTACATCGAATGAGAGTGTCCGCACATTCCAGCATTGCAGGAATCACAGCTGTGTGAGGCGGCCTGGGAGCCGGAGATGTGTTGCTTTACTTACTAAATGCTTCTTGTACAATGGTAAGACAGCCACTTAGGGATTAGTTTTTTAAATTGGAAGACATTTCCAGGGGCAGATGTGAATTATGACCACAATTTACACTCCTGGAAATGGAAAAAAGAACACATTGACACCGGTGTGTCAGACCCATCATACTAGCTCCAGACACTGCGAGAGGGCTGTACAAGCAATGATCACACGCACGGCACAGCGGACACACCAGGAACCGCGGTGTTGGCCGTCGAATGGCGCTAGCTGCGCAGCATTTGAGCACCGCCGCCGTCAGTGTCAGCCAGTTTGCCGTGGCATACGGAGCTCCATCGCAGTCTTTAACACTGGTAGCATGCCGCGACAGCGTGGACGTGAACCGTATGTGCAGTTGACGGACTTTGAGCGAGGGCGTATAGTGGGCATGCGGGAGGCCGGGTGGACGTACCGCCGAATTGCTCAACACGTGGGGCGTGAGGTCTCCACAGTACATCGATGTTGTCGCCAGTGGTCGGCGGAAGGTGCACGTGCCCGTCGACCTGGGACCGGACCGCAGCGACGCACGGATGCACGCCAAGACCATAGCATCCTACGCAGTGCCGTAGGGGATCGCACCGCCACTTCCCAGCAAATTAGGGACACTGTTGCTCCTGGGGTTCGGCGAGGACCATTCGCAACCGTCTCCATGAAGCTGGGCTACGGTCCAGCACACCGTTAGGCCTTCTTCCGCTCACGCCCCAACATAGTGCAGCCCGCCTCCAGTGGTGTCGCAACAGGCGTGAATGGAGGGACGAATGGAGACGTGTCGTCTTCAGCGATGAGAGTCGCTTCTGCCTTGGTGCCAATGATGGTCATATGCGTGTTTGGCGCCGTGCAGGTGAGCGCCACAATCAGGACTGCATACGACCGAGGCACACAGGGCCAACACCCGGCTTCATGGTGTGGGGAACGATCTCCTACACTGGCCGTACACCTCTGGTGATCGTCGACGGGACACTGAATAGTGCACGGTACATCCAAACCGTCATCGAACCCATCGTTCTACCATTCCTAGACCGGCAAGGGAACTTGCTGTTCCAACAGGACAATGCCCGTCCGCATGTATCTCGTGCCACCCAACGTGCTCTAGAAGGTGTAAGTCAACTACCCTGGCCAGCAAGATCTCCGGATCTGTCCCCCATTGAGAATGTTTGGGACTGGATGAAGCGTCGTCTCACGCGGTCTGCACGTCCAGCACGAACGCTGGTCCAACTGAGGCGCCAGGTGGAAATGGCATGGCAAGCCGTTCCACAGGACTACATCCAGCATCTCTACGATCGTCTCCATGGGAGAATAGCAGCCTGCATTGCTGCGAAAGGTGGATATACACTGTACTAGTGCCGACATTGTGCATGCTCTGTTGCCTGTGTCTATGTGCCTGTGGTTCTGTCAGTGTGATCATGTGATGTATCTGACCCCAGGAATGTGTCAATAAAGTTTCCCCTTCCTGGGACAATGAATTCACGGTGTTCTTATTTCAATTTCCAGGAGTGTATTTGTTATGAACTGCAGATTAAAACTAAAGAAACTGCAAAAAGGTAGAAAATAAAGGAGATAGGACCTGAGTAATTTGAAAGAACCAAAGGTTGTTGAGAGTTTTAGAAGCAGCATTAGTCAACGATTGACTAGAACAGGAGAAACGAATACAGGGGAAGACGAGTGGATAGCTTTGAGAGAAATCAGTGAAGGTAGTTGAAGGTAGTTAAGAAGACAAGGCCTCGTAGAAATCCTTGGATTACACAGTAGATACTGAATTTAATTGATCAAGGGAGAAAATTCAAAAATGCAGCAAGTGAAACATGCTGAAGGGAATACAAATATCTAAAAAATGAGACTGACTGCCGGCCGTGGTGGCCGAGAGGTTCTAAGCGCTTCAGTACGGATCACGCGACTGCTACTGTCGCAGGTTCGAATCCTGCCTCGGGCATGGCTGTGTGTGTTGTCCTTAGGTTGGTTTGGTTTAAGTAGTTCTAGGTTCTAGGGGATTGATGACCTCAGATGTGAAGTCCCATAGTGCTCAGAGCCATTTGATTTGAGACAGACAGTAAGTAAAAAATCCCTAAGCTGGAATGACTAGAGGACAAATGTAAGGATTTAGATGCACAGATCACTAAAGGAAAAATAGATATCTTCTACAGGAAAATTAAAGGGGCCTGTGGAGAATAGAGTAGCCACTGTATGAATAGTAAGAGCTCAGATAGAATACCAGTCATACGCAAAGAAGGGAAAACTGAAAAGTGGAAGCAGTATATAGAGGATCTTTGCAAGGGAGATGAATTTGGAGGCTGTATTGACGGAATGGAAGAGGAGGTAGATGAAGATGAGATGGGAAATATCAAACTGCGAGAAGAATTTGACAAAGTACTGAAAGATGTAAGTAGAAACAAGCCCACGGGAGTGTACGACATTCTGTCAGACTACTGTCAGCCTTGCGAGAGCCAGTCATAACAAAACCTTTCCATCTGGTGAGCACGATACAGGAGACAGGCAAATTATCCATTGACTTCTAGAAGAGTACAATAATTCTGATACCAAAGAAAGCAGGACCTGACAGTAGTTGCAAAATACTAACACGAACTCCTTACAGATGAATGGAAAAACTGATAGAAGCTGACTTCGAGGAAGATCAGTTTGGATTCCGGAGAAATGCTGGTACATGCGAGACAATATTGACCCTACGAATTATCTTATAAGGTAGGTTAAGGGAAGGCAAACGAACATTTATGGCAGTTGTATATTTAGAGAAAGTTTTTTACAGTTCTGAGTGGAATCCTCTCTTTGAAATTCCGAGTGTGGAGAGATAAATTATAGGAAGTCAAAGGTTATTTACAACTTGTGGAGCAAACAGACGGCAGTTAGAAGAGTGAAGGAATATGGAAAGGATGCGGTGATTGAGAAAGGCTGTTATTCAATCTGTACACTGAACAAAAGTAGAGGAAACCAAAGGAAAATATGGAGAAAGAATTAAAGTTCAGGAAAAAGATGTAAGAACTTTTAAAATTAGACGATGACATTGTAATTATGTCAGATAGAGCGACGGAAGAACATTGAAACGTGGATACAGCACGAACATAAAAATCCAAAACAACGATAATGGGATGTAGTCGACTTAAATCAGGTGATGCTGAGGGAATATTATGAAGTGAGGCACTTGTGGTCTTACATGAATTTCGCTATTTCGGCAGTAAAATAACAGACGATGGCCGATGTAGAGAGGATATAAAATGTAGACTGGCAATGAGAAGAAAAGAGTTCCCGAAGAAGGGAAATTTGAAAACATCGAATATAGGTTTAAGTCTTTTTTAAAATTATTTGTATGCTGTGTAGATATGTATGGAAGTGGAACATTAACGATAAGCAGTTTAAACAAGAAGACAATGGAAGGTTTTGAAATATGGTGCTACGGTAGAATGCTGAAGATTAGATGGGTAGATCACGTAACTAATGAGGAAGTACTTGTCAGAACTAGAGACCTACAAAATTGTGACAACCTGTCCAGAAGAAGCGATCGTTTGGTAGGACACATTCTGAGGCATCAAGGGATCACCCATTTATTATTGCAGGAAAGTGTGAGAGGTAAAAATCGTAGAGAGAGACAAAGATATAAATGCAGCAAGCAGTTTCAGGTGGATGTATGTTGCAGTAGTTACTCGGAGCTGAAGAGGCTTGTACCAGATAGAGTAACATGAAGAGTTTCATCATACCAGTCTTAGGACTGAAAACCGCAATATAAATGTCGTACAGACGTATTTAAAACAATTATGTCCGGTGACTTCACTTCTTTCTGTAACATTTACATAAAATTCATGGTTTGTTTCCTAGTAACTTTAACTTTTCATCCACACAACAATAAACGAGTTTAGCAACTACGTCCTCTATAGTTTCCTGTCAGAATAATCAGAGTACAATTGTTAGCTGCTGTTGAACAGATTCGAGTTATTTCCCAAAACTGTGTGAACAGATTACAAATAATTTTTGCTGCACAAAAACGTTGTTTATTACCACATAGGTGAGAAATCCTTTCAGGCTGTACTCTGTGGCTGTTCGAGATGCCGTTATGAAGTCTTGGGTCTTTCCAGACTAATAGTCCAGTAGGTTGTGACTGGGGTACCGAGGATGCTGGCAGGCAATACTTGGGAGAGTAACGGGAAAACTGCCAAAAACCATGGTCGTACTGCGGGATTGGGACGATTTCAATTTATTTCTGGGAGAACGTTATCCATTGTCGGACACAAAAATTACAATTTAGTGAAGTTACTTGAGTAATAAAATATGTATGTGTGTGAGTGTGTGTGTGTGTGTGTGTGTGTGTGTGTGTGTGAATAGATTACGACTAAAAGAAATATTTTCTGGAATAGCAACAAAACGTAATCCCGACTTCAAGTCGTCGTTAGTTTGTTTTACGCCAAATAGCCCACCTTATTAATTTTCATGTTTATTCTAAGTCTAACCCTTTGAGTCATTAACAGCAACTAAGGTTTGCACTTCCAAGCCCCTGTTCGCTTTTACGCGGTGGGTGCACTAGTTTGACTTAGAAAACAACAGTATCAGCGATTATATCTTCTGTGGTGAATGTCGTTCTCGCCGTACTGCTGTCTGTGTATAACTCGCTTTGATTGTCGATGTCATTCGACGACAACATCCGATAGTTGAAACCGGCAAATTGTTATTCAGTTGACCTGCAGCATACAGTTCAGCCAATGTATTTCGCCCTCAGAAATCTAAAAAACAGTCTGTGAGAATCACAGTTCAAAATGGGGACCATCAAATATTCTTATAGCGCTGAAAAATTCTGCTGTGTGTACAGACATTGAAATTTAATAACTTCTATTCATGGATTTATTTTATGAAACAATTCTGAATTATAAGACAACGCCTTCACAAATAATTTTAGAATAATTGATATTCACCCAGCGTCTCCGCGTAGTCAATTATATTTGTTATTTTAGACAGAGTTGACAGAGCTTCATAGCACTTATTTTTAAGACAGGTCTTAGTTCCACTACAGATACACACTGGTCGTCACTTCTCTAATCCCTTTTTGATTAAGCATACACGGCTTACAGTTCCAATTATTTTACTGTTATAGTTTTCATCAATATACAGAAGGCACTAACATGGCTGTTTTCTTTCAACACTAGTCTTCCTCGCTCTCTCTCTCCTGTCTCTCTCTCTCTCTCGCTTCCTGAGTCATCTTAACTATTACGCATGCGTAAATTATAAATTTTCTCCAGCATCGCTGATTAACATCTTCACTTGGCAATGTTATATTCCGTGCAAAATAACAAAATAGTAAAACTAATTTACATAAATATCTGTTGACAGCAAATTTATATTTATACCATTACACCAGCACAACTTCAATACGACGTCTCCAAAGTGATCAATGAGTTCTAATGTTACATGTCTGCATGCAGATGCTACTCGGAACCGATGTCTGTCGTGAGTGCTTTCAGAATTACAGATAACGAATTTTCGAAAACTCCAAAATTAGCTTCTCTTAGCTAGAAATCTAATTACGGAATTGACATTAAAATTGTTCTTTTGTGGTTTATTTTATTCCTTTTAATTATAATTGTATATAAACAATTTTATGAGTCAGTGAAAAGTGAAAACAGCATTAGAAACGTTAATACGAACTTAGAACAATGCCAGATGATTTAAAATAAATTTATTTAGTATGAAACTATATTCAGGCTCACATGAGAAGAATAAATGTTTTTAGATCATTAATAGCTCACGACTATTTTTGTGACATACTAAAATGAGAGCTGAATACTCGAAACTAGCTGCATCATAAATAAATATATTAATGGAGGCTATCTGAAATAACGTAACAGCAACATTCCACTTTCATATTATGTGTCCCACTTTACACCGCTGTATATCACTATCCACGGATATTATTTAATATCTGTGAGTTCTTTGATTTA
The DNA here is from genome assembly GCF_023897955.1 of Schistocerca gregaria. Lineage (NCBI taxonomy): Eukaryota > Metazoa > Arthropoda > Insecta > Orthoptera > Acrididae > Schistocerca > Schistocerca gregaria. The sequence continues at coordinate 593,442,627 of NC_064923.1, read as the reverse complement.
TCACTATGATGTAAGTAAATTTTATGGAATTTATTTCCTTTTGCGTCATCTTTTATTCTTTATTCGGTTTTATACCTAGGTGCCATTACTTAATCCCAGCATAAATTTTTTCAAAGTCCTGTTGGATTTTATTATAGCTGCTCCGTCTTCAGTGGACTGCACCATCGCCAAGGAGCAATCTGAACTCGCTATTCGGTGCCTAACTGTTTTCTTTCTGAGACCTCGATTTTGTTGTAATTTGTTCAATCACCTAGGAGAGGTGTATCTGTATAGTCGTCCGGAAGTATTTTCGCTTCTATCGTTCTTATTTCTTACAACATCTCCAGGAATACCTATTTTCTTCGTATTTTCCGTACAAAATTTTTCTCTTTCTGCAAAATTTTTGTTTTATTCAGTGATAAATGCCATTGCAAATACGAAATTCATAGCGTGTTTCTGAATTTACTCAACTCTTATTTCTAGTATTGCTCCCATTCGTCCATTTTTTTATTCGTTCTGCACTTGATTATAATTTCTCTGGTTCACTATTCAGGACTTCAGATTTATGTACAACATTCAGACTTTTAACACCTTTTATTCCTTTCCAGCTTTATTCAGTCTCCTCCTGACAAGTAGCTAACGAGCCACCTCAAAAAGTCAAATACGATATTGTTTTTGGAAGAAGTCAGAAAGTGAAGCTGAAGGTTTGTACTCTTTCCTCCTTGAGGCTACCGTTTTGTTTTCATTTTCTACTCTCTTAGTTCACTTTCGTTCTGAAATGTTAGTGTAATTTTTAAGATCTTCCTGAACTATTACTTTTAAAATCTATATCTACTTTCGAGACACTTCCACCATCAGAGTTTCGTCTCACTTTAAACACATGTCCTTTTCTTCTCTTTTGAGAAAGTCTTCATTCATCTGAGCAGTTCCATTATTTATGTTCTAAATGACGTCGAATATAAGCGTAATTTTGTTACCAAGGTAGCTGGCTGTCTACCTTCAGTGACACCTCCTCCGGCTGGACATCACTTTCAGTGAGATCGGCGATGACAGTTGTGGACCTTAATACTGGTATTTGTTAGTCATCCAGTTTCATTCCATTTCTGTAATATCGAATACATTGGATGCTACCAGACACTTTTAGACTTAAAACAGTGTCGAATAACAAGTTCAAAGGTTGACATAGATGAGCAGCAAATACCTGAAAGTTATCAGCAGATCATGCACGTTAAGCATAATATCACTGTTATGGGGTAAGGTGAACGAAGCAGGTCACTTTTTTCTACACTCGTGACTTTCCGACTGTACTACTTTTTTATTTTAGCTCCCAGAAAAACTTTCTCATAGAAATATGACCATCGGGTGCTTATTGAATGACTGTTCTGTTGCTATAGTCAATCCCCTGTCGCTGATACGGAAAGTAATCGAAGGGTAAATATTTCAGAAGAGTACCCTGGTAACACAGCAGCCACACACGTAGTTAATTACTACCAGCAATCATTTGTAACACAATAGGAGTGACCAGTGTGTAATAATTACTTAACTTGCCCACAAGAACTTCCGAAACGTCCAGAATAAAAAAAAGGATTCTTCAGATTGAAAATCATTATTTAATGATGTATATTCGTGCCAAGATTCCTTTTGTCCACTGGTCCAACTCACTGTCGAATCGCGCTCCACATGACCGTTGCTTTCCTGTTTTTCTTAAGACAGGAGTTAATATTATTTAGTCTAAATTAGTGGTCGTCAAAGAGCCGTCTGCAGGTAGAATATGGTTTGAATTAAGTATTCGTGCATCCCACGATTCACAGATAGATTTTTAAATAATATGCATCCAGCAGCTAATAGCCGAATCCAAAACCGTCAGATAACGTTAACAGCTTCTTAAGAGTATAGTTTTCCTGCTCAGTAACAAAAACACAGAGATATAAATATTTTAGAATGTGCTTAATTTTAATTGGCGTTGGGGAGTTTGGCAGTAAGCTAAGTACAGTTGGCCCTCTGTCTCATGGACAGAGGGGTAATGAGCATGGCCACCGTGTGGTTAGAACATGTGAGATACTAAATGTTTTGTTGCATGTCTACTAATACTGACAATTAAAGGGTGTGCGCGACTGGACCCGAAAGTTGCAATGGCATAAACTTCTGATGGTAGTAAAATGGATTTCTGAATGGGAATTGTAGAGACGGTCACTTCAAATGCGGTAAGTATTTGGAAATGAAATATGAAATTAAATTAAGACTATTGTAATACAACGCAATGAGTAGAAGAAAAATAATATTCAAAACATTTAGTAAACATTTGGATATTGCGAAATGCATTTAAACATAAGCGCAGTTACTGTTATTAGGCAATTAGTCATTTACTCATACAGACTTCTCAACACTTCAACAGCCTGTTACAGTTCTAATCCTTTCGGTCCTATGGTGGCAGCAGTCTGGAACAGAAAAGTCGACATGGTGTGTTAGGAGTGAACTTAAGAATGGTCTGTTATACCATTTATTTTAGGGCATAATATGCTTAGTCTTAATTTATGAGTTCATACCAAAGAACAAACATGTTTTATTGGTTCTAACATTAAGTTAGTACCTTGATCTGTAGTTAAATTTTAATAACCAATTATTAAACATTGCATGTGTCGCTATGTCGGCTTTTTGATTTGGAATACCTCTCGTATCCGTGAACTGTGAAACTTGACCTATTTTAGTTAAAACATGACGGTACCCTGCTGGAATCTGCCTAAAAGGAACTAAAAGGTCAAACCCAGTCATCTCAAATGATCTGCTGACCTCCGATAATATCCCCAGTGGAATATGCTGATGACTTCATTTGGCTCATTTTGTACATGGCACACAGTTCTTTACAAAATATTCTATGTCCTGTTACAATATTGTCTGCCTACATATCACTCTGTTGTTCCACAAATTGCATGTCCAGGCGACACATGATCTTGTACCTGTTTGAATCATTCATATCGCGAATTGTATGGTTGCACAACATGTGGTCCAAGGTTTGTATGTTTACATAACTCTTTGACATGCTCTGAATTGTGGTTGTATTGCAGACAGCTTGCAGGCCACATCACCTTATTGCACCTCCTGCCATTCCACAAAGTTGGAACCAACTCGTTTTATGACGCAAACTTTCTGATTCAGATCATCTGCATTTCTGTGTAACTTGGCAGGTTTTTGAATCAGTTATAATCACATTCATTGGGTTTTAGTGCCCAATGCATTAACCAGCAAACTGGATCTTTTAAACATAGTGGCCATTTGAGCATTATGTTACTTGTTATGACCACAAATTTCTTCAGACAATTTGGAAAACTAATATCAGCACAGTTGTTAAAAATTCTTTCAATCAGCTGAACATACTTTTGCACTCCAGTGTACAGTGAAACGTCACTCATTCCTTCAATAGATGAGTGAATAGCAATGGAACTTCTGTAAATTTTGGTACAAACTTCCAGTAATCGTTCGCTAGCCCCGGGAAAGACTGCATCTCTTTTTCCATAAACTGTCCAGAAAAATCCTGTGTGGCTTTTATTACCCAGGCGTCCATGAAGACTCCACAAGACTAATTATATGCATAAAATACTCTCTTTCTTACAGCTTGATATAACACTTTTCTAATCTGGGTGTTAAGTGCATGACACACAACCACTTAAACAGTTCTATCAACTGCAGTATGTGCTTTTCCATGTCGTCCACAAAGACAATTATGTCATCTAAATGCATGTGATGGCGCTGTGTCAATCAACGCTGTATCCAGCCTCAGCGACGCTGAAATATGCCAGGGAGTTATTAAACCCAAACAGCATATACTGATAACGTCAAGATGGATCTTTTAAAACTGTGTTCTCGTGCTACCTCTAGCTGGCGCTAATCACTCCACATGTGTAGTAGAAAAATATCTCCATTTCCCTAGGTTATCTGAAGTTTGCATTGTATTTGGGATTGCATAAGCATCTGTATCAACATGTTTCTTCAGGAACCAGTAGTCCAAGAAACGTTTTACACCTTCATTCCATTTGCACTTCTCGTTAAGATGATTACCATTGATGTTCCCAAAAGACTAGACTTTTCCTTGATAACATCGTCTGTTGGTTAACAAATTTTTCATCACTGGTTGCAGGTAATAAGGTATATCATGCGGCTTACAAGACACAGGTAGTTTACTTGCAGGTAGTATTCAGTTCCATGTCACTCGAGTCGCTGGGAAAGACTTGAGTGGATTGAACAACACGTTATATTCTAATAATAATTGCTCCATTGCTATCTGCTCTGCTCCTTCCAGTGCATTTCATTCTCCTGCAATGCAGTTAAACTGGTTACCAGCTTTAGCTTAGGGTGTCAATGTCTTATTCCTGCATCCATGCAGGAAATACTGTGCTGTATCGAATTGCTCATTTACCTTTTGCAGCAACAGTATATACATTATGTTTACCAACAAATTAGTTTGTACACTCACATACAGTATTTTTCGCATACCTTTCAGTATGTTTTGGTCAAATTCATCCTGAGTGATCATGCACATTGTCTAAGTGGTTCCCTTGCACCACAGATGAACCTCGTGGCATTGTGGGACTGTGAGCAGTTTCCCACAGATGGAGTGATGTCTGATCGATTTCTACCATGCATTACTGGCTCTGAGCACTATGGGACTAAACATCTGAGGTCATCAGTCCCCTAGACTACTTAAACCTAACCAACTTAAGAATATCACACACATCCATGCCCAGCGCAGGATTCGAAACTGCGTCCGTAACAGCAGCGCGGTTCCCGACTGAAGCGCCTAGAACCGCTCGGCCACAACGGCCAGCAAGCATTATTAAAGGTCAATTTTAGCGTGATATTCAAGCAAGACATCTATCTCTAAAATTGTCTCAGTAACGATCGCCTATACTTGCACACAAATCTGGAAATTTTTTGCCTCAACCTGAAAACTCAAGACCTCTGAACATGGCAAAAACAAATTTCCATTTATTCCATTTAACCTACATTTTAATGGTCCCAACCTCTTATTCTCCATAAGGTCCAAACTTTCGACAGGCAGCAGTGAACCCATATCCAACTAAAACCTATTTTTTTAGCCATCGACTGAGCTCCATAAGCAATATTCCGCCATTGCGGACGTTTTGGCTGTGCTTATATTTACTGGGGCCGCCACGTGGTAGTTCTGGAGCCCCAGTGTTGTTAAAAATGGCTTACTACCCTAAACCCATACCCAATTATCACACCCCCTGTTAGACTTTGGCTCATATTGCCAAATTATATCTAAATTTTATTAGATTTTGTAATCACCAACATAACATCATATACCCATTCAACTCACGAAATTTAATTTCGCTTTCTTCTCCACTTCTGGGAGCTTCATCTTTTTGTATATGAGTCTCACTTCTATTACGTTGTGTTTTGAAGAGTGTCTGCTATTAGGGATTTTTTTTCCAAGATTGCATCGCTTACGATATTAAAACGTCAGTGAAAATCCAATGAAGCTTTGTGCAGATGTGTTGCACAGTGTCTCTAATATGCCCATTGATCGCGTCACATCCCATTTTACAATTCTGAGTACACAGTAAGCGCAAGAAGATGCCTAGTACAATAGAGGCTCCCAGCAAGTGTGAATTTCGTACTGTTATTCCATGTCTGCATGCTAAGGGGATTCCTCCCGATTTCATGCACCCAATATAACGTAACTATCATGCATGACAGCACAGTGCAGCAACATTGCAAGAACTGTGAAGTAGGATGCTGGCAGTCAGGAAAGGAAGCGAGCGTCAGCCAACGAGCTTGGTCAGCTAGTGGATCAGGCGATACGATAAAATCATCAAGGAAGCGCAGTTCAGAATAAGCGAATAGGAATGCGCTTCTTCATGATAATGCACGGCCTCTGACTGCACCTGCAACAAAGACGCCCCTCCAGCGTTTTCAGTAGGAAGTGTTTAATCGCCCACCATACATCGCAGACTTGGCTCCCTCTGATTTTCCTCGGTTTGCTGACATGAACCGCTAGCTATGAGCAAAATTTCGTCAGAAGTAACGAGCTGCTGATTAGAGCACAGAATTGGCGGGAAGCATAGGCGGCTGCCTTTCTATGACAAGGGTACTGGAAATCTGGTAGCAAACTACGACAAATGCCTAAGCCAGAACGACGATTATGGAGTGGAGTAGATGGAAAGTGTAGCCTAATATCGGAAATAAAACAGTTTTGATTATTACTTGGTTTCCATTTCGCAACCAATTGGACCTTAAAAAATAGCCCTCGTATGTGACTGGAAAAAGCGATGCACCCCTGTAGTTTATGACGTTTGTTTTCCTCCCTTCTTCCATAACGGGTTCAAAAGTTCCACAGCGATTTAGTTCTTGCCAGATTTCTTATTCTTTTGCGTTTATTATCCTAATTTTTATGTCCTTCGTGTGGGATTCAGTCGGGAAATTTTATCGGTGGTGCTCTGGATACCTGAGGTTCACAGATGAGAATGTAATGGTGTTTTAAATGTGTTATTTTATGGCATCTATTATAAAGGGGAAAACTATTCTGAAAAGTACTGCAATGAAATATATACTACAAGAAAGGATATCATTCCAGTTACAAAAGGAGGGCAATATACTGAAATCTGTTATGATTAATTAAAATAACTTTTGTTTAAAATAACAGCGCCCAGCCTTGTTATGGATACATGGCATGAGCAGCACTAAAATATTATACGTAAAATGTTTATTGTGATCTATCGAAAATCTAAACATCAGAAGGTATGGCTGATAAAATTGAGAATGAGAAAATATTATTCGTGAGTATCGCGTGGTGAAATACAGTTGTCTCTTCATAAGAAAACGTAAATTATTTACTATTTTGTACCTCAAACTATTGTCTTTGAGATGGTACTCAATCGCCGTGAAGCAGCCTATTTGAACCAGTGAAATGACACCACAAATTACGAGAAATACTGTAAATGTCTTAAAGTTACTAATACACTCCTGGAAATGGAAAAAAGAACACATTGTCAGACCCACCATACTTGCTCCGGACACTGCGAGAGAGCTGCACAAGCAATGATCACACGCACGGCACAGCGGACACACCAGGAAGCGCGGTGTTGGCCGTCGAATGGCGCTAGCTGAGCAGCATTTGTGCACCGCCGCCGTCAGTGTCAGCCAGTTTGCCGTGGCATACGGAGCTCCATCGCAGTCTTTAACACTGGTAGCATGCCGCGACAGCGTGGACGTGAACCGTATGTGCAGCTGACGGACTTTGAGCGAGGGCGTTTTGTGGGCATGCGGGAGGCCGGGTGGACGTACCGACGAATTGCTCAACACGTGGGGCGTGAGGTCTCCCCAGTACATCGATGTTGTAGCCAGTGGTCGGCGGAAGGTGCACGTGCCCGTCGACCTGGGACCGGACCGCAGCGACGCACGGATGCACGCCAAGACCGTAGGATCCTACGCAGTGCCGTAGGGGACTGCACCGCCACTTCCCAGCAAATTAGGGACACTGTTGCTCCTGGGGTATCGGTGAGGACCATTCGCAACCGTCTCCATGAAGCTGGGCTACGGTCCCGCACACCGTTAGGCCGTCTTCCGCTCACGCCCCAACATCGTGCAGCTCGACTCCAGTGGAGTCGCGACAGGCGTGAATGGAGGGACGAATGGAGACGTGTCGTCTTCAGCGATGAGAGTCGCTTCTGCCTTGGTGCCAATAATGGTCGTATGAGTGTTTGGCGCCGTGCAGGTGAGCGCCACAATCAGGACTGCATACGACCGAGGCACACAGGGCCAACACCCGGCATCATGGTGTGGGGAGCGATCTCCTACACTGGCCGTACACCTCTGGTGATCGTCGAGGGGACACTGAATAGTGCACGGTACATCCAAACCGTCATCTACATCTACATCTACATGCATACTCCGCAAGCCACCTGACGGTGTGAGGCGTTCTACCATTCCTAGACCGGCAAGGGAACTTGCTGTTCCAACAGGACAATGCACGTCCGCATGTATCCCGTGCCACCCAACGTGCTCTAGAAGGTGTAAGTCAACTACCCTGGCCAGCAAGATCTCCGGATCTGTCCCCCATTGAGCATGTTTGGGACTGGATGAAGCGTCGTCTCACGCGGTCTGCACGTCCAGCACGAACGCTGGTCCAACTGAGGCGCCAGGTGAAAATTGCATGGCAAGCCGTTCCACAGGACTACATCCAGCATCTCTACGATCGTCTCCATGGGAGAATAGCAGTCTGCATTGCTGCGAAGGGTGGATATACACTGTACTAGTGCCGACATTGTGCATGCTCTGTTGCCTGTGTCTATGTGCCTGTGGTTCTGTCAGTGTGATCATGTGATGTATCTGACCCCAGGAATGTGTCAATAAAGTTTCCCCTTCCTTGGACAATGAATTCACGGTGTTCTTATTTCAATTTCCAGGAGTGTATATACATATAAGGCTTGTCAATGTGAAATTATTTATACGCTCTTAGGTGTTTACGCCTGAGAGAAGTTGTGAAAATATTAAAAGAAATGTTACGGCCGGTAATGGCGGCCAACATTGACTTAACGGCGCGATCTTTATGCAGTCACTAAAATTTATAAATGTTACTACTTCCTGCATGGGGAAGGACTGCCTACTTAAATGAAACAGTAATAACTCTGATGTGTCAGCACATTTGGAATTCATCTTTTACTCAATGACACAAGATCAGCACAATAGGCTGTGAGGTGGTAGGACTGGACCAAGTGACACTTCAGGCAATCACCCGCGACAGTTGCACTGAACATTTATTTGACAAGTTTAAACAAGACAAGTAACAAATAAAACCATCAATACAATTTTAAAATTACTATTTAGGTGAGAGAAAGTTACTTCAAAATTTAAACATTCATAGACCACGGCACTTATGGTCTGTTACACATTTGGAAAAATGGGTGAAAAATTATTTACTCAAACACTATGATCAACCTGAAGAACAATTTACTAAAATTTAGCGAGGAAATGTAGTCTTTCGTTACCTCAGGGATTGGTATTACCAAAAGTAATTCAGAGTACAGGGAACAACGAATTTGATACCATGGCACACAACCACATTACTTAAATGGCAGACACCCTACAATGTAGGATATAAAATATAAAATTTCATGTGACCAAGCAACCTCGTGGGATTTAACAAACTACGCCCAGAAGCGGAGGCCCTCCCACTCAGCTGTTTCCAGTACATGCTCGACATGGGACCCCAAAATGGAGCAGCAAAGGGCACCAATAGGGACACAAAATCCCAGAATTAGTGGGTATCTACAACAGTCTGACATCTCCCTTAAGTAACTACACTCCTGGAAATTGAAATAAGAACACCGTGAATTCATTGTTCCAGGAAGGGGAAACTTTATTGACACATTCCTGGGGTCAGATACATCACATGACCACACTGACAGAACCACAGGCACATAGACACAGGCTACAGAGCATGCACAATGTCGGCACTAGTACAGTGTATATCCACCTTTCGCAGCAATTCAGGCTGCTATTCTCCCATGGAGACGATCGTAGAGATGCTGGCTGTAGTCCTGTGGAACGGCTTGCCATGCCATTTGCACCTGGCGCCTCAGCGTTCGTGCTGGACGTGCAGACCGCGTGAGACGACGCTTCATCCAGTCCCAAACATGCTCAATGGGGGACAGATCTGGAGATCTTGCTGGCCAGGGTAGTTGACTTACACCTTCTAGAGCACGTTGGGTGGCACGGGATACATGCGGACGTGCATTGTCCTGTTGGAACAGCAAGTTCCCTTGCCGGTCTAGGAATGGTAGAACGATGGGTTCGATGACGGTTTGGATCTACCGTGCACTATTCAGTGTCCCCTCGACGATCACCAGAGGTGTACGGCCAGTGTAGGAGATCGCTCCCCACACCATGATGCCGGGTGTTGGCCCTGTGTACCTCGGTCGCATGCAGTCCTGATTGTGGCGCTCACCTGCACGGCGCCAAACACGCATACGACCATCTTTGGCACCAAGGCAGAAGCGACTCTCATCGCTGAAGACGACACGTCTCCATTCGTCCCTCCATTCACGCCTGTCGCGACACCACTGGAGGCGGGCTGCACGATGTTGGTGCGTGAGCGGAAGACGGCCTAACGGTGTGCGGGACCATAGCCCAGCTTCATGGAGACGGTTGCGAATGATCCTCGCCGATACCCCAGGAGCAACAGTGTCCCTAATTTGCTGGGAAGTGGCGGTGCGGTCCCCTACGGCACTGCGTAGGATCCTACGGTCTTGGCGTGCATCCGTGCGTCGCTGCGGTCCGGTCCCAGGTCGACGGGCACGTGCACCTTCCGCCGACCACTGGCGACAACATCGATGTACTGTGGAGACTTCACGCCCCACATGTTGAGCAATTCGGCGGTACGTCCACCCGGCCTCCCGCATGCCCACTATACGCCCTCGCTCAAAGTCCGTCAACTGCTCATACGGTTCTCATCCACGCTGTCCCGGCATGCTACCAGTGTTAACGACTGCGATGGAGCTCCGTATGCCACGGCAAACTGGCTGACACTGACGGCGGCGGTGCACAAATGCTGCGCAGCTATCGCCATTCGACGGCCAACACTGCGATTCCTGGTGTGTCCGCTGTGCCGTGCGTGTGATCATTGCTTGTACAGCCCTCTCGCAGTGTCCGGGTCAAGTATGGTGGGTCTGACACACCGGCGTCAATGTGTTCTTTTTTCTATTTCCAGGAGTGTAGAAAGACAATAATTCGTTACAACACATCATCTGTATAATCAATAAACCTATTAATGAAGATCAGCTAAGCAGTACAAATCTATTGTGTGTGTAAGGTAAATTATACACTAAGCCGCGAGCGAACTAGATACACGGCCAGCCGGCACGCGCGGGCAAAGGGAGCGGAAAATACACAACAGCACAAGTAGGACGCAACCCAGGACCTCGCACCTGCTACCAAGACAAACAGCAGAAGTCCCGATAAAACGAAATCAAATGCAAATATACAATAGAGGCTTTCACGATCAGATGTTTCAGCTGCTGAGAATTTTTCCGGGTTGTATATAGCTCTGAGCACTATGGGACTTAACATCTGAGGTCATGAGTCCCCTAGAACTTAGAACTACTTAAACCTGACAAACCTAAGGACATCACACACATCCATGCCCGAGGCAGGATTCGAACCTGCGACCGTAGCACTCGTGCGGTTCCGGACTGAAGCGCCTAGAACCGGGTTGTATGGCCGTGGTCCTTGGAAATCTTCAATCCCTGACGATTCATCCAAGGCTACGTTGGATATCTTGGGAGGTGCTCCTGGTTGTGCTGAGTCTTGCCGACTGAGTCAGGATTGAAGAGTTCCATGGACAACCACCATACATACCGAAAATATTCTCAGCAGCCAAATGCAAGTAACTAGCGTGAATGCTAACGGTATATCGAGACCACCCCCCCCCCCCCTTTTCCCCCCAACGCAAAACAAGACAACTTACAGCAAGTAGTCACATTTAAATTTGTGACTAAATCAGAAATAATTAGAATATCCACATACTGTCATTGAAGGAACTCTTGTACTTTTATTAATAGAATCAATTTCAAACTATTTAAACATACAATAACAACTGACCTCTCATTTAGAGTTAGACACGTGTCTCTCAGACACACTATCACTTCAGATAGAGACGTAAGAGTAATGTTATTGCAATTCGGAGCAAAATAGTATCCAGTGAAAATTTTACCCATGTATATCTATAGCAATTAGCCAGCTCGGCTCTGTCGTGTGATATAATTGCAATAACCAGGCGGCACTTAGACAAGAACTAGCCAAACTGTTTTCAATGGCTGTGTAACACTGACATTAGCAATCTACAAACAGCATGTATCAGCACTCCACAGGCCCCAGTAAATGTTATCACATCACATACATCTCTCACTAGAACCTTGCGTACTAAGTAAGTTGAAAGTAAACACATTCGAGGACAGACTCAGTAGGAGTAGCAACGGCACTGAACCCAGTAGTCGATTCCGGCCACAATTTACAGCACAGGCAAGGCCCTTGCCCTCTTGCTTGTTCGACGAAGCCAGCCGCTGAAGATTCCGGTGCCAGGGAACATGCAGGAAGCGAAATACACCAAGTGCTTCGCAGTAACGTGACTGCTTCCACGCCCGCGATATTTGCTACGGCGCCGCCACCCGGTAAACAGCCCCTTTTAGATGTGCTCTTCCCGCTGCCTCGCACAGCACGTGTACTGTCCGCCACACTTCCCAAACGATGTTACTGCTAGGCGTCCCAAAGCCAAATCCTCGCTACTTGCTAGAGCTTACCCCTCGCTCCCCGGTCAGCCCGGTAGGTGGCGCCACCGCGCGCTCTGCGCACACCACCGGAAAGATGTTCCATACCGGCGGTGGGAATATCGCTGATCGAGCCACACGGCTCAGACTCTTTCTATGATATACTTTAACAATTACTAAATTATTACAGACGTGCAATGTTCAATGGTCTACCGTTGCGAGCATTCCAAGACAAGAGGGACCTAATTGTGAATTCATTGTCCATGAACAGTGATTAAAAAATAAAATCTTTTTATTCTAATTGCACTGAAGAAAGAGTTTTTTTATTATTATACAATTTCTATGCCGATCTCATCGACATTATTCTTAAATTAATTTTAGCTCCTTTTTCTTTACACGCCCCTTTATCAAAGTGTTTGCGTATAGTCAAAACTATTTCAGCAAATAAAAATGTTCACTTTATTTAATGTCATTATCAGGCATTGGTCAAGAAGAAGTCGGAAATACTTAACCAGACAGTCGCAGTTCCGTTCGTCCTTCAGAATTAATTTACTGAAAGTATTCATACAGCAGGTCATGAAGCTTTATCGTGAGTCTCTGATATTCTTCTTCTTGAAGTTGTGCTTTATTTCCGGGAATTGCTCCTTTTCGTAAGCCTTTGGTAATTAGTGCTGTGTAATCTATAGAGGTTAGACAGTCGAGTTTTACATATCTGTACTTAGGTGCTAGTTGGTCTGTTGGTGTATGTGCCCTTCCCCATTGTGGTACAATTTTTCAAGGACTAGTTGAAAAATAATGGAAAAATGAGTCATGGTCTTGTCATATCCCTGTGTCTATTTTATATTCCTTGTTTAATCCTCGCTGAATTTCACCTTTTCTTTTGTCTTTGCTTGCTTGGAAAAATGAGTCATGGTCTTGTCATATCCCTGTGTCTATTTTATATTCCTTGTTTAATCCTCGCTGAATTTCACCTTTTCTTTTGTCTTTGCTTGCTTTTGTTTTATGATGTTTGTTGTACCGTGAGCTAATCCAGAGCCAGGAAGTATTGTGAAGAGAGCATGTCACTCTACTGCGTCATATGCTTTTTGAAATCGACAAACGTGTGCCGTGCGCTCCATCGAATTTTTCAGGTTAAGACTTCGGTCTAGGCACTATCGCCCTATTCTGAATCAGCCATTATTCACGGAGCTGAGAAACTAATTGAGGCTCTTCTCGGTTGATATTGGAGTTGTATAGAATATTGAGGGCAACTAAAAGTAATGAGATTGGACGAGAGAGCCGGCCGGAGTGGCCGAGCGGTTCTAGGCGCTACAGTCTGGAACCGCGCTACCGCTACGGTCGCAGGTTCGAATCCTGTCTCGAGCATGGATGTGTGTGATGTCCTTAAATTAGTTAGCTTTAAGTAGTTCTAAATTCTAGGGGACTGATGACCTCAGATGTTAAGTGCCATAGTGCTGAGGGCCATTTCAACCTTTTTTTTTAATTTAAATTTTTTTTGACGAGAGTTGGTTAGATATGTCTTATCACATTTTTTGTCTTATGAATGTGTGATTGCAATATTCCAGTTTTCAAGACCTTGCGTCACTGCGTTTAATCAAAAATATATTTCAGTACCATAATGAAGTTTTGTCTTGTACCTTTCTATTATTCTGCACTCATTTTCTCTACTCCTGAAGCTTTGTTGATTTTCAGATATTGGATTATCTCGTTTCATTCCATGTGCTTCGTTGTTCTGAATTTGGGTTTTGCAGAAGTTAAATAAAAGTTAATTTAGTGGTTTTCCAAAATAAAATAATTTAGAGAAAGCATTCATGGGAATTACAAACAATTTTAATATCCATGCAGGCAGGCCGGCAGGGTGGTAGGCGGTTCTAGGCGCTACAGTTTGGAGCCGCGCGACCGCTACGATCGCAGGTTCGAATCCTGTCTCTGGCATCGATGTGTGTGACGTCCTTAGGTTAGTTCGGTTTAAGTAGTTCTATATTCTAGCGGACTGATGACGTCAGAAATTAAGTCCCATATTGGTCAGAGCCATTTGAACCATTTTTGATTTCAACAATGAAGTGTAGCAATATGTAACAGCTGTGCTGAGATTCAAACTGTGTGGACAACCAACCCGCAGGGAGGTGTTCATCAACTCACGAATGCGCCAACCTCCTCACCGGTCGCAGTGACTCAGGTCGGGAGGGGGCGACGCCGTGATGTGCACCGGACCTGCCTCCGCCTCTATTTATAGCTGGAGGCCTTCCAGGAGCAATGTTGCTCCCAGCAGCCGCTGAGGCGTCACAGGCGCCGCGTGACTGCCTGCATCTGAAATTTAAACAACCACGAGCTCAGCGCGCGTGACGGTACCTTTCCGCTGCCTGGCCGCACTGGAAGCCTGCCAGCAGGGGTCGACACCGTCCGGACAGCGAGGCGCCGCCACGCTGTCCTCACACACCCACCTTTAGCTCTGCAAACCGCGTGGTATGTGGCAAATGGTACCACGCTTCTTATTTCCGTTGTCAGCAGCCATTTGACTAAGTCCACAAGGAGAAAGAATATTCACGTATGAAACTTCCTGGCAGATTAAAACTGTGTGCCGGACCGAGACTCCAACTCGGGACCTTTGCCTTTCATATCAGCTCACACTCCGCTGCAGAGTGAAAATCTCATTCTGGAAACATCCCCCAGGCTGTGGCTAAGCCATGTCTCCGCAATATCCTTTCTTTCAGGAATACTAGTTCTGCAAGGTTCGCAGGAGAGCTTCTGTAAAGTTTGGGAGGCAGGAGACGAGGTACTGGCAGAAGTAAAGTTGTGAGGACGGGGCGTGAGTCGTGCTTGGGTAGCTCAGTTGGTCGAGCACTTGCCCGCGAAAGGCCAAGGTCCCGACTTCGAGTCTCGGTCCGGCACACAGTTTTAATCTGCCAGGAAGTTTCATATCAGCGCACACTCCGCTGCAGAGTGAAAATCTCATTCTGGAATATTCATGTACTTGGATTTCACAGCTATATATCTTGCGTATTAGCATTACAAAAACATCTGAACCTAAATTTTATCCTGTACAAATTACTGCCAGGAAGTTTCATATGAGCGCACACTCCGCTGCAGAGTGAAAATCTCATTCTGGAATATTCAGGTACTTGGACTTTACAGCTCTATATCTTGCGTATTAGCAATACAAAAATATCTGAAACTAAATTTTATCCTCCAAATTTTCGATACAAAATTAACGTCAAAGAATGGCATTTTGACAACCCTGTAATCACATATACTAAAGGAGCGCTTTAAAGTCGAAGTGCACGAATTTTTCTCCACATTGTAATTCTCCATGTTCTTCCATCCTCAGTCGCCAAACCTGCACACAACGTAGTCCGCTGCCTATTTTCTTCACAAGCTGCGAGTTCTGTCTATTGTCAAGTTAAACACTCATTGATACCTCGAAGCAAACCATCAATTGACACATAGTCAACATGGCTTTAGAAAACATCGTTCCTGTGAAACACAAATAGCTCTTTATTCACATGAAGTGCTGAGTGCTATTGACAAGAAGTTTCAGATCGATTCCGTATTTCTCGATTTCCGGGAGGCTATTGACACTGTACCACACAAGCGGCTCGTAGTAAAATTGCCTGCTTATGGAATATCGTCTCAGTTATGTGACTGGATTTGCGATTTCCTTTCATAGAAGTCTTAGTAACTGACGGAAAGTCATCGAGAAAAACATAAGTGAGATTTCAGGCGTTACCCAAGGTAGTGTTATAGGCGCTTTGCTGTTCCTTATCTATATAAACGATTTGGGAGACATCTGAGCAACAGTCTTCGGTTGTTTGCAGATGATGCTGTCGTTTATCGACAAATAAAGTCATCAGAAGATCAAAAAAACTGCAAAACGATTTAGAAAAAAATATCTGAATGGTGCGAAAAGTGGCAGTTGAGCCTAAATAACGAAAAGTGTGAGGTCATCCACATGAGCGCTAAAAGGAACTCGTTAAACTTCGGTTACACGATAAATCAGTCTAATCTAAAATCCGTAAATTCAACTAAATATCTAGGTAATACAATTACGAACAACTTAAATTGGAAAGAGCACATGGAAAATGTTGCGGGGAAGGCTAACCAAAGGCTGCGTTTTAGAGGCAGGACACTTAGAAAATGTAACAGACCTAATAAGGAGACTGCCTACACTACACTTGACCGTCCTCTTTTACACTACTGCTACGCGGTGTGGGATCCTTACCAGGTAGGGCTGACGGAGTACATCGAAAAAGTTCAAAGAAAGGCAGCACGTTTTGTATTATCGCGAAATATGGGAGACAGTGCAGCAGAAATGATACAATATTTGGGATGGAAATAATTAAAAGAAAGGCGTTTTTCGTTGCGACGGAATCTCGTCACGAAATTCCAATCACCAGCTTTCTCCTCCGAACGCGAAAATATTTTGTTGACACTTACCTACATAGGGGAGAACGATCACCACGATAAAGTAAGGGAAATCAGAGCTCGTACGTTAAAATACAGGTGTTCACTCTTTCCGCGCGCTATACGAGATTGGAATAATAGATACTTGTGAAGATGGTTCGACGAACCGTCTGCCATGCCCTTAAATGTGATTAGCAGAGTATCCATGTAGATGTTGATGTAGATACCTTGGCGCATAACATACATTTCAGTCAACATCAACATCTACATTTATACTCCGCAAGCCACCCAACGGTGTGTGGCGGAGGGCACTTTACGTGCCACTGTCATTACCTCCCTTTTCTGTTCCAGTTGCGTATGGTTTGCGGGAAGAATGACTGTCTGAAAGCCTCCGTGCGCACTCGAATCTCTCTAATTTTACATCTGTGCCCTCCTTGGGAGGTATAAGTAGGGGGAAGCAATATTTTCGATACCTCATCCAGAAACGCACCCTCTCGAAACCTGGCGAGCAAGCTAACCGCGATGCAGACGCCTCTCTTGCAGAGTCTGTCACTTGAATTTGCTAAACATATCCGTAACGCTATCACGGTTACCAAATAACCTGTGACAAAACGGGTCGCTCTTCTTTGGATCTTTGGATCCCACACTGATTGGCAATACTCAAGTATAGGTCGAAAGAGTGTTTTGTAGGCCACCTCTTTTGTTGATGGACTACACTTCCTAAGGACTCGCTCAATGAATCTCAACCTGGAACCCGCCTTACTAACAATTAATTTTATATGATCATTCCACTTCAAATAGCTCCGCAAGCATACTCCCAGATATTTTAAAGAAGTAATTGATACCAGTGTTTGTTCCGCTATCATATAATCATACAATAAAGGATCCTTCTTTCTATGTATTCGCAATACATTAGATTTGTCAATGTTAAGGGTCAGTTGGCACTCCCTGCACCAAGTGCCTATCCGCTGCAGATCTTCCTGCATTTCGCTACAATTTTCTACTGCTGCAGCCTTTCTGTATACTACAGCATCATCCGCGAAAAGCCGCATGGAACTTCCGACACTATCTACTAGGTCATTTACATATATTGTGAAAAGCAATGGTCCCATAACACTCCCCTGTGGCACGCCGGAGGTTACTTTAACGTCTGTAGACGTCTCTCCATTGAGAAAAACATGCTGTGTTCTGTTTGCTAAAAACTCTTCAATCCAGCCACACTGCTGGTCTGATATTCCTTAGGCTCTTACTTTGTTAATCAGGCGACAGTGCGGAACTGTATCGAACGCCTTCCGGAAGTCAAGGAAAATAGCATCTACCTGGGAGCCTGTATCTAATATTTTCTGGGTCTCATGAACAAATAAAGCGAGTTGGGTCTCACACGATCGCTGTTTCCGGAATCCATGTTGACTCCTACAGAGTAGATTCTGGGTTTCCAAAAACGACATGATACTCGAGCAAAAAACATGTTCTAAAATTGTACAACAGATCGACGTCAGAGATATAGGCCTATAGTTTTGCGCATCTGCTCGACGACCCTCCTTGAAGACTGGGACTACCTGTGCTCTTTCCCAATCATTTAGAATCTTCCGTTCCTCTAGAGACTTGCGGTACACGTCTGTTAGAAGGGGGCATGTTCTTTCGCATACTCTTTGTAGAACCGAATTGGTATCCCGTCAGGTCTAGTGGACTTTTCTCTGTTGAGTGGTGCCAGTTGCTTTTCTATACCCTGGACACTTATTTCGACGTCAGCCATTTTTTCGTTTGTGCAAGGATTTAGAGAAGGAACTGCAGTGCGGTCTTCCTCTGTGAAATAGCTTTGGAAGAAGGTGTTTAGTATTTCAGCTTTACGCGTGTCATCCTCTGTTTCAATGCCATCATCATCCCGTAGTGTCTGGATATGCTCTTTCGAGCCACTTACTGATTTAACGTAAGACCAGAACTTCCTAGGATTTTCTGTCAAATCGGTACATAGAATTTTACTTTCGAATTCACTGAACGCTTCACACATACCCCTCCTTACGCTAACTTTGACATCGTTTAGCTTCTGTTTGTCTGAGAGGTTTTGGCTGCGTTTAAACTTGGAGTGAAGCTCTCTTTGCTTTCGCAGTAGTTTCCTAACTTTTTTGTTGAACCACGGTGGGTTTTTCCCGTCCCTCGCAGTTTTGCTCGGCACGTACCTATCTAAAACGCATTTTACGATTGCCTTGATTTTTTTTTTTTTTTCATAAACGCTCAACATTGTCAGTGTCGGAACAGAAATTTTCGTTTTGATCTGTTAGGTAGTCTGAAATCTGCCTTCTATTACTCTTGCTAAACAGATAAACCTTCCTCCAGTTTTTTATATTCCTATTAACTTCCATATTCAGGGATGCTACAACGGCCTTATTATCACTGATTCCCTGTTCTGCGCTTACAGAGTCGAAAAGTTCGGGTCTGTTGGTTATCAGTAGGTCCATGATGTTATCTCCAGGAGTCGGTTCTCTGTTTAACTGCTCGAGATAATTTTTGGACAGTGCACTCAGTATAATGTCACTTGGTGCTCTGTCCCTACCACCCGTCCTAAACATCTGAGTGTCCCAGTCTATATAAGGTAAATTGAAATCTCCACCGAAGACTATAAGATGCTGAGAAAATTTATGTGAAATGTATTCCAAATTTTCTCTCACTTGTTCTGCCACTAATGCTGCTGAGTCGGGAGGTCGGTTAAAGGAGCCAATTATTGACCTAGCTCGGTTGTTGAGTATAGCCTCCACCCATAATAATTCACAGGAACTATCCACTTCTAATTCACTACAGGATAAACTACTACTAACAGCGACAAACACGCCACCACCGGTTGCATGCAATCTATCCTTTCTAAACACCTTCTGTGCCTTTGTAAAAATTTCGGCAGAATTTATCTCTGGCTTCGGCCAACTTTCTGTACCAATAACGATTTCAGCTTCCTTGCTTTCTATCAGCGCTTGAAGTTCCGGTACTTTACCAATGCAGCTTCGACATTTTACAATTACAATACCGATTGCTGCTTGGTCCCCGCATATTCTGACTTTGCCCCGCACCCTTTAAGGCTATTGCCCTTTCTGTACTTGCCCGAGGCCATCTAACCTAAAAAAAAAACGCCCAATCCACGCCACACAACCCCTGCTACCCGTGTAGTCGCTTGCGGCGTGTAGTGGACTCCTGACCTATTCAGCGGAACCCGAAACCCCACCACCCTATAGCGCAAATCGAGGAATCTGCAGCCCACACGGTTGCAGAACCGTCTCAGCCTCTGATTCAGACCCTCCACTCGGCTCTGTACCAAAGGTCAGTCCTGTCGACGATGCTGCAGATGGTGAGCTCTGCTTTCAACCCGCTAGCGGGACTGGCAGTCTTCACTAAATCAGATAGCCGCCGGAAACCCACCTTCTGCGACCGCCCGGATCTTGAAGACTGAGGGGCAACCTCTGGAAAAGGACAAGCAGTTAATTCCATAAATTATCTGGGAGTACGCAGTAGGAGTGATTTAAATGGAATGATTATATAAAGTTGATCGTCGGAAAAGAAGATGCCAGACTGAGATTCACTGGAAGAATCCTAAGTAAATGCAATCCGAAAACAAAGGAAGTAGGTTAGTGTACGCTTGTTCGCCCACTGCTTTAATACTGTTCAGCAGTGTGGGATCCATGCCAGATAGCCTTGATACAGGAGACAGAGATGATCCAACAGAGAGCAGCGCGCTTCGTTACAGGATCATTTAGTAATCACGAAAGCGTTACGGAGATGATAGATAAACTCCAGTGGAATACTCTGCAGGAGAGACGCTCAGTAGCTCAGTACGGGCTTTTGGTTAAGTTTAGAGAACATACCTTTACTGAAGATCCAAGCAGTACATTGCTCCCTCCTACGTATATCTCGCGAAGAGACCATGAGGATAAAATCTGAGAGATTAGAGCCCATACAGAAGCATACCGACATTCCTTCTTTCCACGAACAATACGAGACTGGAATAGAAGGGACAACCGATAGAGGTACTCAGGGTACCCTCCGCTACACACCATCAGGTGGCTTGCGGAGTATGGATGTAGATGAAGATGTAGATCCATAGCGACACACATCATTGGTGCCGACATGAGCGACCACCTGCAGATGGGTGCACCCTGTACCCTTCATGGCATCCAGAAGGACCCTTTCCACATCAGGAATGACTCCCCCCGGTATGCACACGGAGTGCACATTGGTTTTCGTCCCCTCTCTTGCTGCCATATCCCTAAGGGACCCCATTACGCGCCTGACGTTGGAGCTCCCTACTACCTACCAGTAAGCCCGCCCTCTGCGACTGCCCAGGTCTGGCAGACTGAGGGGCAACCCCTGGAAAAGGACAAGCAGCCCTGTCTGGCCGAAGATCAGTATCAGCCTGAGACAGAGCCTGGAACCGGTTCGTCAGACAAACTGGAGAGGCCTTCCGTTCAGCCCTCCGGAATGTATTTCGCCCCCTGCCACACCTCTAGACGACCTCCCACTCTACCACAGGTGAGGGATCATTCTCAATATGGGCAGTATCCCGGGCAGCCACAGTCGTAGTCCAATCGGGGGATGCGTGGGACGAGCTGGCCGTCCCCGACAAACCACCATCCGGACCCCCACAGTGATACCCATTGACAACAGCCTCAAGCTGTGTGACCGAAGCCAACACTGCCTGAAGCTGGAAGCGAAGGGATGCCAACTCAGCCTGCATCCGAACACAGCAGTTGCAGTCCCTATCCATGCTAAAAACTGTTGTGCAAAGAACGTCTGAACTAATCTACAGAGAGCACAAACAATTCGACACAAAATTTAAACGGTTATTAAAATACAAGATAGCCTAGTAAATGCAGTAATGCTGCTCATTGCGCACTGCTGACACACTGCTTGGCGGCAGAAGGACACTACGCGATTTTTCACTATTCAGGTACTAAAACGCGATGCTACAACTCTCAAATACTATAATATGCCCGAAATGTATGAATTAAACAATGCAAGGGCCAAAAACACGCAAAGAAATTACGAATTAAACTATGTAACAAATAAGTGAGCTAAGAGTATACGACTTGCCGCTGGCAGCTGCTTATCGAACGGCGGCAGGAAGCAGTCTCTTCTACCCATAAAATTTTCTCTTTATTTCTTTCCCCGCCTACTCCAATGAACAGCTCTTATCTTTTCTTTTCTCCATTTGTTTAAGTTTAATGTTTTAACATCCATCTGCAGAACCACATTTCGAGTGACTGCAGAATCTTCCTTTCTGTAATTCCATGTGCTTATGTCCCCTATCCACGCAAATATTTCCACACACACACACACAGAGAGAGGGGGGGGGGGGGGGAGACTAGTACACTACATTATACCTTGATTGAGTGCAAGGTTTGAGATTGGAGACGCCTCGATTTTCAAGTACCAATATTGAAAGGACTTTTCTTGTGCCATGCCTTCTCTACTGAAATGAAAACGTTGGCCTCACGTTACGATCCTAACATACTTTGCTAGTCTTCCACGTTGGTCTCTTTCCTATGACTCTCTTTATTGTATATAAGAGACTGACATTCTGTCAACCGGAGAAAGCCACGACGCCTGATCTACTGAACTGCATTGTATCACGGACAAATACCACACATTTTGACACAGATAATCGGATTCGTTCAATTGATGTACAGCTTCGTGTCATAAAAAGTTGTAGAGAAAATTGTTCATTGCTCTGCAACTCCCACGATCTGATGTAGTGCAGTACTTGAAAGAACTCTGTTTTCGGTGTAAAAACGTGTGCCACCAGTCTCTAATGAAAGACATTACTTTATGTGTCTTCAACGTGAGCGTAAAACAGTATCCTACCTACGTCCGTTCTGAAATGTGCTCGTCCTTCCTATCTTTACATATCTATTACACTCTCAGATACAAAACTACCTGCATCCCGAGTATGTCGACGTCATTATTTCAAACGAGGTTTTCGTAGGTTGAAACTGAAAATAGCATTGACGTCCATGGTGATGTGATTCGGCCTTGAATATTAAGGTGAGGAAGGAATTCAACCACGGCTTACTCAAAGCAAACATCCAGACGTACACTGTAAAGGTTTTACGGAAACAGCGGAGAAATTAATCTCGGAGTTACGACGTAAATTTAACCCTGTTCCACCTGAGAGAGTGTCCAATCTCTTAACCATATTCTTCAAATTTAGCACATAAGATATAAAAAGGAACTAGCAGGGAGTATTTAGAAAAATTCAGAC
This sequence comes from Schistocerca gregaria, assembly GCF_023897955.1. NCBI lineage: Eukaryota > Metazoa > Arthropoda > Insecta > Orthoptera > Acrididae > Schistocerca > Schistocerca gregaria. Next base: position 593,419,722 of record NC_064923.1, on the reverse strand, counting down.
ATGACTTTCTCACAATTATTTTCGTACTTATTTCATTACAGAAGTTGTAATAGATGTCACTCTGCAGTCCAGACATCGGGTATTACATCTTATACTCTTGGGACTTAACAATATGCTTGCCGGAAATCCAACGGGTACTAATCCCGTATTTTGGGATGCGAATAATCATGTTTTGTATCACTTCCAAGCGACATGAGTTAGGTTCATTTTCTATTGTCGTGTAGCTACAACACTGTAGTAGGTCGTCGATTCATTGTGGGATAAATAATGTGGACTGTACATGAAGTTTCAGCCGCGCTATTGTTTCGCTACTATCTTCCTCCGCAACAAATTTCATAAAAAGTCATTTCATAAATACGATGCATCTAAGGCGCCAACAGAAGTATGACAGTTTCATTTCATTCTTAAGATTATTTTTGGCTGCCACTATTCGTATGAGGATGTGAGAGTATTTTCGCTTGGTGCTTATCAGCTCTGTATCTGTTTCAACCGTCTAAACAGTTCTCCCTTTTTTGCAGACACAATATGAAAAATATTTAGCTTTTTTACGATTATCCCCCAGACATCGAAAAGTAGGTTTATCAGCGCTTCCCCTGTCGGATGCCAGTATTGTTTATCTGGATTCTTGCCTCACTTAAATACGTAGCGTAAATAGCGGAAAGCAGTGTCATGTTACACTCTCGTGTTATGTATCCTGAGAAATTTTCGAGTATTTCTTCGTACGTCTCCTATTTGAAGTTTTAGAGCAGCTTACTAATATTTCGCGACAAAAGCGTCCAGGATAACAAAATGAACCGAAATACTGCCGTTGACAACTGTGTCGTAATTTTGCTCTTCTAGATCTCCTACTTGTTGGATAAGCAACATAGTAGCCTAGAAGATGTTAATTTTAGCTTAAACGAATGTATATAGTTATTACGTAAGTACTCCTGCAGACGTTTAGAGCCGTTCGTAAGACGTAAGACGTCATCGATATTAAGCCATCACTTGAGCATTGTTGGTCTCCCGACAGCAAAAATGTCTACACATGAGCAAAGTGCCATCAGTTCAAGCGTACGTGAATTTGACACAGCCCTAAGTACTGTGAAATGAGGAAGCATCATGTTCGTCTTTTTACTACAGTCTGCATGAGAGTGTGTGATAGTATTTAAAAGGTAATGTGATTCTAATATCTGTGACTATTAATTGTGTCAAGAGTAACCAGAACAGCTTTGAAACGAACTCCAAGGTAACAGAAATGTAGCTCTTGTATCTAGCATAACCTTCGGCGGCCAATAATTTCTGATTTCGTTGCCCCAGAAGGCCCTTCAGACTACCTGTAGTACCAACTGACGTTGCACGTGTAACTTAGTAGCTCTGCTTCCGTCTTAATCAGAAATCGAGCAACACCGTCGTATCTTGCAAGCAACTACTTGTTAATTTCTATATTTAGGTTATTTTCCTTTTTTCGTAAAGGTAATCCAAAGGAACGCTCATTCCAAAGTGGCTCCACTAGAGGCCTCTGATTTGTTTAATATCACTTGCATTGGGTGCGTCCGGTGACACAGTAGATACTCGCTAGAGCCCTATGGTAGAGACTACTGAGAATAGATAATAGTACACCGTTGCCGTACCTTCCATCGTACCAGGTATACGGTAGCCTGGGGAATACCTTCCAAAGCTTGTTTACAACAACCTAGACCATTAAGTAGTAGCATTATGAACCAGAAGATATCCATAGCTGAACTGAAGTAACTAGAATACTGGGAGCGTTGCAGTTCGAGGACCACCTAATTACGTGTGCAAATACAGGGATATATAAACAGGCAGAATACGGTGCGGCGGTCAGCAACGCCTATATACGACAACAATGGTGCAGTTGTTAGGTCGTTTACTGCTGCTACAATGGCAGGTTATCAAGATTTAAGTAAGTCTGAATATGACGTTATAGAGGGCGCACAAGCGATAGAACAAGGCAGCTCCGAGGCAGCGATCGAATGGGGATTTTCCCGTATAACCATTTCACGTTTGTACCGAGTATATCAGAAATCCGGTTAAACATCTAATCTCCAACATCGCTGATGCCGCAAAAACATCCTACAACAACGGGACCAACGACGACTGAAGAGAATCATTCAACGTGAGAGAAGTGCAACACTTCCGCAAATTGCTGCAGATTTCAATTCTGGGCCATCAACAACTGACAGCGTGCGAACCATTCAACGAAACTCCATCGATATGGGCTTTCGGAGCCGAAGGCCCACTCGTGTACCCTTGATGATAGCACGACACAATGATTTAAGCCTCGCCTTGGCCCGTCATCACCTACATTTGACTGTTCGTTACTAGGATCATGTTGCATGGTTGGACGAGTCTCGTTTAAATTGTATAGAGCGGATAGACATCTATAGGTATGGAGACAACCTCATGAATCCATGGAAGTTGCATGTCAGCAGGGGACTGTTCTAGCTAGTGGAGGCTCTGTAATGATGCTGGGCACTTGCAGTCGGAGTGATGTGGGATCCCTGACACGTCTAGATACGACTCTGAGAACTGACACGTACGTAAGCATCCTGCGTGATCACCTGCATCTATTCATGTCCATTGTGCATTACGACGGACTTGGGCAGTTCCAGCAGGGCAATGCGACACCCTACACGTCCAGAAGTGCTACAGGTTGGCTCCAGGAACGCTCTTCCGAATTTAATCACTTCCGCTGGCCACCAAACTCCCCAGACATGAACATTATTAAGTAAATACGGGATGTCATGCAACGTGCTGTCCAGAAGAGATCTCCACCCTCTCGTACTCTTACAGATTTATGGATAGGCTTGCAGGATTCATAGTGCCAGTTCCCTCCAGCACTACTTCATGCATTAGTCGAGTCCACGCCAGGTCTTGCTGCCGCACTTCTGCGCGCTCGTGGGAGCCCTACACGATATTAGGCAGGAGTACCAGTTTCTTTTGCTCTTGTGTGTATTTACACGAGTTCAATTCTCTTAATCTGAAATATCTGTTTTCCGGATGGGTACTCGAACCTGGGACCTTTGCTTTTCTTTGGAAAATGCTCTTCCCACTTTTTTTATTTCTGTTTTTAACAGAAGGATCGGGAGAAAAAAGGGCATCGGTCACCTGCCGAGGGCTGATCACAATGTCCCGCTCTCGCCTTCCCGGAGCGAAGGAAGGAAAGGGGTCTTACAGGATAAAGAGATCTTTATTTGGACAAATTTAATTTTTTTCGTTCTCCTACAGATCCCGCTACCGCCATCGGAAGCTTCCAAGTCGCCTTCTCGCAAAATAATGGAGTGAGGACTCCTTTTCCTCGTAGCATCAATCGTGGTCCTTGAGTAGTCTTCAGGTGTGCGTTCTCTTACTCGAAACGCCCCAAAGGGCAAGGGGATCCTCGAATAATGCACCCAAATAATTCGCAGGTGTGTCCGGTGCAATGCATGGCGGTGGAACGCCGCGTGAGTGGTCGGCAGGTGAAACCACAAGTCGAGAGCGCTTTCGGGCGCGGCTTGCAAACAGTCATACAGTTCCACGTCCTTCATCCAGTTGACAGCGTTCGTTCTAGCGGACGGGAAAATAAGCAGTATCTGGACGTCGAGGTTCGTCCGAAGTGATAGACTCCGGCTGAACCTGAACAGGAGCTCCAGCACTGACTGAGCTATTCCAAGCACGATTCACGACCCGCCCTCACACCTTTATTTCCACCATACCTCATCTGCTACCTTCCTACAACGTCTGTTGATGTGACTTCTTTGTGAGGCAGATTAAATCTGCTGTTCTGAGTGAGACAGTTTTTTCCATGTTCAATGGTCAATATTGGTCATGATAGTGGTCAGTTTCGGCTACTTTTCATGAAATCATTATCTGTAATACTTAACTTAATTTCAGTTCTTCTAACACATTGCCCTTCTACTATTTGCTTTAAATATTTCGTAGCTGGGAGCAGAACGGTATAGGGAATCATCTCTTTACTGATTTTCATTGTTGTGTTCCTCTTCAGACACCTGTGTTATCCTTTTCCGTATTCCGCATAATGAATAAGCTCTGCAATTTGCCGATATATGGGTAGCTGGGGGTCACATGGACCAGTAGTTATTAGGGTAGTTGTTCTTATTTCTCTTTGGAGACGTCCCGCTCTTAAAAATCATACCTTGCGATTTTTCAAGCAAACCGACGTGCATATTTATAGAAATTTCCACTGAACTCTGTTCAAAAGCTTGTCTGGTATACTGGTGTGAGCCTAGAACAGCCAGTTCCCACGCTTTTAGCATCCACCTCGTTGAGCAAACACCTGGCGCCTGTGTGGCTTTCCAACACTCCCACACTGAAATTTTGCGCCGGACAACGGCGTCTAAAGGAGGTTTTAAAATATGTGAGAGTAGCACTCTGCCTGTGTCACCATAGTGAGTAGCACTTGCTCTTTCAGGTTCACGTCGTATAAGTTCATTTATGGATGGGATTGGTTATTCATTTCGTTCTTCGATGTTGGTGGTCACTGTGTTATTTAAATTCAACACCAAGAGAATTAATTCTCTTTGGTTCTATGTGAAATGGGTATTTACACAGATTTGTTGTTTCCCTATTTATAGACCATGAGTGCCAGCTCTAGTAATCAATAAGTTCTTAACTAAGTGTACGCCACGACGCCTTGCTGTTATTCAACCAGTTCCATTGGCGTTATAGACTTATGTTCACCATTAATAAGTTCTTGTTGCATTACTACACCAGTGAAGCTACAAGTATGTGTGTTATTCATATAAATTTGAAACAAGAAGTTTCAAGATACAGAATAAAAGGAAGCTGAACCATGAAAACATGTACTTAACAATAATGAAGATTGAAAGCCTCATACCCCTTTTTAAACATCATCTGAGTAGATAACTGCTATTAACTCAGCGTTCATACTCTGAAAATATTCCCCTTCGTATACAAAATTTTGAACCATGGATAAATAATAACGTGAGTTGACTTCCATTTACGATATATTCGGGAGTAAAGAGAACTTCCATAGAGCAACGACAGATATAGGGATCTTGAACATAGGTTGAGGTAATGCAGAATTACGACCAATTATCCAAACTTGCTAATGGGAATGTAAGTCAATTATTGCCCGAAATTTAGTTATACTTGATGACGAATCCTTTGTTTATTTGTTGTTACATCTTTGCAATTTTCAAGCTGCTAGGTTGGTTTCGTTATCGCTGTTAATCGTGGCTGCTCCGATGTCTGTCTGCACCAAAGAAGAGCAACGTTCAGTGACCCATTTTTGTGGTCGGAAGACGTATCAGGGGCCGCAATTCCTCAAAGACTTTCGGTACAGTACGGGAACAATGTTCTGCCACAACGGAGTGTCTACGAATGGATTGAAAAATTCGAAAATGGTCGTACAAGAGTTACGTACGATGAAGGAGCCGGACGACCGTCTACCGCCATAAATGAAGAAACCATCGAGCTAACTATTGACGAAGTGGCACATCGTCTGCAAATTAGTCACGGTTCTGCCTAAGAAATCACCCACAACAGACTTGGGTCTCATAAAGTTTGTGCAAGATGGGTCCCAAAACAACTCACACAGTTGCATAAACAAACGCTCTTTGAAATCTGCAAACCATGGATCGCTAGGGTAACGAAGGGGAGAACTTCTTAGACAGGATTATTACTGGTGACGAAACATGGATCCATCATAACGAGCCGGAAAGTAAACGGCAGAGTACGGAATGGAAACATCCAAATTCGCCGTGCAAGAAAAAAGTTCAAGACCCAACCGTCCGCTGGACTGATGCTTACGGTTTCTTGGGACGCACTAGGTCCAGTACTGCAACATTGTGGGGAGAAGGGCACTACAATAAACAGTGTACGTTAAGGTGAGATGCTTACTGCCTGTCTAAAGCCCACAATTCGAATCAAACGTCGAAGATTGCTGTCACGTGGCGTTGTGTTGTTGCACGACAATGCCCGACCGCATACTGCTGCCCACACTGCTGAAACGCTCCCGAAACTCAAATTTAAAGTACTGCATCATCCTCCATACAGTTACGATCTTGCCCCTTGACTTATCCCCGTACAACATGAATGCACAGAACGTCCATACTTAAAGTTCCTGTTTAAAAACGATATGGAAAGTGTATAATTGCTCAGAATGACCACAAATTAGAACAGCATATTTCTGACGCAGGGGAAAAAGTCATGGAACAAAAATAATATTACAAAAATTTAACAATAGATGGCGCTGTAAGCGTCTTAATAAATGTGGTCGGCTACAAATGACAGATAAATAGCAATACGACGGCTATGGTTTGAGCTGAACATTATATCAACCATACTGTTCAAAGTGCATGACTGCACGAGTTCCGCAGTCAACAGTTGTGGCACTGTTAGTTAAGCAAGCCAATCAATCACGGCAAGGTCGTACCACATCGGATGGGAAAAGTCGGCCTCTAATTGTCCTGAGGCCAGAATCTGCATAAAAAGCAATATGACATCGGTTTTTAAGTGTCATGGCGTTGAAAATCTCATAAAAATCAATTTCTGATCGTTGTGAGACTGGTGCAAGACGTGTTCAATAGCCGTCCACCGTTTTGGGTTGCAAGTTGACATAGAGAAACAGCATGTTCCACATTAGATCGAAGTGTCTCAGGGGTCACGTTCAGAATGCGTTGCGCAATGCGTGACTTCTATTCAGCTACCTTCGTAATTGGAGCATGTTCCAGATAACCCCATAGCCAGAACTCAAAGGGATTAAGGTCAGGAGATTCGGACGGCCAGACTGCAGGGAAATTACGCCTAAAAATTCTAGCATTTCCGAAAAGCATCTGCAGCAGACGCTTCACTGGCTGTGCAATGTGCGGAGCAGCGCCATCTCGCATAAAAGTAATCCTACACATACACAACGCTGTTAAAGGCTTGGAATGGCTCTCATAGCGTTTACCAGTGACGGTATAAGTAACAGGACCCGCAGGACTCATCTCCTTGAAAACATACGGCCCTACCATAAATGATGTCGTCAAATCGCACCACGCAGTCACCTTTGCAGGATCAAAAGATACCACTTGACATGCGTGTGGATTTTTCGTTGTCCACTTCAGTGTGGAAATTACACCAAAAAAAAGTGTGTGAAATCTTATGGGACTTAACTGCTAACGTCATCAGTCCCTAAGCTTACACATTACTTAACCTTAATTATCCTAAGGACAAACACACACACCCATGCCCGAGGGAGGACTCGAACCTCCGCCGGGATCAGCCGCACAGTCCATGACTGCAGCGCCTAAGACCGCTCAGCTAATCCCGCGCGGCGTGAAAATTACAGTTCGAACGTTTTCCTTGCTGGTGGGTCAGCAGGAATCAGTTCCTGAACGTGGGTGATTATGTGTGGACAGTTATCCACGATGTTTCGCAGGACTTTGTGCAGAATGCTGTCAAACATGTCCAACGTTCGGACAGTTCCTCGTGCCCTGCATGTTTGCATACCTCCGCTCTCAGACGTAGGGTCAACTGCTTTCCTCCCTCTGCTAAATTGCACTTAAACAGAACCTGTCTTTTATAGTTATATAATCATTTTCTCCAACTCTTAGCAGACATCTTAACAACGCCTTTTTTGAACGCTTAAATAATCGCAATTACTGCAGAGCAACAACCGCACAGCCACCTTTCTTGTAAAAGGACTTTACCAGCAGCGCGCGATCCTTAACGGAGACATTCATGTTAAGCACCCCGGACGCAAACTGAGGAACTGCCATGTGCCGCACGTCTGTTGATGAACATACTCTGACCCTTACCGCATCGTCCATTGCTCAGACTTTCGTTAAATATTTATTTCATCCACGAAGTTTTCTCCTCGCCAATTATGGGCTGTTTAAATTTCACGTCATTCTGGGCAGTGGGTCTCTTTCTACAGCGTTTTGGATGTGGAATTATGGACTCCCTGTATGGTTACATCGTCTTTGATGGGAAAATCTCTGCAGTGGAGGTGTAGACCTCACGCTGCATTGTCCTGTCCCCAAGAAGGATTAATCACAGTACTCACTCTCAACTCATTCGGAATGAGCATACGTCTAGAATTTCTCAGGAACTCAGACCTACCGTACACCTGCTGTAACAGGCATGCTACGAAATGTATTAACTGTTGATGGCAGCTTATCTGAATAACCATTACACTGAAGCAGTACGTATTGAGTGACGTGTGTTTGAATCAACTACGAATTTAGACAAAGGATAAGTAAGCACTGGCAGGTGACCATGTAAACGTCGTAAGTTATAAGTGGATTCGGGATGAAAAATAATTTATGAGAGTTTATAATACTTTTGATTATTTTTCAAGAAAAAAGCACAAAAATTCAGTAATGAAATTACATACCTCCTCCACGGGCCACTTGGAATACTACACTACAAATCATCAAAAATAAAACAAAAAGAATCACATATAATTTCTAATCCCTCCATGACCTATATTCACGAATGAGTTAATGAAAGGCTAAAAGGTATCGATTGTTGGTTAACAGTCTACCTTATTATAACTAACACAGACTCTCACTGAAATGTCATTTATTATCATTTCTGAATGCACCTACTTCCGTATGCCACGGTCTTTAGGAAGCTACCATACTTATTGTCAAGAGTAAACAGTGTCTCGCTGTACCCCAATTCCACCGAGTGCAATGTTGAGTGAAGCACTTAAGGGAATTTGCTTTTGTTTGACCTAGCAAGTTGTTTGACAAGCGCAACGGATACTAACACTGTTCAGTACACGGTCCAGGGATGTGTTTCGTTAAATACTTGCGATTACTTTCTCAAATAGGGTCCTTTCTACTAGTGATCGCAGAGGGTATAGGTAAATAGCAGAGTGTCCATGGTGGGAGAAACGAAATGCGAGCTGTTTACTATGAAATAAACGCTTACTAGTGTGTAAGTTTTCCCTTCTCGACCTGTTCATCAAAATGTTCAAATGTGTGTGAAATCTTATGGGACTTAACTGCTAAGGTCATCAGTGCCTAAGCTTACACACTACTTAACCTAAAGTGTCCCAAGGACAAACACACACATCCATGCCCAAGGGAGGACTCGAACCTCCGCCGGGACCAGCCGCACAGTCCATGACGGCAGCGCCCCTGCCCGCTCGGCTAATCCCGCGTGGCGATCTGTTCATCGTTTATAAAAAAGCAGAGCACATTTGTTGATCTGGTTCTTTAAAAGGGGGATGGACTTCTAATAAACATTCTTAACGTCATTCTCTCTGCAAAGCATCTTTATGCAGAGACGATAGGACGTGGATGCCCTTGAGATGCAATAAGCACTTTTACTAGGTGATAAGAAGTTACAGGACGAAGTTGACAGAATTCGTACAGCAACAAGCAATTTTGTTACAGATGAATTAGAATAAAACCATGAACTAAATCCACCGTGTTAACTAAAGTTCTAACAGTTCCAACAAATTCCAAGCTATCCACACCTTCCCTGACTTGAAACTACTCCACTTGATCAGGAAATTGAGTAAGATCCTATTGTGAGTGGATCATAACTTCAGTCAGTCCGTCTACAATCATGGTATATCGATAAAAATCGGCAGCTCAAATTGGAATAAAGATTCAGGAATTCGTTTCACTCGTGATTTGTCGCTCTCAGCGCACTCCAGCGGCAGTTGTTGGCTTTATTTGGCTCGCAAACCATACAGTTTGTTCACGACAACTGAGGCGCTTAAAATAACTACAGCAGCTGTTTTAAAACGCGCGGTTCTTCCCGTCATTTTGTTCTGTCTGTGGTACATATAAAGAAAAACTTCAATATCCGCGAACGTGTAATATGACAAAAGGGAAAGATACATATCCAGTCAGAAAGAACATCAGCTTGAAAAAGTTTTCCAAACCGAACAAACTCACTCCTGACAGAGAACGCACTTACATTTACATAACATCAAGTATTACAGAAATTATTTCCATTAACTTCGTAAGAGAGACCCACAGCCTTCCAACAAACGCGAAGGCGAAACAAATTTTTCATGCAACAGGGCTCGAACCTTCTACCTACCCCACCTGTGTTCTGTATTATGCTAAGCGATAGCTCCATAACGAACAACTATGCGTTTATGTCACTGTCTTCTGTAAAGAGACTGCCTACACTATGTTAGTCTGTCCTCTTTTGGAGGACTGATGTGCGGTGTGGGATACTTGCGAGATAGAATTAACGGAGTACATCGAAAAAGTTCACAGAAGTGCAGTACGTTTTGTGTTATCGAAGAATAGGGGAGAGAGGGTCAATGACATGATATAGGATTTAGGGTGCACATAATTAAAACAAAGGCTTTTTAGTTAAGGCGGAAATTTCTCTTGAAATTACGATCACCAACTTTCTCCTCCGAATACGAAAATATTTTGTTGAAGCCGACCTACATAGGGAGAAACAATAATCATAATAAAATTAGGGAAATAAGAGATCTCATGGAAAAATATAGGTGTTCGTTTCTTCCGCGCGCTGTTCGAGAATGGAATAACAGAATTATTGTGAAGGTGGTTCGATGAACTCCCAACCGGCCACTTAAGTGTGATTTGCAGAGTATCCATCTAAATGTAGATGTAGAAGCTTCAATCGCCGAAACGTTACTAAGTTATATTTAATTATAAGAATCATAGCAAGAACGGTACATTTTCCACGAATCTTCAATGTGCTGTTGCCTTACAATGGCTTATTCCCATAACAATCAAGCTATAATGGGATTATAATTAAATACTAAAATTCTTCGCCGGTCTGTGTGACCGAGCGGTTCTAGGCGATTTAGTCTGGAACCGCGCCACCGCTACGTTCGCAAGTTCGAATCCTGCCTCGGGCATGGATGTGTGTGCTCTCCTTAGGTTAGTTAGTTTTAATTAGTTCTAAGTTCTAAGGGAGCCATTTGAACCATTTTTGAACTAAAATTCTTCAATCACCAATATGATGTTTACCATCGTTTTATAACAACAAATCGTACCAATAACTATTCGTTTTCGAGACATTCAATGTGCTGGTGATTGTTGTTGTTGTTGTTGTTGTGGTCTTCAGTCCTGAGACTGGTTTGATGCAGCTCTCCATGCTGCTCTATCCTGTGCAAGCTTCTTCATCTCCCAGTACTTACTACAACCTACATCCTTTTGAATCTGCTTAGTGTATTCATCTCTTGGTCTCCCTCTACGATTTTTACCCTCCACGCTGCCCACCAATGCTAAATTTGTGATCCCTTGATGCCTCAAAACATGTCCTACCAACCGATCCCTTCTTCTAGTCAAGTTGTGCCACAAACTCCTCTTCTTCCCAATTCTATTCAATACCTCCTCGATTGTTGTGTGACCTACCCATCTAATCTTCAGCATTCTTCTGTAGCACCACATTTCGAAAGTTTCTATTCTCTTTTTGTCTAAACTATTTATCGTCCATGTTTCACTTCCATACATGGCTACACTCCATACAAATACTTTCAAAAACGGCTTCCTGACACTTAAATCTATACTCGATGATAACAAATTTCTCTTCTTCAAAAATCCTATTCAATACCCCCCCCCCCCCCCCCCCATTAGTAATGTGACCTACCCATCTAATCTTCAGCATTCTTCTGTAGCACCACATTTCGAAAGTTTCTATTCTCTTTTTGTCTAAACTATTTATCGTCCATGTTTCACTTCCATACATGGCTACAGTCCATACAAATACTTTCAAAAACGGCTTCCTGACACTTAAATCTATACTCGATGATAACAAATTTCTCTTCTTCAAAAACGCTTTCCTTGCCATTGCCAGTCTACATTTTATATCCTCTCTACTTCGACCATCGTCAGTTATTTTGCTCCCCAAATAGCAAGACTCCTTTACTACTTTAAGTGTCTCACTTCCTAATCTAATTCCCTCAGCATCACCCGATTTAATTTGACTACATTCCATTATCCTCGTTTTGCTTTTGTTGATGTTCATCTTATATCCTTCTTCCAAGACACTGTCCATTCCGTTCAGCTGCTCTTCCAAGTCCTTCGCTGTCTCTGACAGAATTACAATGTCATCGGCGAACCTCAAGGTTTTTATTTCTTCTCCGTGGATTTTAATAGCTACTACGAATTTTTCTTTTGTTTCCTTTACTGCTTGCTAAATATACAGATTGAATAACAACGCGGAGAGCCTACAACCCTACCTCACTCCCTTCCCAACCACTGTTTCCCTTTCATGTCCCTCGACTCTTGTAACTGCCATCTGGTTTCTGTACAAATTGTAAATAGCGTTTCGCTCCCTATATTTTACCCATGCCACCTTTAGAATTTGAAAGAAAGTATTCCAGTCAACATTGTCAAAAGCTTTCTCTAAGTCTACAAATGCTAGAAACGTAGGTTTGCCTTTCCTTAATCTTTCTTCTAAGATAAGTAGTAAGGCCAGTATTGCCTCATGTGTTTCAACATTTCTACGGAATCCAAACTGATCTCCCCCGAGGTCGGCTTCTACTAGATTTTCCATTCGTTTGTAAAGAGTTCGCGTTGGTATTTTGCAGTTCGGTAATATTCACACCTGTCAACACCAGCTTTCTTTGGGATTGGAATTATTATAACGTAAATCCCACCGAATATAGGCTCCCACAGCTGTGACTTATTGAACTGATAGTTCGGTAATTTTCACATCTGTCAACACTTGTTTTCTTTGGGATTACAATTATTACAACGTAAATTATTATAACGTATAGCTCACCGAATGTGGGCTTCCACTGAAAACGACAGATGCAATATGCCACCTTACTCTCTGTAGGCATCAAGGTTTCTGCTTGTGACGAAGGGTGCGTTCTTGATTCTTATTTTTTCTACTTTACATGACATGCCGCAGAACTTATTTTGTGTTTCATGTGACGAAATGGATCCATAAAGTGAAATTGCAGGAAGTGACGTCAGAAAACTCGTAGGGCGCCACGTCAACGTTAGCCAGCTCGTCCTGGGTGCCGAAGGCTTAACGCAAACGTTTGATCGATACAACAGCCGCAACTGACTCCGGCTGTCTTGTGTCACGTGATGCAAACAGTACGGAGGAGGACATAAAGCCACAGGTCGCTACGCGAGCGTTCGCGCGTGGGAACATCTTCCACAGGTGAGAGTGGTAGAGCGAGCACTACCGCGTCTGAGTGTGGCAGGGGCGGGTGACGCGGCCGCGTCGCAGCTGTCCCGCAGCTCCAATTAACGTCGCCCGCAGCCTCCTGTCTCCCCACCCAGGCGTCGTATTGAGTGGCAGGTGCGCCAGCCAGCAGGCGGAGCCTGTCGCGCCGAAGCGGCAGTTTACCAGCCAGCCGCACTCACCAGCGCCGGACACGACCCCTGCCTTACGTCACAGCGCCTGACAAGGGATAGTGGAGTCGCCGCACACGTAGGCGCAGACCGCCGTTTCGATGCTAAGTGAAGGTCTAGTCGCAGCCTAAATGAGTTCTCTTGCTCTCTCCAATGATCTTACTTCTCAGCAATTTTGTAACAGTTGACTACAGTCGCTACCACCGTGCTGATGTCAACGAGTTTGCAGCTACCACTGAATCCTAATATGTCTCGAGTCATGTGTGACTCAACGTTACAGAAACTAGCGGGTGATCAAAAAGTCAGTTTAAATTTGAAAACGCAATCAATCACGGAATAATGTATATAGACACGTACAAATTGACACACATGCTTGGAATGACATGGGATTTTATTAGAACCAAAAAACTACAAAAGCTCAAAAAATGTCCTACAGATGGCGCTTCATCTGATCAGAATAGCAATAATTAGCATAACAAAGTAAGACAAAACAAAGATGATGTTCTTTACAGGAAATGCTCAATAAGTCCACCATCATTCCTCAACAATAGCTGTAGTCGAGGAATAATGTTGTGAACAGCACTGTAAAGCATGCCCGGAGTTATGTTGAGGCATTGGCGTCGGATGTTGTCTTTCAGCATACATAGAGATGTCGGTCGATCACGATCCACTTGTGACTTCAGGTAACCCCAAAGCCAATAATCGCACGGACTGAGGTCTGGGGACATGAGAGCCCAAGCGTGACATAAGTGGCGGCTCAGCACACGATCATCACCAAACGACGCGCTCAAGAGATCTTTGACGCGTCTAACAATATGGGATGAAGCGCAATGCTGCATAAACATCGTAGATTCCAGCAGGTGTTTATCAGCCAGGCTGGGGATGATGCTATTCTGTAACATATCGGCGTACCTCTCACCTGTCACGGTTGCAGTTTTGCTGTCCAGTGCGATCTGTTGGACATTCTGTAAACTTTTTTTGTTCTAATAAAATCCCATGTCATTTCAAGCATGTGTGTCAATTTTTACCTCTCTATCTACATTATTCCGTGGTTTACTAAGTTTTCAAATTTATACTGACTTTTTGATCACCCGGTACTTGTAAGATTTAGCACGATGCAGACCGGTTTCAGGTTCTGAGAACAATGCTGCCCATCCTCTGACGTCTCGTCTGCTTCTTGTTAGTGCGAATGCCGCTCACCCGGAAAAAATACACTGACGAAAAAAGATCGCAGCACCAAGAAAGAGTTCTGAGACTTAAACGGAAGTTGATAGTCGTGCTTTTACGTCTGAAAACTGTTATCTATAAACATTTCGCGCCAGTCGCATAAGAGTGACTCTGGTAGCGCCACTATGAGGATGCAAATCAGGTTTACTTAACGTGGCGTCACCGCAAGGCGCCACACTTGCTAGGTTGTAGGCTTAAAATCGCCAGCGGTCCGTCAGTACACAACGGACCCTCTAGTCGCCACTGTCGACGCTAACAGACCGAGCGCCGCCACTCAGCTGGTCTTACGAGACAAGCTAGCGCACTACCCAGTTCTACAGCCGACTTTAATAGCAATGGTTCACTTGTTATAGCTTCAGAGATCTGATTTGCAGAGACGCTAGTTGGCATAGCCTTCAGCTAAGTCAGTAGCTACGACCTAGCCAAGCGCCACATACAGTTTATGCAATGACAATTGATCTACCGGATGATCAAAAAGTCAGTGTAAATTTGAAAACTTAATAAACCATGGGATAATGTAGATAGAGACGTAAAAATTGACACACATGCTTGGAATGACATGAGGTTTTATTAGAACAAAAAAAGTTCCCAAAATGTCCGACAGATGGCGATGGACAGCAAAACGTCAGTGACTGCTACCGTGACGAATGAGAGATACGCCGATATGTTATAGACTCGCATCATCCCTAGCCTGGCTGATAAACACTTGCTGGAACCTACGATGTTTATGAAGGATGGCGCTCCACCCCATATTGCTAGACTCGTGAAAGATCTCTTGCGCGCGTCGTTTGGTGATGATCGTGTGCTCAGCCGCCACTTTCGTCATGCTTGGCCTCCCAGGTCCCCAGACCTCAGTCCGTGCGATTATTGGCTTTGGGGTTACCTGAAGTCGCAAGTGTATCGTGATCAAGCGACATCTCTATGTATGCTAAAAGACAACATCCGACACCAATGCCTCACCATAACTCCGGGCATGCTTTACAGTGCTGTTCACAACATTATTCCTCGACTACAGCTATTGTTGAGGAATGATGGTGGACATATTGAGCATTTCCTGTAAAGAACATCATCTTTGCTTTGTATTACTTTGTTATGCTAATTATTGCTATTCTGATCAGATAAAGCGCCATCTGTCGGACTTTTTTCGAACTTTTGTATTTTTTTGGTTCTAATAAAACCCCATGTCATTCCAAGCATGTGTGTTAATTTGTACCTCTCTATCGACATTATTCCGTTATTTATTCAGTTTTGAAATTTATACAGACTTTTTGATCACCCACTATATGTGTGAAGCAATCAGAATTGTATAGAAGTATTCGCAGTTCAGTCTATAACTTCACTTGTAA
This sequence comes from Schistocerca gregaria, assembly GCF_023897955.1. Taxonomy (NCBI): domain Eukaryota; kingdom Metazoa; phylum Arthropoda; class Insecta; order Orthoptera; family Acrididae; genus Schistocerca; species Schistocerca gregaria. The sequence goes on along the minus strand of NC_064923.1, from coordinate 593,403,884 downwards.
ATATTATTGTACAAAGTCAAGATCGACGTTCACCGCTGATGCTGAATTAAAGCTAAATATTTGATTGTATTCCTGTCTACTAACTTTCTAATCACCTAAGATGTTCCAGGTACATCCCGTCAAGTATAGTTCATTGATCCTCACGTCAGCCTACGTGATCAACGTGTGCAATTAATGGCCACCGTTTGTCATCAGACTAAGAGTCAAATTGCGTGACTCAGCCGTGTCATCCGTTTTCCATGAGGCCCTTAATTCCGCCTGATACACAACACTTTAAATACACGCTGTAATTGTCGTGAACGTAAGCTACCTTTGGAATTGGTCGTGGTGTGTTGACGATAGTCAAGAATGCCTTTAAGACGACAGAAGACGCCATTATCAACACATTATTTATTTATTTATTTATTTAACCTGATCAGATTAGGGCCATCAGGCCGTCTCTTACATCGGACCAGTGTTCCACACGTGCAGCATTTCACACATCAGAGTTACATCATGAAAATAGTTTAAATGAGAAAATTAGATTACTCTAGTGACAATATGAATAAAGAGTGGTGACTAAGACCTAATAGAGTAAATGTGGCAGTATTTTTATAACTGGTGCAATACATACAGATTATGATAAAATCAATAATCATAACAGTAAAAAAATCAAATAATAATGATAAACATGAGAAAAATTGGCAATAGTAATGAAGATTTTTGCAGATGTACATTAATATCTTGATGTGTTAAGTACATGTGTACTAGTAAAGCGAATTTTGGGGAAGGGAGATTTAAGGAGGGGGAAAGAGGGAAGTAATGAGGTGAAGTGCATTTATGTACAGACGAAGGCATTACTGTTGCTTAAGTAGATATGTCATTAACTGTTTTTTGAAGCCGGGCCTGTTTTTGAGTTCTCTAACAAAACGAGGGAGGTTATTCCACAGTCGGGTTCCCGTTGCTGTAAAGGACTTGGAGAAGGTGACTGAGCGATGCAGTGGAACAGAGAGGATTTTATTATAATGGGAACGTCTGTTTCTGTCATGTCGTTCCGACATGAGCGTTATGCAGTAGACGGGACAGAGTGTATGGAAATCTCTGCGTATGTCTGCACGCAGCCAGGACAATTTTGCATATGCTGGTGAATTGCGATCAAAAAGTCGAAGGTCACAGATATATCGGACTCGGGCATTCATGACCAGTTCTAGACGACGCGAATTTTCCTGAGAGTTTGACTGGAGTAGTGTAACTGGCTTTTGAGAAGCTGAATGTTACATCTGCGATATTGCACAGAGACTTGGCAGGAATGTAGCCACTGCACATGATTGCTTGTTAAGGTGGTCACAGGAATGTACGATCGCAAGAAGATAGGCCTCAAGACGACCACGTGACACTATCGAGAGGAAGACCATCGTGTTCGGCGTATAGCTCTGGCGCATCACAACTGAATCTACTGCAGCAATCTGAGCAGCAGTCGGCACCACAGTGACACAACGAACTGCTACAAACTGGTTACTTCAAGGACAGCCCCGAGCCACACCCATGCGTTGCGATGACCCCAAACCATCGCCATCTGTGAGTTCGGTGGCGTCGAGCGAGAGCTCATTAGAGGGGAGGTTGGAGGTGTGTTGTATTTTCTGGTGAAGGATGGTTCTGCCTAGCTGTCAGTGTGGCCGTGCGTTGTTTAGAAAGAAGCCAGCTGAGGATCTGCAACCAACTTGTCTGTATGCTCAACACACTGGACCTACATCTGGAGTTATAATTTGGAGTGCGATTTCGTACGACTGTAGACCTCTCTCGCCGCTAGCTCACGCACCCTGACTGCAAAACTGTACGTTACTCTGATGGTTTGACCTGCTGCCATTGCCCATGGATGACACGTCTGTCGATTGTGCCTGATTGCCTCATCTAGAGCCAGAACGAGGAACTTTATCCTACCTTCAGCGGGTGACTATTTTTTCTTCCGTGTGCTTACCTTACTGATAACTGTCAGTAATGAGACCAAGGAGCTCACACATTTGTCCATTACAAGTCGTTACAAAAACAACAAAACAGAAGATCATCCAACTTTTTACTTTGATGTACAGCATCGCAAGCCCTAAAATGAGGATTTGGTTTAAAGCGTGTTGACGTCGAACTCCAATGTCATTAGAGACAACGCAGAAGCTAGGACAGGGCAAGGCTGGGTCAGGAAATCGGAAGTATACTTTTTCAAAGCAGTCATCACGGCGGTAGCTTTAAGTGACTTGTGGAAATGACGAAAACCCTAAATCTGAAGGGTTGGCAGTCTGATAATCAGGAATAATACGCCACGATAACAAGCCGGTCAATTCCTTATGAAGAAAACTGCTGCGAACGGACATGGAAACAACGTCATCTGGTCATAGCGCCATTACCGTAGCTTGCCGTAACAACATCGGCCACTAACTCAGAAATCAATCTCAAATACGGAGCACCTTTCATTGAAATAGAGGTAGTGGGAACAGACCTAGCCATTTTCGTCTTCCACTCAGGGCCCAACACAAGCAGTACCTTCCGTCAATATTACCAGAGTCTCTCTACGGTACAAGTCTGCACTTACGAATTTTTTCCCAGTCCTACATTTAGATAAACGGTGACGTTCAGAATTTAAAAAATTTATATAAATTAGGAATCGTATCACATACATGTTAGTAACTAATGATTATATGCTTAAGAATAATGCAGGTAAGAGAGTAAAACAAGACAAATGCATCCTAGGAGCTGGCCACTCTTCGCGAACAGCTGAGCGTGTTGATGGCCGCGGTCAGCCGTCTTCAGGCTGCTGCCTCGGAGTGTAGCGGCAGTGGGGAGTCTGGTGCGTCGCAAGGTACACCCCAGGTGTTACATGCTTCACCCACTGTACCTGCTGTCGAGACATCTTCGCGGGTACCAGGCGCGGTTGGGCCACGCTCTCCCCAAGGGGAGTGGTGGGTTCAGCGGCGTTCGCGGCGCACGAGGCGGAGGGTCAATGTGGAGGCTGGCGTGTGGCATCGCCCGCTCTGCCTGTGAGTGGACATGTGGCTGCTCCTTCAGCAAGGTCCGAGCAGGCACATGGGGGGAGGGGTTTATTAGTTATTGGGAGCTCCAACGTTAGGCGGGTGATGGAGCCCCTTAGGGAAATAGCGGAAAGGTCGGGGAAGAAGGCCAGTGTTCACTCTGTCTGCTTGCCGGGGGGTCATCCGAGATGTGGAGGAGGCCCTACCGGCGGCGATAGAGAGCACTGGGTGCACCCGACTGCAAATTGTTGCTCATGTCGGCACCAATGACTCCTGCCGTCTGGGTTCAGAGGTCATCCTCAGTTCGTACAGGTGGTTGGCGGAGTTGGTGAAGGAGGAAAGCCTCGCTCCCGGGGTGGAATCAGAGCTAACTATTTGTAGTATCGTTCCTAGAACCGTTCGCGGTCCTCTGCTTTCGAGCCGAGTGGAAGGCTTAAACCAGAGGCTCAGACGATTCTGCGGAGAGCTGGGTTGCAAATTTCTCGACCTCCGCTATCGGGTGGAGAAATGTAGGATCCCCTTGAATAGGTCAGGCGTGCACTACACGCCGGAAGCGGCTACGAGGGTAGCGGAGTACGTGTGGAGTGCACATGGGGTTTTTTTAGGTTAGAGAATTCCCTCCCTAGGCCCGACAAGACGCCTCCTGAGACGCGGCAAGACAGGAGTAGGCAAAATGCAACAAGGAATAACAATATTAATGTGCTTATAGTAAACTGCAGGAGTGTCTATAGAAAGGTCCCAGAACTGCTCTCATTAAAAAACGGTCACAACCCCCATATAGTACTAGGAACAGAAAGTTGTCTGAAACCAGACGTAAACAGTAATGAAATCCTAAACTCGGATTGGAATGTATACCGCAGAGATAGGCTGGACAGTGAAGGGGGAGGCGTGTTTATAACGATAAGAAGTGCAATAGTATCGAAGGAAATTGACGGAGATTCGAATTGTGAAATGATTTGGGTGAAGGTCACGGTTAAAGCAGGCTCAGACATGGTAACTGGATGTCTCTATAGGCCCCCGGGCTCAGCAGCTGTTGTGGCTCAGCACCTGAAGAATAATTTGGAAAATATTTCGAGTAGATTTCCCCACCATGTTATAGTTCTGGGTGGAGATTTTAATTTGCCGGATATAGACTGGGAGACTCAAACGTTCATAACGGGTGGCAGGGACAAAGAATCCAGTGGAATATTTTTAAGTGCTTTATCTGAAAACTACCTTGAGCAGTTAAACAGAAAACCGACTCGTGGCGCTAACACATTAGACCTTCTGGTGACAAACAGACCCGAACTATTTGAATCAGTTAATGCAGAACAGGGAATCAGCGATCATAAAGCAGTTACTGCATCGATGATTTCAGCCGTAAATAGAAATATTAAAAAAGGTAGGAAGATTTTTCTGTTTAGCAAAAGTGACAAAAAGCAGATTTCAGAGTACTTGGTGGCTCAACACAAAAGTTTTGTCTCAAGTACAGACAGTGTTGAGGATCCTTGGACCAAGTTCAAAACCATGGTACAATATGCGTTAGATGAGTATGTGCCAAGCAAGATCGTAAGAGATGGGAAAGAGCCACCGTGGTACAACAACCGAGTTAGAAAACTGCTGCGGAAGCAAAGGGAAATTCACAGCAAACATAAACATAGCCAAAGCCTTGCAGACAAACAAAAATTACGCGAAGCGAAATGCAGTGTGAGGAGGGCTATGCGAGAGGCTTTCAATGAATTCGAAAGTAAAGTTCTATGTACTGACTTGGCAGAAAATCCTAAGAAATTTTGGTCCTATGTCAAAGCGGTAGGTGGATCAAAACAAAATGTCCAGACACTCTGTGACCAAAATGGTACTGAAACAGAGGATGACAGACTAAAGGCCGAAATACTAAATGTCTTCTTCCAAAGCTGTTTCACAGAGGAAGACTGCACTGTGCTTCCTTCTCTAGATTGTCGCACAGTTGACAATATGGTAGATATCGAAGTAGACAACAGAGGGATAGAGAAGCAATTAAAATCGCTCAAAAGAGGAAAGGCCGCTGGTCCTGATGGGATACCAGTTCGATTTTACACAGAGTACGCGAAGGAACTTGCCCCCCTTCTTGCAGCGGTGTACCGTAGGTCTCTAGAAGAGCGAAGAGTTCCAAAGGATTGGAAAAGGGCACAGGTAATCACCGTTTACAAGAAGGGACGTCGAACAGATGTGCAGAACTATAGACCTATATCTCTAACGTCGATCAGTTGTAGAATTTTGGAACACGTATTATGTTCGAGTATAATGTCTTTTCTGGAGACTAGAAATCTACTCTGTAGGAATCAGCATGGGTTTCGAAAAAGACGGTCGTCTGAAACCCAGCTCGCGCTATTCGTCCACGAGACTCAGAGGGCCTTAGACACGGGTTCACAGGTAGATGCCGTGTTTCTTGACTTCCGCAAGGCGTTTGACACAGTTCCCCACAGTCGTTTAATGAACAAAGTAAGAGCATACGGACTATCAGACCAATTGTGTGATTGGATTGAGGAGTTCCTAGATAACAGAACGCAGCACGTCATTCTCAATGGAGAGAAGTCTTCCGAAGTACGAGTGATTTCAGGTGTGCCGCAGGGGAGTGTCATAGGACCGTTGCTATTCACAATATACATAAATGACCTGGTGGATGACATCGGAAGTTCACTGAGGCTTTTTGCAGATGATGCTGTGGTGTATCGAGAGGTTGCAACAATGGAAAATTGTACTGAAATGCAAGAGGATCTGCAGCGAGTTGACGCATGGTGCACGGAATGGCAATTGAATCTCAATGTAGCGAAGTGTAATGTGATGCGAATACATAGAAAGATAGGTCCCTTATCATTTAGCTACAAAATAGCAGGTCAGCAACTGGAAGCAGTTAATTCCATAAATTATCTGGGAGTACTCATTAGGAGTGATTTAAAATGGAATGATCATATAAAGTTGATCGTCGGTAAAGCAGATGCCAGACTGAGATTCATTGGAAGAATCCTAAGGAAATGCAATCCGACAACAAAGGAAGTAGGTTACAGTACGCTTGTTCGTCCAATGCTTGAATACTGCTCAGCAGTGTGGGATCCGCACCAGGTATGGTTGATAGAAGAGATAGAGAAGATCCAACGGAGAGCAGCGCGCTTCGTTACAGGATCATTTAGTAATTGCGAAAGCGTTACAGAGATGGTAGATAAACTCCAGTGGAAGACTCTGCAGGAGAGACGCTCAGTAGCTCGGTACAGGCTTTTGTTAAAGTTTCGAGAAGATACCTTCACCGAAGAGTCAAGCAGTATATTGCTCCCTCCTACGTATATCTCGCGAAGAGACCATGAGGATAAAATCAGAGAGATTAGAGCCCACACAGAAGCATACCGACAATCCTTCTTTCCACGTACAATACGAAACTGGAATAGAAGGGAGAACCGATAGAGGTACTCAGGGTACCCTCCGCCACACACCGTCAGGTGGCTTGCGGAGTATGGATGTAGATGTAGATGTAGATGTAGATTTATCATGGTTTACGATCTACATCTAATGCATGTTGTTATGGTACTTGAATTACGTAGCCATTATGGTACCTCACCTGAACCTCTCGATACCAGTAATATTCTACTGTCTTTCTGTTAATTACTTAACATATTTCTGAGACAACATTCAGATTTGATTTCACTTTTGATACATCGATATGTTTATATTGCAATGATATTATTCTTATGTGTATTATTTCTTTTGTCGCTATGATGTTTGACGTACTTGTAACTCTGATTTTTGGGCGCTTAAGCGATAGTTAGTTAGTTGCTAACTTGTTAGAGAGTCGGACCTTGAGAAAGTCAAGCGTTGGACGTTATAATGGAAAGACGCATAACGCAATTCGCTTATAAAATGTTAACTTTAACAGTAACTGTGAGAGAGATGTTTTCAAGTATGTTTTGTATTGTGAAGTGATGTTTTGTGTTTACGTGATATTGCAGTAAAAGCAATTAAAAGGAAGTGTAACTTAATTTCGGAGTGCTGACTATTTTTTTACATCACCATTGTCCAGCAAAAGTGTAATCTTCAAGGATGGTTTGTGAAGCGCATGTGCATAACTTTTGAATATATCAGAATAAAACCTAGGCCTCTTTGCATCCGAGCTTGGAATCATAACCACCGAGATTTTCAACGATTGAGACATGATTTTACGACGAGTCCAGCTTGGGAACTACAAAAAGATGAGTGCCTAGTTTTTTCATTATAACATGAAATGACTATTAACTGTGCTCTAATGACACCTGCCACATAATATGACTGTTGTTGCCTGAAAATGCAGTACTTAGCAGCGTGAGCAACACCACAATCATTACTAAAGTTTGACCTCTGTTGTGGTAGGGTTGTTAGAATGTGCACTCCACAAGGGATTTTACAGTGTGTAATTGAGGATACTTCTGTCATCACTATCTTTCCCTCTCTTTTCTGTTCCCTTCACGAACAGCGCGTAGAAAGAATGGTTGCCGGTGAAACTAAGTATGACACATTTTCTCCTCAAGATCATTTCGAGAGGCAAATGGGGAGGAAGTAAATGGTTTGTTTCCACACCCTTGTTAGAATGAACGTTCTCTAAATTTCAACAGCAAGCCTCTCCGTTCTGCACAACGGCTCTCTTGTAGTGTTTGCTACTGAGATATGCTGAGCATCTCCGTAACGCTCTCACATCGATTGACTAAACGAACCAGTGTCGAATCGCACCACTCTCAATTGGACCTTCTCTGTCTCTACTGTTAGTCCTAGTTGGTAACGGTCCAAGACTGATGAAAAGTATTTTAAATTCGGCCGAATAAGTTGCATCGTTATACCAGTGTTCCGGTGATGAAAGTCGAATGCATACAACGCTCGTTGCTTTCACATAATAAATGGTTCAAATGGCTCTGAGCACTATGGGACTTAACTTCCCAGGTCATCAGTCCCCTAGAACTTAGAACTAACTAACTAACCTAAGGATATCACACACGTCCATGCCCGAGGCAGGATTCGAACCTGAGACCTTAGCGGTCGCGATGTTCCAGACTGTAGAGCCTAGAACCACTCGGCCACCCCGGCCGGCTTTCACATTACAAAACACTTACGAGTACAATGCACTGACGCAAGGCGGCCAAGTACAATGGTCATTGCTTTGACAAAACAATATCTTGAGAAACTAAGTAGCACTGATATAAAAAGAGTGCGCTCAATACTTATTGCTTTGACAATGTATGAACATCAAGAGCTCAGATGGAAACCCAGTTCTAAGCAAAGAGGGGAAAGCAGAAAGGTGGAAGGAGTGTATAGAGGGTCTATACAAGGGCGATGTACTTGAGGACAATATTATGGAAATGGAAGAGGATGTAAATGAAGATGAAATGGGAGATACGATACTGCGTGAAGAGTTTGACAGAGCACTGAAAGACCAGAGGCCCCCGGAGTAGACAACATTCCATTAGAACTACTGACGGCCTTGGGAGAGCCAGTCCTGACAAAACTCTACCATCTGTTAAGCAAGATGTATGAAACAGGCGAGATACCCTCAGACTACAAGAAGAATATAATAATTCCAGTCCCAAAGAAAGCAGGTGTTGATAGATGTGAAAATTACCGAACAATCAGTTTAATAAGCCACAGCTGCAAAATACTAACACGAATTCTTTACAAACTAATGGAAAAACTAGTAGAAGCCGACCTCGGGGAAGATCAGTTTGGATTCTGTAGAAATACTGGAACACGTGAGGCAATACTGACCTTACGACTTATCTTAGAAGAAAGATTAAGGAAAGGCAAACCTACTTTTCTAGCATTTGGAGACTTAGAGAAAGTTTTGACAATGTTGACTGGAATACTCTCCTTCAAATTCTGAAGGTGGCAGGGGTAAAATACAGGGAGCGAAAAACTATTTACAATTTGTACAGAAACCAGATGGCAGTTATAAGAGTCGAGGGACATGAAAGGGAAGCAGTGGCTGGCAAGGGAGTAAGACAGGGTTGTAGCCTCTCCCCGATGTTATTCAATCTGTACATTGAGCAAGCGGTAAAGGAAACAAAAGAAAAATTTGGAATAGGTATTAAAATTCATGGAGAAGAAGTAAAAACTTTGAGGTTCGCCGATGACATTGTAATTCTATCAGAGACGGCAAAGGACTTGGAAGAGCAGTTGAATGGAATGGACAGTGTCTTGAAAGGAGGATATAAAATGAACATCAACAAAAGCAATATGAGGATAATGGAATGTAGTCGAATTAAATCGGCTGATGCTGAGGGAATTAGATTAGGAAATGAGACACTTAAAGTAGTAAATGAGTTTTGCTATTTGGGGAGCAAAATAACTGATGATGGTCGAAGTAGAGAGGATATAAAATGTAGACTGGCAACGGGAAGGAAAGTGTTTCTGAAGAAGAGAAACTTGTTATCATCGAGTATAGATTTAAGTGTCAGGAAGTCATTTCTGAAAGTATTTGTATGGAGTGTAGCTATTAATGGAAGTGAAACATGGACGATAAATAGCTTGGACAAGAAGAGAATAGAAGCTTTCGAAATGTGGTGCTACAGAAGAATGCTGAAGATTAGATGGGTAGATCACATAACTAATGAGGAAGTATTGAATAGGATTTGGGAGAAGAGGAGTTTGTGGAACAACTTGACTAGAAGAAGGGATCGGTTGGTAGGACATGTTCTGAGGCATCAAGGGATCACCAATTTAGTATTGCAGGGCAGCGTGGAGGGTAAAAATCGTAGAGGGGGACCAAGAGATGAATACACTAAGCAGATTGAGAAGGATGTAGGTTGCAGTAGGTACTGGGAGATGAAGAAGCTTGCACAGGATAGAATAACATGGAGAGTTGCATCAAACCAGTCTCAGGACTGAAGACCACAACAACAACAACAACAACGTCGACTCAATTTTGATTTCAGACGAGCCGGCTGACCTGTGACATACATCGCGTGGAGGTCTACATCGAAATTTTGTTTCGCTCCGACGACTCTTCAGCCTTTGATCTTCGTTATTTCCGATCGAAAAAATTCCAGTTTGTAGAGGAAATATCATTAAACATTTCCTCCAAATTTTACATTGATCTCTATAACGCATCCCGAGAAAAAAATTCTCAAAAAATATGTTTTTTCTGGCCAAAGATAGTAAACCTCCTCTTAAGTACCCTTTCTGTTTACTGTATTTATGTGTTCGCTATTTATTTCTGCTCCTGTCCATTTTTCCTACAGTGACAGATGCTGCACAACACTGTAGCCAACCTCTCCTTATCGTTACACAATAGCATATGCCTCCCCCTACTTTTCCGTTAACTTAGCAATAATTTTCGCCTGTCATATGGGCAACACCATCCCTTACATCTAGAATTATAGAGATCTGAGAGCTGTGGATGTTGACTGTGCTCTGTTCTGGGCAGTCGTGGACAGGAGGTTCTGCTGCGGGCCGATAGAGAGGTTGCAATGTCCAGCGGACGTTTCATGCTGGTTGCCCTACAAAGGCTGTTTAAAGGAATGCGCTCCATGTTCTGAGCAGCTTGTTTGTTGCTTGTTTTGGCTTGCAAAATTTGTTGCTTGTTATGGTTATGTTTGTGGCTTCTTTTTGTAATGTTGACTACGATCAAGCAAGCTGCACAGGTAAGCTGATCTCGTTGCGCTAGCTGCATACAGTCTTCCACAATTTTTGGTACCTCCCACTGTTTTATCGTCATTCTATGATTTAATCTGAATTATACAGAACTTTGCTCTCTATTACTCTTATTGTGATCCACACTCAGGTGATGAAAGTCTCGGATAGCGATATGCACATATACACATAGCGTAAAGTAGACATAAATGGGCAGTCACTAATAGAGCGGGCTCAGGTGATTCATGTGAAAAGGTTCTCTTATCTCCAAAGGTCTCTTTAATTTTCCTGTAGGCAGTATCTATCTCACCCCTAGTGAGATAAGCCTCTTCATCCTTACATTTGTCCTCTAGCCATCCCTGCTTAGCCATTTTGCACTTCCTGTCGATCTCATTTTTGAGACGTTTGTATTTCTTTTTGCCTGCTTCATTTACTGCATTTTTATATTTTCTCCTTTCATCAATTAAATTCAATATTTATTCTGTTACCCAAGGATTTCTACTAGCCCTCGTCTTTTTACCTACTTGATCCTCTGCTGCCTTCACTACTTCATCCCTCAAAGCTACCCATTCTTCTTCTACTGTATTTCGTTCCCCCATTCCTGTCAATTGTTCCCTTATGCTCTCCCTGAAACTCTGTACAACCTCTGGTTCTTTCAGTTTATCCGGGTCCCATCTCCTTAAATTCCCACCTTTTTCAGTTTCTTCAGTTTTAATCTACAGTTCATAACCAACAGATTGTGGTCAGAGTCCACATCTGCCCCTGGAAATGTCTTACAATTTAAAACCTGGTTCCTAAATCTCTGTCTTACTATTATATAATGTATCCGATACCTTTTAGTATCTCTAGGGTTCTCCCATGTATACAACGTTCTTTCATGATTCTTAAACCAAGTGTTAGCTATGATTAAGTTGTTCTCTGTGCAAAATTCTACCAAGCGGCATCCTCTTTCATTTCTTAGCCCCAATCCATATTCACCTACTACGTTTCCCTCTCTCCCTTTTCCTACACTCGAATGCCAGTCACCCATGACTATTAAATTTTCGTCTCCCTTCACTACCTGAATAATTTCTTTTATCTCACCATACATTTGATGAATTTCTTCATCATGTGCAGAGCTAGTTCGCATATAAACTTGTACTACTGTAGTAGGTGTGGGCTTCGTATCTATCTTGGCCACAATAATGCGTTCACTATGCTGTTTGTAGCAGCTTACCCGCATTCCTATTTTTCTATTCATTATTAAACCTACTCCTGCATTACCCCTATTTGATTTTGTGTTTATAAACCTGGAGTCGACGTTAGCGAAGTATATAAGTTTCTTTAGGCGTTGTACGTCTCGTAAATTATTTGGACCATAGGAAACAAGATAGCAGCCATTTGAGAAAAATAGGATTTTTTCCATCGATTTTTCGACTTCGTCGGCAAAGCAAAATATTAACAGTTGATCGATCGGAATGATTGTGGTACAACTCCTAGACAATTCAGTTAGCTTCATCGGAAACAAAGAATCATGCTAATCGGTTGAGTAGATTTAAAGTTACCCTACCAAGCGATAAAAAAAAAGAAGTCATTTCGAGAAAAACACGTTTGAAGTTTTGACTACATATAAATGCAATATTATGCAATTTACATTCAATCTGTTATTCCGGGTCCATAAACTAGTCCTTCCTCTTCCTCATAGAAGGCGTTCTGCTCGTTCTGGGCCATCCTCCGCTGCTCCAGAGCCGCTCGTACGGCCGGTGAGAAGCGGTTTTCGGCCGCTTGAATCCGGTGGTCGTCCGAATGCTTGGCGAACTGCGCCGAACAGAGTCTCAGGGTGACGTCCATCGTTGTCATGGTCTTCATAATTGCTGAATACCCTTTGTGGAAGGTGCTCACTGCCAGGAAAGTCGCAATCTCCACAGTCTCCGCACCAGAATTCAAATGCTTGAGGGTTAACTTCCAAACACACGCGTTCAAACTTTCATTTTAATTTTGTGTGTTTCCCCCCAAGCACCGTTACATTGACTCGTCCTCCGAAAGAAAAAAACTGGTGAGTGAAAAAGGCCGATTTAAGGCAGGTGTATTTTTTTGTTCAACCGCGAATAACAAACATTTCTGTTCCATATTCGGATAACCGTTTCAGGGTTGCATTCTAAACACTTCTATGGATCCAAAACCGCAATTTCAAATAATCGATTTTTTATCCAAAAGATAGTAACCCTCTCCTAACTCGTAAACTCCCTAAATATTGCGAAAGAACAACCAGTGATAAACCCTAGCCATTGCAAGAAGCAGACTAAAGTGCGTCGTGCAATGAGAGGCTCCCGCTACTAATGCCCGAGCGAACTGCCGAAGGCTGACTAAGACTCAAGACAGTCGAATACTGCGACTGGGAGTCGGCGATGTCTGCTGCCGGCCATCCTACATCACGGCGGTAGAGGGCTCTCGTAGTCGCAACCGCTGAATGCGTGGCTCAGCAGGCGCGCATCGTTGGATCCGCCGGGACCCTACGCGACCGTTGTCGGGGTCTGTCTGAAACGTGCGATTCCGTTGCCAGCTGTGAGACACTGGTGGGGTAGTATCTATCTATGATACCACACATGTAACTTCCCTCCTTTTGTGACAAGATGCACTTTTCTAGCATAAAGTTAGAACTTATCCAAAGCAGTGTCTTTATGATCGGTCAACCTTGATCATCAAGAACTCTGCCCAGAGTGACACAATACTGTTGACATAAGTTCATAAGCTTCCATAGCCAGTGTCATTCTGGATTTAAAAAAAATTATTTTATCCAAACCAATAGTACTGGATGTTTTTTTATACACAAAGAAAGGGCATGAGACTCTCATGTTGGCGAGGAGATACCGCTATCTACGAACGTTCGAAATCATGCAGAAAAAAAAGAATGTCACGTTCAGTTTTCTCTGGGGGTTATGGGCTGGCCGTAATGTACACTGTCCCCATGGGTACAGACGCCAGCCCGGGTTTCGATAGCGACAAACCGTGTCGTTGCCCGTATTGCACGAACTAGCCATTCCCTCCAACGTAGGTCCATGTGACCTAATGAGATTCAGAGACTGTGTCTCGGCCGACAAAGGAGGCTGTAGAGCTGCTCCCAGCGGCATACTGCCCACCGTGACGAGCGAATGGCAGCCTTCTCAGACACACTCCTCCAGTAAACTCACTAGGTAACTGCGAAACAGCTGTAGAAAAATGAAATATATCGCATAGTGATGTGTGACAGTAACGTCACATTGTGGCAGTAAGGTCGCAAAGTTTTTTGTAAACCACTCCTTTCGTGGACGCATTACATTTCCTTAAGAGTCTCTCGATGATACTCACTGTGGTATCTGCTTCTGCTACTAGTTTTTATGCGAGGTAATTCCAATTTAGCTACCTGTGCATGGTTACTCTTAGTTGTTTTACGGCAGTTATTGTTTCCAGTGACTTGTCGCCAGCGGTGTATCGAACAGCAGTGGATCTCTTCGCCTGTTTATGCGCAACAAGTTACATCTATTTACGTTCAGGCTCGGCTGCCAGTCCCAACAAGAATCTTTAATCCTATGCAGGCCTTTTTGCATTTCGCCCGCACGAGTATGTTTCTAACGCAATGCTTAGTCTCGACGCGTGCTCAGTTTAACCCTGGCTGGCTAGTACCATTGTACAACGGCAGCAGAGCATTGCCTGAGAGCGGCGAAGCGGAAACACTGCACAAGGCTACGTCAGCACTGCACTGGCCGGCACTATGCGGGGCTCTGGTTTACTCCACAGCTGTCAGAAACTATAGGTTGTAGAGTAATAACCGCTACCAGTCACGATAGAAACAACTTTTATTTAACGCACTACCGGTTTCGGGCTTGTGCCCATCTTCAGGTATTTTATATTTATGTACATGTTTGCATAAAAACTGTTCAAAATCACTGTTTAAATCACAAACAAATAACTGATGATACCTAAATAAACACAAATGAAACGTCTGGAAGTGTACTAAAATACCGACATGTGTTCTAAAATATTACAGTACTTACATATAGCTGGAGTATCAATACAGTTTCCACATTACATTTATCACAGTTTTTTTTTTTAAAAAAAAAGACGTTATTGTCAAACAGCTTTCTAAAAAACACAGAGATGTTACAGATACTACAAATAATGAAACTGGAATTGTTATATGACAGTCATCTATGATCAACAGAATTGTTCTACGCAAATTATATAAGGGTAAATAAATGTTGTCTTAGTTGTAAAAATTGCGAGGAGGGCATTAGTTACAGTTTTCGATTTTTAAATGTTCCATTAAAAATGTGCAGAAATGACTTGTTTGCAAGATGTGCTTGTTCAGTGAGAGTTAGGTGTGGTGATTTGGAATTAAGGATGTAAATATAGAGCTCTTCTAGGAGATTAATTTTCTTTCTTGTGCTCAAAGTGTGTGGCGTCTGCAGGTTATCTTTAGCGGCTATGGTTGAGTGGCCATGTTCTTCCAGACGTGTTGGAAAAGTTCATTTATCAAAGTTACTCAGCCAAGAGGCATCCATGTGTTCCTTGTACCCTCTAGTGAAACTCCTTTGTGTCTGGCTTGTGTAGACCTTGCAAACTTGGCATTTTTACACACGTTTAATGAAATATTCAAAAATCGAAAATTGTAAATCATGGCTGCTTCACAACTAGCAATTTTTGTGAAAAGAAGTATTTAACTTAATATAATTTGCCAGTAACTATTCTGTATAATACAATTGGCAGTGTGGTTCCACACTAATATAACAATTTCATTTTCATAATTTGTAATATGTCATCTATCTGCATATGTAACATCTCTGTTCTTCTTAGACGTAAACTCTTTGGTCAAATCCTCTGCTCTGAAATGCAAACACGTTGTGAGCGCATGTGCTTCTGAAGATAACTAACAACTACAATGCCACTAATTTATAACAAATATATTATGGAAGTACCAATAACTAGCATTGTGGCTAATGTACAGTTAACAAGTAAAGGACGAAATAGTTTTCTGAAGAATGTGATAAATGTAATGTGGAAACTATATGGATACACCATCTATATGAAAGTACTGTAATATCTTACAACAGGTTGTTTAGCCACTTCGAGATGTTTCATTTTTTCTGCTCAGTCATCGTTAAGTTACGTGTGTCTGATATGCACATGAATGCGAATCTCTTGCCCAACGTGGAGTCCCGAGCGACTGGATAAAGCCGCAGGTGACGCCTGTATATAAGAAGTGTAGAAGGACGGATCTTCAAAATAACAGACCACTATCAGTATGTAAAGGAAAATCCAATAGTCATGGGCGACTGGAATGCAGTTGTAGGGGAAGGAGTAGAAGAAAAGGTTACAGGAGAATATGGGCTTGGGACAATGAATGAAAGAGGAGAAAGAATAATTGAGTTCTGTAACAAGTTTCAGCTAGTAATAGCGAATACCCTGTTCAAGAATCACAAGAGGAGGAGGTATACTTGGAAAAGGCCGGACGATACGGGAAGATTTCAATTAGATTACATCATGGTCAGACAGAGATTCCGATATCAGATACTGGATTGTAAGGCGTACCCAGGAGCAGATATAGACTCAGATCACAATATAGTAGTGATGAAGAGTAGGCTGAAGGTCAAGACATTAGTCAGGAAGAATCAATACGCTAAGAAGTGGGATACGGAAGTTCTAAGGAATGACGAGGTACGTTTGAAGTTCTCTAACGCTATAGATACAGCAATAAGGACTAGCGCAGTAGGCAACACAGTTGAAGAGGAATGGACATCTCTAAAAAGGGCCATCACAGAAGTTGGGAAGGAAAACATAGGTACAAAGAAGGCAGCTGCGAAGAAACCATGGGTAACAGATGAAATACTTCAGTTGATTGATGAAAGGAGGAAGTACAAACATGTTCCGAGAAAATCAGGAATACAGAAATACAAGTCGCTGAGGAATGAAATAAATACGAAGTGCAGGGAAGCTAAGACGAAATGGCTGCAGGAAAAATGTGAAGACATCGAAAAAGATATGATTGTCAGAACGACAGACTCAGCATACAGGAAAGTCAAAACAACCTTTGGCGACATTAAAAGCAACGGTGGTAACATTAAGAGTGCAACGGGAATTCCACTGTTAAATGCAGAGGAGAGAGCAGATAGGTGGAAAGAATACATTGAAAGCCTCCATGAGGGTGAAGATTTGTCTGATGTGATAGAAGAAGAAACAGAAGCCGATTTAGAAGAGATAGGGGATCCAGTATTAGAATCGGAATTTAAAAGAGCTTTGGAGGACTTGCGGTCAAATAAGGCAGAAGGGACAGATAACATTCCATCAGAATTTCTAAAATCATTAGGGGAAGTGGCAACAAAACGACTATTCACGTTGGTGTGTAGAATATATGAGTCTGGCGACATACCATCTGACTCGGAAAAGCATCATCCACACAATTCCGAAGACGGCAATAGCTGACAAGTGCGAGAATTATCGCACAATCAGCTTAACAGCGCATGCATCGAAGCTGCCTACAAGAATAATATACAGAAGAATGGAAAAGGAAATTGAGAATGCGCTAGGTGACGATCAGTTTGGCTTTAGGAAAAGTAAAGGCACGAGAGAGGCAATTCTGACGTTACGGCTAATAATGGAAGCAAAGCTAAAGAAAAATCAAGACACGTTCATAGGATTTGTCGATCTGGAAAAAGCGTTCCTCAATATAAAATGGTGCAAGCTGTTCAAGATTTTGAAAAAAGTAGGGGTAAGCTATAGGGAGAGACGGGTCATATACAATATGTACAACAACCAAGAGGGAATAATAAGAGTGGACGATCAAGAACGAAGTGCTCGTATTAAGAAGAGAGTAAGACAAAGCTGTAGCCTTTCGCCCCTACTCTTCAATCTGTATATCGAGGAAGCAACGATGGAAATAAAAGAAAGGTTCAGGAGCGGAATTAAAATACAAGGTGAAAGAATATCAATGATACGATTCGCCGATGACATTGCTATCCTGAGTGAAACTGAAGAAGAATTAAATGATCTGCTGAACGGAATGAACAGTCTAATGAGTACACAGTATGGTTTGAGAGTAAATCGGAGAAAGACGAAGGTAATGAGAAGTAAAAATGAGAACAGCGAGAAACTTAACATCAGGATTGATGGTCACGATGTCAGTGAAGTTAAGGAATTCTGCTACCTAGGCAGTAAAATAACCAATGACGGACGGAGCAGGGAGGACATCAAAAGCAGACTCGCTATGGCAAAAAAGTCATTTCTCGCCAAGAGAAGTCTACTAATATCAAATACCGGCCTTAATTTGAGGAAGAAATTTCTGAAGATGCACATCTGGAGTACAGCATTGTATGGTAGTGAAACATGGACTGTGGGAAAACCGGAACAGAAGAGAATCGAAGCATTTGAGATGTGGTGCTATAGACGAATGTTGAAAATTAGGTGGACTGATAAGGTAAGGAATGAGGAGGTTCTACGCAGAATCGGAGAGGTAAGGAATATGTGGAAAACACTGATAAGGAGAAGGGACAGGGTGATAGGACATCTGCTAAGACATGAGGGAATGACTTCCATGGTACTAGAGGGAGCTGTAGAGGGCAAAAACTGTAGAGGAAGACAGAGATTGGAATACGTCAAGCAAATAATTGAGGACGTAGGTTGCAAGTGTTACTCTGAGATGAAGTAGGCCGCATCAAACCAGTTAGTAGACTGATGACAAAAGAAAAAAAATCCTTAACATCGGTTTGTTGCAGGTTTCTCGAACATATTGTCAGTTCGAATATAATGAATTTCCCTGAGACAGAGAAGTTGCTGTCCATTCATCAGCACGGCTTTAGAAGGCATCGCTCCTGCGAAACGCAACTCGGTCTTTTTTCACATGATATCTAGCGAACCATGGATGAAGGGTATCAGACGGATGCCATATTCCTTGACTTAAAGGAAAGCGTTTGACTCGGTGCCCCACTGCAGACTCCTAACTAAGGTACGAGCATACGGGATTGGTTCCCAAATATGTGACTAACTCGAAGACTTCTTAAGTAATAGAACGCAGTACGTTGTCCTCGATGGTGAGTGTTCATCGGAGGTGAGGGAATCATCTGGAGTGCCCCAGGGAAGTGTGGTAGGTCCGCTGTTGTTTTCTATCTACATAAATGATGTTTTGGATAGGGAGAATAGCAATGTGCGGCTGTTTGCTGATGATGCTGTGCTGTACGGGAAGGTGTCGTCGTTGAGTGACTGTAGGAGGATACGAGATGACTTGGATAGGATTTGTGATTGGTGTAAAGAATGGCAGCTAACTCTAAATATAGATAATGTAAATTAATGCAGATGAATAGGAAAAAGAATCCCGTAATGTTTGAATACTCAATTAGTAGTGTAGCGCTTGACACAGTCACGTCGATTAAATATTTGGGCGTCACATTGCTAAGCGATATGAAGTGGGACTAGCATGTAATGGCAGTTGTGGGGAGGCGGATAGTCGTCTTCGGTTCATTGGTAGAATTTTGGAAAGATGTGGTTCATCTGTAAAGGAGACCGCTTATGAAACACTTAGTAGTGTAGCGCTTGACACAGTCACGTCGATTAAATATTTGGGCGTAACATTGCTAAGCGATATGAAGTGGGACTAGCATATAATGGCAGTTGTGGGGAAGGCGGATAGTCGTCTTCGGTTCGTTGGTAGAATTTTGGGAAGATGTGGTTCATCTGTAAAGAAGACCGCTTATGAAACACTAATACGACCTATTCTTGAGTACTGCTCGAGCGTTTGGGATCCCTATCAGGTCGGAGCACATAGAAGCAAATCAGAGGCGGGCTGCTAGATTTGTTACTGGTAGGTTTCATCATCACGCGAGTGTTACGGAAATGCTTCAGGAACTCGGGTGGGAGTCTCTACAAGAAAGGAGGCGTTCCTTTCGTGAATCGCTAATGAGGATATTTAGAAACCCAGCATTTGAGGCAGACTGCAGGACAGTTTCACTGCCTCCAACTTATATTTCGCGGAAAGACCACAAAGATAAGATAAGAGAGATTATGGCTCGTACAGAGGCATATGGGCAGTCATTTTTCCCTCGTTCTGTTTGGGAGTGGAACAGGGAGAGAAGATGCTAGTTGTGGTACGAGGTACCCTCCGCCACTCACCGTATGATGGATTGCGGAGTTGTGTATGTAGATGTAGATGTAGATGTACTGCACAGGTGTCGTTCGTGATCAAATACAGCGCAACTTGCTGGCTTGGCTAGGATCTGCATTTATGTTCAAGCGGATTATGTATGTAGATGTACACTCCTGGAAATTGAAATAAGAACACCGTGAATTCATTGTCCCAGGAAGGGGAAACTTTATTTACGCATTCCTGGGGTCAGTTACATCACATGATCACACTGACAGAACCACAGGCACATAGACACAGGCAACAGAGCATGCACAATGTCGGCACTAGTACAGTGTATATCTACCTTTCGCAGCAATGCAGGCTGCTATTCTCCCATGGAGACGATCGTAGAGATGCTGGATGTAGTACTGTGGAACGGCTTGCCATGCCATTTCCACCTGGCGCCTCAGTTGGACCAGCGTTCGTGCTGGACGTGCATACCGCGTGAGATGACGCTTCATCCAGTCCCAAACATGCTCAATGGGGGACAGATCCGGAGATATTGCTGGCCAGGGTAGTTGACTTACACCTTCTAGAGCACGTTGGGTGGCACGGGATACATGCGGACGTGCATTGTCCTGTTGGAACAGCAAGTTCCCTTGCCGGTCTAGGAATGGTAGAACGACGGGTACGATGACGGTTTGGATGTACCGTGCACTATTCAGTGTCCCCTCGACGATCACCAGAGGTGTACGGCCAGTGTAGGAGATCGCTCCCCACACCATGATGCCGGGTGTTGGCCCTGTGTGCCTCGATCGTATGCAGTCCTGATTGTGGCGCTCACCTGCACGGCGCCAAACACGCATACGACCGTCATTGGCACCAAGGCAGAAGCGACTCTCATCGCTGAAGACGACACGTCTCCATTCGTCCCTCCATTCACGCCTGTCGCGACACCACTGGAGGCGGGCTGCACGATGTTGGGGCTTGAGCGGAAGACGACCTAAAGGTGTGCGGGACCGTAGCCCAGCTTCATGGAGACGGTTGCGAATGGTCCTCGCCGATACCCCAGGAGCAACAGTGTCCCTAATTTGCTGGGAAGTGGCGGTGCGGTCCCCTACGGCACTGCGTAGGATCCTACGGTCTTGGCGTGCATCCGTGCGTCGCTGCGGTCCGGTCCCACGTCGACGGGCACGTGCACCTTCCGCCGACCACTGGCGACAACATCGATGTACTGTGGAGACCTCACGCCCCACGTGTTGAGCAATTCGGCGGTACGTCCACCCGGCCTCCCGCATGCCCACTATACGCCCTCGCTCAAAGTACGTCAACTGCACATACGGTTCACGTCCACGCTGTCGCGGCATGCTACCAGTGTTAAAGACTGCGATGGAGCTCCGTATGCCACGGCAAACTGGCTGACACTGACGGCGGTTGTGCACAAATGCTGCGCAGCTAGCTCCATTCGACGGCCAACACCGCGGTTTCTGGTGTGTCCGCTGTGCCGTGCGTGTGATCATTGCTTGTACAGCCCTCTCGCAGTGTCCGGAGCAAGTATGGTGGGTCTGACACACCGGTGTCAATGTGTTCTTTTTTCCATTTCCAGGAGTGTAGATGTAGAATCGCCGATACTTTGTATGGCTCGTACACCGCTTTACGTTGAGTAGCGAAATGCGATAGCGTCGTACTGTGTTGCCTCCAGCTGAGCAGAGTCCGTGTGAGCAGCTGCGGTCCGCTTTGCAGGTGCGGTCGGGTGCGGGCACGGGCGACAACTACACGTCGACGCTCTACCGGGTGAGCGTGAGCGGCACGGAGGGCGGCGCTCCGTGGCGGCGCTCCCTCATGTGCAAGTGCCTGCCCGCCGACCCGGAGCAGCGGCAGGTCTTCAAGTCCGACCTGCTCTTCCGCAACGAGGTCGCCTTCTACACCGAGGCGTTGCCCGCGCTCCTCGAGTTCCAGGTACGTGACGTCTCCCTGCGGGCAGAAACTACCGGCATCTACACTCATGCTCGTAAGTTGAGGATGATGCTGATACATGGTGAAACGCTGTGGTGGGCGGTCTGCGGAGTTAAATCACCTCGGGGTATGACCATGCGGTGCATTTGACCTGCGGCCGTCGCACGGTGGCGCTGGCAGCAGTCCACATACGCAGAGGTGTGTTGGTGCATGTCACAGTACCGTGCAGTGAGTAAGTGTGCAAACGTATTCAGACGTGCTAATGGTGACTGTGAATTGAAAATGGCTCACAGAACACATACTGATGACGTTATGAGGGGCAGAATACTACGGCGACTGGAGGCTGGTCAAACACAGCAGGTCGTAGCACGGGCCCTCCGTGTGCCACAAAGTGTGATCTCAAGATTATGGCAACAATTTCAGCAGACAGGAAACGTGGCCAGGCGCTACGCTATAGTACGGGACACCCACAACACCCTAAGAAGACCCATATCTCACCATCACTACCCGCAGACGGCCATGGAGTACTGCAGGTAGTCTTGCTCCGCACCTTACCGCAGCCACTGGAACAGCTGTCTTCAGATACACACAGTCTACAGACGACTGAACATGGTTTATTAACACGCAGACCTGAAAGGTCCCGATTGTATACCGATTAGATTCCTTTCAGATTACGCTGATACAACAGCTCCCTACTTAGCAATCATATACAACCGCTCGCTCACAGAGAGATCTGTACCTACAGATTGGAAAATTGCGCAGGTCGCACCATTGTTTAAGAAGGGTAGTAGGAGTAATCCATCGAACTACAGACCTATATCATTGACGTCGATTTGCAGTAGGGTTTTGAAGCATATACTGTATTCAAACATTATGAATCACCTCGAAGGGAACAATCTATTGATACGTAATCAGCAAGGTTTCAGAAAACATCGTTCTTGTGCAATGCAGAAAGCTCTTTATTCGCACGAAGTAATGGCCGCTATCGACAGGGAATCTCAAGTTGATTGCGTATTTCTAGATTTCCGGAAAACTTTTGACACCGTTCCTCACAAGCGACTTCTAATCAGGCTGCGGGCCTATGGGGTATCGTCTCACTTCTGCGACTGGATTCGTGATTTCCTGTCAGGAAGGTCGCAGTTCATAGTAATAGACGGCAAATCATCGAGTAAAACTGAAGTGTGATCAGGTGTTCCCCAGGGAAGCGTCCTGGAACCTCTGCTGTTCCTGAACCATATAAATGACCTGGGTGACAATCTGAGCAGTTCTCTTAGGTTGTTCGCAGATGATGCTGTAATTTACCGTCTAGTAAGGTCATCCGAAGACCAGTACCAGATGCAAAGCGATTTAGGAAAGCTTTCTGTATGGTGTGGCAGGTGGCAGTTGATATAACGAAAAGTGTGAGGTGATCCACATGAGTTCCAAAAGAAATCCGTTGGAATTCGATTACACGACAAATAACACAATTCGCAAGGCTGTCAATTCAACTAAGTACCTGGGTGTTAAAATTACGAACAACTTCAGTTGGAAAGATGGTTCAAATGGCTTTGAGCACTATGGGACTTAACTTCTGAGGTTATCAGTCCCCTAGAACTTAGAACTACTTAAACCTAACTAACCTAAGGACACCACACACAACCAAGCCCGAGGCAGAATTCGAAACTGCGACCGTAGCGGTCGCGCGGTTCCAGACTGTAGCACCTAGAACTGCTCGGCCACTGTGACCGGCTCAGTTGGAAAGACCACATAGATAATATTGTGGGGAAGGCGAGCCAAAGGTTGCGTTTCATTGTCAGGACACTTAGAATATTCAACAAGTTCACTAAAGAGACAGCTTACACTACGCTCGTTCGTCCTCTGTTAGAATATTGCTGCGCGATGTGGGATCCTTACCAGTTGGGATTGACGGAGTATATCGAAAGGGTGCAAAAAAAGGCAGCTCGTTTTGTATTATCACGTAATAGGGGAGAGAGTGTGGCAGATATGATACGCGAGTTGGGATGGAAGTCACTAAAGCAAAGACGTTTTTCGTCGCGGCGAGATCTATATACGAAATTTCAGTCACCGACTTTCTCTTCAGAATGCGAAAATATTTTGTTGAGCCCAACCTACATAGGTAGGAATGATCATCAAAATAAAATAAGAGAAATCAGAGCTCTAACAGAAAGGTTTAGGTGTTCGTTTTTCCCGCGAGCTGTTCGGGAGTGGAATGGTAGAGAGATAGTATGATTGTGGTTCGATGAACCCTCTGCCAAGCACTTAAATGTGAATTGCAGAGTAATCACGTAGATGTAGAAGGTGCATTCCACTGACCCCTGGTCACAGGATAACCCGTAAAGCCTCGTGTCAAAAACATAGTACATGGCCATTGGAACAGTGGTCTCAGTGTATGTTGACGGACGAGTCCAGGTATAGTCTGAACAGCGATTCTTGCCGGGTTTTCATCTGGCGTGAACCAGGAATCACACACCAACCTCTTAATGTCCTTGAAAGGGACCTGTATGGAGGTCTTGGTTTGATGGTGCGGGGTGGGATTATGATTGGTGCACGTACACTCCTTCATGTCTTTGACAGAGGAACTGTAACAGGTCATGTGTATCAGGAAATCATTTTGCACCAGAATGTCCTCCTTTTCAGCGGTGCAGTGGGTCCCACCTTCCTCCTGATAGATGATAACACACGGCCCCATCGTCTAGGAGTACCTTGAAACAGAAGATTTTAGCAAATGGAGTGGCCTCCCCGTTCTCCAGACCGAAACCCCATTGAGCACGTCTGGGATGCTCTCGGTCGACGTATCGCTGCACATCTTCATACCTCTTTAACACTTCAGGAGCTCCGACAGGAACTGGTGCAAGAATGGTGGGCTATACCCCAGCAGCTGCTCGACCACTTGATACAGAATATGCCAACCCGTTGTGCGGCCTGTGTACGTGTGCATGGTGATCATATCCTATTTTGATGTCGGGGTATATGCGCAGGAAACATTGGCGTTTTGTAGCACATGTGTTTCGGGACAGTTTTCTCAACTTATCACCAATACTGTGAACTTATAGATCTGTGTCGTGTGTATTCCCTATGTACCTATGCTATTAGCGACAGTTTTGTGTAGTGCCACGTAGTGTGATACCAAATTCTGCAATTATCCTTAATTTATGAGCATGAGCGTATATCACTGTGCAGCACGTCCACTCCTAACTGAGGCACCTCCACTACTCTCAGCGCCTACGAAACCTTGTTCTGCTCTCTCGTCTCCTATACCTACAATGACTGGCTATCTGTTCAGTCTTAACCAAAACAACTCCACTATCCACAATATCTCTCCTCTCCTATTCCTACATTGCCTAGATATCCTATACACCAAAGGGATATATTAATCCCTTCAAATCATTGAATGTTAAGCACTCCACCTTGCCTTTTGCATCCATTTATCTTTCCCACTTGGATCCTCTGCTATCTTGACAAATTCCTAGCCCTCCTCGCTCACATGTACCACTCCTGTATATTCTACATCTTCCGCAATCTCGAATACAATAATTTCATTGTTGCTCCTCTAATGTACAATCGCCGTATGCTACCTGCCTAATACTGTTATTTCCCATCAACCATACAGTTAACACACAGCTCACTCTTCTTTCACTTAAAATTCAACCCATTGCATCTCCAACGGTAGGTGAGAGACACCAGCACGGAAGCTTATCATGTCCGATCGTAGGCCTAGTTACCTTCTGTAATAAAAAAAACTGAGCGAAGTACACAATGGTCAACTTGAAGGGGCGACCTGTGACGTTTGCACGTTCAAACGGCGAGAACAGTGAAGGGAAAAAAGTGGGGTAGCGTCTTTGACCAATAATCAAAACGTCCTCGGTCCAAGGCTCAATACCTATCACTGCTTCAATTTTGAATTAAAATGATCAGCAATGGTGGCCAAAGTCTTCCGGCATAAGAAGTCACCCTCATTCTGTCAACGCCGTTGTCGAAGAGGGCAGAGGAGCGGACGGAGGTTTAGCCCACTCCGTTCCCTTTGGAGCGGGAAACTGCCCCTATAAGGCGGAAGAATCAGCAATCATCAGCGGCGCGGGCATGCAGAAGGCAATGGAAACCACTGTATTAAAGACACAACGTATATCCGCAGGACATATGGCTTTTAACTGTAAAATCTCACGATGATCTCTCCACTAGACCCCATTGGAATCTCCAGCAGCGGAGAACCAAGGGGCAGGTAGCCATTAGAAAAAGACTGAATGATCAATGAAAGGACGATGTTCTACTGGGTGGGGGGAGGGGGGGTAGGGGGTTGGGGCAGAGTGTCGGAAGTGGGGAAGCTAGAAAATCTGAAAATGGAAATGGTAACGCTCAATCTAGTGACAGTAGGTGACAGTGAAGTGAAATGGAAAAAAAACACAACGATTTCTGGTCAGACGAGAATAGGGTAACATCAACAACAGCAGAAAATAAGGTAACATGAACACGATTCAGTATGAATCGGAAGGTAGGACAGAGGGTGAGGAACTGTCAACAGTTCAGCGATAGGGCTCTCCTCAACAAAATCGACAGCAAACGAACTCCGACAACAGGAATTCAGGTATACATGCCGACATCGCAAGCAGAAGATGAAGATGTAGAGAGCTACGGAGATACCGTACGGGTAATTCAGTAAGTAATCGGAACTTGAATCTAACACTCACGGGAGACTGGAACGCAGTTGTGGTGGAAGGAGTTGAAGAAAGGGTCACGGGAGAATATGGGCTTGGTACCAGGAATGTGAGGAGGAAATCTAATTGAGAAATTTCAGATGGTAGTAATGAACATTCTGTTCAATATTTGTAGGAGGAGCGATATTGGGAAAATGTCGAGAGAGACAGGAAGATTTCAGATTACATAATGGTCAGACAGAGATTATGAAATCAGATATTGAACTGTAAGACGTACCCAGAGGCAGATATAGACTCAGATCACAATTTGGTAATGATGAAAAGTTTAAGAGACTAGTCAGAAAGAAGCAATGCGCATAGGCGTAGAGTGCGGAAGTACTAAGGAATGAAGAGAAACGCTTGATGTTGTCTGAGGCATACAAACTGCGATAAGGAATAGCTCATTAGGCCGTTCAGTTGAAGGGGATCGGCGGTTATAAAATGGCAGCCACAGCAGGTGGAGAGTTAAGCGTAGGCTCAAGTAATATAACTGCGGAGACACCATGGATAACAGAAGAAATACGTCAGTTGATCGACGAAAGAAGGAAGTACAAAAATGTTCAAGCAAATTCAGGTGTACAAAAATACAAGTCACTTAGGAAGGAAATAAATAGGAAGATCTGGAAGATAAGACAAAACGGCTACATGAAAAAAGTGAAGAAATCAGTAACTAAATGAATTATTCAATGAAGGACTGACTCAGCTTACAGAAAAGCAAGGATGGTAACACTAAGAGTGCTACGGGAATTCTACTGTTAAATGCAGAGGAGAGAGCAGATAGGTAGAATGAGTGCATTGAAGAACTCTATAAGGAGGATGACGTGCCTGTTGACGTGACAGATGAAGAAATAGGAGTCGACAGAGAAGCGATAGGAGGCTGCAGTACTGGAAGCGAAACTTAGAAGAGCTTTGCAGGACTTAAAATCGAATAAGGTAGAAGATACAGATAACTTTACACGAGAATTTCTAAAATCATTCCGAGAAGTGGCAAAAAACGGTTATTCACGTTGGTGTGCAGAGTGTGTGCGTCTGGCGACACACCATCTGACTTTCGGAGAAACATCATCCGCATCGTTCCAAAGACTGCAAGAGCCGACAAGTGCGAGTATTACCGCACATCTGCTTAACAGTTCATGCATCCAAATTGCTGACAAGGATAATATTCAGAAGAATGGAATAGAAAACTGAGGAAATGTTAGATGACGATCAGTTTGGCTTTAGGAAAGATAAAGGCACTGAAGGGGCAGTTCTGACATTGCAGTTGACAATAGAAGCAAGACTGAAGAAAAATCAAGTCACGTTGATAGGATTTATCGACATGGAGAAAGCATTCGACAATCTAAAATGGTGCAACATGGTCAAAGTTCTGAGAGAAATATGGGTAGTTTATAGGGGAAAAATTGGAGTACACAATATGTACAAGAACCAAAAGGGAACAATAAGAGTTGAAGACCATTAATGAAGTACTCGGTTTAAAAACGGTGTAAGACAGTAAGACAGAGATGTAGTCTTTCGTCCTTACTGTAGAATCTACATATCGAAGAATCAATGACGGAAATTAAAAGAAATGTTCAAGAGAGGGTTTAAAATTCAAGGTGAAATGATATCAATGTTAAGATTCGCTGATGATATTGCTATCCTCAGTCAAAGTTAAGAAGAGCTACAGGATGTGTTGAATTAAATGAACACTCTAATGAGAGTAAACAGAATTGAGATTAAATCGAAGAAAGACGAAATTAATGAGAACAGCGAGAAACTTAACATCAAAATTTGTGATGACGAAGTAGATGAAGTTAAGTAAACCTGCTAATTTAGCAGCAAAATAACCCATGACAGACAGAGCAAGGAGGTCATGAAAAGCAGAATAACATTGGCAAAGAGGGCATTCCTGGCCAAGAGAAGTTCAAATGGCTCTGAGCACTATGGGACTTAACTTCCGAGGTCATCAGTCCCCTAACGTAAAACTACTTAAACCTAACTAACCTAACGACATCACACACATCCATGCCCGAGGCAGAATTCGAACCTGCGACCGTAGCGGCAGCGCGGTTCCAGACTGTAGCTCCTAGAACCGCTCGGCCGGCCAAGAGAAGTCTACTAGGATCAAACTTAGGTCTTAATTTCAGGTTCTAATGGCTCTAAGCACTGTGGGACTTAATATCTGTGGTCATCAGTCCCCTATACTTAGAACTACTTAAAAATAAGTAACTTAAGGACATTACCCACATTCACGCCCGAGGAAGGATTCGAACTTTCGACCGAAACAGCAGTGTGGTTTTGGACTGAAGAGCCTAGAACCGCTCGGCCACAGCGGCCGGCTCTTAATTTCAGGAAGAAATTTCTAAGAATGTACGTTTGGAGCACAGCACTGTATGTAATTTGAGACATGTACTGTGGAGAAACCGAAACTGAAGAGAATGGCAGCATTTGAGATGAAGTGTTCTAGAAGAATGCTCAAAATTAGGCGGACTGATGAGGCCGGATGAGGAGGTTCTCAGCAGAATTGGCGAGGAAAGGAAAATGTGTAAAACACTAACAAGAAGAAGAGACAGAATGATAAGACGCTTGTCAAGACATCACGGATTGACTTCTATGGTACTAGATGGAGCTATAGAGGTAAAAAACTGTAGAGGAAGACAGGGATCGGAATACACCCAGCAAATAATTGAGGAGGTAGGTTGTTAGTCCTACTCTGAGATGAAAACATAGGCACAGGAGAGGAATTTGAGGTGGGTATTGTTAAACCAGTTAGAAAACTGATGTATGACAAAAAAAGCTCCCCAACTATGAATTTATTTCATCTCTGGCTGTTTCCTCCCGTTCCTATCGTGAACCAGGGATCCCCAACTCACTTTCAGACTTTTCATACTCATTTCCACTTCAGGCCAGGAGATTCTCAGACCTCAGTCCCTATTGTGTGACAAGGGGAATGGAATAACATACTGACTGAGGGGTCATGCACTACGCCACGACTTCCATTTTCGTCTTCCCCGTCCTACAAGGATTCCCTACGGCTGATTAAATTCCCTCTCCCGCAAATCTCTAGAACATCGACAAAAACCGTACGATTGCCGTAAATTTTAAAATCAAAATTCCATTGTCTCTCTGACCCTTTAAAACTCCCCAGTTGCTGCCATGCCTACATGCCTTCTTCAGCATAATCCCCCCCCCCCCCCCCCCCATTTCCTCCACCTACCCACCTTTCAAAACCCATCATCCTATTACAAGCAAATTTCAACAGGCCGCCCTTCCTAACTCATAACTCCACAGTGACTTTTATCCATACTAGTCCTCAGATCCTCTTATACCGAAATTCCTACACACCTGCCAGTTTCCTAAACATCATAAACCTGTCCTCTTCCAGCCTTGTCCCACCACTTACCGATCAGGCACTTCCCAGCCCAACATCAGCTACCTCAATCCCAAAGACAGCGGTCAATACATTTTTGCCACCCGTCCATCCTCCATTTCCACTCTTGAGGCACTTAGTGAAACGTGACCATGAAACTGGCAGAAGCAACACCCACATCTACATCAGAGCACCAGCAATTCCATCATTACCTGTGTGTGTTTTATTTTATGGTAACCATATTCTGTTGTATTTTGTTCCAATTACTATATTCGTATTAATTACACAAAACCTTTCACATTTATGTCATATATCAAACGGGTCTACTAGGAAATTCATCAGTGGAGTTGTACAATTTAGCTACCAATAAATCCTTCGAGTTCATCTTGAACTTAACTTTATTGGTAGTCAAGCTTTATATAGCTGCTAGTATTTTACTGAAAGTATGTGTTACTGAATAATGAATATCTTCGCGGATTGAAATGAATAGCTTTATGTCGTTACGAAGATTATTTTTACTTCTAGCATGGATTCCATAAACTGAGCTTTTGGTTTGAAAAAGGAACCATTTTTTACGACAAATTTCATCAGCAGTTCCTTTAACAGGCCTCTATAGGACGTCCCTTAGCTAACACCACAAAGAATTCGTATTACACGCATTTGCACTCGGAAAAAGTGGTTCTGCTAAATTAATTGACCAAATAAAGGTCATGTATGGCATTATGGAACAGAAAGCAAGCAAAGTATGTAAGAGTTTTGTTTTCTATTACCTATGTCTGACAAATGCCTCATTACAATTAAAGATTTGTTCAGACGCTTAATCCGCTATGTGGTTTTGGCCTCTCACCTGAATTTTATATCAAGTTGTACACCTTGAATTTTACACTATCATCCTCTTCTTATTAACTGTTATCACATTTTATATATATATTTGGAGGTAACCTCTTTCAACTTCTAAGGCAACGGCCTTGCCGCAGTGGATACACCGATTCCCGTGAGATCACCGAAGTTAAGCGCTGTCGGGCGTGGACGGCATTTGGTTGGGTGACCATCCAGCCGCCATGCGCTGTTGCCATTTTTTCGGGGTGCATTCAGCCTCGTGATGCCAATGGAGGAACTACTCGACCGAATAGTAGCGGCTCCGGTCAAAGAAAACCATCATAACGACCGGGAGAGCGATGTGTTGACCACACGTCCCTTCTATCCGCATCCTCAACTGAGGATGACATAGCGGTCGTATAGTCACGATGGGCCACTTGTGGCCTGAAAACGGAGTGCTTTTTATTTCAACTTCTAAACTGAATACACTGCGTCTTATCAAAGTTTTGATGAAAACGTCGTTTGGCATCTGTATCGTTACAGAAGATGAGACCTAGTGCTAGCAGTACGAGCCAGAGACCGAGTGACAGTCAATAGTGTAATGTTCATTGTTTTTCCCGCCTCCCAAGAAAAAGTCGGTTGACGTAATACAAGGTTAAGACGATGTTGCTTGCCTTTTTCGACAGCATGAAGCTCTACACGAGAGAAACGGGAAGACATGCTATTGACTGTCGCTTGTTCTCTGAATGGTATTGGTACCACTAAGTCTCATTTCCTGTAACGATGCTGATATCCAAAAAGGCATGACCGCGGTGCCTGTAGCAATTTCACAAGAAGAGTCCGCCGACAGTTCATAACAGATTTATATGCAACGTCAGAGTTGTTTTGTAGCTAATGGGGATTATTTTGGAGGCCACTAAAGATATTGTGTTTACAATTGTTGATTTCTTTATTTTCTGAGACCATTCACCGATCTTTCCAGACGCACCTTGCATGAATGCAAATTACAATTTCACTAACCGATTTTTCTATAAGTGTACTGGATTTGTTATATATTGCAATTTTGTGCCATTTGCAAACGAAACATACGCTACTTGTCATCTGGTGACATTACTGATGGAAGATAATTAATGTACACAAGAAAAACTAACTGCCCTAAGTTAGAATTTTGTGGGACAAATGTGATAAGTTCCCATTTCGATGATTACCAGTAGCTTAATGGAGGAGTCTTTCCACTGGCACCCGATGGTTTGAGTTGTAGACATACGGTTTGAATCATTTTGTTGCTTTTCCTGTTTTACGATAGCATCCCAATTTATTAAAAAACGTTTTGTGATTTACTGTCAAAAGTAACTAACGTACTAAAGACTGTACAAGTACTACATTCTCTAATGAAATAACTAAATCCTCAATGAGCATGTACATCTATTACCATTTCTAAAATTTTAAGAATGCTGACAAAAGTGAAACTGGATGTTAGTTTCACAGTATTTCGTTATTTTCTTTCTAATACAGAGGCTTAACTTCAGTATAATGCAGCCAATCGGTAAATATCCCAGTAAGAAAACAAAGATGTCTCGTGCCTAAAATCCGAGGCTGTTCTCGGTTATTTTCGGAGATAGATGCAAGTCTCAGAGCTGCTTTCGATTTAAATAATTCTTTCGAAGGGTTGATCCCATTCCTCCGGTCTGGGGACGAGTGGAGGGCTTAAATAGGAGGATTTCTCGGTTCTGTGACGAGCGTGGCTGAAAGTTTCCTTTACCTGCAATGCATGATGGCTACATGTAGACTCGCTCTAGTTGCGTCATGTATGAACTAAATAGCATAGAGTACTCGGATATAAAAGTGCATGTGGAATGTACATTTTTCATTGGGATAAGTACAGTTCGAGGACCTGTCAGTGAAACTATTCATTAAAATGGATGAATACCATCTTTTCCCCACAGCTTCACCCGCATATGCAATCGACAAATGTATTGAACACACCTCCTCTTCTCACCCTCTGTGTCCACCTCTTGCTCCCTCTGAATGGCCACCTCATCCCTCAATCTCTCTCAATTTATATCCTCCTCTTCAGTCTCCGTCTCTTTATCTCTTCCTCCACCTCTCTTTGTTCATTTTCTCCACTCCCTTCCTCTGACGATATTCTCCTCTGTCTCTACCTTTTGATCTCTACCTCCTCCTCTTTCTTTTCTACCTGACCACCACTCTACATCTTTCAACTGCCTTGCACATCTCCCCCCGTGTTCTGTCCATCCCCTCTATACATCTCACACTGTCCAAAGCCATGCTCATTGGCACTTGTAGCCCTGCAATACAGTTCAGTAAAACAGGCCTATACTATTCCCATAATACACCTGTCACACTAGGGAGGCTATACGTCAGAGGCTTGAAACACATTTACTTGCCTCTGAATATAAGCCACCATGCAAAGCAGGTCGCCAAAGCAAGCCAGTACCACTCCAACACAACATGACTGTCATGCAGGGCAACCTACATGTTGAGGCCCAGAAAACTCTTTCCTCTGATGTGTTGGCTGTCCTACAGAACAGATTCATTCAGTAGGCCAATAATATTCCCATACAAAATGCCTCCCATGCAGGGCGGCCTATACACCAGGAGCTGAAAGAAAAACACATTCTTGTGCGAATCTCTGCTACTATTGGAGCTAGGAGGTTATAAACCACACAGTGCTGATACTCCTCAGGCCTGATGTTTCTGTGCCAGATTTGGATAAATTTAATCCAAGAGTTTGGGAGGAGATCTTGGACATACACACACATAGTCTGCTCTATACATATATCTAACAGATAGCCAGTAGTGAATGGTAGTTATTAATCGCCAATATACAGTCTTATCTCCTGAATATATTTCTATCCAACAAAGCAGTCACCTTCACATAATAATAGTAACTGTGTTTTGGTTTAAACTCGAAACAGGGAAATTTTCGACATTACCTGGTACTTTGTTCCAGAGAGGAATGCTCTGAACAAAGAGGATTTTTTCAGCCACAGTCAGAGTAAATGGGTCTGTGAAGATTCAAAACCCGTCTAAGGACAAAGTAAGAGTTAGTAGACTTAGATTTCTGAACGGACATTTCTATCTCACAAATAAATCACGTGTACTGTCAAAAGGTAAATAAAGTGAGGCAGAATGAAAGTCACTGCAAAATTTTTAGGGAGCGGCATGACTTGACAGGAGAAGAAGCCCTTACTAGTCTGGCATAGATGAGGATGTAGTGGGCGGGACTCTCCGCTTTCCGTCACTCCAGGCAGATCTCCCAACAGCTGGTTACTCAGTGTCTCTATAGGTCTTCGCCATACTCAGCCTTCACCATTCCCTTGCCTTACACACAAGACGAACACCGACTTTCTAGTACTGCTGTACCACAAAACACATTTGTTCTTTTTTTATTCTTTTGATTGATTGTCCCAAAAAATATCCATAATAAACCAGCCTCCAGTAATCACACGTTTCCCTTCAACTACACCACCGTGATAGGCCCTTCCAGCTGTCGTCTGGAAGTCATAAACGTTAATTTAAAAAAATAGAGATGCCCGAAAAGGACTCGCGTTCTGTGGGTTCCGCAGTATCCCAGTTATGTATATAAATAATAATAATAATTTCGTGTGGCCCAGTGGGGCCGGCCGCAGTGGTCTCGCGGTTCTAGGCGCGCAGTCCGGAACCGTGCGACTGCTACGGTCGCAGGTTCGAATCCTGCCACGGGCATGGATCTGTGTGATGTCCTTAGGTTAGTTAGGTTTAAGTAGTTCTAAGTTCTAGGGGACTAATGGCCACAGCAGTTGAGTCCCATAGTGTTCAGAGCCATTTGAACCATTTTTTGGCCCAGTGGGTCAGTGCAAGTCCTTTTATTGGATACCACTTCAGCGACTTTCGTGTCTGTAGTCTACCCCATCCAACTGGGGGAATGGTACCTACATTTTAACATGGAATTCAAATCGCATATCGTTTCTTGTTATTTCTCAAGTAACTGAAAAGGGAAGCTAGTTTAAACGCAGATTGAAAAATCCGTGGTCCAACTGAGATTCGACCCCGATTCGCAGGCACGACCGTTACCGCTAGAACACCAGACCCGACATCGATAAAGATATTTCATACATAGATTTTGATGAGTGTGGTAACGAATATCAAAATTTATGACGTATATGGCCGGATCTTTTGATCGCATTGACTTAGAATCATAAATTTTTTACACTGTCAAGAAAACATAGAACTCATCAATGTGACATAAATTTCAACTTGATACGTCAACCCATTCCTGAGGAAAAGGGGTCTTAATATTCAGCTAGTCAGACTTTCAACAAGGTGATCCCGTAGGGGTTTCGTTTTCACAGAGTGAGGTACGTAGCTCTAAAAGGGAACAGTACACGTTGGAGCTAATGATGTACGAATGTTCGTGGTGACAAATAGCCTCAATGTGCCTAGAGCCGCTATGCTTTATTAACTACTCTAACAAGTGGACAAAACAAAACAAAAAAAACCTTCTGGTACAGATCGGGTGATGCATAGGGCAGTTACGTTCTCTTATATTATTTGAAGCATCGGTTGGGTCAGCAACAAGAAAACGAAACGTTAATACGAGGGTTGTTGGTCTGAGTCACTATGTGATCAAAAGTATCGGGACACTTGCCTGTAAACGACTTTAAAGTTCCTGGTGACCTCCATCGGTAATGCCTGAATTCAATTTGGTGTTGGCCCACCCTTAGCCTTGACGACAGCTCCCACTTTCGCTGGCATACGTTCAATCAGGTTCTGGAAGGGTTGGGTTGGGGAAGGGTTGCCCGTTGCAGTGCTGCATTCAGGAGAGGTATCGATGTCGTTCGGTGAGGACTGGCACGAAGTCGGCATTCCAAAACATCCCAAAGGTGTTATATAGGATTCAGGTCAGGACTCTGTGTAGGCCAGACCATTACAGGGATGTCACTGTCATGTAACCACTCCGCCACAGGCATTATATTATGGACTGCTGGTGCTCGATCGTGTTGAAAGATGCAATCGCCATCCCCGAATCGCTGTTCAACAATGAGAAGTAAGAGGGTGCTTAAAACATCAATGTAGGCCTGTGCTGTGATAGTGCCACGCAAAACAACAAGGGGTGCAAGCCCCCTCCATGAAAAACATGACCACACCATAACATCACGGCCTCCGAAAATTACTGTTGGCCCTACACACGCTGGCAGATAACGTTCACCGGGCATTCGCCATACCCACACCCAGCCATCGGATCGCCACATCCTGTACCGCGATTCGTCACTCCACACGACGTTTTTCCACTGTTCAGTCGTCCAGTGTTTACGCTCCTTACTTCAAGCGATGCGTACTTTGGCATTTACCGACGTGATGTGTGGCTTATGAGCAGCCAACCGACCATGAAATCCAGCTTTTCTCACCTCCTGCCTAACTGTCAGAGTACTTACAGTGGATCCTGATGTAGTTTGGAATTCCTGTGTGATGGTCTGGATAGATGTCTGCCTTTTACACATTACGATTCTCTTCAACAGTCGGCGGTCTCTGTCAGTCAACAGACGAGGTAAGCCTGTACGCTTTTGTGCTGTACATGTCCCTTCAAGTTTCCACTTCACTATCACATCGGAAACAATGGTCCTAGGGATGTTTAAGAGTGTGGAAATCTCACGTACAGACACGTCTCACAAGTGACATCCAATCATGTGACCACGTTCGAAGTCTTTGAGTTCCGCGGAGTGCCCTATTCTGCTCTGTCACGATGTCGAATCACTACTGAGGTCGCTGATATGAAGTACCTGTCAGTAGGTGGCAGCACAATGCACCTAATATGAAAAACGGCTGTTTTGGGGGTGTCCGGCTACTTTTTATCACATAGTGCAGAAATCTTTTATTTTATTTTCAATTTATAAGTTACTTATACTATAAATAAATCGAGGTAATGCTCAGTATGTTGTATTTATTAATATTATCCTGTGAGTATGAAAACAGGAAGTCGTTTCTGAAAGTATTTGTATGGAGTGTAGCCATGTAAGGAAGTGAAACATGGACGATAAATAGTTTGGACAAGAAGAGAATAGAAGCTTTCGAAATGTGGTGCTACAGAAGAATGCTGAAGATTAGATGGGTACACCACATAACTAATGTGGAGGTACTGAATAGAATTGGGGAGAAGAGGAGTTTGTGGCACAACCTGACAAGAAGAAGGGACCGGTTGGTAGGACATGTTCTGAGGCTTCAAGTGATTACAAATTTAGCATTGGAGGGCAGCGTGGAGGGTAAAATCGTAGAGGGAGAGCAAGATATGAATACACTAAGCAGATTCAGAAGAATGTAGGTTGCAGTAAGTACTGGGAGATGATGAAGCTTGCACAGGACAGATTAGCATGGAGAGCTGCATCAAACCAGTCTCAGGACTGAAGACAACAACAACAACAATCGTGGTTAGGTATAAGCTACTATAAATTTAATGTAATATCGACTCATGTTACCCATTTTTGATTTCAGATAACCCCGAGCGGCTGCAATGCACGCAGTCTGCGTACTTCAACAACAACAACAACAACAATGAAAGCAGGAAGTAAATAAAAATTTGCGACTGTAAATTAATTTCCAGATGGAATTAAAAGTTGAAGTCGGTTTGAAAATTATATTCTTTTGTTATTTTACAGTTGACGATTTACGCATAAACAGCAGGGAACTTCCTATCATTTGGGGCTACTCTAAGGTCAAAGTTCCACAAAAGGAAGTTCTGTAGGGTTACAATTCCTCCTTGAATAGTTATTTTCAGTGTCCTCGAGGATGCTGTTGGTACAATCCTTTCTTGGAAAATATTTGCAATCCCAATTTTTTGACTTTCCTTTGTATGCCTTTTGAGAACAAATTAAAAAAATACAGTATACTGAGCATTATTACGGTTATTTGCAGTGTAAGTATCGTAAAAATAAAAAATTTAGAAAAGTAAAGAAAAAGTTTCCTCGCCATGTTTGAACCACGACACTCTTATTATATTTAGGTACTCTTTATATTGCGCCAACCGCTACGTTGAGACAACGCTAGAATAACTGGCTAATATCTCACCCGACCAGCACCAAGATTACTTTCTTTGTAGATGCTTTGGCATCTGGAACTCATAAATTCTGTCACTTCTAGTTCTGACCAAGTTCCGCAAAACCATAAATTTGGAAGAAATCGGTTATGAAGAGCAGGCACGTCCCCTCGCTAGTCTCTCACAGCTATTTAGAACAAATTCGCGTTCACAGGTCAGCTTTACTGGGTGCAGTGTTTCCTGGGCCTCTTGAACATGAGCGCTTAGCTGCTTCCCACCTGCACCAAGATCCTGCACAATACACAGGACATTCTCTTCCACCAAGGATCATTAGCCATGGAGGTATTTTACTCAGGCTCGGCGGGGTAACATGTTTCCTGGCTTCCTCTTTAATCAAGGTAATGGGTTGGCACATGCCATTCGGATAACACACCTCTGATTGAGCCATCACAGTTAGTTGACAGTTTCTAACAGTTTTATAAACAATACTGATGTAAGCGAAAACAATTAATTAAAAGTTGTGCCAATACTAGGATTTCAAACGACGTCTTACTAATAAGGGGAACTCCCTTTCGCACTTCCCTCAGATTTAGTGGTAAGAGGACCCATCAAAAACTGAATGCAGATTCAACATGAAAACAGGAAGAAGGTGTACTGCGCCGTGAAAGAAAAGAAAAATAGAAACAGTGAACGGTTCGAGATTCAGAAGTGTGATATACAGGAGTTGCTGAACCACATGGCGTAGTGGTTAAGCAGTTTCAGTGTTGAAGTGCTAAGCAGAGGATACGGGTTCAAGCCTCCCTCAAGCCAACTTTTTTTCTGCTCTTCGCTGTATTCAAATTTGCGTCTGTGTCCAGGTATAAGGTAGGAGGGACCTGCAATGGCAATTGATCCTGCAGAACTCCTC
The DNA here is from genome assembly GCF_023897955.1 of Schistocerca gregaria. Lineage (NCBI taxonomy): Eukaryota > Metazoa > Arthropoda > Insecta > Orthoptera > Acrididae > Schistocerca > Schistocerca gregaria. The sequence goes on along the minus strand of NC_064923.1, from coordinate 593,365,458 downwards.
TATTAGCAGTCGAAAGGACATGGCTTTCCAACGGGAACCGCAAACGTTTGATGACGAGGCGACAATTGAACCGAATCCTCCATCGGAAAATACATTTCGTGTGTCATACAAAGCGTTAGTGGCAGCACGTGCGTCATATGGTAGGGATCCCTTATCGACGGACCTCATTCGTACGACTGGTAAGTGAGTGAGGTATAACACCTTGCCGGTTGTAGTTGAATGTGAATTGGAACACTCCCAAGGAAATGATGAAAACTCAATAGCTTGTCACATAAGCTGCAACAAATGAACGCAACAGTTTCAAAATTACATAGTTTCTCTGTGCTCTGTTAAAACATATGTTTTTAACGTTTTTAAAGTTGCGTTCCGTTTTGGAAGTCTTGACTCTTGAATTCCTTCGTTGTAGCATAGTTCAAACTCGTTTATTTATTGTTTTCATTTCTGTGAGACGTCTTTGTGATATCTCGCCTGCTCTCGATATTAATCACATTTATTTGCGACGGTAACGTATTCTTACCAGATGATTTATATTCTGTAACCAATATATAGTATGACAACTGCCAAGACTACAGAAAAAGAACAAACGTTTCGGTAACCGGACGGACAGTCCAAAATGTTGTGGGAAAAAAAAATAAATGGCACGAAGAAGTTTTGCACACATCTCGCCCACGTGGCAGTCCAACACTGTGACCACGCTCCCACAACGCCGCTGCTGATGCACTTCTTTATCTCGGACCGTTTTCTGTTTCTGTTTTGCTTTTTGTTTCACACTTCATTACATCTTCTTCCTGTTTTCATATGTCATCTCTGTTCAGGTTTTGACAGGCTATCCACTGGGCCATCTTGCCACTAAATCAGAAGGGGGTGCGATCGGGAGTTTCCCTTGTAAGGTATATGAAAGGCCGTTACTTCTTCCAAATATGAATCAGTATCACCGACGCTAACCAGTATTGGGATAGCGCTCTGGTTCAAAATGGCACTGAGCACTAGGGGACTCAACTGCTGTGGTCATCAGTCCCCTAGAACTTAGAACTACTTAAACGTAACTAACCTAAGGACATCACACACATCCATGCCCGAGGCAGGATTCGAACCTGCGACCGTAGCAGCAGCGCGGCTCCGGACTGGAGCGCCTAGAACCGCACGGCCATCGCGGACGGCTTAGCGCCCTGGCAGTGGGCTAAATTGTGTTAATCCTACCTGTACATAAGGCGCAGGTAATATAAGAATGGCAAAGTCGAAAGTAGTTCGCCTCCCCTTTGAATGCGAATGAAATATTACGATTTCCGAAATATAGTTAAACAGCTAATGAAATAGACAGTTTTATATACTAACCAATTGTTAGCATTCTTCTGTCAGCATTTCAGTTTATTTCATAATTGAAGGAAGACATTTCTCTTTGCAGTCTGCAAAATGACTTTCTCGATAGAAGAAAGTATTGAAATTGTGGAAGGATATATGAAAACAGAATTGATTAAGGAAACTGGCGCAATTTTTGAGGTAGAGTATCCGCACAGATGACTACCAGGAAAGAGAGCAATACAGAGTCCCCATTTATAGCTCCCTGCAAAATGTGAAGCGACAAAGAATTCCTTCAGTTCGCACACCAGAAGTTATTGGAGACATTCACATAAGAATTATTCGGAGCCAAAAGAAGTCTAATCGTAAACTGGCCCAACAGGTGCATGTAAGTAGGAGGAGTTGCAAGCGAATACTGAAAAAAAGTCTTAATTTGAAGCCATATCCTGTGACGGGTGTGCAGCAGTGACGGGAGGATGACAGGCAGAAACGTGTAGATTAATGCACGTGGCTTTCAATAACATCAACGATGGTTTTTTAGGCCCTTTCCATTACATCATGAGTGCTGAAGCATGGTTTCATCTTTCTGGTTACGTGAATTCACAAAACACGAGGTGCTGGGCAACGGAGAATCCTAACATGGTGAGTCAGTGACCATTCTATGATGAAAAAATCGATGTTTGGTTCTGCAGAATGTTCGTCTGACGATACGCAACAACTCACTTAGAGCCTTTGACATGATCCAATGTGTGGCATAAACCAACGTCCACGTAGCGTCAAGACTTCCGATTTTGCGCAGATCCTACCAGTACTGAAGGGTATTGCAGACCGCCTCATTGCTGCCTTTGGTTATTATACTAGTACTGGGGTGTTATTTAAGATCAAATATGACACGTTAACCCTACAGTTCCGGAACGGTGGCCTCAACCTCACAAACGTGCGAAACAAAGCTTTTCCGCCGGCCGAAGTGGACGAGCGGCTCCAGGCGATGCAGTCTGGAACCGCGTGACCGCTCCGGTCGCAGGTTCGAATCCTGCCTCGGGCATGGATGTGTGTGATGTCCTTAGGTTAGTTAGGTTTAAGTAGTTCTAGGGGACTGATGACCTCATATGTTAAGTCCCATAGTGCTCAGAGCCATTTGAACTATTTTGAGTCCATGATGTCTTCACTGAGGAACGAACAGTCAGCAAACATTTATGGGCACCACGTTCGTCGCAACTAAAAACATGTGATTTTTTTCATGAGGTGTAACATAAAGAGCAATGTCTAAGAAGCAAATGCACACGCAATACAAAAATCTAAAGGCAATATCAGCCGTGAGGTTGTCGCCATCGATATCCGAACTTAATGCCGGATGTACCTGAGTATGTTTATGCGTGCACAGCTGCGTTCTGATGTTGCAGGGGGTCAGTTTCAAATTCTTCTATAAATTCTTTTCACTGTATTTTTCATTCTAAATAAATGGTACGTCCATTTCAATTCTTCATTTCTGTAATTTTACTGCATTTCCTTTGTACTTACACAGGCTACATTTATCTGCATCGCCCAGTACTTATCACATGGCACTTGATGTCCCTAAGTCATACTGAGTTTCACCTTTATCTACGACAATGCTATAGGCTAGAGCAATGAATCAACTTTTTTTTTCAGCAGGGATTCGAACCAGGTTCCTGCTTGCTAAGGCAGATGCACTAGTCATTACGTCACATTGCAACGGCAGCTGGCACAGACAATACGTCTCCCTCCTCACACTAATGTAGCGCACGCAGCGGTGGTAGTCGCAGTGTGAATTGGGCGTAAGTGCTAGCGCATTTGTCTTAGTGAACATGAACCTGCATTAGAATCCCAGAGCTGATATAAATTTTAATTGATTGTTTCGGCCTACATCTTTAACGGAGGTAAAGGAGAGACACAATATGCCTCATAAACATGCACTGTATGTGATGAATAATTTTATAAGCATTACGGACCATGTGCACTACTGGCCATTAAAATTGCTACACCACGAAGATGACGTGCTACGGACACGAAATTTAACCGACAGGACGAAGATGCTGAGATATGAAAATGGTTAGCTTTTCAGAGCATTGACTAATAACCACAGCAGTTGAGTCCCATAGTGCTCAGAGCCATTTTTTTCAGAGCATTCACACAAGGTTGGCGGCGGTGGCGACACCTACAACGTGCTAACATGAGGAAAGTTTGCAACCGATTTCTCATACACAAACAGAACTTGACCGACGTTGCCTGGTGAAACGTTGTTGTGATGCCTCGTGTAAGGAGCAGAAATGCGTACCATCACGTTTCTGACTTTGATAAAGGTCGGATGTACCCTATCGCGATTACGGTTTGTCGTATCGCGACATTGCTGCTCACTTTGGTCGGGATCCAATGACTGTTAGCAGAATATGGAATCGGTGGGTTCAGGAGGGTAATACGGAACGCCGTTCTGGATCCCAAAGGTCTCGTATCAGTAGCAGTCGAGATGACAGGCATCTTATCCTCATGGCTGTAACGGATCGTGCAGCCACCTCTCGATCCATGAGTCAACAGATGGGGACGTTTGAGGGACAACAACCATCTGCACGAACAGTCCGACGACGTTTGGTGCAGCATGGACTATCAGCTAGGAGACCACGCCTTGCGGTTACCCTTGACGCTGCATCACAGACAGGAGCGCCTGCGATGGTGTACACAACGACGAACCTGGGTGCACGAATGGCTAAACGTCATTTTTTCGGATGAATCGAGGTTTTGTTTACAGCATCATGATGGTCGCATCCGTTTTTGGCGACATCGCGGTAAACGCACATTGGAAGCTTGTATTCGTCATCGCCATATTGGCGTGTCACCCGGCGTGATGGTATGGGTGCCATTGGTTACACGTCTCGGTCACCTCTTGTTCCCATTGACGGCACTTTGAACAGTGAATGTGACATTTCAGATGTATTACGACCCGTGGCTCTACCCTTCATTCGATCCCTGGGAAACACTACATTTCAGCAGGATAATGCTTGACCGCATGTAGCAGGTCCTGTACAGGCCTTTCGACTGCTAGCCTGGCCAGCACATTCTTCAGTTATATCACCAATTGAAAACGTCTGGTCAATGGTGGCCAAGCAACAGGCTCGTCACAATACGCCAATCACTACTCGTTATGATCTGTGATATCGTGTTGAAGCTGCATGGGCAGCTGTACCTGTACACGCCATCCAAGTTGTTTGACTCAATGCCCAGTTGTATCAAGGCCGTGATTACGAACTGAGGTGGTTGTTCTGGGTACTGATTTCTCAGGGTCTATGCAGCCAAATTGTGTGAAAATGTAATCACACGTCAGTTCTAGTATAATATATTTGTACAATGAATACCCGTTTATCATCTGCATTTCTTCTTGGTGTAGCAATTTTAATGGCCAGTAGTGTATGCTGTGGCCAGTAGATACGACTTTAAGGGCGCACGTTGCTAGCGTGTTTGGCGTCAGAACTGCTGTTGAGTGGGGCGGCATCAGACGGTGCTGGTGGTGTTGTTGCAGCGCGAGGCGGGCGGCGGCGGCGCGTGGCGCGGCGTGGCGCGCTGCCTGCTGGCTCGGGGCGACCTGCTGGTGCTGGAGGACCTAGCGGAGCGCGGCTTCCGCATGGCGGACCGCCGCCGCGGCCTGGACGCCGCGCACTGCGGCGCCGCTCTGCGCCAGCTGGCGCGCCTGCACGGGCTCGCGCTCGCCATGAAGCGCCACCGGCCCCAGCGCTTCCGGCAACGCGTCGCCGGCGCCCTCACGGAGACCTTCTTCGTCGCCGACAACAGCGCCTGGTACCGCGAGTACTACCGCTCCGCCGCCGACAACGCCGTTGCCATGGTACGCCAGCGAGGCTCGCTCTGCAACTAGTCTCAACGGGCAAAATATTACTCCCCCCCCCCCCCCCTTTCGCTTTGGGAAGCTGTAGACGGTATAAACCTGTGATCCTTCACCGCTCACGTAAGTCAAGGCTGTATCCGCCAGTTGGTCGTACTAAGTTAGCGCAGTAACCTTTGTTAATATAGAGATGTGTCACAGTGGAAGACGCTATCGTGCCATGACCACACTATGAATCAAGTTGCTCGATTTCTTGGTGTATCAACCCGGACATCCCCACACGTCTACGAGTGAGTGATGCAAAGCGGTAGGTCCAGATCTTGCACCTAGCGGTTGTCCGGCCCGTTAGCTGAGTTGTCTCCGGCACGGTAGCTCAGCGTGTTCGGTCGGAGAGCTGGTTGGCCTCCGTATTAAAGAAACTAAGTAGAAGGATCAACATACGAACTTGATCAGATGTCATGTGACGTACGCAATGACCAAACACAACGATCAAAAACGAACAAAATGAAAAAAGAAACGTGGGCAGGGCGAGAGAATGTCAGTACTAAGGGCCCTGGTTCGGTTCCCGGCTGGGTCGGAGATTTTTTTTCCGCTCAGGGACTGGATGTTGTGTTATCCTAATCATCATTTCATCCCCATCGAAGCGCAAGTCACCGAAGTAGCGTCAAATCTAAAGACTTGCACCCGGCGAACGGTCTACCCGACGGGAGCCCCTAGTCAAATGGCTCTGAGCACTGTGCGACTTAACGTCTGAGGTCATCACTCGCCTAGAACTTAGAACTAATTAAACCTAACTAACCTAAGGACATCACACACATCCATGCCCTAGGCAGGATTCGAACTTGTGACCGTAGCGGTCGCTCTGCTCCAGACTGTAGCGTCTAGAACCGTACTACTCCGTACGGCAGGCCCTAGTCACACGACATTTTATTTACCTTGCGATTACCACATGTTCGGCAAGGTGAAAGGACTTTTGGTTGGTGGTTGGGTGGAGGGGAGTGGGGCGGGAAAGATTGTTTACCAACGATGAGAACGTTTAGACATCGGTTCTAGAACTGTTTCATAACCGAGGAGCAGATTTCAATCATCGAGGAACTGAACGATTGGTGAAACTTTCCGACTGCTGTGTGCGTAGACTTGGTGACCATGTAGAAAAATCTGTCACTTTGTAATGTTGTGTATTGTTCAATAAAAGTTACTTCGACAGCCATAATAATGTGTAACTTGTTGTTGTTGTTTTTGTTGTCGTCTTCAGTCCTGAGACTGGTTTGATGCAGCTCTCCATGCTACTCTATCTTGTGCAAGCTTCTTCATCTCCCAGTACCTACTGCAACCTACATCCTTCTGAATATGCTTACTGTAATCATCTCTTGGTCTCCCTCTACGATTTTTCCCCTCCACGCTGCCCTCCAATGCTAAATTTGTGATCCCTTGATGCCTCAAAACATGTCCTAAAAAACCGATCCCTTCTTCTAGTCAAGTTGTGCCACAAACTTCTCTTCTCCCCAATCCTATTCAATACCTCCTCATTAGTTACGTGATCTATCCACCTTATCTTCAGCATTCTTCTGTAGCACCACATTTCGAAAGCTTCTATTCTCTTCTTGTCCAAACTATTTATCGTCCATGTTTCACTTCCGTACATGGCTACGCTCCAAACAAATACTTTCAGAAACGACTTCCTGATACATAAATCTATATTCAATGTTAACAAATTTCTCTTCTTCAGAAACGCTTTCCTTGCCATTGCCAGTCTACATTTTATATCCTCTCTACTTCGACCATTATCAGTTATTTTACTTCCTAAATAGCAAAACTCCTTTACTACTTTAAGTGTCTCATTTCCTAATCTAATTCCCTCAGCATCACCCGATTTAATTAGACTACATTCCATTATCCTCGTTTTGCTTTTGTTGATGTTCGTCTTATATCCTCCTTTCAAGGCACTGTCCATTCCGTTCAACTGCTCTTCCAAGTCCTTTGCTGTCTCTGACAGAATTACAATGTCATCGGCGAACCTGAAAGTTTTTACTTCTTCTCCATGAATTTTAATACCTACTCCAAATTTTTCTTTTGTTTCCTTTACTGCTTGCTCAATATACATCGGGGAGAGGCTACAACCCAGTCTCACTCCTTTCCCAACCACTGCTTCCCTTTCATGTCCCTCGACTCTTATGACTGCCATCTGGTTTCTGTACAAATTGTAAATAGCCTTTCGCTCCCTGTATTTTACCCCTGCCGCCTTCAGAATTTCAAAGAGAGTATTCGAGTCAACATTGTCAAAAGCTTTCTCTAAGTCTAAAAATGCTAGAAACGTATACTTTGTCAAATTACGTCAAGAAAGGAAGGATGAACTGATTGTTGGTGTTAATAACGACCATCCTCCTCACCTCCTCTGCATTACTGCAGATGGCGTGTCACTCACCACATTTGTTCTGTGGATGCAGTACAAGCTAGGGGCCTAGTTGTTTCCATTGCACTGTGTGGAATACGAAGGTTCTGTTATAGTTCACTAACCTGCTGTCTTCAGCGTAGAAAACAGCACGCAGGTCGTAGGTTCTGTATCTTGACACTTGAACTGACTTTTAAAGAGGTTCTGTTCTGAAATAATGTATCACTTCTTTGGGATACCACTCGCGTATTTTAAAATAGCCACACGAGAAGACTATATGATCTTAATACACAGTAGAGCACATGATCAAACGCAATGTTTCAGAAAATGTACCTTTACACTATTTGTGGCATGTGTCTGTACCTCATGACTACCGGAGTGAATCTTTTAATACCGAATACTGGCAAAGACATCCTGCCACAGACAACATGACTGTACATCTCGACTGCCTAATCCAGAGTGACGAACAGGAACTTAAATAAAAATTGAAAACACATCCTACGACAGACAACATGTCTGTTCTTCTCGACTGCCTAATCCAGAGTGACGAAGAGACCGAAATACTTCGCGCGCCATACCAGAAAAGGCGTGACCCGAACGCTTCCGAAGTGCTTCGTCTGTAATTTCTTCAGTCTTTTGTTTTTTATTTAAATTGTTTTTAATAATTCCAAAATGACTGATTGATAGTCAGCTGTTGAGAGATAATTATATTAAAAAAGAAGTCATTCCAATGAGTAGGTTAACTAATAATAATAACTATAACGTTTTGGCGCCCTTGCTCCGAACACAGCAGCCAATCACAGAGGAGTTGCATTATGCAGGCGGTCTTTCTCACGGGAATGGTTCCGAATCTAACATCTGTCAAAGGTACCTCACACCACATTTCGTCATCTACACTCCTGGAAATGGAAAAAAGAACACATTGACACCGGTGTGTCAGACCCACCATACTTGCTCCGGACACTGCGAGAGGGCTGTACAAGCAATGATCACACGCACGGCACAGCGGACACACCAGGAACCGCGGTATTGGCCGTCGAATGGCGCTAGCTGCGCAGCATTTGTGCACCGCCGCCGTCAGTGTCAGCCAGTTTGCCGTGGCATACGGAGCTCCATCGCAGTCTTTAACACTGGTAGCATGCCGCGACAGCGTGGACGTGAACCGTATGCGCAGCTGACGGACTTTGAGCGAGGGCGTATAGTGGGCATGCGGGAGGCCGGGTGGACGTACAGCCGAATTGCTCAACACATGGGGCGTGAGGTCTCCACAGTACATCGATGTTGTCGCCAGTGGTCGGCGGAAGGTGCACGTGCCCGTCGACCTGGAACCGGACCGCAGCGACGCACGGATGCACGCCAAGACCGTAGGATCCTAAGCAGTGCCGTAGGGGACCGCACCGCCACTTCCCAGCAAATTAGGGACACTGTTGCTCCTGGGGTATCGGCGAGGACCATTCGCAGCCGTCTCCATGAAGCTGGGCTACGGTCCCGCACACCGTTAGGCCGTCTTCCGCTCACGACCCAACATCGTGCAGCCTGCCTCCAGTGGTGTCGCGACAGGCGTGAATGGAGGGACGAATGGAGACGTGTCGTCTTCAGCGATGAGAGTCGCTTCTGCCTTGGTGCCAATGATGGTCGTATGCGTGTTTGGCGCCGTGCAGGTGAGCGCCACAATCAGGACTGCATACGACCGAGGCACACAGGGCCAACACCCGGCATCATGGTGTGGGGAGCGATCTCCTACACTGGCCGTACACCTCTGGTGATCGTCGAGGGGACACTGAATAGTGCACGGTACATCCAAACCGTCATCGAACCCATCGTTCTACCATTCCTAGACCAGCAAGGGAACTTGCCGTTCCAACAGGACAATGCACGTCCGCATGTATCCCGTGCCACCCAACGTGCTCTAGAAGGTGTAAGTCAACTACCCTGGCCAGCAAGATCTCCGGATCTGTCCCCCATTGAGCATGTTTGGGACTGGATAAAGCGTCGTCTCACGCGGTCTGCACGTCCAGTACGAACGCTGGACCAACTGAGGCGCCAGGTGGAAATGGCATGGCAAGCCGTTCCACAGGACTACATCCAGCATCTCTACGATCGTCTTCATGGGAGAATAGCAGCCTGCATTGCTGCGAAAGGTTGATATACACTGTACTAGTGGCGACATTGTGCATGCTCTGTTGCCTGTGTCTATGTGCCTGTGGTTCTGTCAGTGTGATCATGTGATGTATCTGACCCCAGGAATGTGTCAATAAAGTTTCCCCTTCCTGGGACAATGAATTCACGGTGTTCTTATTTCAATTTCCAGGAGTGTATATACCTCTTACATCTCCACTGCTCTGGGAACAGCTTCTTGCAGCCTAATATGATAGCTGACTAAGCCAGAAATATTACAAAATCCGCTCCTATTAGACAATGTTAGTTTCGAAGGGAAAAAAATAAACAATTACTTTTCACTTCACATATTTTTCTAATATTTTAACGGTTCTCAGTCAATTTTGGAGAAATTATTTTATTAATATACGTCTTTTATTTTTACGAGTAACAGTGTACCATCTCAGCTTCTTAGTGAACTGCTTATCTTTTCATAACTGTTAACGATCATTGTGAAACGGCAGTATTTGTCGAGGACGGGCATTTGATTTATAGATGGGGCATTGAAAACGTATGATAACCTGTAGCTTACCATTCCGTACTATACAGTGCTGCTAGTGAAATGTAACTAAAAGTACAACAGATTTGGTGAGTTAGTGTTCGTCCTGATGTCGGCTCTCCTTCATAAGTAAATGTGGACCACTGAACAGTGTTAATGTGGCATCTCCCACTCAACGGGGTTCTGCGCCGGTTCAGTATAGCCTCAAATTCTGCATGACAGACAAACGCATTACTGCCGACCGCCGAAGAGTTAGTACTGACCATCGAGTTACTTTAATCTTCTGTGAACACAAACTCCAAGTTGAACATGTATCATAATTAACAGGATGGATACTAGTCAAAATACACGATAGTAGGAGCAACGTCGTTCCAGTACATTTGGGTCCGCTAATGAGCCATTTGCAAAATAATTGTGAATATGTGGTTAAAGAGACGTCATTGGCTTCTGTATAAAAGATTGCCCTAGTTAGCGCAACTATATTTGAAATGTAGACTTTTCGATTAATTTTCCACGTTATGGGGATTTGCGAACTGTCCTTGGGCACTTCAAATGTTTAGATATGTGTGAAATCTTGTGGGACTTAACTGCTAAGGTCATCAGTCCCTAAGCTTACAAACTACTTAACCTGAATTATCCTAAGGACAACCACACACACCCATGCCCGAGGGAGGACTCGAACCTGCTCCGAAACCAGCCGCACAATCCATGACTCCAGCGCCCGAGACCGCTCGGCTAATCCCTCGCGGTGTGTGGCTACTGCTGTATGGCTTTCTTTTCTGTCACCCGAGATACGACACCTTCAACAAAAGTGATGTGCAGCACATGAACCTATAAGGCTGTGTCAAAGAGCTTGAGGATTTGTCGCCATACAAAATTCCACAAACGCACAACAACCCCATACAGATATATCTGTACATGAGGAGTAGTGCTCAAATTCCGGAGACTGGGACAAGAACATCATAACACGAAAAGTAATTCTTTTATCTAGGGTCACTGAAAGGGTTGGGAATGAATTCAGCTTCTGATGTAGGTATTAGTGGACTCCTGAATTTATTGTACGCACTGAGCTATCCGAAGACGTTTCGTGGCCAAGAACTAAGTGTTAATCTTTCACTCTCCCCGTTTTCTCGTCTGATAACAATGCCTCATATTTTCTATACTATTTGTTCGTCCATACATTCTAAACGTGAATATGTGAAAATTATCATTTGTGTGGTTTGACATAACATCCGGTCCATATTCTCGGAGTTACTACCATTTACAAGAGTTTACTGTCAGAGATAGTTCATTTGGACTCGTTGGAATAAGTAATAATACAAAACAGTTCTCTGTTATTGTTTTCAAAAGATCCAACTGATTTCACAAGGGAATATCTTCTGTATGCACGCACACACAGTCATGCTACACTTTTCACAATTTCGGTTAGAGGCAAAGTTTTCAATGACTTTTCACATTTATTTAATGTCCCCTCGGTCGTGCGGTAGCGTTCTCGCTTCCCACGCCCGGGTTCCCGGGTTCGATTCCCGGCGGGGTCAGGGATTTTCTTTGCCTCGGGATGGCTGGGTGTTGTGTGATGTCCTTAGGTTAGTTACGTTTAAGTAGTTCTAGGGGACTGATGACCATCGATGTTAAGTCCCATAGTGCTCAGAGCCATCAATGTCCCCTCCACCGGGCGCACAACAAACATAGACACGAACGTCGGTCTCAAGCTCTGATAGCCTGTTTTAGAGCTACTGGTGTTACGACCCGAGCCGGTGTCGCTTTCTTATCAGGAGGTCGAGTGGAGAACAAGGGTGAATGATCCTGTAGAGCATCTGGAGATAATGAAACATCATTCAATTACCAGCCATTTATTGGCGAGTGTTTGCAATCACTTCTTCCCCGCGTTGCCTAGCAACGACCGTGCCGAGTCTGCGCTGCATGAAAGCGCCGGGTGGCACGTCAGTGACCGGAGAGGAACTTGCTGAGAACGTGTCCTGACGTTGCCTGTGGTCAGTACTGCTGCCCCGTCGCAGGAGGAAGGATAGCCGTGTGTCCCTGCAGCCTGGTGTGGCTCTGGACGCCTGTCAGAGCCTTAGCGCTCTCGACGGGTGAAGTTGCACTTAGAGAAATATGTGCCTGCCCATGTTGTCGCCTATCTTTGTGGCGTGCAGGCCCAAGACACAGCAGCAACGTCAATAACAACCCGAGTAGCATATTTCACCCAAGCGGTAAAGAAACTGGTACAGTCATGCGTAATCAATTACAGAGATATGTAAACAGGCAGAATACGGCGTTGCAGTCGCCAACGGCTGTACAAGACAGCCAGTCTGGCGAAGTTGTTAGATCGGTTACTGTTGCTACAATGGCAGGTTATCAAGACTTACGTGAGTTTGAATGTGGTGTTATAGTCGGCACACGAGCGACGAAACACAGCATCTCCGAGATAGCGAAGAAGTGGGAATTTCCCAGTACGACTATTTCACGAGTGTACCGTGAATGTCAGGAATCAGGTAAAACATCAAATCTCCAACATAGCTACGGCCGGTAAAAGATCCTGCAAGAACGGGGCCAACGATGACTGAAGAGAATCGTCCAACACGATGGACGTGCGACCCTTCCGTAAATTGCTGCAGATTTCAATGATGGGCCATCAACAAGTGTCAGGGTACCAACCATTCAACGAAACATCATCGATATGGGCTTTCGGAGCCGAAGGCCCACGCGTGTACCCTTGACGAATTCACGACATAAAGGCCCGTCAGCACCTACATTGGGCTGTTGATGACGGGAAACATGTTGTCTGGTCGGACAAGTCTCGTTTCAAATTGTATCGAGCAGATGGACGTGTACGGGTACGGAAACAATCTCATGAATCCATGGACTTCGCATGTCAGCAGGGGACTGTTCACGTTGGTGAAGGCTCTGTAATGGTGTGGGGCCTGTGCAGTTGGAGTGATATGCGACCCCTGATACGTCTAGATACAACTCCGACAAGTGACACGTACGTAAGCATCCTGTTCAATCACCTGGACCCATTCATGTCCAGTCTGCATTCCGACGAACTTGGGCCATTCCAGCAGGACAATGCGACACCCCTCACGTCCAGAACTGCTACAGAGTTGCTCCAGTAACAGTCTTCTGAGTTTAAACACTTCCGCTGCCCACCAAGCTCACCAGACATAAACACTATTGAGTATATCTGGGGTGCCTTGCAACGTGTTCTTCAGAAGAGATCTCTATCCCCTCGTACTCTTACGGATTTATGGACAGCTCTGAAGTTCTCATGGTGTCAGTTCCCTCCAGCTCTAACAGACATTAGTCGAGTCCATGCCAGGTGGTGTTGCGACACTTCTGCTTGCTCGCGGGGGCCGTAAACGGTTTTTGGCAGGTGTACCAGTTTCTTTGGCTTATCAGTGTATAAAGCGGTAATTGTACGGTTCCGGCAGCGGCGACACAGCCGCCAATCACCTTAGCTGATTGTGGCCGAGTGGTTCTAGGCGCTTCAGTCTGGAACCAGGCAACCACTACGTTCGCAGGTTCGAATCCTGCCTCGGCCATGGATGTGTGTGATGCCCTTAGGTTAGTTAGGTTTAAGTAGTTCTAAGTTCTAGGGGACCGATGACCTCAGATGTTAAGTCCCACAGCGCTCAGAGCCATTTGAACCTAAGCTGAACAGCTTGCAGACGGGCACGTTGGTTCTTCATCCACGGGAGATCGGTCCGGCCCTCATTCTTAGTTAGTCACAGCTGTGCCTGACAGGTATGCGACTTGCTCATCAGAAGTCTCCTTCCGGCCATACGGCTGTGGATTTGCAGCAGCGGAGTCCAAAATGGCGGCAGCTTGTAGACACTTGGTGAATTCACCAGAGCACGCTGCAGTTTAATAGGTCTGGTCTTCCATCGGTATCCGTAATGCAGATGTAATGGCCAAACTCTGAGAGTCAGGTTGAGGAGGGCAGTGGTTTTACAGCTGCCGATGACGCGATTTCTCCCCCCCCCCCCCCCCCTCCCCCCACTCAATCAGCTACTGGTGACCGAATGTGTTCTCGTTTTCTGAGCCTATCAGCTGTTTAGGCTGCTCTAGTGTTTAACTGTAGCATTTCAAAACGTTCCTCATGAGAAGTTTACATCCTGAAAGGTTTTCATATAGCATTCTAAGTGAAGTTACTACATTTAGTCTTGTTACAGTAGCCTGTTCTGTCTATTCCGAGGTGTTCCTGAAGTGGTGAAACAGTTGTTCTTGGCTTCCCTCTCGCATAGGATGATGAAATGTGCTCATAGTTTATTTGTACTTCGGGTTCCCCGATATTAATTTACGTAACCGTATCGTAGCATGCAGACAGCACCCCACTTAGCCATCTCCGTTGATTATCAACAAAATTTTACTCTTGTACTTATTTACTATTCTACTGCGCAACACTGCGTTCACTGCTGTTGCTCTATTGCGTCGGAGTTCACCCGTTTTAGTAGTAGTTGTTGTTGTTGAAAGGGAAGCAATCTCCAACAAAAACTGTGGACATACTTTGAGGCCATGCGTTCTTGGAGACCAATTGCACGGCACGCTTTCCATACGGTCCATACGATGATTCCATCGCTTTGGAAGATCACTGTTAACAATTCCTCTCGCAGTACATGCAGGTACCAGTTCTGCGGTGTTCCGTCTTGTTGAAAAATGAATTTCTCTGCATGTTCCGGGAGTTGTGTAATGAACGAGTGATCTAGGTGCATCAGGGAGACCTGTATCGGTAAAATACAACGGTAAACTGTTAGTTCCGAAGTGTAAGTAAAAATTTTCTTCCAGCGCATGCCTTCATTCTTGTACAAGATATACCTTGTAGTCTTGTGAAATCGGTTGAATCGATTCGAAACTCCCTGTATTTTAATTGCGTTGTTTCAGAGTGAACTTGGGTTTTTGCTGCTCTCTCAGTTAATGTTAGATTGGTTACAGTGTTAGTTCTGTAGAACCATAGAGAGAAAATCCTCGAAGATGTTGAAAGCCAGGATAAAATATTTTCTAGCGTTTACCAAGGAACAGTTATGCTAATATTTCCTACACAGATTCTGAGGTAGTTCTCAAGGATGAGAAAGTGTCAAAAATTTTATATATTTTCTCATGCACACTCTAATAAAATGCTTAGCATAATAATTTAATTTAATACGTACTAAACTCCATAAAATAATACCGAGACCACTGGATTAGCGTCAAATAAAAGTATGCTCCCGACTTGCTTATACAGGTAACATTACTGCACCGAAACTGTCAAGAAGTCAGGTATTCCATAGCATTCGTGTTATCCAAAAAGGAATGAATGTTAGGGTTTATCTTTTCGTTGCCGACGAGGACGTTAGAGGCGGAGCCCTACCACTAACTGGGAAAGCGTAGGAAGGAAATAAGCCATGCCCCTTCAAAGAAACGGCCCCGCTATTTCCCTTTGCCAATTTAGCGAAATCAGAGATAACTTTAAGACGAACAGGAATTTGAGCAACAGTCCACTCGAATACGAGTCCAGTTTCTCAGCTCGCCGGTGTTCCCGCTATGTGATACAGTTAATAATAAGTACATCAACTGGTTCTCCTAAGAATTTAATCACTGTTGTAGTTGGCCACCGGCAAATCATTTAGGCTTGTTTGGGCTCCTCATAAACAATATTTTATAAGTAACCGAATGTTTTACGATTGCTGTAAAGCTATGATTTACGTGACCGCTTCTATGCCTCAAGATGGGTTAGTTTTTCTCTACGTATATTTTTCTTATCGTTGATTCCATAAACTGAGAACGTGCTTTGAAAGAGAGATATATTACTGAAGACAAATTTCATCAAGGAATAAATATACTGAGTATCAGTAATTTGTGTATACACTTACTTGAATAAGCTTTTGAAAGACGTTGCACAGTTCACCGTTTCCCGACCCGCAAATTTTTTTCTTTGCTTGATGAGTTACCTAAAAATATGATATCGTACGACGTACTGCAATGACAACAGTATCTAAAAGTTCACCCCCGGTAGCTGAGTGGTCAGCGCAACAGACTGTCAATCCAAAGGGCCCGGGCTCGATTCCCGGCTGGGTCGGAGACTTTCTCCGCTCATTGACTGGGTGTTGTGTTGTCCTAATCATCATCATTTCATCCCCATCGACGCGCAAGTCGCCGAAGTGGCGTCAAATCGAAAGACTTGCACCAGGCGAACGGTCTACCCGACGGGAGGCCCTCGTCACACGACATTTCAGTATCTAAAACACCCGTTACAGTGCGTGGAAAATTAACTCTAACTCTTTACAGGACAAGAGTCTGCCGCAGTGCCGACGATACATAGTTCTAGAAGGAGAGGCAAGTTCTATCATACCGCGAATCACTCAGATAAGATCATCACCTTCTGATATCTGTATCGGTGATTCATCAGATAGTAACAGCTGTAATCGCGTGACCTTCGCTCATGACATTTTAGAAAGCGTGGCATTCTCATCAAAACGGCACTGTAACATTGCCTCACTCATGATTCGTCGTTAGCTGAAAGAAACAATTGAAAGGAAGTTATTACACTCGTAGATAAATAATTTCATTTGGAGTAATTGTTTATAACTGCAAGCACTGATTACGTACAACGGAGTACCCCAGGTGTAAACGCGGCTATGTGACCAAAAACCACGCCCGGGTTCCCGGGTTCGATTCCCAGCGGAGTCAGGGATTTTCTCTGCCTCGTGATGGCTGGGTGTTGTGTGGTGTCCTTAGGTTAGTTAGGTTTAAGTAGTTCTACGTTCTTGGGGACTGATGACCTAAGATGTTAAGTGCCATAGTGCTCAGAGCCATTTGAACCATTTTTTGACCAAAAACCAAAAATATAATTAGAGCCCGTTTTTGACTAGGTATCTAACTGTAATGGCAACGGCCTTGCCGCAGTGTATACACCGGTTCCCATGAGATCACTGAAGTTAAGCGCTGTCGGGCGTGGTCGGTACTTGGATGGGTGACCATCCAGGCCGCCATGCGCTGTTGTCATTTTTCGGGGTGCACCCAGCCTCGTGATGGCAACTGAGGAGCTACTCGACCAAATAGTAGCGGCTTCGGTCAAGAATACCATCATAGCGACCGGGAGAGCGGTGAGCTGACTCCACGCCCCTCCTCTCCGCATTCTCCACAGGATGACACGGCGGTCGGATGGTCCCGGTAGGCCACTCGTGGCCTGAAGACGAAGTGCTTTTTTTTATCTAAGTGTAAGAACAGAAAGAAAGCCGGTAGTTCGCCTGCCGTCTCGCCGCACTGTCCAGCGCAGCTAAAGGCGCACACTGGCACACACAACGAATGCTAAAGACGCAGCCATCACGGGTGAAAGTCATGCACGCCCCGTTAGCTCTGTATCTTTCCCACATGATTTTACGGAAAATATTCATATAAAACTACTTTTAGGTTTCATATATTTTTATAGGTCAGCTTCATGGTAAAGTGCCCATTATCTAACTAATGGTCATACTCACTGTGATACTCGAATTTAAGTACGATGCTGCGAGAAATTCGAAAAAGTTCGCAATGGAGAATATAGGTCACTATTATTTTGCGTTTGATGCGTATTACGCCATATGTTGCTGCAAATGAAATTTAGTTATGGTATTTAATTTTTCTTTAGACTTGAGGAGGTCTCTATCTATCTCCTGTCTGGAGAAAATGGAACATCTGGGGAGTTCACTTCCGACCGGATGCGCACAAGAATGAAATATTCATAACAAACCTCAAATCTCCTAAATCGTTCCAGATATCGAAACGAGATTTTGGTAAATGATAGCACACTACGATAAGAATTTTTTTTTGCCACATAGTTACCACATGGAACTTCGTTACCTACGACGATATAGTTTGAGCTACAGTTTTTACTTAATTTTTTTATTCAATGCAATAGTGTGATTTTTTAAAAGTCATTGCTATCTAGTGAAAAGCAAAATTGTTAGCATGAAAATAAACGTGAATTTTCTTCTCTTGTGTTACAGTAAACCAACACAATGAGGTGTTCTAGAGGTATTCTCCTCTCTGATCGCACATTGCTTGTTTAATAAGAAACTGTTTTAATATCAGTTCCGGCGTAGCGACAAAAGCCGACACGAAGATCAAGAAGGTAAGAGCGGAGAGGGCTGCGAGGCGACGTCAGCCAATAGTACGGTGACTAGGGCGACACCAACACAGGAGCGGCGTCTGGACCAAAAGAATGTAAGCGCCGTTTCGCCTAGCCGATGGCAGTAGAAGACAAGCCATCATTCAAACACTATAGCAGTGACCTATGAACTGAACTGTACTGCTTGCATTGGAATCTTATACACCAAAGGACATTGATTATTTGCATGTCACCATTTGCTTTCGACACCTCTTTTGAATACGAAAATTTAAGTATTGTCAATTTAACTTACTATAATGTCCGCTCCAGGTAGCTGAGTGTAAAAAAAAAAAGAAATAAAAGAAAAGAAAAGTGGTCAACGCAACAGAAAATCAATCCTAAGGGCGCCCGGGTTCGATTCCCGGCTGGGTTGGAGATTTTCTCCGCTCAGTGACTGGGTGTTGTGTTGTCCTAATCATCATCATTTCATCCCCATCGACGCTCAAGTCGATGAAGTGGAGTCAAATCGAAAGACTTGCACCCGGCGAGTGGTCTACCCGACGAGAGGCCCTAGTCACAAGACATTTACGTTTATTTTATTACTGCAATAAACTCCATTAATATGGTTTTCTTGAATTGTTGCCTACCGATCCGAGAAGACAGATTCCTAGGCGCCCTATAACAGACGAGTGGTCAGGATATTACTATATCCTGTAGTAACAGCTGTTCCAGGTTTGTGCAATGTATACAATTTTTTGAAAAAGAAAAAAAGCGAAATTTATCGTGGCAATTACATAAACGTATGCGTTACTCAGAACTCGTCACTGATTACACTTCTCTGAAGAAAAAAAGTTTAGCAACTCAGATGAAAAGAAATTGCCAATTATGTTCCAATTTTAGGGGAATCCCGTAACCTAATGAATCTTTAATGGTGAACAGCTATGAATGAAACTTACCACAGGATTTTCTTTCTTCACCTCAGTTCTATTTGGCATATGTAAAAGTACAGCAAGTAACATACCATTTTTTGTCGTTCTTATCCCTGCACAGAGCGAGCGAGTGGATTTTCTTACCACAAATATCTTGTACATCATGAGTGAGATTAACTTTGACTAACGGCTGACAAGATCCTGCAAGCCGTCAGAGTGTTCACAGCTTCAGAGTTACGAAAGAGGTTTACTTGGTCAGTTCTATTCTGTAGCAAAGTATCAGTGGATGACAAGGTTATGAAAACATAATTTTCATTACTTCATAAGCAACTTGAGACAATTCACTAAGCTAAAAAATATGGCTCTGAGCACTATGGGACTTAACTTCTGAGGTCATCAGTCCCCTAGCACTTAGAACTACTTAAACCTACCTAACCTAAGGACAACACACACATCCATGTCCCAAGCAGGATTCGAACCTGCGACCGAAGCGGTCGCGCGGTTCCACACTGTAGCGCCTAGGACAGCTAGGCCGCTAGGCTATTTTATCTCCTTTCTTGAATGTTTGGCACATTATTCCAGTGTTTCGTTATACATCTACATTACACTACGCAAGCCACGTAATGGCGTGTGGCAGACGGTACTTCTGGTACCCCTAACTGATCCCCCTACGCAGTTTCCATTCGCAAATGGAGTATGGAAGAATGATTGTCAGTAACCTTCTGTATTGTTCGAATTTTCTCGTCTTGGCCGTCAAGCAAGATGTGTGTGGCAGCAAATAATACGTTGTCCGACTCTTCCCGGAAAGTACTCTCTCGGAATTTCAATAGTAAATCTCTCCTCGGTGTTCAAAGCGTTTCTTGAAACGTCTGCCCATGGAATCTGTTGAAATGTTGCGCAACGCTGTCGAGCCTACTAAATTATCCCGTGACGAAACGCGCCACTCTTCTTTGAATATTCTCTATTTATATCAGTCCTACCTGATAAGGATCCCACACTGATGAACAGTATTGAAGAATCGGTCAGAAGAAACCGTATAAGAAACTTCCTTCGTGGATGAGTTGCATTTCCTTAAGATCCTTCCTGAGAATCTCAGTCTGACAACTCTCTTCCTGCTGTTTGTTTTATGTGGTCATTCCAACTAAGGTCGCTCTGGATAGTTGCTCCTAGTTATTTTACGGTAGATAATGTGTCCAGTAGTTCCTCATCAACGGTGTAGTTGTACAACATTGGCTTTCTTTTCTTATGTATGCGCAATATTTACGTCCAGGGTCAACTGCAAGAGCCTGCACCATTCATCAATTCTCTGCAGGTCATTCTGCAAGTAGATACTGTCTTCTAGCATCATCTGCCAACAGTCTTGTTCTTGTTGGATAAGAAACCCATGAATGTTTGTGTATATGGTGGGGCACTGAGTACACACGACGCAACTGAATCATCTCGAGAAAGAGATGTGCATTGTTGAATACTGATTGGCGGTGGACCAACATGGCTTCTCAACACATCTGCATGTCTTCGTAGCTAAGATACTTTAAGCACACTAGTGCGGTACACCAATTCGTGGTAGCCGGTTCAGATCCTTGAGGTATAATGTATTCCGTCGTCAGTGTTTGCTTGGCAAGAGGAGGAAATGTGGCGGCGAACAGTTCCTAACCATTGTTCTGTGTACCAGTGCATTGAATTAAATCGCGAATGTCTGCAGAATGTTTGATAAAGTAACGGCATTCGACAGTGTTGAACATCCGACAGTGTTGACAGTGGCAGCTAGAAAAGTGATTTGTGCAAATATGAACCTGACTGTGCTGGTTATGTATAGTACAGGTCCGCCTGTGTAGTGATGTGATAGTAAAATAAATAAATGAATGCCTGACTTACATCTAACCGAAACGGGCCGGTGACAGAGGACTGCCGTCTAGCATAATACGCGGTAACTCAACTTTCGCTGTCGCACTTTACGAAGAAATAAACGAGATACTTCGAGCACGGCTTCCCCTGAAAGGAGAAACTACGACAAAGTAACATCAAAGACTCTGTCTGCTGACTCAGACGAAGATGCGACGTCAAAGTGTGACATCAAAGACTGGACTTTAATAAGTGCTCTGGAGCGTGCAGCGAGGGCTCGAGAATATCCGTCGAAGCGCCCAAAAGACTAGAGTGAAAGAGTGGCAGGAGAAGAGACGAGAAGAGGAGGGTTGAGAGAGAAAAAACGGCAATGAAGCTGTGAAGGTGTAAGACGATGTAAAGAAAGGGGGACATTGCACCGATGCTCAGAAAATAGCACGGAATTAGAAGGCCTCTACATAAAATTCAACGTAATTCACGTCACTAGCAACTCAGACTGAAGTCCTGTGTTAGATTCGCCCTGTTTCTTATGAAACTCTCTAGGCGAGTCATATATGACACTAGATAAGCAACTACGCTGATGGAAGAAAATTGCAACAGCAGAGAACAATTAATGTAGAGTAATGAAATTTCGGGAATACATTTATGAAGGTAGCATATTTACGTGATTAACAATGCAAGATCTCAGACTAATGTAAGTGCTAGATAAACCATTACAAATGTGAACACTTCACTTTAATAAACGGTGTAGCAACCAAAATGTTGATTGTAGGCATGCAAATGTACATGCATTCTGCTGTGCCGAATATGTGCTAGTGGGATGCAGTTACATGCGTGTTGCACTTGATCGGTCAATACATGGACGGTTATTACTGTTTGTGGATGATGCTGGAGTTGTCGTCCGATGATGTCACATATTTGCGCGACTGGAGATAGATCTGGTGATTGAAATCACAAAGGCAACATGTCGACTCTCTCTAGAGTATATCATCTTACAACAGAGGTATATGGGCAAGCGTTACCGTCTTGGAAAACGCCCTCGGAAATTCAGTGTCGTATCCTTGTCCATGTGTTTCTCGCTCGCAACGCTACCTGTATTCTCTCGAGAGGAAACGAAACCTGTGTGCTTCCGCAATGAAGGAATCATTTTTGTTCGACAAGTGATTAAAAACTTTTTGCATGTTGTTGTTGTTGTGGTCTTCAGTCCTGAGACTGGTGTCATTCAGCTCTCCATGCTACTCTATCCTGTGCAAGCCTCTTCATCTCCGAATAACTACTGCAACCTACCGCCTTCTGAATCTGCTTAGTGTATTCATCTCTTGCTCTCCCTCTACGATTTTCACCCTCCACGCTTCCATCCAATACTAAATTGGTGACCCCTTGATGCCTCGGAATGTGCTTTATTAACCCCGTCTTCTAGTCAGATTGTGCCACAAATTCCTGTTCTCCACATTTCTATTCAGAACTTCCTCATTAGTTACATTATCTACCCATCTGACCTTCAGCATTCTTCTGTAGCATCACATTTCGAAAGCATGTATTCTCTTCTTTTCTACACTGTTATCGCACATGTTTCACTTTCATACATGGCTACACTCCCTACGAATGCTTTCTGAAAAGACTTCCTGACACTTTGCATGTAGAAATACATTTCTATAGGTCTGATAGCCAAATATGATTCCTTCCGTGTGGATGCACATAGATTTCGTTTCCTCCCGTGAGCTTACGGGTCGCGCAGCGAGCGAGAGATACATGGATGGGGACGCTACTTTGGCGTATGACGAGTTGGATATTTGAGTCGGCCGACAAGCGTTTCTGAATCGCCAAGGCAGGTAAAGCAACCGTTATGGAGTAGCGGAGCATCCCTGCTCAGTTTTTCGTGTCGCTTCATTCATTAATTTCACTGCCCTAATGCGGCCGCCCTCTGAACAATGTCCCAGAATTTTGAGATTAACGGCCACTGAATCATAGTAGTGTGCGATGTCTATTTTGTCAGATATGCCCAACAGAACAGACAGCAGTATACAAGTATAGAGTGATTCAGCTACACATGACTATGTGTTGCATGCAATTCAAAACGCCGTCAGAAACCACTCGTGAGATTTTCACATTGTCTCGCTCACTATAGGCAAATTATTAGTCCAACAGAAAAAATGATCAGGGCCTTTTTGTAGGAATCTTAATGTAGTAATATTTTGGACTGTAAATATTTTCTCTAGAACAGTAGTTTTCGAATTATTCAAGAAAAACATACAAAAGTGACCTTCAAATCGTTTTTTTTTTCAACAACTCGAACACCATGGCCTCCATCGAGGAAGCATAACTGGAGAAAATTTAACTATATCATATGTCCTATAAAAATGTCCTGTTCATTCTTTCTGTAGAACTAATACACTACTGCACATTAAAATTGCTACACCACCAAGATGACCTGCTACAGACGTTAAATTTAACCGACAGGAAGAAGATGCTGTGATATGCAAATGATTAGCTTTTCAGAGCATTCACACAAGGTTGGCGGCGGTGGCGACACCTACAACGTGCTAACATGAGGAAAGTTTTCAACCGATGTCTCATACACAAACAGCAGTTGGCCGGCGTTACTTGGTGAAACGTTTTTGTGATGCCTCGTGTAAGGAAGAGAAATGCGTACCATCACGTTTCGGACTTTGATAAAGGTCGGACTGTAGCCTATCGCGATTGCGGTTTATAGTATAGCGACGTTGCTGCTCGCGTTGGTCGAGATCCAATGACTGCAAGCAGAATATGGAATCGGTGGGTTCAGGAGGGTAATACGGAACGCGCGTGCTGGATCCCAACGGCGTCGAATCACTAGCAGTCGAGATGACAGGCATCTTATCAGCATGACTGTAACGGATCGTGCAGCCACGTCTCAGTTCCTGAGTCAACAGATGGGGACGTTAGCAAGACAACAACTATCTGCACGGACAGTTCGACGACGTTTGCAGCAGCATGGACTATCAGCTCGGAGACCATGGCTGCGGTTACCCTTGACGCTGCATCACAGAGAGGATCGTCTGCGTCTGTGTACTCAACGACGGGGGGGGGGGGGGGGGGGCGGGACAAAAAGCGACTGCTACGGTCGCAGGTTCGAATCCTGCCTCGGGCATGGATGTGTGTGATGTCCTTAGGTTAGTTAGGTTTAAGTAGTTCTAAGTTCTAGGGGACTAATGACCACAGCAGTTGAGTCCCATAGTGCTCAGAGCCATTTGAACCATTTTTTGAACTCAACGACGAACCTGGGTGCACGAATGGCAAAACGTCATTTTTTCGGATGAATCCAGGTTCTGTTTACAGCATCATGATGGTCGCATCCGTGTTTGGCGACTTCGCGGTGAACGCACATTGGAAGCGTGTATTCGTCATCACCATACTGGCTATCACCCGGCGTGATGGTATGGGGTGCCATTGGTTACACGTCTCGGTCACCTCTTGTTCGCACCGACGGCGAACAGTGGACGTTACGTTTCAGATGTGTTACGACCCGTGGCTCTACCCTTCGTTCGATCCCTGCGAAACCCTACATTTCAGCAGGATAATGCACGACCGCATGTTGCAGGTCCTGTACGGGCCTGTCTGGATACAGAAAATGTTCAACTGCTGCCCTGGCCAGCACATTCTCCAAATCTCTCACCAATTGAAAACGTCTGTCAGTGGTGGCCGAGCAACTGGTTTGTCACAATACGCCAGTCACTACTCTTGATGAAGTGTAGTATCGTGTTGAAGCTGCATGGGTAGCTGTAACTGTGCACGCCATCCAAGCTCTGTTTGACTCAATGCCCAGGCGTATCAAGGCCGTTATTACGGCTAGAGGTGGTTGTTCTTGGTACTGATTTCTCAGAATGTGTGCATCCAAATTGCCTGAAAATGTAATCACATGTCAGTTCTAGTATAATATTTTTGTCTAATGAATGTCCATTTATCATCTGCATTTCTTCTTGGTGTAGCAATTTTAATTGGCGTTTTTGGTTGCACAAGACCCATAGATATGGACCTAAATCACCCTGTATATAACATTCACAGTATGTCACGAATATGCTATGTCCTTTAAATGCTATTATAAATCCAGTCGGCCGAGTTCTTGGCCTTATCTATCTCCTGGTCACCAACATTTACATCCTCAAATATGTTTCGCGAGACACTGATGGAGGAGGGTAATTCGTACCAGTATTAACAACATTCTGATCAATTCCATTCCTGTGCTGAACGACGAAAAATGACTATCTATGTTTGTCTGCGCGCACCATAATCTCTCTTATCTTATTCTCACAATCACTATATGACATATACGATAGAAGTAATAGAACTTTGACACGGGCTTTCTCCATTCTAATTACCGTCTGTGTCCTGTCTTGTTTGATACATCACGCGAAGACATCATCTCCTCGGCGAACGTCTTCATCTCAGTTTAGCACTTACACCTAGCGCCCTCGATTATTGATTGAATACATTCCAGGCTCTGCCTTCCACTACAGTTTTGTAACCTCCACGGCTCCACCGAATTTTTTTCTGATGCCTTAACATGTGTCTCCTTTATTCTGGTTAGTGTTTTCCACATATTTCTTTCTTCGCCGATTCTATGGAATCCTCAACGTTTCTTATCTTAACACGTCACTTAATTTTCATCATCGTTTTGTGGCTCCACACCTCATATGAGTCTCTTTTTCCAGTTTCCCCGTACGCTGTTAGTCACGGCTATCGAATGCCGTGCTCTAGGCGTATTCTCAGAAATTTCTTCCTTAGATTAAGGCCTGTATTTAATACAAGTAGATAACTTTTAGCAAGCAATGTCATTGGCTGTACTTGTCTGCTTCTTATATTCTCCGTACTTCGAATATACTACTACTACTGCTACTACTATTACGTGATCAGGCCCTGTGGATTGCACGCTTCTGCAATTTATCTCCTCCACTGTATTCTGTCCATTGCTGCTATCTGCTATCCGTCCACATCTATTGACACTTGCTTTAAATCTTCATGTAGGCCATCCCTCCAACGCTTCTTGCGTCTCCCTGGGGGTCTCTTTCCTGTAAATGTGAAATCCAGGAGCTTCCGAGGCCATCTGTGATCCTCCATCCGGTCTACATGGCCGGCCCAATGCATTCATTTGTGTTTGACATTTCCTGCTATTTTGGGCTGCTGGTATAGTTCCTCATGCTCTTGATTGTATCTGAACCTCGATTCCCCTGTATCAGCATCCAGAACGGGAACGAAGATCTTCCGAAGCACTTTTCTCTCAAAAACGAGGAGCTTATGGAAGTCCTGTTTCCGGACACTCCATGTCTTACAGCTATATAGCACGACAGGCTGGATCAGGGTTTTGTACAGTCGAATCTTGAACTGTCTGGAGAGATATCTGGACCGAAGCAGTTGTGATAATATCGGTTTCCTGCTTGTATTCTGACATTGATCTCTGCTTCACACGACGAGTTCTCAGTGAAAAATGCCGCTAGGTATTTGAATTCATGCACTCTCTTGTAGGACTGGTCCCCAACCTGCAGTGATTGTAGATGACCAGCAGTCTGACAATGACCACGCGTCATAACGAGGTACTCTGTCTTGGCTTCGTTTATATTTAGCCAAAAATTGCTGGCAGCCCCCTTTAGTGCTTTGGTCATTTGCTCCAACTCCTCTTCCGACCTAGAGAGTAAACAGATGTCGTCTTTGTTGTGGTTGGCAGGAGAGCCAACCGTATTGCTAAAGAAGGCCGAAATGCACGCGTTTTAGCTCACGCAGGCTGGCGTGAGGTCTGGAACATGACAAGGGAATTAGAATTGAGAAAAACGGACGTAGCTGGTGGAATACTTAACTTTAATCCATTAATGGAGAACGTTGCTCTTGACATTACATGATTCACAGTATCAATAGTAACAGATAATGGCGCCTTGCTAGGTCGTAGCAAATAACGTAGCTGAAGGCTATGCTAACTATCGTCTCGGCAAATTAGAGCGTATTTTGTCAGTGAACCATCGCTAGCAAAGTTGGCTGTACAACTGGGGCGAGTGCTAGGAAGTCTCTCTAGACCTGCCGTGTGGCGGCGCTCGGTCTGCAATCACTGATAATGGCGACACACGGGTCCGGCGTATACTAACGGACCGCGGCCGATTTAGAGGCTACCACCTAGCAAGTGTGGTGTCTGGCGGTGACACCACAGTCTGCATAGGCTAACTATGCCAGTTTCTTTCCTTCGATTTCAATCCCTTCGTTCCCTTGGAAGGTCTCGCATACGATCTCCTCGAGTTCAAAGTTGAACAGGATAGGGGACAACCCATCACCTTGCCTGGATCCTGTCACAATTTCAAATTCCTCAGTTACACGATTTCCCATCTTCACCTTTCCCCTTGTTTTGCTCAGACAGATCTTTATCAGATTGATGAGTTTCTCTGCCATGCCAAACTCCCTTAAACAGCTGAGCAGGCTCTTGCGATGTATGCAATCATAGACCT
Organism: Schistocerca gregaria; assembly: GCF_023897955.1. NCBI lineage: Eukaryota > Metazoa > Arthropoda > Insecta > Orthoptera > Acrididae > Schistocerca > Schistocerca gregaria. The sequence continues at coordinate 593,337,958 of NC_064923.1, read as the reverse complement.
TCTTAAAATCAATGAATAAAATATTCAAATCTTTAACATATTCACGCAGTTTCTCAGTGAGCTGCCGGAGACTGAAGATGTGATCTACTGTTGACCGCCCTGGCCGGAAACCTCCCGAGTACTCCCCAATCACCGATTCTTCCACTGGCTGAATTCTATGTTTGAGACAATTGGACAGGATCTTATAGCAGACGTTAAGCAGGGCGATTCCTCGATAGTTGTCACATTTCAGTTTGTCGCCTTCCTTATGTGTTGGACAAATCAGAGCTGTTTTCCATATTTCCTGTGCCAGTCTTTCTACAAGTTTCTCTCCTCCTGGCAGGATCATTTCAGCCTGCATTCCATCTTCGCCTGGACTCTTATTCTGCTTAAGGTGTCTGATTCTGGTTTTTATCTCATCCAGGGTAGGTGGGCGATCATCTGCATCGGCTGTGTTTGGGTACTGGAAATCAAACTGCAATTCGGGTTCATCACAATTTAGCAGCTGTCGAAAGTACTCTTTCCATCTCTCAGATATGTCGCTTTCCTTCTTCAGGATCTTATAACGGGAATCTTTGACAAATTTCTGCTTGGCCTGGTGACCTTTGCACAGGTATTTCACCTTCAGAACCATTTCGCTAGTCTTTTGTCCTCTGAAGTCTGTTTCTGCTTCAGTGATGATATCCCCTATGAATTTCCTCTTTGCTCTTCTCGGAGTTGCTTGTGTAGTCTTTTGGACCTCCTCAAATTGCGCTTTGCCCTGTGCCAGATTTGTCCCCTTCTGCCACATGCTCCTGGCTTCCTTCCTTTTTTCCAGGGCATCTGCACATTTCTTTCCAAACCAGATCTTCTTGCCCACTGTGTTTCCCATGAGTGTTTCCTTTGCTGTATCCCTAACTGAGCTCTGGATGTTTCTCCAAATTAGTTCAAAGTCCTGATTCGCGTCCATTTCACTGAGTGCTTCAAAGCGGTTACTAAGTTGCACGTGGTGTCCGTTTTCGTTCCTTCATCTTTTAGTTTCTCCACATGGTACCTCTCCACTCCTTTTAACTTAGGCCCCGTTCTTCCTTTACACTGTATGTGTAAATGGCCTCAGACCAGGAAGTGATCACTTTCACCTTCGGCACCTCACGCTGTCTTAACGTCTAACACCCAGCTCTTGGCTCTGAGATCAATGGCAACATGGTCTATTTGATTTATAGTTCTCCCATCTGGTGACACCCAGGTTCCTTTATGTATGTTTTTCCGCTGAAAGTTTGTGCTGGAGATGAACAGTCCTAAATATGTAGCGAAGCTGATGAACCTAACCCCACTGTCATTGCTTAGGTTGTGTAGACTGTGCCTTCCTGTTGTGTCTTGGAATATTTGTTCTTTCCCAACCTTGGCATTCATATCACCATTCAGCTGTCCATTTGTTACAGCGTCCATCACTGCCTCTAGTTGTGCATAGAACTCGTCTTTCACTTCACTTTCGCTCTCCTCCGTGGGAGCATGACGGTTCACAAGTGCTTTACGTCCAGTGTTAGAACAGATATTCTTGGGTTGGCTGAAACGAACTCTGAAACATTAGTGGCCAAAGTCTTACTGACGCAGAACCCAGTGCCTAGCAGATGACCTCGTTCACAGGCTCCATACAGAATAGTACAGTTTTCGACATCAATGCTGCCAGCATCGTCCCACCAGATTTCTTGCAGTGCAACTAGGTCTAGTTCGTACTTCTGAATTTCTTTAACAACACTGGTTGCAGCTCCTGTCTTGTACAGACTCCTTACATTCCACGTTCAAAATCGTAAACCGTTTCTTTGCCATTGACGTCGTCAATTTTTGTCAGTAATGTTCCAAGGCTTACTTGCATTCTTGAAAGCATGTTTAATTTTTTACGAAGAGAGCGTGCTGGCATCTCGTCCAATCTGCTGTGTTACCCTTACGGCTTACAGGATTGCTGGCTTTTCTTAAGGGGTGGGCTCCCTTCAGGAGTTGGGTTAGGAGTATATAACATCCCAGCTCCTCCACCAAATTATAACATTTCAGCTCCTCAACACTAAATTAAAACGTTCCACTTCAATTTGTTTGCACTTATAGCGATCCCAGCTTCCTCAACCAAATTAAAACGTTGCATTAGGAGGTGTCTGCTTCGTGCAAAAGGTCTTGAGTTCATATTGACGACAACAAGTAATTCTTCAGTACAGACGTTTATTTACAAACAGAACTGACAGACTTCACAGACTCAACAACTGACTCTCCGAGCTAACCGCACTGCATATCCGAACAGGCAACTGACAACTCCTAGGTGTATTAATATCTTTCCAAACAATGAGAGTCTTTGACAATGTTTTGTTTACAATACGATAGCAATTCACGACTTAAAACTAAATTAGACATTACAGAATTTTAGTACAGATTAAAGTAAGTAAAAGGATCAGTACATATAAATTCTTACAAGCATAATTTCCAAATAGATTTTATAACATTTTTCTACCAGCTTCTGGATAACCTTCACCAGATTTGTACTGATGTTTCCAGAAATATCTTGAAATTTGATTCTGGATACTTCCTGAGTGATTTAGAACAACTATTCATATGTAAAATGATTCAAATCGTGTTTCAAAACGTAAATAAATCTTGTTAGCAATATTTTTTGATACAAACCGTCTTTCGAAATTAGGTTATGAAACAGTTTTCACAAGTTTTCGCATTTTTGCGATCATAATATAGAATTTCTCCATAGAAAGTTCCAGAAGTGTACATTAAACGTTCATTTACAGACTTTCTCTTTAGCTGGTGAGTTTTTAAAAGTATCTTGTCCATATTATACGGAATAATTTAGCTCAAAACTGATAATTTATACAATTAATCAGAGCTACAGCAAACAGTGAGTCTTTCTTTTACAAAATGAAATATAATTACAAAATTGAATGAAAATAGGTTACTAACACTAATATATATTTACATTAATTCTATTTTTGTTCTTTCTGTGCAAAATGTCCTAATATTGACACAGTACAATATTTAAACATCACCAAAGTTTCCCTTTACATTTTGCATATCTGTATCGACATCCCCTAAAAGTCTACAGTATCGAATACTTCAATATGTCCCAATATGTCCTGTAATGTTACAAGTAGGAATAAGAAAATTGGAAAGACACCCTCTGGCCTCGAAACCTAATACCGGTGGGGTCGAAAAAGTAAGAGTGGGCCAACGGAGGCCGACAGGGACGGAGAAAGAAGGAGCCTGACACAAGTAAGTGGAAGCAACGTCAGACTCAGCTCGGGTCCCCGCGGACGCCACCTGCGTACTTCTATCTGGTCTCCTGCTTGACTTCGAATATGGGTTCTCTAAATCTACTCAGCTATACTGCCTTTCTTCAGAAGACATCCATTTAAGTCTCTGAGCATCCCTACGACACTTTCATATGGACTATACCGACTGGTTACGAACATAGCAGTCTGTCTGTATATTAGTTCGGTGCCTCTTGTCAAGCGTACTTGATAAGGACTTCAAACACTGGAACATGACACTAGAAGTGGTCGCCCTGCCCTGCCGTTTTGTGTGCGACTATCTTTACAGGTGCACCGCACATCCCTGGAATCCTTCCAACAAATTTAAGTGTTCCATTCGTCTTTCCTGATACTGTTTTAATGTGTACATCCGTTTTCATTTCGCTTCTCAGTGTTATTGCTAAATACACTCATGTTCAGAAAAATAACAGAACACCTTGAACTACTAGAGGTAGGACTTTCATATTCACAGGACACGTACATTATGTTCTGCATAAATGATCAGCATTTCAGTCACCTTGGTTCAGCATGTCTCCTGTTGCCTAGTACGCACAGGCCGTAATAACTTGTTCCATGCGTGACGGTGTCGGCACGAATAAGGCGAGAATGGCGTCCTGTGGTATAGCCAACCGTGTTGCATTCAACTGGCTCCAAAATTCATCTGTGGTAGTTGGTTTTAGGTCACAGTGCTGCACCAGTCGTTTCACCATACCCCACACATCTTCGATTGGCGACAAGCCTGGTGATCTGGCGAGCCAGGAAAAAGGCTGACATCCTGAGATACCAAGAAGGAACGAGCAGCAACGTATGGTCGTGGACCATCTTGCTGAAAAATGGCGTCTGGGGTGTAGTGCAGAAAGGGTATGGTTAGAAGTCGCAGGATGTCATTCACGTAGTTAACACTGGTTATAGTGCCCTGTACACGCAACAGGTGTGATTCGTGGTTGCATCTAACAACATAAGGCCTTGAGTTGGCACTGTATGCTTTGTACGAATGCATCTCTGTGATACCGCTCCCCCTGTCTGTGGCGAATCAAAATTCGGCCATCATTTTCTACTCGCATAGAAAATGGATTTATCCGAAAAACATTATCTGATGCTATTTCTTCCGAGTGAAGTCGTTCCATACACCGTTGTCATCTAGCATGTTTCTATACACTCGCCAAAGGCAGGCAGAGAAGTGGACGATGAGCACGTAGCCGATGCTGTAATAAACGGCGACGGACTGTCACCCCTGATGGTTACGGTGTGTTACACTGTTCCAATGTTGCGCCAGAGCCAAGGAGGACGAAGATCTGTCCTACAATGCCATTTGGATGTTGTGTCGGTCTACTCGGGGGTGGCCTGTGTGTTGCGACCAGACCCATGTCGTCGTGTTCTATGGCCTTCCGTCAACCCATTCTGCACATACCCGTTGCACTGCCGAAACACTTCGTCCTACACGACCAGCAATTTCCCGAATGGATGCATCTCATTCTCTCGTGCCAATAATGCACCATCTTTCAAACTCACTTTTTTTGACGGAACGATTCCCGTGTACGTCTGCGAGGCATCCTGCGCGTTCTCAGGTCACACTGACCCATTACCTTCGGTTTAAAGTGACGAGAGCCGCAGGCACACTTTACCGGTAGGTGATGTAGGGGCTCGATATCGATGTTGACCTTGAAACCGGAGGACGACGTGGTTCAAATGCTAATCATTTCCGCAGAACATACTAATGTACACGTCCTGTGAATATGAACGTCCTGTCTCTACTCGTTCAAGATATCCTGGTTTCTTCTGAACATCAGTATATTTAAAAGATGTCACACGTTGGAGATATTCATCATTTGTCTTGGGAGCGAAACTATTAGGCTTTTTTTCTTTATTTTAGGCATCCATCGCCATTTAAGAAAAGCTACCATGTGTTAAATTAGCAAAGATTTTGTCTGTGTGTTTCTGCATTTCCCGTGGAACGACAATGCTATCCTGTAGACCAGAGCATCGGCAGCGAACTGTCTGACAGCGCTGCTGATCCTATCTCATAAATCAGCAATAACCGCCCTTGGACTATGCCGCTTTACTTTCATTTCTGCCGAATGTTCGCCAGTATGACGCACTAGGATCTCTTGGTCAAAGAATCGTCGGGACGATCTCCTATTTGTGAATATAAACCATGAAAAGACAAACGCAATTTTATCAAGCCTGCGACCATATCTGGAAGAAATGATTGATGGATTTAGAAGAAGCTGATCAACAGTGGATAATACTTTAATTTTATGAATCCTACTTAAAACGAAATCTGAATGTGCTTAAGATGTACACATCCTTTTCATAGACGTTAAGAAAGTATTTGATAGTATTAACAGAAACTATGGATGACTATGAATGTATATGGAATCCCAGATAAAGTAATACAGTTGATAAAAACGTGCATTAAAAATTTAAGTTTTAGAGTTAAAAATGCACAGGCCCATGTTATTTTAGGAGTCAAACAAGTAGATGTTTTTTCACCATCAGTTTTCAGCCTCGTTACGGAGCAGATCATAGGGAACATAAAACCATCACAACTTGTAACAAAACTATAGTTGTAACACGTTGGCATATACAGATGACATCGTAACCTTATGAGAACATGAACAAGAGACATAAATCACCCACCACACTCTAGTATAACAGTTGACTCGGAACCGAAATAGCGATTAATGCCAGAAAAATCGAACACCTCATTGCCTCGTGGCAAACTGAAGCATATCGATGCATTTAAGACTGGTACAGAGAAAAGCGAAACAGTAACTCATTACACTCACCTTGGAAGCTTGCTAAATACAGAGGAAAATGTCAGAGAAGAAATAAATAGTAAATAGAAAAAGCGAATAGATGTTACTTCGCATTACTGGACGTATTAAAGAGGAAGCTTATTAAAGCGAATAGATGTTATTTCGCATTACTGGACGTATTAAAGAGGAAGCTTATTTCATGGAATTCAAAGATTCGCATATATAAAACTCTTATCGTGCCTGTCCTGACTTGTGCCTGTAAGGCATAGACAGTAACAAAACCAGAAGAAGCAAAATTAAAAAGCCACGAAAGCTTTGAGGTAGATGTTTGGCGGGATTCAAGATAACAATACAGCCGAAAGGACACAATTAACAAACAAAGAATGTATGATCTATATGGAGCACGAGTCACTGTATCTGAAAGTAAAGCTAAGAGACTTCACTGGATTGGACACGCACTTCGAAATGCAGAAGTAAGGAAAATCTTACAAGTATGCACAAAATATTGTCAAGGGAGAAGACCTCTTGAAAGACCAAGACAACGCAAGTTCGACAACAAAACAAAAGATATGAAAATCTTACATGTGATAAATTGTAAAATTAAATGCCAAGACAGAATTACCCAGCAACGTATTGTGACAGCAGCAGCGAAGAGCTTTCATAGCTTGTGTAGCTTGCTAATACTGATAAAAATGATCGTATCTTGTTTATCAGTCTGTAATATCATACAGTGATGATCGCCTATCAGACCTCTTGGGAAACAGAGTCTATCTGTTCACCTGAGTCTACTATTTGCAAGAATGTGCGTGCGGATAAAGGATTTTGTATTTCACATGAGAGGTTTTCGTTGAATTCATACGATTTTTGACAAACGGTTATTTCTCTTCATCTACGTATAATGTGATCGAACTGTGGCTTAGAATTCTGCAAAAGGCGAACATCAGCGATATTGGTATACATTCTGTGCATCTGTTCTAGCCGGACGGTGTGGCCGTGCTGTTCTAGACGCTTCAGTCTGGAACCGCGTGACCGCTACGGTCGCAGGTTCGAATCCTTCCTCGGACATGGATGTGTGTGATGTCCTTAGGTTAATTTGGTTTAAGTAGTTCTAAGTTCTAGGGGACTGATGACCTCATATGTTAAGTCCCATAGTGCTCAGAGCAATTTGAACCATTTTTGAACCATCCTTTCTACTGCCTTTTCTGTAGGAAGGTGCCATCTTTGGCCTTTGAAACGTCACACTGGAAAACGGACTTTAACATACTGTCAGAGGACTGTCAAAACTAATTCATATCAAAGAGCATAGATCATTATGAGGCCGTCTTAGAAGTCACTATAGCATTAACTACAAGGCTTCTCTTAACCCAGCCGGTTACACGAGCAAACAGTTGCAGCCGTCTGCAGCTTGTTTCAGAAAAGAACCGGCAAAACTCATGGGTGCAGATGTCAGTTCAAAACATCTCCCGGTCTCAGCTACGTAGATTATGATGTGCTTAATTTTCCAGTTTCCAGATGTTTGTCCTGGAAGACCAGTGACTCAGATCGTTATCATGACCTCTAGAATAAGCATGTTTATCTCGTGAGATAGAGGGAGCGCCGAACAGCTGCAGTGAGAAGAAGCGGCGTTATCTCAGGAGTTTTCTTCCGCACAAACCGAGTTGTGTGTTATCTGGGCAATGGGGCAGCCACCAAGTTACTCCCGCAGTGAAACTTTGGCGAAACGCTCGTGGCCGGACGGTGTTTTGCTGATGTAAGTGTGCGTGTGTGTGTGTGTGTGTGTGTGTGTGTGTGTGTGTGTATGTGTGTGTGTGTGTGTGTGTGTGTTTGTGTGTGTGTAGGAGGATGGACAGAGAGGGAGGGGTCGCTGGGTAAAGCGGCAGAAGGGAAGGACCAGTTGACCCACCTGAAGCTGTTGTACTAGGCTGCCCTCTAGAGATAACCTCGAACGAAATCTGAAACAGAATTTAAAGAGTTTTGAGAAACAAAATTTCTTCGGAAGTTTTTGTCATACTGACCTCCGACCTACATTACAAGCGACCAGTTGAGTCCCCCAAACAATTTAGTAACTCTATAACTATGTTTTGCACAGTAATTGTAAGAAGACAGATCATTTTCAGCATTTTGGGTCTTTTTCCTCACGATCTAAACAGTTTCGGGTGAACACATTGCTAATCTAACGTTAAAAATTCATTTGTGAAAAAACTGAACTGCCATACCCTTGAAGACAGACGCAAACTATCCCATTAAAGCCTAATTAGAGAGTTTCTAGAACCAACTTCAAATGATGACTCTAGGAATATACTACAACCCTCTACGTATCGCCCCCGTAATGAATGCGAAGAAAAGATTAAACTCATTACAGCACGTGCAGAGATATTTAAGCAACCATTCTTCCCGCGTACCATACATGAATGGAACGGGAAGGAGTACAGTGAGCAGTATCCTCTGCCATGCACTGCCGGCAGAGGACTTTTATGAGAGTGCCTTAGTGCTTGTCTCTACCAGACGGTACAACATGGTGAGTTGTTGCTGAGAGAATCGATTGTCAAGAACCCATAGGCGGGAGTCTCTAGGTAGTTAGTTAGTCAGTTAGTTAATTACATGGTCCACGTAACATTTGATCGATTCTTTTATCGAAATGATGTGGAACCAGTCTTTTACACAATATGTACACGTGATTGTATCAACATTAATGAACACATTAGTTTTAGTCCTACTAATGAACTACAGTTAGAAACTAAGATGATTTTATTATTTTACTGGCTACCAGTTTTTAAACATAAATTGGTGATGGAATAGAAAAAGTTCTCTATGAATTATTTTAAGTTATATTTCAAACTTGTTTTGCTACCTGTCAGACTTTTGATTCAGCAAATGACCAAAAATTGTTGTTGCTGTATATTCCACTTCTTTTGAGCCACTAACAGCTTTAATAATGGGTAATAAAGTTCATTTTAAAGTTCTTCTAGGTATGGCCATCATTTTTCTTCTCAAATTTTGATATATTATCTATAACGAATTTCATTAGCAAATGCGTGTATTATGACGGTGCAATTAAAATGCCTACCCCTTGAAGGGGTAGCAACATGACGTCTATTGGTGAACACCATACATTTTTCTCACTGCTCGCTTCTTTGCAGTCACTACTTTCTTTCCAAGTGATGAATTACCCCAGAAAAGTATTCCATAAGAAATTGTTGAGCGAAAATATGCAAACTATGTCTGGAGTGTGATTCGTTTGCTTCCAGTATTAGCAATTATACCATGACTAAAAATAGCTGAAATTAATAGTTTGACAAACTCAGTAACATGATTCTTCCAGTTAAAACTTTCAGCAGTATGTACATCCAAAAATTTGGACTATTCTGTCATATTTACTGACTCCCACTCATGTGCTACATCAGTTGACAGTATCACAAGACTAAAAGCAATGTGTTTTCTCAATATACAATGGAAACACTTTATAATGCTTTGGAAAATTTCGTTTACTATCTCTCCTGTGGCTTTCTCTCTAATTGGATATGTTATTACACTAACATGCTATGCAAAAGTATCAATTCTGCTTATTGAATGTTAAGTGGAAGGTCATTCAGATAAATAAGGAATAGATGTGGACCCCAAAAGTGAACCCTGTGGGACTCCGTTTGTGATTTCCACCCTGTCACTAAAATTTTCATTGACATTGTTTGAATTATTCAGCACAGCCTTTCGCATTCTGTTTGTTAAGTATCATTCAAACCAGCTGTGATGAAGCCATCAATTCCACGAAAAATTAGTTTGTCTGGGAGAATAATATGATGTACATAATGAAATGCCCTGAAAAGGTTACAGAACATACCAAATGGTGATATTTTGTTACTTAAATAGTAATGGTCAACTCAAAATTATTACTAGCATCTTTCCTTGCTGTTGACTAAAACCTCCTTTTCTCACGCTAAAAGAAACACATTCTCGCCAGGAATGTTGCTTTCTCAAACCACTCCTGCGTAATCTTGAGTGGCATTTAGTTAGCCAATATCTGCAAACCTTTCTGGTCTCCTGAGTGGTTAATTCCTTAGAGACCTTCCAAAGCTTCCATTGCGTTATTTAACCTAACATGACTAAAACATGCACTGGAAATCCATCTTGTCCCTCTGGCAACTACAATAGATGAACGTAGGTGCCTGGCTGGGTGGCACTGATAAATAGTAACGCTTCCTCTCCAGGCTAGTGTTATGGGTTCCCTTAGGCAAACACATTGTAATGAGTACACATTCATAAAGATTGATAGTTGCTATCAATTCCTAAGGGTCCCTGCATCCTTCTTTCAAAGAGAAATTTCTTTTCAGTGTCTCACATAATTTGTATTTAACGCAATATGAATCTTTAGTTTGTTTCAACATGTTACGTAAGGCACTTTTGTCCAGGCGCTGCTAAACCATAAAATTTAATGTAGACCCCCCAGCACCCCTAAGGAATCAGAATTCAAGCAGAAAGTCTCTCTCGAGAATCATCTCAGGATGTAAGAAACGGCCCGTCCAAAATGAACGCATTCTCAGGCATGTTGAAGGCAATACGTTAAATGGTCATAACCATAAACTCTTTATTTTTATATTAGAATTTTTCATTGTACATTAATCTTCCGAAAGTCGGGGAAATAGAACGTACCAGCGTATCTTTAATAGCGAAGAAATGCTCCTAGCCGCGCGGGGTAGCCGCGCGGTCCGAGGCGCCTTGTCACGGTCCGTGTGGTTCCCACCGTCGTTTGTCTTGCAGGAAGGTCAGCAGGAGGCAACTCCTGAACAGGAGTGACTTTGTATAGACAGTAACTCAGGACGTTTCGTAGGATTTTAGGCCCTGTATCCTCAGACATGTCCACCGTTAGGGCAATTCCCGGTGAACTGCATGATTGCACACCGCCGCTCCACCGCTCTTGCATGTTGTGGTCACATCTTCGACAGATGTCGGATCAACTGCTTTCCTGCCGCGCAGGGTAGCCGAGAGGTCTGAAGCGCCTTGACACAGCTCGCGCGGCTGCCCCCGTCGGAGGTTCGAGTCCTCCCTCGGGCATGGGTGTGTGTGTTGTCCGAAGCGTAAGTAGTGCGTAGGCTTAGGGACCGATGACCTCTGCAGTTTGGACCCATAAGACCTTAAAAAAATGCTACTTTCTCGTCATAGAGGCTCTATAACGTTAATATCTGGTGAGTGTGGTAGCCAGGGAAGATGCGACAGTTCATCCTAGTGGTCACGAAACCAGTCGTGGACATTGCGAGCTTAGCGAACAGTGGTCTTGTCTTGGAACATAGGGTCACCATGGGGGAACAAACACTGAACCATGGGATTGATGCAATCAGCCAAAATGCTCACATAATCCCAGGTAGTAATGCGACATTGCAGAATAAACACTACGCCCATGGAATACCATGTTATGACTGCCCAAATCGTCGCCGAATCACCGCCATGTCTCACTCTTGGGACCTAAACTCGATCATTGCTCCATAGCCCAGGTTTTATGGCTTGGGCACCACATTATCCTTTTTCGGGCTTTTGCATCCCTGACGAGTGGCTTTCGAATTTCAGCTCTCCCTGCTATTATCAGCCTATGGCATTTTTCATGTTGTTTTGGTGCCAGCTGCGGTCACGAGCGGGGCGTTCATTTCTGCGGTGACTTTCGCAGCTGTTGTGTCATTATTTTTCGTAACTATCGTCTTCAATGACCATCAGTCACGATCACTCAACACACACTTTCGTCCGCATTGTTCTTAGCAGATGATGCTTCTCCGCTTTCCCTGTGCACGGTATAAATCTTCGAAGCAGTGCGTCTTGAAACACCAAATATTTCGATCTAATTTTATCCATGTTGGATCTTGTGAACTCCGCGGCCGTTGACGCTAGTTGGTGAATGACACAAACAGCCGCAAATACATTTTAAACGTTTTATTTTAATATCATAACCGATTTAGGGCTACCGTGTCCATCTTCAGTTGGTTAATATTTTTAGTTCTAAAGATGTTTTGACAAACAGTATGTCGCCTGCTCAAGAATATTTGAGTATTTAATGCCACTTTATAAGTTGTTTCATGAATAAAAATATACTAAAGTGCGTCAGTTTATTTATTTATGATGAGAAATAGTTGTGTCACATAAGTTCCAGTAGATGGCTGTATGTTTTGTTGTGATCCATATAGTTTTCAAGGTCGATGTATACGTTCTTGAATTCTACACATCCCATATATTGTAAATAAATTACTGGGCCACAATTCATAATAGTCCTAATGTCGTTGCTAAACATCATACGTGTGCTATACAATTAATGTTTTGATTACAATGCAAGGATTACCGTACAGTTATTTGAATATCATTACGGTTCATAAGGTAGTTGCAGGAAATACGATATTAAAAAATTGGAGGGTGGAATGAGAGCAACATATTTGTTGATCATTATAGTTTATGTTTACACAGTGATATACTGGTATCTTAAACTGCAGTGGTGAGACTGTTACGGGTCCAATTTATGTTTGATTTCTGTGAACAGTCGAACACCGTACAATAAAATTAAAAATAGTAAATCATCAGCAATAAATTCACAACCTTGAGCAGGAAAGGAACTATTTGCTTGCATTCCTTTTATAGGCGCAATCTCATATCTAATGGTCAATCAATTCCGAAGGACGGGAGTTCAAGTTAGTTTCCAAGTTAATAACACAATGAAAAACCCATCAGCCTGGGCCTAGAAAAATCGGGAATCTATAAGATTGTTTGTGACGATTGCCCCATCTTTTACTTGGACCGACCGGCAAAGCTTCAGTGTAAGATATCGTGAACATATGGATGCCTTTAGAACGAAAAATTTAAAAAAAAGTTGCAATAGCCACTCACATGAATCAATACAAACACTCTGTTTCTCACAGTAATGACAACTTACAGGTATTATATACCACTAACAAAGGCAATAAAATGGACCTCTTACGGGAACTAGAAATATATGTTCACCCCGTCAGTTCACCCCAGTACAATCTAAACGAGCAGCTGAGCTAGCCGATAAACATTTTCTAAATAATTTCCTTGGACTGTTCACAGAAATCGATCACCTTGTAACCTTTTAATTTTGTATTTCATGCAACTATGATATCAACCGTTATGTTAATCAAATATCTGTATGATAATCCTTGCATTGTAAACAACACATCAAGCGTATGGCACATGTATGATGTTCAGCGCTGACAATAAAATAATATTAAGAAATGTGCCGAAGTAATTTATTTATAATATGTGTGTTGTGTGGAATTCAACAACATATAATTCGACCTGGAAAACCACTCTGACCATTACGAAACAAATCGCCTTCTACTGGAACTGGTGTAAGTGACAACTATTTTGCACCACATGTAAATGAATGCAAGCGCTTTCGGGTATTTTTATTAATGAAACAACATATACAGTGGCACTAAATACTCAAATATTCTTGTGCAGTGTGAGAGCAGACGACATGTCATCGATCAAAACGTTTGCGTAACTAAAAATATTAGCCTTTTGGGTATCGTGGCTAGAAACCCGTTATCTCACTAAAATAAAACATTTAAAAAGTATTTGTGGCTGGTTTCGTCATTCACCAGCTGCCAACAATTTCGTCTCCCTTGGTTACGGAAGGACGCACCATACCAGCACCACCAATTCACTTACATTTGAATGCACTCAGATCTTACATAATGCCCTCACAACTATACAGAACGACCGACACTTGCAACGTATTCAGGGTACGATAGACGTGTAAGAATTATGGGCAAATTTTAAACACATTGTAAATCACGCATTGCACAAGTATGTGCCGAAAAAGTGGGTTACGGACCGAAAAGACCCACCGTGGTTTAACAACGCAATTCGGAGAATACTTAGGAAGCAAAGACAGTTGCACTCGCGGTATAAGAAAGATCGGGAGAATGAGGAAAGGAAAAAGTTAGTAGAGATTCGTGCTGCTGTGAAAAGAGCGATGCGCGAAGCATTCAACCACATGGAGGGCTTCCATCCAGTCACTCACTGATCAGTCAGGCCTGGCAACGGAAGACAGCCAAACGAAAGCTGAAATTTTAAATTTAGCATTTGAGAAATCTTTCACGCAGGAGGATCGTACAAACATACCGCCGTTTGAGTTTGTAATGGCTCTGAGCACTATGGGACTTAACATCTGTGGTCATCAGTCCCCTAGAACTTAGAACTACTTAAACCTAACTAACCTAAGAACACCACACACATCCATGCCCGAGGCAGGATTCGAACCTGCGACCTTAGCGGTCACGCGGTTCCAGACTGAAGCGCCTAGAACCGCATGGCCACACAGGCCTGCCGCCGTTTGAGTCTCGTACAGATTCCCGTATGGAGGACATAGTAATAGACATCCCTGGGGTTATGAAGCAGCTAAATGGGTTGAAAATAAATAAATCTCCAGGTCCTGATGGGATTCCAATTAGGTTTCTCAGAGAGTACTCTACTGCATTGGCTCCTTACTTAGCTAGCATTTATCGCGAATCTCTTGCCCAACGTAAAGTCCCGAGCGTCTGGGAAAAAGCGCAGGCCTGTATATAAAAAGGGTAGAAGGACGTATTCTCAAAACTACCGAATATATCCTTAGCATCGGTTTGTTGCAGGATTCTCGAACATATTCTCAGTTCGAATATAATGAATTTCCTTGAGACAGAGAAGTTGCTATCCACGCATCAGTACGGTTTTAGAAAGCATCGCTCCTGCAAAACGCAACTCGCCCTTTTTCCACGTGATATCTTGCGAACCATGGATTAAGGGTATCAGACGGATGCCATCTTCCTTGACTTGCGGAAAGCGTTTGACTCGGTGCCCCACTGCAGACTCCTAACTAAGGTACGAGCGTTTGGGATTGGTTCCCAAATATGTGAGTGGCTCGAAGACTTCAGAAGCAATAGAAGCCAGTACGTTGTCCTGGATCTTGAGTGTTCATCGGAGGTGAGGGTACCATCTGGAGTGCCCCAGGGAAGCGTGGTAGGTACACTGTTGTTTTCTATCTACATAAATGATCTTTTGGATAGAGTGGATAGCAATATGCGGCTGTTTGCTGCTGATGGTGTGGTGTACGGGAAGGTGTCGTTGTTGATTGACTGTAGGAGGATACAAGATGACTTGGACAGGATTTGGAATTGGTGTAAAGCATGGCAGCTAACTTTAAATATAGATAAATGTAAATTAATGCAGATGAATAGGAAAAAGAATCCTGCAATTCCTGAATACTCCATTAGTAGTGTAGCGCTTGACATATCACGTCGATTAAATATTTGGGCGTAACACTGCAGAGCGATATGAAGTGGGAAAAGCTTGTAATGGCAGTTGTTGGGAATGCGGATGGTCGTCTTCGGTTCATTGGTAGAATTTTGGGAAGATCTGGTTTATCTGTGAAGGAGACCGCTTATGAAACACTAATACGACCTATTCTTGAGTACTGCTCGAGCGTTTGGGATCCCTATCAGGTCGGATTGAGGGAGCACGTAGAAGCAAATCATAGGCGGGCTGCTAGATTTGTTACTGGTAGGTTTGATCATCACGCGAGTGTTACGGAAATGCTTCAGCAACTCGGGCGGGAGTCTCTGGACGAAAGGAGGCGTTCTTTACGTGAATCGCTACAGAGGAAATTTAGAGAACCAGCATTTGAGGCTGACTGCACTACAGTTTTACTGATGCCAACTTATATTTTGCGGAAAGACCACAAAGATAAGAGAAATTAGGGCTCGTACAGGGGCATCACGCGAGTGTTACGGAAATGCTTCAGCAACTCGGGCGGGAGTCTCTGGACGAAAGGAGGCGTTCTTTACGTGAATCGCTACAGAGGAAATTTAGAGAACCAGCATTTGAGGCTGACTGCACTACAGTTTTACTGATGCCAACTTATATTTTGCGGAAAGACCACAAAGATAAGAGAAATTAGGGCTCGTACAGGGGCATCACGCGAGTGTTACGGAAATGCTTCAGCAACTCGGGCGGGAGTCTCTGGAGGAAAGGAGGCGTTATTTTCGTGAATCGCTACTGAAGAAATTTAGAGAACCAGCATTTGAGGCTGACTGCAGTACAGTTTTACTGATGCCAACTTATATTTCGCGGAAAGACCACAAAGATAAGAGAAATTAGGGCTCGTACAGGGGCATCACGCGAGTGTTACGGAAATGCTTCAGCAACTCGGGCGGGAGTCTCTGGAGGAAAGGAGGCGTTATTTTCGTGAATCGCTACTGAAGAAATTTAGAGAACCAGCATTTGAGGCTGACTGCACTACAGTTTCACTGATGCCAACTTATATTTCGCGGAAAGACCACAAAGATAAGAGAAATTAGGGCTCGTACAGGGGCATCACGCGAGTGTTACGGAAATGCTTCAGCAACTCGGGCGGGAGTCTCTGGAGGAAAGGAGGCGTTATTTTCGTGAATCGCTACTGACGAAATTTAGAGAACCAGCATTTGAGGCTGACTGCAGTACAGTTTTACTGATGCCAACTTATATTTCGCGGAAAGACCACAAAGATAAGAGAAATTAGGGCTCGTACAGGGGCATCACGCGAGTGTTACGGAAATGCTTCAGCAACTCGGGTGGGAGTCTCTGGAGGAAAGGAGGCGTTATTTTCGTGAATCGCTACTGAAGAAATTTAGAGAACCAGCATTTGAGGCTGACTGCAGTACTGTTTTACTGATGCCAACTTATATTTCGCGGAAAGACCACAAAGATAAGAGAAATTAGGGCTCGTACAGGGGCATCACGCGAGTGTTACGGAAATGCTTCAGCAACTCGGGCGGGAGTCTCTGGAGGAAAGGAGGCGTTATTTTCGTGAATCGCTACTGAAGAAATTTAGAGAACCAGCATTTGAGGCTGACTGCAGTACAGTTTTACTGATGCCAACTTATATTTCGCGGAAAGACCACAAAGATAAGAGAAATTAGGGCTCGTACAGGGGCATCACGCGAGTGTTACGGAAATGCTTCAGCAACTCGGGCGGGAGTCTCTGGAGGAAAGGAGGCGTTATTTTCGTGAATCGCTACTGAAGAAATTTAGAGAACCAGAATTTGAGGCTGACTGCAGTACAGTTTGCTGATGCCAACTTATATTTCGCGGAAAGACCACAAAGATAAGAGAAATTAGGGCTCGTACAGGGGCATCACGCGAGTGTTACGGAAATGCTTCAGCAACTCGGGCGGGAGTCTCTGGAGGAAAGGAGGCGTTATTTTCATGAATCGCTACTGAAGAAATTTAGAGAACCAGCATTTGAGGCTGACTGCAGTACAGTTTTACTGATGCCAACTTATATTTCACGGAAAGACCACAAAGATAAGAGAAATTAGGGCTCGTACAGGGGCATCACGCGAGTGTTACGGAAATGCTTCAGCAACTCGGGCGGGAGTCTCTGGAGGAAAGGAGGCGTTATTTTCGTGAATCGCTACTGAAGAAATTTAGAGAACCAGCATTTGAGGCTGACTGCACTACAGTTTCACTGATGCCAACTTATATTTCGCGGAAAGACCACAAAGATAAGAGAAATTAGGGCTCGTACAGGGGCATCACGCGAGTGTTACGTTAATCCTTCAGCAACTCGGGCGGGAGTCTCTGGAGGAAAGCAGGCGTTATTTTCGTGAATCGCTACTGAAGAAATTTAGAGAACCAGCATTTGAGGCTGACTGCACTACAGTTTTACTGATGCCAACTTATATTTCGCGGAAAGACCACAAAGATAAGAGAAATTAGGGCTCGTACAGGGGCATCACGCGAGTGTTACGAAATGCTTCAGCAACTCGGGCGGGAGTCTCTGGAGGAAAGGAGGCGTTATTTTCGTGAATCGCTACTGAGGAAATTTAGAGAACCAGCATTTGAGGCTGACTGCACTACAGTTTTACTGATGCCAACTTATATTTCACGGAAAGACCACAAAGATAAGAGAAATTAGGGCTCGTACAGGGGCATCACGCGAGTGTTACGGAAATGCTTCAGCAACTCGGGCGGGAGTCTCTGGAGGAAAGGAGGCGTTATTTTCGTGAATCGCTACTGAAGAAATTTAGAGAACCAGCATTTGAGGCTGACTGCACTACAGTTTCACTGATGCCAACTTATATTTCGCGGAAAGACCACAAAGATAAGAGAAATTAGGGCTCGTACAGGGGCATCACGCGAGTGTTACGTTAATCCTTCAGCAACTCGGGCGGGAGTCTCTGGAGGAAAGCAGGCGTTATTTTCGTGAATCGCTACTGAAGAAATTTAGAGAACCAGCATTTGAGGCTGACTGCACTACAGTTTTACTGATGCCAACTTATATTTCGCGGAAAGACCACAAAGATAAGAGAAATTAGGGCTCGTACAGGGGCATCACGCGAGTGTTACGAAATGCTTCAGCAACTCGGGTGGGAGTCTCTGGAGGTAAGGAGGCGTTATTTTCGTTAATCGCTACTGAAGAAATTTAGAGAACCAGCATTTGAGGCTGACTGCACTACAGTTTTACTGATGCCAACTTATATTTCGCGGAAAGACCACAAAGATAAGAGAAATTAGGGCTCGTACAGGGGCATCACGCGAGTGTTACGAAATGCTTCAGCAACTCGGGTGGGAGTCTCTGGAGGAAAGGAGGCGTTATTTTCGTTAATCGCTACTGAAGAAATTTAGAGAACCAGCATTTGAGGCTGACTGCAGTACAGTTTTACTGATGCCAACTTATATTTCGCGGAAAGACCACAAAGATAAGAGAAATTAGGGCTCGTACAGGGGCATCACGCGAGTGTTACGGAAATGCTTCAGCAACTCGGGCGGGAGTCTCTGGAGGAAAGGAGGCGTTATTTTCGTGAATCGCTACTGAAGAAATTTAGAGAACCAGCATTTGAGGCTGACTGCACTACAGTTTCACTGATGCCAACTTATATTTCGCGGAAAGACCACAAAGATAAGAGAAATTAGGGCTCGTACAGGGGCATCACGCGAGTGTTACGGAAATGCTTCAGCAACTCGGGCGGGAGTCTCTGGAGGAAAGGAGGCGTTATTTTCGTGAATCGCTACTGACGAAATTTAGAGAACCAGCATTTGAGGCTGACTGCAGTACAGTTTTACTGATAGCAACTTATATTTCGCGGAAAGACCACAAAGATAAGAGAAATTAGGGCTCGTACAGGGGCATCACGCGAGTGTTACGGAAATGCTTCAGCAACTCGGGCGGGAGTCTCTGGAGGAAAGGAGGCGTTATTTTCGTGAATCGCTACTGAAGAAATTTAGAGAACCAGCATTTGAGGCTGACTGCACTACAGTTTCACTGATGCCAACTTATATTTCGCGGAAAGACCACAAAGATAAGAGAAATTAGGGCTCGTACAGGGGCATCACGCGAGTGTTACGTTAATCCTTCAGCAACTCGGGCGGGAGTCTCTGGAGGAAAGCAGGCGTTATTTTCGTGAATCGCTACTGAAGAAATTTAGAGAACCAGCATTTGAGGCTGACTGCACTACAGTTTTACTGATGCCAACTTATATTTCGCGGAAAGACCACAAAGATAAGAGAAATTAGGGCTCGTACAGGGGCATCACGCGAGTGTTACGAAATGCTTCAGCAACTCGGGTGGGAGTCTCTGGAGGAAAGGAGGCGTTATTTTCGTGAATCGCTACTGAAGAAATTTAGAGAACCAGCATTTGAGGCTGACTGCAGTACAGTTTTACTGATGCCAACTCATATTTCGCGGAAAGACCACAAAGATAAGAGAAATTAGGGCTCGTACAGGGGCATCACGCGAGTGTTACGGAAATGCTTCAGCAACTCGGGCGGGAGTCTCTGGAGGAAAGGAGGCGTTATTTTCGTGAATCGCTACTGAAGAAATTTAGAGAACCAGCATTTGAGGCTGACTGCACTACAGTTTTACTGATGCCAACTTATATTTCGCGGAAAGACCACAAAGATAAGAGAAATTAGGGCTCGTACAGTGGCATATAGGCAGTCATTTTTCCCTCGTTCTGTTTGGGAGTGGAACAGGGAGAGAAGATGCTAGTTGTAGTACGAGGTACCCTCCGCCACGCACCGTATGGTGGATTGCGCAGTTGTGTATGTAGATATAGATGTAGATGTACTGCACAGGTGTCGTTCGTGATCAAATACATCGCAACATGCTGGCTTGGCTAGGATCTGCATTTATGTTCAAGCGTGCGCTTCTCGCAGTGTTTCCAAGTTTTTGTCCAGTCTCTGGAATTTTACCCTCAAACTAGCCTAGTCCCAAGACTTTTCAGCTCGTCCTCCAGATAACGACGGCAGGCTGTGTGAAAGCCAGCGTGTGGTGCCGCAGGTGGGCAAGTTCCTGGCGGGGGAGGACGGGGAGGCGGGCGCGCGCTACCTGCAGAGGCTGCGCGACTTCGCCTGCGACGGCGACTTCTTCGGCCGCATGGTGGCGCTGGTGCAGCCGCGCGAGCCGCTCGCCGTGCTCTGCCACGGCGACTGCTGGACCAACAACCTGCTCTTCCGGTACGGCGACGACGGCGCCATTGTCGAGGTACTGCCGTCCTACGCTCCGACCTCCGGCCGTCACCACTCATTCCACTACACTGACACTGTCACAAGGATCCTTAGACCATCATGCCATTATTTTATTTTATATTACTTTACGTCATTATTTTATTTTATATTACTTTATTTCAGCACTGAACGACCTAAGGTTTAACATCGGAAGAGGCACCAATGTTAGCACTGAATAGGGGAACATGGAGGAATTTTATAAGAGGGCTATGCCCCAGACTGAACTCTGAAAGGCATAATCACTCTTAAATGATGATGATGATGATGATGAAAGACCTAAGTCCAAACAAGGCCCCGGGAGTAGACAACATTTCATTAGAACTACTGACAGCCTTGGGAGTGCCATCCCGGACGAAACTCTACCATCTGGTGAGCAAGATCTAGGAGACAGACGAAATACCCTCAGAATTCAATAACAATATAATAATTCCATTGCCAAAGAAAGCAGGTCTTGACAGATGTGAAAGTTACCGAACTGTCAGTTTAATAAGTCACGACTGCAAAATACTAACACGAATTCTTTAGATACGAATAGAAAAACTGGAAGAGGCCGACCTCGTGGAAGATCAGTTTGGATTCCGTAGAAATGTTGGGACACGTGAGGAAATACTGACCTTACGACTTATCTTATAAGAAAGATTAAGGAAAGGCAAACCTACATTTCTAGCACTTGTAGACTTAGGGAAAGAAGGCCGCGGTGGCCAAGCGGTTCTAGGCGCTTCATTCCGGAACCGCGCGACTGCTACGATCGCAGGTTCTAATCCTGCCTTGGGCATGGGTGTGTGTGATGTCCTTAGGTTAGTTAGGTTTAACTACTTCTAAGTTCTAGAGGACTTATGACCTCAGATGTTAAGTCCCACAGTGCTCAGAGCCATTTGAACCATTTTGAACTCCGAGAAAGCTTTTGACAATGTTGACTGAAATACTCTCTTTCAAATTCTGAAGGTGGCAGGGGTACAATACAGGGAGCGTAAGGCTATTTACAATTTGTACAGAAAGCAGATGGCAGTTATAAGAGTGGAGGGACATGAAAGGGAAGCAGTGGTTGAGAAGAGAGTGAGACAGGGTAGTAGCCTCTCCCCGATTCTATTCAATCTGTATATTAAGCAAGCAGTAAAGGAAACAAAAGAAAATTTCGGAGTCGGTATTAAAATCCATGGAGAAGAAACAAAAAATTTGAGATTCGCCGATGACATTGTCTTGAAAGTGTCTTGAAAAGAGGCTATAAGATGAACATCAACAAAAGCAAAACGAGGATGTCTCTGCAACTCATTTCTAACCATCAGCAAAAAATGTGCCGGACACCCATTGTGTTGATACCACATTCTGTTCCTTGTTCCCAAAGGTATTTCTTCTAATAATACATCTAATGTTTCTTGTAGGAACGTGGTGTACTTCCTACCATTAATATTTCCTTCTATGAAATAGGGGCCTATAATTCTGTTCTCCAGACTCCCACACCATACATTCATCTACCACGGTTTTTGTTGTGCAACTTGCCGCAGCCAACATGGATTTTCAGCTGCCCAATAATGCATGTAATGTAAATTAACATCTTCATGGTTCATGAATATAGCCTCGTCAATTCAAATTAATAAATGTGTCATCCCTCTGAATCTGAAGTTGAGCCTAAAGGCAGAATTCAGTGCGACGCATACAATTCGTACCCGTTAATTCTTGATGGAGACTGATATGGTAAGGATGATATTTATGGCGATGCAGAACATGAACGACACTACTCTGGCTCATGCCAGATTCCCTTGCGATTTGACGCGAACTAACACAAGGATCTCGAACCACAGTGGCAAGAGTACCAATTTCCGTTTCCTCGTTAGTAACTTTCCTTTGCCGGATACATTTCCGATACGTTAAGGATGCAGCTATTCTGAATTTATCATATACATATTTAAATGTTCGACGTGTATGATGAGTACGCTGAGGATATGTTTCAGCTGATAAGTCTCCAGCTCTCACTGAATTTCGTTGCCATTCTCCGTAAATGAGAAGCATATCGACTTGTTCTTCGAAAGAATACATCATTCACATTCGCTTGATTCGAAGATACTAGTCTTACCGTTTCTGTTATTGTTGTATTGCGAAACCGTCGAATGGCACATTAGACGGATACGTCGTATTCGGCGAATATTTACTTTTTTTTCTGTGGGACTTAACATCTGAGGTCATCATCCGCTAGAACTTAGAACTACTTAAACCTAACTAACCTAAGGACATCACACACATCCATTCTCGAGGCAGGATTCGAACCTGCGACCGCAGCGGTAGCGCGGTTTCAGACTGAAGAATATTTACTATTTGCACGATATACGAGAGACAATTGTCAGTGCATGTGCTTCGATAAGTGCCGAAGTGATAAGGAATACCACTCAATCCATGATAAGAAGATTGGAGCACTGCGTTGATACCAGTGGTAATCACTTCGAACACCTTGTGTAAATAGATTTTCATGCCACCTTTTTCACCTTCGTTGACCTTCAGAGACCTTACTGTTACACATCATTGGATTCGTCTTGATAGCCGCTGTCAGAAAATAAGAACCAAACTGTAGCATCACATTTAAAGAAAACGAAGCTGACTATATCTCTGACGCGACCCCACCCCCACCTAGCAACAAACATCCAACTTCATACTATGGCCCCCATTGTCCCATGCAACATTTGTCCCACAAACTTTTCAGCGATATCATACTGTCGGAATTATTCTCGGTGGCAATAGTTACCCTGTATATATTAAAAAGTATTTAGTCTATACATGTGTAAACGTTTCCACAGTAACACGTAAAAATTTTAAGTAAATCGGAAAGATACATTCTGAGATCTCTATATAGTACATATATTACATATACATTAAAAATATACGTGCCTTAAAGAATTAGGTACATAAAAATACTGTTTTAGTTCCACGTTGTGTCAAAGTTTCAAACCAGTTGGTCAAGAACTTCCGTTGATTGACCAACATTTACGTTTTTGTAACGTTTCCCGTTACATTACATATATATTACGTATATACCAGAAGGCGTTCCTGTAGGTGTATAAAACCACTTGAGTTTTCGAGTGCACATGCATTCGCCGATGAACCTCTGCCGGCTGCTCCAGCCTCTGCCGCATCTCGTCCACATACAGTGGCGAGCCTGAATGTGTGACAACCTACCGCCTGCTTCTGTCTCACAAAAGACCCACTCAGGCGTCTCTTTCACCACTCGCCTCTCACCCCAGCCCCCATTCCGTCCAAGAAACGCCCTCATTGTTCATCTTTCACTCTAGTTTCTTACGTTAACATTCTAGATCCTTGTGAGGTTCAAAATAATACCAAAATTTTAGATTTATTTTGTTTCTATAAAACCGTTAGAGTCTAATTTAGTGCTAAATGGACCATAACTGTATAATAGTTAATGTAATAACATGAAAGGTTTGTGTCTGAATTTTGCTGTCAAGTTTTCCACCAATGATTGGTTTCTCGCCTGACGTCAGCGACGCTCGCCCCACTGTGTCGGTCGCAGATAGCATGCTGCTTGCATTGTGTGCTGACGACGATCGGTCTCCGGACTAATAATGGCTTGACTGTCTGACGCCTTCAAGGTATGAATGACCTCGGCTCTCCAGTGACACCTGGACTTCAACGCAGCAAAAGACGAGCAGTTATCATCAGTCAAAATACCCGGTCAACCTGAAACGCTCATTTCCAATGGAACAGAGCTGATACATTACTGGCCATTAGAATTGCTACACCACGAAGATGACGTGCTACAGACGTGAAATTCAACCAACAGGAATAAGAAGCAGTGATATGCAAGTGATTAGATTTTCAGAGCATTCACACAAAGTTGGCGCCGGTGGCGACACCTACAACGTGCTGACATGAGGAAGTTTCCAACCGATTTCTCATACACATGCAGCAGATGCTGGTGTTGCCTGCTAAAACCTTGTTGTGATGCCTCGTGTAAGAAGCATAAATGCGTACCATCACGTTTCCGACTTTGATAAAGGTCGGATTGTAGCCTAGCGTTGGTCGAGATCCAATGACTGTTAGCAGAATATGGAATCAGTGGCTTCAGGATGGTAATACGGAACGCCGTGCTGGATCCCAACGGCCTCGTATCACTAGCAGTCGAGATGACAGACATCTTATCTGCATGGCTGTAACAGATCGTTCAGCCACGTCTCGATCCCTGACTCAACAGATGGGGACGTTTGCAAGACAACAACCATCTGCACGAACAGTTCGACGACGTTTGCAGCAGCATGGACTATCATGTCGGAGACCATCACTGCGGTTACCCTTGACACCGCATCACAGACAGGAGCGCCTGCAATGGTGTACTCATCGGCGAACCTGGGTGCACGAATGGCAAAACGTCATTTTTTTCGGATGAACATAGGTTCTGTTTACAGCATCATGATAGTCGCATCCGTGTTTGGTGACATCGCGGTGAACGCACATTGGAAACGCGTATTCGTCATCGCCATGCTGGCGGATCACCATGCGTGATGGTATGGGGTGCCATTGGTTACACGTCTCGGTAACCTCTTGTACGCATTGACGGCACTTTGAACGGTGGACGCTACATTTCAGATGTGTTACGACCCGTGGCTCTACCCTTCATCCCTTCCCTGCGAAACCCTACATTTCAGCAGGATAATGCACGACCGCATGTTGCAGGTCCTGTGCGGGCCTTTCTGGATACAGAAAATGTTCAACTGCTGCCCTGGCCAGCACATCCAGCACGTTTTCCAGATCTCTCACAAACTGAAAACGTCTGGTCAATGGTGGCCGAGCAACTGGCTCGTCACAATACGCCAGTTACTACTCTTGATGAACTGTGGTATCGTGTTGAAGCTGCATGGGTAGCTGTACTTGCACACGCCATCCAAGCACTGTTTGACTCAATGCCCTGGCGTATCAAGGCCGTTATTACGGCCAGGGGTGGTTGTTCTGGGCACTGATTTCTCAGGATCTATGCACCCAAATTGCGTGAAAATGTAATCACATGTCTGTTCTAGTATAATATATTTGTACATTGAATACCTCTTTATCATCTGCAATTCTTGTTGGTGTAGCAGTTTTAATGGCCAGTAGTGTATATATATTGACATCACGTTGGACGTTGGACGTTCGACATTGGCCAAGGCGGCACCAGCATCTTCAGGAAATGCGGTGGAAAGCGGGATATCCTACGTGCCTCAACCTGATGCTACACTCAGTGGCTACGTTACCCGATCACCTTGTCGTCATCCTCAACAAGACACCTCTCCAGTTGGTCCTGGAACACGCCGCTGTAGTTTGATAGAATACTGGTGATTCACACATCCAGCTAAACACCCTGTAAACAGTTTGTCCAGAATCGTGTATTGTGACTAAGACACCACCCGCCAAATGGTTGCCCATCCGCAACAACTCACAAGCGTCCTCCGCCTCCCCTCCATCCCCTGTCTCGTAGAGAGAGTTTTAGGGACATTTCATAATTACTCTGAGTACTTTGTGCTCGAATGACACTACCCCCTTTTCCTGTTCCAGTCGTGTATAGTGAGCGAGAAGAACGATTTCCGGTAAGCCTCCGAGTGGGCTCGAATGTCTCTCTGGTTTCATCTTTGTGGTCTTCTCGCGAGATACTCTTAGGAGGAAGAGGTATATTTGTTGACTCTTCTAGGCACATACTCTCTAAGAACTCTAACGATACGCCACACACCGTGATACGAAACGCTTCTCTCGCTTAGTCTGCCACTGCAGTTGACTGATCATCTCTCTGAAGCTTTCGTGCTTAGTAACTGAACCTGTAACGAAACGCGCTGCTCTACTTTGGATCTTCTCTATTTCTTCCAGCAGTCGTGTATGGTACGGATCCCACATTGAGAGCAATATTAAAGTACTGGAAGAACGAATGTTTTGTAAGCTACTTACTTTAGTGAGGGACTACATTTCCTGAGGAATCTTCCAATGAATCTCAGCATGGCATCTGCCTTACGCCCGATTAATTGTATGTGGTCGTTAAATTCCAGATCCCTCTCTACGCGTAGTATTAGATATTTTGCGGAAGTAACTGCTTCCAGTGATTCTCCTGCAACTGCCTAATCATACAACGACGGGTATTTCTTCCATTTATGCGCAATACGTTATATGTCGAGGATCATCTGCCACTCCCTGCAAGTACGACATTGCAGTGCCTGTGTTGTTCAGAAGTACTGAAATAAAGTTTTTATCTACTGACACATGGCGAGCGACTTCCAATTAAAATGTCTCCCCTATACGGCACTGTTAGATATGCGATCCATACTTCGTCACTTCGGTAAGTTAGGGACCTGTACAGGACCTGAAAGGTTATGGAAAACGCTAAAAATTGGTATATATATTCCTGAATGTATTCTCCATTTGAAGGCAAGTTAGAATTAAATTATTATTATATACTATAGTCAGTATGTCAAACAAACGTTAACATTTCAAAAATACAAATACAAAACAAGTGTACGTGATTCATCCCCAACAAAATTTCTCAAAAGTACAATTAAATGTAATTTCTGTTCTAATACTGCCAAACACTTTAACTACGATAAATCACTTATAGTATTGAATAAAAGATATTCTCAAGTTATTTTCAGTCTCATAAACACGTGTCACATATGAATTTGTATATCTCTGTAGCTGAAGAGTATGTTTCGTCATTCCAAACCAATCATTTCGAGCAACAAATCCGTTTCTCTCTCCTTCGTTTCCCCTACTGGGAAAACCAAAATAATCTTTATAAATAGCAAATAAAATCCAATTTTAATAACTATCTTTATTTTCGTCCTGGGAACGAAATCTGGAACTCCAAGGCGGCGAAATTACGCACCTCCTCAGATTTATCATCATGGCGACTGCAGTGACATACGCCAAACCCTTGACTATGGCGATTATACATCAGAAACTACAACACACGAATGAAATGCGGCCCCATATTTGAACACAAGTCAGTGCTCACACTAGAAATAGCAGACTATTAATTTCACTGCAGCACTAACTCACCTCAGCGCAAAAAATATTAGTTCACTCATAAACGGAAACTAAACGTACGACACACAGAAGACTCTCTCAATAAGACAATGGAGTTAGTTCAGACATGTGCAAGCAGCTGAACATCAGTTGCCATTTATAGAAGCAGGGACGGAATTAGGGCCCCTAACCTTACATAATGGAAGTACTAGTGCGGGGTGTAGACACATGGTTGACGACATATGGAAGCTTGGTTGTGGCCCTGGAGCGTCCTCGGGTAGCCTAATGGTTAGGCGACCGATCGCTATAAGATGGAAATCTGTGTTGGAGTCCCGTTCCGGAATAAATTTTCACTCTCGTCATTTCATTATAGAGCTGTTGGCTGCCCATATTCGCAACTGTGAATACATTTCGTGTACTCCATGCAAGCGTCGATCCTCTGTAAGCTTTCCTGCCTTTCGCTACAAGTTTCTAGCGCCGCGACTTCTCCATGTACAACAGCTTCATCGACGAAAAGCCTCATGAAATTTCTGGCGTTATCTGCTAGGTTATATATATATATATATATATATATATATATATATATATATATATATATATATATATATATTGTGAAAAGTAATGGTCCTATAACGCTCCCCTGGGGCTCGCCCTAAGTTACTTTCGTGTTTGAAGACTTCTCTCCCTTCAGAATCATACACTGTGTTCGGTTTGCTAGAAACTCTTCACATCCAATCAAAAAATTGGTCTGGTTATCCGTAGGCTCATATTTTGCTCATTAGAGGTAGTGCAGACCTGAACTGAATGCCGTCCGGAAATCAAGGAAGCTAGCATGTACCTTAGCGCCTGTATCTACTGCTTTCTGGGACTCGTGAACTAACAGAGCGAACTGGGTTTCACGCTATAATTGTTTCCGGAACACATGCTGATTCCTGCATAGGAGATCTTCATCTCCAGAAACGTCAAAATACGCCAGCATAAAACATGTTCCAGAATTCTACAACTAACCGACGTCAGAGATACGGGTCTATAGTTTTGTGTGTGTGTTCGACGATCCTCTTTGAAAATGGGAATGACTTGCGCCTTTTTCCAATTGTCAGCACCCTTCGCTCCTCCAAAGATCTAAGGTACACTTCTGATAATAGAGCGGCAAGTCCTTTTCATACTCTATGTGGAATCATGATAGTATTCTGTCGGGTCCAGTGGACGGCCTCCTGTTGTGCGATTTCAGTTGCTTGTCTATTTCGTGGTCACTTATTACGGTATCAGTCATGTTGTCGTTCTTGCGACTATTAAAAGGAGCTACTACGGAAAGACACAACAGCCTCAGACCCACTATATCCATGAACTTGGACACAAAATCAATCGCAGCGCCAGTAAAAGACGGTCAGATCCGTTAACAGTATAGACAGCACCAAACGAATTACAGAACTGTAGATATCATCGTTAACAACAATTAAGTTACGAACTATACAAACTGGAAGGAAAAATATCTGAATGTTGTGGACTTCATCATAATCAGAGCGTACAGAAGAAGACCCTAGTAGGATTCCACTACTCTTGCACAGGTTGACCAATATAAAACCGAACCCACAACGTAATCGATGTAGAATCTGTAGATTACGTTTAAATGAAATTTATGAATGAATAGTTGTTTAAATGATGCGTTTCTTAACATTAGTGCTTTTATTATTACTACTGTAGCAAAAGTCTTGCGAGATGATCACTGGACATCGACGTTGTGACAACCTGCATGCCAACTGAAGACAGGATGCAGCTGTGTGCTCGACTTATCATATTGTCTTACACACAACTTTGTTGTCAATTTCGGCGATTGCTCCTTCACTGTTCACCTTCAGTTCATCATTATTTTGGGGTTACCTGCCTGAACTCTTTCCTATGAGTAGCCGCAAAGGAAAGAATTGCAGGTAGACGATTCTGGCAACATGGAGGCCACAGTCTACTGTGAAAACTGCATAAACGCCATTGAGCAAATCGTTGGATTTGTGACACGTAGCTCCGCCTTGTTGAAAGAAGCTGCACTATTTTTCATTATGAGTTAACTGCGCATAGAATTTTTCGAAAATTATCAGGTAAACTTGTGTATTGTCAGTTCGGTCAAAAAATATTGGTCCCATTATACGATTCCCGGAGACGGCAACCCAAACACCCATTTTCTCAGCGTGTAGTGGACGCTAGAATACCTCTCGAGGATTCCTCGGTGTCCAAATCCCAGTATTCTGCGAAGTGACATGGCTGGACAGATGAAATTACGTCACGTGCGGCATGAAGTACGACGTCATGTCTGTCTGTCCACTAACAATGTTTTCAGAAGACAGTTGTCATAATCAGTATCAGTTTCTCCGTCTCCTTCAGCTGTTGCACAGATTTAGCGCGGTTTGGTTAAAATTTTAATTTGTGAAGAGTTTTACGACAAAATGGATATTTAGCGCCATACTGCTATGATAACTCAAATAGTGATTTTTTCTGGACTTGCAGTAATTCTCCTTTCAATATTGACAATGGCTTGTGCAATCATAAAAGAAATATGCAGTTCCGTTTTAAATTTCAAACTGTACCTGATGATATATATGCTGCTTTGTGCTGAGTTACTGGCATTCGGAAATTTTTCTGCGAACACTTAGCATGCGTGTTTCACAGAATGATTGAGGACGACTACAGACTGAAACACAGAGTGTTCGGAAATTCCCGTTACAAACTTATAGGACTTGTAGGCGGGAGTCAATACGCAATATTTTGAACAGGAAACTCTGTGACGCTTTCAGTCCAGACCTGTAATGCGTCTACGTCTGCTGAGGGAAAGAGAAAATTCTCAGAGCTGCTTGTGTTGGTATGTAATAGGCTTGACAGGATGACGCATACTACGTCAGCTAGTTACCTGATGTCACTCAATATCTGGCTTGCTACGAGACCTGCCTCTGTGGTTTTGAGACGTCTCAGCAGACGATGAGGTGAAAGATGGATAGGCTGACGTGCTCCAGCCGCGTGGCCACCGCGATATGGACTACTTCTTGCAGGGCCGTATGCAAAGTTTATTTTACGAGACTCTTGTAAAGACAGAGGAAAATATGATGGCACGAGTTGAGGCCGCTGCAATAAAATCTGAAGAGATCACTTGGGATGGGGAGTATGTACCAGAACACGCTTTGTAGGTACAGTGTCTATAGCAAAGTTGGTAGTCGCCACATCGAGGCGCATTTGTAATGCATCAGTATTGTTATATTCGTACACAGTATGCTGGGGTCTTTCTTTTTGTTTTAGAATAATTTAAACACGCAATCATTAATTGTTAATACACTACTGGCCATTAAAATTGCTCCACCAAGAAGAAATGCAGTGGACAACTAAATTATACTAGAACTGACATGTGATTACATTTTCACGCAATTTGGATGCATAGAACCTGATAAATCAGGACCCAGAACAACCACCTCTGGCCGAAATAGACGCCCTGATACGCCTAGGCATTGAGTCAAACAGAGCTTGGATGGCGTGTACAGGTACAGCTGCCCATGCAGCTTCAACACGATACCACGGTTCATCAAGAGTAGTGACTGGCGTATTGGGACGAGCCAGTTGCTCGGCAACCATTGACCAGACGTTTTCAACTGGTGAGAGATCGAGAGAATGTGCTGGATGTGTTGGCCAGGGCAGCAGTCGAACATTTTCTGTATCCAGAAAGGCCCGTACAGGACATGCAACATGCGGTCGTGCAGTATCCTGCTGAAATGTAGGGTTTCGCAGAGATCGAATAAAGGGTAGAGCCATTGGTCTTAAAACACATCTGAAATGTAACGTCCAGTGTTCAAAGTGCCGTCAATAGTAACAAGAGGTCACAGAGACGTGTAACTAATGGCACCCCATACCATCACGGTATGTGATACGCCAGTACGGCGATGACGAATACACACTTCCAATGTGCGTTCATCGCGTTGTCTCCAAACACGGATGCGACCATCATGATGCTGTAAACAGATACTGGATTCATCCGAAAAAAACGACGTTTTGCCATTCGTGCACCCAGGTTCGTCGTTGCGTACACCATCGCAGGCGCTCCTGTCTCTGATGCAGCGTGAAGGGTAACCGCAGCCATGGTCTCCCAGCTGATAGTCCATGCTGCTGCACTCGTCGTCAAACTTCGTGCAGATGGCTGTTGTCACGCAAACGTCCCCATCTGTTGAGTCAGGGATCGAGACGTGGCTGAACGATCCGTTACAGCCATGCGGATAAGATGCCTGTCATCTCGACTCCTAGTGATGCGAGGCCGTTGGGATCCAGCACGGCGTTCCGTGTTACCCTCCTGTACCCACCAATTCCATATTCTGCTGACAGTCATTGGATCTCGACCAACGCGAGCAGCAATGTCGCGATACGATATACCGTAATCGCGATAGGCTACAATCCGACCTTTATCAAAGTCGGAAACGTGATGGTACGCATTCCTCCTCCTTATACGAGGCATCACAACAACGTTTCACCAGGCAACGCCGGTCATGTGCTGTTTGTGTATGAGAAATCGGTGGGAAACTTTACTCATGTCAGCACGTTGTAGGTGTCGCCACCGGCGCCAACCTTGTTTGAATACTCTGAAAAGCTAATCATTTCCATATCACAGCATCTTCCTCTTGTCGGTTACATTTCGCGTCTTTAGCATGTCATCTTCGTGGTGTAGCAATTTTAATGGCCAGTAGTGAAGAGATAAACTTGCTTAAGTGATAAATGGAGGTTTGCTTTGCTTCCTTTCAAATCGTTACGTAATGGTTGTACTGCGTCACGGTTAATTCAGCCCTTCAAACCGAAGTTGGTCAGTTAAAAATTTGAACCGAAACTACCCTCGAAAGGAAACGATACGTTTCCGGACTTGGGTTTCCATTCAAAACATTATCTTCGCTCTTCCGTGTGCCAGTCCTAGAAGTTTCTGAACACCCTGTATAGTTACCCTCTTCCGGATTTTGAGCAACACACTCTACGCAAGTACAACTGATCTCACAACATTGTACTTCACTGTAACCATATGACGAACGGGAACAATAGTCAGTAGTTAACATATATGTAGTGTGTCGCTACTTGTGTAAGAGTCCTTCGTAAATAATGTTGGTAGCGGCGTCACTACGATTCCGGTTTTATGTTGTCTTTTCCATTCAGTGTAATGAAATACAACACGTCCGGTCGGAAGAGCACACAGACAGCGGCTATCTGCGTGCTGTGGCAGGGATCTGAGCTGTCCCTCCCGTGGTTGCGTAAGGCGGCGCAGCACGGCACGCGCGTGTCCGTGGAGGCCGAGTCACGGGCGCATGATGCGATAGCCCGTCGCTTACGTAAGCGCCCACACAGGACCGAGGACCCGGTTCCACCGGCGGCCGCTGCCCACTACACTTCCGATCCACCGGCGGCGGTCCCCTTCCAGCGCGTCTCGAGAAGTGCCTTTCGAAGTAGGGCACAGGTGAAGAAACTCAACATGTGCACGGAGCGTGACAAAACAACGGAAGAAGTATTCTTGTGTTATCGGACAGAGTCAAGCCTGGCTTCTGTGAGGTTCCTACTAATCTTCTAAAGATAACGGGTACAAATCCGTTGAACCGCTGATTCCATACAACTTACGCTCTCAGTTGGCAGCACGAGAGAATTTCGAGTAGGTGATACGCAGATGTCGTTTTTCGATCCTCGACTGCAACACAAGATCAATTCGTTTTTTATACGCTACTGGCCATTAAAATTGCTACACCACAAAGAAAACGTGCTACAGACACGAAATGCAACCGACAGGAAGAAGATGCTGTGCTATGCAAATGATTAGCTTTTCAGAGCATTCACACAAGGGTGGCACCGGTGGCGACACCTACAACATGCTAACATGAGGAAAGTTTCCAAACGATTTCTCATACACAAACAGCACTTGACCGGCGTTGCCTGGTGAAACGTTGTTGTGATGCCTCGTGTTAGGAGGAGGAATGCTTACCATCACGTTTCCCACTATGTAGCCTATCGCGATTGCGGTTTATCTTATCGCGACATTGCTGCTCGCGTTGGTTGACATCCAATGACTGTTAGCAGAATATGGAATCGGTGGGTTCAGAGGGGTAATACGGAACGCCCTGTTCGATCCCAACTGTCTCGTTTCACCAGCAGTGTCATGAAAGGCTTCTTATCCGCATGGCTGTAACGGATTGTACAGCCACGTCTGGATCCCTGAGTCAACAGATGGGGACGTTTGCAAGACAACAAG
The DNA here is from genome assembly GCF_023897955.1 of Schistocerca gregaria. Taxonomy (NCBI): domain Eukaryota; kingdom Metazoa; phylum Arthropoda; class Insecta; order Orthoptera; family Acrididae; genus Schistocerca; species Schistocerca gregaria. Next base: position 593,304,191 of record NC_064923.1, on the reverse strand, counting down.
CATCTACACGAACAGTTCGACGACGTTTGCAGCAGCATACACTATCAGCGAGGAGACCATGCCTGCGGTTACCGTTGACGCTGCATCACAGACAGGAGCGCCTGCGATGGCGTACTCAACGACGAACCTGGATGCACGAATGGCAAAACGTCATTTTTTCGGATGAATCCATGTTCTGTTTACAGCATCATGATGGTCGCATACGTGTTTGGCGACATCGCGGTGAAAGCACATTGGAAGAGTGTATTCGTCATCGCCATGGCGTATCACCCGGCGTGATGGTATGAGGTGCCATTGGTTACCCGTCTCACTCACCTCTTGTTCGCATTGACGGCACATTGAACAGTGGACGTTACATTTCAGATGTGTTCAGAATGCGTCGCTCAACGCGTGGCTTCAGTTCAGCCACGTTCGTCATTAGAACATTGAGCACAACATACTTCAGACAACCCCATAACCAGGGGTCACATTGACTAAGTTCAGATTATCTGGATGACTAGGCTGGAGGGAAATGACTGCTGATAATTCCAGCATTTCCGAAATGCCTGTGCAGCAACGGCTTCGCTGGCTTTACAATGTGCGGAGAAGCGCCATCTTGAATAACAATTATACCACCCACACGTCCACGCTGTTGGAATGATGTTGCTGCGCAAAAGAGTCTCAGCGTTTACCAGTGACGCTACAGCTAGCAGGACCTGCAGAACTCATATACGGCACTACGACATTCGATGCTGTCAATCCGCACCACGCAGTCATCTTTGCAGAATGAAGTGGTGCTGGTTGATGTGTGTGTGGATTTTCCGTTGTCCATATTCTGCAGTTATGCATATTGACATGTGCTTGGCGACGGAAATGGGTTTCGTCTGTCCACAGAATGTTCCATGGCCATTTGTTGTCCACTTTCACACGTGCAAGTTATTCCAGAGCGAACATTTGTCTTGGAGGAAGGTCAGCAGGAGGCAACTCCAGAAAAGGGGTGACTTTGTATAGACAGTAATTTAGGACGTTTCGTAGCATTTTAGGCCCAGTGTTTACAGACATGTCCACCGTTAGGGCAATTGCCAGTGAACTGCATGTTTGCACACCGCCGCTCCACCGCTCTTGCAATCTATGGTCACATCTTCGACAGATGCCGGTCAACTGTTTTCCTGCAGCACAGGATAGCCGAGGGGTCTAAAAGCGCCTTGCCACGGTTCTCGCAGCTCCCCCCGTCCGAGGTTCGAGTCCTCCCTAGGGCATGGGTGTGTGTGTGTGTGTTCCTTAGTGCAAGTTAGTTTAAGTTAGATTAAGGGGATCACACTCTGCCTATCTGATCCATTTTAATTTGTAGACCCATTTCTGAAAAAACTATTTGATGCAGGATCTTAAAATTTTTACTATATGTTACATGATGCTAAAAGAGTCAACTGTACTAAATCTACTTCATCCATTATGTAGTTTTTAAGAAATACTTTTTTACATTTATTAACAAAAAATATTAAGTTTTTTCTGCAGAAAATATTCTTTTGTGAACTTCCTGTTGTTGTTGTTGTTGTGGTCTTCAGTCCTGAGGCTGGTTTGATGCAGCTCTCCATGCTACTCTATCCTGTGCAAGCTTCTTCATCTCCCAGTAATTACTGCAACCTACATCCTTCTGAATCTGCTTAGTGTATTCATCTCTTGGTCTCCCTCTACGATTTTTACCCTCCACGCTGCCCTCCAATACAAAATTGGTGATCCCTTGATGCCTCAGAACATGTCCTACCAACCGATCCCTTCTTCTGGTCGTTTTGTGCCACAAACTTCTCTTCTCCCCAATCCTATTCAATACTTCCCCATTAGTTATGAGATCTTACCCATCTAATCTTCAGCATTCTTCTGTGCCACCACATTTAGAAAGCTTCTATTTTTTTCTTGTCGAAACTATTTGTCGTCCATGTTTCACTTCAATACATGGCCACACTCCATACAAACACTTTCAGAAATGACTTCCTGGCACTTAATTCTATACTCGATGTTAACAAATTTCTCTTCTTCAGAAACGCTTTCCTTGCCATTGCCAGTCTACATTTTATATCCTCTCTACTTCGACCATCATCAGTTACTTTGCTCCCCAAATAGCAAAACTCTTTTACTACTTTAAGTGTGTCATTTCCTAATCTAATTCCCTCAGTATCACCCGACTTAATCCGACTACGTTCCATTATCATCGTTTTGCTTTTGTTGATGTTCATCTTATATCCTCCTTTCAAGACACTGTCCATTCCATTCAACTGCTCTTCCAAGTCCTTTGCTGTCTCTGACGTGGTACATAAACATACGTGGTAGGAAATTGCTCTTTAAGTACTCGAAAAAAAAATTTTACAGCAAAATCCTTTTCAGAGTACTTAAATAAAACCTTAATCTATCTAAATATTATGAAAACCTAAAATCGATTGGATAGCTAAACACTCGGGAGTAAAAAAAAAAAGTCCCTAACGTGCAATGTAGGGGATACAAAGATCTAAAATACACTCCTGGAAATTGAAATGAGAACACCGTGAATTCATTGTCCCAGGAAGGGGAAACTTTATTGACACATTCCTGGGGTCAGATACATCACATGATCACACTGACAGAACCACAGGCACATAGACACAGGCAACAGAGCATGCACAATGTCGGCACTAGTACAGTGTATATCCACCTTTCGCAGCAATGCAGGCTGCTATTCTCCCATGGAGACGATCGTAGAGATGCTGGATGTAGTCCTGTGGAACGGCTTGCCATGCCATTTCCACCTGGCGCCTCAGTTGAACCAGCGTTAGTGCTGGACGTGCAGACCGCGTGAGACGACGCTTCATCCAGTCCCAAACATGCTCAATGGGGGACAGATCCGGAGATCTTGCTGGCCAGGGTAGTTGACTTACACCTTCTAGAGCACGTTGGGTGGCACGGGATACATGCGGACGTGCATTGTCCTGTTGGAACAGCAAGTTCCCTTGCCGGTCTAGGAATGGTAGAACGATGGGTTCGATGACGGTTTGGATGCACAGTGCACTATTCAATGTCCCCTCGATGATCAGCAGAGGTGTACGGCCAGTGTAGGAGATCGCTCCCCACACCATGATGCCGGGTGTTGGCCCTGTGTGCCTCGGTCGTATGCAGTCCTGATTGTGGCGCTCACCTGCACGGCGCCAAACACGCATACGACCATCATTGGCACCAAGGCAGAAGCGACTCCCATCGCTGAAGACGACACGTCTCCATTCGTCCCTCCATTCACGCCTGTCGCGGGCTGCACGATGTTGGGGTGTGAGCGAAAGACGGCCTAACGGTGTGCGGGACCGTAGCTCAGCTTCATGGAGACGGTTGCGAATGGTCCTCGCCGATACCCCAGGAGCAACAGTGTTCCTAATTTGCTGGGAAGTGGCGGTGCGGTCCCCTACGGCACTGCGTAGGATCCTACGGTCTTGGCGTGCATCCGTGCGTCGCTGCGGTCCGGTTCCAAGTCGACGGGCACGTGCACCTTCCGCCGACCACTGGCGACAATATCGATGTACCGTGGAGACCTCAGGCCCCACGTGTTGAGCAATTCGGCGGTACGTCCACCCGGCCTCCCGCATGTCCACTATACTCCCTCGCTCAAAGTCCGTCAACTGCGCATACGGTTCACGTCCACGCTGTCGCGGCATGCTACCAGTGTTAAAGACTGCGATGGAGCTCCGTATGCCACGGCAAACTGGCTGACACTGACGGCGGCGGTGCACAAACGCTGCGCAGCTTGCGCCATTCGACGGCCAACACCGCGGTTCCTGGTGTGTCCGCTGTGCCGTGCGTGTGATCATTGTTTGTACAGCCCTCTCGCAGTGTCCGGAGCAAGTATGGTGGGTCTGACACACCGGTGTCAATGTGTTCTTTTTTCCATTTCCAGGAGTGTATAAGCAGAAAAATGGGTGAACTTCCTAATGGGGGAATATTAATGAATTTTTTACCAGAGGTGGCTTTTTATGTTATGCAGAGTCTCTAAAAATTTCCTTCATTTATCTAACATAGTTTCTGATATAATGGGGCATATGTACAGAAAATTTTGGTTTGCGGGAAATTGACTTTAAAGAAAAAACTTTTGAAATTTGTAACTTACAGTTTATTAAAACTGTCCTGCTGCATATGATGCCCCTTCTTTGGCCTCTGGCAGGTCTTTCAGCTTCTTTTTCACCCTCCTGGACGTTTGTCCTGCTTTCTTGGCCATATTAGATGCAGACCTGTCTGCATCGGCTATCCTCATTTTATCGCAGTGTTGCAACCCAGTGATCATATTTTCACCAGAATTAATTCCGAGCCTTTTCAGTGCCCAACACTTTCCAATATTACCACAATTAAATGTAATAACAGCATCATGAACTTCTAGTTTCATTGTATGCATGCCTACAAATACAGTTTTAGTAAAGTGGTTCCACATAATGCTGCTGAAACATTCATTTGCGTTCTTTGTCTGCCCATGCAGACATTTCCTTAGAAGGTCAGGATGAGCCAAGTCTCTGCAAATAGGTTTAATTGTTGTAATAAGAGCAGCAGGAAGAGAAAGCTGGAGAGAATAAGATTCTCGAGTTGCCTGAGCCCTATCGTATTTGCACCACGAATTTTCTCCTGATGGGCACAACTCATGACGTGGCTTATCATCAGTAGAGTACTTATGGAGCAATATGACCCAAACATCTCCTTTCATTGCCTCCAGATTTTCTTTATTTCACCTAACTGCCTGCCAATAGTATACCTGCAAGTTTTCTATAACAACTACTCGCAATCACACTTGAACATAACTAACCGCGTGTTTGGAAGCGTGTTGTTTACAAACAGCAGAAACAAAAGAATACCGACCGTTGCATTACAAGGACATCTAACACACTTGGGAGTAAAAAGATACCTAACGTGCAATGTAGGGGATATAAAGATCTAAAATATAAGCAGAAAAATGGGTGACGGAAAAGTGGGCGTGGCACATAAACACACGTGGTCGTAAAATGCTCTTTAAAGGCTCGAAAAAAATATTTTGCAGCAAAATCCTTTTCAGAGTTCTTAAATAAAACCTTAAATATAATGAAAACGGAAAATCGATTTTTTCGACCTTAACCACGGTGTGATCCCATTAAATAGTCTGTAAGGTTAGAGACCGATGACCTCAGCTGTTTGGTCTGATTAGGTCTTACCACAAATTTCCAGTTTCTAACTGATTTCCTCCTCCTGCCACATTGAGCTGCAGAAGAATCTGTGTTTTCGAATTTTGTAGTCATTTTCTCCAGACCCTTAGCAGGCATCGGACCAACGCCTTTTTTCACACTCTTGAAACTTCTGCAGAACTGCTGGAGCACAGTCGCCGTTCTTCTAAAAGAGCTTTACCAGCAGCCCCCGATCCTTCATGGAGACAGTCGTGTCGAGCGTCTCGGACGCAAAATGAAGAACAGCCGTGTGCCGCACGTTTGTTGGTGTGCCTATTCTGACGCTTACGGCGCCATCTGCTGGTACAATTTTCGTTATTTTTTTCCTTCGCTGTTTCCCCCCTTCGTCAATAATACGCTGTTCAAATTTGACGTCATCCTTAACAGTGATTCTTTTACTATAGCGTTTTGTAACTGGAACTTAAATTTGGACAACCTGCTCACACGATACGCTTATGCAAGGTGTTTCAAAATTCCTATTACAGACTTCTAGAGCTTGTAAGGGGGGGGGGGGGGGGGGGGGACTTAGGACATGAAGTTCTGATAAGGAAATCTACTGTATGATTACAGAATAATTTTAAAATTGAATCGCTTTCAAATGGCCCGCTTCAAGGTACGGACACGGTGAAGACAATGACCTCTGAGCTGTGTTCTCTAAAAGAACCCATGGCATGGGCAACGTTTAGGGTACTTGTCGCCGGGTGCTCTTCTGCGTGACGAAGGACGTTCTATTCAAAGTCGCGAGAGTACGCCGCGTCCATACAGCAGCACAATCAACGCTCCTAGTTGCGAGCGTAACAGATTCTCGCTATCGTAGTCCGACCAAACGGGTATGTGATGCCATTATTTTACAACAGGGACTGACGACGTCTCCCTTTTTTCATTTTTTTTGTGCGTACCGTGAGGCGGGAGATTTCAGAATGACCCTATACTCAAACTTCTCTTATATACAGGGTGAGTCACCTAACGTTACCGCTGGATATATTTCGTAAACAACATCAAATACTGACGAACCGTTTCCACAGACCGAACGTGAGGAGAGGGGCTAGTGTAATTGTTTAATACAAACCATACAAAAATGCACGGAAGTATGTTTTTTAACACAAACCTACGTTTTTTAAATGGAATCACGTTAGTTTTGTTAGCACATCTGAACATATAAACAAATACGTAATCAGTGCCATTTGTTGCATTGTAAAATGCTAATTACATCCGGAGATATTGTAACCTAAAGTTGACGCTTAAAACCTCCGACGTGCAGTTGCGTGTTGTAACACACACGGGCCACGGTCAGCGAGCAGCATCTGCAGGTACATGTTTACGATGACGACCGTGTTTACGAGTGTGGCTGTAGTGCACTGTTGTGGTTTGGTCTAGCTGTCGCAGTGTCCGCATGTAGCGCTTGCTGCTATTGTTATTCTCCATTCTCCGCACGCAGACCAACTGTAGTACACCGTGTTACCAGACGTCTGTGATAGTGTAGTGTTGTAGGAACTGTGACCATGGTGTATTCGAACTCTGAAAAGGCGGAGATGATACTCATCTATAGCGAATGTCGACGAAATGCAGCGGAAGCCTGCAGGGTGTATGCAGAACGGTATCCGGACAGAGAACATCCAACGTGCCGCACATTGAAAAACATCTACCGCCAAATGTATGCAACAGGTATGGTCGTAGCACGCAAACGGGTCCGTAACAGGCCCGGCACAGGAGAAGCGGGTGCAGTTGGTGTGTTAGCTGCTGTTGCCATGGACCCACACATGAGTACATGGGACATTGCGAAAGCCGGTGGACTGAGTCAAAATAGTGTCATGTGCATACTGCATCGTCACCGCTTTCACCTGTTTCATGTGTCGCTACATCATCAGTTACATGGTGATGACTTTAATCATCGAGTGCAATTCTGTCAATGGGCATTAACAGAGAATGCGTTGCATTTCTACCTGTTTACCGATGAAGCAGGTTTCACAAACCACGGAGCAGTGAATCTACGGAACATGCATTACTGGTCCGTGGACAATCCTCGTTGGCTCAGACAGATAGAGCGACAGGTACGGTGGAATGTAAATGTATGGTGCGGAATCATTGGCGACCACCTCATTGGTCCTCACTTCATTGAAGGGGTCCAGACAGCTGCAACATACATCGCGTTTCTACAGAATGATCTGTCAACGTTGCTTGAAAATGTCCCACTGGAAACGCGTCGACGTATGTCGTATCAACATGATGGTGCACCTGCACATTCCGTAATTAACACTAGGCTGACCCTTGACAGGATGTTCGACGGGCGTTTCATAGGATGTGGAGAACGCATAAATTGGCCAGCCCGTTCTCCTGATCTTACACCTCTGGACTTCTTTCTATGGGGTACTTTAAAGGAGAATGCGTACCGTGATGTGCCTACAACCCCAGATGATAGGAAACAACGTATTGTGGCAGCCTGCGGCAACATTACACCAGATGTACTGCGGCGCGTACGGCATTCATTACGCCAGAGATTGCAATTGTGTGCAGCAAATGATGGCCACCACATTGAACATCTATTGGCCTGACATGTCGGGACACACTCTATTCCACTCCGTAGTTGAAAACGGAAACCACGTGTGTACGTGTACCTCACCCCTCATGGTAATGTACATGTGCGTCAGTGAAAAAGACCAATAAAAAGGTGTTCGCATATGGACGTAATGTGCTGTTCCAGTCTCTTCTGTACCTAAGGTCCATCACCGTTCCCTTTGGATCCCTACGTAATTCGGTGCTCTCCGAAACACTCGATCGAACAGCGGAGGAGTGGTACTCAAGCGTCAACTTTAGGTTACAATATCTCCGGATGTAATTAACATTTTACAACGCAACAAACGGCACTGATTAGGTATTTGTTTATATGTTCAGACGTGCTAACAAACCTAACGGGGTTCAATTTAAAAAAATCGTCGGTTTCTGTTAAAAAACATACTTCCGTGCATTTTTTTATGATCTGTATTAACCAATTACACTAGCCCCTCTCCTCACGTTCGGTCTGTGGAATCGATTCGTCAGTATTTGATGTGTTTTAAGAAATATATCCAGCGGTAATGTTAGGTGACTCACCCTGTATAAACGGCACATTTCTGGATATGGGTTCCTTAACTAAACGTTATGTACTACGTCCCCTTTACAACTCCAAGAAGCATATAAATGGATCTGTGAAACACGTTTTCGCTTGACTTACTGGCACAACCGTCAGTATAGGGCTTTCTCCACGATGTTAAGCCAGGCATTCGGGGATGATGAAGAAGGGCACAAGAATGAATTTGTGGTAACGAAATTCTTATCCAGAAACGATACATAACCAGTCGAATGTTAAGAAGCCAGGATTACACTTTCATCGTAATACGAAAACCTGGGAATCTTTATTTGTACAATGTAATAAATTTATTATATCTGTCCTTCGTAACACTGAAGGTCACGCAAACGCAACTTGTCCTCGGATGTCAAGAGCAGATGGAAGGATCTACGACGTGCTTAATGCACAGTACGACGATCTTCCCGTGCGATGGTCAGATGTGATCGACCAAAACCTTGATTACGAGTGTGCCTGCCCTCAAGTTCCCATGCAAGGCAACATCGGGCTGCTGTCACATCCGAATGGACTGGCTGTTGCACTATTAGACCAGCCGGCCAATGGAGATCCACAAAGAGGCCCATTTCGAACTGTATTAGTGCTGATAACGCTATCTCACAACAGTCCATGTGCTTCACAGTGATCACTCAACATCTGACGCTGTTCATGCCCCTTATGTACTCTACGAGACCTGGTAACACCGCTGGACGCGACCACCGCTAATGCGCACTCGTAGCTACTCAATGTGTCACACAGAATTGCACTTAATACCCGACAGTGGTGTGTACATGTGCGAAGTCATAGTGATATCCAGCCATGTGTTCTGGGTTCTTCTCTTTCTTTGTCGGGTAGTGTAGTTTGAAAAAAGGCATACTACAATAGATCTTTGCGAGAAAATGTAGATACCGAATGAAGTCTGCCAGTCGCTTATTAGACTAGAGCTCGAATCATGCACATTAAGCTTAGAATAAATGTTGTCAGAATGATGCGAGTAGTATTATCAACAACAGTGCAGGTCAATGTGTCATTGTTGCGCTATGCAGGAGATTGGTGAATACAGATGTAGACCGCTCGATTAAAAAGCCTTCAACAGCATACTCCCCCTGTGTCTCAGGTGTAACCACGACAGTGATGCCAACCTGGCCAAATCTTCAGCTCACTTTTCAGGGTATGCATACTCTGTTGGGCGTGGAAAACTGAGTTGGCGTCGTGTTGATGCTGTTTACACAGTGTATGAGGTTGGTTCGGTTCACAAGTTTAGACATTGGTCGCGTAACGCAAATACCCGTAAAAATTTCTGGTTCCCTCACGGCAGTAACCTTGCCCGAAAGCTCATCATTATAAGTTGAAATAAAATATGAAACGATAATTAATCTTATCAGCTCAGTTGCTGACGCATGAGATCAGATTGATTTGCGATAGAGATTCGACCCCGTATCGCAAAGTAGACCAAAAACAGAGATAGGATCAGACAGATAATTACCTCGAATTCGTGTTTTCGTCAAAGAATCGTTGCCTGACAGAAAGCCGTACGCAGTGCTCCGTGTCCAGGTTCGCAGTAAGCAGCGACAATATAGAGCATTTAATCAAAGGTATCCGAACACATTTTACTGGACGTTAATATGAGATGTGTTCATCCTTACCCTTTACGATGGCTTGAACCCTTTTGAGGACACGTTCAATGAGCTGTCTGAATTTCTATCGAGGAGCAGCATCCTGTTATTTCTCAAGAGCCGAAACCAGAGAAGTCAGTAATGCAGAACACTGGAATCTGTAGAAAGGTCGGGGTTCTAACTCATCCTAGTTGCGGTCAGGTCGTGTCTGTGGATAGGCAGGTCCATTTGAGGAATGTCACTGTCCACAAAACAATGCCTCACAGATGCTGTTTTATGACAGGGTTCTTTTTCATACTGATAGAAACCGACATCGTCACCGAACCATTCTTCTACGGTATGCAGTACACAACGATTGAACTACCTATAGTCTAGGGTGAGCGCCTTTGATTAGTAATGAAAACATCCTCGGTCCAGGGTTAGAACCCCGCCACCGCTTAAATGTTCAATAAAAATCATCAGCAATCGCGGCTGAAGACTTCCAGCATATACCGAGCGGGGAGGAGCAGTGGTTAGCACACTGGACTCGCTTTCGGGAGGACGATGGTTCAATCCCGCGTCCGGCCATCCTGGTTTAGGTTTTCCACGATTTCCCTAAATCGCTCCAGGCAAATTCCGGGATGGTTCCTTTGAAAGGGCACGGCTGACTTCCTTCCCCGTCCTTTCCTAATCCGATGAGACCGATGACCTCGCTGTCTGGTCTCCTCCCCCACAACAACCCAACCCTACCCAACTTGCAGCATAAGAAGTCATTCTCATTCTGCCAACCAACGGCCTTGTCAAAGAGGGCAGAGGAACAGACAGAGGTCCAGGGCACTCTCTTGCCCTTCAACTGGGAAACTGCCTCTACAAGGTGAAAGAATCAGCAATGATCAACGGCATGAGAACGCAGAAGACATTAAAGACTCATAATGTGTGTCCTGAGAACATGTGGCCTGTAACTGAAAAGATACCATGATGACCTCTTCGGTGGCAAATGTTCTGGACTACATTCGGATATCGAGGAGGGGACTATCAAGGGAGCTGTGACCATGAGAGAAAGATGGGACAGCCAACGAGTCTGAGTGTGGAATATCATAAGTTTCATCGCAGGATGGAAGCTAGAATATCTGAAAAGGCAAATGCGAAAGCTCATTGTCTGGATCAGTGAAGTGAAATGGCAGGAGGATAAGGATTTATACTCAGATGAGTGCAGCGTAATATCAGCAAGGAAGGAAGAAGGAAGGCTGGGTTTATCGTCCCGTCGACATCGAGGAGCAGACGCAGGATTGTGTCAGGGATGTGGAAGGAAATCGGCCTTGCCCTTTTAGAGGATCCTGGCGTTTGCCTGGAGCGATTTACGAAAATCACGGAAAACCTAAAACCGGACGGCCGGCGGAGACTTTGAACCGCCGTCTTCCCGACTGCGAGTCCAGTGTACTAATAACTGCGCCACCGCCCTCGATGTGATATGAACAGCAGTAGAAGATGTTAAAATGGGAGCAGGATTCATTATGAGAAGGAAGGCACAGAAAGAGAGTTACTGTGAAGAGTTCTGTGGCAGGGTTATTCCCATCAAGATCGACGACAAACCAACACCAGAGCGATAGTGCAATATACATGCCGACGTCGCAAGCCGAAAACGAAGAGATAGAGGAACTATATGAAGATATTCAGCAGTTAAAAGGAGAGATGAATATTTGATAATCATGGGGGATTGAAATGCGGTTGTAGGGGAAGGAGTAGAAGAAACAGTTACGGGAGAATATGGGCTTTGTATCGGGAATGAGAGAGAAGAAAGACTGATTGAGTTCTGCAATAAATTTCAGCTAATAATAGCGGATACTATGTTCAAGAGGTATAAGAGGAGGAAGTAGGAAAAGGACGGAAGACAGGGAAAGACCGCGTGGGCTTAGCTGAGCGGTCTAAGGAGCTGCAGTCATGGACTGTGCGGCTGGTCCCGGCGGAGGTTCGAGTCCTCCCTCGGGCATGGGTATATGTGTTTGTCCTTAGGATAATTTAGATTAAGTAGTGTGTAAGCTTAGGGACTGATGACCTTAGCAGTTAAGTCCCATAAGATTTCACACACATTGAACATTTTTGAACTGGGCAAGATTTCAGATAGATTACATCATGGTCTGGCAGAGATTTCGAAATCAGATGCTGGATTGTAGGGCAAACCCAGGAGGAGATATAGAATCAGAACACAATTTAAGAGTGATGAAGAGTAGGCTGAAGGTTATGAGACTAATCAGGAAGAATCAATGCCCAAAGAAGTTGGATACGTAATTACCAAGGAATAAGGAGATAAGCTTGAAATTCTCTGAGGCTAAAGATACTGCGATTAGGAGTAGCTCAGTAGACGATTCAGTTGAAGAGAAATGGGCGTCTTTAAAAAAAGAGCAGTCACAGAAATTGGTACAAAGAAGATAACTGTGAAAAAACCGTGGATAACAGAAGAAATACTTCAGATGATCAGTGAAAGAAAGAAGTGCAAATACATTCAGAGAAATTCAGGAATACAGAAATAGAAGTCACTTAGGGATGAAATAAACAGAAAGTGAAGGGAAGCGAAGTCGAAATGGATGTATGAAAAACATGAAAAAATCGGAAACGAAATGATTGTCGGAAGCTTATAGGGAAATGAAAACAACCTTCGCTGAAACTAAAAGCAAGGGCAGTAACAACAAGAGTGCACTGAGAAAAGCACTGCTAAATGCAGACGACAGAGGCGACTGGTGGAAAGAATACACTGAAGACCTCTACGAGGGGAAGAAAACGAGTCTGTATAGAAGAAATAGGGTATCCAATATTAGAATTTAAAAGAGCTTTGGAAGAGTAAAAATCGAATAAGGCAGACCGGATTAGATAACATGCCATCAGAAATCATTGTGGGAAGCGGCAGCGAAACGACTATTCGCGTTGGTGTGCAGAACTTAAGAATCTAGCGATAAACCATATGACATTCGGAGAAACATCATCCACACAATACAGAAGATTGCGAGGGTCGACGAGTGTCAGAATTATCGCAAAATCAACTAAAAAACTCATGCATCCACGATGTTGACAAGAATACTATATAGAAGAATGGAAAAGGAAACTGAGAATGCATTATTAGATGATAGTTTGGCTTTAGGAAAGGTAAGGCACCAGAGAGGCAGTTCTAACGTTGAGCTTGATAATGGAAGCAATCAAGACCTGGAAAAAGCTTTCGACAATGTAAAGTGGCAATAGATGTTGTAAATTCTGAGAAAAATAGGTGTAAGCTGTAGAGAAAGACGGATAATATAAAATATGTACAGGAGCCAAGAAGGAACAATAAGAGTGGCAGAGCAAGAACGAAGTGCTCGTAATAAAACGAGTGTAAGACGGGTCATTTACAATATGTATAACAGCCAAGAGAGAGTAATGAGCGTGGACGACAAAGAACGAAGTGCTCTAATTGGAAAAGGAGTAAGACAAGGATGTAGCCTTTCGCCCCTACTATTCAATCTATACATCGAGGTAGCAATGACGGAAATAAAAGAAAGGCTCCAGAGTGGAATTAAGATTCAAGGTGAAAGGCTATGAATGATAAGATTCGCTTATGACATTGGTGTCCTCAGTGTAACTGAAGAAGAATTACAGGGTCTGTTCAACGGAATGAGTACAGAATATAGACTGAGAGTAAGAAGTAATGAGAAACAGCAGATATAAGAACAGCGAGAAACTTAACATCAGAATTGGTGATCACAAAGTAGATAAAGTTGAGCAGTTCTCCTACCTAGGTAGCAAAAGAACGCATGACGGACGAAGCGAGGAGAATGTAAAAAACAGACTATCACTGCCAAAAAGTGCATTCCTTGCCAAAATAAATTTACTGCTATCAAACACAGGCCTTCATTTGGGGAAGAAGTTTCTTGGAATGTACGTGTGGAGTAATGCATCGTATCGTAGTGAATCACGAAATTTATGTATTTAAAAGTATGTGGGCTGATAAGGTAAGAAATGAGGAGGTTCCCCAGAGAATCGTCGAGGACAGAAATATATGGCAAACACTGGCAAGAAGAAGGGGCGGACATCTGTTGAGACGTCAGGGAATCACTTCCATGGTAATGGAGGGAGCTGTAGGGGATAAAACCTGTAGAGGAAAACAGAGACTGGAATACATCCAGCATATAATTGAGGACGTAGGTTGTAAGTGCTACTCTGAGATTAAGTAGGTGGGACAGGAGGGGTATTCATGACGTGCCACATCAAACCAGCCACAAAAGTAATGACTCAAAAAAACCGCAGCATAGGGATCATATTCTAACCACAAAAAATCACCCTTATACCGTAGCACTACCTCCTCCACACTCCAGTGTTGACGCTACACATGATGGCAGGTACCATTCTTCAGGCGTTTGCCACACCAATAACCTTCCATCGGATTGGCACATTGGCACAGAGTACAGCGTGCTTTTTTTAAGGTCTTATGGGACCAAATTGCAGAGGTCATCGGTCCGTAAGCCTACACAGTACTTACCCTAACTTAAACTTACGCTATGGACATCACACACACCCATGTCCGAGGGAGGACTCGAACCTTCAACGGGCGGGGGTGGGGGAGGGGCACAGCGTGCTTCATCACTCCAGATGTTTCCAGTCATCTACTGTCCAGTGCTCTCGTTTTATACACAACCTCAAGCGTCACTTAGCATTGACTGCAGTAATGTAAGGCTTACAAGAAGCTGCACGACCACTGTGTCTGACTTTCTGATATCTGCGCACAGCCATTGTGCTAGCTGCGCTGCACTGCTGGTATCACTTTGGAACTCGCCAAGTGGTTCCTTCCTCTGATTTCATGTGGTTTTCTACAACCAGTCTTCGCACGGCTCAACGGATCCTGTCTGTCATTACATACCATCTAGCTGCTTCTACCTTCGCGTTTCCGCTTCACAATCTCATCATCAACAATCATCTTCGGCAGCTTTAGAAGGGCTGAAATGTCCCTAATGGATTTGTTACTCAGGTTCATCCTCGACAACTCTGAGCTCTCCTGCCTGATCCATCCTCCTGTTGCTGTTTCTCCACTGACAACACAATACTCCCCGGCTTGTTATACACTGGTACATCGGTCTTTCGTGACATTTAGTGGCCAGTTCCGAATAACATAGGGGCGTCCGGATACTTTTGGTCGGATAGTGACGGAAGCTCCCCTGCGGCTCTTGGTAGCACCGCTCTCGTTCTCCACATCCCAGACTGCCCAGTGATGATGGTGCCGTACGTATGAGTGTGTCATAGCGGTAATAAAACGCGAAACAAAATGGCCACTTGAACAACTGAATGCCATTTCATATGAAATGCAGACAAATGCAAGACATTTAGCACAAACGTAGGAAAAGTTGTATATCTTCGTACTCCACTACCATATGAATTAAGAGAAATCAACGACATCGGCTGCATTCGGAATCTCGAAAAATCCAAAGTCGGTAGGTGAAAATTTGTGGCGTATGGGAATGCCAATCCGGATTGCCAGCTTAACGCGAGCTGTCGCCTCGACCGCCTCAGTTGTCTTGACACGCTTCCCATCCGACCCGAATTACCATCCTGTCATACGCAAGCATCATCCTTGTTCATTCACCTCCTGCTGGCAGCTCGCTCTGATTCCCCCAAGAGTTCGGAAGTAATGTGTATCCACGCTGAAATATTTGTCATAAACGTCGCGCTCAGAGACGTGAAGCTATACACACATATGCAGACGTGTGTTGTCTGTTCTGTCGAACGTGTGCGACTGTATTCTAAAGGTCATATCCGACAGAACAGACTCCACACGTATATGCCAGGTGACAATTATTGAACTGTAGCGAATAAAATCGTCATAACTTCTGAACGGTTTGCATTAGGACGTTCAAACTGTACGGTTGGCCGCGGAGCATGATTGGAATTAGTATGTTGGTACGGTTTGGTTTAGCGACGAAGTCCAATTTCATTTGGATGGGACCAACATTAAGCAAAATTGCCGCAATTAGGGGACTGAGAATTCGCATTTCACGATCGAGAAGTCTCTTCACCCTCAACGGGTGGACCGTGTGGTGTGCAGTGACAATCGGTGCGATATTCCTTGATGGCAAGATGACTACCGAAAGGTACGTGAAGGTTTTGGAATATGGTTTCATTGTCCACAGTGAGCCTGATTTCGACAAGGTGGTTCATGAAAGAGGGAGCTCGACCCCATCGTAACAGGGGAATGTTTGATGTCCTGAAGGAGCACTTTGGGGACCGACGTACACGGAGGCCACTGGCATGGTCCTGGATTAACTGCCATATTCTCCGAATCTGAGCACATGCGACCCCTTTTTATGGGGCTACATTAAAGACAAGGTGTACAGCAATAATCCAAAAACCATTGCTGAGCTGAAAACAGCCATTCAGGAGGCCACCGACAGCATCGCGGAGTACATCCTTCATTAGAGCAAAGGGAATTCGGTAGATTCAATATGCGGCTTGTAGGGTGGATGAAGGATAACAGTCCAATGAAGTTTTGTGAGCTCCTCTCGGAGCGCAGACTTGTGTTAAACCTTTCGTTGTCATTGAGAGGAAGAAGCTGAGCAGCGAAGTGTTTGATTGTGATCAGACACCCACCTCGGATGAGAGTGTTTGCACGTTCCAACGTTGTAGAAGTCACAGCTGTGTGCCGCTGGTCAGAACGCAGGACTACGGGATCGGACAGGTTTGTGCGATCTTGTTGCGCTGATGACAGACATCCCGGCCAACGACTCCCCATGCTTTTGCTCACTGCCAGGTCTCCATAGACATTCTGCAAGGGCCTTCGAATATCTATGATGCTCTGGTTTTCCACCAAAAGTAGCTCAATGACAGCTCTCTGTTTGGAACCCAAATACTGTACAGGCACCATTTGAAGGTTACGTATAAGCCGGGACATCGACGATTCAAATCCGCGTCCGGCCATCCAGATTTAGGTTTTCCTTGATTTCCATAAATCGCTCCACGCAAATGCCGGGATAGTTCCATAGAAAGGGCAGTGCCGATTTTCTTCCCCATCCTTGAGACTATCAGAGCTCGTGCTCCGTCTCCAATGACCATGACGTCGATTGGACGTTAAACCCAATCCTCCTTCCTTTTTCTTTTTACGTATAGACCCTTATCGCCTACACCTATCGGAACTTTATGAAACTATAGGGGCTGAAGTGGGAATATTCCACGACGTCACGTAACAAATCCCGCATTTTTTCTACCGAAACTGGCTGAGAAAAAAAATACGTTGGTACTTTTTGAACATCCCTCGCAGTTTTATTGGTTATTGGTTTCGGCTTATCTACAAGCCATTTTCATATCACGTGTATGACATTTAGCTACGACTTTCGAGAGGTGCCTTTCGTCCGCTCCGTTCCCTTTGCTTGGAACCCAGTTCCTTTACAGACGCCATATTGAAGGTTAGTTATAGGTGGACGACGGTTACAATACGCATTCGGCCAACCAGATTTAGGTTGTCCTTGATTCCCTAAATCGCTTCAGACAAATACTGAATGGTTCCTTTGAAAGGGCACTGCCGATTTCCTTCCCCATCTTTGACTCAATCCGTCCTTTTCACGTGTAAGCCCCTAGCGCCGACACCTATCGGAACTTAGAGGCTGAAGCGGGAATATTCCACGAAGTCACGCAACAAATTTTGTATTTTTTCTACCGAACGTGGTGGAGAAAAAACGTGTTGCTTACTTTAAGAACG
The DNA here is from genome assembly GCF_023897955.1 of Schistocerca gregaria. NCBI lineage: Eukaryota > Metazoa > Arthropoda > Insecta > Orthoptera > Acrididae > Schistocerca > Schistocerca gregaria. Next base: position 593,286,608 of record NC_064923.1, on the reverse strand, counting down.
CCCCTCATAACTATATTGTTTATTAATTTCGGTTTATTAGCATTATATATATGTCATTTCTCTACGACTTCCGAGAGGTATTTCTTCAAACTTTTCAGAGGTGGCTTAACTGTGAGGCGTGAATGGGAATTTGGATTGAGGAGGGAGGCTTGCTAGGGTAGTCCGTGCAATTATGTAAAGCCAATCTGCTAGGCTGGCGTAGTGGTTCCAGCATCTGCCTGGTGAGCAGAAGACGAGGGCTCGAATTACGTCCTTGGTACAAATTTTCATTCGTCGTTTCAGTCTGCATATATACATCGTAGATGATTGAGATTTGGAAAGGTTTTCGCAACTACGTATAGTATCATGTAAATTCTAGCTTCCTATACAATGCAGCTCCGAGAGCGGTGTGAAACAGTAAGCGTATTTTCCCGCACATATAGACCATCTTCCACGTTATATGCCGGACAACGACGCATCTGCTCAATATGCTGAGAGGGACGGTAGTTAAATTCTTTTATTAATTCTACATCCGTAGCGTGGCGACAGTGGCGGAAGACAGTTGTAGACACCACGTGCTAATGAACTTTGTACATTTACAGTGAGTCATTCTTGATGCCGCCACAGCTCAGATGAATCTGACCATGCATGGGGAAAACTTCAAACTACTTGAGTAGCTCGGCCGGTCTGGTTATATTTTCAGCCTGTCCAAAATCGCTATCCACCGAGGCTGGATTACTCCTTTTGAGAAGGACGGGGAATATTTCGTTCCCCAATCTGAGATCGGGCTTCCCATGTGCGACGGAAAGCGCCAGTCCATCTGGTTCGACGCAAGGTCATTTGGCCCGCTGGAAATCTCGTACGTGGTGGGCTTTAAAAAACAGTCACAGGTGCTTGTGTCAGGTGCGGGATCACGTATTGGTGTGCTTCCTGTTGATTCTCCTAGTAGGTGGGATTATACTAGGTGTGGTCTACACCTCAGCAGGAAAGGGAATGGTAAACTGGCTGTGGTAATGTTAGGAAATTTAAGATGACGAAAAGGGGGGGGGGGGACACTGCCATGAGTGGTACAATACGAGTGGTTACAGGTGTTGGAGCAGCGCTTTTCTTCGGATAGGTGACAGCAGCGTCGGTTGGAGAGGGATGATTGCTAGTGAGACACACGCACAGTCCTCGTAGTATCTGCGTGTAGAACTGGGAAGTTTAACTGAGAGCACTGTGAAGGCCCAGAGACACGGCACGAGCAAATCGGAAACTGCGCCACTTGTCGGGTGTTCGAGGAGTGCTGTGGTAACTGTCTTCAACACATGGCGAAACCAAGGTGGAACGACGTCCAGACGTCGTGGGGTTGGGCGACTACCCCTCATGACAGATGTCGGACGTCGGAGTCTGGGTAGACTGGCAACGCAGGGCACGCAGTGGACTGTGGCGGAACAACCTCATACTTTAACGCTGGACATAGTACAAGTGCGTCTGAACACACAGTGCACCAAACACTCCTAACGTTGCTTGGTGTGATGAATACCGATACCTCATCATCATACCGATGGGAGGGCGCGAATCCGTTGTCTTCCAGGGGAACAACTCGTTGACACCTATGCTGCGGGACGGAGACAAGCTGGCGGCGGCTCCATTCACATGGGCATCCTTGGATCCAGTAGAGTTCGAACAAGGCACCGTGGCATTGGTCTCAGACCACGTACACCCCTTGATGACGATCATGTGAAACTTCCCCATTGAATGTAAGGAAAGACTGTGCTGCTAAACTTCTGCGTTATTTGATACTGAAACAGCTGAGTAAAACTGAACGTACTCAGACAGTTTTCTCTTTACTTATTCTGATCATTTATAAACTGACACACAATATTTTTGCACAATGCACTCTGACTTTTAATAATCCCTACAAAAGAATAGCCCTAACTGACAATAATCTATACCTTTCATGAATCACTTACCTCACAAAAATCTTCGTTACTCGAACTACTGCAATACAGCGAGCACCATTACTGCCAGCTAAATAAAATATTATAAATACTGAAGGCACTAACTGCTGATAGGCATAGTTGGAAAATGAAAGATTTTGATAGACAACAAACAATGTATTTACCTTAATAGTGTTCAAAAGTCATTATATCCAGTTTGACAAATTTCCTTTTTCTGTCGGACACACGTCCAGATGGTCCACTCATATTAACATCTCAAAACTCTGGCATCTCTCTCCCCATATCCAACACTGCTGGCGGCTCATCTCCAACTGCCCAACGCTACGCTCTGTTCACACCCAACTGCCCAACACTACACTAGCCAATATTCCAACAATGAGTCCAACCAGCAACAGAGTGCACACAGCGCAGTCAGCGATTTTCATCGAGAGAGCGCTACGTTGCGTCACCAACATAAAAAGCTAAACAGCCTACTTACACATATTTCGCGACGGCAGTGGCATTTTGCAAAAAGATAGTGCGCCATGTCACAAGGCGAGGAGTGCGATGGAGTGATTCGAGGAACACAGCGGCGAGTTCCAATTGATGTGCTGCCCCCCCCCCCCCCCCCCAACTCGCCAGATCTGTACCCGATCGAACATATCTGGGATGTGATTGAAAGTGGCGTCAGAGCTCATCGTCCCCTTCCCCGAAGTTTTCGGAAATTATGTGACTTGTATGTGTAGAGTTTGTGTCAACTCCCTCCAGCGACCAACCAATGCCTCATAGCTTCCATGGCATGACTCGTCGCTTCTGTTATCCGTGTCAAAGGTGACCATACCGGCTATGAGGTAGGGGCTCATAATATTCTGGCTGATCAGTGAAGCCGGCCGCTGTGGGAGAGCGGTTCTAGGCGATTCAGTCCGGAACCGCGCTGCTGCTACGGTCGCAGGTTCGATACCCGCCTCGGGCATTGATGCGTGTGATGTCCTTGGGTTAGTTAAGTTTAAGTGGTTCAAGTCTAGGGGATTGATGACCTCACATGCTAAGTCTCATTGTGCTTAGAGCCATTTGAATTTGAGCAGTGAAAATTAATGTCTTAAGTCTGTCGTGATTACCTCTATAAAAGACTAGTTACTTTCCAGCTTTGATCGATCTGACGATGTTGCAGTTCGAATGAAACTGGCGACGAACCACTGTGAAAATAAGTGTGGCCAGGCCAAAGACTGCTTTGAAGCACGGTGTAACAATTCAGTTGACGAACATTTTCTCTGTTTGACTGTCTGTCCTGTTTTCACAAATATTTAATTAATATGAATTAATTAAAACTTCAATAAGGAAACATCGATCACTTCTCAGACATGCTGTCTACATAGAATCTTATACCAGATCCCTATCTCCGTAGACAAAATTATATGGATTGATACGCTTGAGTGTAGCATTCCATTCCATTACCATTTTGGTAATATGGCGGTGTTCTTTTTTCATGTTTTTTTTTCCTGTTTGATCCTTGTGTTGACTCAGCTCAATCATTGCATTATAAATATGACTTGCGTGCTGGTAGATTTAGCCATCTGGGTGGTTCTCCCAATTCCGTTGTGATGTACTGTACCATGCAGAAAATTCGTCTTCTTCGTCTGCCTATATGAAAAATATAATTCTAGCTGAAATTATGACGTCTAGCTCGTTTGACACTAGCAATGACGTCATTAGCGACTCTGTCAAGAGAAGCAGTCTGGGCTGAACGTATGTGGCAATCTGTGTTAAGTGCGAGGAGAGACGCAACAGGTGCCACACATGTTACGTCACTGTGAAACGTCCCCTTAGAAAAATTATGAATTACTGTGCAGGTAAACTTCTAACGTTATTTAATTTTCAAACAGCTGAGTAAACCTGAACGTACTCAGACAGTTCTCTCTTTACTTATTCTGATCATCACTAAACTGACACGCTTTTTTTTTCTTTTTTTTTGCGCAACGCAGTCTGGCTTTCAATAATCCCTACAAAAGAATGGCCCTGACTAACAATAACCTATACCTTTAATGAATCACTTACCTTACAAAAATCTTCGTTACTCGAACTACTGCAACACAGCGACCCCCAATACTGCCAGCTAAATAAAATATTGTAACTACTGTAGACACTAACTACTGATAGACATAGTTATCAAATGAAAGATTTTGATATAGAACATGTTTGTTTACCTTAATAGCTTTCAAAAGTCATTATATATATGTGACATCCAATTGAACAAATTTCCTTATACGCTCAAAACTCTGGCATCTCTCTCTCTCTCTCCACATCCACCACTGCTGGCGGCTCACCTCCAACTGCACAACGCTACGCGCTGTTCACATCCAACTGCCCAACACTACACTAGGAAATATTCCATCAATGCCAACCAGCCACAGACTTCGCACAGCGCAGTCAGTGATTTTCATATAGAGCGCTACGTGAAGTTACCAACATAAAAACTTTAACAGCCTACTTACAACTGTTGTCAGACATAATTTTATGGTGGCGACACTGATTTCAGCTGTCTTGAATTTTCAGCTAAATTCTGTCTAATTTATTTTCAGTCTGCAGATGATAAATAAACAAACATTGTATAAAGTTTTTCATTGTACTTATTCATTGGCTGGAGGAGACGAAACAGTCGTTAAAACTGCTCATGGACGAAGTTGAAAACAGTCACTTGGCGGGAATATTAGCAAAGTCCGGCGAAGGAGGAGTTAACAGCGGTAGGCGAACTCGCTGCATCCACATCCCTAGCGGACCTAGCCGTCATGAACAAGTAACACAATAAGTCGAAAGAATCCTTTCTACCCCAGTCACATATAATAGCGCAGAGTCATCACCGATGCTTCAACTCGTCCGTCGAACGTAGCGCGTTAGCTACGGAACAACAGCAGGGCTTTAAATCGGTTGGTTGCGAGTCCACGTGACCCATCGGCCGGAGACACTGTGTTGCTCTCCACTCACTGCCACCCTACTGGACTTCGGCGTCCTGAAGCGTGTCGATAGGATGGTACAATCTGTCGATACGACGGGCGTGATTACAAGATTCACTTATCAAGCCTCGCCCTTTGTTTTATATCTTCAAGATCAGTGTGCTGTGGACACGCTCGTCCTCCAGGCTGACATCAGCAGTGTTTCGGACTACTCCACAGCGAGTAAACGGTAGCAGACATCATCCCTGCAATTTGGTAGCTCTACTCGACCTAATTATACATTAATGGCTTCAGCTGGACATGGTGCGCCTCATGAAAGAAACAGACCCTCTTCATCGCCGGACTGCAGTCATTATCGCGTTTATAAGTGGTGTTACACGGCATTAGCGTCACGTCTGTATGGGTGACAATTTTGTTTGCTCAATGTGCTTAAATAAGACGCCGCTATACTGTACACATATACTGGAGGAATACGTTTTACCTCCTCTTAGCATGATGCCTTCTTCGTCTATTCGTTACAAACAGTGAAGTGGTGTGCAACAAAGTCGCAGGAGATTTCACCTGAGTGCACTCATGCGTCATCGCCAGTGATTCGGTGGCGCAAACCATCCAGAACCGGAACGAACCGGCTGTCCTTCAGAAACGCTCGACGATACGATGCAGGCAGTCTATTCAGATCGCTTCGTGACCCAACAGGACTTACGTCACCATGTCGTCGTCGTTACTTATTAACTTCGTCAGCAGCAACAAGTGTGCCTGTGCACCCCGTAATACTCCATTTTTCCAGTCATTTGTACCTCGTTCAGAGTAATTCCGTAACACTTATACGGTATGTCCGAAAGTCCCCATACCATTCGGCCAACACAGTATATTGTAGCACTTACGTATGAAAACTATGTATCCATCGTATGCGTGGCTGCACCATTGTGCCTCACGCAGACAGCTATACGTTTCCATGTAGTACTTGTGTTCCGGCGAAGCACCCCAGGTGTTATTCTTCGAAACGTTTCTACTATCCTTTCGCGCAATTCTTCTTTTCTCTCATGCCGCTGTAGCGCCTCTTAAGGGTTGATTATTTCTCGTGATGAGTTGGGTGCCGTAGTCAGATCCGGGCTTCCTGGTGGACATTTCAATGGGGCTGGATATGTTGATGAACCACGCCGAATCCAACGGCCTCGATAAACTGCTCGTCAAGGAACTCACGTACCTGAACAGCAAAGCATGCTGGAGCTCCTGCCTGCTACAACCACTAACGTACCCTTGTGTTAGATTTGGCCGGCCGGTGTGGCCGTGCGGTTCTATGCGCTTCAATCTGGAACCACGTGACCGCTGCGGTCGCAGGTTCGAATCCTGCCTCGGGCATGGATGTGTTGATGTCCTTAGGTTAGTTAGGTTTAAGTAGCTCTAAGTTCTAGGGGGCTGATTCCCACAGATGTTAAGTCCCATAGTGCTCAGAGCCATTTGAACCATTTTTGTGTTAGATTTGAGATATTAATAACATTTGCTGTGGTTTCAAATACAAACAAAGGCGTGTGACGAGGGCCTCCCGTCGGGTAGACCGCCACCTGGTGCAGGTCTTTCGATTTGACGCCACTTCGGCGATCTGCTCGTCGATGGGGATTAGGACAACACAACACCCAGTCCCTGAGCGGAGAAAATCTGCGACCCAGCCGGGAATCGAACCCGGGGCCCTGAGGATTGACAGTCTGTCGCGCTGACCACTCAGCTACCGGGTGCGGACGTGGTTTCAGATAAACTAAAAATCTATCAGAACAGCTAAGGTCGTAGTGTGTGTGTCTGAGAGGACACCTGGCCTGGAGACAGCGAGAGAAAGCATTCCTTCTCGTCAATATCGCCTAGAGGCAGGCACCATCTCCAGCTATTGTAGGCTATTGTAATAGCTGGATGGACCAGATGCACCACAGTACATTTTCCAGTCCGTCGATAAAGATAAATAGTACAATAGAGACAGCTGAAGAACCCCGAGGTATTGATGACTCTATAGGGAACGAACGTTTGCAAATGCCGAACTAGATGTTACTCAAGGATATGCTACAACGCTTTTAGCGTGGTGAAAGCAAATAATATGTCACATCAATTAAATGTGATAAAAGATAATTCGTTTGCTGAGATGAAGAACTGAAGTTGGTCAGTTAGATGTGTACACAGGACCGTGGCAAAATTTTACGCAACACCAGGGGAGAAATTTCCTGGGGATGCTCTGCCTGTAGTACGGCACATCCACTACTGGTCAGAGGCACCAGAAGACTTTGCTGCTGCGCGTAATGGCAGCCATTGGGAGGCACTGCAACTATCGCAGCAAGTCTGGTCTCACTCAAGTGGCGACGAGTCTCATAATGGCAACACACTGTCCTGCAATGCCTGGTAGCGGAATACACCAGAGTAAAACACTGGCTGCCAATGATCTGTAAAAGTGTGGTCTTCAGTCCTGATACTGGTTTGATGCATCTCTCCACGTTACTCTATCCTGTGCAAACTTCATCATCTTCCAGTGCCTACTGCAACCTACATCCTTCTGAATCTGCTTAGTGTATTCATCCCTTGGTCTCCCTCTACGATTTTTACCCCCCACGCTGCTCTCCAATACTAAACTGGTGATCCCTTGATGCCTCAGAACATGTCCTACCAACCGATCCCTTCTTCTAGTCAAGTTGTGCCACAAACTTCTCTTCTCCCCAATCCTATTCAGTACTTCCTCATTAGTTATTTGATCTACCCATCTAATCTTCAGCATTTTTCTGTAGCACCACATTTCGAAAGCTTCTATTCTCTTCTTGTCCAAACTATTTCTCGTCCATGTTTCACTTACATACATGGCTACACTCCATACAAATACTTTCAGAAACGACTTCCTGACACTTAAATCTGTACTCGATGTTAACAAAATTTCTCTTTTTCAGAAATGCTTTCCTTGGCATTGCCAGTCTACATTTTATATCCTCTCTACTTCGACCATCATAAGTTATTTTGCTCCTCAAATAGCAAAACTCTTTTACTACTTTAAGTGTGTCATTTCCTAATCTAATTCCCTCAACATCACCCGACTTAATTCGGCTACATTCCATTATCCTTGTTTTGCTTTTGTTGACGTTCATCATATATCCAACTTTTAAGACAATGTACATTCCGTTTAACTGCTCTTCCAAGTCCTTTGCTGTCTCTGACAGAATTACAATGTCATCGGCGAACCTCAAAGTTTTTATTTCTTCTCCATGGATTTTAATACCTACTCCAAATTTTTCTTTTGTTTCCTTCACTGCTTGCTCAATATACAGATTGAATAACATCGGGGAAAGACTACAACCCTGTCTCTCTCCCTTGCCAACCACTGCTTCCCTTTCATGTCCCTCGACTCTTATAACTGCCATCTGGTTTCTGTACAAATTGTAAATAGCTTTTCGCTCCCTGTATTTTACTCCTGCCACCTTCAGAATTTGAAAGAGAGTATTACAGTCAACATTGCCAAAAGCTTTTTCTAAGTCTACAAATGCTAGAAAAGTAGGTTTGCCTTTCCTCAATCTAGCTTCCAAGATAAGTCGTAGGGTCAGTATTGCCTCACGTGTTCCGATATTAAGTAAATTCTGAAATATAAGAAAACAACTCTGAGCTATTATTAATACGATGAGCATAGGATACTATCGACCTCTTTTTTTCAGTCCGGAAATACGGTTACCCTTATAAAATCACTTTGTTCTCCGTCTGTCGATCTGTCTGTCTGTCAGACTGTTAAGACCCCTTTTTCTCACGTACTGGTAGATTCATCTGAAATTTATGTCACATACTAAGGTGTACAGTGACTTAGCTATGTGAAAACTTTAAGCTTCTAAGTCAATCTATTCATATGTTACGACCCTGTATGTCACATACTTCACTACCCGCAAACTCACTCATCAAAACCTTTTTGTTACATCCCGTTTACCCGTAATCATGAAACTGGAGAAAAAGCAATACTTTCGTAGTACACGTAAAGCAAAAAATCCTAAAATTGCTGATTTGTAATTATATCACATTAAAATTTTTTTTTTACCATTTGTTGTTTTCTGTCTGTGAGTCCATCTGTTAAGACCCATTTTGCTCAGGAACGGTTAGGTGTACCAAGCTAATATTTGTCAAATACTAAGCTCTACGGCCGCTTGGCGGAGTAAAAAATTTGATCTAAGTCAATGCAGTCAAAAGATAGAGCCAAATACATCACATATTTTAATACTGGCAAGCTCTGATCTGTATCCATGCTTAAGTTGTTACAACATGGGAGGGGAAGAGGAATGGGAGGCAAACAGGTATTCAGGATTGCCTGCAGTCACTGATAGGCAGTAATTAAAGAGGGAGTTACTACAAGTCATGATACTGTTCAAGATGGGCCTGGTGGTCTGGAGGTGCCACCAATGTATTTTCGGGTGTTCGGTCAGAGGACCTGTTGTCTGTAATAAAAACACACTGAGCGAAATATTGTAGGTTCCCTTTCCTCTGTTGGATAATTGGGAGAGGTTAGGGACACTCAAGTAGCCGAAGTTGAAAGACTTGCACCAGACCACAGAGCCAAACAAAGTTATTATTGTCTTTATACATTATTAAGTAAGTACTTAATACTCAGAGCGCTAGTCCTGTTCGCACTTATCTTAATTATGTTGTGTGACGGAAAGATATTAACAGTGTGAGAATAAGTTTCGGAAACGATAATCGCAAAAAATCTAGACGTGGTCAGAACGGACATATTCCGTATAAATAAAACTACAGTAATATTCTCTATCACTCAACTAATAAAGCCTCATCCAGTTCACCTATTTTTTTAGATGATGTGGTTGCTAGCGCCATACTTAAATGCAAAAACTTGCATAATAAATAAATCTAATAACCATTAACTAGCTTACTAATATTGGGGTTAACTAAATCTATCTCCGTAATAACTATCACAGGGAAGACAGTAAAAAATGTGGGAAGTAATCTTAAGAGATTCTGCGCATTGCAAAATTATTGAATCAAAACATTTGGCCAACCGCTAATCACTCGATCTTGTGGTAGAAAAATTCTTCTACGTTTCCACAATTCGTCTGCCATATGAACCTTCAAATGGATTGTGTAGATACAAGCAGAGTAATGCCACGCATGATAAAATACAACTCAAGCAATTGATCATAGTTCATTAAGTATTATTTTGAAAGAGACAGAGAGAGAACTTCTCATGAAAGAACAGCAAACATTCAGTACTGAATAATCGTTTAGAACGCAGTTACCTTTCTTCACCTGAATAGCTTACGGCAACTGAACGCGGACTGACAGGCTGTTCCTGTTTTTCAGCTTTTTTGAATGATGGTCGGTGCTATATGAAATTGTCAGCTAGTAATAAGCATACGATCACACGAAGGTCTTTTCAAACGTATGAATGGCCCTAAGCTTATTTAAGAGCTAAAAGGTACTACATTATTCTGGAAGTCAAATGTTCATCAGAAAAATGTTATAAAGTATGAAAATTAAGCTCCGAAATGCCTGAAACTGGTAAAGAAATAAAATTTATTTTATGAAACTGGTTGCTTATTATTTAATTATATACAACAGTCGTTGAGAAAGGATAAAATCCTAAACTTAATGTCGAGCCAGACGCAGAGAGCCATCTACCGGTACAGGAAAAATAAACTGAATATTCTGGAGATCTCCTACCACATTTGTTTCAATAAAAAATATATTGCTAATAAGCCTTCTGAAGAAGAAGTTTGTTCAATAATTTGTGATAACTGTCATCGATTTTTTTTTTCTGTTGGTAGAATATCTTCACTCTCTCCTAAACTGTTGATGAAAAGCTAAGTCATGACAGTACAAGGCATCCGGCTGAATACTACTTTACACATTCAGATACTTTTGTAATATAACTGCTACCCTTTCTTGCACTGCTGATGCATTTTTACGGACACTTAAGAATACCGTGACATTTGACAAGCACCTTAGATGAGGCAAGACAACCAGTTAGATCCTTACACTGTCGTTCAACGGTTTGTGCTTAGTCCCAACCTGGTCTCTACCATTCTCATCGATTATATTTTGTTAGCGATACATTGTCTTCGCTGACCCCCCCCCCCTCCCCCCTCCCTCCCCGTCCTGACACATACTTCAGAATTCACAGTCCACTTGGATCGGTATGTGTGTACGTAGAAAATAACACACCGATACATAATGTCGGCTAGACATTTCACTCTCTTAAGTTGCTGATGTATTTTGCACACAAATTATGAATATTGTGACATATCACAAGCATCATACGTGTGGAAAATAATTAATTTCTGGCACTGATGTGTCTCACACTAAGAGTGGATCATTGATCTAACTTTGGCTGCTGCTACCTGTTGGCAAAAAAAAAAAAAAAAAAAAAAAAAAAAAAAAAAAAAAAAAAAAAAAAAAAAAGGAGCTTAAAGCAGTAGCTGATTTTATATCACGTCTTTGAGGTTTTGTAAAACTGTATTAAAACTGAAACTCATTTTTGACAACTATACGTTACCAGTTCGTTAATTACATTGCATAAGCAACCGTTAGTGTTTTAACTACTTATGAAAAACATGTTTTATACTAATTGTGATATTAATTTTACATACTGCGAACAGCATGATTTCTTCACATATTTTTCAGATCCATGCGATGAGACTTTAGCTCTTGAAGACGCCTCCCCATTGAAAACAACGCACTAAGTTGCGATCGTTAAGGTGTCTTTAGTTGGATCTCACATACGGCCAGATACTCCATAGCCTTCTACAATAATTGTTTTTAAAGCAGTAAAACATATTTCACCGTAAGCTTTCCGGCAGTGAACTTCCTCATCTGCGAAACAAAAGAATGCTTTCCGAATACAGACTACAGACTATCCAACAGGTACCGAAAAATTCATAACGTCAGCGAAACATGAATATCAAAGTCACCAAACTAAAACTTCAAAATTTCCGTTATGACCGTGAAAATAGATACTGCGGTGTGCTAGCTGGAATATAACAGTCATACGAGCGAAAGAAGTTAGAAGTTTACGTGCCTAGCCTGGAAGCTAAATACGAAAGGTCGCGTCATTTTTTGTGGAAGTGTAAAGAGACAAGCACAGTGCCAAGTTTCTGGAAAGCGTAATTGGATGCTATTTACGTTTTTTCTTCCAGATTGCAGCGCGATGTGGTTTTTGCACCTAACAAAGGAAAACACATTTAAGACTCTTATATTAGTGCATCCTCAATTTTTGGAAATCGGACTCACGCACAATTCTTTGCGTTTGTCCTAGGAAACATTTTTCTCGTGGCGCTACATGACATGAGATTATGTGTCTCAGAGAGAACTCAGCAGCCTTCCCTAATTTGCTTTCACAATAAGTACACAAATATTTTTATGTGACTATTGTATAGTATTTTATCCATCCTCTGCAACCGTAGTCGTATATAATGCAATCAGCTGCATAAAAGAAATTAAATTTCTTCACTCTTCAGCCTGAACTATGGCTCCCTAAAAAGCTGAAATCAACTACACCAACATCTAATAAAATACCACCCCACACAATACGATTTTATGAAGGAATATCTTTTTATCACTTGGGTTGTACGAATAAAGAAGACGTTTTATTACAATACGTATCTTAAACTGCAGAATAACATGCTTCGTTTAGACAAACTCGTGAGATGAAGAAGACCGTGACAGAGAAGTGATGTCTCCAAAGATGCTGATAGACTCGATATCTCTAAAATAAAATTTTTTGGTAAAATTGTTAATTATTTAGTGTATTATGTGTAAGATTTCACTCACTTTGCAAGCACAGTGGAGCTTGAAATTAATATTTCACCATCTAAATTGTCTGCATTAATTATTAAAATGCACGCAGCTTGTATGTTGCCACTACCAATGAGAGGTGGCATGCCACTCTCTCGCTTTAATAAAATTGTCAATTAGATTAACACTCATATTTTAGGTCATCATCACGGTCTTTCCCAGTACTACATTTGGTATGTGTGGTTTATGGCTTTTTATACCCAAGGAAATTTTGGGCAGAATATTCTTATAATTGCATGTGTAAACTGTAGAGAACTCAAAGGGCACAGTGGAGGCGATTGATGGAGAACAGAAAGAGATACGAATTGGGGCCCATAAACGCAGAGTGCAGCCACCTGTCCGAGTGTTTCTGGGAAGCAGTGCTCAGTGGATTGTACCTACAGAGGTATTTCTGGCTGAAGAATATCTTTTCTACCAAAACGGCGCCTCGCAAATCTAAAAGTTTCTTTTTCAGACAAGACGATTTGGAGTCGCTGATTGGTCCTCCTTCTGCTTAGGCTCCCAGAGAAGGGCACCGTTTCACAAAACTATTCCCTATGCCATGCGGCAGCTCTTTGTGTTCAGAAATGTTCAAATGTGTGTGAAATCTTATGGGACTTAACTGCTAAGGTCATCAGTCTCTAAGCTTACACACTACTTAACGTAAATTACCCTAAGGACAAACACACGCACCCATGCCCGAGGGAGGACGCGAACGTCCGCCGGGACCAACCGCACAGTCCATGACTGCAGCGCATAAGACCGCTCGGCTAATCCCGCGCGGCGGCCCATTGTGAAGGCGGCCAGTTGACGGAAAGTGGGTGAGGGAAGACATTTAAGAAAAGCTGCTATAAACTGAGTCTTTGTGCAAATGGTGGGAAGGCCATAAAACTCCGTGCATTCTCAATTTAGAAACCGGGACGATATGGACAGAGGGGCTGGTGTATGTGTTTAGTGGACAAAAGACTGTAATTTCCCTACCCCCACCCCTTGACACCAGGAACTCTCTAGTTTCTTTTAGCAAGTATCAAAAACATGTGTTTCATTGGCATGACTGTCTGGGAAGCTTAAGAAATGATAGGCCTAGAACCCGACCTTGCCGTTGGTGGGGAGGCTTGCGTGCCTCAGCGATACAGATAGCCGTACCGTAGGCACAACCACAACGGAGGGGTATCTGTTGAGAGGCCAGAAAAACTTGTGGTTCCTGAAGAGGGGCAGCAGCCTTTTCAGTACTTGCAGGGCCAACAGTCTGGATGATTACCTGATCTGGCCCTGTAACAATAATCAAAACGGCCTTGCTGTGCTGGTACTGCGAACGGCTGAAAGCAAGGGGAAACCACGGCCGTAATTTTTCCCGAGGGCATGCAGCTTTACTGTATGATTAAATGATGATGGCGTCCTCTTGGGTAAAATATTCCGGAGGTAAAATAGTCCCCCATTCGGATCTCCGGGCGGGGAGTACTCAAGAGGATGTCGTTATCAGCAGAAAGAAAACTGGCATTCTATGGATCGGAGCGTGAAATGTCAGATCCCTTAATCGGGCAGGTAGGTTATAAAATTTAAAAAGGGAAATGGATAGGTTAAAGTTAGATATAGTCGGGATTAGTGAAGTTCGGTGGCAGGAGGAACAAGACTTCTGGTCAGGTGACTACAGGGTTATAAACACAAAATCAAATAGGGGTAATGCAGGAGTAGGTTTAATAATGAATAGGAATATAGGAATGCGGGTAAGCTACTACAAACAGCATAGTGAACGCATTATTGTGGCCAAGATAGATAAGCAGCCCACACCTACTACAGTAGTACAAGTTTATATGCCAACTAGCTCTGCAGATGACGAAGAAATTCAAGAAATGTATGATGAAATAAAATAAATTATTCAGATAGTGAAGGGAGACGAAAATTTAATAGTCATGGGTGACTGGAATTCGAGTGTGGGAAAAGGGAGAGAAGAAAATGTAGTAGGTGAATATGGTTTGGGGCTAAGAAATGAAAGAGGAAGCCGCCTGGTGGAATTATGCACAGAGCACAACTTAATCATAGCTAAAACTTGGTTCAAGAATCATAAGAGAAGGTTGCATACATGGAACAACCCTGGAGATACTATAAGGTATCAGATAGATTATATAATGGTAAGACAGAGATTTAGGAACCAGGTTTTAAAGTGTAGGACATTTCCAGGGGCAGATGTGAACTCTGACCACAATCTATTGGTTATGAACTGTTTATTAACACTGAAGAAACAGCAAAAAGGTGGGAATTTTAAGAGATGGGACCTGGATAAACTGAAAGAACCAGAGGCTGTACAGAGTTTCAGGGAGAGCATAAGGAAACAATTGACAGGAATGGGGGAAAGAAATACAGTAGAAGTAGTGAAGGCATTAGAGAATCAAGTAGGCAAAAAGACGAGAGCTAGTAGAAATCCTTGGATAACAGAAGAAATATTGAATTTAATTGATGAAAGGGGAAATATAAAAATGCAGTAAATGAAGCAGGCAAAAAGGAATACAAACGTCTCAAAAATGAAGTCGACAGGAAGTGCGAAATGGCTAAGGAGGGATGGCTAGAGGACAAATGTAAGGATGGGTAAGATAGATACTGAAGTCGACAGGAAGTGCGAAATGGCTAAGGAGGGATGGCTAGAGGACAAATGTAAGGATGGGTAAGATAGATACTGCCTACAGGAAAATTAAACAGACCTTTGGAGATAAGAGAACCACTTGTATGAACATCAAGAGCTCAGATGGAAACCCAGTTCTAAGCAAAGAAGGGAAAGCAGAAAGGTGGAAGGAGTATATAGAGGGTCTATACAAGGGCGATGTACTTGAGGACAATATTATGGAAATTGAAGAGGATGTAGATGAAGATGAAATGGGAGATACGATACTGCGTGAAGAGTTTGACAGAGCACTGAAACACCTGAGTGAAACAAGGCCCCCGGAGTAGACAACATTCCATTGGAACTACTGACGGCCTTGGGAGAGCCAGTCCTGACAAAACTCTACCATCTGGTGAGCAAGATGTATGAGACAGGCGAAATACCCTCAGACTTCAAGAAGAATATAATAATTCCAATCCCAAAGAAAACAGGTGTTGACAGAGGTGAAAATTACCGAACTGTCAGTTTAATAAGTCACAGTTGCAATATACTAACATGAATTCTTTACAGACGATTGGAAAAACTGGTAGAAGCCGACCTCGGGGAAGATCAGTTTGGATTCCGTAGAAATGTTGGAACACGTGAGGCAATACTGGCCTTAGAAGCTAGATTAAGGAAAGGCAAACCTACGTTTCTAGAATTTCTAGACTTAGAGAAAGCTTTTGGCAATGTTGACTGGAATACTCTCTTTCAAATTCTAAATGTGGAAGGGGTAAAATACAGGGAGCGAAAGGCCATGCACAATTTGTACAGAAACCATATTGCAGTTATAAGAGTCGAGGGACATGAAAGGGAAGCACTGGCTGGCAAGGGAGTAAGACAGGGTTGTTGCCTCTCCCCGATGTTATTCAATCTGTATATTGAGCAAGCAGTAAAGGAAACAAAAGAAAAATTTGGAGTAGGTATTAAAATCCATGGAGAAGAAATAAAAAGTTTGAGGTTCGCCGATGACATTGTATCAGAGACAGCAAAGGACTTGGAAGAGCAGTTAAACGGAATGGACAGTGTCTTGAAAGGAGGATATAAGATGAATATCAACAAAAGGAAAACGAGGATAACGGAATGTAGTCGAATTAAGGCGGGTGATGCTGAGGGAATTAGATTAGGAAATGAGACATTTGAAGTAGTAAAGGAGTTTTGCTATTTGGGGAGCAAAATAACTGATGATGGTTGAAGTAGAGAGGATATAAAATGTAGACTGGCAATGGCAAGGAAAGTGTTTCTGAAGAAGAGAAATTTGTTAACATCGAATATATATTTAAGTGTCAGGAAGTCATTTCTGAAAGTATTTGTTTGGAGTGTAGCCATGTATGGAAGTGAAACATGGACGATAAATAGTTTGGACAAGAAGAGAATAGAACCTTTCGAAATGTGGTGCGACAGAAGAATGCTGAAGATTAGATGGGTAGCTCACATAATTAATGAGGAAGTGTTGAATATAATTGGGGAGAAGAGAAGTTTGTGGCACAACTTGACCAGAAGAAGGGATCGGTTGGTAGGACATGTTCTGAGGCATCAAGGGATCACCAATTTTGTATTGGAGGGCAGCGTGGAGGGTAAAAATCGTAGAGGGAGCCCAAGAAATGAATACAGTAAGCAGACTCAGAAGGATGTAGGTTGCAGTAGGTACTGGGAGATGAAGAAGCTTGCACAGGATAGAGTAGCATGGAGAGCTGTATCAAACTAGTCTCAGGACTGAAGACCACGACAACAACAACAGGCCGAGAAAGATTAGATCTATCCATAAATGAGGGACTTTGGTCGCATCTAAGTAGTTCTTTTAGCAAAACGATGCCAACCTAGTCTAAAATTTTCTTTTTAGAGAGAAGAAGATTATAAGTCGTTGATTCGCTCCTCTCAGGATATTCAAAGCGGAGGCTTGCTCCCCCAGTGTGGGAACCCCATTGCTGTGTCTGGATTGGCTACCAGGCCAATAGAACAGGCAGGTGGGGAGATTCAAGGAGTAGAGGATCGTTCGATTGGTTTGCGCAATGTAGGGGTAGTTTTGTTTTAGCTAATTCGGCTCCTATACTGAGGCTTGGTGGAAAGTTGTTGCAATTCTTTGTTTCTTCGGTTTCTGGACCTCCCCTGGTGGAGAAATTCTGGTCTTTCCCTAGTGGGTGAGACTTGTAGTCTGTATCTTGTGGTGGACTAAGACCTAGTAGCAGTTCCCAACTGTACCAACAGTGGAACTGCATATCATCTCGGACATATCGTGTGTCATGAGGGTGAAATTTTTCGTCCTGAGTTGGCTGACATTGGACAATTCCAGCCTGTACCGTCGTGCCTGTGTGTCAAGTTGGGTTAGCCAGACCAGTGAACGGGTGCACCACACACTGAAATCTGCCGGGATTTCAGGGCTCTGATGGGTAAATTTTCAGCGTTCTAATAATCAGAACTCCAGACCGCATAGTTAGCAAATTTCCATGAACGCATCAGAACATTACAGCTGTCGCAGCGCACCGCTCCTCGCCCATAGCACGCCATTTTCTGCTGCTGCCTCAGTCTAGGTTAAAGGGTAAAATACTGCTCGACCGGTGAAGGGTTGTTAAATGATAATCGCAACTCGATGTTCTCAGGAGAACCATAGATTGTGTGGTATGCTTCGTCGTAGTTGATTACACCTGAATAGAGTCGGGCCCCACAATGGATTCACGTAAACAAAGGCTGGTTGCATTGTAATAGGGATTGATTCAGGGGAGAATTTGCATAGCTTCCACCCCAATGTATGCTTTGCCAAACAAAGAGCGTTCCTTCTTTGATTTGTGTTTGTCATTTTCGTGTAAGATTTATCAGATAGTTGTCTAGTTGTAGTTACAGCGGGGTTAATAAAACTTGTCATTATTTTGTAAATTTAAATACGCCACTGTTCTCATTCACGCTCCCTCAAACATTCAATGTTTTTATTTTATTGTGATGGTAAAGGTTTACGGTAGCAATTTAAGTTTCGATCTTATTAAATTAATTAATTAGATATCTGAAAGTCACCACAGACATAGGAAACAAAAGTGATATGAGTAAATTCGCTAATTCATATACAAAATAAATAAGGGTGTAGCTCACGATTTGAAGGTTATTGAGAGATAACTTATCGTTACGTCAAAATAATAACATTTTGCATCACTCAGGCATATACACTCCTGGAAATGGAAAAAAGAACACATTGACACCGGTGTGTCAGACCCACCATACTTGCTCCGGACACTGCGAGAGGGTTGTACAAGCAATGATCACACGCACGGCACAGCGGACACACCAGGAACCGCGGTGTTGGCCGTCGAATGGCGCTTGCTGCGCAGCATTTGTGCACCGCCGCCGTCAGTGTCAGCCAGTTTGCCGTGGCATACGGGGCTCCATCGCAGTCTTTAACACTGGTAGCATGCCGCGACAGCGTGTACGTGAACCGTATGTGCAGTTGACGGACTTTGAGCGAGGGCGTATAGTGGGCATGCGGGAGGCCGGGTGGACGTACCGCCGAATTGCTCAACACGTGGGGCGTGAGGTCTCCACAGTACATCGATGTTGTCGCCAGTGGTCGGCGGAAGGTGCACGTGCCCGTCGACCTGGGACCGGACCGCAGCGACGCACGGATGCACGCCAAGACCGTAGGATCCTAGGCAGTGCCGTAGGGGACCCCACCGCCACTTCCCAGCAAATTAGGGACACTGTTGCTCCTGGGGTATCGGCGAGGACCATTCGCATCCGTCTCCATGAAGCTGGGCTACGGTCCCGCACACCGTTAGGCCGTCTTCCGCTCACGCCCCAACATCGTGCAGCCCGCCTCCAGTGGTGTCGCGACAGGCGTGAATGGAGGGACGAATGGAGACGTGTCGTCTTCAGCAATGAGAGTCGCTTCTGCCTTGGTGCCAATGATGGTCGTATGCGTGTTTGGCGCCGTGCAGGTGAGCGCCACAATCAAGACTGCATACGACCGAGGCACACAGGGCCAACACCCGGCATCATGGTGTAGGGAGCGATCTCCTACACTGGCCGTACACCTCTAGTGATCGTCGAGGGGACACTGAATAGTGCACGGTACATCCAAACCGTCATCGAACCCATCGTTCTACCATTCCTAGACCGGCAAGGGAACTTGCTGTTCCAACAGGACAATGCACGTCCGCATGTATCCCATGCCACCCAACGTGCTCTAGAAGGTGTAAGTCAATTACCCTGGCCAGCAAGATCTCCGGATCTGTCCCCCATTGAGCATGTTTGGGACTGGATGAAGCGTCGTCTCACGCGGTCTGCACGTCCAGCACGAACGCTGGTCCAACTGAGGCGCCAGGTGGAAATGGCATGGCAAGCCGTTCCACAGTACTACATCCAGCATCTCTACGATCGTCTCCATGGGAGAATAGCAGCCTGCATTGCTGCGAAAGGTGGATATACACTGTACTAGTGCCGACATTGTGCATGCTCTGTTGCCTGTGTCTATGTCCTGTGGTTCTGTCAGTGTGATCATGTGATGTATCTGACCCCAGGAATGTGTCAATAAAGTTTCCCCTTCCTGGGACAATGAATTCACGGTGTTCTTATTTCAATTTCCAGGAGAGTATTGATGATTAAAGCGAGCGGTGGCTGGCACCGATAAAATCCTTTAGGTTAAGCTGTGCTCGTTTACGGTGAAAGTTCGATGGGAATACCACACTTGCAATCTCTATCGACCTTCAAATTAATTTCCGCTTCCAAATTGTCTGTATAGTTTATTAAAATACACACAGATTGCATGCTTTTCGTAATATCCAAGACCTGTACGAAAACTCGAGAAAAACAAGTTTGTATTTCATGTGAGATATTCCACACTCTGCAAGTAACAGTGGATCTTCAAATTAAATATTTACGCATCTAAACTTTCTGTATAATCTACCAGCAAACCCAGAAATGCTTCGCAGCTGCAAAATATGTGCTTTGATTGCATATTCATCCCAATCCTCTTCTCCACCTCCTCTATATCCATCACCTCCTCCCAACTGTCTTTTTTCACTTCCTTCTCCTCCCTCCTCTCACTGTTCATCATCTCTTCCCCCTCTGTCTGGCCATTGCCTTCTCCCCTCTCTCTCCATTCCATCTCCTCTCTCCCCTCTCTTGGTCCATAGCCTCGTTCCCCTCTTTATATCCATTTGAGGCGCCACGTCACGGATTGCGCGGCCTCTCATGCCGGAGGTTCGAGTGCTCCCTCTAGCCTGGATGTGTGTGTTGTCCTTATCGTAGGTTAGTTTAAGTTAGTTTAAGTAGAGTGTAAGTCTAGGGACCTATTACCGCAGTTTCGTCCCTTAGGAATTCACACACATTTGATTTTTTTCTATTTTCTCCCCTCTCTCTATCCATCGCCTCTCCCCACCTCTCTCTGACCTTAAGCAACATTTATTGTCATTGTAAACAAATATTGGTTAGGAGTTAAGTCTCTTAAAACAAGTAGGTAAATCGGTTGGGATCATAGGTATATTGGGTATGAGAGAGAGACCTCTCCACCTGCTTCGTCTCAGAGGACAGTAGCTTTAATGTTAATATTCGCAGAGTTTTAACCTGTGAACAGGTAGGACTACAAAATTTCAGACGATTCAGGTCCTGTGGTAATATTCTACTCATAAGTCAATAAGACATAAATACAACTTTCCTGTTTTCTGTTAATATCTACTGCGAGGCAGAAAACAAAACAGAGCATTGTTGTGAATGCAATTCTTGTTTAAAATTATACATAAGAAGAAAGTATATATATATTGGAGAACCAATCTGTTTCGTGGTTAAATGCCCTGCTATCTCTACGAAAAAGAAAACTAAACCGCACATTTTCCGTCTGAATGTTTATGAGAGTATCATACAAAAATATGAAATAAATCGGACAAGAACTTTTCGAGATTTTTGGTGACACCGTTAAATGACGTCTTTTCTTTATGTAGCAGTATAGAAGTACCGCTCAAAATACACACAGCTGGCTTACTGAGAACACGAAATACAACTAGAGCACTACTGAAGATCTAACTTATAGATTTTAGTGATATAATACTATTTCAGAGGCATTGGTTGACATCCTTCTGATGTCAGAATACCGACTAAGACCTAGTAACACATAATGCCTAACACCTAATGCCTGACACCTCAAACCAAAAGCATAATGCATAACATATAATGCATAATGCCTGAATGGAACAACGTTATAATATATTACAGAGGGAATATAGTTTTCCCCTCGGATAGCTAACAACCAGCGCACATACACACTGTTAGCTACTGGCAGCGTCAAAAACTGGAAGAGGTGATAGCTACTGGGTGTGTCGGCTACTGGGATTGCTAGCTACTAGATCTTAAGTAGCGTTGTATCGTGAGCAGCAGATAATGTGTATGTGCAGTGGATATCAGCTGCTGCGTCTTAAAAATATTGTGTCAACAGAAGCTGAAGTGCGTACGTGCAATGGATGCTAGCTATTGGATTTTAGGCCAGCATTCTGATTTACAAGAAATTTCTGAAGAGGAATGTATTATGAATTATGTGTCAATGTTGGGAGTGCATTACTGCATGAAAAATGATGATTGTAAATACCTGAAAAAATTAAATCGTAAATTTTAACTGAAGGTCAGCACCTCCTTTCTGATTAAACTCTTATTCTCATTACCTTGATGGAATTCTCAGATAGTGAAAACCATCCCGACATTAGAGATCATTAGTACTGAATTATTGTTAGGGAAACTTGAGACTTGCTGTAGCCATTAGGTGTTAGGCGTTATGCATTGTACGTCAATCATTATGTATTATGTCCCTCACCGGTAGCTGAGTGGTCGCCGGCACGGTAGCTCAGATGGTTTAGCTACCCTCTGTAATCAAAAAAAATAAGTAAACGGATCAACGAATAACCTGAACGAGTGTCATCGGACGTCCGCCACGAACAAAGTCAACGAACAATACAGAACAAAAACAAGATTTAAAAATTAGCCGGCACGGTAGCTCAGAGTGCTCGGTCAGAGGGCTAGCTGCCCTCTGTAACAAAAAAACTGAGTTAATGGATCAACAACGAACTGAAGCGGGTGTCTTTCGAGGTCGGCCCAGAGCGGATACAACGAACGAAAACGAACAAAATGAGATTAAAAAAAAATAAAAATTTAAAAAAAGTGGTCAGCGAGACAGACTGTCAGTCTTAAGGGCCCGGGTTCGATTCCCGGCTGGGTCGGAGATTTTCTCCGCTCAGGGGCTGGGTGTTATGTTGTCCTAATCATCATCATTTCATCCTCATCGACGCGTAAGTCGCCCAAGTGGCGTCAGATGGAAAGACTTGCACCAGGCGAGAGGTCTACCCGACGGGAGGCCCCAGCCACACGACATTTCATTTTCACTATGTGTTATATCAACCGTTACGCCTTCTGCATTAGGCGACGGGCGTTTGCAGCTAAGAGCTATTTGTAGAGCATTAGGCATTAGGCATTACGCGTTGTTAGGCGTCATTTGTTAGGCGTTAGGTGTTGTGGGGTCTAAAATAGTATTATAGCACCTGATCCCTCCCCATGAACCATGGACCTTGCCGTTGGTGGGAGGCTTGCGTGCCTCAGCGATCAAGATAGCCGTACCGTAGGTGCAACCACAACGGAGGGGTATCTGTTGAGAGACCAGACAAACGCGTGGTTCCTGAAGAGGGGCAGCAGCCTTTTCAGTAGTTGCAAGGGCAACAGTCTGGATGATTGACTGATCTGGCCTTGTAACAATAACCAAATCGGCCTTACTGTGCTGGTACTGCCGTAATTTTTCCCGAGGGCATGCAGCTTTACTGTATGATTATTGATGATGGCGTCCTCTTGGGTAAAATATTCCGGAGGTAAAATAGTCCCCCATTCGGATTTCCGGGCGGGGACTACTCAAGAGGATGTCGTTATCAGGAGAAAGAAAACTGGTGTTCTACGGATCGGAGCGTGGAATGTCAGATCCCTTAATCGGGCAGGTAGGATAGAAAGTTTAAAAAGGGAAATGGATAGGTTAAAGTTAGATATAGTGGGAATCAGTGAAGTTCGGTGGCAGGAGGAACAAGACTTCTGGTCAGGTGACTACAGGGTTATAAACACAAAATCAAATAGGGGTAATGCAGGAATAGGTTTAATAATGAATAGGAAAATAGGAATGCGGGTAAGCTACTACAAACAGCATAGTGAACGCATTATTGTGGCCAAGATAGATACGAAGCCCACACCTACTACAGTAGTACAAGTTTATATGCCAACTAGCTCTGCGGGTAAGCTACTACAAACAGCATAGTGAACGCATTATTGTGGCCAAGATAGATACGATGCCCACACCTACTACAGTAGTACAAGTTTATATGCCAACTAGCTCTGCAGATGACGAAGACATTGAAGAAATGTACGATGAAAGAAAAGAAATTATTCAGATAGTGAAGGGAGACGAAAATTTAACAGTCATGGGTGACTGGAATTCGGTAGTAGGAAATGGGAGAGAAAGAAACATAGTCTGTGAATATGGATTGGGGCTTAGAAATTAAAGAGGAAGCCGTCTGGTAGAATTTTGCACAGAGCACAACTTAATCATAGCTAACACTTAGTTCAAGAATCATAAAAGAGGGCTGTATACATGGAAGATGCCTGGAGATACTGACAGGTTTCAGTTAGATTTTATAATGGTAAGACAGAGATTTAGGAACCAGGTTTTAAATTGTAAAACATTTCCAGGGGCAGATGTGGCCTCTGACCACAATCTATTGGTTATGACCTGTAGGTTAAAACTGAAGAAACTGCAAAAGGGTGGTAATTTAAGGAGATGGGACCTGGATAAACTGAAAGAACCAGAGGTTGTACAGCGTTTCAGGGAGAGCATAAGGGAACAATTGACATGAATTGGAGAAAGAAATACAGTAGAAGAAGAATGGGTAGCTTTGAAGGATGAAGTAGTGAAGGCAGCAGAGGATCAAGTAGGTAAAAAGACGAGGGCTAGTATAAATCCTTGGGTAACAGAAGAAATATTGAATTTAATAGATGAAAGGAGAAAATATAAAAATGCAGTAAATGAAGCAGGCAAAAAGGAATACAAACGTCTCAAAAATGAAGTCGACAGGAAGTGCAAAATGGCTAACCAGGGATGGCTAGAGGACAAATGTAAGGATGTAGAGGCTTAGCTCACTAGGGGCAAGATAGATACAGCCTACAGAAAAATTAAAGAGACCTTTGGAGATAAGAGAACCACTTGTATGAACATCAAGAGCTCAGATGGAAACCCAGTTCTAAGCAAAGAAGGGAAAGCAGAAAGGTGGAAGAAGTATATAGAGGGTGTATACAAGGACGATGTACTTGAGGACAACATTATGGAAATGGAAGAGGATGTAGATGAAGATGAAATGGGAGATACGATACTGCGTGATGAGTTTGACAGAGCACTGAAACACCTGAGTGAAACAAGGCCCCCGGAGTAGACAACATTCCATTGGAACTACTGACGGCCTTGGGAAGGCCAGTCCTGACAAAACTCTACCATCTGGTGAACAAGATGTATGAGACAGGCGAAATACCCTCAGACTTCAAGAAGAATATAATAATTCCAATCCCAAAGAAAGCAGGTGTTGACAGATGTGAAAATTACCGAACTATCAGTTTAATAAGTCACAGCTGCAAAATACTAACGCGAATTCTTTACAGACGAATGGAAAAACTAGTAGAAGACGACCTCGGGGAAGATCATTGGATTCCGTAGAAATACTGGAACACGTGAGGCAATACTGACCTGACACCTACGTTTCTAGCATTTGTAGACTTAGAGAAAGCTTTTCACAATGTTGACTGGAATACTCTCTTTCAAATTCTGAAGGTAGCAGGGGTAAAATAAAGGGAACGAAAAGCTATTTACAATTTGTACAGAAACCAGATGGCAGTTATATGAGTCGAGGGACATGAAAGGGAAGCAGTGGTCGGGAAGGGAGTGAGACAGGGTTGTAGTCTCTCCCCGATGTTATTCAATCTGTATATTGAGCAAGCAGTGAAGGAAGCAAAAGAAAAATTCGGAGTAGGTATTAAAATCCATGGAGAAGAAGTAAAAACTTTGCGGTTCGCCGATGACATTGTAATTCTGTCAGAGACAGGAAAGGACTTGGAAGAGCAGTTAAACGGAATGGACAGTGTCTTGAAAGGAGGATATAAGATGAACATCAACAAATGCAAAACGAGGATAATGGAATGTAGTCGAATTAAATCGGGTGATGCTGAGGGAATTAGATTAGGAAATGAGACAATTAAAGTAGTAAAGGAGTTTTGCTATTTGGGGAGCAAAATAACTGATGATGGTCGAAGTAGAGAGGATATAAAATGTAGACTGGCAATGGCAAGGAAAGCGTTACTGAAGAAGAGAAATTTGTTAACATCGAGTATAGATTTAAGTGTCAGGAAGTCATTTCTGAAAGTATTTGTATGGAGTGTAGCCATGTATGGAAGTGAAATGTGAACGATAAATAGTTTAGACAAGAAGAGAATAGAAGCTTTCGAAATGTGGTGCTACAGAAGAATGCTGAAGATCAGATGGGTAGATCACATAACTAACGAGGAAGTGTTGAATAGGATTGCGAAGAAGAGACGTTTGTGGCACAACTTGACCAGAAGAAGGGATCGGTTGGTAGGACCTGTTCTGAGGCATCAAGGGATCACCAGTTTAGTATTGGAGGGCAGCGTGGAGGGTAAAAATCGTAGAGAGAGACCAAGGGATGAATACACTAAGTAGATTCAGAAGGATGTAGGTTGCAGTAGGTACTGGGAGATGAAGAAGATTGTATGGGATAGAGTAGCATAGAGATCTGCATCAAACCAGTGTCAGGACTGACGACCACAACAACAACAACAGCACTTGATGGATGTCAGCTAGTGGATTTTAATTCTGCATCATTAGAAACTGTATGCTAGATCTGCAATAGCGCCTTAGATGAATTTAATTATTTCAGTAAGCAAGCTTAAAATAGAGTATACAGACAAGTTATGTGCGTAAAAGGGTGTAAACATTCCAGTGATTTTAGACTTGAGAGTAATACTGCTGTTTTTTAAGCTGTAATAAGATCTACAGTAGTCTCACGTGCGACCAGTTCTTACGCATTTAAATTAATTTAATGCGTTGTGCTTGAATTGAACTACGACAGGTATTCAATAAGTAATGCAATACATTAATTTTCTAAAAGCATGTTGGCTTTATTCAGGTTTCCAATATACCATATTAATCCCCACTCTTTTCGCTACAAAGCTCTGTTCCTCAACATAATCTACATTCAATTTTGACGGCCTTGTACCACCATAATGGGAAGGCCGGTATGCCCGCATGGTACTACCCTACTGGTCGAAATCGGCTCCAAAGTCTTGGTGAATTAATGACTCCTCCACATCCACTTACTGCTTCCCTCGGAGTGCTTCCCTTATTGCTCCAAACAGATGGAAGGTGCGAGATTCGGACTGTAGGGTGAATTAAAACTATAGACCAATGAAATTTGGTGAGCTCCTCTCGGATGCGCAGAATTGTGTGAGATCTTGCGCTGTCATAGAGAAGGAGAAGTTCGTTTGCATTTTTGTGGAGACAAACAGGCTGAATTCGTTTCTTCAGTTTCCTGAAGGTAGCTGAATACACTACAGAGTTCATATATAAAACAGAATAACCCCTTCCGAGTTGCAGAAGACCGTCTCCGTGGCGTTCGTGGCTGCCTGTGCGGCTTTGAACGTTTTCTTTGGTGTGTCGCCACTCCATGAATTACTGTTTTGGTTGGTTGGTTGATTCGGAGAAGGGGACCAAATGGCGAGGTCATCAGTCCCATTGGATTAAGAAAGAAAGTCGGACGTGCCCTTTCACAGGAACCATCCCTGCATTTAGCGCAAGCGATTAAAGAAAATCACGGAAAACCTAAATCGGGATGGCTGGAGGCGGGTTTGAACCGTCGTCCTCCCGAAAGCGAGTGCAATGTGCTAACCATTGCGCCACCTCTCTGAGTTGCCGGTTCGAAGTGATGAAGCCATATTTCATCGCCTGTGACGTGTTAGCGGATTCCGTCAGGTAGTGAATTTTGTTGCGATTCTGTTGCATTGTCGTTATTTGTTGAACAACAGCGCTCCTGCTTAGTCATACGGTGCCCCATTCTCATACCTTTCCATTCGTGATCTAGATAGCTGTGAGTGCAATTCTCTGATCGATGTTTACAGCAAACAGATTTGATAAGTCGGCAGTGCAGTATCATGGTCCAGTTGCGATGATGTCATAATCTCAGAAAACTGTGAGGATCAATCTCGTGAGGCACAAGCAATTCTGCACAGATGATCCTTGAGCCGTGCTGCGGATCGCGTTCGTGCTGTTATAGGTTTCCGTCCTCTACTGGAGGCCAGACGGTATCGTTTAGTCGACATGGTTGCGGTTGTTGTATTCTTCTAGTGTTGACTGGCGCCACTGGGTTTTGCAAGCATTGCCTGTCCGCTAGTGGCAGCACCAGCGTTATCGATATGTAGTAACTGTGGTTCTATCTTTGGGGTGACGTAGTTGGGCAGTTCGGTTGGGGACTCTGGAGGAGCCAAGAGGGCAGTGCGGGAACATGCCGGGACCGCTGACGGCAGGTATGCACTGCCGGATGGAAGGGCTGTGGTCGCGAGGGTGCACGGCATAGTCGTCAACTGGATCCAACAAGCTTTAAGTTGAGTGGATTGTAATCCTAGCAGTGAAACCTCCATCATAGTGAGATCTCGCGATTCTCCAGTGATTTGGGTTCGTGTTGCTGCTCACTGTGTCGCCGAGACTAAGAGTAGCTAATGAAGTGCTTGGGGGAAGACGGATCTAACTAGATTTCCTCTAATTCTTGTTACTAATTGCTGCATTCTATGTGTTACTGTTTGTTAAGTTCAACCAGCGGTATTTTCCTGTCTGGTGGCCGCTAACTCCCCAGTGACCTGCCCTGGAGGGTAGAGTATGTAACGGCAATGTACGTTTCCTCGCCTTGCCGCTGCTGTCCGGTAAGGCGTGTAGTTTTGACAGTTTCCTTGATTTGTAGGACGTTTGGTGTGTCTTCTGCTTTGGTAGTAGTGGTTCCTTTCTCCTTTTGGACGCTCTAAACACAGCATTCTGAGGACATAGTGCTGACCACCGGTTCCGGCTTTGGCGTGGTGTTCCATCTTTGCATTGGTTGTCGGACGTTAGGTAGCTTCAGTAGATTATCGTTAGTCATTCGTTAGACTTTCACTAGTCTAAGTTACCATCTTGTTGAAGTGAATGCAACTCTTGGCTGCTTTTATCATCCCTCACAAAAGTGTTTTGGCCTGACCTTCTCAGAGGTCAGTTCCTGGAGCACCGTCTGTGACTCGCCCGTGTGTTTTATTATTATGTTATTATTTTAATATTTGATTACCAAGTTACCATCATTTGTCTCACCTGTCAAGTGATCAGTTTCTTGTCCTTTTGAATTAACTTTGTTATTACATTTGCTGTTTTATTGTATGATTCTAATTTTTTTAATATAATTGCCATTCTTGGCGTTACAGCATGTTTAAAGGGTTGTGCTACCAAGTTTACTATCATTTTGTGTCACTTGTTTGGTGATCAGTTGCCTTTCTTTTAAATTAACTCTTGCTATTGCCCTGCTGTCTGACACTATGTTTGTTAAATTTTTTAAGTAATTGCCATTCTCGGAGTTAAAGGCACTCAGCCGTGACTGTCCCTACTTGTCTTAAAATTCTAATGTAGCAGTTAACCTTTAAGACTCTGGTGATTTGTTTTCAATATTTTAATAACTGTAGTTTTAAGTTGCAACAAGCTAAACAGTTCGTAGTTTACTCTCGTTAAGGCCTTCAACCGTCAAACAATTCTTAAGTTATTGTCATTATTTTGATTTGTTGTTGATTTTAAATAAATTGTGAGTGATTAAACGAAAAGCCAACCAATAGTAACTGATTACGGCCCCGTCCACAATCGTAACCGAATCCTGCCTTCCTTGAGCACCAGGTCTCAGTCCTCTGTTGCTCTTCTTGGTATTCTGTTAGGCGGCGACGAACCCAGCGAGCACACACTTTTGAGTACCACACCCGCAGGACGAGTATGTCAGCACTACTGACAGCGACGTGTTCTGCGAGGTGTTCGTGTTCCATCGATCACCTCGAACGAGAGTGTCCTCACGTTCCAACACTGTAGGAGTCACAGTTGTGAGCGGCAGACAGGCACGTAGGAGATCCAACAGTTTGGCGCGACCTTGATGCGATGATGACGACACCTCGTCCAACGACTCGTCGTGCTTTTGTTCACTGCCAGGTCTCCGTAGACGTTCCGCAAGAGCTATGAGTATCTAAGATGATCTGGTTTTCCGCCGAAGGAAACTCATTGACAGCTCTCTGTTTAGAACATACCTCCGTTACAGACGCCATTTTGAGGGTTACGTATCTCTTTCAGATCTGTTTTTTTTCTGTTTTAAGGCAAAATTTTTGTTTATGCTCTAATACTCTTAGGTGATTTTTTTAAAATGATTTATGTTACAGAATTTATAGAAATATATATATATGTCCATTTTCAATTCATACTTTAAACATTTGCCTTCTTTTTATGGACTAAAATAAATAATTTGGAAATATTCTCTGTTGTAGAAAATAAATTGATAATAAATTGATACTTCAATGATTACCATGAAAAACAACAATAATAATATTCAATTACACAGTGGAGTCCAACTAACCAATAACTTCAGGAATTCTGGCTATCACCTTCACTTGTTGATATTTTTACTGTAATGCCCAACAGGTAAGAGCACTGGTGCATGATAAAAAGACTAAACATTAACATATGTGTACATGAGGCTTCCATTCAGGTTAAATATGTCTGTTGCAACCGAGACACACTAAATATTAATGAACACAATTTTAGCCAGAGGGCCTGAAATGTTTAAAGCACCACCACCTAACAGAACTTCATGAACCTACAGAGGATGAAGCGGGAGTATTCCGTCATGCCCCACAACAAATTCTGTATTTTTTCAGCCTAAATTGGCCGAGAAAAAATCTTGCATTTCTCACTGAAAGCCTCTCTTACGGTCGTCTACTGACCTGTAATGTATTTAAGTAGTGCCAATAAGTGATCTGCGTTTATTTTAATAACTAATACAGACTATTTAGGTGCTGGAATATTGTGCTTACAGAGTGTGAGAAATCTTGCATATTTTACAAATTTATTTTGCTCAAATTTTCGCAGATATCTTGCGTATTACTATACGCGTGCATGTTGCGTCTATTTTAATAAGTTATACAGAAAATTCGTATGTGGAAATATTTAGTTTGAATATCGATAGAGTTTGTAAGTGTGGTATGCCTACCGAACTTTCATCATAACCTGAAAGTTTTTATCGGTATTTCCATTACGCAAGTTGCGTAACCTTTTAATAAGTGATGCACACAGTTTAGTTTCTGGAATAGGTCATTTAAAGCTTACTGTCCTTGCAAAGTATGTGAATCGTTACATATATAAATAGACGATAAATAATTTTATCAAACATTTTTATTTTTGATATATTGACTCTATCATTGTCTTTGGATGTGTCAGTCTCTGTCATAGTCTTTGGTCATCTAGTGAATATGTGTAGATAAAGCTTGTCGTTCCTCAGTTCAGGTGATACATCGCAGTAGAACACCTTCTTCCTTCCCAAAATGGAAGTATTAAAATCTACTTTCTTCACAAAGTCGTGTAGCCTTTGGCGATAAATTATTACATGTTGATGTAGTTGATTATAGCTTTTTACGGAGCCATGGTCCAGATTGTAGCATTTTGTTAACCATTCGTAACAGTTTTCATCGATTTTACTTTTTCTGTTGAGACATTATCTTCGCGCCATCCTAAATCGGTGATGGAAAAGTTAGGTGATGACAATACACATCATCAATTTGAATATACCTCACGCGTTCAAACTTTGTAGTAATGTAAATATATTATTACCCTTTCTTGCATTGTTGACGCATTTTTTACGGATTTTCAGAATATTGTGGCATTTGAAAGGCATAATAGATGAGGTAAAACAAGTCTCTTGAGCCATAAACTAAAGGTACAACTATTTGTGCTATATCTCAACTCGGTCCCAGTCATTTGTAACAATTACATATATTTTCCTAGTGATATATTGTCTTCGCTCCTACCTCTTCTGGCGCATACTTTACAGTTCAGAGTCATGTTACACCACCAATTCGATGGATATGTGCATATGTAGAAAATAGCTTGGTGATCCGTGACGTTCACTAGACATTTCACTTTTTTGTGTCGCTGATCTATTTTACAGGCAGTTTAGAATGTTGTGACACTTGACAAAAAATAATTAATTCAAGGTTGCGTTGTGTCTTACACTAAGTGTGAGTCATAGATCGGACTTTGGATGTTGCTATCTGTCTGTGAAGACAAACAGGATCATAATCAGTAGTTTATTTTATTCACGTTTTTTAAGTTTTGCGGAATAGTGCTTAAAAGAAATTCATCTTTGACAACTCTAAATTATTAATTTGTTAATTATAGTGCACAAACAAATTATTATTTTTAACTCTTTCTAAAGGTATGCTTCATACTCATGCACTTACTAAATTGCACAAGCAAACGTTGGTTTTTGACTATTTAGGGATAATATGTTTTCTACTCGTTCTCACATTCCATAATGAAGTTTATCTGCCTGTTTAGCAGGCCACATGTGATTAGACATTAAAACAGCATTGCACTACTTTCTTTAGAGTTCGATATCACGTTTCTAATGGCAATTTCACGAAAACATCGCACCTTTTTCGTTGTTGATCAATTTTTCACATTTGGAGACAGTATTTTGGCATTTGACAATCATCGTAGATGTGGAAAATAATTAATTTAAGGATCTGCTGCGTCGTACTCCATGCGTGGTACATGGATGAACCTTTAATGTTTTTACCAGTGCAGTATCTGCTTGTGACAGTAAGCAACTGGGGGTAAATCATCAGATGATTCTGCTTCAACATTTTTCAGGTGTTGTTGAACGGTGTTTAAAGTAAAACTTATCTGCACCAACTGCATATTACTTATTTGTTAGTTACATTTTATTTGCAATCGGATATACAATCTAATTAGAAACTCTTACTATGCCGCATACTCTGTAAGCTCTCAATAAAAGTAGTCCCTCAACATGGCACCTAGTAGATACGTTGTGTTGACCATTAAATAGACGACACGTACATTGCGTTTGGTTGTTCCAGCGAAATGAGTGACCTTGCTGGGTTCTTTTAAAGACTCGATTCTAGCACTAAAACAGCATATTGTCGAGATTTGCACCATTTTATATTATCCACCAAACTAGAGGTTCCTCCAAAAAATTAGATCACTCTCATAAGGAGTGCCGAGGGTACTTTACTCGTCCTTTGGATTCCCATATCCTACTTGGTCCCAATTGCAAATTATCCCTGAGCACAGCTATCCCTCCACTGCATCGCACGCTCCTTTGAACAAAGGAATCTGTAGTGACGAAAATTAATAATAAAAATTGAGACAACTTACATCAAAATTAAAACAAACTTCCAAAAAAATACTTCCGAAAGAATACCATAATCGAATTTCTGTCTCACTCTGGCGACGAGAGTTAAAAAGGTACCGCGATACACACAATTACGATACCAGAAGGAAAAATGACATTGATTACTCCAGATTAAGGTTGTCTTCAGCATAAAAAGGGCTGTACAATCTTGTGACTAAAATTGTTGATAACTTATCCAGTAATATTAGATTGGTGCACAAGTTCGTAGGGCTTATGTTTTTCATGTTGGTATTTCGCTTGCTATTGGTCTATTTATCGATAGCCATTTTTTATTTTTAGGACACTATGGCTATTTCAGTTTACACACAGTTATCTTGTCATTTGGAGATAGTGAGTGAAGCTGTGTCAAGTGGAGAAATATGAACATTTCCGACATATTCCTCTGTTTGAGTTCAATACAGGTGCGACAGCAGCACAGGCAACTGGAAACATTTGCGCCTTGTATGGGGATAATGCCACTGGACGGACCACGGCAAGAAAACAGTTTTCTCGTCTCAAAGAGGATCCTTTTGACATTAGTGATACTTCACGTTCAGGAAGACCTTCGGGGTTTGATGAAAATCTTTTAAACGTATTAATCCACAATGATCCAAGTCAGTGCACCTGGGAACTGACAGATGTGATGAAATGTGATCATTCCAACATCGTGCAACATTTACATTCAATGGGGAAGGTTCGAAAATGGGAAGTATGTGTAGCGCACGGTATAAGCCAAAACGACAAAAATCTGCCTGCTCGTCGTCAAATGGTTCGTGAACAACTCCAACCATTCCTATACCGTGTCGCTGCTGGTGATGATAAATCGTGTCTTTATGCCAGCACAAGGAAAGGAAAGGAATGGGTGGTCCCAAACAAAGCAGCAACTCCCCGTAAAATGACCTGCGTGCTTCCACAAAGGATAGTGCTATGCATCTGGCGGAATAGTGACAATGTGTACTACGAATTAGTTCCCCGATGGGTGACAGTCACTGCTGACGTTTATTGTCAACAACTGAGACGTCTTGGAGACGCAGTCCAAGGACAACGACCAGGAGTATTGCATGAGGTGATGCTGCTCCACGATATCGCCCGCCCGCATTGTGCTAGACTGACGAAGAACAGCTATAGAGGAGTTGGGTTGGAAAGTCTTTGTGAAACGTCCCCTTAGAAAAATTTATAAATGACTGTACTGGTACGCTTCTTACGTTAGTTGATTTTCAAATAGCTGACCAAAACTCAACGTACTCAGTTTTCTTTTTACTTATTCTGATCATCAATAAACTGACACACAATATTTTTAGCGCAACGCAGTCCGACTTTCAATAATCCCTACAAAAGAATGGCCCTGCCTAACAATAACCTATATCTTTCATGCCGGCCGCGGTGGTCTCGCGGTTCTAGGCGCTCAGTCCGGAACCGCGGGCCTGCTACGGTCGCAGGTTCGACTCCTGCCTCGGGCATGGATGTGTGTGAAGTCCTTAGGTTGGTTAGGTTTAAGTAGTTCTAAGTCCTACGAGACTGATGACCACAGATGTTAAGTCCAATAGTGCTCAGAGACATTTGAAACATTTGAACCTTTCGTGAATCACTTACCTCACAAAAATCGTCGTTACTCGAACTATTGCAATACAGTGAGCGCCAATACTGCCAGGTAAATAAAAGATTCTAACTACTGAAGGCACCAACTGCTGACAGGCATATAGTTAGCAAATGAAAGATTTTGATAGAGAACAGACAATGTATTTACCTTAATAGTGTTCAAAAGCCATAATATATATGTATAATTTGTGACATCCAGTTTGGTAAATCTCCTTTTTCTGACGGACGCACGTCCAGCTTGTCAGTTCATATTAACATCTCAAAACTCTGGCTTCTCTCTCCCCTGCTGGTGGCTCACCTCCCACTGCACAAGGCTACGCGCTGTTCACATCCAACTGCCCAGCACTAAAATAGCGAATATACCAACAATGCCAACCAGCCACAGACTGCTGCAGCACAGACAGTGATTTTCAAACAGGGCGCTACGTGGCGCTACTAACATACAGGGTGTTTCAAAAATGACCGGTATATTTGAAACGGCAATACAAACTAAACGAGCAGCGATAGAAATAGACCGTTTGTTGCAATATGCTTGGGACAACAGTACATTTTCAGGCGGAAAAACTTTCGAAATTACAGTAGTTACAATTTTCAACAACAGATGGCGCTGCAAGTGATGTGAAAGATATAGAAGACAACGCAGTCTGTGGGTGCACCATTCTGTACGTCGTCTTTCTGCTGTAAGCGTGTGCTGTTCACAATGTGCAAGTGTGCTGTGGACAACATGGTTTATTCCTTAGAACAGAGGATTTTTCTGGTGTTGGAATTCCACCGCCTAGAACACAGTGTTGTTGCAACAAGACGATGTTTTCAACGGAGGTTTAATGTAACCAAAGGACCGAAAAGCGATACAATAAAGGATCTGTTTGAAAAATTTCAACGGACTGGGAACGTGACGGATGAATGTGCTGGAAAGGTAGGGCGACCGCATACGGCAACCACAGAGGGCAACGCGCAGCTAGTGCAGCAGGTGATCCAACAGCGGCCTCGGGTTTCCGTTCGCCGTGTTGCAGCTGCGGTCCAAATGACGCCAATGTCCACGTATCGTCTCATGCGCCAGAGTTTACACCTCTATCCATACAACATTCAAACGCAGCAACCCCTCAGCGCCGCTACCATTGCCGTTTCAAATATACCGGTCATTTTTGAAACACCCTGTAAAAACCTAA
The DNA here is from genome assembly GCF_023897955.1 of Schistocerca gregaria. Taxonomy (NCBI): domain Eukaryota; kingdom Metazoa; phylum Arthropoda; class Insecta; order Orthoptera; family Acrididae; genus Schistocerca; species Schistocerca gregaria. The sequence goes on along the minus strand of NC_064923.1, from coordinate 593,251,046 downwards.
ACAGCCTACTTACATTTGCCGACCCATCTTATACACCCTCGGATTTCCACTTTTTTCGCTCGCTATGGAACAACCTTCAGGAAACTTCATCTCCGAATGAAAATGTGCTTCAAACATTGCTCGCCGTGTTCTTCGCCTCAACACAACATGATTTCTACAGTCGCGAAATCTAAAAGTTACCCCAGCGCTGGCAAACTGTTGTAAAAAGTGAAGAAATATATTGTTCGTTACTAAAGTCCCTGTTGTGTGTGTCTATGGTGATTATTGAGCTTAAGGAAAAACACAACCAACCCAGTATAAAATGTTTGACAGACAGCAAAGCAAAAATTGAAAACAAAATGAAAAAGTTTCTCCGTGACACCTTCTATTATTCCGTAGAAGAATTCCTATTGCTATAATGTGTAAAAAGTTGTGGACAGGAATTACTAACTCTTATCTGTGTATTTCTTTAAAGAAAACCTGATGTAGCCATATTTACGAATTAATTTCCGAGAGGAATGTAAAATAATTCGTTCCACATCATTACAATTTATCGCGCAGATGATTCATGGAATATGAAAGTAAGTAAAACTAAAACTGAGAACATGTAACAATCATTATTTCAATTTTACCATTAATAATTTATTCACTAAATAAATTACCTCATTTCATTTTACTTAAGCGTCGTCGAATTTGGGCTACATAATTGTGTCCAGAGTCTTGTGCAAAGACTTCCGGCCACATCGGATATATTTAAGATGCTTCCTGCGCTTTGAATTACTACACTTCACTGGCAGCATGGGCTCTCACACGATACACTGTAACAGGGTTAGCAGGCATAGCGAAAACGCCAGAAGTAGAATTGTAATTGAAACTCGTCGAAGTCAGATTAGTGGACGGACCTCAGGTAGAAACTGGGTGGCAGACGGGAGAAACAACAGGCCGTGGTAATTCAACAGGTGATCCGTGAGGGGCAGTCTGCGCGGGTATGGGGCCTTCTGGGCACTGCCAACTGCGGGCGTTCCTCCCACGTAGAAGTGCCGCAGAAGGCTGAATGCGCTGCCGTCCGCAGGCCACGTGGCAGATCGATAGGCCCCCTCAGCTGTTCCGCTGCATACGCACTTTCACGCACGACCCACGCTACAAGCACGTCGAGAGGCCCAAACTCTGGAGAGGCCAGGAAACATATTGGAAATCGTCCTTTCTTTCCCTTTTAATGTACTCATACCTAACGTTCCTAACGACCACCACCACCACTACTAGAGTTACTCCTAAAAGGACGAGGACAGCGACTGCTACTACGGATAACAATAATAATAATAATAATAATAATGACACTCAGCTTTATGTACAAACGAACTGGTAAATTGGGCTTCTGAGCATTGTTACGTGTAAAAAAAAGTCAACTCGACGATCTTTCTTCTTCGCGAATCTTTCGATGACATCGCCATATCATCTCTCTCAGCTTTCAAACATTCGCAGTACTTGAAACTTCCTGGCAGATTAAAACTGTGTGCCCGACCGAGACTCGAACTCAGGACCTTTGCCTTTCGCGGGCAAGTGCTCTACCAACTGAGCTACCGAAGCACGACTCACGGCCGGTACTCACAGCTTTACTTCTGCCAGTACCTCGTCTCCTACCTTCTAAACTTTACAGAAGGTCTCCTGCGCAGGAGAATCTCATTCTGGATTCGCAGTACTTGTCTCTCAGCTGAGGCACAAGCTATAACTAATTAGCAATCCTGGACCATTATGTGGCTCAAATACGTTTAAGGCAAGAAAAAGTCTTATCAACTAAAGCACTTGTTGTAAGGAAGGCAGCAATTAGAAATAATAGTTTGAGAGCTTCTGGAAGAATTTAGTCCATTTCATTCTCAGTCATTGTTTTATTACGTCTCCCAAACTGACAGAGTAAAATGTTTATTTATGCTGACAGGTGTAAAGAGAAAAAAAATTATTATTATGTAAATGTGAATGGATAAAAATGGAGAAGAAATGGCTTTAAAAATTTATGTTATTTACTCTTTCAGTACGAACTTTGTTGCAGAACCCCTTAATTACGTATGGTAATAAAAATTCATGTAGACAGAATTAAGCACATTTAAAATTACGTGAGCCTTAGCAACCCTCTCAGGCTGTTAAATTCAAACTAACCGATTAATAACATTTATTTGAAACTTATTTAAGTTACATTTTTTTACGTATTTCGGCCTTGGCACACATTTTCTAGAGTCAGTGGGTTTTTAAATATTTACTGAATTCTTTCCCGGCGTTAGCTATGGAACACAAGACTGTCTCTGTTAGCATAAAATGGTTAAATATTGCCAAGCCGACCTGAACGTTTAATTATCATTGACAAAACACACTTCACTATACGTTTAAGTTATTTGCTTTAGAAATGGAAAGAACCAACAGATTAACAACTTCAACGTTAATTATCCGCCTATGAATGCACAAATGTAAAACCAGTAATAAATTCAGTCAGTCACCCTCAGGATCGCTGTAAAAGAAAAATATTTCGTAATTCACTGCTAATTTTACCTGCTCCCGATTTACGGGATTGGTTAATTTTGTAGCGGAACAATTTTTTAAATGTGCCGCCGCTGCAAATCGTTCGGTCGCGGCACATCCCAGCAACACCAACGATAATCGCTAAAAGTGCTGAATATTCTTTAAAGAAATATTATAGATGACATGGACAAGCTAACTTACATTAGTAATACACAATTTTGATAAATTATAATGTATTTAGACCATAACAATAATTGAAATTACACACCTTTACAATTTCTCCTCTAATGGCGGCTAAAGATAGATACAGACAAAACGAAGTCTACTCATTCATATAATGCTACGTCACAGGTTCCTCTCTCTCTCTCTCTCTCTCTCAGCTCTCGAGGAAGATGACAAAGAACGCAAGCCATGCAGTGCTATTTATATAATTGCTGACCATTAACATCTCTTTGTAATCCTACAACATTATTCTCCTCTGCGCCTATATTTTACATTTTTTTCATTGCAGATATTAACATATTTCGTAATTACATTATGAGTATAAAAATATTCCAATCATAAATACATCGACAATATTATTACAGAAAATATTTCAATAATAACCAACGTCCTTTATACAAAATTAAATAATATTTCTTGTTAAACAATTACAGTACATACGAATTGCTGCATAGCGGCGTACATAGTACAATTAAATGTCATTTCAAATTCTTAATAGTGTGTGTGCTGCCAGGGAACGTTACACAGAACAATACAGTCTCCAGTTATACACGCAATTGCGAGCGACGTAAGGACAGCGCGCGCATTACCATGTACGCGTAATTAATGAATTCATCCAGCCAGTCTACATGGACATGCTGAGCATAATTGTCGAACTCATCAGTGTCGCTTAATTTAAGTAGGAGCTGTTAACTACCATGTGAAAATATTGTTTCTACTTGTGTTACAAAATTATCCAGGGCGTCGAAGTACACCTGTTTGTATTTTGACGTCAATGGATTGCCAACGTATTCATCCATCATTACACCTCTGTTCTTGGAAGCTTTAGGTTAGAATTAGTCGAGCATCTCATGGAATTTAAAAAGGTCAATCAATTTATCTACCTTTCTGAAGTTTTTTGTGTGAGCTATGCATTCTGAGACAGCGTTATAGCGAAACTGTGCACAATTATTTTTCTGAAGAATGCTGAAAAGTAATTCAGTCTTTAAAAATATGCTTTCAAATACAGTGTAAGGTGTCAGGCAAATCCAACACCTTCCATGAAAATCCTGACATGATAAGCAAATCCAGAAGTATGTCGCATAGCTCCGAATAAATCGTGAATTAAATTAACCAAAGTAATACGAGTAACGAGTGAGCAAATGGAATACCACAGACTAACACAAGAATGCCTAAATGCATGTCATACCTTCCCACCGTGAGACAGATGCAGTTCCGAGGGGAGAAACGAGAACAGAAGCCGAGAGCAGTAGCATGTTAAGCTAGAAGGCCCTACGATAAGGGACGGACTGGACACCCACGTCGCCAGCCTACCTCTAAGACTACCACCTGCAAGTTTTAGCATGAGACTTTTTCGCGTGTCTCTTACATTAGGACCACCCCCCAGACCATGTTAAAAGATAGAGCCCTCCAGAAGAACAGTATAGATCTCACGATAACGCTAAAAGGACCACACCAGCTGCAAGTTTTAGCGTGAGACTTTTTCGCGTCTCTGTTACGCTGCAAACTTTAAAAACATTGCCCCACCACGAAAAGTATAACGTTTCTCATTGGATAGACAGAATTTTTGTAGGCGGAGCATAAGGTTAACATTGAGACCCTGATTGGCCAGATGAAAACACTGCCAGATAGTTTTTTTTAACCAACTTCGGTAAATTGTAGTAAGGAGAAGTTAGGTGGAGAGTTATTGCCGAGACGGCGAGCTGGATGGCTGTTGCGCCGGCCGCCGCCCCCTGACGAACACCGACAAGGTAATGAACGTACGCGATGCCGCATAGCACCGCATAAAGCTTCACTCAGAACTGCAGAAGTCTCATCTGTTACACCTCCTTTTTGCGTAATACTAGTGTCGATCGTAAATTAAAGCTCATGGTGTTCACATTTGCCACTTGAAGTAAAAATCTGAAACGCGATGATTTTTCTGTTATGTAGTTATTGAGAAGCCACATCAGCCACTGTAATTTACGACAAGTTAGATAAGTAATTAGAGATAATTGAGGGTCACTGTAGACCATTTTGATAGTTTTCTCTTTTGTGAAACTTAATTTAAACCTAGATTATAGATGTGATATGGCATAGGTCATCCTTCGATCCATTGTAGAGCTTGGAAACTCATTCAAGGAATATTCGTTCAGATTTTTGTTGAACGCAGTTGGTTTTTACCATCCTGTATTAAAACGTTTCCTTTTATCAATAATGCAATTTATAAACAATGTTTTGTGAGTAGAATAAAATTTCCAATGGTAAACTTAACTGCTTTTTCGACGCTATTTTACCAGCTAACTAAAAATAGGAAAGCCTTGAACACCTTCCACAAAATTTAGTTAGTATTAAGATTCTTTTACAGGGAGTGCAGTGGAGCTGACGCTGAGATCATTTGGTATTTGGTTATATCATAGCCAGTCTCACTGAACTCTTCTGAATTCTACATATCATGTGTGGTCTGGTGTCTCCTTACCAGCAACAGGTCCCAGGTTCAAACTAGTCAATTCCCTAAAAAAACACGCTCAGAGCATCGTTGCGCGAAAGTGGTAGGGAGACACGATATAGAACAATCAGACACCATCATTAATGTTTAGAACAGAGAGAAGAAAAACAAACTCTAGGAAGCTATTTTTGAAAGCACAGGCTTCTCTCGTAATCGTTGTACTAGCGTCTGGACCGCCAATTATTTAAACCTCAGTTACCTCCGGACAATTTTCGAAAATGGCGGATATTATTCTGACGTTACAGTTCTATTTCAGTTCACTATTGGAAGAAGTGTTCTTTTCCAACAGTACTGTCCACAATGGCTGTGCGTTTGGAAGACCGGTGGGAAAAGCAGGAATACCCTGTAGCGTGTAGAAGATACTGCTGTTATGTAAGAACAGCTCTGCTATAAAACTAAATTTAAAAGAGTGGATAACAGTCAGTAAAACGAGCTTGAGAGGCAATTTCATGGACCTTACATTGAAGGCCATTTAATTCTGCTCCCAGAACAGAAGCACCGCCAGAGGTTTGGGCCACCAGTTTGTTCCTTATGTCATAATTATGAAACACCCCACTCGGCTCAGTGAATCAAGCAGCAGCAGATCTCAACACCATGAAAACCAAGAAAATGTTCTTCAATGTCGCGTTACAGTCCATCAGCCTCATAAAAACAGAGCACTGTGACTTGCCCAGCACTCCTGTTACTTCGTCCACAATGCAAGCATAAAATGAGGTTCTGTCCAAACCTGAATGTATCTATTCACAGACAGACTCATCTATACATTCAACCAGTTCATTCTGTACAGTTTTCTAAAAATCGCGGAAATAGCCCATTTTCTTCCAGTGTGCTTTCAAATCTTCTTTTCTGTTTAGACCATGTTTAAAAATAGCTCTGAAATTTCTGGGATTGACGGGTCTTCTGTGTTCATCATGACCTCTGAATGGTAGTTCTGATTTCACGAAAGATATGTGGCACCAGTTAGAATTTTCATGATCTCTCCGTTAGTTTTTACTTCATTTCTGTGTACGAGTTTCATTGGTTTGTATTGTTTGTTAGGTAGCTCTGAAATACTGAACACTTGTTTGGATAGGTCTTGAAATGAAATAAAACTACTTAGATGAACTTTAGAAGAAGCATGCTGTGATAAACCTCTAGACATATTCTTCAGATCGTTGAAACCCTCAGGCGAATATACAGTGCTTAAAAGCAAACATCACCAGCTGAATAATTTTCCTTTTGTAGGACTAGCACATAACCACTTGTGCTGCTTATACCATGAAGCGGTACTGCACGTATTTCGAATTTATTTTTCTGAAGAAGGTGTAACGTCGGTGTTGGGCGTCCTTTCTTCGAAGTTTTATGTCCTTCAGTTTCATATCTTATTGAAAACGAAAGCTCCTACAAAGAAGTAATGATGTCCTCATTCAACAGCACCCATACATGGTTGGACTTCATCCATACCACTGCACATGGGAGCAAGGGAATCCTACAGAGGCGGCACCGTAGCAACTGGCTTCCCGTAGCCTAAAGGCGCACGGCAACGCAGCTAAAGCAGCCTGCATCACCTCTCCTGTTCCCAGCAGTGACGTACCAGTTGCCATGGCAACCATGCGTTTGCAGGCGGCTTGGCTTGCGTCTGACCTTCTCGCCATATACTTCGCGTCTCTATCTGCTTTAGATTAGGTCTAAGCTTTCGCACTTTGGTTTGCTCTCTAGTGGTGGTGGTTTAAAAGAAGTAACACAAGCTATAATCTTTCAAGTTCTCTAACAAAAGTGCACAAAAGTTTATTCCGAAAATAATTGTTGCTTATTCCCCTCATACTACACCTACTACAGTAAAGTGAGGATGCCCAACCTCCCTTGCTGCCTCTGATTAGCAGCCACATGTGCCACCCCTGGATATGCTCGCACTCCAAGTGATTTTCGAAAGTCCTACAAAAGCCAGTGGGAGTTCCACACCAAAAAAAAGTGTCTTGTACCGTGTGGATGATTGTGATTGCTTGTACGTGGCAGGTAGTCATGAAGTTTTGATTATCACCTCGAAAAAATAAAGCTGCTTTTTTAGGTGGTCAACTAGAATCCTTGTGCCACAATACTGTAGCTCATCGATAAAGAAGAGTATGGTAATAACTAGTTTTCTGTGTCTGAAGGCGAACAGTGATGCTACAATCAATTCTGAGTTGGTGAAAGTGTACGACAACTGCACATCAACGTATGGCACAGAGATTAGGTGGCAGAGACGTTTCCGGTGAGCACAGACAAATCCGAATGAGGAAAAAAGAAATGGATGGCCATCTCTCGTGAGAAACGGGGCATCGCAAGAGAAGCAGAGGCCCTGGTGCTTGAAGACAGACTTCTCTCATAGTCGGGGCGCCAGTGTAAAAACTGAAAATCAGTCTTGGATCATTTTTCAACATCTCTCAGAACAATGTGGTACGAGGCAAAGGTAGTTGAACTCTGCGTTCTGAATCTGACTGTGCCTATTCAAAAAGCCAACCAGCAATGGATATGTTGCAGTTGTGTCGCATCAATTTAGACGACTTTTTTATCCAGCTAATCACCATGGACGAACAAACGAGCAGAGCAAACAGTGGAAATATGTGGATTCATCACCGCCGACGAAGGCGAAGACCCATTGAGCATCGTGAAAGTTGTTGTTGATGATGATGATGATGATGATGTTTGGTTTGGAGGGCGCTCAACTGCACAGTCATCAGTACCCGTACAAATTCCATTTTTACACAGTCCAATTTTTTTTAGCAGTCCAGTCTAGCTACCGTCAAGAATGATGATGATGATGAAATAATGAGGACAGCACAAACGCCCAGTCCCCTGGCAGAGAAAAATCCCCAACGCGGCCGGGAATCGAACCTGGGACCCCGTGATCGAGAGGCAGCAACGCTAGCCACTAGACCACGAGCTGCGGACTGGGGAAAGTTGATGCTGAGTGTTTTGTTTGAACAACGCCCCTGCTCATTCTATACAGGACATAGTCACACAGTCCGTCTGCTTAGCTGAGTGGTAACGTGCTTGCCTATCATGCAGCAGGCCCGGGTTTGACTCCCGGCCGGGTTGGAGATTTCTCCACCCGTAGAGTGGGTGTTGTGTTGTCATCGTCATCATCTCACCATCACTGACGAGCAAGTTGCCCAATATGGCGTCACTTAAAATAAGACTTGCACCCGACGGTCGAACATCCCCGAGAGGAGCCAATGATGGCACACAATCATTTCATTTCATTTACAGACACATATGGTCTCATCCACACTATTCTCGTGTCGTGGCACCAAGTAACTTCATCCACTTTCCTCGGATGCCGAAACCATGGCAGGGCAGGCATTTCCAAAGTGAGGGAGAAGTGATTTTTGACATGGCTGAACTCTACTGTGGACAATTTTGATGATGTGTCTGAATTTCTGTGGAGGAATGACAGCCCACTCTTCCTCAAGAGCCAAAACCAGGGAAGGCAGTGATGTAGAACACTGGGGTCTGGAGTGAAGTCGACGTACTGACTCATCCAAAAGGTGTTCCACTGGGTACGGGTCGGGACTCTGGGCAGGACAATACATTTCAGGAATGTTATTGTCCACAAGACATTCCCTCACAGATGCTACTTTATGGCAAAGTGCACAGTTATGCTGACACAAATAGTCATTGTCTCTGACCTTTCCGTCTACTGTATGCACCACATAACGCTGTAAAATGTGTTCATAGCCTTCAGTCTTTAGCGTTTTCTTATGCCAATAACCACGACAAACATTCCCACATTGTAGCATCACCTCTTCCGTATTTCACCGTTGGCACTACTCTTGATGGCAGGGGACGTTCTCCAGGCATTCGCCACAGGGTGCAGGGTTATTCATCACGCCAAACTACCCATTTACGGTCACCCACTACCCAGCTGCGTTGCTTTACAACACCTCAATGTCACTTAACGTTGACTATAGAAATGCGTGCCTAGTGAGGAGCTGATCGACCACTACACGCCACTCTTTTTAGCTCCCTGTGCAGGG